>NC_138196.1:17849846-19060203 GCF_964194105.1 Spermophilus citellus | reverse complement strand
CATCCAGATTGGGTGAAAAAATGTGTGCTGAGATTTCAGGAAACTCATAGTTTTTTGGAAGCTTGGCAACCTCTTTCCATGAAAGTGATTTGCACCAGTCTCTGCTTAGGGCTACATCAATAGGAAACAATCCATAGAGATAGAACTTGGAACTACTTTATTGTGTCAAGTTTCAAAGAGATAGCAGAAACCTTGTTTGATTTAGAGTTCCAACGTCACGTATCCATATAGGAGAAAACAGAGTGAAACCTAATAATTAAAACTGTTATTGCAAATGAACGGTTTAACCTAGAAGAACGAAATTTGGTGAGCCAAGTGGTATTGGGGTACTCATCATTACCTGAAAGTTCATCAAGTTTTGGTGAAAAAATGTGTGCTGAGATTTCAGGAAACTCGTAGTTTTTGGAAGCTTTGCAACCCCATTCCATGAAAGTCATTTGCGCCAGTCTCTGCTTAGGGCTACATCAATAGGAAACAAACCATAGAGATAGAACTTGGAACTACTTTATTGTGTCAAGTTTCAAAGAGCTAGCACAAACCGTGTTTGATTTAGAGTTCCAACTACATGTATCCATATAGGAGAAAACAGAGTGAAATCTAAAAATTAAAACTGTTACTGCCAACGAACGGTTTAACCTAGAAGAACGAAATTTGTTGAGGCAAGTGGGATTGGGGTACTGATCATTGCCTGAAAGTGTCATCCAGATTGGGTGAAAAAATGTGTGCTGAGATTTCAGGAAACTCGTAGTTTTTTGGAAGCTTGGCAACCCCTTTCCATGAAAGTGATTTGCGCCAGTCTCTGCTTATGGCTACATCAATAGGAAACAAACCATAGAGATAGAACTTGGAACTACTTTATTGTGTCAAGTTTCAAAGCGCTAGCACAAACCGTGTTTGATTTGAAGTTCCAACTACATGTATCCATATAGGAGAAAACAGAGTGAAACTTAAAAATTAAAACTGTTACTGCCAACGAACGGTTTAACCCAGAAGAACGAAATTTGGTGATCCAAGTGGGATTGGGGTACTGATTGTTACCTGAAAGTGTCATCAAGATTTGGTGAAAAAATGTGTGCTGAGATTTCAGGAAACACATAGTTTTTTGGAAGCTTGGCAACCTCTTTCCATGAAAGTGATTTGCACCAGTCTCTTCTTAGGGCTACATCAATAGGAAACAATCCATAGAGATAGAACTTGGAACTACTTTATTGTGTCAATTTTCAAAGAGCTAGCAGAAACCATGTTTGATTTAGAGTTCCAACGTCATGTATCCATATGGAGAAAACAGAGTGAAACCTAAAAATTAAAATTGTTACTGCCAATGAACGGTTTAACCTAGAAGAACGAAATTTGTTGAGCCAAGTGGGATTGGGGTACTGATCATTGCCTGAAAGTGTCATCCAGATTGGTTGAAAAAATGTGTGCTGAGATTTCAGGAAACTCGTAGTTTTTTAGAAGCTTGGCAACCCCTTTCCATGAAAGTGATTTGCGCCAGTCTCTGCTTAGGGCTACGTCAATAGGAAACAAACCATAGAGATAGAACTTGGAAGTACTTTATTGTGTCAAGTTTCAAAGAGCTAGAACAAAGCGTCTTTGATTTAGAGTTCCAACCACATGTATCCATATAGGAGAAAAAGGAGTGAAACCTAAAAATTAAAACAGTTACTGCCAACGAACGGTTTAACCTAGAAGAACGAAATTTGGTGATCCAAGTGGGAGTAGGGTACTGATCATTACCTGAAAGTGTCAT
Organism: Spermophilus citellus; assembly: GCF_964194105.1. Taxonomy (NCBI): domain Eukaryota; kingdom Metazoa; phylum Chordata; class Mammalia; order Rodentia; family Sciuridae; genus Spermophilus; species Spermophilus citellus. Next base: position 19,058,453 of record NC_138196.1, on the reverse strand, counting down.
CTAGATTGGGTGAAAAATGTGTGCTGAGATTTCAGGAAACATGTAATTTTTTGAAGCTTGGCAACCACTTTCCATGAAAGTGATTTGCGCCAATCTCTGCTTAGGGCTACATCAAAAGGAAACAAACCATAGAGATAGAACTTGGAACTACATCATTGTGTCAAGTTTCAAAGAGCTAGCACAAACCGTGTTTGATCTGGAGTTCCAACTACATGTATCAATATAGGAGAAAACAGAGTGAAACCTAAAAATTAAAACTGTTACTGCCAAAGAACGGTTTAACCTAGAAGAACGAAATTTGGTGAGCCAAGTGGGATTGGCATACTGATCATTGCCTGAAAGTGTCATCCAGATTGGGTGAAAAAATGTGTGCTGAGATTTCAGGAAACTCGTAGTTTTTTGGGAGATTGCCAACCCTTTTCCATGAAAGTGATTTGCGCCAGTCTCTGCTTATGGCAACATCAATAGGAAACAAACCATAGAGATAGAACTTCGAACTACTTTATTGTGTCAAGTATCAAAGAGCTAGCACAAACCGTGTTTGATTTAGAGTTCCAACTACATGTATCCATATAGGAGAAAACAGAGTGAAACCTAAAAATTAAAACTGTTACTGCCAACGAACGGTTTAAACTAGAAGAACAAAATTTGGTGAGCCAAGTGGGATTGGGGTACTGATCATTGCCTGAAAGTGTCATCCAGATTGGGTGAAAAAATGTGTGCTGAGATTTCAGGGAACTCTTAGATTTTTGGAAGCTTCGCAACCCCTTTCCATAAAAGTGATTTGCGCCAGTCTCTGCTTATGTCTACATCAATAGGAAACAAACCATAGAGATAGAACTTGGAACTACTCTATTGTGTCAAGTTTCAAAGAGCTAGCACAAACCGTCTTTGATTTGGAGTTCCAACTACATGTATTCATATAGGAGAAAACAGAGTGAAACCTAAAAATTAAAACTGTTACTGTCAACGAACGGTTTAACCTAGAAGAACGAAACTTGGTGAGCCCAGTGGGATTGGGGTACTGATCATGACCTGAAATTGTCATCAAGATTGGGTGAAAAAATGTGTGGTGAGATTTCAGGGAACTCGTAGTTTTTTGAAGCTTGGCAACCACTTTCCATGAAAGTGATTTGTGCCAGTCTCTGCTTAGGGCTACATCAATAGGAAACAAACCATAGAGATAGAACTTGGAACTACTTTATTGTGTCAAGTTTCAAAGAGCTAGCACAAACCGTGTTTGATTTAGAGTTCCAACTACATATATATATATAGGAGAAAACAGAGTGAAACCTAAAAATTAAAACTGTTCCTGCCAACGAACGGTTTAACCTAGAAGAACGAAATTTGGTGAGCCAAGTGGGATTGTGGTACTGATCATTTCCTGTAAGTGTCATCAAGATTGGGTGAAAAAATGTGTGCTGAGATTTCAGGAAACTCGTAGTTTTTTGGAAGCTTGGCAACCCCTTTCCATGAAAGTGATTTGCGCCAGTCTCTGCTTACGGCTACATCAATAGGAAACAAACCATAGAGATAGAACTTGGAACTACTTTATTGTGTCAATTTTCAAAGAGCTAGCACAAACCGTCTTTAATTTAGAGTTCCAACTACATGTATCCATATGGGAGAAAACAGTGAAACCTAAAAATTAAATCTGTTACTGCCAACGAACGTTTTAACCTAGAAGAACGAAATTTGGTGAGGCAAGTGGGATTGGGGTACTGATGATTACCTGAAAGTGTCAACAGATTGGGTGAAAAAATGTGTGCTGAAGTTTCAGGAAACTCGTAGTTTTTTGGGAGCTTCCCAACCCCTTTCCATGAAAGTGATTTGCGCCAGTCTCTGCTTATGGCTACATCAATAGGAAACAAACCATAGAGATAGAACTTGGAACTCCTTTATTGTGTCAAGTTTCAAAGAGCTAGCACAAACCGTGTTTGATTTAGAGTTCCAACTACATGTATCCATATAGGAGAAAACAGAGTGAAACCTAAAAATTAAAACTGTTACTGCCAACAAACGGTTTAACCTAGAAGATCGAAATTTGGTGAGAAAAGTGGGATTGGGGTACTCATCATTTCCTGAAAGTGTCATCAAGATTGGGTGAAAAAATGTGTGCTGAGATTTCAGGAAATTCGTAGTTTTTTGGAAGCTTGGCAACCCCTTTCCATGAAAGTGATTTGCGCCAATATCTGCTTAGGGCTACATCAATAGGAAACAAACCATAGAGATAGAACTTGGAACTACTTTATTGTGTCAAGTTTCAAAGAGCTAGCACAAACCCTGTTTGATTTGGAGTTCCAAACACATGTATCAATATAGGAGAAAACAGAGTGAAACCTAAAAATTAAAACTGTTACTGCCAATGAACGGTTTAACCTAGAAGAACGAAATTTGTTGAGACAAGTGGGATTGGGGTACTGATCATTGCCTGAAAGTGTCATTCAGATTGGGTGAAAAAATGTGTGCTGAGATTTCAGGGAACTCGTAGTTTTTTGGAAGCTTCGCAACCCCTTTCCATGAAAGAGATTTGCGCCAGTCTCTGCTTATGTCTACATCAATAGGAAACAAACCATAGAGAAAGAACTTGGAACTACTCTATTGTGTCAAGTTTCAAAGAGCTAGCACAAACCGTCTTTGATTTGGAGTTCCAACTACATGTATCCATATAGGAGAAAACAGAGTGAAACCTAAAAATTAAAACTGTTACTGTCAACGAACGGTTTAACCTAGATGAACGAAACTTGGTGAGCCCAGTGGGATTGGGGTACTGATCATTGCCTGAAAGTGTCATCCAGATTGGGTGAAAAACCGTGTGCTGAGATTTCAGGGAACTCGTAGTTTTTGGAAGCTTGGCAACCCCTTTCCATGAAAGTGATTTTTGCCAGTCTCTGCTTATGGCTACATCAATCGGAAACAAACCATAGAGATAGAACTTGGAACTACTTTATTGTGTCAATTTTCAAAGAGCTAGCTCAAATGTGTTTGATATAGAGTTCGAACTACATTTATCCATATAGGAGAATACGGAGTGAAACCTAAAAATTAAAACTGTTACTGCCAACGAACGGTTTAACCTAGAAGAACGAAATTTGGTGAGCCAAGTGGGATTGGGGTACTGATCATTACCTGAAAGTGTCATCTAGATTGGGTGAAAAAATGTGTGCTGAGATTTCAGGAAACTCGTAGTTTTTTGAACCTTGGCAACCCCTTTCCATTAAAGTGATTTGCGCCAGTCTCTGCTTAGGGCTACATCAATAGGAAACAAACCATAGAGATAGAACTTGGAACTACTTTATTTTCTCAAGTTTCAAAGAGCTAGCACAAACCGTGTTGGATTTAGAGTTCCAACTACATGTATCCATATAGGAGAAAACACAGTGAAACCTAAAAATTAAAACTGTTACTGCCAACGAACGGATTAACCCAGAAGAACGAAATTTGGTGATCCAAGTGGGATTGGGGTACTGATCATTACCTGAAAGTGTCATCAAGATTTGGTGAAAAAATGTGTGCTGAGATTTCAGGAAACTCGTAGTTTTTTGGAAGCTTGGCAACCCCTTTCCATGAACGTAATTTGTGCCAGTCTCTGCTTAGGGCTACGTCAATAGGAAACAAACCATAGAGATAGAACTTGGAACTACTTTATTGTGTCAAGTTTCAAAGAGCTAGCACAAACCGTCTTTGATTTAGAGTTCCACTACATGTATCCATATAGGAGAAAACGGAGTGAAACCTAAAAATTAAAACTCTTGCTGCCAAGGAACGGTTTAACCTAGAAGAACGAAATTTGGTGAGCCAAGTGGGATTGGGGTACTGATCATTACCTGAAAGTGTCATTCAGATTGGGTGAAAAAATGTGTGCTGAGATTTCCGCCAACTCGTAGTTTTTTGGAAGTTTGGCAACCCCTTTCCATGAAAGTGATTTGCGCCAGACTCTGCTTACGGCTACATCAATAGGAAACAAACCATAGAGATAGAACTTGGGACTACTTTATTGTGTCAATTTTCAAAGAGCTAGCACAAACCGTCTTTAATTTAGAGTTCCAACTACATGTATCCATATGGGAGAAAACAGTGAAACCTAAAAATTAAAACTGTTACTGCCAACGAACGGTTTTACATAGTAGAACGAAATTTGGTGAGGCAAGTAGGATTGGGGTACTGATGATTACCTGAAAGTGTCAACAGATTGGGTGAAAAAACGTGTGCTGAGATTTCAGGAAACTCGTAGTTTTTTGGAAGCTTGGCAACCCCTTTCTATGAAAGGGATTTGCGCCAATATCTGCTTAGGGCTACATCAATAGGAAACAAACCATAGAGATAGAACTTGGAACTACTTTATTGTGTCAAGTTTCAAAGAGCTAGCACAAACCGTCTTTGATTTAGAGGTCCAACTACATGTATCCATATAGGAGAAAAGAGAGCGAAACCTAAGAATTAAAACTGTTACTGCCAACGAACGGTTTAACCTAGAAGAACCAAATTTGGTGAGCCAAGTGGGACTGGGGTACTGATCATTACCTGAAAGTGTCATCAAGATTGGGTGAAAAAATGTGTGCTGAGATTTCAGGAAACTCGTAGCTTTTTGTAAGCTTGGCAACCCCTTTCCATGAAAGTGATTTGTGCCAGTCTCTGCTTAGGGCTACATCAATAGGAAACAAACCATAGGGATAGAACTTGGAACTACTTTATTTTGTCAAGTTTCAAAGAGCTAGCACAAACCGTGTTTGATTTAGAGTTCCAACTACATATATATATATAGGAGAAAACAGAGTGAAACCTAAAAATTAAAACTGTTCCTGCCAACGAACGGTTTAACCTAGAAGAACGAAATTTGGTGAGCCAAGTGGGATTGGGGTACTGATCATTTCCTGTAAGTGTCATCAAGATTGGGTGAAAAAATGTGTTCTGAGATTTCAGGAAATTCGTAGTTTTTTGGAAGCTTGGCAACCCCTTTCCATGAAAGTGATTTACGCCAATATCTGCTTAGGGCTACATCAATAGGAAACAAACCATAGAGATAGAACTTGGAACTACTTTATTGTGTCAAGTTTCAAAGAGCTAGCACAAACCCTGTTTGATTTGGAGTTCCAACCACATGTATCAATATAGGAGAAAACAGAGTGAAACCTAAAAATTAAAACTGTTACTGCCAATGAACGGTTTAACCTAGACGATTGAAATTTGGTGAGAAAATTGGGATTGGGGTACTGATCATTTCCTGAAAGTGTTATCAAGATTGGGTGAAAAAATGTGTGCTGAGATTTCAGGGAACTCGTAGTTTTTTGGAAGCTTCGCAACCCCTTTCCATGAAAGAGATTTGCGCCAGTCTCTGCTTATGTCTACATCAATAGGAAACAAACCATAGAGATAGAACTTGGAACTACTCTATTGTGTCAAGTTTCAAAGAGCTAGCACAAACCGTCTTTGATTTGGAGTTCCAACTACATGTATCCATATAGGAGAAAACAGAGTGAAACCTAAAAATTAAAACTGTTACTGCCAACGAACGGTTTAACCCAGAAGAACGAAATTTGGTGATCCATGTGGGATTGGCGTACTGATCATTACCTGAAAGTGTCATCTAGATTGGGTGAAAAAATGTGTGCTGTGATTTTTGGAAACTCGTAATTTTTTGGAAGCTTGGCAACCCATTCCATGAAAGTGATTTTTGCCAGTCTCTGCTTAGGGCTACATCAATAGGAAACAAACCATAGAGATGGAACTTGGAACTACTTTATTTTGTCAAGTTTCAAAGAGCTAGCACAAACCGTTTTTGAATTAGAGTCCCAACTATATATATCCTTATAGGAGAAAACAGAGTGAAACCAAAAAATTTAAACTGTTCCTGCCAACGAACGGTTTAACTTAGAAGAACGAAATTTGGTGAGCCAAGTGGGATTGGGGTACTGATCATTGTCTGAAAGTGTCATCCAGATTGGGTGAAAAAATGTGTGCTGAGATTTCAGGAAACTCATAGTTTTTTGGAAGCTTGGCAACCTCTTTCCATGAAAGTGATTTGCACCAGTCTCTGCTTAGGGCTACATCAATAGGAAACAATCCATAGAGATAGAACTTGGAACTACTTTATTGTGTCAATTTTCAAAGAGCTAGCAGAAACCATGTTTGATTTAGAGTTCCAACGTCATGTATCCATATAGGAGAAAACAGAGTGAAACCTAAAAATTAAAATTGTTACTGCCAATGAACGTTTTAACCTAGAAGAACGAAATTTGTTGAGCAAAGTGGGATTGGGGTACTGATCATTGCCTGAAAGTGTCATCCAGATTGGATGAAAAAATGTGTGCTGAGATTTCAGGAAACTCGTAGTTTTTTAGAAGCTTGGCAACCCCTTTCCATGAAAGTGATTTGCGCCAGTCTCTGCTTAGGGCTACGTCAATAGGAAACAAACCATAGAGATAGAACTTGGAAGTACTTTATTGTGTCAAGTTTCAAAGAGCTAGAACAAAGCGTCTTTGATTTAGAGTTCCAACCACATGTATCCATATAGGAGAAAACAGAGTGAAACCTAAAAATTTAAACTGTTACTGCCAACGAACGGTTTAACCTAGAAGAACGAAATTTGGTGATCCAAGTGGGAGTAGCGTACTGATCATTACCTGAAAGTGTCATCTAGATTGGGTGAAAAATGTGTGCTGAGATTTCAGGAAACATGTAATTTTTTGAAGCTTGGCAAACACTTTCCATGAAAGTGATTTGCGCCAATCTCTGCTTAGGGCTACATCAATAGGAAACAAACCATAGAGATAGAACTTGGAACTACATCATTGTGTCAAGTTTCAAAGAGCTAGTACAAACCGTGTTTGATCTGGAGTTCCAACTACATGTATCAATATAGGAGAAAACAGAGTGAAACCTAAAAATTAAAACTGTTACTGCCAAAGAACGGTTTAACCTAGAAGAACGAAATTTGGTGAGCCAAGTGGGATTGGCATACTGATCATTGCCTGAAAGTGTCATCCAGATTGGGTGAAAAAATGTGTGCTGAGATTTCAGGAAACTCGTAGTTTTTTGGGAGCTTGCCAACCCTTTTCCATGAAAGTGATTTGCGCCAGTCTCTGCTTATGGCTACATCAATAGGAAACAAACCATAGAGATAGAACTTCGAACTACTTTATTGTGTCAAGTATCAAAGAGCTAGCACAAACCGTGTTTGATTTAGAGTTCCAACTACATGTATCCATATAGGAGAAAACAGAGTGAAACCTAAAAATTAAAACTGTTACTGCCAACGAATGGTTTAACCTAGACGATTGAAATTTGGTGAGAAAAGTGGGATTGGGGTACTGATCATTTCCTGAAAGTGTTATCAAGTTTGGGTGAAAAAATGTGTGCTGAGATTTCAGGAAATTCCTAGTTTTTTGGAAGCTTGGCAACAACTTTCCATGAAAGAGATATGTGCCAGTCTCTGCTTACGGCTACATCAATAGGAAACAAACCATAGAGATAGAACTTGGAACTACTTTATTTTGTCAAGTTTCAAAGAGCTAGCACAAACCGTTTTTGATTTAGAGTCCCAACTACATGTATCCATATAGGAAAAAACAGAGTGAAACCTAAAAATTAAAACAGTTACTGCCAACGAACGGTTTAACCTAGAAGAACGAAATTTGGTGAGCCAAGTGGGATTGGGGTACTGATCATTGCCTGAAAGTGTCATCCAGATTGGGTGAAAAAATGTGTGCTGAGATTTCAGGGAACTCTTAGATTTTTGCAAGCTTCGCAACCCCTTTCCATGAAAGTGATTTGCGCCAGTCTCTGCTTATGTCTACATCAATAGGAAACAAACCATAGAGATAAAACTTGGAACTACTCTATTGTGTCAAGTTTCAAAGAGCTAGCACAAACCGTCTTTGATTTGGAGTTCCAACTACATGTATTCATATAGGAGAAAACAGAGTGAAACCTAAAAATTAAAACTGTTACTGTCAACGAACGGTTTAACCTAGAAGAACGAAACTTGGTGAGCCCAGTGGGATTGGGGTACTGATCATGACCTGAAATTGTCATCAAGATTGGGTGAAAAAATGTGTGGTGAGATTTCAGGGAACTCGTAGTTTTTTGAAGCTTGGCAACCACTTTCCATGAAAGTGATTTGTGCCAGTCTCTGCTTAGGGCTACATCAATAGGAAACAAACCATAGAGATAGAACTTGGAACTACTTTATTGTGTCAATTTTCAAAGAGCTAGCTCAAATGTGTTTGATATAGAGTTCCAACTACATTTATCCATATAGGAGAAAACAGAGTGAAACCTAAAAATTAAAACTGTTACTGCCAACGAACGGTTTAACCTAGAAGAACGAAATTTGATGAGCCAAGTGGGATTGGGGTACTGATCATTACCTGAAAGTGTCACCCAGATTGGGTGAAAAAATGTGTGGTGAGATTTCAGGAAACACGTAGTTTTTTGAAGCTTGGCAACCACTTTCCATGAAAGTGATTTGTGCCAGTCTCTGCTTAGTGCTACATCAATAGGAAACAAACCATAGAGATAGAACTTGGAACTACTTTATTGTGTCAAGTTTCAAAGAGCTAGCACAACCCGACTTTGATTTAGAGTTCCAACTACATGTATCCATATAGAAGAAAACAGAGTGAAACCTAAAAATTAAAACTGTTACTGCCAACGAACGGTTTAACCTAGAAGAACGAAATTTGGTGAGCCAAGTGGGATTGGGGTACTGATCATTACCTGAAAGTGTCATCTAGATTGGGTGAAAAAATGTGTGCTGAGATTTCAGGAAACTCGTAGTTTTTTGAACCTTGGCAACCCCTTTCCATTAAAGTGATTTGCGCCAGTCTCTGCTTAGGGCTACATCAATAGGAAACAAACCATAGAGATAGAACTTGGAACTACTTTATTTTCTCAAGTTTCAAAGAGCTAGCACAAACCGTGTTGGATTTAGAGTTCCAACTACATGTATCCATATAGGAGAAAACACAGTGAAACCTAAAAATTAAAACTGTTACTGCCAACGAACGGATTAACCCAGAAGAACGAAATTTGGTGATCCAAGTGGGATTGGGGTACTGATCATTACCTGAAAGTGTCATCAAGATTTGGTGAAAAAATGTGTGCTGAGATTTCAGGAAACTCGTAGTTTTTTGGAAGCTTGGCAACCCCTTTCCATGAACGTAATTTGTGCCAGTCTCTGCTTAGGGCTACGTCAATAGGAAACAAACCATAGAGATAGAACTTGGAACTACTTTATTGTGTCAAGTTTCAAAGAGCTAGCACAAACCGTCTTTGATTTAGAGTTCCAACTACATGTATCCATATAGGAGAAAACAGAGTGAAACCTAAAAATTTAAACTGTTACTGCCAACGAACGGTTTAACCTAGAAGAACGTAATTTGGTGAGCCACGTGGGATTGGGGTACTGATAATTACCTGAAAGTGTCCTCTAGATTGGGTGAAAAAATGTGTGCTGAGATTTCAGGAAACACGTAGTTTTTTGAAGCTTGGCAACCACTTTCCATGAAAGTGATTTGCGCCAGTCTCTGCTTACGGCTACATCAATAGGAAACAAACCATAGAGATAGAACTTGGGACTACTTTATTGTGTCAAGTTTCAAAGAGCTAGCACAAACCGTCTTTAATTTAGAGTTCCAACTACATGTATCCATATGGGAGAAAACAGTGAAACCTAAAAATTAAAACTGTTACTGCCAACGAACGTTTTAACGTAGAAGAACAAAATTTGGTGAGGCAAGTGGGATTGGGGTACTGATGATTACCTGAAAGTGTCAACAGATTGGGTGAAAAAATGTGTGCTGAGGTTTCAGGAAACTCGTAGTTATTTGGGAGCTTCCCAACCCCTTTCCATGAAAGTGATTTGCGCCAGTCTCTGCTTATGGCTACATCAATAGGAAACAAACCATAGAGATAGAACTGGGAACTCCTTTATTGTGTCAAGTTTCAAAGAGCTAGCACAAACCGTGTTTGATTTAGAGTTCCAACTACATGTATCCATATAGGAGAAAACAGAGTGAAACCTAAAAATTAAAACTGTTACTGCCAACAAACGGTTTAACCTAGAAGATCGAAATTTGGTGAGAAAATTGGGATTGGGGTACTCATCATTTCCTGAAAGTGTCATCAAGATTGGGTGAAAAAATGTGTGCTGAGATTTCAGGAAATTCGTAGTTTTTTGGAAGCTTGGCAACCCCTTTCCATGAAAGTGATTTGCGCCAATATCTGCTTAGGGCTACATCAATAGGAAACAAACCATAGAGATAGAACTTGGAACTACTTTATTGTGTCAAGTTTCAAAGAGCTAGCACAAACCCTGTTTGATTTGGAGTTCCAACCACATGTATCAATATAGGAGAAAACAGAGTGAAACCTAAAAATTAAAACTGTTACTGCCAATGAACGGTTTAACCTAGAAGAACGAAATTTGTTGAGACAAGTGGGATTGGGGTACTGATCATTACCTGAAAGTGTCATTCAGATTGGGTGAAAAAATGTGTGCTGAGATTTCAGGGAACTCGTAGTTTTTTGGAAGCTTCGCAACCCCTTTCCATGAAAGAGATTTGCGCCAGTCTCTGCTTATGTCTACATCAATAGGAAACAAACCATAGAGATAGAACTTGGAACTACTCTATTGTGTCAAGTTTCAAAGAGCTAGCACAAACCGTCTTTGATTTGGAGTTCCAACTACATGTATCCATATAGGAGAAAACAGAGTGAAACCTAAAAATTAAAACTGTTACTGTCAATGAACGGTTTTACCTAGATGAACGAAACTTGGTGAGCCCAGTGGGATTGGGGTACTGATCATTGCCTGAAAGTGTCATCCAGATTGGGTGAAAAACCGTGTGCTGATATTTCATGGAACTCGTAGTTTTTTGGAAGCTTGCAACCCATTTCCATGAAAGTGATTTTTGCCAGTCTCTGCTTATGGCTACATCAATCGGAAACAAACCATAGAGATAGAACTTGGAACTACTTTATTGTGTCAATTTTCAAAGAGCTAGCTCAAATGTGTTTGATATAGAGTTCGAACTACATTTATCCATATAGGAGAATACGGAGTGAAACTTAAAATTAAAACTGTTACTGCCAACGAACGGTTTAACCTAGAAGAACGAAATTTGGTGAGCCAAGTGGGATTGGGGTACTGATCATTACCTGAAAGTGTCATCTAGATTGGGTGAAAAAATGTGTGCTGAGATTTCAGTAAACTCGTAGTTTTTTGGAAGCTTGGCAACCCCTTTCCATGAAAGTGATTTGCGCCAGTCTCTGCTTAGGGCTACATCAATAGGAAACAAACCATAGAGATAGAACTTGGAACTACTTTATTTTGTCAAGTTTCAAAGAGCTAGCACAAACCGTGTTGGATTTAGAGTTCCAACTACATGTATCCATACAGGAGAAAACACAGTGAAACCTAAAAATTAAAACTGTTACTGCCAACGAACGGATTAACCCAGAAGAACGAAATTTGGTGATCCAAGTGGGATTGGGGTACTGATCATTACCTGAAAGTGTCATCAAGATTTGGTGAAAAAATGTGTGCTGAGATTTCAGGAAACTCGTAGTTTTTTGGAAGCTTGGCAACCCCTTTCCATGAACGTAATTTGTGCCAGTCTCTGCTTAGGGCTACGTCAATAGGAAACAAACCATAGAGATAGAACTTGGAACTACTTTATTGTGTCAAGTTTCAAAGAGCTAGCACAAACCGTCTTTGATTTAGAGTTCCACTACATGTATCCATATAGGAGAAAACGGAGTGAAACCTAAAAATTAAAACTCTTGCTGCCAAGGAACGGTTTAACCTAGAAGAACGAAATTTGGTGAGCCAAGTGGGATTGGGGTACTGATAATTACCTGAAAGTGTCCTCTAGATTGGGTGAAAAAATGTGTGCTGAGATTTCAGGAAACACGTAGTTTTTTGAAGCTTGGCAACCCCTTTCCATGAAAGTGATTTGCGCCAGTCTCTGCTTACGGCTACATCAATAGGAAACAAACCATAGAGATCGAACTTGGGACTACTTTATTGTGTCAAGTTTCAAAGAGCTAGCACAAACCGTCTTTAATTTAGAGTTCCAACTACATGTATCCATATGGGAGAAAACAGTGAAACCTAAAAATTAAAACTGTTACTGCCAACGAACGGTTTTACATAGTAGAACGAAATTTGGTGAGGCAAGTGGGATTGGGGTACTGATGATTACCTGAAAGTGTCAACAGATTGGGTGAAAAAACGTGTGCTGAGATTTCAGGAAACTCGTAGTTTTTTGGAAGCTTGGCAACCCCTTTCCATGAAAGGGATTTGCGCCAATATCTGCTTAGGGCTACATCAATAGGAAACAAACCATAGAGATAGAACTTGGAACTACTTTATTGTGTCAAGTTTCAAAGAGCTAGCACAAACCGTCTTTGATTTAGAGGTCCAACTACATGTATCCATATAGGAGAAAAGAGAGCGAAACCTAAGAATTAAAACCGTTACTGCCAACGAACGGTTTAACCTAGAAGAACCAAATTTGGTGAGCCAAGTGGGACTGGGGTACTGATCATTACCTGAAAGTGTCATCAAGATTCGGTGAAAAAATGTGTGCTGAGATTTCAGGAAACTCGTAGCTTTTTGTAAGCTTGGCAACCCCTTTCCATGAAAGTGATTTGTGCCAGTCTCTGCTTAGGGCTACATCAATAGGAAACAAACCATAGAGATAGAACTTGGAACTACTTTATTTTGTCAAGTTTCAAAGAGCTAGCACAAACCGTGTTTGATTTAGAGTTCCAACTACATATAAATATATATAGGAGAAAACAGAGTGAAACCTAAAAATTAAAACTGTTTCTGCCAACGAACGGTTTAACCTAGAAGAACGAAATTTGGTGAGCCAAGTGGGATTGGGGTACTGATCATTTCCTGTAAGTGTCATCAAGATTGGGTGAAAAAATGTGTGCTGAGATTTCAGGAAACTCGTAGTTTTTTGGAAGCTTGGCAACCCCTTTCCATGAAAGTGATTTGCGCCAGTCTCTGCTTAGGGCTACGTCAATAGGAAACAAACCATAGAGATAGAACTTGGAACTACTTTATTGTGTCAAGTTTCAAAGAGCTAGCACAAACCGTCTTTGATTTAGAGTTCCAACTACATGTATCCATATAGGAGAAAACAGAGTGAAACCTAAAAATTTAAACTGTTACTGCCAACGAACGGTTTAACCTAGAAGAACGTAATTTGGTGAGCCAAGTGGGATTGGGGTACTGATCATTACCTGAAAGTGTCCTCTAGATTGGGTGAAAAAAATGTGTGCTGAGATTTCAGGAAACACGTAGTTTTTTGAAGCTTGGCAACCACTTTCCATGAAAGTGATTTGCGCCAGTCTCTGCTTACGGCTACATCAATAGGAAACAAACCATAGAGATAGAACTTGGAACTACTTTATTGTGTCAATTTTCAAAGAGCTAGCACAAACCGTCTTTAATTTAGAGTTCCAACTACATGTATCCATATGGGAGAAAACAGTGAAACCTAAAAATTAAAACTGTTACTGCCAACGAACGTTTTAACCTAGAAGAACGAAATTTGGTGAGGCAAGTGGGATTGGGGTACTGATGATTACCTGAAAGTGTCAACAGATTGGGTGAAAAAATGTGTGCTGAGGTTTCAGGAAACTCGTAGTTTTTTGGGAGCTTCCCAACCCCTTTCCATGAAAGTGATTTGCGCCAGTCTCTGCTTATGGCTACATCAATAGGAAACAAACCATAGAGATAGAACTTGGAACTCCTTTATTGTGTCAAGTTTCAAAGAGCTAGCACAAACCGTGTTTGATTTAGAGTTCCAACTACATGTATCCATATAGGAGAAAACAGAGTGAAACCTAAAAATTAAAACTGTTACTGCCAACAAACGGTTTAACCTAGAAGATCGAAATTTGGTGAGAAAAGTGGGATTGGGGTACTCATCATTTCCTGAAAGTGTCATCAAGATTGGGTGAAAAAATGTGTGCTGAGATTTCAGGAAATTCGTAGTTTTTTGGAAGCTTGGCAACCCCTTTCCATGAAAGTGATTTGCGCCAATATCTGCTTAGGGCTACATCAATAGGAAACAAACCATAGAGATAGAACTTGGAACTACTCTATTGTGTCAAGTTTCAAAGAGCTAGCACAAACCCTGTTTGATTTGGAGTTCCAACCATATGTATCAATATAGGAGAAAACAGAGTGAAACCTAAAAATTAAAACTGTTACTGCCAATGAACGGTTTAACCTAGAAGATCGAAATTTGTTGAGACAAGTGGGATTGGGGTACTGATCATTGCCTGAAAGTGTCATCCAGATTGGGTGAAAAAATGTGTGCTGAGATTTCAGGGAACTCGTAGTTTTTTGGAAGCTTCGCAACCCCTTTCCATGAAAGAGATTTGCGCCAGTCTCTGCTTATGTCTACATCAATAGGAAACAAACCATAGAGATAGAACTTGGAACTACTCTATTGTGTCAAGTTTCAAAGAGCTAGCACAAACCGTCTTTGATTTGGAGTTCCAACTACATGTATCCATATAGGAGAAAACAGAGTGAAACCTAAAAATTAAAACTGTTACTGTCAACGAACGGTTTAACCTAGATGAACGAAACTTGGTGAGCCCAGTGGGATTGGGGTACTGATCATTGCCTGAAAGTGTCATCCAGATTGGGTGAAAAACCGTGTGCTGAGATTTCAGGGAACTCGTAGTTTTTTGGAAGCTTGGCAACCCCTTTCCATGAAAGTGATTTTTGCCAGTCTCTGCTTATGGCTACATCAATCGGAAACAAACCATAAGATAGAACTTGGAACTACTTTATTGTGTCAATTTTCAAAGAGCTATCTCAAATGTGTTTGATATAGAGTTCGAACTACATTTATCCATATAGGAGAATACGGAGTGAAACCTAAAAATTAAAACTCTTACTGCCAACGAACGGTTTAACCTAGAAGAACGAAATTTGGTGAGCCAAGTGGGATTGGGGTACTGATCATTACCTGAAAGGGCCATCAAGATTGGGTGAAAAAATGTGTGCTGAGATTTCAAGAAACTCGTAGTTTTTTGGAAGCTTGGCAACCCCTTTCCATGAAAGTGATTTGCGCCAGTCTCTGCTTAGGGCTACATCAATAGGAAACAAACCATAGAGATAGAACTTGGAACTACTTTATTTTGTCAAGTTTCAAAGAGCTAGCACAAACCGTGTTGGATTTAGAGTTCCAACTACATGTATCCATACAGGAGAAAACACAGTGAAACCTAAAAATTAAAACTGTTACTGCCAACGAACGGATTAACCCAGAAGAACGAAATTTGGTGATCCAAGTGGGATTGGGGTACTGATCATTACCTGAAAGTGTCATCAAGATTTGGTGAAAAAATGTGTGCTGAGATTTCAGGAAACTCGTAGTTTTTTGGAAGCTTGGCAACCCCTTTCCATGAACGTAATTTGTGCCAGTCTCTGCTTAGGGCTACGTCAATAGGAAACAAACCATAGAGATAGAACTTGGAACTACTTTATTGTGTCAAGTTTCAAAGAGCTAGCACAAACCGTCTTTGATTTAGAGTTCCACTACATGTATCCATATAGGAGAAAACGGAGTGAAACCTAAAAATTAAAACTCTTGCTGCCAAGGAACGGTTTAACCTAGAAGAACGAAATTTGGTGAGCCAAGTGGGATTGGGGTACTGATCATTACCTGAAAGTGTCATTCAGATTGGGTGAAAAAATGTGTGCTGAGATTTCCGCCAACTCGTAGTTTTTTGGAAGTTTGGCAACCCCTTTCCATGAAAGTGATTTGCGCCAGTCTCTGCTTACGGCTACATCAATAGGAAACAAACCATAGAGATCGAACTTGGGACTACTTTATTGTGTCAAGTTTCAAAGAGCTAGCACAAACCGTCTTTAATTTAGAGTTCCAACTACATGTATCCATATGGGAGAAAACAGTGAAACCTAAAAATTAAAACTGTTACTGCCAACGAACGGTTTTACATAGTAGAACGAAATTTGGTGAGGCAAGTGGGATTGGGGTACTGATGATTACCTGAAAGTGTCAACAGATTGGGTGAAAAAACGTGTGCTGAGATTTCAGGAAACTCGTAGTTTTTTGGAAGCTTGGCAACCCCTTTCCATGAAAGGGATTTGCGCCAATATCTGCTTAGGGCTACATCAATAGGAAACAAACCATAGAGATAGAACTTGGAACTACTTTATTGTGTCAAGTTTCAAAGAGCTAGCACAAACCGTCTTTGATTTAGGGGTCCAACTACATGTATCCATATAGGAGAAAAGAGAGCGAAACCTAAGAATTAAAACCGTTACTGCCAACGAACGGTTTAACCTAGAAGAACCAAATTTGGTGAGCCAAGTGGGACTGGGGTACTGATCATTACCTGAAAGTGTCATCAAGATTCGGTGAAAAAATGTGTGCTGAGATTTCAGGAAACTCGTAGCTTTTTGTAAGCTTGGCAACCCCTTTCCATGAAAGTGATTTGTGCCAGTCTCTGCTTAGGGCTACATCAATAGGAAACAAACCATAGAGATAGAACTTGGAACTACTTTATTTTGTCAAGTTTCAAAGAGCTAGCACAAACCGTGTTTGATTTAGAGTTCCAACTACATATAAATATATATAGGAGAAAACAGAGTGAAACCTAAAAATTAAAACTGTTTCTGCCAACGAACGGTTTAACCTAGAAGAACGAAATTTGGTGAGCCAAGTGGGATTGGGGTACTGATCATTTCCTGTAAGTGTCATCAAGATTGGGTGAAAAAATGTGTGCTGAGATTTCAGGAAACTCGTAGTTTTTTGGAAGCTTGGCAACCCCTTTCCATGAAAGTGATTTGCGCCAGTCTCTGCTTAGGGCTACGTCAATAGGAAACAAACCATAGAGATAGAACTTGGAACTACTTTATTGTGTCAAGTTTCAAAGAGCTAGCACAAACCGTCTTTGATTTAGAGTTCCAACTACATGTATCCATATAGGAGAAAACAGAGTGAAACCTAAAAATTTAAACTGTTACTGCCAACGAACGGTTTAACCTAGAAGAACGTAATTTGGTGAGCCAAGTGGGATTGGGGTACTGATCATTACCTGAAAGTGTCCTCTAGATTGGGTGAAAAAAATGTGTGCTGAGATTTCAGGAAACACGTAGTTTTTTGAAGCTTGGCAACCACTTTCCATGAAAGTGATTTGCGCCAGTCTCTGCTTACGGCTACATCAATAGGAAACAAACCATAGAGATAGAACTTGGAACTACTTTATTGTGTCAAGTTTCAAAGAGCTAGCACAAACCCTGTTTGATTTGGAGTTCCAACCACATGTATCAATATAGGAGAAAACAGAGTGAAACCTAAAAATTAAAACTGTTACTGCCAATGAACGGTTTAACCTAGAAGATCGAAATTTGTTGAGACAAGTGGGATTGGGGTACTGATCATTACCTGAAAGTGTCATTCAGATTGGGTGAAAAAATGTGTGCTGAGATTTCAGGGAACTCGTAGTTTTTTGGAAGCTTCGCAACCCCTTTCCATGAAAGAGATTTGCGCCAGTCTCTGCTTATGTCTACATCAATAGGAAACAAACCATAGAGATAGAACTTGGAACTACTCTATTGTGTCAAGTTTCAAAGAGCTAGCACAAACCGTCTTTGATTTGGAGTTCCAACTACATGTATCCATATAGGAGAAAACAGAGTGAAACCTAAAAATTAAAACTGTTACTGTCAACGAACGGTTTAACCTAGATGAACGAAACTTGGTGAGCCCAGTGGGATTGGGGTACTGATCATTGCCTGAAAGTGTCATCCAGATTGGGTGAAAAACCGTGTGCTGATATTTCATGGAACTCGTAGTTTTTTGGAAGCTTGCAACCCATTTCCATGAAAGTGATTTTTGCCAGTCTCTGCTTATGGCTACATCAATCGGAAACAAACCATAGAGATAGAACTTGGAACTACTTTATTGTGTCAATTTTCAAAGAGCTAGCTCAAATGTGTTTGATATAGAGTTCGAACTACATTTATCCATATAGGAGAATACGGAGTGAAACTTAAAATTAAAACTGTTACTGCCAACGAACGGTTTAACCTAGAAGAACGAAATTTGGTGAGCCAAGTGGGATTGGGGTACTGATCATTACCTGAAAGTGTCATCTAGATTGGGTGAAAAAATGTGTGCTGAGATTTCAGTAAACTCGTAGTTTTTTGGAAGCTTGGCAACCCCTTTCCATGAAAGTGATTTGCGCCAGTCTCTGCTTAGGGCTACATCAATAGGAAACAAACCATAGAGATAGAACTTGGAACTACTTTATTTTGTCAAGTTTCAAAGAGCTAGCACAAACCGTGTTGGATTTAGAGTTCCAACTACATGTATCCATACAGGAGAAAACACAGTGAAACCTAAAAATTAAAACTGTTACTGCCAACGAACGGATTAACCCAGAAGAACGAAATTTGGTGATCCAAGTGGGATTGGGGTACTGATCATTACCTGAAAGTGTCATCAAGATTTGGTGAAAAAATGTGTGCTGAGATTTCAGGAAACTCGTAGTTTTTTGGAAGCTTGGCAACCCCTTTCCATGAACGTAATTTGTGCCAGTCTCTGCTTAGGGCTACGTCAATAGGAAACAAACCATAGAGATAGAACTTGGAACTACTTTATTGTGTCAAGTTTCAAAGAGCTAGCACAAACCGTCTTTGATTTAGAGTTCCACTACATGTATCCATATAGGAGAAAACGGAGTGAAACCTAAAAATTAAAACTCTTGCTGCCAAGGAACGGTTTAACCTAGAAGAACGAAATTTGGTGAGCCAAGTGGGATTGGGGTACTGATCATTACCTGAAAGTGTCATTCAGATTGGTTGAAAAAATGTGTGCTGAGATTTCCGCCAACTCGTAGTTTTTTGGAAGTTTGGCAACCCCTTTCCATGAAAGTGATTTGCGCCAGTCTCTGCTTACGGCTACATCAATAGGAAACAAACCATAGAGATCGAACTTGGGACTACTTTATTGTGTCAAGTTTCAAAGAGCTAGCACAAACCGTCTTTAATTTAGAGTTCCAACTACATGTATCCATATGGGAGAAAACAGTGAAACCTAAAAATTAAAACTGTTACTGCCAACGAACGGTTTTACATAGTAGAACGAAATTTGGTGAGGCAAGTGGGATTGGGGTACTGATGATTACCTGAAAGTGTCAACAGATTGGGTGAAAAAACGTGTGCTGAGATTTCAGGAAACTCGTAGTTTTTTGGAAGCTTGGCAACCCCTTTCCATGAAAGGGATTTGCGCCAATATCTGCTTAGGGCTACATCAATAGGAAACAAACCATAGAGATAGAACTTGGAACTACTTTATTGTGTCAAGTTTCAAAGAGCTAGCACAAACCGTCTTTGATTTAGAGGTCCAACTACATGTATCCATATAGGAGAAAAGAGAGCGAAACCTAAGAATTAAAACCGTTACTGCCAACGAACGGTTTAACCTAGAAGAACCAAATTTGGTGAGCCAAGTGGGACTGGGGTACTGATCATTACCTGAAAGTGTCATCAAGATTCGGTGAAAAAATGTGTGCTGAGATTTCAGGAAACTCGTAGCTTTTTGTAAGCTTGGCAACCCCTTTCCATGAAAGTGATTTGTGCCAGTCTCTGCTTAGGGCTACATCAATAGGAAACAAACCATAGAGATAGAACTTGGAACTACTTTATTTTGTCAAGTTTCAAAGAGCTAGCACAAACCGTGTTTGATTTAGAGTTCCAACTACATATAAATATATATAGGAGAAAACAGAGTGAAACCTAAAAATTAAAACTGTTTCTGCCAACGAACGGTTTAACCTAGAAGAACGAAATTTGGTGAGCCAAGTGGGATTGGGGTACTGATCATTTCCTGTAAGTGTCATCAAGATTGGGTGAAAAAATGTGTGCTGAGATTTCAGGAAACTCGTAGTTTTTTGGAAGCTTGGCAACCCCTTTCCATGAAAGTGATTTGCGCCAGTCTCTGCTTAGGGCTACGTCAATAGGAAACAAACCATAGAGATAGAACTTGGAACTACTTTATTGTGTCAAGTTTCAAAGAGCTAGCACAAACCGTCTTTGATTTAGAGTTCCAACTACATGTATCCATATAGGAGAAAACAGAGTGAAACCTAAAAATTTAAACTGTTACTGCCAACGAACGGTTTAACCTAGAAGAACGTAATTTGGTGAGCCAAGTGGGATTGGGGTACTGATCATTACCTGAAAGTGTCCTCTAGATTGGGTGAAAAAAATGTGTGCTGAGATTTCAGGAAACACGTAGTTTTTTGAAGCTTGGCAACCACTTTCCATGAAAGTGATTTGCGCCAGTCTCTGCTTACGGCTACATCAATAGGAAACAAACCATAGAGATAGAACTTGGAACTACTTTATTGTGTCAATTTTCAAAGAGCTAGCACAAACCGTCTTTAATTTAGAGTTCCAACTACATGTATCCATATGGGAGAAAACAGTGAAACCTAAAAATTAAAACTGTTACTGCCAACGGACGTTTTAACCTAGAAGAACGAAATTTGGTGAGGCAAGTGGGATTGGGGTACTGATGATTACCTGAAAGTGTCAACAGATTGGGTGAAAAAATGTGTGCTGAGGTTTCAGGAAACTCGTAGTTTTTTGGGAGCTTCCCAACCCCTTTCCATGAAAGTGATTTGCGCCAGTCTCTGCTTATGGCTACATCAATAGGAAACAAACCATAGAGATAGAACTTGGAACTCCTTTATTGTGTCAAGTTTCAAAGAGCTAGCACAAACCGTGTTTGATTTAGAGTTCCAACTACATGTATCCATATAGGAGAAAACAGAGTGAAACCTAAAAATTAAAACTGTTACTGCCAACAAACGGTTTAACCTAGAAGATCGAAATTTGGTGAGAAAAGTGGGATTGGGGTACTCATCATTTCCTGAAAGTGTCATCAAGATTGGGTGAAAAAATGTGTGCTGAGATTTCAGGAAATTCGTAGTTTTTTGGAAGCTTGGCAACCCCTTTCCATGAAAGTGATTTGCGCCAATATCTGCTTAGGGCTACATCAATAGGAAACAAACCATAGAGATAGAACTTGGAACTACTCTATTGTGTCAAGTTTCAAAGAGCTAGCACAAACCCTGTTTGATTTGGAGTTCCAACCATATGTATCAATATAGGAGAAAACAGAGTGAAACCTAAAAATTAAAACTGTTACTGCCAATGAACGGTTTAACCTAGAAGATCGAAATTTGTTGAGACAAGTGGGATTGGGGTACTGATCATTGCCTGAAAGTGTCATCCAGATTGGGTGAAAAAATGTGTGCTGAGATTTCAGGGAACTCGTAGTTTTTTGGAAGCTTCGCAACCCCTTTCCATGAAAGAGATTTGCGCCAGTCTCTGCTTATGTCTACATCAATAGGAAACAAACCATAGAGATAGAACTTGGAACTACTCTATTGTGTCAAGTTTCAAAGAGCTAGCACAAACCGTCTTTGATTTGGAGTTCCAACTACATGTATCCATATAGGAGAAAACAGAGTGAAACCTAAAAATTAAAACTGTTACTGTCAACGAACGGTTTAACCTAGATGAACGAAACTTGGTGAGCCCAGTGGGATTGGGGTACTGATCATTGCCTGAAAGTGTCATCCAGATTGGGTGAAAAACCGTGTGCTGAGATTTCAGGGAACTCGTAGTTTTTTGGAAGCTTGGCAACCCCTTTCCATGAAAGTGATTTTTGCCAGTCTCTGCTTATGGCTACATCAATCGGAAACAAACCATAAGATAGAACTTGGAACTACTTTATTGTGTCAATTTTCAAAGAGCTATCTCAAATGTGTTTGATATAGAGTTCGAACTACATTTATCCATATAGGAGAATACGGAGTGAAACCTAAAAATTAAAACTCTTACTGCCAACGAACGGTTTAACCTAGAAGAACGAAATTTGGTGAGCCAAGTGGGATTGGGGTACTGATCATTACCTGAAAGTGTCATCTAGATTGGGTGAAAAAATGTGTGCTGAGATTTCAGGAAACTCGTAGTTTTTTGAACCTTGGCAACCCCTTTGATTAAAGTGATTTGCGCCAGTCTCTGCTTAGGGCTACATCAATAGGAAACAAACCATAGAGATAGAACTTGGAACTACTTTATTTTGTCAAGTTTCAAAGAGCTAGCACAAACCGTGTTGGATTTAGAGTTCCAACTACATGTATCCATATAGGAGAAAACACAGTGAAACCTAAAAATTAAAACTGTTACTGCCAACGAACGGATTAACCCAGAAGAACGAAATTTGGTGATCCAAGTGGGATTGGGGTACTGATCATTACCTGAAAGTGTCATCAAGATTTGGTGAAAAAATGTGTGCTGAGATTTCAGGAAACTCGTAGTTTTTTGGAAGCTTGGCAACCCCTTTCCATGAACGTAATTTGTGCCAGTCTCTGCTTAGGGCTACGTCAATAGGAAACAAACCATAGAGATAGAACTTGGAACTACTTTATTGTGTCAAGTTTCAAAGAGCTAGCACAAACCGTCTTTGATTTAGAGTTCCACTACATGTATCCATATAGGAGAAAACGGAGTGAAACCTAAAAATTAAAACTCTTGCTGCCAAGGAACGGTTTAACCTAGAAGAACGAAATTTGGTGAGCCAAGTGGGATTGGGGTACTGATCATTACCTGAAAGTGTCATTCAGATTGGGTGAAAAAATGTGTGCTGAGATTTCCGCCAACTCGTAGTTTTTTGGAAGTTTGGCAACCCCTTTCCATGAAAGTGATTTGCGCCAGTCTCTGCTTACGGCTACATCAATAGGAAACAAACCATAGAGATAGAACTTGGGACTACTTTATTGTGTCAATTTTCAAAGAGCTAGCACAAACCATCTTTAATTTAGAGTTCCAACTACATGTATCCATATGGGAGAAAACAGTGAAACCTAAAAATTAAAACTGTTACTGCCAACGAACGGTTTTACATAGTAGAACGAAATTTGGTGAGGCAAGTGGGATTGGGGTACTGATGATTACCTGAAAGTGTCAACAGATTGGGTGAAAAAACGTGTGCTGAGATTTCAGGAAACTCGTAGTTTTTTGGAAGCTTGGCAACCCCTTTCCATGAAAGGGATTTGCGCCAATATCTGCTTAGGGCTACATCAATAGGAAACAAACCATAGAGATAGAACTTGGAACTACTTTATTGTGTCAAGTTTCAAAGAGCTAGCACAAACCGTATTTGATTTAGAGGTCCAACTACATGTATCCATATAGGAGAAAAGAGAGCGAAACCTAAGAATTAAAACCGTTACTGCCAACGAACGGTTTAACCTAGAAGAACCAAATTTGGTGAGCCAAGTGGGACTGGGGTACTGATCATTACCTGAAAGTGTCATCAAGATTGGGTGAAAAAATGTGTGCTGAGATTTCAGGAAACTCGTAGCTTTTTGTAAGCTTGGCAACCCCTTTCCATGAAAGTGCTTTGTGCCAGTCTCTGCTTAGGGCTACATCAATAGGAAACAAACCATAGAGATAGAACTTGGAACTACTTTATTTTGTCAAGTTTCAAAGAGCTAGCACAAACCGTGTTTGATTTAGAGTTCCAACTACATATATATATATAGGAGAAAACAGAGTGAAACCTAAAAATTAAAACTGTTCCTGCCAACGAACGGTTTAACCTAGAAGAACGAAATTTGGTGAGCCAAGTGGGATTGGGGTACTGATCATTTCCTGTAAGTGTCATCAAGATTGGGTGAAAAAATGTGTGCTGAGATTTCAGGAAACTCGTAGTTTTTTGGAAGCTTGGCAACCCCTTTCCATGAAAGTGATTTGCGCCAGTCTCTGCTTAGAGCTACGTCAATAGGAAACAAACCATAAAGATAGAACTTGGAACTACTTTATTGTGTCAAGTTTCAAAGAGCTAGCACAAACCGTCTTTGATTTAGAGTTCCAACTACATGTATCCATATAGGAGAAAACAGAGTGAAACCTAAAAATTTAAACTGTTACTGCCAACGAACGGTTTAACCTAGAAGAACGTAATTTGGTGAGCCAAGTGGGATTGGGGTACTGATCATTACCTGAAAGTGTCCTCTAGATTGGGTGAAAAAATGTGTGCTGAGATTTCAGGAAACACGTAGTTTTTTGAAGCTTGGCAACCACTTTCCATGAAAGTGATTTGCGCCAGTCTCTGCTTACGGCTACATCAATAGGAAACAAACCATAGAGATAGAACTTGGAACTACTTTATTGTGTCAATTTTCAAAGAGCTAGCACAAACCGTCTTTAATTTAGAGTTCCAACTACATGTATCCATATGGGAGAAAACAGTGAAACCTAAAAATTAAAACTGTTACTGCCAACGAACGTTTTAACCTAGAAGAACGAAATTTGGTGAGGCAAGTGGGATTGGGGTACTGATGATTACCTGAAAGTGTCAACAGATTGGGTGAAAAAATGTGTGCTGAGGTTTCAGGGAACTCGTAGTTTTTTGGAAGCTTGGCAACCCCTTTCCATGAAAGTGATTTTTGCCAGTCTCTGCTTATGGCTACATCAATCGGAAACAAACCATAGAGATAGAACTTGGAACTACTTTATTGTGTCAATTTTCAAAGAGCTATCTCAAATGTGTTTGATATAGAGTTCGAACTACATTTATCCATATAGGAGAATACGGAGTGAAACCTAAAAATTAAAACTGTTACTGCCAACGAACGGTTTAACCTAGAAGAACGAAATTTGGTGAGCCAAGTGGGATTGGGGTACTGATCATTACCTGAAAGTGTCATCTAGATTGGGTGAAAAAATGTGTGCTGAGATTTCAGGAAACTCGTAGTTTTTTGAACCTTGGCAACCCCTTTGATTAAAGTGATTTGCGCCAGTCTCTGCTTAGGGCTACATCAATAGGAAACAAACCATAGAGATAGAACTTGGAACTACTTTATTTTGTCAAGTTTCAAAGAGCTAGCACAAACCGTGTTGGATTTAGAGTTCCAACTACATGTATCCATATAGGAGAAAACACAGTGAAACCTAAAAATTAAAACTGTTACTGCCAACGAACGGATTAACCCAGAAGAACGAAATTTGGTGATCCAAGTGGGATTGGGGTACTGATCATTATCTGAAAGTGTCATCAAGATTTGGTGAAAAAATGTGTGCTGAGATTTCAGGAAACTCGTAGATTTTTGGAAGCTTGGCAACCCCTTTCCATGAACGTAATTTGTGCCAGTCTCTGCTTAGGGCTACGTCAATAGGAAACAAACCATAGAGATAGAACTTGGAACTACTTTATTGTGTCAAGTTTCAAAGAGCTAGCACAAACCGTCTTTGATTTAGAGTTCCACTACATGTATCCATATAGGAGAAAACGGAGTGAAACCTAAAAATTAAAACTCTTGCTGCCAAGGAACGGTTTAACCTAGAAGAACGAAATTTGGTGAGCCAAGTGGGATTGGGGTACTGATCATTACCTGAAAGTGTCATTCAGATTGGGTGAAAAAATGTGTGCTGAGATTTCCGCCAACTCGTAGTTTTTTGGAAGTTTGGCAACCCCTTTCCATGAAAGTGATTTGCGCCAGTCTCTGCTTACGGCTACATCAATAGGAAACAAACCATAGAGATAGAACTTGGGACTACTTTATTGTGTCAATTTTCAAAGAGCTAGCACAAACCGTCTTTAATTTAGAGTTCCAACTACATGTATCCATATGGGAGAAAACAGTGAAACCTAAAAATTAAAACTGTTACTGCCAACGAACGTTTTAACCTAGAAGAACGAAATTTGGTGAGGCAAGTGGGATTGGGGTACTGATGATTACCTGAAAGTGTCAACAGATTGGGTGAAAAAACGTGTGCTGAGATTTCAGGAAACTCGTAGTTTTTTGGAAGCTTGGCAACCCCTTTCCATGAAAGGGATTTGCGCCAATATCTGCTTAGGGCTACATCAATAGGAAACAAACCATAGAGATAGAACTTGGAACTACTTTATTGTGTCAAGTTTCAAAGAGCTAGCACAAACCGTATTTGATTTAGAGGTCCAACTACATGTATCCATATATGAGAAAAGAGAGCGAAACCTAAGAATTAAAACCGTTACTGCCAACGAACGGTTTAACCTAGAAGAACCAAATTTGGTGAGCCAAGTGGGACTGGGGTACTGATCATTACCTGAAAGTGTCATCAAGATTGGGTGAAAAAATGTGTGCTGAGATTTCAGGAAACTCGTAGCTTTTTATAAGCTTGGCAACCCCTTTCCATGAAAGTGCTTTGTGCCAGTCTCTGCTTAGGGCTACATCAATAGGAAACAAACCATAGAGATAGAACTTGGAACTACTTTATTTTGTCAAGTTTCAAAGAGCTAGCACAAACCGTGTTTGATTTAGAGTTCCAACTACATATATATATATAGGAGAAAACAGAGTGAAACCTAAAAATTAAAACTGTTCCTGCCAACGAACGGTTTAACCTAGAAGAACGAAATTTGGTGAGCCAAGTGGGATTGGGGTACTGATCATTTCCTGTAAGTGTCATCAAGATTGGGTGAAAAAATGTGTGCTGAGATTTCAGGAAACTCGTAGTTTTTTGGAAGCTTGGCAACCCCTTTCCATGAAAGTGATTTGCGCCAGTCTCTGCTTAGAGCTACGTCAATAGGAAACAAACCATAAAGATAGAACTTGGAACTACTTTATTGTGTCAAGTTTCAAAGAGCTAGCACAAACCGTCTTTGATTTAGAGTTCCAACTACATGTATCCATATAGGAGAAAACAGAGTGAAACCTAAAAATTTAAACTGTTACTGCCAACGAACGGTTTAACCTAGAAGAACGTAATTTGGTGAGCCAAGTGGGATTGGGGTACTGATCATTACCTGAAAGTGTCCTCTAGATTGGGTGAAAAAATGTGTGCTGAGATTTCAGGAAACACGTAGTTTTTTGAAGCTTGGCAACCACTTTCCATGAAAGTGATTTGCGCCAGTCTCTGCTTACGGCTACATCAATAGGAAACAAACCATAGAGATAGAACTTGGAACTACTTTATTGTGTCAATTTTCAAAGAGCTAGCACAAACCGTCTTTAATTTAGAGTTCCAACTACATGTATCCATATGGGAGAAAACAGTGAAACCTAAAAATTAAAACTGTTACTGCCAACGAACGTTTTAACCTAGAAGAACGAAATTTGGTGAGGCACGTGGGATTGGGGTACTGATGATTACCTGAAAGTGTCAACAGATTGGGTGAAAAAATGTGTGCTGAGGTTTCAGGGAACTCGTAGTTTTTTGGAAGCTTGGCAACCCCTTTCCATGAAAGTGATTTTTGCCAGTCTCTGCTTATGGCTACATCAATCGGAAACAAACCATAGAGATAGAACTTGGAACTACTTTATTGTGTCAATTTTCAAAGAGCTATCTCAAATGTGTTTGATATAGAGTTCGAACTACATTTATCCATATAGGAGAATACGGAGTGAAACCTAAAAATTAAAACTGTTACTGCCAACGAACGGTTTAACCTAGAAGAACGAAATTTGGTGAGCCAAGTGGGATTGGGGTACTGATCATTACCTGAAAGTGTCATCTAGATTGGGTGAAAAAATGTGTGCTGAGATTTCAGGAAACTCGTAGTTTTTTGAACCTTGGCAACCCCTTTGATTAAAGTGATTTGCGCCAGTCTCTGCTTAGGGCTACATCAATAGGAAACAAACCATAGAGATAGAACTTGGAACTACTTTATTTTGTCAAGTTTCAAAGAGCTAGCACAAACCGTGTTGGATTTAGAGTTCCAACTACATGTATCCATATAGGAGAAAACACAGTGAAACCTAAAAATTAAAACTGTTACTGCCAACGAACGGATTAACCCAGAAGAACGAAATTTGGTGATCCAAGTGGGATTGGGGTACTGATCATTACCTGAAAGTGTCATCAAGATTTGGTGAAAAAATGTGTGCTGAGATTTCAGGAAACTCGTAGTTTTTTGGAAGCTTGGCAACCCCTTTCCATGAACGTAATTTGTGCCAGTCTCTGCTTAGGGCTACGTCAATAGGAAACAAACCATAGAGATAGAACTTGGAACTACTTTATTGTGTCAAGTTTCAAAGAGCTAGCACAAACCGTCTTTGATTTAGAGTTCCACTACATGTATCCATATAGGAGAAAACGGAGTGAAACCTAAAAATTAAAACTCTTGCTGCCAAGGAACGGTTTAACCTAGAAGAACGAAATTTGGTGAGCCAAGTGGGATTGGGGTACTGATCATTACCTGAAAGTGTCATTCAGATTGGGTGAAAAAATGTGTGCTGAGATTTCCGCCAACTCGTAGTTTTTTGGAAGTTTGGCAACCCCTTTCCATGAAAGTGATTTGCGCCAGTCTCTGCTTACGGCTACATCAATAGGAAACAAACCATAGAGATAGAACTTGGGACTACTTTATTGTGTCAATTTTCAAAGAGCTAGCACAAACCGTCTTTAATTTAGAGTTCCAACTACATGTATCCATATGGGAGAAAACAGTGAAACCTAAAAATTAAAACTGTTACTGCCAACGAACGGTTTTACATAGTAGAACGAAATTTGGTGAGGCAAGTGGGATTGGGGTACTGATGATTACCTGAAAGTGTCAACAGATTGGGTGAAAAAACGTGTGCTGAGATTTCAGGAAACTCGTAGTTTTTTGGAAGCTTGGCAACCCCTTTCCATGAAAGGGATTTGCGCCAATATCTGCTTAGGGCTACATCAATAGGAAACAAACCATAGAGATAGAACTTGGAACTACTTTATTGTGTCAAGTTTCAAAGAGCTAGCACAAACCGTATTTGATTTAGAGGTCCAACTACATGTATCCATATAGGAGAAAAGAGAGCGAAACCTAAGAATTAAAACCGTTACTGCCAACGAACGGTTTAACCTAGAAGAACCAAATTTGGTGAGCCAAGTGGGACTGGGGTACTGATCATTACCTGAAAGTGTCATCAAGATTGGGTGAAAAAATGTGTGCTGAGATTTCAGGAAACTCGTAGCTTTTTGTAAGCTTGGCAACCCCTTTCCATGAAAGTGCTTTGTGCCAGTCTCTGCTTAGGGCTACATCAATAGGAAACAAACCATAGAGATAGAACTTGGAACTACTTTATTTTGTCAAGTTTCAAAGAGCTAGCACAAACCGTGTTTGATTTAGAGTTCCAACTACATATATATATATAGGAGAAAACAGAGTGAAACCTAAAAATTAAAACTGTTCCTGCCAACGAACGGTTTAACCTAGAAGAACGAAATTTGGTGAGCCAAGTGGGATTGGGGTACTGATCATTTCCTGTAAGTGTCATCAAGATTGGGTGAAAAAATGTGTGCTGAGATTTCAGGAAACTCGTAGTTTTTTGGAAGCTTGGCAACCCCTTTCCATGAAAGTGATTTGCGCCAGTCTCTGCTTAGAGCTACGTCAATAGGAAACAAACCATAAAGATAGAACTTGGAACTACTTTATTGTGTCAAGTTTCAAAGAGCTAGCACAAACCGTCTTTGATTTAGAGTTCCAACTACATGTATCCATATAGGAGAAAACAGAGTGAAACCTAAAAATTTAAACTGTTACTGCCAACGAACGGTTTAACCTAGAAGAACGTAATTTGGTGAGCCAAGTGGGATTGGGGTACTGATCATTACCTGAAAGTGTCCTCTAGATTGTGTGAAAAAATGTGTGCTGAGATTTCAGGAAACACGTAGTTTTTTGAAGCTTGGCAACCACTTTCCATGAAAGTGATTTGCGCCAGTCTCTGCTTACGGCTACATCAATAGGAAACAAACCATAGAGATAGAACTTGGAACTACTTTATTGTGTCAATTTTCAAAGAGCTAGCACAAACCGTCTTTAATTTAGAGTTCCAACTACATGTATCCATATGGGAGAAAACAGTGAAACCTAAAAATTAAAACTGTTACTGCCAACGAACGTTTTAACCTAGAAGAACGAAATTTGGTGAGGCAAGTGGGATTGGGGTACTGATGATTACCTGAAAGTGTCAACAGATTGGGTGAAAAAATGTGTGCTGAGGTTTCAGGAAACTCGTAGTTTTTTGGGTGCTTCCCAACCCCTTTCCATGAAAGTGATTTGCGCCAGTCTCTGCTTATGGCTACATCAATCGGAAACAAACCATAGAGATAGAACTTGGAACTACTTTATTGTGTCAATTTTCAAAGAGCTAGCACTAACCGTGTTTGATTTAGAGTTCCAAATACCTGTATCCATATAGGAGAAAACAGAGTGAAACCTAAAAATAAAAACTGTTACTGCCAACGAACGGTTTAACCCAGAAGAACGAAATTTGGTGATCCATGTGGGATTGGGGTACTGATCATTACCTGAAAGTGTCATCTAGATTGGGTGAAAAAATGTGTGCTGAGATTTCAGGAAACTCGTAGTTTTTTGGAAGCTTGGCAATCCCTTTCCATGAAAGTGATTTGTGCCAGTCTCTGCTTAGGGCTACATCAATAGGAAACAAACCATAGAGATAGAACTTGGAACTACTTTATTTTGTCAAATTTCAAAGAGCTAGCACAAACTGTTTTTGAATTAGAGTCCCAACTACATGTATCCATATAGGAGAAAACAGAGTGAAACCTAAAAATTGAAACCTAAAAATTTAAACTGTTCCTGCCAACGAACGGTTTAACCTAGAGGAACGAAATTTGATGAGCCAAGTGGGATTGGGGTACTGATCTTTACCTGCAAGTGTCATCAAGTTTGGGTGAAAAAATGTGTGCTGAGATTTCAGGAAACTCATATTTTTTTTGAAGCTTGGCAACCCCTTTCCATGAAAGTGATTTGCGCCAGTCTCTGCTTAGGGCTACATAAATAGGAAACAAACCATAGAGATAGAACTTAAAACTACTTTATTGTGTCAATTTTCAAAGAGCTAGCACTAACCGTGTTCCATTTAGAGTTCCAAATACCTGTATCCATATAGGAGAAAACAGAGTGAAATCTAAAAATTAAAACTGTTACTGCCAACGAACGGTTTAACCTAGAAGAACGAAATTTGGTGAGGCAGGTGTGATTGGGGTACTGATCATTGCCTGAAAGTGTCATCCATATTGGGTGAAAAAATGTGTGCTGAGATTTCAGGGAACTCGTAGTTTTTTTGAAGCTTGGCAACCCCTTTCCATGAAAGTGATTTGCGCCAGTCTCTGCTTATGGCTACATCAATAGGAATAAAACCATAGAGATAGAACTTGGAACTACTTTATTGTGTCAAGTTTCAAAGCGCTAGCACAAACCGTGTTTGATTTGGAGTTCCAAATACATGTATCCATATAGGAGAAAACAGAGTGAAACCTAAAAATTAAAACTGTTACTGCCAACGAACGGTTTAACCTAGAAGAACGAAATTTGGTGAGCCAAGTGGGATTGGGGTACTGATCATTACCTGAAAGTGTCATCTAGATTGGGTGAAAAAATGTGTGCTGAGATTTCAGGAAACACGTAGTTTTTTGAAGCTTGGCAACCCCTTTCCATGAAAGTGATTTGCGCCAATATCTGCTTAGGGCTACATCAATAGGAAACAAACCATAGAGATAGAACTTGGAACTACTTTATTGTGTCAAGTTTCAAAGAGCTAGCACAAACCGTCTTTGATTTAGAGTTCCAACTACATGTATCCATATAGAAGGAAACAGAGTGAAACCTAAAAATTAAAACTGTTACAGCCAACGAACGGTTAAACCTAGAAGAACGAAATTTGGTGAGCCAAGTGGGATTGGGGTACTGATCATTACCTGAAAGTGTCATCTAGATGGGGTGAAAAAATGTGTGCTGAGATTTCAGGAAACTCGTAGTTTTTTGGAAGCTTGGCAACCCCTTTCCATGAAAGTGATTTGCGCCAATATCTGCTTAGGGCTACATCAATAGGAAACAAACCATAGAGATAGAACTTGGAACTACTTTATTGTGTCAAGTTTCAAAGAGCTAGCACAAACCGTCTTTGATTTAGAGTTCCAACTACATGTATCCATATAGAAGGAAACAGAGTGAAACCTAAAAATTAAAACTGTTACAGCCAACGAACGGTTTAACCTAGAAGAACGAAATTTGGTGAGCCAAGTGGGATTGGGGTACTGATCATTTCCTGAAAGTGTCATCCAGATTGGGTGAAAAAATAGTGCTGAGATTTCTGGCAACTGTAGTTTTTTGGAAGTTTGGCAACCCCTTTCCATGAAAGTGATTTGCACCAGTCTCTGCTTAGGGCTACGTCAATAGGAAACAAACCATAGAGATAGAACTTGGAACTACTTTATTGTGTCAATTTTCAAAGAGCTAGCACAAACCGTCTTTAATTTAGAGTTCCAACTACATGTATTAATATGGGAGAAAACAGTGAAACCTAAAAATTAAAACTGTTACTGCCAACGAACGGTTTAATCTAGAAGAACAAAATTTGGTGAGGCAAGTGGGATTGGAGTACTGATGATTACCTGAAAGTGTCAACAGATTCGGTGAAAAAACGTGTGCTGAGATTTCAGGAAACTCGTAGTTTTTTGGAAGCTTGTCAACCCATTTCCATGAAAGTGATTTGCGCCAATATCTGCTTAGGGCTACATCAATAGGAAACAAAAAATAGAGATAGAACTTTGAACTACTTTATTGTGTCAAGTTTCAAAGAGCTAGCACAAACCGTCTTTGACTTAGAGTTCCAACTACATGTATCCATACAGGAGAAAAAAGAGCGAAACCTAAAAATTAAAACCGTTACTGCCAACGAACGGTTTAACCTAGAAGAACCAAATTTGGTGAGCCAAGTGGGACTGGGATACTGATCATTACCTGAAAGTGTCATCAAGATTGGGTGAAAAAATGTGTGCTGAGATTTCAGGAAACTCGTAGCTTTTTGTAAGTTTGGCAACCCATTTCCATGTAAGTGATTTGCGCCAGTCTCTGCTTCGGGCTACATCAATAGGAAACAAACCATAGAGATAGAACTTGGAACTACTTTATTGTGTCAAGTTTCAAAGAGCTAGCACAAACCGTCTTTGATTTAGAGTTACAACTACATGGATCAATATAGAAGAAAACACTGTGAAACCTAAAAATTAAAACTGTTACTGCCAACGAACGGTTTAACCTAGAAGAACGAAATTTGGTGAGCCAAGTGGGATTCGGGTACTGATCATTACCTGAAAGTGTCATCTAGATTGGGTGTAAAAATGTGTGCTGAGATTTCAGGAAACTCGTAGTTTTTTGGAAGCTTGGCAACCCCTTTCCATGAAAGTGATTTGCGCCAGTCTCTGCTTATGGCTATATCAATAGGAAACAAACCATAGAGATAGAACTTGGAACTACTTTATTGTGTCAAGTTTCAAAGTGCTAGCACAAACCGTGTTTGATTTGGTGTTCCAACTACATGTATCCATATAGGAGAAAACAGAGTGAAACCTAAAAATTAAAACTGTTACTGCCAACGAACGGTTTAACCCAGAAGAAAGAAATTTGGTGATCCAAGTGGGATTGGGGTACTGATCATTACCTGAAAGTGTCATCAAGATTTGGTGAAAAAATGTGTGCTGAGATTTCAGGAAACTCGTAGTTTTTTGGAAGCTTGGCAACCCCTTTCCATGAAAGTGATTTGCGCCAGTCTCTGCTTAGGGCTATGTCAATAGGAAACAAACCATAGAGATAGAACTTGGAACTACTCTATTGTGTCAAGTTTCAAAGAGCTAGAACAAAGCGTCTTTGATTTAGAGTTCCAACCACATGTATCCATATAGGAGAAAACAGAGTGAAACCTAAAAATTAAAACAGTTACTGCCAACGAACGGTTTAACGTAGAAGAACGAAATTTGGTGATCCAAGTGGGAGTAGGGTACTGATCATTACCTGAAAGTTTCATCTAGATTGGGTGAAAAATGTGTGCTGTGATTTCAGGAAACACATAGTTTTTTGAAGCTTGGCAACCACATTCCATAAAAGTGATTTGCGCCAGTCTCTGCTTAGGGCTACATCAATAGGAAACAAACCATAGAGATAGAACTTGGAACTACATTATTGTGTCAAGTTTCAAAGAGCTAGCACAAACCGTGTTTGATTTGGAGTTCCAACTACATGTATCCTTATAACAGAAAACAGAGTGAAACCAAAAAATTTAAACTGTTCCTGCCAACGAACGGTTTAACCTAGAAGAACGAAATTTGGTGAACCAAGTGGGATTGGGGTACTGATCATTGTCTGAAAGTGTCATCCAGATTGGGTTAAAAAATGTGTGCTGAGATTTCAGGAAACTCATACTTCTTTGGAAGCTTGGCAACCTCTTTCCATTAAAGTGATTTGCACCAGTCTCTGCTTAGGGCTACATCAATAGGAAACAATCCATAGAGATAGAACTTGGAACTACTTTATTGTGTCAATTTTCAAAGAGCTAGCAGAAACCATGTTTGATTTAGAGTTCCAACGTCATGTATCCATATAGGAGAAAACAGAGTGAAACCTAAAAATTAAAATTGTTACTGCCAATGAACGGTTTAACCTAGAAGAACGAAATTTGTTGAGCCAAGTGGGATTGGGGTACTGATCATTGCCTGAAAGTGTCATCCAGATTGGTTGAAAAAATGTGTGCTGACATTTCAGGAAACTCGAAGTTTTTTAGAAGCTTGGCAACCCCTTTCCATGAAAGTGATTTGCACCAGTCTCTGCTTAGGGCTACGTCAATAGGAAACAAACCATAGAGATAGAACTTGGAAGTACTTTATTGTGTCAAGTTTCAAAGAGCTAGAACAAAGCGTCTTTGATTTAGAGTTCCAACCACATGTATCCATATTGGAGAAAAAGGAGTGAAACCTAAAAATTAAAACAGTTACTGCCAACGAACGGTTTAACCTAGAAGAACGAAATTTGGTGATCCAAGTGGGAGTAGGGTACTGATCATTACCTGAAAGTGTCATCTAGATTGGGTGAAAAATGTGTGCTGAAATTTCAGGAAACATGTAATTTTTTGAAGCTTGGCAACCACTTTCCATGAAAGTGATTTGCGCCAGTCTCTGCTTAGGGCTACATCAATAGGAAACAAACCATAGAGATAGAACTTGGAACTACATTATTGTGTCAAGTTTCAAAGAGCTAGCACAAACCGTGTTTGATTTGGAGTTCCAACTACATGTATCAATATAGGAGAAAACAGAGTGAAACCTAAAAATTAAAACTGTTACTGCCAACGAACGGTTTAATGTAGAAGAACGAAATTTGGTGAGCCAAGTGGGATTGGCGTACTGATCATTGCCTGAAAGTGTCATCCAGATTGGGTGAAAAAATGTGTGCTGAGATTTCAGGAAACTCGTAGTTTTTTGGGAGCTTGCCAACCCCTTTCCATGAAAGTGATTTGCGCCAGTCTCTGCTTAGGGCTACATCAATAGGAAACAAACCATAGAGATAGAACTTCGAACTACTTTATTGTGTCAAGTTTCAAAGAGCTAGCACAAACCGTGTTTGATTTAGAGATCCAACTACCTGTATCCATATAGGAGAAAACAGAGTGAAACCTAAAAATTAAAACTGTTACTGCCAACGAACGGTTTAACGTAGATGATCGAAATTTGGTGAGAAAAGTGGGATTGGGGTACTGATCATATCCTGAAAGTGTTATCAAGATTGGGTGAAAAAATGTGTGCTGAGATTTCAGGAAATTCGTAGTTTTTTGGAAGCTTGGCAACCCCTTTCCATGAAAGAGATTTGTGCCAGTCTCTGCTTAGGGCTACATCAATAGGAAAAAAACCATAGAGATAGAACTTGGAACTACTTTATTTTGTCAAGTTTCAAAGAGCTAGCACAAACCGTTTTTGATTTAGAGTCCCAACTACATGTATCCATATAGGAGAAAACAGAGTGAAACCTAAAAATTTAAACTGTTCCTGCCAACGAACGGTTTAACCTAGAAGAACGAAATTTGGTGAGCCAAGTGGGATTGGGGTAGTGATCATTACCTGAAAGTGTCATCCAGATTGGGTGATAAAATATGTGCTGAGATTTCAGGAAACTCGTAGTTTTTTGAAAGCTTTGCAACCCCTTTCCATGAAAGTGATTTGCGCCAGTGTCTGCTTAGGGCTACATCAATAGGAAACAAACCATAGAGATAGAACTTGGATAGACTTTATTGTGTCAAGTTTCAAAGAGCTAGCACAAACCCTGTTTGATTTGGAGTTCCAATTACATGTATCAATATAGGAGAAAACAGAGTGAAACCTAAAAATTAAAACTGTTACTGCCAACGAACGGTTTAACCTAGAAGAACGAAATTTGGTGAGCCAAGTGGGATTGGGGTACTGATCATTACCTGAAAGTGTCATCTAGATTGGGTGAAAAAATGTGTGCTGAGATTTCAGGAAACTCGTAGTTTTTTGAACCTTGGCAACCCCTTTCCATTAAAGTGATTTGCGCCAGTCTCTGCTTATGTCTACATCAATAGGAAACAAACCATAGAGATAGAACTTGGAACTACTCTATTGTGTCAAGTTTCAAAGAGCTAGCACAAACCGTCTTTGATTTGGAGTTCCAACTACATGTATTCATATAGGAGAAAACAGAGTGAAACCTAAAAATTAAAACTGTTACTGTCAACGAACGGTTTAACCTAGAAGAACGAAACTTGGTGAGCCCAGTGGGATCGGGGTACTGATCATGACCTGAAAGTGTCATCAAGATTGGGTGAAAAAATGTGTGGTGAGATTTCAGGGAACTCGTAGTTTTTTGAAGCTTGGCAACCACTTTCCATGAAAGTGATTTCTGCCAGTCTCTGCTTAGGGCTACATCAATAGGAAACAAACCATAGAGATAGAACTTGGAACTACTTTATTGAGTCAATTTTCAAAGAGCTAGCTCAAATGTGTTTGATATACAGTTCCAACTACATTTATCCATATAGGAGAAAACAGAGTGAAACCTAAAAATTAAAACTGTTACTGCCAACGAACGGTTTAACCTAGAAGAATGAAATTTGATGAGCCAAGTGGGATTGGGGTACTGATCATTACCTGAAAGTGTCACCCAGATTGGGTGAAAAAATGTGTGGTGAGATTTCAGGAAACACGTAGTTTTTTGAAGCTTGGCAACCCCTTTTCATGAAAGTGATTTGTGCCAGTCTCTGCTTAGGGCTACATCAATAAGAAACAAACCATAGAGATAGAACTTGGAACTACTTTATTTTTTCAAGTTTCAAAGAGCTAGCAAAAACCGTGTTGGATTTAAATTTCCAACTACATGTATCCATATAGGAGAAAACACAGTGAAACCTAAAAATTAAAACTGTTACTGCCAACGAACAGATTAACCCAGAAGAACGAAATTTGGTGATCCAAGTGGGATTGGGGTACTGATCATTACCTGAAAGTGTCATCAAGATTGGGTGAAAAAATGTGTGCTGAGATTTCAGGAAACTCGCAGTTTTTTGGAAGCTTGGCAACCCCTTTCCATGAACGTGATTTGTGCCAGTCTCTGCATAGGGCTACGTCAATAGGAAACAAACCATAGAGATAGAACTTGGAACTAATTTATTGTGTCAAGTTTCAAAGAGCTAGCACAAACCGTCTTTGATTTAGAGTTCCACTACATGTATCCATATAGGAGAAAACGGAGTGAAACCTAAAAATTAAAACTCTTGCTGCCAAGGAACGGTTTAACCTAGAAGAACGAAATTTGGTGAGCCAAGTGGGATTGGGGTACTGATCATTACCTGAAAGTGTCATTCAGATTGGGTGAAAAAATGTGTGCTGAGATTTCCGCCAACTCGTAGTTTTTTGGAAGTTTGGCAAACCCTTTCCATGAAAGTGATTTGCGCCAGTCTCTGCTTACGGCTACATCAATAGGAAACAAACCATAGAGATAGAACTTGGGACTACTTTATTGTGTCAATTTTCAAAGAGCTAGCACAAACCGTCTTATTTTAGAGTTCCAACTACATGTATCCATATGGGAGAAAACAGTGAAACCTAAAAATTAAAACTGTTACTGCCAACGAACGGTTTTACATAGAAGAACGAAATTTGGTGAGGCAAGTGGGATTGGGGTACTGATGATTACCTGAAAGTGTCAACAGATTGGGTGAAAAAACGTGTGCTGAGATTTCAGGAAACTCGTAGTTTTTTGGAAGCTTGGCAACCCATTTCCATGAAAGGGATTTGCGCCAATATCTGCTTAGGGCTACATCAATAGGAAACAAACAATAGAGATAGAACTTGGAACTACTTTATTGTGTCAAGTTTCAAAGAGCTAGCACAAACCGTCTTTGATTTAGAGGTCCAACTACATGTATCCATATAGGAGAAAACAGAGCGAAACCTAAGAATTAAAACCGTTACTGCCAACGAACGGTTTAACCTAGAAGAACCAAATTTGGTGAGCCAAGTGGGACTGGGGTACTGATCATTACCTGAAAGTGTCATCAAGATTGGGTGAAAAAATGTGTGCTGAGATTTCAGAAAACTCGTAGCTTTTTGTAAGCTTGGCAACCCCTTTCCATGAAAGTGATTTGTGCCAGTCTCTGCTTAGGGCTACATCAATAGGAAACAAACCATAGAGATAGAACTTGGAACTACTATATTTTGTCAAGTTTCAAAGAGCTAGCACAAACCGTGTTTGATTTAGAGTTCCAACTACATGTATGTATATAGGAGAAAACAGAGTGAAACCTAAAAATTTAAACTGTTCCTGCCAACGAACGGTTTAACCTAGAATAACGAAATTTGGTGAGCCAAGTGGGATTGGGGTACTGATCATTTCCTGAAAGTGTCATCAAGATTGGGTGAAAAAATGTGTGCTGATATTTCAGGAAACTCGTAGTTTTTTGGAAGCTTGGCAACCCCTTTCCATGAAAGGGATTTGCGCCAGTCTCTGCTTAGGGCTACATCAATAGGAAACAAACCATAGAGATAGAACTTGGAACTACTTTATTGTGTCAAGTTTCAAAGAGCTAGCACAAACCGTCTTTGATTTAGAGTTCCAACTACATGTATCCATATAGAAGAAAACAGAGTGAAACCTAAAAATTAAAACTGTTACTGCCAACGAACGGTTTAACCTAGAAGAACGAAATTTGGTGAGCCAAGTGGGATTGGCGTACTGATCATTACCTGAAAGTGTCATCTAGATTGGGTGAAAAAATATGTGCTGAGATTTCAGGAAACTCGTAGTTTTTTGAAGCTTGGCAACCCCTTTCCATTAAAGTGATTTGCGCCAGTCTCTCCTTAGGGCTACATCAATAGGAAACAAACCATAGAGATAGAACTTGGAACTACTTTATTGTGTCAAGTTTCAAAGAGCTAGCACAAACCGTGTTGGATTTAGAGTTCCAACTACATGTATCCATATAGGAGAAAACACAGTGAAACCTAAAAATTAAAACTGTTACTGCAAACGAACGGATTAACCCAGAAGAACGAAATTTGGTGATCCAAGTGGGATTGGGGTACTGATCATTACCTGAAAGTGTCATCAAGATTTGGTGAAAAAATGTTTGCTGAGATTTCAGGAAACTCGTAGTTTTTTGGAAGCTTGGCAACTCCTTTCCATGAACGTGATTTGTGCCAGTCTCTGCTTAGGGGTACGTCAATAGGAAACAAACCATAGAGATAGAACTTGGAACTACTTTATTGTGTCAAGATTCAAAGAGCTAGCACAAACCGTCTTTGATTTAGAGTTCCAACTACATGTATCCATATGGGAGAAAACAGTGAAACCTAAAAATTAAAACTGTTACTGCCAACGAACGGTTTAACCTAGAAGAACGAAATTTGGTGAGGCAAGTGGGATTGGGGTACTGATGATTACCTGAAAGTTCAACAGATTGGGTGAAAAAACGTGTGCTGAGATTTCAGGAGACTCGTAGTTTTTTGGAAGCTTGGCAACCCCTTTCCATGAAAGTGATTTGTGCCAGTCTCTGCTTAGGGCTACATCAATAGGAAACAAACCATAGAGATAGAACTTGGAACTACTTTATTGTGTCAAGTTTCATAGAGCTAGCACAAACCATGTTTGATTTGGAGTTCCTACTACATGTATCCTTATAGGAGAAAACAGAGTGAAACCTAAAAATTAAAACTGTTACTGCCAACGAACGGTTTAACCTAGAAGAACAAAATTTGGTGAGCCAAGTGGGATTGGGGTACTGATCATTTCCTGAAAGTGTCATCAAGATTTGGTGAAAAAATGTGTGCTGAGATTTCAGGAAAATCGTAGATTTTTGGAAGCTTGGCAACCCCTTTCCACGAAAGTGATTTGTACCAGTCTCTGCTTAGGCCTACGTAAATAGGAAACAAACCATAGAGATTGAACTTGGAACTACTTTATTGTGTCAAGTTTCAAAGAGCTATCACAAAGCGTCTTTGATTTAGAGTTCCAACTACATGTATCCATATAGGAGAAAACAGAGTGAAACCTAAAAATTAAAACAGTTACTGCCAACGAACGGTTTAACCTAGAAGAACGAAATTTGGTGATCCAAGTGGGAGTAGGGTACTGATCATTACCTGAAAGTGTCATCTAGATTGGGTGAAAAAATGTGTGCTGAGATTTCAGGAAACTCATATTTTTTTTGAAGCTTGGCAACCCCTTTTCATGAAAGTGATTTGCGCCAGTCTCTGCTTAGGGCTACATCAATAGGAAACAAACCATAGAGATAGAACTTGGAACTACTTTATTGTGTCAAGTTTCAAAGAGCTAGCACAAACCGTGTTTGATTTGGAGTTCCAAATACACGTATCAATATAGGAGAAAACGGAGTGAAACCTAAAAATTAAAACTGTTACTGCCAACGAACGGTTTAACCTAGAAGAACGAAATTTGGTGAGCCAAGTGGGATTGGGGTACTGATCATTGCCTGAAAGTGTCATCCAGATTGGGTGAAAATATGTGTGCTGAGATTTCAGGAAACTCGTAGTTTTTTGGGAGCTTGCCAACCCCTTTCCATGAAACTGATTTGCGCCAGTCTCTGCTTATGGCTACATCAATAGGAAACAAACCATAGAGATAGAACTTGGAACTACTTTATTGTGTCAAGTTTCAAAGAGCTAGCACAAACCGTGTTTGATTTGGAGTTCCAACTACATGTATCCATATAGGAGAAAACACAGTGAAACCTAAAAATTAAAACTGTTACTGCCAACGAACGGTTTAACCCAGAAGAACGAAATTTGGTGATCCATGTGGGGTTGGGGTACTGATCATTACCTGAAAGTGTCATCAAGATTTGGTGAAAAAATGTGTGCTGAGATTTCAGGAAACTCATAGTTTTTTGGAAGCTTGGCAACCCCTTTCCATGAAAGGGATTTGCGCCAGTCTCTGCTTATGGCTACATCAATAGGAAACAAACCATAGAGATAGAACTTGGAACTACTTTATTGAGTCAAGTTTCAAATAGCTAGCACAAACCGTGTTTGATTTAGAGTTCCATATACATGTATCCATATAGGAGAAAACAGGGTGAAACCTAAAAATTTAAACTGTTACTGCCAAAGAACGGTTTAACCTAGAAGATCGAAATTTGGTGAGAAAAGTTGGATTGGGGTACTGATCATTT
Organism: Spermophilus citellus; assembly: GCF_964194105.1. NCBI lineage: Eukaryota > Metazoa > Chordata > Mammalia > Rodentia > Sciuridae > Spermophilus > Spermophilus citellus. The sequence goes on along the minus strand of NC_138196.1, from coordinate 19,016,906 downwards.
CCTGAAAGTGTCATCCAGATTGGGTGAAAAAATGTGTGCTGAGATTTCAGGAAATTCGTAGTTTTTTGGAAGCTTGGCAACCCCTTTCCATTAAAGTGATTTGTGCCAGTCTCTGCTTAGGGCTACATCAATAGGAAACAAACCATAGAGATAGAAGTTGGAACTACTTTATTTTGTCAAGTTTCAAAGAGCTAGCACAAACCGTTTTTGATTTAGAGTCCCAACTACATGTATGCATATAGGAGAAAACAGAGTGAAACCTAAAAATTTAAAATGTTCCTGCCAACGAACGGTTTAACCTAGAAGAATGAAATTTGGTGAGCCAAGTGGGATTGGGGTAGTGATCATTACCTGAAAGTGTCATCCAGATTGGGTGAAAAAATATGTGCTGAGATTTCAGGAAACTCGTAGTTTTTTGGAAGCTTGGCAACCCCTTTCCATGAAAGTGATTTGCGCCAGTCTCTGCTTAGGGCTACATCAATAGGAAACAAACCATAGAGATAGAACTTGGAACTACTTTATTGTGTCAAGTTTCAAAGAGCTAGCACAAACCGTCTTTGATTTAGAGTTCCAACTACATGAATCCATATAGGAGAAAACAGAGTGAAACCTAAAAATTAAAACTGTTACTGCCAACGAACGGTTTAACCTAGAATAACGAAATTTGGTGAGCCAAGTGGGATTGGTGTACTGATCATTACCTGAAAATGTCATCTAGATTGGGTGAAAAAATGTGTGCTGAGATTTCAGGAAACTCGTGGTTTTTTGAAGCTTGGCAACCCCTTTCAATTAAAGTGATTTGTGCCAGTCTCTCCTTAGGGCTACATCAATAGGAAACAAACCATAGAGATAGAACTTGGAACTACTTTATTGTGTCAAGTTTCAAAGAGCTAGCACAAACCGTGTTTCATTTAGAGTTCCAACTACATGTATCCATATAGGAGAAAACAGAGTGAAATCTAAAAATTAAAACTGTTACTGCCAATTTTTGGTTTCACCCAGAAGAACGAAATTTGGTGAGCCAAGTGGGATTGGGGTACTGATCATTGCCTGAAAGTGTCATCCAGATTGGGTGTAAAAATGTGTGCTGAGATTTCAGGGAACTCGTAGTTTTTTGGAAGCTTGGCAACCCCTTTCCATGAAAGTGATTTGCGCCAGTCTCTGCTTATGGCTACATCAATAGGAAACAAACCATAGAGAGAGAACTTGGAACTACTTTATTGTGTCAAGTTTCAAAGAGCTAGCACAAACCGTGTTTGATTTAAAGTTCCAACTACATGTATCCATATAGGAGAAAACAGAGTGAAACCTAAAATTTTAAACTGTTCCTGCCAACGAACGGTTTAACCTAGAAGAACGAAATTTGATGAGCTAAGTGGGATTGGGGTACTGATCTTTACCTGCAAGTGTCATCAAGTTTGGGTGAAAAAATGTGTGCTGAGATTTCAGGAAACTCATATTTTTTTTGAAGCTTGGCAACCCCTTTTCATGAAAGTGATTTGCGCCAGTCTCTGCTTAGGGCTACATCAATAGGAAACAAACCATAGAGATAGAACTTGGAACTACTTTATTGTGTCAATTTTCAAAGAGCTAGCACAAACCGTCTTTAATTTAGAGTTCCAACTACATGTATCCATATGGGAGAAAACAGAGTGAAACCTAAAAATTAAAACTGATAGTGCCAACGAACGGTTTTACCTAGAAGAACGAAATTTGGTGAGGCAAGTGGGATTGGGATACTGATGATTACCTGAAAGTGTCAACAGATTGGGTGAAAAAACGTGTGCTGACATTTCAGGAAACTCGTAGTTTTTTGGAAGCTTGGCAACCCCTTTCCATGAAAGTGATTGGTGCCAGTCTCTGCTTATGGCTACATCAATAGGAAACAAACCATAGTGATAGAACTTGGAACTACTTTATTGTGTCAAGTTTCAAAGAGCTAGCACAAACCGTGTTTGATTTGGAGTTCCAACTACATGTATCCATATAGGAGAAAAGAGAGTGAAACCTAAAAATTTAAACTGTTCCTGCCAACGAACGGTTTAACCTAGAAGAACGAAATTTGATGAGCCAAGTGGGATTGGGGTACTGATCTTTACCTGCAAGTGTCATCAAGTTTGGGTGAAAAAATGTGTGCTGAGATTTCAGGAAACTCATATTTTTTTGAAGCTTGGCAACCCCTTTTCATGAATCTGATTTGCGCCAGTCTCTGCTTAGGGCTACATCAATAGGAAACAAACCATAGAGATAGAACTTGGAACTACTTTATTGTGTCAAGTTTAAAAGGGCTAGCACAAACTGTGTTTGATTTAGAGTTCCAATACATGTTTCCATATAGGAGAAAACGGAGTGAAACCTAAAAATTAAAACTCTTGTTGCCAAGGAACGGTATAACCTTGAAGAACGAAATTTGGTGAGCCAAGTGGGATTGGGCTACTGATCATTACCTGAAAGTGTCATCCAGATTGGGTGAAAAAATGTGTGCTGAGATTTCCGGCAACTCGTAGTTTTTTGGAAGTTTTGCAACCCCTTTCCATGAAAGTGATTTGTGACAGTCTCTGCTTTCGGCTAGATCAATAGAAAACAAACCATAGAGATAGAACTTGGAACTACTTTATTGTGTCAATTTTCAAAGAGCTAGCACAAACCGTCTTTAATTTAGAGTTCCAACTACATGTATCCATATGGGAGAAAACAGAGTGAAACCTAAAAATTAAAACTGTTACTGCCAACGAACGGTTTAACCCAGAAGAACGAAATTTGGTGATGCAAGTGGGATTGGGGTACTGATCATTACCTTCAAGTGTCATCCAGATTGGGTGAAAAAAAGTGTTCTGAGATTTCAGGAAACTCGTAGTTTTTTGGAAGCTTGGCAACCCCTTTCCATGAAAGTGATTTGCGCCAGTCTCTGCTTAGGGCTACATCAATAGGAAACAAACCATAGAGATAGAACTTGGAACTACATTATTGTGTCAAGTTTCAAAGAGCTAGCACAAACCGTGTTTGATTTAGAGTCCCAAGTAGATGTATCCATATAGGAAAAAACAGAGTGAAACCTAAAAATTTAAACTGTTACTGCCAACGAACGGTTTAACCTAGAAGAACGAAATTTGGTGAGCCAAGTGGGATTGGGTTACTGATCATTACCTGAAAGTGTCATCAAGATTGGGTGAAAAAATGTGTGCCTAGATTTCAGGAAACTCGTAGTTTTTTGGAAGCTTGGCAACCCCTTTCCATGAAAGGAATTTGCGCCAATCTCTGCTTAGGGCTACATCAATAGGAAACAAACCATAGAGATAGAACTTGGAACAACTTTATTGTGTCAAGTATCAAAGACCTAGCACAAACCGTGTTTGATTTAGAGTTCCAACTACATGTATGCATATAGGAGAAAACAGAGCGAAACCTAAAAATTTAAACTGTTACTGCCAACGATCGATTTAACCTAGAAGAACGAAATTTGGTGAGCCAAGTGGGATTGGGGTACTGATCATTACCTGCAAGTGTCATCAAGATTGGGTGAAAAAATGTGTGCTGAGATTTCAGGAAACTCGTATTCTTGTTGAAGCTTGGCAACCCCTTTCCATGAAAGTGATTTGTGCCAGTTTCTGCTTAGGGCTACATCAATAGGAAACAAACCATAGAGATAGAACTTGGAACTACTTTATTGTGTCAAATTTAAAAGAGCTAGCACAAACCGTCTTAGATTTAGAGTTCCAAATACATGTATCCATATAGGAGAAAACAGAGTGAAACCTAAAATTTAAAACTGTTACTGCCAACGAACGGTTTAACCTAGAAGAACGAAATTTGATGAGCCAAGTGGGATTGGGGTACTGATCTTTACCTGCAAGTGTCATCAAGTTTGGGTGAAAAAATGTGTGCTGAGATTTCAGGAAACTCATATTTTTTTTGAAGCTTGGCAACCCCTTTTCATGAAAGTGATTTGCGCCAGTCTCTGCTTAGGGCTACATCAATAGGAAACAAACCATAGAGATAGAACTTGGAACTACTTTATTGTGTCAAGTTTCAAAGGACTAGCACAAACTGTGTTTGATTTAGAGTTCCACTACATGTTTCCATATAGTAGAAAACGGAGTGAAACCTAAAAATTAAAACTCTTGCTGCCAAGGAACGGTATAACCTAGAAGAACGAAATTTGGTGAGCCAAATGGGATTGGGCTACTGATCATTACCTGAAAGTGTCATCCAGATTGGGTGAAAAAATGTGTGCTGAGATTTCCGGTAACTCGTAGTTTTTTGGAAGTTTTGCAACCCCTTTCCATGAAAGTGATTTGTGACAGTCTCTGCTGACGGCTACATCAATAGGAAACAAACCATAGAGATAGAACTTGGAACTACTTTATTGTGTCAATTTTCAAAGAGCTAGCACAAACCGTCTTTAATTTAGAGTTCCAACTACATGTATCCATATGGGAGAACACAGAGTGAAACCTAAAAATTAAAACTGATAGTGCCAACGAACGGTTTTACCTAGAAGAACGAAATTTGGTGAGGCAAGTGGGATTGGGGTACTGATGATTACCTGAAAGTGTCAACAGATTGGGTGAAAAAACGTGTGCTGACATTTCAGGAAACTCGTAGTTTTTTGGAAGCTTGGCAACCCCTTTCCATGAAAGTGATTGGCGCCAGTCTCTGCTTATGGCTACATCAATAGGAAACAAACCATAGTGATAGAACTTGGAACTACTTTATTGTGTCAAGTTTCAAAGAGCTAGCACAAACCGTGTTTGATTTGGAGTTCCAACTACATGTATCCATATAGGAGAAAAGAGAGTGAAACCTAAAAATTTAAACTGTTCCTGCCAACGAACGGTTTAACCTAGAAGAACGAAATTTGATGAGCCAAGTGGGATTGGGGTACTGATCTTTACCTGCAAGTGTCATCAAGTTTGGGTGAAAAAATGTGTGCTGAGATTTCAGGAAACTCATATTTTTTTTGAAGCTTGGCAACCCCTTTTCATGAATCTGATTTGCGCCAGTCTCTGCTTAGGGCTACATCAATAGGAAACAAACCATAGAGATAGAACTTGGAACAACTTTATTGTGTCAAGTTTCAAAGGGCTAGCACAAACTGTGTTTGATTTAGAGTTCCAATACATGTTTCCATATAGGAGAAAACGGAGTGAAACCTAAAAATTTAAACTCTTGTTGCCAAGGAACGGTATAACCTTGAAGAACGAAATTTGGTGAGCCAAGTGGGATTGGGCTACTGATCATTACCTGAAAGTGTCATCCAGATTGGGTGAAAAAATGTGTGCTGAGATTTCCGGCAACTCGTAGTTTTTTGGAAGTTTTGCAACCCCTTTCCATGAAAGTGATTTGTGACAGTCCCTGCTTTCGGCTAGATCAATAGAAAACAAACCATAGAGATAGAACTTGGAACTACTTTATTGTGTCAATTTTCAAAGAGCTAGCACAAACCGTCTTTAATTTAGAGTTCCAACTACATGTATCCATATGGGAGAAAACAGAGTGAAACCTAAAAATTAAAACTGTTACTGCCAACGAACGGTTTAACCCAGAAGAACGAAATTTGGTGATGCAAGTGGGATTGGGGTACTGATCATTACCTTCAAGTGTCATCCAGATTGGGTGAAAAAAAGTGTTCTGAGATTTCAGGAAACTCGTAGTTTTTTGGAAGCTTGGCAACCCCTTTCCATGAAAGTGATTTGCGCCAGTCTCTGCTTAGGGCTACATCAATAGCAAACAAACCATAGAGATAGAACTTGGAACTACATTATTGTGTCAAGTTTCAAAGAGCTAGCACAAACCGTGTTTGATTTAGAGTCCCAAGTAGATGTATCCATATAGGAGAAAACAGAGTGAAACCTAAAAATTTAAACTGTTACTGCCAACGAACGGTTTAACCTAGAAGAACGAAATTTGGTGAGCCAAGTGGGATTGGGTTACTGATCATTACCTGAAAGTGTCATCAAGATTGGGTGAAAAAATGTGTGCCTAGATTTCAGGAAACTCATAGTTTTTTGGAAGCTTGGCAACCCCTTTCCATGAAAGGAATTTGCGCCAATCTCTGCTTAGGGCTACATCAATAGGAAACAAACCATAGAGATAGAACTTGGAACAACTTTATTGTGTCAAGTATCAAAGACCTAGCACAAACCGTGTTTGATTTAGAATTCCAACTACATGTATGCATATAGGAGAAAACAGAGCGAAACCTAAAAATTTAAACTGTTACTGCCAACGATCGATTTAACCTAGAAGAACGAAATTTGGTGAGCCAAGTGGGATTGGGGTACTGATCATTACCTGCAAGTGTCATCAAGATTGGGTGAAAAAATGTGTGCTGAGATTTCAGGAAACTCGTATTCTTGTTGAAGCTTGGCAACCCCTTTCCATGAAAGTGATTTGTGCCAGTTTCTGCTTAGGGCTACATCAATAGGAAACAAACCATAGAGATAGAACTTGGAACTACTTTATTGTGTCAAATTTAAAAGAGCTAGCACAAACCGTCTTAGATTTAGAGTTCCAAATACATGTATCCATATAGGAGAAAACAGAGTGAAACCTAAAAATTAAAACTGTTACTGCCAACGAACGGTTTAACCTAGAAGAACGAAATTTGATGAGCCAAGTGGGATTGGGGTACTGATCTTTACCTGCAAGTGTCATCAAGTTTGGGTGAAAAAATGTGTGCTGAGATTTCAGGAAACTCATATTTTTTTTGAAGCTTGGCAACCCCTTTTCATGAAAGTGATTTGCGCCAGTCTCTGCTTAGGGCTACATCAATAGGAAACAAACCATAGAGATAGAACTTGGAACTACTTTATTGTGTCAAGTTTCAAAGGACTAGCACAAACTGTGTTTGATTTACAGTTCCACTACATGTTTCCATATAGTAGAAAACGGAGTGAAACCTAAAAATTAAAACTCTTGCTGCCAAGGAACGGTATAACCTAGAAGAACGAAATTTGGTGAGCCAAATGGGATTGGGCTACTGATCATTACCTGAAAGTGTCATCCAGATTGGGTGAAAAAATGTGTGCTGAGATTTCCGGTAACTCGTAGTTTTTTGGAAGTTTTGCAACCCCTTTCCATGAAAGTGATTTGTGACAGTCTCTGCTGACGGCTACATCAATAGGAAACAAACCATAGAGATAGAACTTGGAACTACTTTATTGTGTCAATTTTCAAAGAGCTAGCACAAACCGTCTTTAATTTAGAGTTCCAACTACATGTATCCATATGGGAGAAAACAGAGTGAAACCTAAAAATTAAAACTGATAGTGCCAACGAACAGTTTTACCTAGAAGAACGAAATTTGGTGAGGCAAGTGGGATTGGGGTACTGATGATTACCTGAAAGTGTCAACAGATTGGGTGAAAAAACGTGTGCTGATATTTCAGGAAACTCGTAGTTTTTTGGAAGCTTGGCAACCCCTTTCCATGAAAGTGATTGGCGCCAGTCTCTGCTTATGGCTACATCAATAGGAAACAAACCATAGTGATAGAACTTGGAACTACTTTATTGTGTCAAGTTTCAAAGAGCTAGCACAAACCGTGTTTGATTTGGAGTTCCAACTACATGTATCCATATAGGAGAAAACAGAGTGAAACCTAAAAATTTAAACTGTTCCTGCCAACGAACGGTTTAACCTAGAAGAACGAAATTTGGTGAGTCAAGTGGGATTGGGGTACTGATCTTTACCTGCAAGTGTCATCAAGTTTGGGTGAAAAAATGTGTGCTGATATTTCAGGAAACTCGTAGTTTTTTGAAGCTTGGCAACCACTTTCCATGAAAGTGATTAGCGCCAGTCTCTCCTTAGGGCTACATCAATAGGAAACAAACCATAGAGATTGAACTTGGAACTACTTTATTGTGTCAAGTTTCAAAGCGCTAGCACAAACCGTGTTTGATTTGGAGTTCCAACTACATGTATCCATATAGGAGAAAACAGAGTGAAACCTAAAAATTAAAACTGTTACTGCCAACGAACGGTTTAACCCAGAAGAACGAAATTTGGTGATCCATGTGGGATTGGCGTACTGATCATTACCTGAAAGTGTCATCTAGATTGGGTGAAAAAATGTGTGCTGTGATTTTTGGAAACTCGTAATTTTTTTGGAAGCTTGGCAACCCCTTTCCATGAAAGTGATTTTTGCCAGTCTCTGCTTAGGGCTACATCAATAGGAAACAAACCATAGAGATGGAACTTGGAACCACTTTATTGTGTCAAGTTTCAAAGAGCTAGCACAAACCGTTTTTGAATTAGAGTCCCAACTACATATATCCTTATAGGAGAAAACAGAGTGAAACCAAAAAATTTAAACTGTTCCTGCCAACGAACGGTTTAACTTAGAAGAACGAAATTTGGTGAGCCAAGTGGGATTGGGGTACTGATCATTTCCTGAAAGTGTCATCCAGATTGGGTGAAAAAATGTGTGCTGAGATTTCAGGAAACTCATAGTTTTTTGGAAGCTTGGCAACCTCTTTCCATGAAAGTGATTTGCACCAGTCTCTGCTTAGGGCTACATCAATAGGAAACAATCCATAGAGATAGAACTTGGAACTACTTTATTGTGTCAAGTTTCAAAGAGATAGCAGAAACCGTGTTTGATTTAGAGTTCCAACGTCACGTATCCATATAGGAGAAAACAGAGTGAAACCTAAAAATTAAAACTGTTATTGCAAATGAACGGTTTAACCTAGAAGAACGAAATTTGGTGAGCCAAGTGGGATTGGGGTACTCATCATTACCTGAAAGTGTCATCAAGTTTTGGTGAAAAAATGTGTGCTGAGATTTCAGGAAACTCGTAGTTTTTGGAAGATTTGCAACCCCATTCCATGAAAGTGATTTGCGCCAGTCTCTGCTTAGGGCTACATCAATAGGAAACAAAGCATAGAGATAGAACTTGGAACTACTTTATTGTGTCAAGTTTCAAAGAGCTAGCACAAACCGTGTTTGATTTAGAGTTCCAACTACATGTATCCATATAGGAGAAAACAGAGTGAAACCTAAAAATTAAAACTGTTACTGCCAACGAACGGTTTAACCAAGAAGAACAAAATTTGGTGATCCATGTGGGATTGGGGTACTGATCATTACCTGAAAGTGTCATCTAGATTGGGTGAAAAAATGTGTGCTGAGATTTCAGGAAACTCGTAGTTTTTTGGAAGCTTGGCAACCCCTTTCCATGAAAGTGATTTGCGCCAATATCTGCTTAGGGCTACATCAATAGGAAACAAACCATAGAGATTGAACTTGGAACTACTTTATTGTGTCAAGTTTCAAAGAGCTAGCACAAACCGTCTTTGATTTAGAGTTCCAACTACATGTATCCATATAGAAGAAAACAGAGTGAAACCTAAAAATTAAAACTGTTACAGCCAACGAACGGTTTAACCTTGAAGAACGAAATTTGGTGAGCCAAGTGGGATTGGGGTACTGATCATTTCCTGAAAGTGTCATCCAGATTGGGTGAAAAAATAGTGCTGAGATTTCCGGCAACTCGTAGTTTTTTGGAAGTTTGGCAACCCCTTTCCATGAAAATGATTTGCACCAGTCTCTGCTTTCGGCTACGTCAATAGGAAACAAACCATAGAGATAGAACTTGGAACTACTTTATTGTGTCAATTTTCAAAGAGCTAGCACAAACCGTCTTTAATTTAGAGTTCCAACTACATGTATTAATATGGGAGAAAACAGTGAAACCTAAAAATTAAAACTGTTACTGCCAACGAACGGTTTAATCTAGAAGAACAAAATTTGGTGAGGCAAGTGGGATTGGAGTACTGATGATTACCTGAAAGTGTCAACAGATTGGGTGAAAAAACGTGTGCTGAGATTTCAGGAAACTCGTAGTTTTTTGGAAGCTTGGCAACCCATTTCCATGAAAGTGATTTGCGCCAATATCTGCTTAGGGCTACATCAATAGGAAACAAACCTTAGAGATAGAACTTTGAACTACTTTATTGTGTCAAGTTTCAAAAAGCTAGCACAAACCGTCTTTGACTTAGAGTTCCAACTACATGTATCCATACAGGAGAAAACAGAGCGAAACCTAAAAATTAAAACCGTTACTGCCAACGAACGGTTTAACCTAGAAGAACCAAATTTGGTGAGCCAAGTGGGACTGGGATACTGATCATTACCTGAAAGTGTCATCAAGATTGGGTGAAAAAATGTGTGCTGAGATTTCAGGAAACACGTAGCTTTTTGTAAGTTTGGCAACCCTTTTCCATGTAAGAGATTTGCGCCAGTCTCTGCTTCGGGTTACATCAATAGGAAACAAACCATAGAGATAGAACTTGGAACTACTTTATTGTGTCAAGTTTCAAAGAGCTAGCACAAACCGTCTTTGATTTAGAGTTACAACTACATGGATCCATATAGAAGAAAACACTGTGAAACCTAAAAATTAAAACTGTTACTGCCAACGAACGGTTTAACCTAGAAGAACGAAATTTGGTGAGCCAAGTGGGATTCGGGTACTGATCATTACCTGAAAGTGTCATCTAGATTGGGTGAAAAAATGTGTGCTGAGATTTCAGGAAACTCGTAGTTTTTTGAAGCTTGGCAACCCCTTTCCATTAAAGTGATTAGCGCCAGTCTCTCCTTAGGGCTACATCAATAGGAAACAAACCATAGAGATTGAACTTGGAACTACTTTATTGTGTCAAGTTTCAAAGCGCTAGCACAAACCGTGTTTGATTTGGAGTTCCAACTACATGTATCCATATAGGAGAAAACAGAGTGAAACCTAAAAATTAAAACTGTTACTGCCAACGAACGGTTTAACCCAGAAGAACGAAATTTGGTGATCCATGTGGGATTGGCGTACTGATCATTACCTGAAAGTGTCATCTAGATTGGGTGAAAAAATGTGTGCTGTGATTTTTGGAAACTCGTAATTTTTTGGAAGCTTGGCAACCCCTTTCCATGAAAGTGATTTTTGCCAGTCTCTGCTTAGGGCTACATCAATAGGAAACAAACCATAGAGATGGAACTTGGAACTACTTTATTTTGTCAAGTTTCAAAGAGCTAGCACAAACCGTTTTTGAATTAGAGTCCCAACTACATATATCCTTATAGGAGAAAACAGAGTGAAACCAAAAAATTTAAACTGTTCCTGCCAACGAACGGTTTAACTTAGAAGAACGAAATTTGGTGAGCCAAGTGGGATTGGGGTACTGATCATTGTCTGAAAGTGTCATCCAGATTGGGTGAAAAAATGTGTGCTGAGATTTCAGGAAACTCATAGTTTTTTGGAAGCTTGGCAACCTCTTTCCATGAAAGTGATTTGCACCAGTCTCTGCTTAGGGCTACATCAATAGGAAACAATCCATAGAGATAGAACTTGGAACTACTTTATTGTGTCAAGTTTCAAAGAGATAGCAGAAACCGTGTTTGATTTAGAGTTCCAACGTCACGTATCCATATAGGAGAAAACAGAGTGAAACCTAAAAATTAAAACTGTTATTGCAAATGAACGGTTTAACCTAGAAGAACGAAATTTGGTGAGCCAAGTGGTATTGGGGTACTCATCATTACCTGAAAGTTCATCAAGTTTTGGTGAAAAAATGTGTGCTGAGATTTCAGGAAACTCGTAGTTTTTGGAAGCTTTGCAACCCCATTCCATGAAAGTCATTTGCGCCAGTCTCTGCTTAGGGCTACATCAATAGGAAACAAACCATAGAGATAGAACTTGGAACTACTTTATTGTGTCAAGTTTCAAAGAGCTAGCACAAACCGTGTTTGATTTAGAGTTCCAACTACATGTATCCATATAGGAGAAAACAGAGTGAAATCTAAAAATTAAAACTGTTACTGCCAACGAACGGTTTAACCTAGAAGAACGAAATTTGTTGAGGCAAGTGGGATTGGGGTACTGATCATTGCCTGAAAGTGTCATCCAGATTGGGTGAAAAAATGTGTGCTGAGATTTCAGGAAACTCATAGTTTTTTGGAAGCTTGGCAACCCCTTTCCATGAAAGTGATTTGCGCCAGTCTCTGCTTATGGCTACATCAATAGGAAACAAACCATAGAGATAGAACTTGGAACTACTTTATTGTGTCAAGTTTCAAAGTGCTAGCACAAACCGTGTTTGATTTGGAGTTCCAACTACATGTATCCATATAGGAGAAAACAGAGTGAAACTTAAAAATTAAAACTGTTACTGCCAACGAACGGTTTAACCCAGAAGAATGAAATTTGGTGATCCAAGTGGGATTGGGGTACTGATTATTACCTGAAAGTGTCATCAAGATTTGGTGAAAAAATGTGTGCTGAGATTTCAGGAAACACATAGTTTTTTGAAGCTTGGCAACCACTTTCCGTGAAAGTGATTTGCGCCAGTCTCTGCTTAGGGCTACATCAATAGGAAACAAACCATAGAGATAGAACTTGGAACTACATTATTGTGTCAAGTTTCAAAGAGCTAGCACAAACCGTGTTTGATTTGGAGTTCCAAATACATGTATCCTTATAGGAGAAAACAGAGTGAAACCAAAAAATTTAAACTGTTCCTGCCAACGAACGGTTTAACCTAGAAGAACGAAATTTGGTGAGCCAAGTGGGATTGGGGTACTGATCATTGTCTGAAAGTGTCATCCAGATTGGGTGAAAAATGTGTGCTGAGATTTCAGGAAACTCATAGTTTTTTGGAAGCTTGGCAACCTCTTTCCATGAAAGTGATTTGCACCAGTCTCTGCTTAGGGCTACATCAATAGGAAACAATCCATAGAGATAGAACTTGGAACTACTTTATTGTGTCAATTTTCAAAGAGCTAGCAGAAACCATGTTTGATTTAGAGTTCCAACGTCATGTATCCATATGGAGAAAACAGAGTGAAACCTAAAAATTAAAATTGTTACTGCCAATGAACGGTTTAACCTAGAAGAACGAAATTTGTTGAGCCAAGTGGGATTGGGGTACTGATCATTGCCTGAAAGTGTCATCCAGATTGGTTGAAAAAATGTGTGCTGAGATTTCAGGAAACTCGTAGTTTTTTGAAAGCTTGGCAACCCCTTTCCATGAAAGTGATTTGCGCCAGTCTCTGCTTAGGGCTACGTCAATAGGAAACAAACCATAGAGATAGAACTTGGAAGTACTTTATTGTGTCAAGTTTCAAAGAGCTAGAACAAAGCGTCTTTGATTTAGAGTTCCAACCACATGTATCCATATAGGAGAAAAAGGAGTGAAACCTAAAAATTAAAACAGTTACTGCCAACGAACGGTTTAACCTAGAAGAACGAAATTTGGTGATCCAAGTGGTAGTAGGGTACTGATCATTACCTGAAAGTGTCATCTAGATTGGGTGAAAAATGTGTGCTGAGATTTCAGGAAACATGTAATTTTTTGAAGCTTGGCAACCACTTTCCATGAAAGTGATTTGCGCCAATCTCTGCTTCGGGCTACATCAATAGGAAACAAACCATAGAGATAGAACTTGGAACTACATCATTGTGTCAAGTTTCAAAGAGCTAGCACAAACCGTGTTTGATTTGGAGTTCCAACTACATGTATCAATATAGGAGAAAACAGAGTGAAACCTAAAAATTAAAACTGTTACTGCCAAAGAACGGTTTAACCTAGAAGAACGAAATTTGGTGAGCCAAGTGGGATTGGCATACTGATCATTGCCTGAAAGTTTCATCCAGATTGGGTGAAAAAATGTGTGCTGAGATTTCAGGAAACTCGTAGTTTTTTGGGAGCTTGCCAACCCTTTTCCATGAAAGTGATTTGCGCCAGTCTCTGCTTATGGCAACATCAATAGGAAACAAACCATAGAGATAGAACTTCGAACTACTTTATTGTGTCAAGTATCAAAGAGCTAGCACAAACCGTGTTTGATTTAGAGTTCCAACTACATGTATCCATATAGGAGAAAACAGAGTGAAACCTAAAAATTAAAACTGTTACTGCCAACGAACGGTTTAACCTAGACGACTGAAATTTGGTGAGAAAAGTGGGATTGGGGTACTGATCATTTCCTGAAAGTGTTATCAAGATTGGGTGAAAAAATGTGTGCTGAGATTTCAGGAAATTCCTAGTTTTTTGGAAGCTTGGCAACAACTTTCCATGAAAGAGATTTGTGCCAGTCTCTGCTTAGGGCTACATCAATAGGAAACAAACCATAGAGATAGAACTTGGAACTACTCTATTGTGTCAAGTTTCAAAGAGCTAGCACAAACCGTCTTTGATTTGGAGTTCCAACTACATGTATTCATATAGGAGAAAACAGAGTGAAACCTAAAAATTAAAACTGTTACTGTCAACGAACGGTTTAACCTAGAAGAACGAAACTTGGTGAGCCCAGTGGGATTGGGGTACTGATCATGACCTGAAATTGTCATCAAGATTGGGTGAAAAAATGTGTGGTGAGATTTCAGGGAACTCGTAGTTTTTTGAAGCTTGGCAACCACTTTCCATGAAAGTGATTTGTGCCAGTCTCTGCTTAGGGCTACATCAATAGGAAACAAACCATAGAGATAGAACTTGGAACTACTTTATTGTGTCAATTTTCAAAGAGCTAGCTCAAATGTGTTTGATATAGAGTTCCAACTACATTTATCCATATAGGAGAAAACAGAGTGAAACCTAAAAATTAAAACCGTTACTGCCAACGAACGGTTTAACCTAGAAGAACGAAATTTGATGAGCCAAGTGGGATTGGGGTACTGATCATTACCTGAAAGTGTCACCCAGATTGGGTGAAAAAATGTGTGGTGATATTTCAGGAAACACGTAGTTTTTTGAAGCTTGGCAACCACTTTCCATGAAAGTGATTTGTGCCAGTCTCTCCTTAGCGCTACATCAATAAGAAACAAACCATAGAGATAGAACTTGGAACTACTTTATTTTCTCAAGTTTCAAAGAGCTAGCACAAACCGTGTTGGATTTAGAGTTCCAACTACATGTATCCATATAGGAGAAAACACAGTGAAACCTAAAAATTAAAACTGTTACTGCCAACGAACGGATTAACCCAGAAGAACGAAATTTGGTGATCCAAGTGGGATTGGGGTACTAATCATTACCTGAAAGTGTCATCAAGATTTGGTGAAAAAATGTGTGCTGAGATTTCAGGAAACTCGTAGTTTTTTGGAAGCTTGGCAACCCCTTTCCATGAACGTAATTTGTGCCAGTCTCTGCTTAGGGCTACGTCAATAGGAAACAAACCATAGAGATAGAACTTGGAACTACTTTATTCTGTCAAGTTTCAAAGAGCTAGCACAAACCGTCTTTGATTTAGAGTTCCACTACATGTATCCATATAGGAGAAAACGGAGTGAAACCTAAAAATTAAAACTCTTGCTGCCAAGGAACGGTTTAACCTAGAAGAACGAAATTTGGTGAGCCAAGTGGGATTGGGGTACTGATCATTACCTGAAAGTGTCATTCAGATTGGGTGAAAAAATGTGTGCTGAGATTTCCGCCAACTCGTAGTTTTTTGGAAGTTTGGCAACCCCTTTCCATGAAAGTGATTTGCGCCAGTCTCTGCTTATGGCTACATCAATAGGAAACAAACCATAGAGATAGAACTTGGGACTACTTTATTGTGTCAATTTTCAAAGAGCTAGCACAAACCGTCTTTAATTTAGAGTTCCAACTACATGTATCCATATGGGAGAAAACAGTGAAACCTAAAAATTAAAACTGTTACTGCCAACGAACGGTTTTACATACTAGAACGAAATTTGGTGAGGCAAGTGGGATTGGGGTACTGATGATTACCTGAAAGTGTCAACAGATTGGGTGAAAAAACGTGTGCTGAGATTTCAGGAAACTCGTAGTTTTTTGGAAGCTTGGCAACCCCTTTCCATGAAAGGGATTTGCGCCAATATCTGCTTAGGGCTACATCAATAGGAAACAAACCATAGAGATAGAACTTGGAACTACTTTATTGTGTCAAGTTTCAAAGAGCTAGCACAAACCGTCTTTGATTTAGAGGTCCAACTACATGTATCCATATAGGAGAAAACAGAGCGAAACCTAAGAATTAAAACCGTTACTGCCAACGAACGGTTTAACCTAGAAGAACCAAATTTGGTGAGCCAAGTGGGACTGGGGTACTGATCATTACCTGAAAGTGTCATCAAGATTGGGTGAAAAAATGTGTGCTGAGATTTCAGGAAACTCGTAGCTTTTTGTAAGCTTGGCAACCCCTTTCCATGAAAGTGATTTGTGCCAGTCTCTGCTTAGGGCTACATCAATAGGAAACAAACCGTAGAGATAGAACTTGGAACTACTTTATTTTGTAAAGTTTCAAAGAGCTAGCACAAACCGTGTTTGATTTAGAGTTCCAACTACATATATATATATAGGAGAAAACAGAGTGAAACCTAAAAATTAAAACTGTTCCTGCCAACGAACGGTTTAACCTAGAAGAACGAAATTTGGTGAGCCAAGTGGGATTGGGGTACTGATCATTTCCTGTAAGTGTCATCAAGATTGGGTGAAAAAATGTGTGCTGAGATTTCAGGAAACTCGTAGTTTTTTGGAAGCTTGGCAACCCCTTTCCATGAAAGTGATTTGCGCCAGTCTCTGCTTACGGCTACATCAATAGGAAACAAACCATAGAGATAGAACTTGGAACTACTTTATTCTGTCAATTTTCAAAGAGCTAGCACAAACCGTCTTTAATTTAGAGTTCCAACTACATGTATCCATATGGGAGAAAACAGTGAAACCTAAAAATTAAAACTGTTACTGCCAACGAACGTTTTAACCTAGAAGAACGAAATTTGGTGAGGCAAGTGGGATTGGGGTACTGATGATTACCTGAAAGTGTCAACAGATTGGGTGAAAAAATGTGTGCTGAGGTTTCAGGAAACTCGTAGTTTTTTGGGAGCTTCCCAACCCCTTTCCATGAAAGTGATTTGCGCCAGTCTCTGCTTATGGCTACATCAATAGGAAACAAACCATAGAGATAGAACTTGGAACTCCTTTATTGTGTCAAGTTTCAAAGAGCTGGCACAAACCGTGTTTGATTTAGAGTTCCAAGTACATGTATCCATATAGGAGAAAACAGAGTGAAACCTAAAAATTAAAACTGTTACTGCCAACAAACGGTTTAACCTAGAAGATCGAAATTTGGTGAGAAAAGTGGGATTGGGGTACTCATCATTTCCTGAAAGTGTCATCAAGATTGGGTGAAAAAATGTGTGCTGAGATTTCAGGAAATTCGTAGTTTTTTGGAAGCTTGGCAACCCCTTTCCATGAAAGTGATTTGCGCCAATATCTGCTTAGGGCTACATCAATAGGAAACAAACCATAGAGATAGAACTTGGAACTACTTTATTGTGTCAAGTTTCAAAGAGCTAGCACAAACCCTGTTTGATTTGGAGTTCCAAACACATGTATCAATATAGGAGAAAACAGAGTGAAACCTAAAAATTAAAACTGTTACTGCCAATGAACGGTTTAACCTAGAAGAACGAAATTTGTTGAGACAAGTGGGATTGGGGTACTGATCATTGCCTGAAAGTGTCATTCAGATTGGGTGAAAAAATGTGTGCTGAGATTTCAGGGAACTCGTAGTTTTTTGGAAGCTTCGCAACCCCTTTCCATGAAAGAGATTTGCGCCAGTCTCTGCTTATGTCTACATCAATAGGAAACAAACCATAGAGATAGAACTTGGAACTACTCTATTGTGTCAAGTTTCAAAGAGCTAGCACAAACCGTCTTTGATTTGGAGTTCCAACTACATGTATCCATATAGGAGAAAACAGAGTGAAACCTAAAAATTAAAACTGTTACTGTCAACGAACGGTTTAACCTAGATGAACGAAACTTGGTGAGCCCAGTGGGATTGGGGTACTGATCATTGCCTGAAAGTGTCATCCAGATTGGGTGAAAAACCGTGTGCTGAGATTTCAGGGAACTCGTAGTTTTTTGGAAGCTTGGCAACCCCTTTCCATGAAAGTGATTTTTGCCAGTCTCTGCTTATGGCTACATCAATCGGAAACAAACCATAGAGATAGAACTTGGAACTACTTTATTGTGTCAATTTTCAAAGAGCTAGCTCAAATGTGTTTGATATAGAGTTCGAACTACATTTATCCATATAGGAGAATACGGAGTGAAACCTAAAAATTAAAACTGTTACTGCCAACGAACGGTTTAACCTAGAAGAACGAAATTTGGTGAGCCAAGTGGGATTGGGGTACTGATCATTACCTGAAAGTGTCATCTAGATTGGGTGAAAAAATGTGTGCTGAGATTTCAGGAAACTCGTAGTTTTTTGAACCATGGCAACCCCTTTCCATTAAAGTGATTTGCGCCAGTCTCTGCTTAGGGCTACATCAATAGGAAACAAACCATAGAGATAGAACTTGGAACTACTTTATTTTGTCAAGTTTCAAAGAGCTATCACAAACCGTGTTGGATTTAGAGTTCCAACTACATGTATCCATATAGGAGAAAACACAGTGAAACCTAAAAATTAAAACTGTTACTGCCAACGAAAGGATTAACCCAGAAGAACGAAATTTGGTGATCCAAGTGGGATTGGGGTACTGATCATTACCTGAAAGTGTCATCAAGATT
The DNA here is from genome assembly GCF_964194105.1 of Spermophilus citellus. Classification (NCBI taxonomy): domain Eukaryota; kingdom Metazoa; phylum Chordata; class Mammalia; order Rodentia; family Sciuridae; genus Spermophilus; species Spermophilus citellus. Next base: position 18,998,369 of record NC_138196.1, on the reverse strand, counting down.
TGGTGAAAAAATGTGTGCTGAGATTTCAGGAAATTCGTAGTTTTTTGGAAGCTTGGCAACCCCTTTCCATGAACGTAATTTGTGCCAGTCTCTGCTTAGGGCTACGTCAATAGGAAACAAACCATAGAGATAGAACTTGGAACTACTTTATTGTGTCAAGTTTCAAAGAGCTAGCACAAACCGTCTTTGATTTAGAGTTCCACTACATGTATCCATATAGGAGAAAACGGAGTGAAACCTAAAAATTAAAACTCTTGCTGCCAAGGAACGGTTTAACCTAGAAGAACGAAATTTGGTGAGCCAAGTGGGATTGGGGTACTGATCATTACCTGAAAGTGTCATTCAGATTGGGTGAAAAAATGTGTGCTGAGATTTCCGCCAACTCGTAGTTTTTTGGAAGTTTGGCAACCCCTTTCCATGAAAGTGATTTGCGCCAGTCTCTGCTTACGGCTACATCAATAGGAAACAAACCATAGAGATAGAACTTGGGACTACTTTATTTTGTCAATTTTCAAAGAGCTAGCACAAACCGTCTTTAATTTAGAGTTCCAACTACATGTATCCATATGGGAGAAAACAGTGAAACCTAAAAATTAAAACTGTTACTGCCAACGAACGGTTTTACATAGTAGAACGAAATTTGGTGAGGCAAGTGGGATTGGGGTACTGATGATTACCTGAAAGTGTCAACAGATTGGGTGAAAAAACGTGTGCTGAGATTTCAGGAAACTCGTAGTTTTTTGGAAGCTTGGCAACCCCTTTCCATGAAAGGGATTTGCGCCAATATCTGCTTAGGGCTACATCAATAGGAAACAAACCATAGAGATAGAACTTGGAACTACTTTATTGTGTCAAGTTTCAAAGAGCTAGCACAAACCGTCTTTGATTTAGAGGTCCAACTACATGTATCCATATAGGAGAAAAGAGAGCGAAACCTAAGAATTAAAACCGTTACTGCCAACGAACGGTTTAACCTAGAAGAACCAAATTTGGTGAGCCAAGTGGGACTGGGGTACTGATCATTACCTGAAAGTGTCATCAAGTTTCGGTGAAAAAATGTGTGCTGAGATTTCAGGAAACTCGTAGCTTTTTGTAAGCTTGGCAACCCCTTTCCATGAAAGTGATTTGTGCCAGTCTCTGCTTAGGGCTACATCAATAGGAAACAAACCATAGAGATAGAACTTGGAACTACTTTATTTTGTCAAGTTTCAAAGAGCTAGCACAAACCGTGTTTGATTTAGAGTTCCAACTACATATAAATATATATAGGAGAAAACAGAGTGAAACCTAAAAATTAAAACTGTTTCTGCCAACGAACGGTTTAACCTAGAAGAACGAAATTTGGTGAGCCAAGTGGGATTGGGGTACTGATCATTTCCTGTAAGTGTCATCAAGATTGGGTGAAAAAATGTGTGCTGAAATTTCAGGAAACTCGTAGTTTTTTGGAAGCTTGGCAACCCCTTTCCATGAAAGTGATTTGCGCCAGTCTCTGCTTAGGGCTACGTCAATAGGAAACAAACCATAGAGATAGAACTTGGAACTACTTTATTGTGTCAAGTTTCAAAGAGCTAGCACAAACCGTCTTTGATTTAGAGTTCCAACTACATGTATCCATATAGGAGAAAACAGAGTGAAACCTAAAAATTTAAACTGTTACTGCCAACGAACGGTTTAACCTAGAAGAACGTAATTTGGTGAGCCAAGTGGGATTGGGGTACTGATCATTACCTGAAAGTGTCCTCTAGATTGGGTGAAAAAATGTGTGCTGAGATTTCAGGAAACACGTAGTTTTTTGAAGCTTGGCAACCACTTTCCATGAAAGTGATTTGCGCCAGTCTCTGCTTACGGCTACATCAATAGGAAACAAACCATAGAGATAGAACTTGGAACTACTTTATTGTGTCAATTTTCAAAGAGCTAGCACAAACCGTCTTTAATTTAGAGTTCCAACTACATGTATCCATATGGGAGAAAACAGTGAAACCTAAAAATTAAAACTGTTACTGCCAACGAACGTTTTAACCTAGAAGAACGAAATTTGGTGAGGCAAGTGGGATTGGGGTATTGATGATTACCTGAAAGTGTCAACAGATTGGGTGAAAAAATGTGTGCTGAGGTTTCAGGAAACTCGTAGTTTTTTGGGAGCTTCCCAACCCCTTTCCATGAAAGTGATTTGCGCCAGTCTCTGCTTATGGCTACATCAATAGGAAACAAACCATAGAGATAGAACTTGGAACTCCTTTATTGTGTCAAGTTTCAAAGAGCTAGCACAAACCGTGTTTGATTTAGAGTTCCAACTACATGTATCCATATAGGAGAAAACAGAGTGAAACCTAAAAATTAAAACTGTTACTGCCAACAAACGGTTTAACCTAGAAGATCGAAATTTGGTGAGAAAAGTGGGATTGGGGTACTCATCATTTCCTGAAAGTGTCATCAAAATTGGGTGAAAAAATGTGTTCTGAGATTTCAGGAAATTCGTAGTTTTTTGGAAGCTTGGCAACCCCTTTCCATGAAAGTGATTTACGCCAATATCTGCTTAGGGCTACATCAATAGGAAACAAACCATAGAGATAGAACTTGGAACTACTTTATTGTGTCAAGTTTCAAAGAGCTAGCACAAACCCTGTTTGATTTGGAGTTCCAACCACATGTATCAATATAGGAGAAAACAGAGTGAAACCTAAAAATTAAAACTGTTACTGCCAATGAACTGTTTAACCTAGAAGAACGAAATTTGTTGAGACAAGTGGGATTGGGGTACTGATCATTGCCTGAAAGTGTCATCCAGATTGGGTGAAAAAATATGTGCTGAGATTTCAGGGAACTCGTAGTTTTTTGGAAGCTTCGCAACCCCTTTCCATGAAAGAGATTTGCGCCAGTCTCTGCTTATGTCTACATCAATAGGAAACAAACCATAGAGATAGAACTTGGAACTACTCTATTGTGTCAAGTTTCAAAGAGCTAGCACAAACCGTCTTTGATTTGGAGTTCCAACTACATGTATCCATATAGGAGAAAACAGAGTGAAACCTAAAAATTAAAACTGTTACTGCCAACGAACGGTTTAACCCAGAAGAACGAAATTTGGTGATCCATGTGGGATTGGCGTACTGATCATTACCTGAAAGTGTCATCTAGATTGGGTGAAAAAATGCGTGCTGTGATTTTTGGAAACTCGTAATTTTTTGGAAGCTTGGCAACCCCTTTCCATGAAAGTGATTTTTGCCAGTCTCTGCTTAGGGCTACATCAATAGGAAACAAACCATGGAGATGGAACTTGGAACTACTTTATTTTGTCAGGTTTCAAAGAGCTAGCACAAACCGTTTTTGAATTAGAGTCCCAACTATATATATCCTTATAGGAGAAAACAGAGTGAAACCAAAAAATTTAAACTGTTCCTGCCAACGAACGGTTTAACTTAGAAGAACGAAATTTGGTGAGCCAAGTGGGATTGGGGTACTGATCATTGTCTGAAAGTGTCATCCAGATTGGGTGAAAAAATGTGTGCTGAGATTTCAGGAAACTCATAGTTTTTTGGAAGCTTGGCAACCTCTTTCCATGAAAGTGATTTGCACCAGTCTCTGCTTAGGGCTACATCAATAGGAAACAATCCATAGAGATAGAACTTGGAACTACTTTATTGTGTCAAGTTTCAAAGAGATAGCAGAAACCGTGTTTGATTTAGAGTTCCAACGTCACGTATCCATATAGGAGAAAACAGAGTGAAACCTAAAAATTAAAACTGTTACTGCCAATGAACGGTTTAACCTAGAAGAACGAAATTTGGTGAGCCAAGTGGGATTGGGGTACTCATCATTACCTGAAAGTGTCATCAAGTTTTGGTGAAAAAATGTGTGCTGAGATTTCAGGAAACTCGTAGTTTTTGGAAGCTTTGCAACCCCATTCCATGAAAGTGATTTGCGCCAGTCTCTGCTTAGGGCTACATCAATAGGAAACAAACCATAGAGATAGAACTTGGAACTACTTTATTGTGTCAAGTTTCAAAGAGCTAGCACAAACCGTGTTTGATTTAGAGTTCCAACTACATGTATCCATATAGGAGAAAACAGAGTGAAATCTAAAAATTAAAACTGTTACTGCCAACGAACGGTTTAACCTAGAAGAACGAAATTTGTTGAGGCAAGTGGGATTGGGGTACTGATCATTGCCTGAAAGTGTCATCCAGATTGGGTGAAAAAATGTGTGCTGAGATTTCAGGAAACTCGTAGTTTTTTGGAAGCTTGGCAACCCCTTTCCATGAAAGTGATTTGCGCCAGTCTCTGCTTATGGCTACATCAATAGGAAACAAACCATAGAGATAGAACTTGGAACTACTTTATTGTGTCAAGTTTCAAAGCGCTAGCACAAACCGTGTTTGATTTGGAGATCCAACTACATGTATCCATATTGGAGATAACAGAGTGAAAACTAAAAATTAAAACTGTTACTGCCAACGAACGGTTTAACCCAGAAGAACGAAATTTGGTGAGCCAAGTGGGATTGGGGTACTGATCATTGTCTGAAAGTGTCATCCAGATTGGGTGAAAAAATGTGTGCTGAGATTTCAGGAAACTCATAGTTTTTTGGAAGCTTGGCAACCTCTTTCCATGAAAGTGATTTGCACCAGTCTCTGCTTAGGGCTACATCAATAGGAAACAATCCATAGAGATAGAACTTGGAACTACTTTATTGTGTCAATTTTCAAAGAGCTAGCAGAAACGATGTTTGATTTAGAGTTCCAACGTCATGTATCCATATAGGAGAAAACAGAGTGAAACCTAAAAATTAAAATTGTTACTGCCAATGAACGGTTTAACCTAGAAGAACGAAATTTGTTGAGCAAAGTGGGATTGGGGTACTGATCATTGCCTGAAAGTGTCATCCAGATTGGTTGAAAAAATGTGTGCTGAGATTTCAGGAAACTCGTAGTTTTTTAGAAGCTTGGCAACCCCTTTCCATGAAAGTGATTTGCGCCAGTCTCTGCTTAGGGCTACGTCAATAGGAAACAAACCATACAGATAGAACTTGGAAGTACTTTATTGTGTCAAGTTTCAAAGAGCTAGAACAAAGCGTCTTTGATTTAGAGTTCCAACCACATGTATCCATATAGGAGAAAACAGAGTGAAACCTAAAAATTTAAACTGTTACTGCCAACGAACGGTTTAACCTAGAAGAACGAAATTTGGTGATCCAAGTGGGAGTAGGGTACTGATCATTACCTGAAAGTGTCATCTAGATTGGGTGAAAAATGTGTGCTGAGATTTCAGGAAACATGTAATTTTTTGAAGCTTGGCTACCACTTTCCATGAAAGTGATTTGCGCCAATCTCTGCTTAGGGCTACATCAATAGGAAACAAACCATAGAGATAGAACTTGGAACTACATCATTGTGTCAAGTTTCAAAGAGCTAGCACAAACCGTGTTTGACCTGGAGTTCCAACTACATGTATCAATATAGGAGAAAACAGAGTGAAACCTAAAAATTAAAACTGTTACTGCCAAAGAACGGTTTAACCTAGAAGAACGAAATTTGGTGAGCCAAGTGGGATTGGGGTACTGATCATTGCCTGAAAGTGTCATCCAGATTGGGTGAAAAAATGTGTGCTGAGATTTCAGGAAACTCGTAGTTTTTTGGGAGCTTGCCAACCCTTTTCCATGAAAGTGATTTGCGCCAGTCTCTGCTTATGGCTACATCAATAGGAAACAAACCATAGAGATAGAACTTCGAACTACTTTATTGTGTCAAGTATCAAAGAGCTAGCACAAACCGTGTTTGATTTAGAGTTCCAACTACATGTATCCACATAGGAGAAAACAGAGTGAAACCTAAAAATTAAAACTGTTACTGCCAACGAACGGTTTAACCTAGACGATTGAAATTTGGTGAGAAAAGTGGGATTGGGGTACTGATCATTTCCTGAAAGTGTTATCAAGATTGGGTGAAAAAATGTGTGCTGAGATTTCTGGAAATTCCTAGTTTTTTGGAAGCTTGGCAACAACTTTCCATGAAAGAGATATGTGCCAGTCTCTGCTTAGGGCTACATCAATAGGAAACAAACCATAGAGATAGAACTTGGAACTACTTTATTTTGTCAAGTTTCAAAGAGCTAGCACAAACCGTTTTTGATTTAGAGTCCCAACTACATGTATCCATATAGGAAAAAACAGAGTGAAACCTAAAAATTAAAACAGTTACTGCCAACGAACGGTTTAAACTAGAAGAACGAAATTTGGTGAGCCAAGTGGGATTGGGGTACTGATCATTGCCTGAAAGTGTCATCCAGATTGGGTGAAAAAATGTGTGCTGAGATTTCAGGGAACTCTTAGATTTTTGCAAGCTTCGCAACCCCTTTCCATGAAAGTGATTTGCGCCAGTCTCTGCTTATGTCTACATCAATAGGAAACAAACCATAGAGATAAAACTTGGAACTACTCTATTGTGTCAAGTTTCAAAGAGCTAGCACAAACCGTCTTTGATTTGGAGTTCCAACTACATGTATTCATATAGGAGAAAACAGAGTGAAACCTAAAAATTAAAACTGTTACTGTCAACGAACGGTTTAACCTAGAAGAACGAAACTTGGTGAGCCCAGTGGGATTGGGGTACTGATCATGACCTGAAATTGTCATCAAGATTGGGTGAAAAAATGTGTGGTGAGATTTCAGGGAACTCGTAGTTTTTTGAAGCTTGGCAACCACTTTCCATGAAAGTGATTTGTGCCAGTCTCTGCTTAGGGCTACATCAATAGGAAACAAACCATAGAGATAGAACTTGGAACTACTTTATTGTGTCAATTTTCAAAGAGCTAGCTCAAATGTGTTTGATATAGAGTTCCAACTACATTTATCCATATAGGAGAAAACAGAGTGAAACCTAAAAATTAAAACTGTTACTGCCAACGAACGGTTTAACCTAGAAGAACGAAATTTGATGAGCCAAGTGGGATTGGGGTACTGATCATTACCTAAAAGTGTCACCCAGATTGGGTGAAAAAATGTGTGGTGAGATTTCAGGAAACACGTAGTTTTTTGAAGCTTGGCAACCACTTTCCATGAAAGTGATTTGTGCCAGTCTCTGCTTAGTGCTACATCAATAAGAAACAAACCATAGAGATAGAACTTGGAACTACTTTATTGTGTCAAGTTTCAAAGAGCTAGCACAACCCGACTTTGATTTAGAGTTCCAACTACATGTATCCATATAGAAGAAAACAGAGTGAAACCTAAAAATTAAAACTGTTACTGCCAACGAACGGTTTAACCTAGAAGAACGAAATTTGGTGAGCCAAGTGGGATTGGGGTACTGATCATTACCTGAAAGTGTCATCTAGATTGGGTGAAAAAATGTGTGCTGAGATTTCAGGAAACTCGTAGTTTTTTGAACCTTGGCAACCCCTTTGATTAAAGTGATTTGCGCCAGTCTCTGCTTAGGGCTACATCAATAGGAAACAAACCATAGAGATAGAACTTGGAACTACTTTATTTTGTCAAGTTTCAAAGAGCTAGCACAAACCGTGTTGGATTTAGAGTTCCAACTACATGTATCCATATAGGAGAAAACACAGTGAAACCTAAAAATTAAAACTGTTACTGCCAACGAACGGATTAACCCAGAAGAACGAAATTTGGTGATCCAAGTGGGATTGGGGTACTGATCATTACCTGAAAGTGTCATCAAGATTTGGTGAAAAAATGTGTGCTGAGATTTCAGGAAACTCGTAGTTTTTTGGAAGCTTGGCAACCCCTTTCCATGAACGTAATTTGTGCCAGTCTCTGCTTAGGGCTACGTCAATAGGAAACAAACCATAGAGATAGAACTTGGAACTACTTTATTGTGTCAAGTTTCAAAGAGCTAGCACAAACCGTTTTTGATTTAGAGTTCCACTACATGTATCCATATAGGAGAAAACGGAGTGAAACCTAAAAATTAAAACTCTTGCTGCCAAGGAACGGTTTAACCTAGAAGAACGAAATTTGGTGAGCCAAGTGGGATTGGGGTACTGATCATTACCTGAAAGTGTCATTCAGATTGGGTGAAAAAATGTGTGCTGAGATTTCCGCCAACTCGTAGTTTTTTGGAAGTTTGGCAACCCCTTTCCATGAAAGTGATTTGTGCCAGTCTCTGCTTAGGGCTACATCAATAGGAAACAAACCATAGAGATAGAACTTGGAACTACTTTATTTTGTCAAGTTTCAAAGCGCTAGCACAAACCGTGTTTGATTTGGAGTTCCAAATACATGTATCCATATAGGAGAAAACAGAGTGAAACCTAAAAATTAAAACTGTTACTGCCAACGAACGGTTTAACCTAGAAGAACGAAATTTGGTGAGCCAAGTGGGATTGGGGTACTGATCATTACCTGAAAGTGTCATCTAGATTGGGTGAAAAAATGTGTGCTGAGATTTCAGGAAACACGTAGTTTTTTGAAAGCTTGGCAACCCCTTTCCATGAAAGAGATTTGTGCCAGTCTCTGCTTAGGGCTACATCAATAGGAAACAAACTATAGAGATAGAACTTGGAACTACTTTATTTTGTCAAGTTTCAAAGAGCTAGCACAAACCGTTTTTGATTTAGAGTCCCAACTACATGTATCCATATAGGAGAAAACAGAGTGAAACCTAAAAATTTAAACTGTTCCTGCCAACGAACGGTTTAAACTAGGAGAACGAAATTTGGTGAGCCAAGTAGGATTGGGGTAGTGATCATTACCTGAGTGTCATCCAGATTGGGTGATAAAATATGTGCTGAGATTTCAGGAAACTCGTAGTTTTTTGAAAGCTTTGCAACCCCTTTCCATGAAAGTGATTTGCGCCAGTGTCTGCTTAGGGCTACATCAATAGGAAACAAACCATAGAGATAGAACTTGGATAGACTTTATTGTGTCAAGTTTCAAAGAGCTAGCACAAACCCTGTTTGATTTGGAGTTCCAACTACATGTATCAATATAGGAGAAAACAGAGTGAAACCTAAAAATTAAAACTGTTACTGCCAACGAACGGTTTAACCTAGAAGAACGAAATTTGGTGAGCCAAGTGGGATTGGGGTACTGATCATTACCTGAAAGTGTCATCTAGATTGGGTGAAAAAATGTGTGCTGAGATTTCAGGAAACTCGTAGTTTTTTGAACCTTGGCAATCCCTTTCCATTAAAGTGATTTGCGCCAGTCTCTGCTTATGTCTACATCAATAGGAAACAAACCATAGAGATAGAACTTGGAACTACTCTATTGTGTCAAGTTTCAAAGAGCTAGCACAAACCGTCTTTGATTTGGAGTTCCAACTACATGTATTCATATAGGAGAAAACAGAGTGAAACCTAAAAATTAAAACTGTTACTGTCAACGAACGGTTTAACCTAGAAGAACGAAACTTGGTGAGCCCAGTGGGATTGGGGTACTGATCATTGCCTGAAAGTGTCATCCAGATTGGGTGAAAAACCGTGTGCTGATATTTCATGGAACTCGTAGTTTTTTGGAAGCTTGCAACCCATTTCCATGAAAGTGATTTTTGCCAGTCTCTGCTTATGGCTACATCAATCGGAAACAAACCATAGAAATAGAACTTGGAACTACTTTATTGTGTCAATTTTCAAAGAGCTAGCTCAAATGTGTTTGATATAGAGTTCGAACTACATTTATCCATACAGGAGAATACGGAGTGAAACCTAAAAATTAAAACTGTTACTGCCAACGAACGGTTTAACCTAGAAGAACGAAATTTGGTGAGCCAAGTGGGATTGGGGTACTGATCATTACCTGAAAGTGTCATCTAGATTGGGTGAAAAAATGTGTGCTGAGATTTCAGTAAACTCGTAGTTTTTTGGAAGCTTGGCAACCCCTTTCCATGAAAGTGATTTGCGCCAGTCTCTGCTTAGGGCTACATCAATAGGAAACAAACCATAGAGATAGAACTTGGAACTACTTTATTTTGTCAAGTTTCAAAGAGCTAGCACAAACCGTGTTGGATTTAGAGTTCCAACTACATGTATCCATACAGGAGAAAACACAGTGAAACCTAAAAATTAAAACTGTTACTGCCAACGAACGGATTAACCCAGAAGAACGAAATTTGGTGATCCAAGTGGGATTGGGGTACTGATCATTACCTGAAAGTGTCATCAAGATTTGGTGAAAAAATGTGTGCTGAGATTTCAGGAAACTCGTAGTTTTTTGGAAGCTTGGCAACCCCTTTCCATGAACGTAATTTGTGCCAGTCTCTGCTTAGGGCTACGTCAATAGGAAACAAACCATAGAGATAGAACTTGGAACTACTTTATTGTGTCAAGTTTCAAAGAGCTAGCACAAACCGTCTTTGATTTAGAGTTCCACTACATGTATCCATATAGGAGAAAACGGAGTGAAACCTAAAAATTAAAACTCTTGCTGCCAAGGAACGGTTTAACCTAGAAGAACGAAATTTGGTGAGCCAAGTGGGATTGGGGTACTGATCATTACCTGAAAGTGTCATTCAGATTGGTTGAAAAAATGTGTGCTGAGATTTCCGCCAACTCGTAGTTTTTTGGAAGTTTGGCAACCCCTTTCCATGAAAGTGATTTGCGCCAGTCTCTGCTTACGGCTACATCAATAGGAAACAAACCATAGAGATCGAACTTGGGACTACTTTATTGTGTCAAGTTTCAAAGAGCTAGCACAAACCGTCTTTAATTTAGAGTTCCAACTACATGTATCCATATGGGAGAAAACAGTGAAACCTAAAAATTAAAACTGTTACTGCCAACGAACGGTTTTACATAGTAGAACGAAATTTGGTGAGGCAAGTGGGATTGGGGTACTGATGATTACCTGAAAGTGTCAACAGATTGGGTGAAAAAACGTGTGCTGAGATTTCAGGAAACTCGTAGTTTTTTGGAAGCTTGGCAACCCCTTTCCATGAAAGGGATTTGCGCCAATATCTGCTTAGGGCTACATCAATAGGAAACAAACCATAGAGATAGAACTTGGAACTACTTTATTGTGTCAAGTTTCAAAGAGCTAGCACAAACCGTCTTTGATTTAGAGGTCCAACTACATGTATCCATATAGGAGAAAAGAGAGCGAAACCTAAGAATTAAAACCGTTACTGCCAACGAACGGTTTAACCTAGAAGAACCAAATTTGGTGAGCCAAGTGGGACTGGGGTACTGATCATTACCTGAAAGTGTCATCAAGTTTCGGTGAAAAAATGTGTGCTGAGATTTCAGGAAACTCGTAGCTTTTTGTAAGCTTGGCAACCCCTTTCCATGAAAGTGATTTGTGCCAGTCTCTGCTTAGGGCTACATCAATAGGAAACAAACCATAGAGATAGAACTTGGAACTACTTTATTTTGTCAAGTTTCAAAGAGCTAGCACAAACCGTGTTTGATTTAGAGTTCCAACTACATATAAATATATATAGGAGAAAACAGAGTGAAACCTAAAAATTAAAACTGTTTCTGCCAACGAACGGTTTAACCTAGAAGAACGAAATTTGGTGAGCCAAGTGGGATTGGGGTACTGATCATTTCCTGTAAGTGTCATCAAGATTGGGTGAAAAAATGTGTGCTGAGATTTCAGGAAACACGTAGTTTTTTGAAGCTTGGCAACCACTTTCCATGAAAGTGATTTGCGCCAGTCTCTGCTTACGGCTACATCAATAGGAAACAAACCATAGAGATAGAACTTGGAACTACTTTATTGTGTCAATTTTCAAAGAGCTAGCACAAACCGTCTTTAATTTAGAGTTCCATCTACATGTATCCATATGGGAGAAAACAGTGAAACCTAAAAATTAAAACTGTTACTGCCAACGAACGTTTTAACCTAGAAGAACGAAATTTGGTGAGGCAAGTGGGATTGGGGTACTGATGATTACCTGAAAGTGTCAACAGATTGGGTGAAAAAATGTGTGCTGAGGTTTCAGGAAACTCGTAGTTTTTTGGGAGCTTCCCAACCCCTTTCCATGAAAGTGATTTGCGCCAGTCTCTGCTTATGGCTACATCAATAGGAAACAAACCATAGAGATAGAACTTGGAACTCCTTTATTGTGTCAAGTTTCAAAGAGCTAGCACAAACCGTGTTTGATTTAGAGTTCCAACTACATGTATCCATATAGGAGAAAACAGAGTGAAACCTAAAAATTAAAACTGTTACTGCCAACACACGGTTTAACCTAGAAGATCGAAATTTGGTGAGAAAAGTGGGATTGGGGTACTCATCATTTCCTGAAAGTGTCATCAAGATTGGGTGAAAAAATGTGTGCTGAGATTTCAGGAAATTCGTAGTTTTTTGGAAGCTTGGCAACCCCTTTCCATGAAAGTGATTTGCGCCAATATCTGCTTAGGGCTACATCAATAGGAAACAAACCATAGAGATAGAACTTGGAACTACTCTATTGTGTCAAGTTTCAAAGAGCTAGCACAAACCCTGTTTGATTTGGAGTTCCAACCATATGTATCAATATAGGAGAAAACAGAGTGAAACCTAAAAATTAAAACTGTTACTGCCAATGAACGGTTTAACATAGAAGAACGAAATTTGTTGAGACAAGTGGGATTGGGGTACTGATCATTGCCTGAAAGTGTCATCCAGATTGGGTGAAAAAATGTGTGCTGAGATTTCAGGGAACTCGTAGTTTTTTGGAAGCTTCGCAACCCCTTTCCATGAAAGAGATTTGCGCCAGTCTCTGCTTATGTCTACATCAATAGGAAACAAACCATAGAGATAGAACTTGGAACTACTCTATTGTGTCAAGTTTCAAAGAGCTAGCACAAACCGTCTTTAATTTAGAGTTCCAACTACATGTATCCATATGGGAGAAAACAGTGAAACCTAAAAATTAAAACTGTTACTGCCAACGAACGTTTTAACCTAGAAGAACGAAATTTGGTGAGGCAAGTGGGATTGGGGTACTGATGATTACCTGAAAGTGTCAACAGATTGGGTGAAAAAATGTGTGCTGAGGTTTCAGGGAACTCGTAGTTTTTTGGAAGCTTGGCAACCCCTTTCCATGAAAGTGATTTTTGCCAGTCTCTGCTTATGGCTACATCAATCGGAAACAAACCATAGAGATAGAACTTGGAACTACTTTATTGTGTCAATTTTCAAAGAGCTATCTCAAATGTGTTTGATATAGAGTTCGAACTACATTTATCCATATAGGAGAATACGGAGTGAAACCTAAAAATTAAAACTGTTACTGCCAACGAACGGTTTAACCTAGAAGAACGAAATTTGGTGAGCCAAGTGGGATTGGGGTACTGATCATTACCTGAAAGTGTCATCTAGATTGGGTGAAAAAATGTGTGCTGAGATTTCAGGAAACTCGTAGTTTTTTGAACCTTGGCAACCCCTTTGATTAAAGTGATTTGCGCCAGTCTCTGCTTAGGGCTACATCAATAGGAAACAAACCATAGAGATAGAACTTGGAACTACTTTATTTTGTCAAGTTTCAAAGAGCTAGCACAAACCGTGTTGGATTTAGAGTTCCAACTACATGTATCCATATAGGAGAAAACACAGTGAAACCTAAAAATTAAAACTGTTACTGCCAACGAACGGATTAACCCAGAAGAACGAAATTTGGTGATCCAAGTGGGATTGGGGTACTGATCATTACCTGAAAGTGTCATCAAGATTTGGTGAAAAAATGTGTGCTGAGATTTCAGGAAACTCGTAGTTTTTTGGAAGCTTGGCAACCCCTTTCCATGAACGTAATTTGTGCCAGTCTCTGCTTAGGGCTACGTCAATAGGAAACAAACCATAGAGATAGAACTTGGAACTACTTTATTGTGTCAAGTTTCAAAGAGCTAGCACAAACCGTCTTTGATTTAGAGTTCCACTACATGTATCCATATAGGAGAAAACGGAGTGAAACCTAAAAATTAAAACTCTTGCTGCCAAGGAACGGTTTAACCTAGAAGAACGAAATTTGGTGAGCCAAGTGGGATTGGGGTACTGATCATTACCTGAAAGTGTCATTCAGATTGGGTGAAAAAATGTGTGCTGAGATTTCCGGCAACTCGTAGTTTTTTGGAAGTTTGGCAACCCCTTTCCATGAAAGTGATTTGCGCCAGTCTCTGCTTACGGCTACATCAATAGGAAACAAACCATAGAGATAGAACTTGGGACTACTTTATTGTGTCAATTTTCAAAGAGCTAGCACAAACCGTCTTTAATTTAGAGTTCCAACTACATGTATCCATATGGGAGAAAACAGTGAAACCTAAAAATTAAAACTGTTACTGCCAACGAACGGTTTTACATAGTAGAACGAAATTTGGTGAGGCAAGTGGGATTGGGGTACTGATGATTACCTGAAAGTGTCAACAGATTGGGTGAAAAAACGTGTGCTGAGATTTCAGGAAACTCGTAGTTTTTTGGAAGCTTGGCAACCCCTTTCCATGAAAGGGATTTGCGCCAATATCTGCTTAGGGCTACATCAATAGGAAACAAACCATAGAGATAGAACTTGGAACTACTTTATTGTGTCAAGTTTCAAAGAGCTAGCACAAACCGTATTTGATTTAGAGGTCCAACTACATGTATCCATATAGGAGAAAAGAGAGCGAAACCTAAGAATTAAAACCGTTACTGCCAACGAACGGTTTAACCTAGAAGAACCAAATTTGGTGAGCCAAGTGGGACTGGGGTACTGATCATTACCTGAAAGTGTCATCAAGATTGGGTGAAAAAATGTGTGCTGAGATTTCAGGAAACTCGTAGCTTTTTGTAAGCTTGGCAACCCCTTTCCATGAAAGTGCTTTGTGCCAGTCTCTGCTTAGGGCTACATCAATAGGAAACAAACCATAGAGATAGAACTTGGAACTACTTTATTTTGTCAAGTTTCAAAGAGCTAGCACAAACCGTGTTTGATTTAGAGTTCCAACTACATATATATATATAGGAGAAAACAGAGTGAAACCTAAAAATTAAAACTGTTCCTGCCAACGAACGGTTTAACCTAGAAGAACGAAATTTGGTGAGCCAAGTGGGATTGGGGTACTGATCATTACCTGAAAGTGTCCTCTAGATTGGGTGAAAAAATGTGTGCTGAGATTTCAGGAAACACGTAGTTTTTTGAAGCTTGGCAACCACTTTCCATGAAAGTGATTTGCGCCAGTCTCTGCTTACGGCTACATCAATAGGAAACAAACCATAGAGATAGAACTTGGAACTACTTTATTGTGTCAATTTTCAAAGAGCTAGCACAAACCGTCTTTAATTTAGAGTTCCAACTACATGTATCCATATGGGAGAAAACAGTGAAACCTAAAAATTAAAACTGTTACTGCCAACGAACGTTTTAACCTAGAAGAACGAAATTTGGTGAGGCAAGTGGGATTGGGGTACTGATGATTACCTGAAAGTGTCAACAGATTGGGTGAAAAAATGTGTGCTGAGGTTTCAGGAAACTCGTAGTTTTTTGGGTGCTTCCCAACCCCTTTCCATGAAAGTGATTTGTGCCAGTCTCTGCTTATGGCTACATCAATCGGAAACAAACCATAGAGATAGAACTTGGAACTACTTTATTGTGTCAATTTTCAAAGAGCTAGCACTAACCGTGTTTGATTTAGAGTTCCAAATACCTGTATCCATATAGGAGAAAACAGAGTGAAACCTAAAAATAAAAACTGTTACTGCCAACGAACGGTTTAACCCAGAAGAACGAAATTTGGTGATCCATGTGGGATTGGGGTACTGATCATTACCTGAAAGTGTCATCTAGATTGGGTGAAAAAATGTGTGCTGAGATTTCAGGAAACTCGTAGTTTTTTGGAAGCTTGGCAATCCCTTTCCATGAAAGTGATTTGTGCCAGTCTCTGCTTAGGGCTACATCAATAGGAAACAAACCATAGAGATAGAACTTGAAACTACTTTATTTTGTCAAATTTCAAAGAGCTAGCACAAACTGTTTTTGAATTAGAGTCCCAACTACATGTATCCATATAGGAGAAAACAGAGTGAAACCTAAAAATTGAAACCTAAAAATTTAAACTGTTCCTGCCAACGAACGGTTTAACCTAGAGGAACGAAATTTGATGAGCCAAGTGGGATTGGGGTACTGATCTTTACCTGCAAGTGTCATCAAGTTTGGGTGAAAAAATGTGTGCTGAGATTTCAGGAAACTCATATTTTTTTTGAAGCTTGGCAACCCCTTTCCATGAAAGTGATTTGCGCCAGTCTCTGCTTAGGGCTACATAAATAGGAAACAAACCATAGAGATAGAACTTAAAACTACTTTATTGTGTCAATTTTCAAAGAGCTAGCACTAACCGTGTTCCATTTAGAGTTCCAAATACCTGTATCCATATAGGAGAAAACAGAGTGAAATCTAAAAATTAAAACTGTTACTGCCAACGAACGGTTTAACCTAGAAGAACGAAAATTGGTGAGGCAGGTGTGATTGGGGTACTGATCATTGCCTGAAAGTGTCATCCATATTGGGTGAAAAAATGTGTGCTGAGATTTCAGGGAACTCGTAGTTTTTTTGAAGCTTGGCAACCCCTTTCCATGAAAGTGATTTGCGCCAGTCTCTGCTTATGGCTACATCAATAGGAATAAAACCATAGAGATAGAACTTGGAACTACTTTATTGTGTCAAGTTTCAAAGCGCTAGCACAAACCGTGTTTGATTTGGAGTTCCAAATACATGTATCCATATAGGAGAAAACAGAGTGAAACCTAAAAATTAAAACTGTTACTGCCAACGAACGGTTTAACCTAGAAGAACGAAATTTGGTGAGCCAAGTGGGATTGGGGTACTGATCATTACCTGAAAGTGTCATCTAGATTGGGTGAAAAAATGTGTGCTGAGATTTCAGGAAACACGTAGTTTTTTGAAGCTTGGCAACCCCTTTCCATGAAAGTGATTTGCGCCAATATCTGCTTAGGGCTACATCAATAGGAAACAAACCATAGAGATAGAACTTGGAACTACTTTATTGTGTCAAGTTTCAAAGAGCTAGCACAAACCGTCTTTGATTTAGAGTTCCAACTACATGTATCCATATAGAAGGAAACAGAGTGAAACCTAAAAATTAAAACTGTTACAGCCAACGAACGGTTAAACCTAGAAGAACGAAATTTGGTGAGCCAAGTGGGATTGGGGTACTGATCATTACCTGAAAGTGTCATCTAGATGGGGTGAAAAAATGTGTGCTGAGATTTCAGGAAACTCGTAGTTTTTTGGAAGCTTGGCAACCCCTTTCCATGAAAGTGATTTGCGCCAATATCTGCTTAGGGCTACATCAATAGGAAACAAACCATAGAGATAGAACTTGGAACTACTTTATTGTGTCAAGTTTCAAAGAGCTAGCACAAACCGTCTTTGATTTAGAGTTCCAACTACATGTATCCATATAGAAGGAAACAGAGTGAAACCTAAAAATTAAAACTGTTACAGCCAACGAACGGTTTAACCTAGAAGAACGAAATTTGGTGAGCCAAGTGGGATTGGGGTACTGATCATTTCCTGAAAGTGTCATCCAGATTGGGTGAAAAAATAGTGCTGAGATTTCTGGCAACTGTAGTTTTTTGGAAGTTTGGCAACCCCTTTCCATGAAAGTGATTTGCACCAGTCTCTGCTTAGGGCTACGTCAATAGGAAACAAACCATAGAGATAGAACTTGGAACTACTTTATTGTGTCAATTTTCAAAGAGCTAGCACAAACCGTCTTTAATTTAGAGTTCCAACTACATGTATTAATATGGGAGAAAACAGTGAAACCTAAAAATTAAAACTGTTACTGCCAACGAACGGTTTAATCTAGAAGAACAAAATTTGGTGAGGCAAGTGGGATTGGAGTACTGATGATTACCTGAAAGTGTCAACAGATTCGGTGAAAAAACGTGTGCTGAGATTTCAGGAAACTCGTAGTTTTTTGGAAGCTTGGCAACCCATTTCCATGAAAGTGATTTGCGCCAATATCTGCTTAGGGCTACATCAATAGGAAACAAAAAATAGAGATAGAACTTTGAACTACTTTATTGTGTCAAGTTTCAAAGAGCTAGCACAAACCGTCTTTGACTTAGAGTTCCAACTACATGTATCCATACAGGAGAAAAAAGAGCGAAACCTAAAAATTAAAACCGTTACTGCCAACGAACGGTTTAACCTAGAAGAACCAAATTTGGTGAGCCAAGTGGGACTGGGATACTGATCATTACCTGAAAGTGTCATCAAGATTGGGTGAAAAAATGTGTGCTGAGATTTCAGGAAACTCGTAGCTTTTTGTAAGTTTGGCAACCCATTTCCATGTAAGTGATTTGCGCCAGTCTCTGCTTCGGGCTACATCAATAGGAAACAAACCATAGAGATAGAACTTGGAACTACTTTATTGTGTCAAGTTTCAAAGAGCTAGCACAAACCGTCTTTGATTTAGAGTTACAACTACATGGATCAATATAGAAGAAAACACTGTGAAACCTAAAAATTAAAACTGTTACTGCCAACGAACGGTTTAACATAGAAGAACGAAATTTGGTGAGCCAAGTGGGATTCGGGTACTGATCATTACCTGAAAGTGTCATCTAGATTGGGTGTAAAAATGTGTGCTGAGATTTCAGGAAACTCGTAGTTTTTTGGAAGCTTGGCAACCCCTTTCCATGAAAGTGATTTGCGCCAGTCTCTGCTTATGGCTATATCAATAGGAAACAAACCATAGAGATAGAACTTGGAACTACTTTATTGTGTCAAGTTTCAAAGTGCTAGCACAAACCGTGTTTGATTTGGAGTTCCAACTACATGTATCCATATAGGAGAAAACAGAGTGAAACCTAAAAATTAAAACTGTTACTGCCAACGAACGGTTTAACCCAGAAGAAAGAAATTTGGTGATCCAAGTGGGATTGGGGTACTGATCATTACCTGAAAGTGTCATCAAGATTTGGTGAAAAAATGTGTGCTGAGATTTCAGGAAACTCGTAGTTTTTTGGAAGCTTGGCAACCCCTTTCCATGAAAGTGATTTGCGCCAGTCTCTGCTTAGGGCTATGTCAATAGGAAACAAACCATAGAGATAGAACTTGGAACTACTCTATTGTGTCAAGTTTCAAAGAGCTAGAACAAAGCGTCTTTGATTTAGAGTTCCAACCACATGTATCCATATAGGAGAAAACAGAGTGAAACCTAAAAATTAAAACAGTTACTGCCAACGAACGGTTTAACGTAGAAGAACGAAATTTGGTGATCCAAGTGGGAGTAGGGTACTGATCATTACCTGAAAGTTTCATCTAGATTGGGTGAAAAATGTGTGCTGTGATTTCAGGAAACACATAGTTTTTTGAAGCTTGGCAACCACATTCCATAAAAGTGATTTGCGCCAGTCTCTGCTTAGGGCTACATCAATAGGAAACAAACCATAGAGATAGAACTTGGAACTACATTATTGTGTCAAGTTTCAAAGAGCTAGCACAAACCGTGTTTGATTTGGAGTTCCAACTACATGTATCCTTATAACAGAAAACAGAGTGAAACCAAAAAATTTAAACTGTTCCTGCCAATGAACGGTTTAACCTAGAAGAACGAAATTTGGTGAACCAAGTGGGATTGGGGTACTGATCATTGTCTGAAAGTGTCATCCAGATTGGGTTAAAAAATGTGTGCTGAGATTTCAGGAAACTCATAGTTTTTTGGAAGCTTGGCAACCTCTTTCCATTAAAGTGATTTGCACCAGTCTCTGCTTAGGGCTACATCAATAGGAAACAATCCATAGAGATAGAACTTGGAACTACTTTATTGTGTCAATTTTCAAAGAGCTAGCAGAAACCATGTTTGATTTAGAGTTCCAACGTCATGTATCCATATAGGAGAAAACAGAGTGAAACCTAAAAATTAAAATTGTTACTGCCAATGAACGGTTTAACCTAGAAGAACGAAATTTGTTGAGCCAAGTGGGATTGGGGTACTGATCATTGCCTGAAAGTGTCATCCAGATTGGTTGAAAAAATGTGTGCTGACATTTCAGGAAACTCGAAGTTTTTTTAGAAGCTTGGCAACCCCTTTCCATGAAAGTGATTTGCGCCAGTCTCTGCTTAGGGCTACGTCAATAGGAAACAAACCATAGAGATAGAACTTGGAAGTACTTTATTGTGTCAAGTTTCAAAGAGCTAGAACAAAGCGTCTTTGATTTAGAGTTCCAACCACATGTATCCATATAGGAGAAAAAGGAGTGAAACCTAAAAATTAAAACAGTTACTGCCAACGAACGGTTTAACCTAGAAGAACGAAATTTGGTGATCCAAGTGGGAGTAGGGTACTGATCATTACCTGAAAGTGTCATCTAGATTGGGTGAAAAATGTGTGCTGAAATTTCAGGAAACATGTAATTTTTTGAAGCTTGGCAACCACTTTCCATGAAAGTGATTTGCGCCAGTCTCTGCTTAGGGCTACATCAATAGGAAACAAACCATAGAGATAGAACTTGGAACTACATTATTGTGTCAAGTTTCAAAGAGCTAGCACAAACCGTGTTTGATTTGGAGTTCCAACTACATGTATCAATATAGGAGAAAACAGAGTGAAACCTAAAAATTAAAACTGTTACTGCCAACGAACGGTTTAATGTAGAAGAACGAAATTTGGTGAGCCAAGTGGGATTGGCGTACTGATCATTGCCTGAAAGTGTCATCCAGATTGGGTGAAAAAATGTGTGCTGAGATTTCAGGAAACTCGTAGTTTTTTGGGAGCTTGCCAACCCCTTTCCATGAAAGTGATTTGCGCCAGTCTCTGCTTAGGGCTACATCAATAGGAAACAAACCATAGAGATAGAACTTCGAACTACTTTATTGTGTCAAGTTTCAAAGAGCTAGCACAAACCGTGTTTGATTTAGAGATCCAACTACCTGTATCCATATAGGAGAAAACAGAGTGAAACCTAAAAATTAAAACTGTTACTGCCAACGAACGGTTTAACGTAGATGATCGAAATTTGGTGAGAAAAGTGGGATTGGGGTACTGATCATATCCTGAAAGTGTTATCAAGATTGGGTGAAAAAATGTGTGCTGAGATTTCAGGAAATTCGTAGTTTTTTGGAAGCTTGGCAACCCCTTTCCATGAAAGAGATTTGTGCCAGTCTCTGCTTAGGGCTACATCAATAGGAAAAAAACCATAGAGATAGAACTTGGAACTACTTTATTTTGTCAAGTTTCAAAGAGCTAGCACAAACCGTTTTTGATTTAGAGTCCCAAATACATGTATCCATATAGGAGAAAACAGAGTGAAACCTAAAAATTTAAACTGTTCCTGCCAACGAACGGTTTAACCTAGAAGAACGAAATTTGGTGAGCCAAGTGGGATTGGGGTAGTGATCATTACCTGAAAGTGTCATCCAGATTGGGTGATAAAATATGTGCTGAGATTTCAGGAAACTCGTAGTTTTTTGAAAGCTTTGCAACCCCTTTCCATGAAAGTGATTTGCGCCAGTGTCTGCTTAGGGCTACATCAATAGGAAACAAACCATAGAGATAGAACTTGGATAGACTTTATTGTGTCAAGTTTCAAAGAGCTAGCACAAACCCTGTTTGATTTGGAGTTCCAACTACATGTATCAATATAGGAGAAAACAGAGTGAAACCTAAAAATTAAAACTGTTACTGCCAACGAACGGTTTAACCTAGAAGAACGAAATTTGGTGAGCCAAGTGGGATTGGGGTACTGATCATTACCTGAAAGTGTCATCTAGATTGGGTGAAAAAATGTGTGCTGAGATTTCAGGAAACTCGTAGTTTTTTGAACCTTGGCAACCCCTTTCCATTAAAGTGATTTGCGCCAGTCTCTGCTTATGTCTACATCAATAGGAAACAAACCATAGAGATAGAACTTGGAACTACTCTATTGTGTCAAGTTTCAAAGAGCTAGCACAAACCGTCTTTGATTTTGAGTTCCAACTACATGTATTCATATAGGAGAAAACAGAGTGAAACCTAAAAATTAAAACTGTTACTGTCAACGAACGGTTTAACCTAGAAGAACGAAACTTGGTGAGCCCAGTGGGATCGGGGTACTGATCATGACCTGAAAGTGTCATCAAGATTGGGTGAAAAAATGTGTGGTGAGATTTCAGGGAACTCGTAGTTTTTTGAAGCTTGGCAACCACTTTCCATGAAAGTGATTTCTGCCAGTCTCTGCTTAGGGCTACATCAATAGGAAACAAACCATAGAGATAGAACTTGGAACTACTTTATTGAGTCAATTTTCAAAGAGCTAGCTCAAATGTGTTTGATATACAGTTCCAACTACATTTATCCATATAGGAGAAAACAGAGTGAAACCTAAAAATTAAAACTGTTACTGCCAACGAACGGTTTAACCTAGAAGAATGAAATTTGATGAGCCAAGTGGGATTGGGGTACTGATCATTACCTGAAAGTGTCACCCAGATTGGGTGAAAAAATGTGTGGTGAGATTTCAGGAAACACGTAGTTTTTTGAAGCTTGGCAACCCCTTTTCATGAAAGTGATTTGTGCCAGTCTCTGCTTAGGGCTACATCAATAAGAAACAAACCATAGAGATAGAACTTGGAACTACTTTATTGTGTCAAGTTTCAAAGAGCTAGCACAAACCGACTTTGATTTAGAGTTCCAACTACATGTATCCATATAGAAGAAAACAGAGTGAAACCTAAAAATTAAAACTGTTACTGCCAACGAACGGTTTAACCTAGAAGAACGAAATTTGGTGAGCCAAGTGGGATTGGGGTACTGATCATTACCTGAAAGTGTCATCTAGATTGGGTGAAAAAATGTGTGCTGAGATTTCAGGAAACTCGTAGTTTTTTGAACCTTGGCAACCCCTTTCCATTAAAGTGATTTGCGCCAGTCTCTGCTTATGTCTACATCAATAGGAAACAAACCATAGAGATAGAACTTGGAACTACTTTATTTTTTCAAGTTTCAAAGAGCTAGCAAAAACCGTGTTGGATTTAGATTTCCAACTACATGTATCCATATAGGAGAAAACACAGTGAAACCTAAAAATTAAAACTGTTACTGCCAACGAACAGATTAACCCAGAAGAACGAAATTTGGTGATCCAAGTGGGATTGGGGTACTGATCATTACCTGAAAGTGTCATCAAGATTGGGTGAAAAAATGTGTGCTGAGATTTCAGGAAACTCGCAGTTTTTTGGAAGCTTGGCAACCCCTTTCCATGAACGTGATTTGTGCCAGTCTCTGCATAGGGCTACGTCAATAGGAAACAAACCATAGAGATAGAACTTGGAACTACTTTATTGTGTCAAGTTTCAAAGAGCTAGCACAAACCGTCTTTGATTTAGAGTTCCACTACATGTATCCATATAGGAGAAAACGGAGTGAAACCTAAAAATTAAAACTCTTGCTGCCAAGGAACGGTTTAACCTAGAAGAACGAAATTTGGTGAGCCAAGTGGGATTGGGGTACTGATCATTACCTGAAAGTGTCATTCAGATTGGGTGAAAAAATGTGTGCTGAGATTTCCGCCAACTCGTAGTTTTTTGGAAGTTTGGCAACCCCTTTCCATGAAAGTGATTTGCGCCAGTCTCTGCTTACGGCTACATCAATAGGAAACAAACCATAGAGATAGAACTTGGGACTACTTTATTGTGTCAATTTTCAAAGAGCTAGCACAAACCGTCTTATTTTAGAGTTCCAACTACATGTATCCATATGGGAGAAAACAGTGAAACCTAAAAATTAAAACTGTTACTGCCAACGAACGGTTTTACATAGAAGAACGAAATTTGGTGAGGCAAGTGGGATTGGGGTACTGATGATTACCTGAAAGTGTCAACAGATTGGGTGAAAAAACGTGTGCTGAGATTTCAGGAAACTCGTAGTTTTTTGGAAGCTTGGCAACCCATTTCCATGAAAGGGATTTGCGCCAATATCTGCTTAGGGCTACATCAATAGGAAACAAACAATAGAGATAGAACTTGGAACTACTTTATTGTGTCAAGTTTCAAAGAGCTAGCACAAACCGTCTTTGATTTAGAGGTCCAACTACATGTATCCATATAGGAGAAAACAGAGCGAAACCTAAGAATTAAAACCGTTACTGCCAACGAACGGTTTAACCTAGAAGAACCAAATTTGGTGAGCCAAGTGGGACTGGGGTACTGATCATTACCTGAAAGTGTCATCAAGATTGGGTGAAAAAATGTGTGCTGAGATTTCAGAAAACTCGTAGCTTTTTGTAAGCTTGGCAACCCCTTTCCATGAAAGTGATTTGTGCCAGTCTCTGCTTAGGGCTACATCAATAGGAAACAAACCATAGAGATAGAACTTGGAACTACTATATTTTGTCAAGTTTCAAAGAGCTAGCACAAACCGTGTTTGATTTAGAGTTCCAACTACATGTATGTATATAGGAGAAAACAGAGTGAAACCTAAAAATTTAAACTGTTCCTGCCAACGAACGGTTTAACCTAGAATAACGAAATTTGGTGAGCCAAGTGGGATTGGGGTACTGATCATTTCCTGAAAGTGTCATCAAGATTGGGTGAAAAAATGTGTGCTGAGATTTCAGGAAACTCGTAGTTTTTTGGAAGCTTGGCAACCCCTTTCCATGAAAGGGATTTGCGCCAGTCTCTGCTTAGGGCTACATCAATAGGAAACAAACCATAGAGATAGAACTTGGAACTACTTTATTGTGTCAAGTTTCAAAGAGCTAGCACAAACCGTCTTTGATTTAGAGTTCCAACTACATGTATCCATATAGAAGAAAACAGAGTGAAACCTAAAAATTAAAACTGTTACTGCCAACGAACGGTTTAACCTAGAAGAACGAAATTTGGTGAGCCAAGTGGGATTGGCGTACTGATCATTACCTGAAAGTGTCATCTAGATTGGGTGAAAAAATATGTGCTGAGATTTCAGGAAACTCGTAGTTTTTTGAAGCTTGGCAACCCCTTTCCATTAAAGTGATTTGCGCCAGTCTCTCCTTAGGGCTACATCAATAGGAAACAAACCATAGAGATAGAACTTGGAACTACTTTATTGTGTCAAGTTTCAAAGAGCTAGCACAAACCGTGTTGGATTTAGAGTTCCAACTACATGTATCCATATAGGAGAAAACACAGTGAAACCTAAAAATTAAAACTGTTACTGCAAACGAACGGATTAACCCAGAAGAACGAAATTTGGTGATCCAAGTGGGATTGGGGTACTGATCATTACCTGAAAGTGTC
Source organism: Spermophilus citellus (assembly GCF_964194105.1). Taxonomy (NCBI): domain Eukaryota; kingdom Metazoa; phylum Chordata; class Mammalia; order Rodentia; family Sciuridae; genus Spermophilus; species Spermophilus citellus. The sequence continues at coordinate 18,973,224 of NC_138196.1, read as the reverse complement.
ATCAAGATTTGGTGAAAAAATGTTTGCTGAGATTTCAGGAAACTCGTAGTTTTTTGGAAGCTTGGCAACTCCTTTCCATGAACGTGATTTGTGCCAGTCTCTGCTTAGGGGTACGTCAATAGGAAACAAACCATAGAGATAGAACTTGGAACTACTTTATTGTGTCAAGATTCAAAGAGCTAGCACAAACCGTCTTTGATTTAGAGTTCCAACTACATGTATCCATATGGGAGAAAACAGTGAAACCTAAAAATTAAAACTGTTACTGCCAACGAACGGTTTAACCTAGAAGAACGAAATTTGGTGAGGCAAGTGGGATTGGGGTACTGATGATTACCTGAAAGTTCAACAGATTGGGTGAAAAAACGTGTGCTGAGATTTCAGGAGACTCGTAGTTTTTTGGAAGCTTGGCAACCCCTTTCCATGAAAGTGATTTGTGCCAGTCTCTGCTTAGGGCTACATCAATAGGAAACAAACCATAGAGATAGAACTTGGAACTACTTTATTGTGTCAAGTTTCATAGAGCTAGCACAAACCATGTTTGATTTGGAGTTCCTACTACATGTATCCTTATAGGAGAAAACAGAGTGAAACCTAAAAATTAAAACTGTTACTGCCAACGAACGGTTTAACCTAGAAGAACAAAATTTGGTGAGCCAAGTGGGATTGGGGTACTGATCATTTCCTGAAAGTGTCATCAAGATTTGGTGAAAAAATGTGTGCTGAGATTTCAGGAAAATCGTAGATTTTTGGAAGCTTGGCAACCCCTTTCCACGAAAGTGATTTGTACCAGTCTCTGCTTAGGCCTACGTAAATAGGAAACAAACCATAGAGATTGAACTTGGAACTACTTTATTGTGTCAAGTTTCAAAGAGCTATCACAAAGCGTCTTTGATTTAGAGTTCCAACTACATGTATCCATATAGGAGAAAACAGAGTGAAACCTAAAAATTAAAACAGTTACTGCCAACGAACGGTTTAACCTAGAAGAACGAAATTTGGTGATCCAAGTGGGAGTAGGGTACTGATCATTACCTGAAAGTGTCATCTAGATTGGGTGAAAAAATGTGTGCTGAGATTTCAGGAAACTCATATTTTTTTTGAAGCTTGGCAACCCCTTTTCATGAAAGTGATTTGCGCCAGTCTCTGCTTAGGGCTACATCAATAGGAAACAAACCATAGAGATAGAACTTGGAACTACTTTATTGTGTCAAGTTTCAAAGAGCTAGCACAAACCGTGTTTGATTTGGAGTTCCAAATACACGTATCAATATAGGAGAAAACGGAGTGAAACCTAAAAATTAAAACTGTTACTGCCAACGAACGGTTTAACCTAGAAGAACGAAATTTGGTGAGCCAAGTGGGATTGGGGTACTGATCATTGCCTGAAAGTGTCATCCAGATTGGGTGAAAATATGTGTGCTGAGATTTCAGGAAACTCGTAGTTTTTTGGGAGCTTGCCAACCCCTTTCCATGAAACTGATTTGCGCCAGTCTCTGCTTATGGCTACATCAATAGGAAACAAACCATAGAGATAGAACTTGGAACTACTTTATTGTGTCAAGTTTCAAAGAGCTAGCACAAACCGTGTTTGATTTGGAGTTCCAACTACATGTATCCATATAGGAGAAAACACAGTGAAACCTAAAAATTAAAACTGTTACTGCCAACGAACGGTTTAACCCAGAAGAACGAAATTTGGTGATCCATGTGGGGTTGGGGTACTGATCATTACCTGAAAGTGTCATCAAGATTTGGTGAAAAAATGTGTGCTGAGATTTCAGGAAACTCATAGTTTTTTGGAAGCTTGGCAACCCCTTTCCATGAAAGGGATTTGCGCCAGTCTCTGCTTATGGCTACATCAATAGGAAACAAACCATAGAGATAGAACTTGGAACTACTTTATTGAGTCAAGTTTCAAATAGCTAGCACAAACCGTGTTTGATTTAGAGTTCCATATACATGTATCCATATAGGAGAAAACAGGGTGAAACCTAAAAATTTAAACTGTTACTGCCAAAGAACGGTTTAACCTAGAAGATCGAAATTTGGTGAGAAAAGTTGGATTGGGGTACTGATCATTTCCTGAAAGTGTCATCCAGATTGGGTGAAAAAATGTGTGCTGAGATTTCAGGAAATTCGTAGTTTTTTGGAAGCTTGGCAACCCCTTTCCATTAAAGTGATTTGTGCCAGTCTCTGCTTAGGGCTACATCAATAGGAAACAAACCATAGAGATAGAAGTTGGAACTACTTTATTTTGTCAAGTTTCAAAGAGCTAGCACAAACCGTTTTTGATTTAGAGTCCCAACTACATGTATGCATATAGGAGAAAACAGAGTGAAACCTAAAAATTTAAAATGTTCCTGCCAACGAACGGTTTAACCTAGAAGAATGAAATTTAGTGAGCCAAGTGGGATTGGGGTAGTGATCATTACCTGAAAGTGTCATCCAGATTGGGTGAAAAAATATGTGCTGAGATTTCAGGAAACTCGTAGTTTTTTGGAAGCTTGGCAACCCCTTTCCATGAAAGTGATTTGCGCCAGTCTCTGCTTAGGGCTACATCAATAGGAAACAAACCATAGAGATAGAACTTGGAACTACTTTATTGTGTCAAGTTTCAAAGAGCTAGCACAAACCGTCTTTGATTTAGAGTTCCAACTACATGAATCCATATAGGAGAAAACAGAGTGAAACCTAAAAATTAAAACTGTTACTGCCAACGAACGGTTTAACCTAGAATAACGAAATTTGGTGAGCCAAGTGGGATTGGTGTACTGATCATTACCTGAAAATGTCATCTAGATTGGGTGAAAAAATGTGTGCTGAGATTTCAGGAAACTCGTAGTTTTTTGAAGCTTGGCAACCCCTTTCAATTAAAGTGATTTGTGCCAGTCTCTCCTTAGGGCTACATCAATAGGAAACAAACCATAGAGATAGAACTTGGAACTACTTTATTGTGTCAAGTTTCAAAGAGCTAGCACAAACCGTGTTTCATTTAGAGTTCCAACTACATGTATCCATATAGGAGAAAACAGAGTGAAATCTAAAAATTAAAACTGTTACTGCCAATTTTTGGTTTTACCCAGAAGAACGAAATTTGGTGAGCCAAGTGGGATTGGGGTACTGATCATTGCCTGAAAGTGTCATCCAGATTGGGTGTAAAAATGTGTGCTGAGATTTCAGGGAACTCGTAGTTTTTTGGAAGCTTGGCAACCCCTTTCCATGAAAGTGATTTGCGCCAGTCTCTGCTTATGGCTACATCAATAGGAAACAAACCATAGAGAGAGAACTTGGAACTACTTTATTGTGTCAAGTTTCAAAGAGCTAGCACAAACCGTGTTTGATTTAAAGTTCCAACTACATGTATCCATATAGGAGAAAACAGAGTGAAACCTAAAATTTTAAACTGTTCCTGCCAACGAACGGTTTAACCTAGAAGAACGAAATTTGATGAGCTAAGTGGGATTGGGGTACTGATCTTTACCTGCAAGTGTCATCAAGTTTGGGTGAAAAAATGTGTGCTGAGATTTCAGGAAACTCATATTTTTTTTGAAGCTTGGCAACACCTTTTCATGAAAGTGATTTGCGCCAGTCTCTGCTTAGGGCTACATCAATAGGAAACAAACCATAGAGATAGAACTTGGAACTACTTTATTGTGTCAATTTTCAAAGAGCTAGCACAAACCGTCTTTAATTTAGAGTTCCAACTACATGTATCCATATGGGAGAAAACAGAGTGAAACCTAAAAATTAAAACTGATAGTGCCAACGAACGGTTTTACCTAGAAGAACGAAATTTGGTGAGGCAAGTGGGATTGGGATACTGATGATTACCTGAAAGTGTCAACAGATTGGGTGAAAAAACGTGTGCTGACATTTCAGGAAACTCGTAGTTTTTTGGAAGCTTGGCAACCCCTTTCCATGAAAGTGATTGGTGCCAGTCTCTGCTTATGGCTACATCAATAGGAAACAAACCATAGTGATAGAACTTGGAACTACTTTATTGTGTCAAGTTTCAAAGAGCTAGCACAAACCGTGTTTGATTTGGAGTTCCAACTACATGTATCCATATAGGAGAAAAGAGAGTGAAACCTAAAAATTTAAACTGTTCCTGCCAACGAACGGTTTAACCTAGAAGAACGAAATTTGATGAGCCAAGTGGGATTGGGGTACTGATCTTTACCTGCAAGTGTCATCAAGTTTGGGTGAAAAAATGTGTGCTGAGATTTCAGGAAACTCATATTTTTTTGAAGCTTGGCAACCCCTTTTCATGAATCTGATTTGCGCCAGTCTCTGCTTAGGGCTACATCAATAGGAAACAAACCATAGAGATAGAACTTGGAACTACTTTATTGTGTCAAGTTTAAAAGGGCTAGCACAAACTGTGTTTGATTTAGAGTTCCAATACATGTTTCCATATAGGAGAAAACGGAGTGAAACCTAAAAATTAAAACTCTTGTTGCCAAGGAACGGTATAACCTTGAAGAACGAAATTTGGTGAGCCAAGTGGGATTGGGCTACTGATCATTACCTGAAAGTGTCATCCAGATTGGGTGAAAAAATGTGTGCTGAGATTTCCGGCAACTCGTAGTTTTTTGGAAGTTTTGCAACCCCTTTCCATGAAAGTGATTTGTGACAGTCTCTGCTTTCGGCTAGATCAATAGAAAACAAACCATAGAGATAGAACTTGGAACTACTTTATTGTGTCAATTTTCAAAGAGCTAGCACAAACCGTCTTTAATTTAGAGTTCCAACTACATGTATCCATATGGGAGAAAACAGAGTGAAACCTAAAAATTAAAACTGTTACTGCCAACGAACGGTTTAACCCAGAAGAACGAAATTTGGTGATGCAAGTGGGATTGGGGTACTGATCATTACCTTCAAGTGTCATCCAGATTGGGTGAAAAAAAGTGTTCTGAGATTTCAGGAAACTCGTAGTTTTTTGGAAGCTTGGCAACCCCTTTCCATGAAAGTGATTTGCGCCAGTCTCTGCTTAGGGCTACATCAATAGGAAACAAACCATAGAGATAGAACTTGGAACTACATTATTGTGTCAAGTTTCAAAGAGCTAGCACAAACCGTGTTTGATTTAGAGTCCCAAGTAGATGTATCCATATAGGAAAAAACAGAGTGAAACCTAAAAATTTAAACTGTTACTGCCAACGAACGGTTTAACCTAGAAGAACGAAATTTGGTGAGCCAAGTGGGATTGGGTTACTGATCATTACCTGAAAGTGTCATCAAGATTGGGTGAAAAAATGTGTGCCTAGATTTCAGGAAACTCGTAGTTTTTTGGAAGCTTGGCAACCCCTTTCCATGAAAGGAATTTGCGCCAATCTCTGCTTAGGGCTACATCAATAGGAAACAAACCATAGAGATAGAACTTGGAACAACTTTATTGTGTCAAGTATCAAAGACCTAGCACAAACCGTGTTTGATTTAGAGTTCCAACTACATGTATGCATATAGGAGAAAACAGAGCGAAACCTAAAAATTTAAACTGTTACTGCCAACGATCGATTTAACCTAGAAGAACGAAATTTGGTGAGCCAAGTGGGATTGGGGTACTGATCATTACCTGCAAGTGTCATCAAGATTGGGTGAAAAAATGTGTGCTGAGATTTCAGGAAACTCGTATTCTTGTTGAAGCTTGGCAACCCCTTTCCATGAAAGTGATTTGTGCCAGTTTCTGCTTAGGGCTACATCAATAGGAAACAAACCATAGAGATAGAACTTGGAACTACTTTATTGTGTCAAATTTAAAAGAGCTAGCACAAACCGTCTTAGATTTAGAGTTCCAAATACATGTATCCATATAGGAGAAAACAGAGTGAAACCTAAAATTTAAAACTGTTACTGCCAACGAACGGTTTAACCTAGAAGAACGAAATTTGATGAGCCAAGTGGGATTGGGGTACTGATCTTTACCTGCAAGTGTCATCAAGTTTGGGTGAAAAAATGTGTGCTGAGATTTCAGGAAACTCATATTTTTTTTGAAGCTTGGCAACCCCTTTTCATGAAAGTGATTTGCGCCAGTCTCTGCTTAGGGCTACATCAATAGGAAACAAACCATAGAGATAGAACTTGGAACTACTTTATTGTGTCAAGTTTCAAAGGACTAGCACAAACTGTGTTTGATTTAGAGTTCCACTACATGTTTCCATATAGTAGAAAACGGAGTGAAACCTAAAAATTAAAACTTTTGCTGCCAAGGAACGGTATAACCTAGAAGAACGAAATTTGGTGAGCCAAATGGGATTGGGCTACTGATCATTACCTGAAAGTGTCATCCAGATTGGGTGAAAAAATGTGTGCTGAGATTTCCGGTAACTCGTAGTTTTTTGGAAGTTTTGCAACCCCTTTCCATGAAAGTGATTTGTGACAGTCTCTGCTTACGGCTACATCAATAGGAAACAAACCATAGAGATAGAACTTGGAACTACTTTATTGTGTCAATTTTCAAAGAGCTAGCACAAACCGTCTTTAATTTAGAGTTCCAACTACATGTATCCATATGGGAGAACACAGAGTGAAACCTAAAAATTAAAACTGATAGTGCCAACGAACGGTTTTACCTAGAAGAACGAAATTTGGTGAGGCAAGTGGGATTGGGGTACTGATGATTACCTGAAAGTGTCAACAGATTGGGTGAAAAAACGTGTGCTGACATTTCAGGAAACTCGTAGTTTTTTGGAAGCTTGGCAACCCCTTTCCATGAAAGTGATTGGCGCCAGTCTCTGCTTATGGCTACATCAATAGGAAACAAACCATAGTGATAGAACTTGGAACTAATTTATTGTGTCAAGTTTCAAAGAGCTAGCACAAACCGTGTTTGATTTGGAGTTCCAACTACATGTATCCATATAGGAGAAAAGAGAGTGAAACCTAAAAATTTAAACTGTTCCTGCCAACGAACGGTTTAACCTAGAAGAACGAAATTTGATGAGCCAAGTGGGATTGGGGTACTGATCTTTACCTGCAAGTGTCATCAAGTTTGGGTGAAAAAATGTGTGCTGAGATTTCAGGAAACTCATATTTTTTTTGAAGCTTGGCAACCCCTTTTCATGAATCTGATTTGCGCCAGTCTCTGCTTAGGGCTACATCAATAGGAAACAAACCATAGAGATAGAACTTGGAACAACTTTATTGTGTCAAGTTTCAAAGGGCTAGCACAAACTGTGTTTGATTTAGAGTTCCAATACATGTTTCCATATAGGAGAAAACGGAGTGAAACCTAAAAATTTAAACTCTTGTTGCCAAGGAACGGTATAACCTTGAAGAACGAAATTTGGTGAGCCAAGTGGGATTGGGCTACTGATCATTACCTGAAAGTGTCATCCAGATTGGGTGAAAAAATGTGTGCTGAGATTTCCGGCAACTCGTAGTTTTTTGGAAGTTTTGCAACCCCTTTCCATGAAAGTGATTTGTGACAGTCCCTGCTTTCGGCTAGATCAATAGAAAAAAAAACCATAGAGATAGAACTTGGAACTACTTTATTGTGTCAATTTTCAAAGAGCTAGCACAAACCGTCTTTAATTTAGAGTTCCAACTACATGTATCCATATGGGAGAAAACAGAGTGAAACCTAAAAATTAAAACTGTTACTGCCAACGAACGGTTTAACCCAGAAGAACGAAATTTGGTGATGCAAGTGGGATTGGGGTACTGATCATTACCTTCAAGTGTCATCCAGATTGGGTGAAAAAAAGTGTTCTGAGATTTCAGGAAACTCGTAGTTTTTTGGAAGCTTGGCAACCCCTTTCCATGAAAGTGATTTGCGCCAGTCTCTGCTTAGGGCTACATCAATAGGAAACAAACCATAGAGATAGAACTTGGAACTACATTATTGTGTCAAGTTTCAAAGAGCTAGCACAAACCGTGTTTGATTTAGAGTCCCAAGTAGATGTATCCATATAGGAGAAAACAGAGTGAAACCTAAAAATTTAAACTGTTACTGCCAACGAACGGTTTAACCTAGAAGAACGAAATTTGGTGAGCCAAGTGGGATTGGGTTACTGATCATTTCCTGAAAGTGTCATCAAGATTGGGTGAAAAAATGTGTGCCTAGATTTCAGGAAACTCATAGTTTTTTGGAAGCTTGGCAACCCCTTTCCATGAAAGGAATTTGCGCCAATCTCTGCTTAGGGCTACATCAATAGGAAACAAACCATAGAGATAGAACTTGGAACAACTTTATTGTGTCAAGTATCAAAGACCTAGCACAAACCGTGTTTGATTTAGAATTCCAACTACATGTATGCATATAGGAGAAAACAGAGCGAAACCTAAAAATTTAAACTGTTACTGCCAACGATCGATTTAACCTAGAAGAACGAAATTTGGTGAGCCAAGTGGGATTGTGGTACTGATCATTACCTGCAAGTGTCATCAAGATTGGGTGAAAAAATGTGTGCTGAGATTTCAGGAAACTCGTATTCTTGTTGAAGCTTGGCAACCCCTTTCCATGAAAGTGATTTGTGCCAGTTTCTGCTTAGGGCTACATCAATAGGAAACAAACCATAGAGATAGAACTTGGAACTACTTTATTGTGTCAAATTTAAAAGAGCTAGCACAAACCGTCTTAGATTTAGAGTTCCAAATACATGTATCCATATAGGAGAAAACAGAGTGAAACCTAAAAATTTAAACTGTTACTGCCAACGAACGGTTTAACCTAGAAGAACGAAATTTGATGAGCCAAGTGGGATTGGGGTACTGATCTTTACCTGCAAGTGTCATCAAGTTTGGGTGAAAAAATGTGTGCTGAGATTTCAGGAAACTCATATTTTTTTTGAAGCTTGGCAACCCCTTTTCATGAAAGTGATTTGCGCCAGTCTCTGCTTAGGGCTACATCAATAGGAAACAAACCATAGAGATAGAACTTGGAACTACTTTATTGTGTCAAGTTTCAAAGGACTAGCACAAACTGTGTTTGATTTAGAGTTCCACTACATGTTTCCATATAGTAGAAAACGGAGTGAAACCTAAAAATTAAAACTCTTGCTGCCAAGGAACGGTATAACCTAGAAGAACGAAATTTGGTGAGCCAAATGGGATTGGGCTACTGATCATTACCTGAAAGTGTCATCCAGATTTGGTGAAAAAATGTGTGCTGAGATTTCCGGTAACTCGCAGTTTTTTGGAAGTTTTGCAACCCCTTTCCATGAAAGTGATTTGTGACAGTCTCTGCTTACGGCTACATCAATAGGAAACAAACCATAGAGATAGAACTTGGAACTACTTTATTGTGTCAATTTTCAAAGAGCTAGCACAAACCGTCTTTAATTTAGAGTTCCAACTACATGTATCCATATGGGAGAAAACAGAGTGAAACCTAAAAATTAAAACTGATAGTGCCAACGAACAGTTTTACCTAGAAGAACGAAATTTGGTGAGGCAAGTGGGATTGGGGTACTGATGATTACCTGAAAGTGTCAACAGATTGGGTGAAAAAACGTGTGCTGACATTTCAGGAAACTCGTAGTTTTTTGGAAGCTTGGCAATCCCTTTCCATGAAAGTGATTGGCGCCAGTCTCTGCTTATGGCTACATCAATAGGAAACAAACCATAGTGATAGAACTTGGAACTACTTTATTGTGTCAAGTTTCAAAGAGCTAGCACAAACCGTGTTTGATTTGGAGTTCCAACTACATTTATCCATATAGGAGAAAAGAGAGTGAAACCTAAAAATTTAAACTGTTCCTGCCAACGAACGGTTTAACCTAGAAGAACGAAATTTGATGAGCCAAGTGGGATTGGGGTACTGATCTTTACCGGCAAGTGTCATCAAGTTTGGGTGAAAAAATGTGTGCTGAGATTTCAGGAAACTCATATTTTTTTTGAAGCTTGGCAACCCCTTTTCATGAATCTGATTTGCGCCAGTCTCTGCTTAGGGCTACATCAATAGGAAACAAACCATAGAGATAGAACTTGGAACTACTTTATTGTGTCAAGTTTCAAAGGGCTAGCACAAACTGTGTTTGATTTAGAGTTCCAATACATGTTTCCATATAGGAGTAAACGGAGTGAAACCTAAAAATTAAAACTCTTGTTGCCAAGGAACGGTATAACCTTGAAGAACGAAATTTGGTGAGCCAAGTGGGAATGGGCTACTGATCATTACCTGAAAGTGTCATCCAGATTGGGTGAAAAAATGTGTGCTGAGATTTCCGGCAACTCGTAGTTTTTTGGAAGTTTTGCAACCCCTTTCCATGAAAGTGATTTGTGACAGTCTCTGCTTTCGGCTAGATCAATAGAAAACAAACCATAGAGATAGAACTTGGAACTACTTTATTGTGTCAATTTTCAAAGAGCTAGCACAAACCGTCTTTAATTTAGAGTTCCAACTACATGTATCCATATGGGAGAAAACAGAGTGAAACCTAAAAATTAAAACTGTTACTGCCAACGAACGGTTTAACCCAGAAGAACGAAATTTGGTGATGCAAGTGGGATTGGGGTACTGATCATTACCTTCAAGTGTCATCCAGATTGGGTGAAAAAAAGTGTTCTGAGATTTCAGGAAACTCGTAGTTTTTTGGAAGCTTGGCAACCCCTTTCCATGAAAGTGATTTGCGCCAGTCTCTGCTTAGGGCTACATCAATAGGAAACAAACCATAGAGATAGAACTTGGAACTACATTATTGTGTCAAGTTTCAAAGAGCTAGCACAAACCGTGTTTGATTTAGAGTCCCAAGTTGATGTATCCATATAGGAGAAAACAGAGTGAAACCTAAAAATTTAAACTGTTACTGCCAACGAACGGTTTAACCTAGAAGAACGAAATTTGGTGAGCCAAGTGGGATTGGGTTACTGATCATTTCCTGAAAGTGTCATCAAGATTGGGTGAAAAAATGTGTGCCTAGATTTCAGGAAACTCGTAGTTTTTTGGAAGCTTGGCAACCCCTTTCCATGAAAGGAATTTGCGCCAATCTCTGCTTAGGGCTACATCAATAGGAAACAAACCATAGAGATAGAACTTGGAACAACTTTATTGTGTCAAGTATCAAAGACCTAGCACAAACCGTGTTTGATTTAGAGTTCCAACTACATGTATGCATATAGGAGAAAACAGAGCGAAACCTAAAAATTTAAACTGTTACTGCCAACGATCGATTTAACCTAGAAGAACGAAATTTGGTGAGCCAAGTGGGATTGGGGTACTGATCATTACCTGCAAGTGTCATCAAGATTGGGTGAAAAAATGTGTGCTGAGATTTCAGGAAACTCGTATTCTTGTTGAAGCTTGGCAACCCCTTTCCATGAAAGTGATTTGTGCCAGTTTCTGCTTAGGGCTACATCAATAGGAAACAAACCATAGAGATAGAACTTGGAACTACTTTATTGTGTCAAATTTAAAAGAGCTAGCACAAACCGTCTTAGATTTAGAGTTCCAAATACATGTATCCATATAGGAGAAAACAGAGTGAAACCTAAAAATTAAAACTGTTACTGCCAACGAACGGTTTAACCTAGAAGAACGAAATTTGATGAGCCAAGTGGGATTGGGGTACTGATCTTTACCTGCAAGTGTCATCAAGTTTGGGTGAAAAAATGTGTGCTGAGATTTCAGGAAACTCATATTTTTTTTGAAGCTTGGCAACCCCTTTTCATGAAAGTGATTTGCGCCAGTCTCTGCTTAGGGCTACATCAATAGGAAACAAACCATAGAGATAGAACTTGGAACTACTTTATTGTGTCAAGTTTCAAAGGACTAGCACAAACTGTGTTTGATTTAGAGTTCCACTACATGTTTCCATATAGTAGAAAACGGAGTGAAACCTAAAAATTAAAACTCTTGCTGCCAAGGAACGGTATAACCTAGAAGAACGAAATTTGGTGAGCCAAATGGGATTGGGCTACTGATCATTACCTGAAAGTGTCATCCAGATTGGGTGAAAAAATGTGTGCTGAGATTTCCGGTAACTCGTAGTTTTTTGGAAGTTTTGCAACCCCTTTCCATGAAAGTGATTTGTGACAGTCTCTGCTGACGGCTACATCAATAGGAAACAAACCATAGAGATAGAACTTGGAACTACTTTATTGTGTCAATTTTCAAAGAGCTAGCACAAACCGTCTTTAATTTAGAGTTCCAACTACATGTATCCATATGGGAGAAAACAGAGTGAAACCTAAAAATTAAAACTGATAGTGCCAACGAACAGTTTTACCTAGAAGAACGAAATTTGGTGAGGCAAGTGGGATTGGGGTACTGATGATTACCTGAAAGTGTCAACAGATTGGGTGAAAAAACGTGTGCTGAGATTTCAGGAAATTCGTAGTTTTTTGGAAGCTTGGCAACCCCTTTCCATGAAAGTGATTGGCGCCAGTCTCTGCTTATGGCTACATCAATAGGAAACAAACCATAGTGATAGAACTTGGAACTACTTTATTGTGTCAAGTTTCAAAGAGCTAGCACAAACCGTGTTTGATTTGGAGTTCCAACTACATGTATGCATATAGGAGAAAACAGAGCGAAACCTAAAAATTTAAACTGTTACTGCCAACGATCGATTTAACCTAGAAGAACGAAATTTGGTGAGCCAAGTGGGATTGGGGTACTGATCATTACCTGCAAGTGTCATCAAGATTGGGTGAAAAAATGTGTGCTGAGATTTCAGGAAACTCGTATTCTTGTTGAAGCTTGGCAACCCCTTTCCATGAAAGTGATTTGTGCCAGTTTCTGCTTAGGGCTACATCAATAGGAAACAAACCATAGAGATAGAACTTGGAACTACTTTATTGTGTCAAATTTAAAAGAGCTAGCACAAACCGTCTTAGATTTAGAGTTCCAAATACATGTATCCATATAGGAGAAAACAGAGTGAAACCTAAAAATTTAAACTGTTACTGCCAACGAACGGTTTAACCTAGAAGAACGAAATTTGATGAGCCAAGTGGGATTGGGGTACTGATCTTTACCTGCAAGTGTCATCAAGTTTGGGTGAAAAAATGTGTGCTGAGATTTCAGGAAACTCATATTTTTTTTGAAGCTTGGCAACCCCTTTTCATGAAAGTGATTTGCGCCAGTCTCTGCTTAGGGCTACATCAATAGGAAACAAACCATAGAGATAGAACTTGGAACTACTTTATTGTGTCAAGTTTCAAAGGACTAGCACAAACTGTGTTTGATTTAGAGTTCCACTACATGTTTCCATATAGTAGAAAACGGAGTGAAACCTAAAAATTAAAACTCTTGCTGCCAAGGAACGGTATAACCTAGAAGAACGAAATTTGGTGAGCCAAATGGGATTGGGCTACTGATCATTACCTGAAAGTGTCATCCAGATTGGGTGAAAAAATGTGTGCTGAGATTTCCGGTAACTCGTAGTTTTTTGGAAGTTTTGCAACCCCTTTCCATGAAAGTGATTTGTGACAGTCTCTGCTTACGGCTACATAAATAGGAAACAAACCATAGAGATAGAACTTGGAACTACTTTATTGTGTCAATTTTCAAAGAGCTAGCACAAACCGTCTTTAATTTAGAGTTCCAACTACATGTATCCATATGGGAGAAAACAGAGTGAAACCTAAAAATTAAAACTGATAGTGCCAACGAACAGTTTTACCTAGAAGAACGAAATTTGGTGAGGCAAGTGGGATTGGGGTACTGATGATTACCTGAAAGTGTCAACAGATTGGGTGAAAAAACGTGTGCTGACATTTCAGGAAACTCGTAGTTTTTTGGAAGCTTGGCAATCCCTTTCCATGAAAGTGATTGGCGCCAGTCTCTGCTTATGGCTACATCAATAGGAAACAAACCATAGTGATAGAACTTGGAACTACTTTATTGTGTCAAGTTTCAAAGAGCTAGCACAAACCGTGTTTGATTTGGAGTTCCAACTACATGTATCCATATAGGAGAAAAGAGAGTGAAACCTAAAAATTTAAACTGTTCCTGCCAACGAACGGTTTAACCTAGAAGAACGAAATTTGATGAGCCAAGTGGGATTGGGGTACTGATCTTTACCGGCAAGTGTCATCAAGTTTGGGTGAAAAAATGTGTGCTGAGATTTCAGGAAACTCATATTTTTTTTGAAGCTTGGCAACCCCTTTTCATGAATCTGATTTGCGCCAGTCTCTGCTTAGGGCTACATCAATAGGAAACAAACCATAGAGATAGAACTTGGAACTACTTTATTGTGTCAAGTTTCAAAGGGCTAGCACAAACTGTGTTTGATTTAGAGTTCCAATACATGTTTCCATATAGGAGAAAACGGAGTGAAACCTAAAAATTAAAACTCTTGTTGCCAAGGAACGGTATAACCTTGAAGAACGAAATTTGGTGAGCCAAGTGGGAATGGGCTACTGATCATTACCTGAAAGTGTCATCCAGATTGGGTGAAAAAATGTGTGCTGAGATTTCCGGCAACTCGTAGTTTTTTGGAAGTTTTGCAACCCCTTTCCATGAAAGTGATTTGTGACAGTCTCTGCTTTCGGCTAGATCAATAGAAAACAAACCATAGAGATAGAACTTGGAACTACTTTATTGTGTCAATTTTCAAAGAGCTAGCACAAACCGTCTTTAATTTAGAGTTCCAACTACATGTATCCATATGGGAGAAAACAGAGTGAAACCTAAAAATTAAAACTGTTACTGCCAACGAACGGTTTAACCCAGAAGAACGAAATTTGGTGATGCAAGTGGGATTGGGGTACTGATCATTACCTTCAAGTGTCATCCAGATTGGGTGAAAAAAAGTGTTCTGAGATTTCAGGAAACTCGTAGTTTTTTGGAAGCTTGGCAACCCCTTTCCATGAAAGTGATTTGCGCCAGTCTCTGCTTAGGGCTACATCAATAGGAAACAAACCATAGAGATAGAACTTGGAACTACATTATTGTGTCAAGTTTCAAAGAGCTAGCACAAACCGTGTTTGATTTAGAGTCCCAAGTTGATGTATCCATATAGGAGAAAACAGAGTGAAACCTAAAAATTTAAACTGTTACTGCCAACGAACGGTTTAACCTAGAAGAACGAAATTTGGTGAGCCAAGTGGGATTGGGTTACTGATCATTTCCTGAAAGTGTCATCAAGATTGGGTGAAAAAATGTGTGCCTAGATTTCAGGAAACTCGTAGTTTTTTGGAAGCTTGGCAACCCCTTTCCATGAAAGGAATTTGCGCCAATCTCTGCTTAGGGCTACATCAATAGGAAACAAACCATAGAGATAGAACTTGGAACAACTTTATTGTGTCAAGTATCAAAGACCTAGCACAAACCGTGTTTGATTTAGAGTTCCAACTACATGTATGCATATAGGAGAAAACAGAGCGAAACCTAAAAATTTAAACTGTTACTGCCAACGATCGATTTAACCTAGAAGAACGAAATTTGGTGAGCCAAGTGGGATTGGGGTACTGATCATTACCTGCAAGTGTCATCAAGATTGGGTGAAAAAATGTGTGCTGAGATTTCAGGAAACTCGTATTCTTGTTGAAGCTTGGCAACCCCTTTCCATGAAAGTGATTTGTGCCAGTTTCTGCTTAGGGCTACATCAATAGGAAACAAACCATAGAGATAGAACTTGGAACTACTTTATTGTGTCAAATTTAAAAGAGCTAGCACAAACCGTCTTAGATTTAGAGTTCCAAATACATGTATCCATATAGGAGAAAACAGAGTGAAACCTAAAAATTAAAACTGTTACTGCCAACGAACGGTTTAACCTAGAAGAACGAAATTTGATGAGCCAAGTGGGATTGGGGTACTGATCTTTACCTGCAAGTGTCATCAAGTTTGGGTGAAAAAATGTGTGCTGAGATTTCAGGAAACTCATATTTTTTTTGAAGCTTGGCAACCCCTTTTCATGAAAGTGATTTGCGCCAGTCTCTGCTTATGGCTACATCAATAGGAAACAAACCATAGAGATAGAACTTGGAACTACTTTATTGTGTCAAGTTTCAAAGGACTAGCACAAACTGTGTTTGATTTAGAGTTCCACTACATGTTTCCATATAGTAGAAAACGGAGTGAAACCTAAAAATTAAAACTCTTGCTGCCAAGGAACGGTATAACCTAGAAGAACGAAATTTGGTGAGCCAAATGGGATTGGGCTACTGATCATTACCTGAAAGTGTCATCCAGATTGGGTGAAAAAATGTGTGCTGAGATTTCCGGTAACTCGTAGTTTTTTGGAAGTTTTGCAACCCCTTTCCATGAAAGTGATTTGTGACAGTCTCTGCTGACGGCTACATCAATAGGAAACAAACCATAGAGATAGAACTTGGAACTACTTTATTGTGTCAATTTTCAAAGAGCTAGCACAAACCGTCTTTAATTTAGAGTTCCAACTACATGTATCCATATGGGAGAAAACAGAGTGAAACCTAAAAATTAAAACTGATAGTGCCAACGAACAGTTTTACCTAGAAGAACGAAATTTGGTGAGGCAAGTGGGATTGGGGTACTGATGATTACCTGAAAGTGTCAACAGATTGGGTGAAAAAACGTGTGCTGACATTTCAGGAAACTCGTAGTTTTTTGGAAGCTTGGCAACCCCTTTCCATGAAAGTGATTGGCGCCAGTCTCTGCTTATGGCTACATCAATAGGAAACAAACCATAGTGATAGAACTTGGAACTACTTTATTGTGTCAAGTTTCAAAGAGCTAGCACAAACCGTGTTTGATTTGGAGTTCCAACTACATGTATCCATATAGGAGAAAACAGAGTGAAACCTAAAAATTTAAACTGTTCCTGCCAACGAACGGTTTAACCTAGAAGAACGAAATTTGGTGAGTCAAGTGGGATTGGGGTACTGATCTTTACCTGCAAGTGTCATCAAGTTTGGGTGAAAAAATGTGTGCTGATATTTCAGGAAACTCGTAGTTTTTTGAAGCTTGGCAACCACTTTCCATGAAAGTGATTAGCGCCAGTCTCTCCTTAGGGCTACATCAATAGGAAACAAACCATAGAGATTGAACTTGGAACTACTTTATTGTGTCAAGTTTCAAAGCGCTAGCACAAACCGTGTTTGATTTGGAGTTCCAACTACATGTATCCATATAGGAGAAAACAGAGTGAAACCTAAAAATTAAAACTGTTACTGCCAACGAACGGTTTAACCCAGAAGAACGAAATTTGGTGATCCATGTGGGATTGGCGTACTGATCATTACCTGAAAGTGTCATCTAGATTGGGTGAAAAAATGTGTGCTGTGATTTTTGGAAACTCGTAATTTTTTTGGAAGCTTGGCAACCCCTTTCCATGAAAGTGATTTTTGCCAGTCTCTGCTTAGGGCTACATCAATAGGAAACAAACCATAGAGATGGAACTTGGAACCACTTTATTTTGTCAAGTTTCAAAGAGCTAGCACAAACCGTTTTTGAATTAGAGTCCCAACTACATATATCCTTATAGGAGAAAACAGAGTGAAACCAAAAAATTTAAACTGTTCCTGCCAACGAACGGTTTAACTTAGAAGAACGAAATTTGGTGAGCCAAGTGGGATTGGGGTACTGATCATTTCCTGAAAGTGTCATCCAGATTGGGTGAAAAAATGTGTGCTGAGATTTCAGGAAACTCATAGTTTTTTGGAAGCTTGGCAACCTCTTTCCATGAAAGTGATTTGCACCAGTCTCTGCTTAGGGCTACATCAATAGGAAACAATCCATAGAGATAGAACTTGGAACTACTTTATTGTGTCAACTTTCAAAGAGATAGCAGAAACCGTGTTTGATTTAGAGTTCCAACGTCACGTATCCATATAGGAGAAAACAGAGTGAAACCTAAAAATTAAAACTGTTATTGCAAATGAACGGTTTAACCTAGAAGAACGAAATTTGGTGAGCCAAGTGGGATTGGGGTACTCATCATTACCTGAAAGTGTCATCAAGTTTTGGTGAAAAAATGTGTGCTGAGATTTCAGGAAACTCGTAGTTTTTGGAAGCTTTGCAACCCCATTCCATGAAAGTGATTTGCGCCAGTCTCTGCTTAGGGCTACATCAATAGGAAACAAAGCATAGAGATAGAACTTGGAACTACTTTATTGTGTCAAGTTTCAAAGAGCTAGCACAAACCGTGTTTGATTTAGAGTTCCAACTACATGTATCCATATAGGAGAAAACAGAGTGAAACCTAAAAATTAAAACTGTTACTGCCAACGAACGGTTTAACCAAGAAGAACAAAATTTGGTGATCCATGTGGGATTGGGGTACTGATCATTACCTGAAAGTGTCATCTAGATTGGGTGAAAAAATGTGTGCTGAGATTTCAGGAAACTCGTAGTTTTTTGGAAGCTTGGCAACCCCTTTCCATGAAAGTGATTTGCGCCAATATCTGCTTAGGGCTACATCAATAGGAAACAAACCATAGAGATTGAACTTGGAACTACTTTATTGTGTCAAGTTTCAAAGAGCTAGCACAAACCGTCTTTGATTTAGAGTTCCAACTACATGTATCCATATAGAAGAAAACAGAGTGAAACCTAAAAATTAAAACTGTTACAGCCAACGAACGGTTTAACCTTGAAGAACGAAATTTGGTGAGCCAAGTGGGATTGGGGTACTGATCATTTCCTGAAAGTGTCATCCAGATTGGGTGAAAAAATAGTGCTGAGATTTCCGGCAACTCGTAGTTTTTTGGAAGTTTGGCAACCCCTTTCCATGAAAATGATTTGCACCAGTCTCTGCTTTCGGCTACGTCAATAGGAAACAAACCATAGAGATAGAACTTGGAACTACTTTATTGTGTCAATTTTCAAAGAGCTAGCACAAACCGTCTTTAATTTAGAGTTCCAACTACATGTATTAATATGGGAGAAAACAGTGAAACCTAAAAATTAAAACTGTTACTGCCAACGAACGGTTTAATCTAGAAGAACAAAATTTGGTGAGGCAAGTGGGATTGGAGTACTGATGATTACCTGAAAGTGTCAACAGATTGGGTGAAAAAACGTGTGCTGAGATTTCAGGAAACTCGTAGTTTTTTGGAAGCTTGGCAACCCATTTCCATGAAAGTGATTTGCGCCAATATCTGCTTAGGGCTACATCAATAGGAAACAAACCTTAGAGATAGAACTTTGAACTACTTTATTGTGTCAAGTTTCAAAAAGCTAGCACAAACCGTCTTAGAATTAGAGTTCCAACTACATGTATCCATACAGGAGAAAACAGAGCGAAACCTAAAAATTAAAACCGTTACTGCCAACGAACGGTTTAACCTAGAAGAACCAAATTTGGTGAGCCAAGTGGGACTGGGATACTGATCATTACCTGAAAGTGTCATCAAGATTGGGTGAAAAAATGTGTGCTGAGATTTCAGGAAACACGTAGCTTTTTGTAAGTTTGGCAACCCTTTTCCATGTAAGAGATTTGCGCCAGTCTCTGCTTCGGGTTACATCAATAGGAAACAAACCATAGAGATAGAACTTGGAACTACTTTATTGTGTCAAGTTTCAAAGAGCTAGCACAAACCGTCTTTGATTTAGAGTTACAACTACATGGATCCATATAGAAGAAAACACTGTGAAACCTAAAAATTAAAACTGTTACTGCCAACGAACGGTTTAACCTAGAAGAACGAAATTTGGTGAGCCAAGTGGGATTCGGGTACTGATCATTACCTGAAAGTGTCATCTAGATTGGGTGAAAAAATGTGTGCTGAGATTTCAGGAAACTCGTAGTTTTTTGAAGCTTGGCAACCCCTTTCCATTAAAGTGATTAGCGCCAGTCTCTCCTTAGGGCTACATCAATAGGAAACAAACCATAGAGATTGAACTTGGAACTACTTTATTGTGTCAAGTTTCAAAGCGCTAGCACAAACCGTGTTTGATTTGGAGTTCCAACTACATGTATCCATATAGGAGAAAACAGAGTGAAACCTAAAAATTAAAACTGTTACTGCCAACGAACGGTTTAACCCAGAAGAACGAAATTTGGTGATCCATGTGGGATTGGCGTACTGATCATTACCTGAAAGTGTCATCTAGATTGGGTGAAAAAATGTGTGCTGTGATTTTTGGAAACTCGTAATTTTTTGGAAGCTTGGCAACCCCTTTCCATGAAAGTGATTTTTGCCAGTCTCTGCTTATAGCTACATCAATAGGAAACAAACCATAGAGATGGAACTTGGAACTACTTTATTTTGTCAAGTTTCAAAGAGCTAGCACAAACCGTTTTTGAATTAGAGTCCCAACTACATATATCCTTATAGGAGAAAACAGAGTGAAACCAAAAAATTTAAACTGTTCCTGCCAACGAACGGTTTAACTTAGAAGAACGAAATTTGGTGAGCCAAGTGGGATTGGGGTACTGATCATTGTCTGAAAGTGTCATCCAGATTGGGTGAAAAAATGTGTGCTGAGATTTCAGGAAACTCATAGTTTTTTGGAAGCTTGGCAACCTCTTTCCATGAAAGTGATTTGCACCAGTCTCTGCTTAGGGCTACATCAATAGGAAACAATCCATAGAGATAGAACTTGGAACTACTTTATTGTGTCAAGTTTCAAAGAGATAGCAGAAACCGTGTTTGATTTAGAGTTCCAACGTCACGTATCCATATAGGAGAAAACAGAGTGAAACCTAAAAATTAAAACTGTTATTGCAAATGAACGGTTTAACCTAGAAGAACGAAATTTGGTGAGCCAAGTGGTATTGGGGTACTCATCATTACCTGAAAGTTCATCAAGTTTTGGTGAAAAAATGTGTGCTGAGATTTCAGGAAACTCGTAGTTTTTGGAAGCTTTGCAACCCCATTCCATGAAAGTCATTTGCGCCAGTCTCTGCTTAGGGCTACATCAATAGGAAACAAACCATAGAGATAGAACTTGGAACTACTTTATTGTGTCAAGTTTCAAAGAGCTAGCACAAACCGTGTTTGATTTAGAGTTCCAACTACATGTATCCATATAGGAGAAAACAGAGTGAAATCTAAAAATTAAAACTGTTACTGCCAACGAACGGTTTAAACTAGAAGAACGAAATTTGTTGAGGCAAGTGGGATTGGGGTACTGATCATTGCCTGAAAGTGTCATCCAGATTGGGTGAAAAAATGTGTGCTGAGATTTCAGGAAACTCATAGTTTTTTGGAAGCTTGGCAACCCCTTTCCATGAAAGTGATTTGCGCCAGTCTCTGCTTATGGCTACATCAATAGGAAACAAACCATAGAGATAGAACTTGGAACTACTTTATTGTGTCAAGTTTCAAAGCGCTAGCACAAACCGTGTTTGATTTGGAGTTCCAACTACATGTATCCATATAGGAGAAAACAGAGTGAAACTTAAAAATTAAAACTGTTACTGCCAACGAACGGTTTAACCCAGAAGAACGAAATTTGGTGATCCAAGTGGGATTGGGGTACTGATTATTACCTGAAAGTGTCATCAAGATTTGGTGAAAAAATGTGTGCTGAGATTTCAGGAAACACATAGTTTTTTGAAGCTTGGCAACCACTTTCCGTGAAAGAGATTTGCGCCAGTCTCTGCTTAGGGCTACATCAATAGGAAACAAACCATAGAGATAGAACTTGGAACTACATTATTGTGTCAAGTTTCAAAGAGCTAGCACAAACCGTGTTTGATTTGGAGTTCCAAATACATGTATCCTTATAGGAGAAAACAGAGTGAAACCAAAAAATTTAAACTGTTCCTGCCAACGAACGTTTTAACCTAGAAGAACGAAATTTGGTGAGCCAAGTGGGATTGGGGTACTGATCATTGTCTGAAAGTGTCATCCAGATTGGGTGAAAAATGTGTGCTGAGATTTCAGGAAACTCATAGTTTTTTGGAAGCTTGGCAACCTCTTTCCATGAAAGTGATTTGCACCAGTCTCTGCTTAGGGCTACATCAATAGGAAACAATCCATAGAGATAGAACTTGGAACTACTTTATTGTGTCAATTTTCAAAGAGCTAGCAGAAACCATGTTTGATTTAGAGTTCCAACGTCATGTATCCATATGGAGAAAACAGAGTGAAACCTAAAAATTAAAATTGTTACTGCCAATGAACGGTTTAACCTAGAAGAACGAAATTTGTTGAGCCAAGTGGGATTGGGGTACTGATCATTGCCTGAAAGTGTCATCCAGATTGGTTGAAAAAATGTGTGCTGAGATTTCAGGAAACTCGTAGTTTTTTAGAAGCTTGGCAACCCCTTTCCATGAAAGTGATTTGCGCCAGTCTCTGCTTAGGGCTACGTCAATAGGAAACAAACCATAGAGATAGAACTTGGAAGTACTTTATTGTGTCAAGTTTCAAAGAGCTAGAACAAAGCGTCTTTGATTTAGAGTTCCAACCACATGTATCCATATAGGAGAAAAAGGAGTGAAACCTAAAAATTAAAACAGTTACTGCCAACGAACGGTTTAACCTAGAAGAACGAAATTTGGTGATCCAAGTGGTAGTAGGGTACTGATCATTACCTGAAAGTGTCATCTAGATTGGGTGAAAAATGTGTGCTGAGATTTCAGGAAACATGTAATTTTTTGAAGCTTGGCAACCACTTTCCATGAAAGTGATTTGCGCCAATCTCTGCTTCGGGCTACATCAATAGGAAACAAACCATAGAGATAGAACTTGGAACTACATCATTGTGTCAAGTTTCAAAGAGCTAGCACAAACCGTGTTTGATTTGGAGTTCCAACTACATGTATCAATATAGGAGAAAACAGAGTGAAACCTAAAAATTAAAACTGTTACTGCCAAAGAACGGTTTAACCTAGAAGAACGAAATTTGGTGAGCCAAGTGGGATTGGCATACTGATCATTGCCTGAAAGTGTCATCCAGATTGGGTGAAAAAATGTGTGCTGAGATTTCAGGAAACTCGTAGTTTTTTGGGAGCTTGCCAACCCTTTTCCATGAAAGTGATTTGCGCCAGTCTCTGCTTATGGCAACATCAATAGGAAACAAACCATAGAGATAGAACTTCGAACTACTTTATTGTGTCAAGTATCAAAGAGCTAGCACAAACCGTGTTTGATTTAGAGTTCCAACTACATGTATCCATATAGGAGAAAACAGAGTGAAACCTAAAAATTAAAACTGTTACTGCCAACGAACGGTTTAACCTAGACGACTGAAATTTGGTGAGAAAAGTGGGATTGGGGTACTGATCATTTCCTGAAAGTGTTATCAAGATTGGGTGAAAAAATGTGTGCTGAGATTTCAGGAAATTCCTAGTTTTTTGGAAGCTTGGCAACAACTTTCCATGAAAGAGATTTGTGCCAGTCTCTGCTTAGGGCTACATCAATAGGAAACAAACCATAGAGATAGAACTTGGAACTACTTTATTTTGTCAAGTTTCAAAGAGCTAACACAAACCGTTTTTGATTTAGAGTCCCAACTACATGTATCCATATAGGAAAAAACAGAGTGAAACCTAAAAATTAAAACTGTTACTGCCAACGAACGGTTTAAACTAGAAGAACGAAATTTGGTGAGCCAAGTGGGATTGGGGTACTGATCATTGCCTGAAAGTGTCATCCAGATTGGGTGAAAAAATGTGTGCTGAGATTTCAGGGAACTCTTAGATTTTTGGAAGCTTCGCAACCCCTTTCCATAAAAGTGATTTGCGCCAGTCTCTGCTTATGTCTACATCAATAGGAAACAAACCATAGAGATAGAACTTGGAACTACTCTATTGTGTCAAGTTTCAAAGAGCTAGCACAAACCGTCTTTAATTTAGAGTTCCAACTACATGTATCCATATGGGAGAAAACAGTGAAACCTAAAAATTAAAACTGTTACTGCCAACGAACGGTTTTACATACTAGAACGAAATTTGGTGAGGCAAGTGGGATTGGGGTACTGATGATTACCTGAAAGTGTCAACAGATTGGGTGAAAAAACGTGTGCTGAGATTTCAGGAAACTCGTAGTTTTTTGGAAGCTTGGCAACCCCTTTCCATGAAAGGGATTTGCGCCAATATCTGCTTAGGGCTACATCAATAGGAAACAAACCATAGAGATAGAACTTGGAACTACTTTATTGTGTCAAGTTTCAAAGAGCTAGCACAAACCGTCTTTGATTTAGAGGTCCAACTACATGTATCCATATAGGAGAAAACAGAGCGAAACCTAAGAATTAAAACCGTTACTGCCAACGAACGGTTTAACCTAGAAGAACCAAATTTGGTGAGCCAAGTGGGACTGGGGTACTGATCATTACCTGAAAGTGTCATCAAGATTGGGTGAAAAAATGTGTGCTGAGATTTCAGGAAACTCGTAGCTTTTTGTAAGCTTGGCAACCCCTTTCCATGAAAGTGATTTGTGCCAGTCTCTGCTTAGGGCTACATCAATAGGAAACAAACCGTAGAGATAGAACTTGGAACTACTTTATTTTGTAAAGTTTCAAAGAGCTAGCACAAACCGTGTTTGATTTAGAGTTCCAACTACATATATATATATAGGAGAAAACAGAGTGAAACCTAAAAATTAAAACTGTTCCTGCCAACGAACGGTTTAACCTAGAAGAACGAAATTTGGTGAGCCAAGTGGGATTGGGGTACTGATCATTTCCTGTAAGTGTCATCAAGATTGGGTGAAAAAATGTGTGCTGAGATTTCAGGAAACTCGTAGTTTTTTGGAAGCTTGGCAACCCCTTTCCATGAAAGTGATTTGCGCCAGTCTCTGCTTACGGCTACATCAATAGGAAACAAACCATAGAGATAGAACTTGGAACTACTTTATTCTGTCAATTTTCAAAGAGCTAGCACAAACCGTCTTTAATTTAGAGTTCCAACTACATGTATCCATATGGGAGAAAACAGTGAAACCTAAAAATTAAAACTGTTACTGCCAACGAACGTTTTAACCTAGAAGAACGAAATTTGGTGAGGCAAGTGGGATTGGGGTACTGATGATTACCTGAAAGTGTCAACAGATTGGGTGAAAAAATGTGTGCTGAGGTTTCAGGAAACTCGTAGTTTTTTGGGAGCTTCCCAACCCCTTTCCATGAAAGTGATTTGCGCCAGTCTCTGCTTATGGCTACATCAATAGGAAACAAACCATAGAGATAGAACTTGGAACTACTTTATTGTGTCAAGTTCCAAAGAGCTAGCACAAACCGTGTTTGATTTAGAGTTCCAAGTACATGTATCCATATAGGAGAAAACAGAGTGAAACCTAAAAATTAAAACTGTTACTGCCAACAAACGGTTTAACCTAGAAGATCGAAATTTGGTGAGAAAAGTGGGATTGGGGTACTCATCATTTCCTGAAAGTGTCATCAAGATTGGGTGAAAAAATGTGTGCTGAGATTTCAGGAAATTCGTAGTTTTTTGGAAGCTTGGCAACCCCTTTCCATGAAAGTGATTTGCGCCAATATCTGCTTAGGGCTACATCAATAGGAAACAAACCATAGAGATAGAACTTGGAACTACTTTATTGTGTCAAGTTTCAAAGAGCTAGCACAAACCCTGTTTGATTTGGAGTTCCAAACACATGTATCAATATAGGAGAAAACAGAGTGAAACCTAAAAATTAAAACTGTTACTGCCAACGAACGTTTTAACCTAGAAGAACGAAATTTGGTGAGGCAAGTGGGATTGGGGTACTGATGATTACCTGAAAGTGTCAACAGATTGGGTGAAAAAATGTGTGCTGAGGTTTCAGGAAACTCGTAGTTTTTTGGGAGCTTCCCAACCCCTTTCCATGAAAGTGATTTGCGCCAGTCTCTGCTTATGGCTACATCAATAGGAAACAAACCATAGAGATAGAACTTGGAACTACTTTATTGTGTCAAGTTCCAAAGAGCTAGCACAAACCGTGTTTGATTTAGAGTTCCAAGTACATGTATCCATATAGGAGAAAACAGAGTGAAACCTAAAAATTAAAACTGTTACTGCCAACAAACGGTTTAACCTAGAAGATCGAAATTTGGTGAGAAAAGTGGGATTGGGGTACTCATCATTTCCTGAAAGTGTCATCAAGATTGGGTGAAAAAATGTGTGCTGAGATTTCAGGAAATTCGTAGTTTTTTGGAAGCTTGGCAACCCCTTTCCATGAAAGTGATTTGCGCCAATATCTGCTTAGGGCTACATCAATAGGAAACAAACCATAGAGATAGAACTTGGAACTACTTTATTGTGTCAAGTTTCAAAGAGCTAGCACAAACCCTGTTTGATTTGGAGTTCCAAACACATGTATCAATATAGGAGAAAACAGAGTGAAACCTAAAAATTAAAACTGTTACTGCCAATGAACGGTTTAACCTAGAAGAACGAAATTTGTTGAGACAAGTGGGATTGGGGTACTGATCATTGCCTGAAAGTGTCATTCAGATTGGGTGAAAAAATGTGTGCTGAGATTTCAGGGAACTCGTAGTTTTTTGGAAGCTTCGCAACCCCTTTCCATGAAAGAGATTTGCGCCAGTCTCTGCTTATGTCTACATCAATAGGAAACAAACCATAGAGATAGAACTTGGAACTACTCTATTGTGTCAAGTTTCAAAGAGCTAGCACAAACCGTCTTTGATTTGGAGTTCCAACTACATGTATCCATATAGGAGAAAACAGAGTGAAACCTAAAAATTAAAACTGTTACTGTCAACGAACGGTTTAACCTAGATGAACGAAACTTGGTGAGCCCAGTGGGATTGGGGTACTGATCATTGCCTGAAAGTGTCATCCAGATTGGGTGAAAAACCGTGTGCTGAGATTTCAGGGAACTCGTAGTTTTTTGGAAGCTTGGCAACCCCTTTCCATGAAAGTGATTTTTGCCAGTCTCTGCTTATGGCTACATCAATCGGAAACAAACCATAGAGATAGAACTTGGAACTACTTTATTGTGTCAATTTTCAAAGAGCTAGCTCAAATGTGTTTGATATAGAGTTCGAACTACATTTATCCATATAGGAGAATACGGAGTGAAACCTAAAAATTAAAACTGTTACTGCCAACGAACGGTTTAACCTAGAAGAACGAAATTTGGTGAGCCAAGTGGGATTGGGGTACTGATCATTACCTGAAAGTGTCATCTAGATTGGGTGAAAAAATGTGTGCTGAGATTTCAGGAAACTCGTAGTTTTTTGAACCATGGCAACCCCTTTCCATTAAAGTGATTTGCGCCAGTCTCTGCTTAGGGCTACATCAATAGGAAACAAACCATAGAGATAGAACTTGGAACTACTTTATTTTGTCAAGTTTCAAAGAGCTATCACAAACCGTGTTGGATTTAGAGTTCCAACTACATGTATCCATATAGGAGAAAACACAGTGAAACCTAAAAATTAAAACTGTTACTGCCAACGAACGGATTAACCCAGAAGAACGAAATTTGGTGATCCAAGTGGGATTGGGGTACTGATCATTACCTGAAAGTGTCATCAAGATTTGGTGAAAAAATGTGTGCTGAGATTTCAGGAAATTCGTAGTTTTTTGGAAGCTTGGCAACCCCTTTCCATGAACGTAATTTGTGCCAGTCTCTGCTTAGGGCTACGTCAATAGGAAACAAACCATAGAGATAGAACTTGGAACTACTTTATTGTGTCAAGTTTCAAAGAGCTAGCACAAACCGTCTTTGATTTAGAGTTCCACTACATGTATCCATATAGGAGAAAACGGAGTGAAACCTAAAAATTAAAACTCTTGCTGCCAAGGAACGGTTTAACCTAGAAGAACGAAATTTGGTGAGCCAAGTGGGATTGGGGTACTGATCATTACCTGAAAGTGTCATTCAGATTGGGTGAAAAAATGTGTGCTGAGATTTCCGCCAACTCGTAGTTTTTTGGAAGTTTGGCAACCCCTTTCCATGAAAGTGATTTGCGCCAGTCTCTGCTTACGGCTACATCAATAGGAAACAAACCATAGAGATAGAACTTGGGACTACTTTATTTTGTCAATTTTCAAAGAGCTAGCACAAACCGTCTTTAATTTAGAGTTCCAACTACATGTATCCATATGGGAGAAAACAGTGAAACCTAAAAATTAAAACTGTTACTGCCAACGAACGGTTTTACATAGTAGAACGAAATTTGGTGAGGCAAGTGGGATTGGGGTACTGATGATTACCTGAAAGTGTCAACAGATTGGGTGAAAAAACGTGTGCTGAGATTTCAGGAAACTCGTAGTTTTTTGGAAGCTTGGCAACCCCTTTCCATGAAAGGGATTTGCGCCAATATCTGCTTAGGGCTACATCAATAGGAAACAAACCATAGAGATAGAACTTGGAACTACTTTATTGTGTCAAGTTTCAAAGAGCTAGCACAAACCGTCTTTGATTTAGAGGTCCAACTACATGTATCCATATAGGAGAAAAGAGAGCGAAACCTAAGAATTAAAACCGTTACTGCCAACGAACGGTTTAACCTAGAAGAACCAAATTTGGTGAGCCAAGTGGGACTGGGGTACTGATCATTACCTGAAAGTGTCATCAAGATTGGGTGAAAAAATGTGTGCTGAGATTTCAGGAAACTCGTAGCTTTTTGTAAGCTTGGCAACCCCTTTCCATGAAAGTGATTTGTGCCAGTCTCTGCTTAGGGCTACATCAATAGGAAACAAACCATAGAGATAGAACTTGGAACTACTTTATTTTGTCAAGTTTCAAAGAGCTAGCACAAACCGTGTTTGATTTAGAGTTCCAACTACATATATATATATAGGAGAAAACAGAGTGAAACCTAAAAATTAAAACTGTTCCTGCCAACGAACGGTTTAACCTAGAAGAACGAAATTTGGTGAGCCAAGTGGGATTGGGGTACTGATCATTTCCTGTAAGTGTCATCAAGATTGGGTGAAAAAATGTGTGCTGAAATTTCAGGAAACTCGTAGTTTTTTGGAAGCTTGGCAACCCCTTTCCATGAAAGTGATTTGCGCCAGTCTCTGCTTAGGGCTACGTCAATAGGAAACAAACCATAGAGATAGAACTTGGAACTACTTTATTGTGTCAAGTTTCAAAGAGCTAGCACAAACCGTCTTTGATTTAGAGTTCCAACTACATGTATCCATATAGGAGAAAACAGAGTGAAACCTAAAAATTTAAACTGTTACTGCCAACGAACGGTTTAACCTAGAAGAACGTAATTTGGTGAGCCAAGTGGGATTGGGGTACTGATCATTACCTGAAAGTGTCCTCTAGATTGGGTGAAAAAATGTGTGCTGAGATTTCAGGAAACACGTAGTTTTTTGAAGCTTGGCAACCACTTTCCATGAAAGTGATTTGCGCCAGTCTCTGCTTACGGCTACATCAATAGGAAACAAACCATAGAGATAGAACTTGGAACTACTTTATTGTGTCAATTTTCAAAGAGCTAGCACAAACCGTCTTTAATTTAGAGTTCCAACTACATGTATCCATATGGGAGAAAACAGTGAAACCTAAAAATTAAAACTGTTACTGCCAACGAACGTTTTAACCTAGAAGAACGAAATTTGGTGAGCAAGTGGGATTGGGGTATTGATGATTACCTGAAAGTGTCAACAGATTGGGTGAAAAAATGTGTGCTGAGGTTTCAGGAAACTCGTAGTTTTTTGGGAGCTTCCCAACCCCTTTCCATGAAAGTGATTTGCGCCAGTCTCTGCTTATGGCTACATCAATAGGAAACAAACCATAGAGATAGAACTTGGAACTCCTTTATTGTGTCAAGTTTCAAAGAGCTAGCACAAACCGTGTTTGATTTAGAGTTCCAACTACATGTATCCATATAGGAGAAAACAGAGTGAAACCTAAAAATTAAAACTGTTACTGCCAACAAACGGTTTAACCTAGAAGATCGAAATTTGGTGAGAAAAGTGGGATTGGGGTACTCATCATTTCCTGAAAGTGTCATCAAAATTGGGTGAAAAAATGTGTTCTGAGATTTCAGGAAATTCGTAGTTTTTTGGAAGCTTCGCAACCCCTTTCCATGAAAGAGATTTGCGCCAGTCTCTGCTTATGTCTACATCAATAGGAAACAAACCATAGAGATAGAACTTGGAACTACTCTATTGTGTCAAGTTTCAAAGAGCTAGCACAAACCGTCTTTGATTTGGAGTTCCAACTACATGTATCCATATAGGAGAAAACAGAGTGAAACCTAAAAATTAAAACTGTTACTGCCAACGAACGGTTTAACCCAGAAGAACGAAATTTGGTGATCCATGTGGGATTGGCGTACTGATCATTACCTGAAAGTGTCATCTAGATTGGGTGAAAAAATGCGTGCTGTGATTTTTGGAAACTCGTAATTTTTTGGAAGCTTGGCAACCCCTTTCCATGAAAGTGATTTTTGCCAGTCTCTGCTTAGGGCTACATCAATAGGAAACAAACCATGGAGATGGAACTTGGAACTACTTTATTTTGTCAGGTTTCAAAGAGCTAGCACAAACCGTTTTTGAATTAGAGTCCCAACTATATATATCCTTATAGGAGAAAACAGAGTGAAACCAAAAAATTTAAACTGTTCCTGCCAACGAACGGTTTAACTTAGAAGAACGAAATTTGGTGAGCCAAGTGGGATTGGGGTACTGATCATTGTCTGAAAGTGTCATCCAGATTGGGTGAAAAAATGTGTGCTGAGATTTCAGGAAACTCATAGTTTTTTGGAAGCTTGGCAACCTCTTTCCATGAAAGTGATTTGCACCAGTCTCTGCTTAGGGCTACATCAATAGGAAACAATCCATAGAGATAGAACTTGGAACTACTTTATTGTGTCAAGTTTCAAAGAGATAGCAGAAACCGTGTTTGATTTAGAGTTCCAACGTCACGTATCCATATAGGAGAAAACAGAGTGAAACCTAAAAATTAAAACTGTTACTGCCAATGAACGGTTTAACCTAGAAGAACGAAATTTGGTGAGCCAAGTGGGATTGGGGTACTCATCATTACCTGAAAGTGTCATCAAGTTTTGGTGAAAAAATGTGTGCTGAGATTTCAGGAAACTCGTAGTTTTTGGAAGCTTTGCAACCCCATTCCATGAAAGTGATTTGCGCCAGTCTCTGCTTAGGGCTACATCAATAGGAAACAAACCATAGAGATAGAACTTGGAACTACTTTATTGTGTCAAGTTTCAAAGAGCTAGCACAAACCGTGTTTGATTTAGAGTTCCAACTACATGTATCCATATAGGAGAAAACAGAGTGAAATCTAAAAATTAAAACTGTTACTGCCAACGAACGGTTTAACCTAGAAGAACGAAATTTGTTGAGGCAAGTGGGATAGGGGTACTGATCATTGCCTGAAAGTGTCATCCAGATTGGGTGAAAAAATGTGTGCTGAGATTTCAGGAAACTCATAGTTTTTTGGAAGCTTGGCAACCCCTTTCCATGAAAGTGATTTGCGCCAGTCTCTGCTTATGGCTACATCAATAGGAAACAAACCATAGAGATAGAACTTGGAACTACTTTATTGTGTCAAGTTTCAAAGCGCTAGCACAAACCGTGTTTGATTTGGAGATCCAACTACATGTATCCATATTGGAGAAAACAGAGTGAAAACTAAAAATTAAAACTGTTACTGCCAACGAACGGTTTAACCCAGAAGAACGAAATTTGGTGAGCCAAGTGGGATTGGGGTACTGATCATTGTCTGAAAGTGTCATCCAGATTGGGTGAAAAAATGTGTGCTGAGATTTCAGGAAACTCATAGTTTTTTGGAAGCTTGGCAACCTCTTTCCATGAAAGTGATTTGCACCAGTCTCTGCTTAGGGCTACATCAATAGGAAACAATCCATAGAGATAGAACTTGGAACTACTTTATTGTGTCAATTTTCAAAGAGCTAGCAGAAACCATGTTTGATTTAGAGTTCCAACGTCATGTATCCATATAGGAGAAAACAGAGTGAAACCTAAAAATTAAAATTGTTACTGCCAATGAACGGTTTAACCTAGAAGAACGAAATTTGTTGAGCAAAGTGGGATTGGGGTACTGATCATTGCCTGAAAGTGTCATCCAGATTGGTTGAAAAAATGTGTGCTGAGATTTCAGGAAACTCGTAGTTTTTTAGAAGCTTGGCAACCCCTTTCCATGAAAGTGATTTGCGCCAGTCTCTGCTTAGGGCTACGTCAATAGGAAACAAACCATACAGATAGAACTTGGAAGTACTTTATTGTGTCAAGTTTCAAAGAGCTAGAACAAAGCGTCTTTGATTTAGAGTTCCAACCACATGTATCCATATAGGAGAAAACAGAGTGAAACCTAAAAATTTAAACTGTTACTGCCAACGAACGGTTTAACCTAGAAGAACGAAATTTGGTGATCCAAGTGGGAGTAGGGTACTGATCATTACCTGAAAGTGTCATCTAGATTGGGTGAAAAATGTGTGCTGAGATTTCAGGAAACATGTAATTTTTTGAAGCTTGGCTACCACTTTCCATGAAAGTGATTTGCGCCAATCTCTGCTTAGGGCTACATCAATAGGAAACAAACCATAGAGATAGAACTTGGAACTACATCATTGTGTCAAGTTTCAAAGAGCTAGCACAAACCGTGTTTGACCTGGAGTTCCAACTACATGTATCAATATAGGAGAAAACAGAGTGAAACCTAAAAATTAAAACTGTTACTGCCAAAGAACGGTTTAACCTAGAAGAACGAAATTTGGTGAGCCAAGTGGGATTGGGGTACTGATCATTGCCTGAAAGTGTCATCCAGATTGGGTGAAAAAATGTGTGCTGAGATTTCAGGAAACTCGTAGTTTTTTGGGAGCTTGCCAACCCTTTTCCATGAAAGTGATTTGCGCCAGTCTCTGCTTATGGCTACATCAATAGGAAACAAACCATAGAGATAGAACTTCGAACTACTTTATTGTGTCAAGTATCAAAGAGCTAGCACAAACCGTGTTTGATTTAGAGTTCCAACTACATGTATCCACATAGGAGAAAACAGAGTGAAACCTAAAAATTAAAACTGTTACTGCCAACGAACGGTTTAACCTAGACGATTGAAATTTGGTGAGAAAAGTGGGATTGGGGTACTGATCATTTCCTGAAAGTGTTATCAAGATTGGGTGAAAAAATGTGTGCTGAGATTTCTGGAAATTCCTAGTTTTTTGGAAGCTTGGCAACAACTTTCCATGAAAGAGATATGTGCCAGTCTCTGCTTAGGGCTACATCAATAGGAAACAAACCATAGAGATAGAACTTGGAACTACTTTATTTTGTCAAGTTTCAAAGAGCTAGCACAAACCGTTTTTGATTTAGAGTCCCAACTACATGTATCCATATAGGAAAAAACAGAGTGAAACCTAAAAATTAAAACAGTTACTGCCAACGAACGGTTTAAACTAGAAGAACGAAATTTGGTGAGCCAAGTGGGATTGGGGTACTGATCATTGCCTGAAAGTGTCATCCAGATTGGGTGAAAAAATGTGTGCTGAGATTTCAGGGAACTCTTAGATTTTTGCAAGCTTCGCAACCCCTTTCCATGAAAGTGATTTGCGCCAGTCTCTGCTTATGTCTACATCAATAGGAAACAAACCATAGAGATAAAACTTGGAACTACTCTATTGTGTCAAGTTTCAAAGAGCTAGCACAAACCGTCTTTGATTTGGAGTTCCAACTACATGTATTCATATAGGAGAAAACAGAGTGAAACCTAAAAATTAAAACTGTTACTGTCAACGAACGGTTTAACCTAGAAGAACGAAACTTGGTGAGCCCAGTGGGATTGGGGTACTGATCATGACCTGAAATTGTCATCAAGATTGGGTGAAAAAATGTGTGGTGAGATTTCAGGGAACTCGTAGTTTTTTGAAGCTTGGCAACCACTTTCCATGAAAGTGATTTGTGCCAGTCTCTGCTTAGGGCTACATCAATAGGAAACAAACCATAGAGATAGAACTTGGAACTACTTTATTGTGTCAATTTTCAAAGAGCTAGCTCAAATGTGTTTGATATAGAGTTCCAACTACATTTATCCATATAGGAGAAAACAGAGTGAAACCTAAAAATTAAAACTGTTACTGCCAACGAACGGTTTAACCTAGAAGAACGAAATTTGATGAGCCAAGTGGGATTGGGGTACTGATCATTACCTAAAAGTGTCACCCAGATTGGGTGAAAAAATGTGTGGTGAGATTTCAGGAAACACGTAGTTTTTTGAAGCTTGGCAACCACTTTCCATGAAAGTGATTTGTGCCAGTCTCTGCTTAGTGCTACATCAATAAGAAACAAACCATAGAGATAGAACTTGGAACTACTTTATTGTGTCAAGTTTCAAAGAGCTAGCACAACCCGACTTTGATTTAGAGTTCCAACTACATGTATCCATATAGAAGAAAACAGAGTGAAACCTAAAAATTAAAACTGTTACTGCCAACGAACGGTTTAACCTAGAAGAACGAAATTTGGTGAGCCAAGTGGGATTGGGGTACTGATCATTACCTGAAAGTGTCATCTAGATTGGGTGAAAAAATGTGTGCTGAGATTTCAGGAAACTCGTAGTTTTTTGAACCTTGGCAACCCCTTTGATTAAAGTGATTTGCGCCAGTCTCTGCTTAGGGCTACATCAATAGGAAACAAACCATAGAGATAGAACTTGGAACTACTTTATTTTGTCAAGTTTCAAAGAGCTAGCACAAACCGTGTTGGATTTAGAGTTCCAACTACATGTATCCATATAGGAGAAAACACAGTGAAACCTAAAAATTAAAACTGTTACTGCCAACGAACGGATTAACCCAGAAGAACGAAATTTGGTGATCCAAGTGGGATTGGGGTACTGATCATTACCTGAAAGTGTCATCAAGATTTGGTGAAAAAATGTGTGCTGAGATTTCAGGAAACTCGTAGTTTTTTGGAAGCTTGGCAACCCCTTTCCATGAACGTAATTTGTGCCAGTCTCTGCTTAGGGCTACGTCAATAGGAAACAAACCATAGAGATAGAACTTGGAACTACTTTATTGTGTCAAGTTTCAAAGAGCTAGCACAAACCGTCTTTGATTTAGAGTTCCACTACATGTATCCATATAGGAGAAAACGGAGTGAAACCTAAAAATTAAAACTCTTGCTGCCAAGGAACGGTTTAACCTAGAAGAACGAAATTTGGTGAGCCAAGTGGGATTGGGGTACTGATCATTACCTGAAAGTGTCATTCAGATTGGGTGAAAAAATGTGTGCTGAGATTTCCGCCAACTCGTAGTTTTTTGGAAGTTTGGCAACCCCTTTCCATGAAAGTGATTTGTGCCAGTCTCTGCTTAGGGCTACATCAATAGGAAACAAACCATAGAGATAGAACTTGGAACTACTTTATTTTGTCAAGTTTCAAAGCGCTAGCACAAACCGTGTTTGATTTGGAGTTCCAAATACATGTATCCATATAGGAGAAAACAGAGTGAAACCTAAAAATTAAAACTGTTACTGCCAACGAACGGTTTAACCTAGAAGAACGAAATTTGGTGAGCCAAGTGGGATTGGGGTACTGATCATTACCTGAAAGTGTCATCTAGATTGGGTGAAAAAATGTGTGCTGAGATTTCAGGAAACACGTAGTTTTTTGGAAGCTTGGCAACCCCTTTCCATGAAAGAGATTTGTGCCAGTCTCTGCTTAGGGCTACATCAATAGGAAACAAACTATAGAGATAGAACTTGGAACTACTTTATTTTGTCAAGTTTCAAAGAGCTAGCACAAACCGTTTTTGATTTAGAGTCCCAACTACATGTATCCATATAGGAGAAAACAGAGTGAAACCTAAAAATTTAAACTGTTCCTGCCAACGAACGGTTTAAACTAGGAGAACGAAATTTGGTGAGCCAAGTAGGATTGGGGTAGTGATCATTACCTGAGTGTCATCCAGATTGGGTGATAAAATATGTGCTGAGATTTCAGGAAACTCGTAGTTTTTTGAAAGCTTTGCAACCCCTTTCCATGAAAGTGATTTGCGCCAGTGTCTGCTTAGGGCTACATCAATAGGAAACAAACCATAGAGATAGAACTTGGATAGACTTTATTGTGTCAAGTTTCAAAGAGCTAGCACAAACCCTGTTTGATTTGGAGTTCCAACTACATGTATCAATATAGGAGAAAACAGAGTGAAACCTAAAAATTAAAACTGTTACTGCCAACGAACGGTTTAACCTAGAAGAACGAAATTTGGTGAGCCAAGTGGGATTGGGGTACTGATCATTACCTGAAAGTGTCATCTAGATTGGGTGAAAAAATGTGTGCTGAGATTTCAGGAAACTCGTAGTTTTTTGAACCTTGGCAACCCCTTTCCATTAAAGTGATTTGCGCCAGTCTCTGCTTATGTCTACATCAATAGGAAACAAACCATAGAGATAGAACTTGGAACTACTCTATTGTGTCAAGTTTCAAAGAGCTAGCACAAACCGTCTTTGATTTGGAGTTCCAACTACATGTATTCATATAGGAGAAAACAGAGTGAAACCTAAAAATTAAAACTGTTCCTGTCAACGAACGGTTTAACCTAGAAGAACGAAACTTGGTGAGCCCAGTGGGATCGGGGTACTGATCATGACCTGAAAGTGTCATCAAGATTGGGTGAAAAAATGTGTGGTGAGATTTCAGGGAACTCGTAGTTTTTTGAAGCTTGGCAACCACTTTCCATGAAAGTGATTTGTGCCAGTCTCTGCTTAGGGCTACATCAATAGGAAACAAACCATAGAGATAGAACTTGGAACTACTTTATTGTGTCAATTTTCAAAGAGCTAGCTCAAATGTGTTTGATATACAGTTCCAACTACATTTATCCATATAGGAGAAAACAGAGTGAAACCTAAAAATTAAAACTGTTACTGCCAACGAACGGTTTAACCTAGAAGAATGAAATTTGATGAGCCAAGTGGGTTGGGGTACTGATCATTACCTGAAAGTGTCACCCAGATTGGGTGAAAAAATGTGTGGTGAGATTTCAGGAAACACGTAGTTTTTTGAAGCTTGGCAACCACTTTCCATGAAAGTGATTTGTGCCAGTCTCTGCTTAGGGCTACATCAATAAGAAACAAACCATAGAGATAGAACTTGGAACTACTTTATTGTGTCAAGTTTCAAAGAGCTAGCACAAACCGACTTTGATTTAGAGTTCCAACTACATGTATCCATATAGAAGAAAACAGAGTGAAACCTAAAAATTAAAACTGTTACTGCCAACGAACGGTTTAACCTAGAAGAACAAAATTTGGTGAGCCAAGTGGGATTGGGGTACTGATCATTACCTGAAAGTGTCATCTAGATTGGGTGAAAAAATGTGTGCTGAGATTTCAGGAAACTCGTAGTTTTTTGAACCTTGGCAACCCCTTTCCATTAAAGTGATTTGCGCCAGTCTCTGCTTATGTCTACATCAATAGGAAACAAACCATAGAGATAGAACTTGGAACTACTTTATTTTGTCAAGTTTCAAAGAGCTAGCACAAACCGTGTTGGATTTAGAGTTCCAACTACATGTATCCATATAGGAGAAAACACAGTGAAACCTAAAAATTAAAACTGTTACTGCCAACGAACAGATTAACCCAGAAGAACGAAATTTGGTGATCCAAGTGGGATTGGGGTACTGATCATTACCTGAAAGTGTCATCAAGATTATGTGAAAAAATGTGTGCTGAGATTTCAGGAAACTCGTAGTTTTTTGGAAGCTTGGCAACCCCTTTCCAT
Source organism: Spermophilus citellus (assembly GCF_964194105.1). Classification (NCBI taxonomy): domain Eukaryota; kingdom Metazoa; phylum Chordata; class Mammalia; order Rodentia; family Sciuridae; genus Spermophilus; species Spermophilus citellus. The sequence goes on along the minus strand of NC_138196.1, from coordinate 18,935,763 downwards.
GAAAGGGATTTGTGCCAGTCTCTGCATAGGGCTACGTCAATAGGAAACAAACCATAGAGATAGAACTTGGAACTACTTTATTGTGTCAAGTTTCAAAGAGCTAGCACAAACCGTCTTTGATTTAGAGTTCCACTACATGTATCCATATAGGAGAAAACGGAGTGAAACCTAAAAATTAAAACTCTTGCTGCCAAGGAACGGTTTAACCTAGAAGAACGAAATTTGGTGAGCCAAGTGGGATTGGGGTACTGATCATTACCTGAAAGTGTCATTCAGATTGGGTGAAAAAATGTGTGCTGAGATTTCCGCCAACTCGTAGTTTTTTGGAAGTTTGGCAACCCCTTTCCATGAAAGTGATTTGTCCCAGTCTCTGCTTAGGGCTACATCAATAGGAAACAAACCATAGAGATAGAACTTGGAACTACTATATTTTGTCAAGTTTCAAAGAGCTAGCACAAACCGTGTTTGATTTAGAGTTCCAACTACATGTATGTATATAGGAGAAAACAGAGTGAAACCTAAAAATTTAAACTGTTCCTGCCAACGAACGGTTTAACCTAGAATAACGAAATTTGGTGAGCCAAGTGGGATTGGGGTACTGATCATTTCCTGAAAGTGTCATCAAGATTGGGTGAAAAAATGTGTGCTGAGATTTCAGGAAACTCGTAGTTTTTTGGAAGCTTGGCAACCCCTTTCCATGAAAGGGATTTGCGCCAGTCTCTGCTTAGGGCTACGTCAATAGGAAACAAACCATAGAGATAGAACTTGGAACTACTTTATTGTGTCAAGTTTCAAAGAGCTAGCACAAACCGTCTTTGATTTAGAGTTCCAACTACATGTATCCATATAGAAGAAAACAGAGTGAAACCTAAAAATTAAAACTCTTACTGCCAACGAACGGTTTAACCTAGAAGAACAAAATTTGGTGAGCCAAGTGGGATTGGCGTACTGATCATTACCTGAAAGTGTCATCTAGATTGGGTGAAAAAATATGTGCTGAGATTTCAGGAAACTCGTAGTTTTTTGAAGCTTGGCAACCCCTTTCCATTAAAGTGATTTGCGCCAGTCTCTCCTTAGGGCTACATCAATAGGAAACAAACCACAGAGATAGAACTTGGAACTACTTTATTGTGTCAAGTTTCAAAGAGCTAGCACAAACCGTGTTGGATTTAGAGTTCCAACTACATGTATCCATATAGGAGAAAACACAGTGAAACCTAAAAATTAAAACTGTTACTGCAAACGAACGGATTAACCCAGAAGAACGAAATTTGGTGATCCAAGTGGGATTGGGGTACTGATCATTACCTGAAAGTGTCATCAAGATTTGGTGAAAAAATGTTTGCTGAGATTTCAGGAAACTCGTAGTTTTTTGGAAGCTTGGCAACTCCTTTCCATGAACGTGATTTGTGCCAGTCTCTGCTTAGGGCTACATCAATAGGAAACAAACCATAGAGATAGAACTTGGAACTACTTTATTGTGTCAAGTTTCATAGAGCTAGCACAAACCATGTTTGATTTGGAGTTCCTACTACATGTATCCTTATAGGAGAAAACAGAGTGAAACCTAAAAATTAAAACTGTTACTGCCAACGAACGGTTTAACCTAGAAGAACAAAATTTGGTGAGCCAAGTGGGATTGGGGTACTGATCATTTCCTGAAAGTGTCATCAAGATTTGGTGAAAAAATGTGTGCTGAGATTTCAGGAAAATCGTAGATTTTTGGAAGCTTGGCAACCCCTTTCCACGAAAGTGATTTGTATCAGTCTCTGCTTAGGCCTACGTAAATAGGAAACAAACCATAGAGATTGAACTTGGAACTACTTTATTGTGTCAAGTTTCAAAGAGCTACCACAAAGCGTCTTTGATTTAGAGTTCCAACTACATGTATCCATATAGGAGAAAACAGAGTGAAACCTAAAAATTAAAACAGTTACTGCCAACGAACGGTTTAACCTAGAAGAACGAAATTTGGTGATTCAAGTGGGAGTAGGGTACTGATCATTACCTGAAAGTGTCATCTAGATTGGGTGAAAAAATGTGTGCTGAGATTTCAGGAAACCCGTACTTTTTTGAAGCTTGGCAACCACTTTCCATGAAAGTGATTTCCGCCAGTCTCTGCTTAGGGCTACATCAATAGGAAACAAACCATAGAGATAGAACTTGGAACTACTTTATTGTGTCAAGTTTCAAAGAGCTAGCACAAACCGTGTTTGATTTGGAGTTCCAACTACACGTATCAATATAGGAGAAAACGGAGTGAAACCTAAAAATTAAAACTGTTACTGCCAACGAACGGTTTAACCTAGAAGAACGAAATTTGGTGAGCCAAGTGGGATTGGGGTACTGATCATTGCCTGAAAGTGTCATCCAGATTGGGTGAAAATATGTGTGCTGAGATTTCAGGAAACTCGTAGTTTTTTGGGAGCTTGCCAACCCCTTTCCATGAAACTTATTTGCGCCAGTCTCTGCTTATGGCTACATCAATAGGAAACAAACCATAGAGATAGAACTTGGAACTACTTTATTGTGTCAAGTTTCAAAGAGCTAGCACAAACCGTGTTTGATTTGGAGTTCCAACTACATGTATCCATATAGGAGAAAACACAGTGAAACCTAAAAATTAAAACTGTTACTGCCAACGAACGGTTTAACCCAGAAGAACGAAATTTGGTGATCCATGTGGGGTTGGGGTACTGATCATTACCTGAAAGTGTCATCAAGATTTGGTGAAAAAATGTGTGCTGAGATTTCAGGAAACTCATAGTTTTTTGGAAGCTTGGCAACCCCTTTCCATGAAAGGGATTTGCGCCAGTCTCTGCTTATGGCTACATCAATAGGAAACAAACCATAGAGATAGAACTTGGAACTACTTTATTGAGTCAAGTTTCAAATAGCTAGCACAAACCGTGTTTGATTTAGAGTTCCATATACATGTATCCATATAGGAGAAAACAGAGTGAAACCTAAAAATTTAAACTGTTACTGCCAAAGAACGGTTTAACCTAGAAGATCGAAATTTGGTGAGAAAAGTTGGATTGGGGTACTGATCATTTCCTGAAAGTGTCATCCAGATTGGGTGAAAAAATGTGTGCTGAGATTTCAGGAAACTCGTATTCTTGTTGAAGCTTGGCAACCCCTTTCCATTAAAGTGATTTGTGCCAGTTTCTGCTTAGGGCTACATCAATAGGAAACAAACCATAGAGATAGAACTTGGAACTACTTTATTGTGTCAAATTTAAAAGAGCTAGCACAAACCGTCTTAGATTTAGAGTTCCAAATACATGTATCCATATAGGAGAAAACAGAGTGAAACCTAAAAATTAAAACTGTTACTGCCAACGAACGGTTTAACCTAGAAGAACGAAATTTGATGAGCCAAGTGGGATTGGGGTACTGATCTTTACCTGCAAGTGTCATCAAGTTTGGGTGAAAAAATGTGTGCTGAGATTTCAGGAAACTCATATTTTTTTTGAAGCTTGGCAACCCCTTTTCATGAAAGTGATTTGCGCCAGTCTCTGCTTAGGGCTACATCAATAGGAAACAAACCATAGAGATAGAACTTGGAACTACTTTATTGTGTCAAGTTTCAAAGGACTAGCACAAACTGTGTTTGATTTAGAGTTCCACTACATGTTTCCATATAGTAGAAAACGGAGTGAAACCTAAAAATTAAAACTCTTGCTGCCAAGGAACGGTATAACCTAGAAGAACGAAATTTGGTGAGCCAAATGGGATTGGGCTACTGATCTTTACCTGAAAGTGTCATCCAGATTGGGTGAAAAAATGTGTGCTGAGATTTCCGGTAACTCGTAGTTTTTTGGAAGTTTTGCAACCCCTTTCCATGAAAGTGATTTGTGACAGTCTCTGCTTACGGCTACATCAATAGGAAACAAACCATAGAGATAGAACTTGGAACTACTTTATTGTGTCAATTTTCAAAGAGCTAGCACAAACCGTCTTTAATTTAGAGTTCCAACTACATGTATCCATATGGGAGAAAACAGAGTGAAACCTAAAAATTAAAACTGATAGTGCCAACGAACGGTTTTACCTAGAAGAACGAAATTTGGTGAGGCAAGTGGGATTGGGGTACTGATGATTACCTGAAAGTGTCAACAGATTGGGTGAAAAAACGTGTGCTGACATTTCAGGAAACTTGTAGTTTTTTGGAAGCTTGGCAACCCCTTTCCATGAAAGTGATTGGCGCCAGTCTCTGCTTATGGCTACATCAATAGGAAACAAACCATAGTGATAGAACTTGGAACTACTTTATTGTGTCAAGTTTCAAAGAGCTAGCACAAACCGTGTTTGATTTGGAGTTCCAACTACATGTATCCATATAGGAGAAAAGAGAGTGAAACCTAAAAATTTAAACTGTTCCTGCCAACGAACGGTTTAACCTAGAAGAACGAAATTTGATGAGCCAAGTGGGATTGGGGTACTGATCTTTACCTGCAAGTGTCATCAAGTTTGGGTGAAAAAATGTGTGCTGAGATTTCAGGAAACTCATATTTTTTTTGAAGCTTGGCAACCCCTTTTCATGAATCTGATTTGCGCCAGTCTCTGCTTAGGGCTACATCAATAGGAAACAAACCATAGAGATAGAACTTGGAACTACTTTATTGTGTCAAGTTTCAAAGGGCTAGCACAAACTGTGTTTGATTTAGAGTTCCAATACATGTTTCCATATAGGAGAAAACGGAGTGAAACCTAAAAATTAAAACTCTTGTTGCCAAGGAACGGTATAACCTTGAAGAACGAAATTTGGTGAGCCAAGTGGGATTGGGCTACTGATCATTACCTGAAAGTGTCATCCAGATTGGGTGAAAAAATGTGTGCTGAGATTTCCGGCAACTCGTAGTTTTTTGGAAGTTTTGCAACCCCTTTCCATGAAAGTGATTTGTGACAGTCTCTGCTTTCGGCTAGATCAATAGAAAACAAACCATAGAGATAGAACTTGGAACTACTTTATTGTGTCAATTTTCAAAGAGCTAGCACAAACCGTCTTTAATTTAGAGTTCCAACTACATGTATCCATATGGGAGAAAACAGAGTGAAACCTAAAAATTAAAACTGTTACTGCCAACGAACGGTTTAACCCAGAAGAACGAAATTTGGTGATGCAAGTGGGATTGGGGTACTGATCATTACCTTCAAGTGTCATCCAGATTGGGTGAAAAAAAGTGTTCTGAGATTTCAGGAAACTCGTAGTTTTTTGGAAGCTTGGCAACCCCTTTCCATGAAAGTGATTTGCGCGAGTCTCTCCATAGGGCTACATCAATAGGAAACAAACCATAGAGATAGAACTTGGAACTACATTATTGTGTCAAGTTTCAAAGAGCTAGCACAAACCGTGTTTGATTTAGAGTCCCAAGTAGATGTATCCATATAGGAGAAAACAGAGTGAAACCTAAAAATTTAAACTGTTACTGCCAACGAACGGTTTAACCTAGAAGAACGAAATTTGGTGAGCCAAGTGGGATTGGGTTACTGATCATTTCCTGAAAGTGTCATCAAGATTGGGTGAAAAAATGTGTGCCTAGATTTCAGGAAACTCGTAGTTTTTTGGAAGCTTGGCAACCCCTTTCCATGAAAGGAATTTGCGCCAATCTCTGCTTAGGGCTACATCAATAGGAAACAAACCATAGAGATAGAACTTGGAACAACTTTATTGTGTCAAGTATCAAAGACCTAGCACAAACCGTGTTTGATTTAGAGTTCCAACTACATGTATGCATATAGGAGAAAACAGAGCGAAACCTAAAAATTTAAACTGTTACTGCCAACGATCGATTTAACCTAGAAGAACGAAATTTGGTGAGCCAAGTGGGATTGGGGTACTGATCATTACCTGCAAGTGTCATCCAGATTGGGTGAAAAAATGTGTGCTGAGATTTCAGGAAACTCGTATTCTTGTTCAAGCTTGGCAACCCCTTTCCATGAAACTTATTTGCGCCAGTCTCTGCTTAGGGCTACATCAATAGGAAACAAACCATAGAGATAGAACTTGGAACTACTTTATTGTGTCAAATTTAAAAGAGCTAGCACAAACCGTCTTAGATTTAGAGTTCCAAATACATGTATCCATATAGGAGAAAACAGAGTGAAACCTAAAAATTAAAACTGTTACTGCCAACGAACGGTTTAACCTAGAAGAACGAAATTTGATGAGCCAAGTGGGATTGGGGTACTGATCTTTACCTGCAAGTGTCATCAAGTTTGGGTGAAAAAATGTGTGCTGAGATTTCAGGAAACTCATATTTTTTTTGAAGCTTGGCAACCCCTTTTCATGAAAGTGATTTGCGCCAGTCTCTGCTTAGGGCTACATCAATAGGAAACAAACCATAGAGATAGAACTTGGAACTACTTTATTGTGTCAAGTTTCAAAGGACTAGCACAAACTGTGTTTGATTTAGAGTTCCACTACATGTTTCCATATAGTAGAAAACGGAGTGAAACCTAAAAATTAAAACTCTTGCTGCCAAGGAAGGGTATAACCTAGAAGAACGAAATTTGGTGAGCCAAATGGGATTGGGCTACTGATCATTACCTGAAAGTGTCATCCAGATTGGGTGAAAAAATGTGTGCTGAAATTTCCGGTAACTCGTAGTTTTTTGGAAGTTTTGCAACCCCTTTCCATGAAAGTGATTTGCGCCAGTCTCTGCTTAGGGCTACATCAATAGGAAACAAACCATAGAGATAGAACTTGGAACTACTTTATTGTGTCAATTTTCAAAGAGCTAGCACAAACCGTCTTTAATTTAGAGTTCCAACTACATGTATCCATATGGGAGAAAACAGAGTGAAACCTAAAAATTAAAACTGATAGTGCCAACGAACAGTTTTACCTAGAAGAACGAAATTTGGTGAGGCAAGTGGGATTGGGGTACTGATGATTACCTGAAAGTGTCAACAGATTGGGTGAAAAAACGTGTGCTGACATTTCAGGAAACTCGTAGTTTTTTGGAAGCTTGGCAACCCCTTTCCATGAAAGTGATTGGCGCCAGTCTCTGCTTATGGCTACATCAATAGGAAACAAACCATAGTGATAGAACTTGGAACTACTTTATTGTGTCAAGTTTCAAAGAGCTAGCACAAACCGTGTTTGATTTGGAGTTCCAACTACATGTATCCATATAGGAGAAAACAGAGTGAAACCTAAAAATTTAAACAGTTACTGCCAACGAACGGTTTAACCTAGAAGAACGAAATTTGGTGAGTCAAGTGGGATTGGGGTACTGATCTTTACCTGCAAGTGTCATCAAGTTTGGGTGAAAAAATGTGTGCTGAGATTTCAGGAAACTCATATTTTTTTTGAAGCTTGGCAACCCCTTTTCATGAATGTGATTTGCGCCAGTCTCTGCTTAGGGCTACATCAATAGGAAACAAACCATAGAGATAGAACTTGGAACTACTTTATTGTGTCAAGTTTCAAAGGGCTAGCACAAACTGTGTTTGATTTAGAGTTCCAATACATGTTTCCATATAGGAGAAAACGGAGTGAAACCTAAAAATTAAAACTCTTGTTGCCAAGGAACGGTATAACCTTGAAGAACGAAATTTGGTGAGCCAAGTGGGATTGGGCTACTGATCATTACCTGAAAGTGTCATCCAGATTGGGTGAAAAAATGTGTGCTGAGATTTCCGGCAACTCGTAGTTTTTTGGAAGTTTTGCAACCCCTTTCCATGAAAGTGATTTGTGACAGTCTCTGCTTTCGGCTAGATCAATAGAAAACAAACCATAGAGATAGAACTTGGAACTACTTTATTGTGTCAATTTTCAAAGAGCTAGCACAAACCGTCTTTAATTTAGAGTTCCAACTACATGTATCCATATGGGAGAAAACAGAGTGAAACCTAAAAATTAAAACTGTTACTGCCAACGAACGGTTTAACCCAGAAGAACGAAATTTGGTGAGGCAAGTGGGATTGGGGTACTGATCATTACCTTCAAGTGTCATCCAGATTGGGTGAAAAAAAGTGTTCTGAGATTTCAGGAAACTCGTAGTTTTTTGGAAGCTTGGCAACCCCTTTCCATGAAAGTGATTTGCGCCAGTCTCTGCTTAGGGCTACATCAATAGGAAACAAACCATAGAGATAGAACTTGGAACTACATTATTGTGTCAAGTTTCAAAGAGCTAGCACAAACCGTGTTTGATTTAGAGTCCCAACTAGATGTATCCATATAGGAGAAAACAGAGTGAAACCTAAAAATTTAAACTGTTACTGCCAACGAACGGTTTAACCTAGAAGAACGAAATTTGGTGAGCCAAGTGGGATTGGGTTACTGATCATTACCTGAAAGTGTCATCAAGATTGGGTGAAAAAATGTGTGCTGAGATTTCAGGAAACTCGTAGTTTTTTGGAAGCTTGGCAACCCCTTTCCATGAAAGGAATTTGCGCCAATCTCTGCTTAGGGCTACATCAATAGGAAACAAACCATAGAGATAGAACTTGGAACTACTTTATTGTGTCAAATTTAAAAGAGCTAGCACAAACCGTCTTAGATTTAGAGTTCCAAATACATGTATCCATATAGGAGAAAACAGAGTGAAACCTAAAAATTAAAACTGTTACTGCCAACGAACGGTTTAACCTAGAAGAACGAAATTTGGTGAGCCAAGTGGAATTGGGGTACTGATCATTACCTGAAAGTGTCATTAAGATGGATTGAAAAAATGTGTGCTGAGATGTCAGGAAACTCGTAATTTTTTGGAAGCTTGGCAACCCCTTTCCATGAAAGTCATTTGCGCCAGTCTCTGCTTAAGGCTACATCATAGGAAACAAACCATAGAGATAGAACTTGGAACTACTTTATTGTGTCAAGTTTCAAAGAGCTAGGACAAACCTTGTTTGATTTAGAGTTCCAACTACATGTATCCTTATAAAGAGAAAACGGAGTGAAACCTAAAAATTTAAACTCTTACTGCCAACGAACGGTTTAACCTAGAAGAACGAAATTTGGTGAGCCAAGTGGGATTGGGGTACTGATCATTAACTGAAAGTGTCATCCATATTGGGTGAAAAAATGTGTGCTGAGATTTCCGGGAACTCGTAGTTTTTTGGAAGTTTGGCAACCCCTTTTCATGAAAGTGATTTGCGCCAGTCTCTGCTTAGGGCTACATCAATAGGAAACAAACCATAGAGATAGAACTTGGAACTACTTTATTGTGTCAAGTTTCAAAGAGCTAGCACAAACCGTGTTTGATTCAGAGTTCTAAAAACATGTATCCATATAGGAGAAAACAGAGTGAAACCTAAAAATTAAAACTGTTTCAGCCAACGTACGGTTTAACCCAGAAGAACGAAATTTGGTGAGGCAAGTGGGATTGGGGTACTGATCATTACCTTCAAGTGTCATCCAGATTGGGTGAAAAAAAGTGTTCTGAGATTTCAGGAAACTCGTAGTTTTTTGGAAGCTTGGCAACCCCTTTCCATGAAAGTGATTTGCGCCAGTCTCTGCTTAGGGCTACATCAATAGGAAACAAACCATAGAGATAGAAGTTGGAACTACTTTATTGTGTCAAGTTTCATAGAGCTAGCACAAACCATGTTTGATTTGGAGTTCCTACTACATGTATCCTTATAGGAGAAAACAGAGTGAAACCTAAAAATTTAAACTGTTACTGCCAACGAACGGTTTAAACCAGAAGAATGAAATTTGGTGAGCCAAGTGGAATTGGGGTACTGATCCTTACCTGAAAGTGTCATCAAGATAGTTTGAAAAAATGTGTGCTGACATTTCAGGAAACTCGTATTTTTTTTGAAGCTTGGCAACCCCTTTCCATGAAAGTGATTTGCGCCAGTTTCTGCTTAGGGCTACATCAATAGGAAACAAACCATAGAGATAGAACTTGGAACTACTTTATTGTGTCAAGTTTCAAAGAGCTAGCACAAACCGTGTTTGATTTAGAGTTCCAACTACATGTATCCATATAGGAGAACACAGAGTGAAAACTAAAAATTAAAACTGTTATGGCAAAAAACGGTTTAACCTAGAAGAACGAAAATTGGTAAGCCAAGTGGGATTGGGATACTGATCATTATTTGAAAGTGTCATCAAGATTGGGTGAAAAAATGTGTGCTGAGATTTCAGGAAACTCGTAGTTTTTGGAAGCTTGGCAACCCCTTTCAATGTAACTGATTTGTGCCAGTCTCTGCTAAGGGCTACATCAATAGGAAACAGACCATAAAGATAGAAGTTGGAACTATTTTTTTTTGTCAAGTTTCAAAGAGCTAGCACAAACCGTTTTTGATTTAGAGTCCCAACTACATGTATGCATATAGGACAAAACAGAGTGAAACCTAAAAATTTAAAATGTTCCTGCCAACGAACGGTTTAACCTAGAAGAACGAAATTTGGTGAGCCAAGATGGATTGGGGTAGTGATCATTACCTGAAAGTGTCATCCAGATTGGGTGAAAAAATATGTGCTGAGATTTCAGGAAACTCGTAGTTTTTTGGAAGCTTGGCAACCCCTTTCCATGAAAGTGATTTGCGCCAGTCTCTGCTTAGGGCTACATCAATAGGAAACAAACCATAGAGATAGAACTTGGAACTACTTTATTGTGTCAAGTTTCAAAGAGCTAGCACAAACGGTCTTTGATTTAGAGTTCCAACTACATGAATCCATATAGGAGAAAACAGAGTGAAACCTAAAAATTAAAACTGTTACTGCCAACGAACGGTTTAACCTAGAAGAACGAAATTTGGTGAGCCAAGTGGGATTGGTGTACTGATCATTACCTGAAAGTGTCATCTAGATTGGGTGAAAAAATGTGTGCTGAGATTTCAGGAAACTAGTAGTTTTTTGAAGCTTGGCAACCCCTTTCAATTAAAGTGATTTGTGCCAGTCTCTCCTTAGGGCTACATCAATAGGAAACAAACCATAGAGATAGAACTTGGAACTACTTTATTGTGTCAAGTTTCAAAGAGCTAGCACAAACCGTGTTTCATTTAGAGTTCCAACTACATGTATCCATATAGGAGAAAACAGAGCGAAATCTAAAAATTAAAACTGTTACTGCCAATTTTTGGTTTCACCCAGAAGAACGAAATTTGGTGAGCCAAGTGGGATTGGGGTACTGATCATTGCCTGAAAGTGTCATCCAGATTGGGTGAAAAAATAGGTGCTGAGATTTCAGGGAACTCGTAGTTTTTTGGAAGCTTGGCAACCCCTTTCCATGAAAGTGATTTGCGCCAGTCTCTGCTTATGGCTACATCAATAGGAAACAAAAAATAGAGAGAGAACTTGGAACTACTTTATTGTGTCAAGTTTCAAAGAGCTACCACAAACCGTCTTTGATTTAGAGTTCCAACTACATGTATCCATATAGGAGAAAACAGAGTGAAACCTAAAAATTAAAACTGTTACTGCCAACGAACGTTTTAACCCAGAAGAACGAAATTTGGTGATCCATGTGGGATTGGGGTACTGATCATTACCTGAAAGTATCATCTAGATTTGGTGAAAAAATGTGTGCTGACATTTCAGGAAACTCGTAGTTTTTTGGAAGCTTGGAAACCCCTTTCCATGAAAGTGATTTGTGCCAGTCTCTGCTTAGGGCTACATCAATAGGAAACAAACCATAGAGATAGAACTTGGAACTACTTTATTTTGTCAAGTTTCAAAGAGCTAGCACAAACCGTTTTTGAATTAGTGTCCCAACTACATGTATCCATATAGGAGAAAACAGAGTGAAACCTAAAAATTTAAACTGTTCCTGCCAACGAACGGTTTAACCTAGAAGAACGAAATTTGATGAGCCAAGTGGGATTGGGGTACTGATCTTTACCTGCAAGTGTCATCAAGTTTGGGTGAAAAAATGTGTGCTGAGATTTCAGGAAACTAGTAATTTTTTGAAGCTTGGCAACCCCTTTCAATTAAAGTGATTTGCGCCAGTCTCTGCTTAGGGCTACATCAATAGGAAACAAACCATGGAGATAGAACTTGGAACTACTTTATTGTGTCAAGTTTCAAAGGACTAGCACAAACTGTGTTTGATTTAGAGTTCCACTACATGTTTCCATATAGTAGAAAACGGAGTGAAACCTAAAAATTAAAACTCTTGCTGCCAAGGAACGGTATAACCTAGAAGAACGAAATTTGGTGAGCCAAATGGGATTGGGGTACTGATCATTACCTGAAAGTGTCATCCAGATTGGGTGAAAAAATGTGTGCTTAGATTTCCGGTAACTCGTAGTTTTTTGGAAGTTTTGCAACCCCTTTCCATGAAAGTGATTTGTGACAGTCTCTGCTTACGGCTACATCAATAGGAAACAAACCATAGAGATAGAACTTGGAACTACTTTATTGTGTCAATTTTCAAAGAGCTAGCACAAACCGTCTTTAATTTAGAGTTCCAACTACATGTATCCATATGGGAGAAAACAGAGTGAAACCTAAATATTAAAACTGTTACTGCCAACGAACGGTTTTACCTAGAAGAACGAAATTTGGTGAGGCAAGTGGGATTGGGGTACTGATGATTACCTGAAAGTGTCATCTAGATTGGGTGAAAAAATGTGTGCTGAGATTTCAGGAAACTCGTAGTTTTTGGAAGCTTGGCAACCCCTTTCCTTGAAATTGATTTGAGCCAGTCTCTGCTTTGGGCTACATCAATAGGATACAAACAAAAGAGATAGAACTTGGAACTAATTTATTGTGTCAAGTTTCAAAGAGCTAACAGAAACCGTCTTTGATTTAGAGTTCCAACTACATGTATCCATATAGGAGAAAAAAGAGTGAAACCTATAAATTAAAACTGTTACTGACAATGAACGGTTTAATCCAGAATAATGAAATTTGGTGAGCCAAGTGGAATTGGGGTACTGATCATTACCTGAAAGTGTCATCAAGATGGATTGAAAAAATGTGTGCTGAGATGTCAGGAAACTCGTAATTTTTTGGAAGCTTGGCAACCCCTTTCCATGAAAGTCATTTGCGCCAGTCTCTGCTTAAGGCTACATCATAGGAAACAAACCATAGAGATAGAACTTGGAAGTACTTTATTGTGTGAAGTTTCAAAGAGCTAGCACAAACCGTGTTTGATTTAGAGTTCCAACTACATGTATCTATATAGGAGAAAAAAGAGTGAAACCTAAAAATTAAAACTGTTACTGCCAACGAACAGTTTAAACTAGAAGAACTAAATTTGGGGAGCCAAGTGGGATTGGGGTACTGATCATTACTTGAAAATGTCATCCAGATTGGGTGAAAAAATGTGTGCTGATATGTCAGGAAACTCGAAGTTTTTTAGAAGCTTGGCAACCCCTTTCCATGAAAGTGATTTGCGCCAGTCTCTGCTTAGGGCTACATCAATAGGAAACAAACCATAGAGATAGAACTTGGAACTACTTTATTGTGTCAAGTTTCAAAGAGGTATCACAAACCGTGTTTGATTTAGAGTTCCAACTACATGTATCCATATAGTAGAAAACAGAGTGAAACCTAATAATTAAAACTGTTACTGCCAACGAACTGTTTAACCTAGAAGAGCGAAATTTGGTGAGCCAAGTGGGATTGGGGTACTGATCATTACCTGAAAGTGCCATCAAGATTGTGTGAAAAAATGTGTGCTGAGATTTCAGGAACCTGTAGTTTTTTGGAAGATTGGCAACCCCTTTGCATGAAAGTGATTTGCGCCAGTCTCTGCTTAGGGATACATCAATAGGAAACGAATCATAGAGATAGAACTTGGAACTACTATATTGTGTCAAGTTTCAAAGAGCTAGCACAAACCGTGTTTGATTTAGAGTTCCAACTACATGTATCCATATAGGAGAAAACAGAGTGAAACCTAAAAATTAAAACTGTTACTGCCAACGAACGGTTTAAACTAGAAGAACTAAATTTGGGGAGCCAAGTGGGATTAGGGTACTGATCATTACCTGAAAGTGTCATCAAGATTGGGTGAAAAAATGTGTGCTGTGATGTCAGGAAACTCGAAGTTTTTGGAAGCTTGGCAACCCCTTTCCATGAAAGTGATTTGCGCCAGTCTCTGCTTAGGGCTACATCAATAGGAAACAAACCATAGAGATAGAACTTGAAACTTCTTTATTGTGTCAAGCTTCAAAGAGCTAGCACAAACCATGTTTGATTTAAAGTTCCAACTACATGTATCCATATAGGAGAAAACAGAGTGAAACCTAAAAATTAAAACTGTTACTGCCAAGGAACGGTTTAACCTAGAGAGCGAAATTTGGTGAGCCAAGTGGGACTGGGGTACTGATCATTACCTGAAAGTGCCATCAAGATTGGGTGAAAAAATGTGTGCTGAGATTTCAGGAAACTAGTAGTTTTTTGGAAGCTTGGCAACCCCTTTCCATGAAAGTGATTTGCGCCAGTCTCTGCTTAGTGCTACATCAATAGGAAACAAACCATAGAGATAGAACTTGGAACTACTTTATTGTGTCAAGTTTCCAAGAGCTAGCACAAACCGTGTTTGTTTTAGAGTTAAAACTACATGTATCCATATAGGAGAAAACAGAGTGAAACCTAAAAATTAAAACTGTTACTGCAAAGGAACGATTTAACCTAGAAGAACGAAATTTCGTGAGCCAAGTGGGATTTGGGTACTGATCATTACCTGAAAGTGTCATCCGGATTGGGAGAAAAAATGTGTGCTGAGATTTCACGAAACACGTAGTTTTTTGGAAGCTTTGCAACACCTTTCCATGAAAGTAATTTGCGCCAGTCTCTGCTTATAGCTACATCAATAGGAAAAAAACCATAGAGATAGAACTTGGAACTACATTATTGTGTCAAGTTTCAAAGAGCTAGCACAAACCGTGTTTGATTTAGAGTTCCAACTACAAGTATCCATATAGGAGAAAACAGAGTGAAACCTAAAAATTAAAACTGTTACTGCCAACGAACGGTTTAAACTAGAAGAACGAAATTTGGTGAGGCAAGTGGGATTTGGGTACTGATCATTACCTGAAAGTGTCATCCGGATTGGGAGAAAAAATGTGTGCTGAGATTTCAGGAAACTCGTAGTTTTTTGGAAGCTTTGCAACACCTTTCCATGAACGTAATTTGCGCCAGTCTCTGCTTATGGCTACATCAATAGGAAAAAAACCTTAGAGATAGAACTTGGAACTACATTATTGTGTCAAGTTTGAAATAGCTAGCACAAACCGTGTTTGATTTATAGTTCCAACTACATATATCCATATAGGAGAAAACAGAGTGAAACCTAAAAATTAAAACTGTTACTGCAAAAGAACGGTTTAACCTAGAAGAACGAAATTTGGTGAGCCTAGTGGGATTTGGGTACTGATCATTACCTGATAGTGTCATCAAGATTGGGGGAAAAAATGTGAGCTGAGATTTCAGGAAACTCATATTTTTTGGAAGCTTGGCAACCCCTTTCCATGAAAGTGAATTGCGCCAGTCTCTGCTTAGGGCTACATCAATAGGAAACAAACCATAGAGATAGAACTTGGAACTACTTTATTGTGTCAAGTTTCAAAGAGCTAGCACAATCCGTGTTTGATATAGAGTTCCAACTACATGTATCCATATAGGAGAAAACAGAGTGAAACTTAAAAATTAAAACTGTTACTCTCAACGAACGGTTTAACCTAGAAGAACGAAATTTGGTGAGCCAACTGTGATTGGGGTACTGATCATTAACGGAAATTGTCATCCAGATTGGGAGAAAAAATGTGTGCTGAGATTTCAGGGAACTCGTAGTTTTTTGGAAGCTTGGCAACCCCTTTCCATGAAAGTAATTTGTGCCAGTCTCTGCTTACAGCTCCATCAATAGGAAACAAACCATAGAGATAGAACTTGGAACTACTTTATTGTGTCAAGTTTCAAAGAGCTAGCACAAACCGTGTTTGATTTAGAGTTCCAAATACATGTATCCTTATAGGAGAAATCAGAGTGAACCTAAAAATTAAAACTGTTACTGCCATCGAACTGTTTAACCTAGAAGAACGAAATTTGGTGAGCCAAGTGGGATTTTGGTACTGATCATTATCTGAAAGTGTCATCAAGATTGGGTGAAAAAATGTGTGCTGTGATTTCATGAAACTGGTTTTTTGAAGCTTGGCAACCCCTTTCCATGAAAGTGATTTGTGCCAGTCTGTTCTTAGGTCTACATCAATAGGAAACAAACCATAGAGATACAACTTGGAACTACTTTATTGTGTCAAGGTTGAAAGAGCTAGCACAAACCGTCTTTGATTTAGAGTTCCAACGACATGTATCCATATAGGAGAAAACAGAGTGAAACCTAAAAATTAAAACTGTTACTGCCAACGAACGGTTTAACCTAGAAGAACAAAATTTGGTGAGCCAAGTGGGATTGGGGTACTGATCATTAACTGAAAGTGTCATCCGGATTGGGAGAAAAAATGTGTGCTGAGATTTCAGGAAACTCGTAGTTTTTTGGAAGCTTGGCAACCCCCTTCCATGAAAGTAATTTGCGCCAGTCTCTGCCTATGGCTACATCAATAGGAAACAAACCATAGAGATAGAACTTGGAACTACTTTATTGTGTCAAGTTTCAAAGAACTAGCACAAACCGTCTTTGACTTAGAGTTCCAACTACATGTATCCATAAAGCAGAAAACAGAATGAAACCTAAAAATTAAAACTGTTACTGCCAATGAACGGTTTAACCTAGAAGAACGAAATTTGGTGAGCCAAGTGGGATCGGGGTACTGATCATTACCTGAAAGTGTCATCAATCTTGGGTGAAAAAATGTGAGCTGAGATTTCAGAAAACTCGTAGTTTTTGGAAGCTTGGCAACCCCTTTCCATGAAAGTGATTTGTGCCAGTCTCTTCCTGGGCTACATCAATAGGAAACAAACCATAGAGATAGAACTTGGAACTACTTTATTGTGTCAAGTTTCAAAGAGCTAGCACAAACCGTGTTTGATTTAGAGTCCCAACTACATTTATCCATATAGAAGAAAACAGAGTGAAACCTAAAAATTAAAACTCTAACTGCCAATATACGGTTTAACCTAGAAGAACAAAATTTGGTGAGCCAAGTGGGATTGGGGTACGGATCATTCCTGAAAGTGCCATCAAGATTGGGTGAAAAAATGTGTGCTGAGATTTCAGGAAACTCTTAGTTTTTTTGGAAGCTTGGCAACCCCTATCCATGAAAGTGAATTGCGAGAGACTCTGCTAAGGACTACATCAATAGGAAAAAACCATAGAGATAGAACTTGGAACTAATTTATTGTGTCAAGTTTCAAAGGGCTAGCACAAACCGTGTTTGATTTATATTCCCAACTACATGTATCCATATAGGAGAAAACAGAGTGAAACCTAAATATTTAAACTGTTACTGCCAACGAACGGTTTAATCTAGAAGAACGAAATTTGGTCAGGCAAGTCGGATTGGGGTACTGATCATTACCTCAAACTGTCATCAAGATTGTGTTAAAAAATGTGTGCTGAGATTTCAGGAAACTCGTAGTTTTTTGGAAGCTTGTCAACCCCTTTCCATGAAAGTAATTTGCGCCAGTCTCTGCTTAGGGCTACGTCAAAAGGAAACAAACCATAGAGATACAACTTGGAACTACTTTATTGTGTCAAGTTTCAAAGAGCTAGCACAAACCGTGTTTGATTTAGAGTTCCAACTACATGTATCAATATAGGAGAAAACAGAGTGAAACCTAAATATTTAAACTGTTACTGCCAACGAACGGTTTAACCTAGAAGAACGAAATTAGGTGAGCCAAGTGGGATTGGGGTACTAATCATATCCTGAAAGTGTCATCAAGATTGGGTGAAAAAATTTGTGCTGAGATTTCAGGAAACTCGTAGTTTTTGGAAGCTTGGCAACCCCTTTCCATGAAAGTGATTTGCGCCAGTCTCTGCTTAGGGCTATATCTATAGAAAACAAACCATAGAGATAGAACTTGGAACTACTTTATTGTGTCAAGTTTCAAAGAGCTAGCTCAAATGTGTTTGATTTAGAGTTCCACTACATGTATCCATATAGGAGAAAACGGAGTGAAACCTAAAAATTAAAACTTTTGCTGCCAAGGAACGGTTTAACATAGAAGAACGAAATTTGGTGAGCCATGTGGGATTGGGGTTCTGATCATTACCTGAAAGTGTCATCCAGATTGGGTGAAAAAATGTGTGCTGAGATTTCCGGCAACTCGTAGTTTTTTGGAAGTTTGGCAACCCCTTTCCATGAAAGTGATTTGTGCCAGTTTCTGCTTATGGCTACATCACTAGGAAACAAACCATAGAGATAGAACTTTGAACTACTTTATTGTGTCAAGTTTCAAAGAGCTAGCAAAAACCATCTTTGATTTAGAGTTCCAACTACATGTATCCATATAGGAGAAAACAGAGCGAAACCTAAGAATTAAAACCGTTACTGCCAACGAACGGTTTAACCTAGAAGAACCAAATTCGGTGAGCCAAGTGGGACTGGGGTACTGATCATTACCTGAAAGTGTCATCTAGATTGGGTGAAAAAATGTGTGCTGAGATTTCAGGAAACTCGTAGTTTTTTGAAGCTTGGCAACCCCATTTCCATTAAAGTGATTTACGCCAGTCTCTCCTTAGGGCTACATAAATAGGAAACAAACCATAGAGATAGAACTTGGAACTACTTTATTTGTCAAGTTTCAAAGAGCTCGCACAAACTGTGTTTGATTTAGAGTTCCAACTACATGTATCCATATAGGAGAAAACAGAATGAAATCTAAAAATTAAAACTGTTACTGCCAACGAACTGTTTAACCTAGAAGAACGAAATTTGGGGAGGCAAGTCGGATTGGGGTACTGATCATTGCCTGAAAGTGTCATCAAGATTTGGTGAAAAAATGTGTGCTGAGATTTCAGGAAACTCGTAGTATTTTGGAAGCTTGGCAACCCCTTTCCATGAAAGTGATTTGCGCCAGTCTCTGCTTAGGGCTACGTCAATAGGAAACAAACCATAGAGATGGAACTTGGAACGACTTTATTGTGTCAAGTTTCAAAGAGCTAGCACAAACCGTCTTTGATTTAGAGTTCCAAATACATGTATCCATATAGGAGAAAACAGAGTGAAACCTAAAAATTAAAATGTTACTGCCAACGAACGGTTTAACCTAGAAGAACGAAATTTGGTAAGCCAAGTGAGACTGGGGTAGTGATCATTACCTGAAAGTGTCATCTATATTGGGTGAAAAAATGTGTGCTGAGATTTCAGGAAACTCGTAGTTTTTTGAAGCTTGGCAACCCCTTTCCATTAAAGTGATTTGCGCCAGTCTCTCCTTAGGGCTACATCAATAGGAAAAAAACCATAGAGATAGAACTTGGAACTACTTTATTGTGTCAAGTTTCAAAGAGCTAGCACAAACCGTGTTTGATTTAGCATTCCAACTACATGTATCCATATAGGTGAAAACAGAGTGAAATCTAAAAATTAAAACTGTTACTGCCAACGAACAGTTTAACCTAGAAGAACGAAATTTGGTGAGGCAAGTAGGATTGGGGTACTGATCATTGCCTGAAAGTGTCATCCAGATTGGGTGAAAAAATGTGTGCTGAGACTTCAGGGAACTCGTAGTTTTTTGGAAGCCTGGCAACCCCTTTCCATGAAAGTGATTTGCGCCAGTCTCTGCTTATGGCTACATCAATAGGAAAAAAACCATTGAGATAGAGCTTGGTTCTACTTAATTGTGTCAAGTTTCAAAGCAATAGCACAAAAAGTGTTTGATTTGGAGTTAAAACTACATGTATCCATATAGGAGAAAACAGAGTGAAACCTAAAAATTAAAACTGTTACTACCAACGAACGGTTTAACGCAGAAGAACGAAATATGGTGATCCAAGTGGGATTGGGGTACTGATCATTACCTGAAAGTGTCATCTAGATTGGGTGAAAAAATGTGTGCTGAGATTTCAGGATACTCGTAGTTTTTTGGAAGCTTGGCAACCCCTTTCCATGAAAGTGATTTGTGCCAGTCTCTGCTTAGGGCTACATCAATACGAAACAAACCATAGAGGTAGAACTTGGAACTACTTTACTTTGTCAAGTTTCAAAGAGCTAGCACATACCGTTTTTGAATTAGAGGCCCAACTACATGTATCTATATAGGAGAAAACAGAGTGAAACCTAAAAATTTAAACTGTTCCTGCCAATGAACGGTTTAACCTAGAAGAACGAAATTTGATGAGCCAAGTGGGATTGGGGTACTGATCTTTACCTGCAATTGTCATCAAGTTTGGGTGAAAAAATGTGTGCTGAGATTTCAGGAAACTCAATTTTTTTTGAAGCTTTGCAACCCCTTTCCATGTAAGTGATATGCGCCAGTTTCTGCTTAGGGCTACATCAATAGGAAACAAACCATAGAGATAGAACTTGGAACTACTTTATTGTGTCAAGTTTCAAAGAGCTAGCACAAACAGTGTTTGATTTGCAGTTCCAAATACATGTATCCATATAGGAGAAAACAGAGTGAAACCTAAAAATTAAAACTCTTGCTGCCAAGGAACAGTTTAATCTAGAAGAACGAAATTTGGTGAGCCAAATGGGATTGGGCTACTGATCATTACCTGAAAGTGTCATCCAGATTGGGTGAAAAAATGGGTGCTGTGATTTCAAGAAACTCGTAGTTTTTTGGAAGCTTGACAACCACTTTCCATGAAAGTGATTTGCGCCAGTGTCTGCTTATCGCTACATGAATAGTAAACAAACCATAGAGATAGAACTTGGAACTACTTTATTGTGTCAAGTTTCAAAGAGCTAGCACTAACCGGGTTTGATTTAGAGTTCCAAATACATGTATCCATATAAAAGAAAACAGAGTGAAACCTAAAAATTAAAACTGTTACTGCCAACGAACGGTTTAACCTAGAAGAACGAAATTTGTTGAGCCAAGTGGGATTGGGGTACTGATCATTGCCTGAAAGTGTCATCCAGATTGGGTGAAAAAATGTGTGCTGAGATTTCAGGAAACTCGTAGTTTTTTTGAAGCTTTGCAACCCCTTTCCATGAAAGTGATTTGTGACAGTCTCTGCTTACGGCTACATCAATAGGAAACAAACCATAGAGATAGAACTTGGAACTACTTTATTGTGTCAATTTTCAAAGAGCTAGCACAAACCGTCTTTAATTTAGAGTTCCAACTACATGTATCCATATGGGAGAAAACAGAGTGAAACCTAAATATTAAAACTGTTACTGCCAACGAACGGTTTTACCTAGAAGAACGAAATTTGGTGAGGCAAGTGGGATTGGGGTACTGATGATTACCTGAAAGTGTCATCTAGATTGGGTGAAAAAATGTGTGCTGAGATTTCAGGAAACTCGTAGTTTTTGGAAGCTTGGCAACCCCTTTCCTTGAAATTGATTTGAGCCAGTCTCTGCTTTGGGCTACATCAATAGGATACAAACAAAAGAGATAGAACTTGGAACTAATTTATTGTGTCAAGTTTCAAAGAGCTAACAGAAACCGTCTTTGATTTAGAGTTCCAACTACATGTATCCATATAGGAGAAAAAAGAGTGAAACCTATAAATTAAAACTGTTACTGACAATGAACGGTTTAATCCAGAATAATGAAATTTGGTGAGCCAAGTGGAATTGGGGTACTGATCATTACCTGAAAGTGTCATCAAGATGGATTGAAAAAATGTGTGCTGAGATGTCAGGAAACTCGTAATTTTTTGGAAGCTTGGCAACCCCTTTCCATGAAAGTCATTTGCGCCAGTCTCTGCTTAAGGCTACATCATAGGAAACAAACCATAGAGATAGAACTTGGAAGTACTTTATTGTGTGAAGTTTCAAAGAGCTAGCACAAACCGTGTTTGATTTAGAGTTCCAACTACATGTATCTATATAGGAGAAAAAAGAGTGAAACCTAAAAATTAAAACTGTTACTGCCAACGAACAGTTTAAACTAGAAGAACTAAATTTGGGGAGCCAAGTGGGATTGGGGTACTGATCATTACTTGAAAATGTCATCCAGATTGGGTGAAAAAATGTGTGCTGATATGTCAGGAAACTCGAAGTTTTTTAGAAGCTTGGCAACCCCTTTCCATGAAAGTGATTTGCGCCAGTCTCTGCTTAGGGCTACATCAATAGGAAACAAACCATAGAGATAGAACTTGGAACTACTTTATTGTGTCAAGTTTCAAAGAGGTATCACAAACCGTGTTTGATTTAGAGTTCCAACTACATGTATCCATATAGTAGAAAACAGAGTGAAACCTAATAATTAAAACTGTTACTGCCAACGAACTGTTTAACCTAGAAGAGCGAAATTTGGTGAGCCAAGTGGGATTGGGGTACTGATCATTACCTGAAAGTGCCATCAAGATTGTGTGAAAAAATGTGTGCTGAGATTTCAGGAACCTGTAGTTTTTTGGAAGATTGGCAACCCCTTTGCATGAAAGTGATTTGCGCCAGTCTCTGCTTAGGGATACATCAATAGGAAACGAATCATAGAGATAGAACTTGGAACTACTATATTGTGTCAAGTTTCAAAGAGCTAGCACAAACCGTGTTTGATTTAGAGTTCCAACTACATGTATCCATATAGGAGAAAACAGAGTGAAACCTAAAAATTAAAACTGTTACTGCCAACGAACGGTTTAAACTAGAAGAACTAAATTTGGGGAGCCAAGTGGGATTAGGGTACTGATCATTACCTGAAAGTGTCATCAAGATTGGGTGAAAAAATGTGTGCTGTGATGTCAGGAAACTCGAAGTTTTTGGAAGCTTGGCAACCCCTTTCCATGAAAGTGATTTGCGCCAGTCTCTGCTTAGGGCTACATCAATAGGAAACAAACCATAGAGATAGAACTTGAAACTTCTTTATTGTGTCAAGCTTCAAAGAGCTAGCACAAACCATGTTTGATTTAAAGTTCCAACTACATGTATCCATATAGGAGAAAACAGAGTGAAACCTAAAAATTAAAACTGTTACTGCCAAGGAACGGTTTAACCTAGAGAGCGAAATTTGGTGAGCCAAGTGGGACTGGGGTACTGATCATTACCTGAAAGTGCCATCAAGATTGGGTGAAAAAATGTGTGCTGAGATTTCAGGAAACTAGTAGTTTTTTGGAAGCTTGGCAACCCCTTTCCATGAAAGTGATTTGCGCCAGTCTCTGCTTAGTGCTACATCAATAGGAAACAAACCATAGAGATAGAACTTGGAACTACTTTATTGTGTCAAGTTTCCAAGAGCTAGCACAAACCGTGTTTGTTTTAGAGTTAAAACTACATGTATCCATATAGGAGAAAACAGAGTGAAACCTAAAAATTAAAACTGTTACTGCAAAGGAACGATTTAACCTAGAAGAACGAAATTTCGTGAGCCAAGTGGGATTTGGGTACTGATCATTACCTGAAAGTGTCATCCGGATTGGGAGAAAAAATGTGTGCTGAGATTTCACGAAACACGTAGTTTTTTGGAAGCTTTGCAACACCTTTCCATGAAAGTAATTTGCGCCAGTCTCTGCTTATAGCTACATCAATAGGAAAAAAACCATAGAGATAGAACTTGGAACTACATTATTGTGTCAAGTTTCAAAGAGCTAGCACAAACCGTGTTTGATTTAGAGTTCCAACTACAAGTATCCATATAGGAGAAAACAGAGTGAAACCTAAAAATTAAAACTGTTACTGCCAACGAACGGTTTAAACTAGAAGAACGAAATTTGGTGAGGCAAGTGGGATTTGGGTACTGATCATTACCTGAAAGTGTCATCCGGATTGGGAGAAAAAATGTGTGCTGAGATTTCAGGAAACTCGTAGTTTTTTGGAAGCTTTGCAACACCTTTCCATGAACGTAATTTGCGCCAGTCTCTGCTTATGGCTACATCAATAGGAAAAAAACCTTAGAGATAGAACTTGGAACTACATTATTGTGTCAAGTTTGAAATAGCTAGCACAAACCGTGTTTGATTTATAGTTCCAACTACATATATCCATATAGGAGAAAACAGAGTGAAACCTAAAAATTAAAACTGTTACTGCAAAAGAACGGTTTAACCTAGAAGAACGAAATTTGGTGAGCCTAGTGGGATTTGGGTACTGATCATTACCTGATAGTGTCATCAAGATTGGGGGAAAAAATGTGAGCTGAGATTTCAGGAAACTCATATTTTTTGGAAGCTTGGCAACCCCTTTCCATGAAAGTGAATTGCGCCAGTCTCTGCTTAGGGCTACATCAATAGGAAACAAACCATAGAGATAGAACTTGGAACTACTTTATTGTGTCAAGTTTCAAAGAGCTAGCACAATCCGTGTTTGATATAGAGTTCCAACTACATGTATCCATATAGGAGAAAACAGAGTGAAACTTAAAAATTAAAACTGTTACTCTCAACGAACGGTTTAACCTAGAAGAACGAAATTTGGTGAGCCAACTGTGATTGGGGTACTGATCATTAACGGAAATTGTCATCCAGATTGGGAGAAAAAATGTGTGCTGAGATTTCAGGGAACTCGTAGTTTTTTGGAAGCTTGGCAACCCCTTTCCATGAAAGTAATTTGTGCCAGTCTCTGCTTACAGCTCCATCAATAGGAAACAAACCATAGAGATAGAACTTGGAACTACTTTATTGTGTCAAGTTTCAAAGAGCTAGCACAAACCGTGTTTGATTTAGAGTTCCAAATACATGTATCCTTATAGGAGAAATCAGAGTGAACCTAAAAATTAAAACTGTTACTGCCATCGAACTGTTTAACCTAGAAGAACGAAATTTGGTGAGCCAAGTGGGATTTTGGTACTGATCATTATCTGAAAGTGTCATCAAGATTGGGTGAAAAAATGTGTGCTGTGATTTCATGAAACTGGTTTTTTGAAGCTTGGCAACCCCTTTCCATGAAAGTGATTTGTGCCAGTCTGTTCTTAGGTCTACATCAATAGGAAACAAACCATAGAGATACAACTTGGAACTACTTTATTGTGTCAAGGTTGAAAGAGCTAGCACAAACCGTCTTTGATTTAGAGTTCCAACGACATGTATCCATATAGGAGAAAACAGAGTGAAACCTAAAAATTAAAACTGTTACTGCCAACGAACGGTTTAACCTAGAAGAACAAAATTTGGTGAGCCAAGTGGGATTGGGGTACTGATCATTAACTGAAAGTGTCATCCGGATTGGGAGAAAAAATGTGTGCTGAGATTTCAGGAAACTCGTAGTTTTTTGGAAGCTTGGCAACCCCCTTCCATGAAAGTAATTTGCGCCAGTCTCTGCCTATGGCTACATCAATAGGAAACAAACCATAGAGATAGAACTTGGAACTACTTTATTGTGTCAAGTTTCAAAGAACTAGCACAAACCGTCTTTGACTTAGAGTTCCAACTACATGTATCCATAAAGCAGAAAACAGAATGAAACCTAAAAATTAAAACTGTTACTGCCAATGAACGGTTTAACCTAGAAGAACGAAATTTGGTGAGCCAAGTGGGATCGGGGTACTGATCATTACCTGAAAGTGTCATCAATCTTGGGTGAAAAAATGTGAGCTGAGATTTCAGAAAACTCGTAGTTTTTGGAAGCTTGGCAACCCCTTTCCATGAAAGTGATTTGTGCCAGTCTCTTCCTGGGCTACATCAATAGGAAACAAACCATAGAGATAGAACTTGGAACTACTTTATTGTGTCAAGTTTCAAAGAGCTAGCACAAACCGTGTTTGATTTAGAGTCCCAACTACATTTATCCATATAGAAGAAAACAGAGTGAAACCTAAAAATTAAAACTCTAACTGCCAATATACGGTTTAACCTAGAAGAACAAAATTTGGTGAGCCAAGTGGGATTGGGGTACGGATCATTCCTGAAAGTGCCATCAAGATTGGGTGAAAAAATGTGTGCTGAGATTTCAGGAAACTCTTAGTTTTTTTGGAAGCTTGGCAACCCCTATCCATGAAAGTGAATTGCGAGAGACTCTGCTAAGGACTACATCAATAGGAAAAAACCATAGAGATAGAACTTGGAACTAATTTATTGTGTCAAGTTTCAAAGGGCTAGCACAAACCGTGTTTGATTTATATTCCCAACTACATGTATCCATATAGGAGAAAACAGAGTGAAACCTAAATATTTAAACTGTTACTGCCAACGAACGGTTTAATCTAGAAGAACGAAATTTGGTCAGGCAAGTCGGATTGGGGTACTGATCATTACCTCAAACTGTCATCAAGATTGTGTTAAAAAATGTGTGCTGAGATTTCAGGAAACTCGTAGTTTTTTGGAAGCTTGTCAACCCCTTTCCATGAAAGTAATTTGCGCCAGTCTCTGCTTAGGGCTACGTCAAAAGGAAACAAACCATAGAGATACAACTTGGAACTACTTTATTGTGTCAAGTTTCAAAGAGCTAGCACAAACCGTGTTTGATTTAGAGTTCCAACTACATGTATCAATATAGGAGAAAACAGAGTGAAACCTAAATATTTAAACTGTTACTGCCAACGAACGGTTTAACCTAGAAGAACGAAATTAGGTGAGCCAAGTGGGATTGGGGTACTAATCATATCCTGAAAGTGTCATCAAGATTGGGTGAAAAAATTTGTGCTGAGATTTCAGGAAACTCGTAGTTTTTGGAAGCTTGGCAACCCCTTTCCATGAAAGTGATTTGCGCCAGTCTCTGCTTAGGGCTATATCTATAGAAAACAAACCATAGAGATAGAACTTGGAACTACTTTATTGTGTCAAGTTTCAAAGAGCTAGCTCAAATGTGTTTGATTTAGAGTTCCACTACATGTATCCATATAGGAGAAAACGGAGTGAAACCTAAAAATTAAAACTTTTGCTGCCAAGGAACGGTTTAACATAGAAGAACGAAATTTGGTGAGCCATGTGGGATTGGGGTTCTGATCATTACCTGAAAGTGTCATCCAGATTGGGTGAAAAAATGTGTGCTGAGATTTCCGGCAACTCGTAGTTTTTTGGAAGTTTGGCAACCCCTTTCCATGAAAGTGATTTGTGCCAGTTTCTGCTTATGGCTACATCACTAGGAAACAAACCATAGAGATAGAACTTTGAACTACTTTATTGTGTCAAGTTTCAAAGAGCTAGCAAAAACCATCTTTGATTTAGAGTTCCAACTACATGTATCCATATAGGAGAAAACAGAGCGAAACCTAAGAATTAAAACCGTTACTGCCAACGAACGGTTTAACCTAGAAGAACCAAATTCGGTGAGCCAAGTGGGACTGGGGTACTGATCATTACCTGAAAGTGTCATCTAGATTGGGTGAAAAAATGTGTGCTGAGATTTCAGGAAACTCGTAGTTTTTTGAAGCTTGGCAACCCCATTTCCATTAAAGTGATTTACGCCAGTCTCTCCTTAGGGCTACATAAATAGGAAACAAACCATAGAGATAGAACTTGGAACTACTTTATTTGTCAAGTTTCAAAGAGCTCGCACAAACTGTGTTTGATTTAGAGTTCCAACTACATGTATCCATATAGGAGAAAACAGAATGAAATCTAAAAATTAAAACTGTTACTGCCAACGAACTGTTTAACCTAGAAGAACGAAATTTGGGGAGGCAAGTCGGATTGGGGTACTGATCATTGCCTGAAAGTGTCATCAAGATTTGGTGAAAAAATGTGTGCTGAGATTTCAGGAAACTCGTAGTATTTTGGAAGCTTGGCAACCCCTTTCCATGAAAGTGATTTGCGCCAGTCTCTGCTTAGGGCTACGTCAATAGGAAACAAACCATAGAGATGGAACTTGGAACGACTTTATTGTGTCAAGTTTCAAAGAGCTAGCACAAACCGTCTTTGATTTAGAGTTCCAAATACATGTATCCATATAGGAGAAAACAGAGTGAAACCTAAAAATTAAAATGTTACTGCCAACGAACGGTTTAACCTAGAAGAACGAAATTTGGTAAGCCAAGTGAGACTGGGGTAGTGATCATTACCTGAAAGTGTCATCTATATTGGGTGAAAAAATGTGTGCTGAGATTTCAGGAAACTCGTAGTTTTTTGAAGCTTGGCAACCCCTTTCCATTAAAGTGATTTGCGCCAGTCTCTCCTTAGGGCTACATCAATAGGAAAAAAACCATAGAGATAGAACTTGGAACTACTTTATTGTGTCAAGTTTCAAAGAGCTAGCACAAACCGTGTTTGATTTAGCATTCCAACTACATGTATCCATATAGGTGAAAACAGAGTGAAATCTAAAAATTAAAACTGTTACTGCCAACGAACAGTTTAACCTAGAAGAACGAAATTTGGTGAGGCAAGTAGGATTGGGGTACTGATCATTGCCTGAAAGTGTCATCCAGATTGGGTGAAAAAATGTGTGCTGAGACTTCAGGGAACTCGTAGTTTTTTGGAAGCCTGGCAACCCCTTTCCATGAAAGTGATTTGCGCCAGTCTCTGCTTATGGCTACATCAATAGGAAAAAAAACCATTGAGATAGAGCTTGGTTCTACTTAATTGTGTCAAGTTTCAAAGCAATAGCACAAAAAGTGTTTGATTTGGAGTTAAAACTACATGTATCCATATAGGAGAAAACAGAGTGAAACCTAAAAATTAAAACTGTTACTACCAACGAACGGTTTAACGCAGAAGAACGAAATATGGTGATCCAAGTGGGATTGGGGTACTGATCATTACCTGAAAGTGTCATCTAGATTGGGTGAAAAAATGTGTGCTGAGATTTCAGGATACTCGTAGTTTTTTGGAAGCTTGGCAACCCCTTTCCATGAAAGTGATTTGTGCCAGTCTCTGCTTAGGGCTACATCAATACGAAACAAACCATAGAGGTAGAACTTGGAACTACTTTACTTTGTCAAGTTTCAAAGAGCTAGCACATACCGTTTTTGAATTAGAGGCCCAACTACATGTATCTATATAGGAGAAAACAGAGTGAAACCTAAAAATTTAAACTGTTCCTGCCAATGAACGGTTTAACCTAGAAGAACGAAATTTGATGAGCCAAGTGGGATTGGGGTACTGATCTTTACCTGCAATTGTCATCAAGTTTGGGTGAAAAAATGTGTGCTGAGATTTCAGGAAACTCAATTTTTTTTGAAGCTTTGCAACCCCTTTCCATGTAAGTGATATGCGCCAGTTTCTGCTTAGGGCTACATCAATAGGAAACAAACCATAGAGATAGAACTTGGAACTACTTTATTGTGTCAAGTTTCAAAGAGCTAGCACAAACAGTGTTTGATTTGCAGTTCCAAATACATGTATCCATATAGGAGAAAACAGAGTGAAACCTAAAAATTAAAACTCTTGCTGCCAAGGAACAGTTTAATCTAGAAGAACGAAATTTGGTGAGCCAAATGGGATTGGGCTACTGATCATTACCTGAAAGTGTCATCCAGATTGGGTGAAAAAATGGGTGCTGTGATTTCAAGAAACTCGTAGTTTTTTGGAAGCTTGACAACCACTTTCCATGAAAGTGATTTGCGCCAGTGTCTGCTTATCGCTACATGAATAGTAAACAAACCATAGAGATAGAACTTGGAACTACTTTATTGTGTCAAGTTTCAAAGAGCTAGCACTAACCGGGTTTGATTTAGAGTTCCAAATACATGTATCCATATAAAAGAAAACAGAGTGAAACCTAAAAATTAAAACTGTTACTGCCAACGAACGGTTTAACCTAGAAGAACGAAATTTGTTGAGCCAAGTGGGATTGGGGTACTGATCATTGCCTGAAAGTGTCATCCAGATTGGGTGAAAAAATGTGTGCTGAGATTTCAGGAAACTCGTAGTTTTTTTGAAGCTTTGCAACCCCTTTCCATGAAAGTGATTTGCGCCAGTCACTGCTTAGGGCTACGTCAATAGGAAACAAACCATAGAGATAGAACTTGGAAATACTTTATTGTGTCAAGTTTCAAAGAGCTAGCACAAACAGTCTTTGATTTAGAGTTCCAACTACATGTATCCATATAGGAGAAAACAGAGTGAAACCTAAAAATTAAAACTGTTACTGCCAACGAACGGTTTAACCTAGAAGAACAAAATTTGGTGAGAAAAGTGGGAATGGGGAACTGATCATTTCCTTAAAGTGTCATCAAGATTGGGTGAAAAAATGTGTGCTGAGATTTCAGGAAACTCGCAGTTTTTTGGAAGCTTGGCAACCCCTTTCCATGAAAGTGATTTGTGCCAGTCTCTGCTTAGGGATACATCAATAAGAAACAAACCATAGAGATAGAACTTGGAACTACTTTATTGTGTCAAGTTTCAAAGAGCTAGCACAAACCGTGTTTGATTTGGAGTTCCAACTACATGTATCCATATGGAGAAAACAGAGTGAAACCTAAATATTAAAACTGTTACTGCCAACGAACGGTTTAACCTAGAAGAACGAAATTTGGTGAGCCAAGTGGGATTGGGGTACTGATCATTGCCTGAAAGTGTCATCCAGATTGGGTGAAAAAATGTGTGCTGAGATTTCAGGGAACTTGTAGTTTTGTGGAAGCTTGGCAACACCTTTCCATGAAAGTGATTTGCGCCAGTCTCTGCTTATGGCTACATCAATAGGAAACAAACCATAGAGATAGATCTTGGAACTATTTTATTATGACAAATTTCAAAGAGCTAGCACAAACCGTGTTTGATTTGGAGTTCCAACTACATGTATCCATATAGGAGAAAACAGAGTGAAACGTAAAAATTAAAACTGCTACTGTCAACGAACAGTTTAACCTAGAAGAACGAAACTTGGTGAGCCAAGTGGGATTGGGGTACTGATCATTGCCTGAAAGTGTCATCAAGATTGGGTGAAAAAATGTGTGCTGAGATTTCAGGGAACTCTTAGTTTTTTGGAAGCTTGGCAACCCCTTTCCATGAAAGTGATTTGCGCCAGTCTCTGCTTATGGCTACATCAATAGGAAACAAACCATAGAGATAGATCTTGGAACTACTTTATTGTGTCAACTTTCAAAGAGATAGCTCAAATGTGTTTGATTACAGTTCTACTACATGTATCCATAGTGGAGAAAAAGGAGTGAAACCTAAAAATTAAAACTCTTGCTGCCAAGGAACGGTTTAACATAGAAGAACGAAATTTGGTGAGCCATGTGGGATTGGGGTTCTGATCATTACGCGAAAGTGTCATCCAGATTGGGAGAAAAAAATGTGTGCTGGGATTTCCGGCAACTCGTAGTTTTTTGGAAGTTTGGCAACCCCTTTCCATGAAAGTGATTTGCGCCAGTCTCTGCTTATGGCTACATCAATAGGAAACAAACCATAGAGATAGAACTTGGAACTACTTTATTGCGTCAAGTTTCAAAGAGCTAGCACAAACCATCTTTGATTTAGAGTTCCAACTACATGTATCCATATAGGAGAAAACAGAGCGAAACCTAAGAATTAAAACCGTTACTGCCAACGAACGGTTTAACCTAGAAGAACCAAATTCGATGAGCCAAGTGGGACTGGGGTACTGATCATTACCTGAAAGTGTCATCAAGATTGGGTGAAAAAATGTGTGCTGAGATTTCAGGAAACTCGTAGCATTTTGTAAGCTTGGCAACCCCTTTCCATGAAAGTCATTTGTGCCAGTTTCTGCTTAGGGCTACATCAATAGGAAACAAACCATAGAGATAGAAGTTTGAACTACTTTATTGTGTCAAGTTTCAAAGAGCTAGCACAAACCGTGTTTGATTTAGAGTTCCAACTACATGTATGCATATAGGAGAAAACAGAGTGAAACCTAAAAATTAAAACTGTTACTGCCAACGAACGGATTAACCCAAAAGAACGAAATTTGGTGATCCAAGTGGGATTGGGGTTCTGATCATTACCTGAAAGTGTCATCAAGATTTGGTGAAAAAATGTGTGCTGAGATTTCAGGAAACACGTAGTTTTTTGAAGCTTGGCAACCACTTTCCATGAAAGTGATTTGCGCCAGTCTCTGCTTAGGGCTACATCAATAGGAAACAAAACATAGAGATAGAACTTGGAACTACTTTATTGTGTCAAGTTTCAAAGAGCTAGCACAAACCGTGTTTGATTTGGAGTTCCAACTACATGTATCAATATAGGAGAAAACAGACTGAAACCTAAAAATTAAAACTGTTACTGCCAAAGAACGTTTTAACCTAGAAGAACGAAATTTGTTGAGCCAAGTGGGATTGGGGTACTGATCATTGCCTGAATGTGTCATCCTATTGGGTGAAAAAATATGTGCTGAGATTTCAGGAAACTCGTAGTTTTTTGGAAGCTTGGCAACCCCTTTCCATGAAAGTGATTTGCGCCAGTCTCTGCTTAGGACTACATCAATAGGAAACAAACTATAGAGATAGAACATGGAACTACTTTATTGTGTCAAGTTTCAAAGAGCTAGCACAAACAGTGTTTGATTTAGAGTTCCAACTACATGTATCCTTATGGGAGAAAACAGAGTGAAACCTAAAAATTCAAACTGTTACTGCCAACAAACGGTTTAACCTAGAAGAACGAAATTTGGTGAGCCAAGTGGGATTGGGGTACCGATCATTACCTGATAGTGTCATCAAGATTGGGGGAAAAATGTGTGCTGAGATTTCAGGAAAATCGTAGTTTTTTGGAAGCTTGGCAACCCCTTTCCATGTAAGTGAATTGTGCCAGTCGCTGCTTAGGGCTACATCAATAGGAAACAAACCATAGAGATGGAACTTGGAACTACTTTATTGCGTCAAGTTTCAAAGAGCTAGCGCAAACCGTGTTTGATTTAGAGTTCCAACTACATGTATCCATATAGGAGAAAACAGAGTGAAACCTAAAAATTAAAACTGTTACTGTCAACGAACGGTTTAACCTAGAAGAACGAAATTTGGTGAGCCAAGTGTGATTGGGGTACTGATCAGTAACTGAAAGTGTCATCCGGATTGGGAGAAAAAATGTGTGCTTAGATTTCATGAAACTCGTAGTTTTTTGGAAGCTTGGCAACCCCTTTCCATGAAAGTAATTTGTGCCAGTCTCTGCTTACAGCTACAACAATAGGAAACAAACCATAGGGATAGAACTTGGAACTACATTATTGTGTCAAGTTTCAAAGAGCTAGCACAAACCATGTTTGATTTAGAGTACCAACTACTAGTATCCATATAGGAGAAAACAGAGTGAAACCTAATAATTAAAACTGTTACTACAAAAGAACGGTTTAACCTAGAAGAACAAAATTTGGTGAGGCAAGTTGGATTAGGGTACTGATCATTACCTAAAATGTCATCCGGATTGGGAGAAAAAAATGTGTGCTGAGATTTCATGAAACTCGTAGTTTTTTGAAAGCTTGGCAACCCCCTTTTATGAAAGTAATTTGAGCCAGGCTCTGGTTATGGCTACATCAATAGGAAACAAACCATAGAGATAGAACTTGGAACTACAATATTGTGTCAAGTTTCAAAGAGCTAGCACAAACCGTGTTTGATTTAGAGTTCCAACTACATGTATCCATATAGGAGAAAACAGAGTGAAACCTAAAAATTAAAACTGTTACTGCCAACGAACGTTTTAACGTAGAAGAACGAAATTTGGTGAGCCAAGTGGGATTGGGGTACTGATCATTTCCTGAAAGTGTCATCAAGATTGGGTGAAAAAATGTGTGCTGAGATTTCAGGAAACTCGTAGATTTTTTGAAGCTTTGCAACCCCTTTCCATGAAAGTGATTTGCGCCAGTCACTGCTTAGGGCTACGTCAATAGGAAACAAACCATAGAGATAGAACTTGGAACTACTTTATTGTGTCAAGTTTCAAAGAGCTAGCACAAACCGTCTTTGATTTAGAGTTTCACTACATGTATCCATATAGGAGAAAACAGAGTGAAACCAAAAATTAAAATTGTTACTGCCAACGAACGGTTTAACCTAGAAGAACGAAATTCGGTTAGCCAAGTGGGATTGGGGTAGTGATCATTACCTGAAAGTGTCATCCAGATTGGGTGAAAAAATATGTGCTGAGATTTCAGGAAACTCGTAGTTTTTTGGAAGCTTGGCAACCCCTTTCCATGAAAGTGATTTGCGCCATTCTCTGCTTAGGGCTACATCAATAGGAAACAAACCATAGAGATAGAACTTGGAACTACTTTATTGTGTCAACTTTCAAAGAGCTAGCAAAAACCGTGTTTGATTTGGAGTTCCAACTACATGTATCCATATAGGCGAAAACAGAGTGAAACCTAAAAATTAAAACTGTTACTGCCAACGAACGGTTTAACCCAGAAGAACGAATTTGGTGATCCATGTGGGATTGGGGTACTGATCATTACCTGAAAGTGTCATCTAGATTGGGTGAAAAAACATGTGCTGAGATTTCATGAAACTCGTAGTTTTTTGGAAGCTTGGCAACCCCTTTCCATGAAAGTGATTTGTGCCAGTCTCTGCTTAGGGCTACATCAATACGAAACAAACCGTAGAGGTAGAACTTGGAACTACTTTATTTTGTCAAGTTTCAAAGAGCTAGCACATACCGTTTTTGAATTAGAGGCCCAAGTACATGTATCCATACAGGAGAAAACAGAGTGAAACCTAAAAATTTAAACTGTTCCTGCCAACGAACGGTTTAAACTAGAAGAACGAAATTTGATGAGCCAAGTGGGATTGGGGTACTGATCTTTACCTGCAAGTGTCATCAAGTTTGGGTGAAAAAATGTGTGCTGAGATTTCAGGAAACTCGTAGTTTTTTGGAAGCTTGGCAACCCATTTCCATGAAAGTGATTTGCGCCAATATCTGCTTAGGGCAACATCAATAGGAAACAAACCTTAGAGATAGAACTTTGAACTACTTTATTGTGTCAAGTTTCAAAAAGCTAGCACAAACCGTCTTTGACTTAGAGTTCCAACTACATGTATCCATACAGGAGAAAACAGAGCGAAACCTAAAAATTAAAACCGTTACTGCCAACGAACGGTTTAACCTAGAAGAACCAAATTTGGTGAGCCAAGTGGGACTGGGATACTGATCATTACCTGAAAGTGTCATCAATATTGGGTGAAAAAATGTGTGCTGAGATTTCAGGAAACTCGTAGCTTTTTGTAAGTTTGGCAACCCTTTTCCATGTAAGTGATTTGCGCCAGTCTCTGCTTCGGGTTACATCAATAGGAAACAAACCATAGAGATAGAACTTGGAACTACTTTATTGTGTCAAGTTTCAAAGAGCTAGCACAAACCGTCTTTGATTTAGAGTTACAACTACATGGATCCATATAGAAGAAAACACTGTGAAACCTAAAAATTAAAACTGTTACTGCCAACGAACGGTTTAACCTAGAAGAACGAAATTTGGTGAGCCAAGTGGGATTCGGGTACTGATCATTACCTGAAAGTGTCATCCAGATTGGGTGAAAAAATGTGTGCTGAGATTTACGGAAACTCGTAGTTTTTTGGAAGTTTGGCAACCACTTTCCATGAAAGTGATTTGCGCCAGTCTCTGCTTATGGCTACATCAATAGAAAACAAACCATAGAGATAGAACTTGGAACTACTTTATTGTGTCAATTTTCAAAGAGCTAGCACAAATCGTCTTTAATTTAGAGTTCCAACTACATGTATCCATATTAGAGAAAACAGTGAAACCTAAAAATTAAAACTGTTGCTGCCAACGAACGGTTTTACCTAGAAGAACGAAATTTGGTGAAGCAAGTGGGATTGGGGTACTGATGATTACCTGAATGTGTCAACAGATTGGGTGAAAAAACGTGTGCTGAGATTTCAGGAAACTCGTAGTTTCTTGGAAGCTTGGCAACCCCTTTCCATGAAGGTGATTTGCGCCAATATCTGCTTAGGGCTACATCAATAGGAAACAAACCATAGAGATAGAACTTGGAACTACTTTATTTTGTCAAATTTCAAAGAGCTAGCACAAACTGTTTTTGAATTAGAGTCCCAACTACATGTATCCATATAGGAGAAAACAGAGTGAAACCTAAAAATTAAAACTGTTACTGCCAATGATGGGTTTAACCTAGAATAACAAAATTTGGTGAGCCAAGTGGGATTGGGGTACTGATCATTTCCTGACAGTGTCATCAAGATTGGGTGAAAAAATGTGTGCTGAGATTTCAAGAAACTAGTTTTTTTTTTTTTTAAGCTTGACAACCACTTTCCATGAAAGTGATTTGCGCCAGTGTCTGCTTAGGGCTACATCAATAGGAAACAAACCATAGAGATAGAACTTGGAACTATTTTATTGTGTCAAGTTTCAAAGAGCTAGCACTAACCGTGTTTAATTTAGAGTTCCAAATACATGTATCCATATAGGAGAAAACAGAGTGAAACCTAAAAATTAAAACTGTTCCTGCCAATGAACGGTTTAACCTAGAAGAACGAAATTTGGTGAGCCAAGTGGGATTGGTGTACTGATCATTGCCTGAAAGTGTCATCCAGATGGGTCAAAAAATGTGTGCTGAGATTTCAGGGAACTCGTAGTTTTTTGGAAGCTTGGCAACCCTTTTCCATGAAAGTGATTTGTGCCAGTCTCTGCTTAGGGCTACATCAATAGGAAACAAACCATAGAGATAGAACTTGGAACTACTTTATTGTGTCAATTTTCAAAGAGCTAGCACTAACCGTGTTTGATTTAGAGTTCCAAATACCTGTATCCATATAGGAGAAAACAGAGTGAAACCTAAAAATAAAAACTGTTACTGCCAACGAACGGTTTAACCTAGAAGAACGAAATTTGGTGATCCATGTGGGATTGGGGTACTGATCATTACCTGAAAGTGTCATCTAGATTGGGTGAAAAAATGTGTGCTGAGATTTCAGGAAACTCGTAGTTTTTTGGAAGCTTGGCAACCCCTTTCCATGAAAGTGATTTGTGCCAGTCTCTGCTTAGGGCTACATCAATAGGAAACAAACCTTAGAGATAGAACTTGGAACTACTTTATTTTGTCAAATTTCAAAGAGCTAGCACAAACTGTTTTTGAATTAGAGTCCCAACTACATGTATCCATATAGGAGAAAACAGAGTGAAACCTAAAAATTGAAACCTAAAAATTTAAACTGTTCCTGCCAACGAACGGTTTAACCTAGAAGAACGAAATTTGATGAGCCAAGTGGGATTGGGGTACTGATCTTTACCTGCAAGTGTCATCAAGTTTGGGTGAAAAAATGTGTGCTGAGATTTCAGGAAACTCATATTTTTTTTGAAGCTTGGCAACCCCTTTCTATGAAAGTGATTTGCGCCAGTCTCTGCTTAGGGCTACATCAATAGGAAACAAACCATAGAGATAGAACTTGGAACTACTTTATTGTGTCAAGTTTCAAAGAGCTAGCACTAACCGTTTTTGATTTAGAGTTCCAAATACCTGTATCCATATAGGAGAAAACAGAGTGAAATCTAAAAATTAAAACTGTTACTGCCAACGAACGGTTTAACCTAGAAGAACGAAATTTGGTGAGGCAGGTGTGATTGGGGTACTGATCATTGCCTGAAAGTGTCATCCAGATTGGGTGAAAAAATGTGTGCTGAGATTTCAGGGAACTCGTAGTTTTTTTGAAGCTTGGCAACCCCTTTCCATGAAAGTGATTTGCGCCAGTCTCTGCTTATGGCTACATCAACAGGAAAAAACCATAGAGATAGAACTTGGAACTACTTTATTGTGTCAAGTTTCAAAGCGCTAGCACAAACCGTGTTTGATTTGGAGTTCCAACTACATGTATCCATATAGGAGAAAACAGAGTGAAACCTAAAAATTAAAACTGTTACTGCCAACGAATGGTTTAACCTAGAAGAACGAAATTTGGTGAGCCAAGTGGGATTGGGGTACTGATCATTACCTGAAAGTGTCATCTAGATTGGGTGAAAAAATGTGTGCTGAGATTTCATGAAACACGTAGCTTTTTGAAGCTTGGCAACCACTTTCCATGAAAGTGATTTGCGCCAGTCTCTGCTTATGGCTACATCAATAGGAAACAAACCATAGAGATAGAACTTGGAATTACTTTATTGTGTCAAGTTTCAAAGAGCTAGCAGAAACCGTGTTTGATTTGGAGTTCCAACTACATGTATCCATATAGGAGAAAACAGAGTGAAACCTAAAAATTAAAACTGTTACTGCCAACGAACGGTTTAACCAAGAAGAACAAAATTTGGTGATCCATGTGGGATTGGGATACTGATCATTACCTGAAAGTGTCATCTAGATTGGGTGAAAAAATGTGTGCTGAGATTTCAGGAAACTCGTAGTTTTTTGGTAGCTTGGCAACCCCTTTCCATGAAAGTGATTTGCGCCAATATCTGCTTAGGGCTACATCAATAGGAAACAAACCATAGAGATTGAACTTGGAACTACTTTATTGTGTCAAGTTTCAAAGAGCTAGCACAAACCGTCTTTGATTTAGAGTTCCAACTACATGTATCCATATAGAAGAAAACAGAGTGAAACCTAAAAATTAAAACTGTTACTGCCAACGAACGGTTTAAACTTGAAGAACGAAATTTGGTGAGCCAAGTGGGATTGGGGTACTGATCATTTCCTGAAAGTGTCATCCAGATAGGGTGAAAAAATAGTGCTGAGATTTCCGGCAACTCGTAGTTTTTTGGAAGTTTGGCAACCCCTTTCCATGAAAGTGATTTGCACCAGTCTCTGCTTACGGCTACGTCAATAGGAAACAAACCATAGAGATAGAACTTGGAACTACTTTATTGTGTCAATTTTCAAAGAGCTAGCACAAACCGTCTTTAATTTAGAGTTCCAACTACATGTATTAATATGGGAGAAAACAGTGAAACCTAAAAATTAAAACTGTTACTGCCAACGAACGGTTTAATCTAGAAGAACAAAATTTGGTGAGGCAAGTGGGATTGGAGTACTGATGATTACCTGAAAGTGTCAACAGATTGGGTGAAAAAACGTGTGCTGAGATTTCAGGAAACTCGTAGTTTTTTGGAAGCTTGGCAACCCATTTCCATGAAAGTGATTTGCGCCAATATCTGCTTAGGGCTACATCAATAGGAAACAAACCTTAGAGATAGAACTTTGAACTACTTTATTGTGTCAAGTTTCAAAAAGCTAGCACAAACCGTCTTTGACTTAGAGTTCCAACTACATGTATCCATACAGGAGAAAACAGAGCGAAACCTAAAAATTAAAACCGTTACTGCCAACGAACAGTTTAACCTAGAAGAACCAAATTTGGTGAGCCAAGTGGGACTGGGATACTGATCATTACCTGAAAGTGTCATCAATATTGGGTGAAAAAATGTGTGCTGAGATTTCAGGAAACTCGTAGCTTTTTGTAAGTTTGGCAACCCTTTTCCATGTAAGTGATTTGCGCCAGTCTCTGCTTCGGGTTACATCAATAGGAAACAAACCATAGAGATAGAACTTGGAACTACTTTATTGTGTCAAGTTTCAAAGAGCTAGCACAAACCGTCTTTGATTTAGAGTTACAACTACATGGATCCATATAGAAGAAAACACTGTGAAACCTAAAAATTAAAACTGTTACTGCCAACGAACGGTTTAACCTAGAAGAACGAAATTTGGTGAGCCAAGTGGGATTCGGGTACTGATCATTACCTGAAAGTGTCATCCAGATTGGGTGAAAAAATGTGTGCTGAGATTTCCAGAAACTCGTAGTTTTTTGGAAGTTTGGCAACCACTTTCCATGAAAGTGATTTGCGCCAGTCTCTGCTTATGGCTACATCAATAGGAAACAATCCATAGAGATAGAACTTGGAACTACTTTATTGTGTCAATTTTCAAAGAGCTAGCACAAATCGTCTTTAATTTAGAGTTCCAACTACATGTATCCATATTAGAGAAAACAGTGAAACCTAAAAATTAAAACTGTTACTGCCAACGAACGGTTTTACCTAGAAGAACGAAATTTGGTGAAGCAAGTGGGATTGGGGTACTGATGATTACCTGAATGTGTCAACAGATTGGGTGAAAAAACGTGTGCTGAGATTTCAGGAAACTCGTAGTTTTTTGGAAGCTTGGCAACCCCTTTCCATGAAGGTGATTTGCGCCAATATCTGCTTAGGGCTACATCAATAGGAAACAAACCATAGAGATAGAACTTGGAACTACTTTATTTTGTCAAATTTCAAAGAGCTAGCACAAACTGTTTTTGAATTAGAGTCCCAACTACATGTATCCATATAGGAGAAAACAGAGTGAAACCTAAAAATTAAAACTGTTACTGCCAATGATGGGTTTAACCTAGAATAACAAAATTTGGTGAGCCAAGTGGGATTGGGGTACTGATCATTTCCTGACAGTGTCATCAAGATTGGGTGAAAAAATGTGTGCTGAGATTTCAAGAAACTAGTTTTTTTTTTTTAAGCTTAACAACCACTTTACATGAAAGTGATTTGCGCCAGTGTCTGCTTAGGGCTACATCAATAGGAAACAAACCATAGAGATAGAACTTGGAACTATTTTATTGTGTCAAGTTTCAAAGAGCTAGCACTAACCGTGTTTAATTTAGAGTTCCAAATACATGTATCCATATAGGAGAAAACAGAGTGAAACCTAAAAATTAAAACTGTTCCTGCCAATGAACGGTTTAACCTAGAAGAACGAAATTTGGTGAGCCAAGTGGGATTGGGGTACTGATCATTGCCTGAAAGTGTCATCCAGATGGGTCAAAAAATGTGTGCTGAGATTTCAGGGAACTCGTAGTTTTTTGGAAGCTTGGCAACCCTTTTCCATGAAAGTGATTTGTGCCACTCTCTGCTTAGGGCTACATCAATAGGAAACAAACCATAGAGATAGAACTTGGAACTACTTTATTGTGTCAATTTTCAAAGAGCTAGCACTAACCGTGTTTGATTTAGAGTTCCAAATACTTGTATCCATATAGGAGAAAACAGAGTGAAACCTAAAAATAAAAACTGTTACTGCCAACGAACGGTTTAACCTAGAAGAACGAAATTTGGTGATCAATGTGGGATTGGGGTACTGATCATTACCTGAAAGTGTCATCTAGATTGGGTGAAAAAATGTGTGTTGAGATTTCAGGAAACTCGTAGTTTTTTGGAAGCTTGGCAACCCCTTTCCATGAAAGTGATTTGTGCCAGTCTCTGCTTAGGGCTACATCAATAGGAAACAAACCATAGAGATAGAACATGGAACTACTTTATTTTGTCAAATTTCAAAGAGCTAGCACAACCTGTTTTTGAATTAGAGTCCCAACTACATGTATCCATATAGGAGAAAACAGAGTGAAACCTAAAAATTGAAACCTAAAAATTTAAACTGTTCCTGCCAACGAACGGTTTAACCTACAAGAACGAAATTTGATGAGCCAAGTGGGATTGGGGTACTGATTTTTACCTGCAAGTGTCATCAAGTTTGGGTGAAAAAAT
This sequence comes from Spermophilus citellus, assembly GCF_964194105.1. Taxonomy (NCBI): domain Eukaryota; kingdom Metazoa; phylum Chordata; class Mammalia; order Rodentia; family Sciuridae; genus Spermophilus; species Spermophilus citellus. The sequence goes on along the minus strand of NC_138196.1, from coordinate 18,894,567 downwards.
GTGTGCTGAGATTTCAGGAAACTCATATTTTTTTTGAAGCTTGGCAACCCCTTTCCATGAAAGTGATTTGCGCCAGTCTCTGCTTAGGGCTACATCAATAGGAAACAAACCATAGAGATAGAACTTGGAACTACTTTATTTTGCCAATTTTCAAAGAGCTAGCACTAACCGTGTTTGATTTAGAGTTCCAAATACCTGTATCCATATAGGAGAAAACAGAGGGAAATCTAAAAATTAAAACTGTTACTGCCAACGAACGGTTTAACCTAGAAGAACGAAATTTGGTGAGGCAGGTGTGATTGGGGTACTGATCATTGCCTGAAAGTGTCATCCAGATTGGGTGAAAAAATGTGTGCTGAGATTTCAGAGAACTCGTAGTTTTTTGGAAGCTTGGCAACCCCTTTCCATGAAAGTGATTTGTGCCAGTCTCTGCTTATGGCTACATCAATAGGAAAAAAACCATAGAGATAGAACTTGGAACTACTTTATTGTGTCAAGTTTCAAAGCGCTAGCACAAACCGTGTTTGATTTGGAGTTCCAACTACATGTATCCATATAGGAGAAAACAGAGTGAAACCTAAAAATTAAAACTGTTACTGCCAACGAACGGTTTAACCTAGAAGAACGAAATTTGGTGAGCCAAGTGGGATTGGGGTACTGATCATTACCTAAAAGTGTCATCTAGATTGGGTGAAAAAATGTGTGCTGAGATTTCAGGAAACACGTAGTTTTTTGAAGCTTGGCAACCACTTTCCATGAAAGTGATTTGCGCCAGTCTCTGCTTATGGCTACATCAATAGGAAACAAACCATAGAGACAGAACTTGGAACTACTTTATTGTGTCAAGTTTCAAAGAGCTAGCACTAACCGTTTTTGATTTAGAGTTCCAAATACCTGTATCCATATAGGAGAAAACAGAGTGAAATCTAAAAATTAAAACTGTTACTGCCAACGAACGGTTTAACCTAGAAGAACGAAATTTGGTGAGGCAGGTGTGATTGGGGTACTGATCATTGCCTGAAAGTGTCATCCAGATTGGGTGAAAAAATGTGTGCTGAGATTTCAGGGAACTCGTAGTTTTTTTGAAGCTTGGCAACCCCTTTCCATGAAAGTGATTTGCGCCAGTCTCTGCTTATGGCTACATCAACAGGAAAAAACCATAGAGATAGAACTTGGAACTACTTTATTGTGTCAAGTTTCAAAGCGCTAGCACAAACCGTGTTTGATTTGGAGTTCCAACTACATGTATCCATATAGGAGAAAACAGAGTGAAACCTAAAAATTAAAACTGTTACTGCCAACGAATGGTTTAACCTAGAAGAACGAAATTTGGTGAGCCAAGTGGGATTGGGGTACTGATCATTACCTGAAAGTGTCATCTAGATTGGGTGAAAAAATGTGTGCTGAGATTTCATGAAACACGTAGCTTTTTGAAGCTTGGCAACCACTTTCCATGAAAGTGATTTGCGCCAGTCTCTGCTTATGGCTACATCAATAGGAAACAAACCATAGAGATAGAACTTGGAACTACTTTATTGTGTCAAGTTTCAAAGAGCTAGCAGAAACCGTGTTTGATTTGGAGTTCCAACTACATGTATCCATATAGGAGAAAACAGAGTGAAACCTAAAAATTAAAACTGTTACTGCCAACGAACGGTTTAACCAAGAAGAACAAAATTTGGTGATCCATGTGGGATTGGGATACTGATCATTACCTGAAAGTGTCATCTAGATTGGGTGAAAAAATGTGTGCTGAGATTTCAGGAAACTCGTAGTTTTTTGGTAGCTTGGCAACCCCTTTCCATGAAAGTGATTTGCGCCAATATCTGCTTAGGGCTACATCAATAGGAAACAAACCATAGAGATTGAACTTGGAACTACTTTATTGTGTCAAGTTTCAAAGAGCTAGCACAAACCGTCTTTGATTTAGAGTTCCAACTACATGTATCCATATAGAAGAAAACAGAGTGAAACCTAAAAATTAAAACTGTTACTGCCAACGAACGGTTTAACCTTGAAGAACGAAATTTGGTGAGCCAAGTGGGATTGGGGTACTGATCATTTCCTGAAAGTGTCATCCAGATAGGGTGAAAAAATAGTGCTGAGATTTCCGGCAACTCGTAGTTTTTTGGAAGTTTGGCAACCCCTTTCCATGAAAGTGATTTGCACCAGTCTCTGCTTACGGCTACGTCAATAGGAAACAAACCATAGAGATAGAACTTGGAACTACTTTATTGTGTCAATTTTCAAAGAGCTAGCACAAACCATCTTTAATTTAGAGTTCCAACTACATGTATTAATATGGGAGAAAACAGTGAAACCTAAAAATTAAAACTGTTACTGCCAACGAACGGTTTAATCTAGAAGAACAAAATTTGGTGAGGCAAGTGGGATTGGAGTACTGATGATTACCTGAAAGTGTCAACAGATTGGGTGAAAAAACGTGTGCTGAGATTTCAGGAAACTCGTAGTTTTTTGGAAGCTTGGCAACCCATTTCCATGAAAGTGATTTGCGCCAATATCTGCTTAGGGCTACATCAATAGGAAACAAACCTTAGAGATAGAACTTTGAACTACTTTATTGTGTCAAGTTTCAAAAAGCTAGCACAAACCGTCTTTGACTTAGAGTTCCAACTACATGTATCCATACAGGAGAAAACAGAGCGAAACCTAAAAATTAAAACCGTTACTGCCAACGAACAGTTTAACCTAGAAGAACCAAATTTGGTGAGCCAAGTGGGACTGGGATACTGATCATTACCTGAAAGTGTCATCAAGATTGGGTGAAAAAATGTGTGCTGAGATTTCAGGAAACTCGTAGCTTTTTGTAAGTTTGGCAACCCTTTTCCATGTAAGTGATTTGCGCCAGTCTCTGCTTCGGGTTACATCAATAGGAAACAAACCATAGAGATAGAACTTGGAACTACTTTATTGTGTCAAGTTTCAAAGAGCTAGCACAAACCGTCTTTGATTTAGAGTTACAACTACATGGATCCATATAGAAGAAAACACTGTGAAACCTAAAAATTAAAACTGTTACTGCCAACGAACGGTTTAACCTAGAAGAACGAAATTTGGTGAGCCAAGTGGGATTCGGGTACTGATCATTACCTGAAAGTGTCATCCAGATTGGGTGAAAAAATGTGTGCTGAGATTTCCAGAAACTCGTAGTTTTTTGGAAGTTTGGCAACCACTTTCCATGAAAGTGATTTGCGCCAGTCTCTGCTTATGGCTACATCAATAGGAAACAATCCATAGAGATAGAACTTGGAACTACTTTATTGTGTCAATTTTCAAAGAGCTAGCACAAATCGTCTTTAATTTAGAGTTCCAACTACATGTATCCATATTAGAGAAAACAGTGAAACCTAAAAATTAAAACTGTTACTGCCAACGAACGGTTTTACCTAGAAGAACGAAATTTGGTGAAGCAAGTGGGATTGGGGTACTGATGATTACCTGAATGTGTCAACAGATTGGGTGAAAAAACGTGTGCTGAGATTTCAGGAAACTCGTAGTTTTTTGGAAGCTTGGCAACCCCTTTCCATGAAGGTGATTTGCGCCAATATCTGCTTAGGGCTACATCAATAGGAAACAAACCATAGAGATAGAACTTGGAACTACTTTATTTTGTCAAATTTCAAAGAGCTAGCACAAACTGTTTTTGAATTAGAGTCCCAACTACATGTATCCATATAGGAGAAAACAGAGTGAAACCTAAAAATTAAAACTGTTACTGCCAATGATGGGTTTAACCTAGAATAACAAAATTTGGTGAGCCAAGTGGGATTGGGGTACTGATCATTTCCTGACAGTGTCATCAAGATTGGGTGAAAAAATGTGTGCTGAGATTTCAAGAAACTAGTTTTTTTTTTTTAAGCTTAACAACCACTTTACATGAAAGTGATTTGCGCCAGTGTCTGCTTAGGGCTACATCAATAGGAAACAAACCATAGAGATAGAACTTGGAACTATTTTATTGTGTCAAGTTTCAAAGAGCTAGCACTAACCGTGTTTAATTTAGAGTTCCAAATACATGTATCCATATAGGAGAAAACAGAGTGAAACCTAAAAATTAAAACTGTTCCTGCCAATGAACGGTTTAACCTAGAAGAACGAAATTTGGTGAGCCAAGTGGGATTGGGGTACTGATCATTGCCTGAAAGTGTCATCCAGATGGGTCAAAAAATGTGTGCTGAGATTTCAGGGAACTCGTAGTTTTTTGGAAGCTTGGCAACCCTTTTCCATGAAAGTGATTTGTGCCACTCTCTGCTTAGGGCTACATCAATAGGAAACAAACCATAGAGATAGAACTTGGAACTACTTTATTGTGTCAATTTTCAAAGAGCTAGCACTAACCGTGTTTGATTTAGAGTTCCAAATACTTGTATCCATATAGGAGAAAACAGAGTGAAACCTAAAAATAAAAACTGTTACTGCCAACGAACGGTTTAACCTAGAAGAACGAAATTTGGTGATCCATGTGGGATTGGGGTACTGATCATTACCTGAAAGTGTCATCTAGATTGGGTGAAAAAATGTGTGTTGAGATTTCAGGAAACTCGTAGTTTTTTGGAAGCTTGGCAACCCCTTTCCATGAAAGTGATTTGTGCCAGTCTCTGCTTAGGGCTACATCAATAGGAAACAAACCATAGAGATAGAACATGGAACTACTTTATTTTGTCAAATTTCAAAGAGCTAGCACAACCTGTTTTTGAATTAGAGTCCCAACTACATGTATCCATATAGGAGAAAACAGAGTGAAACCTAAAAATTGAAACCTAAAAATTTAAACTGTTCCTGCCAACGAACGGTTTAACCTACAAGAACGAAATTTGATGAGCCAAGTGGGATTGGGGTACTGATTTTTACCTGCAAGTGTCATCAAGTTTGGGTGAAAAAATGTGTGCTGAGATTTCAGGAAACTCATATTTTTTTTGAAGCTTGGCAACCCCTTTCCATGAAAGTGATTTGCGCCAGTCTCTGCTTAGGGCTACATCAATAGGAAACAAACCATAGAGATAGAACTTGGAACTACTTTATTTTGCCAATTTTCAAAGAGCTAGCACTAACCGTGTTTGATTTAGAGTTCCAAATACCTGTATCCATATAGGAGAAAACAGAGGGAAATCTAAAAATTAAAACTGTTACTGCCAACGAACGGTTTAACCTAGAAGAACGAAATTTGGTGAGGCAGGTGTGATTGGGGTACTGATCATTGCCTGAAAGTGTCATCCAGATTGGGTGAAAAAATGTGTGCTGAGATTTCAGAGAACTCGTAGTTTTTTGGAAGCTTGGCAACCCCTTTCCATGAAAGTGATTTGTGCCAGTCTCTGCTTATGGCTACATCAATAGGAAAAAAACCATAGAGATAGAACTTGGAACTACTTTATTGTGTCAAGTTTCAAAGCGCTAGCACAAACCGTGTTTGATTTGGAGTTCCAACTACATGTATCCATATAGGAGAAAACAGAGTGAAACCTAAAAATTAAAACTGTTACTGCCAACGAACGGTTTAACCTAGAAGAACGAAATTTGGTGAGCCAAGTGGGATTGGGGTACTGATCATTACCTAAAAGTGTCATCTAGATTGGGTGAAAAAATGTGTGCTGAGATTTCAGGAAACACGTAGTTTTTTGAAGCTTGGCAACCACTTTCCATGAAAGTGATTTGCGCCAGTCTCTGCTTATGGCTACATCAATAGGAAACAAACCATAGAGACAGAACTTGGAACTACTTTATTGTGTCAAGTTTCAAAGAGCTAGCACTAACCGTTTTTGATTTAGAGTTCCAAATACCTGTATCCATATAGGAGAAAACAGAGTGAAATCTAAAAATTAAAACTGTTACTGCCAACGAACGGTTTAACCTAGAAGAACGAAATTTGGTGAGGCAGGTGTGATTGGGGTACTGATCATTGCCTGAAAGTGTCATCCAGATTGGGTGAAAAAATGTGTGCTGAGATTTCAGGGAACTCGTAGTTTTTTTGAAGCTTGGCAACCCCTTTCCATGAAAGTGATTTGCGCCAGTCTCTGCTTATGGCTACATCAACAGGAAAAAACCATAGAGATAGAACTTGGAACTACTTTATTGTGTCAAGTTTCAAAGCGCTAGCACAAACCGTGTTTGATTTGGAGTTCCAACTACATGTATCCATATAGGAGAAAACAGAGTGAAACCTAAAAATTAAAACTGTTACTGCCAACGAATGGTTTAACCTAGAAGAACGAAATTTGGTGAGCCAAGTGGGATTGGGGTACTGATCATTACCTGAAAGTGTCATCTAGATTGGGTGAAAAAATGTGTGCTGAGATTTCATGAAACACGTAGCTTTTTGAAGCTTGGCAACCACTTTCCATGAAAGTGATTTGCGCCAGTCTCTGCTTATGGCTACATCAATAGGAAACAAACCATAGAGATAGAACTTGGAACTACTTTATTGTGTCAAGTTTCAAAGAGCTAGCAGAAACCGTGTTTGATTTGGAGTTCCAACTACATGTATCCATATAGGAGAAAACAGAGTGAAACCTAAAAATTAAAACTGTTACTGCCAACGAACGGTTTAACCAAGAAGAACAAAATTTGGTGATCCATGTGGGATTGGGATACTGATCATTACCTGAAAGTGTCATCTAGATTGGGTGAAAAAATGTGTGCTGAGATTTCAGGAAACTCGTAGTTTTTTGGTAGCTTGGCAACCCCTTTCCATGAAAGTGATTTGCGCCAATATCTGCTTAGGGCTACATCAATAGGAAACAAACCATAGAGATTGAACTTGGAACTACTTTATTGTGTCAAGTTTCAAAGAGCTAGCACAAACCGTCTTTGATTTAGAGTTCCAACTACATGTATCCATATAGAAGAAAACAGAGTGAAACCTAAAAATTAAAACTGTTACTGCCAACGAACGGTTTAACCTTGAAGAACGAAATTTGGTGAGCCAAGTGGGATTGGGGTACTGATCATTTCCTGAAAGTGTCATCCAGATAGGGTGAAAAAATAGTGCTGAGATTTCCGGCAACTCGTAGTTTTTTGGAAGTTTGGCAACCCCTTTCCATGAAAGTGATTTGCACCAGTCTCTGCTTACGGCTACGTCAATAGGAAACAAACCATAGAGATAGAACTTGGAACTACTTTATTGTGTCAATTTTCAAAGAGCTAGCACAAACCGTCTTTAATTTAGAGTTCCAACTACATGTATTAATATGGGAGAAAACAGTGAAACCTAAAAATTAAAACTGTTACTGCCAACGAACGGTTTAATCTAGAAGAACAAAATTTGGTGAGGCAAGTGGGATTGGAGTACTGATGATTACCTGAAAGTGTCAACAGATTGGGTGAAAAAACGTGTGCTGAGATTTCAGGAAACTCGTAGTTTTTTGGAAGCTTGGCAACCCATTTCCATGAAAGTGATTTGCGCCAATATCTGCTTAGGGCTACATCAATAGGAAACAAACCTTAGAGATAGAACTTTGAACTACTTTATTGTGTCAAGTTTCAAAAAGCTAGCACAAACCGTCTTTGACTTAGAGTTCCAACTACATGTATCCATACAGGAGAAAACAGAGCGAAACCTAAAAATTAAAACCGTTACTGCCAACGAACAGTTTAACCTAGAAGAACCAAATTTGGTGAGCCAAGTGGGACTGGGATACTGATCATTACCTGAAAGTGTCATCAAGATTGGGTGAAAAAATGTGTGCTGAGATTTCAGGAAACTCGTAGCTTTTTGTAAGTTTGGCAACCCTTTTCCATGTAAGTGATTTGCGCCAGTCTCTGCTTCGGGTTACATCAATAGGAAACAAACCATAGAGATAGAACTTGGAACTACTTTATTGTGTCAAGTTTCAAAGAGCTAGCACAAACCGTCTTTGATTTAGAGTTACAACTACATGGATCCATATAGAAGAAAACACTGTGAAACCTAAAAATTAAAACTGTTACTGCCAACGAACGGTTTAACCTAGAAGAACGAAATTTGGTGAGCCAAGTGGGATTCGGGTACTGATCATTACCTGAAAGTGTCATCCAGATTGGGTGAAAAAATGTGTGCTGAGATTTCCAGAAACTCGTAGTTTTTTGGAAGTTTGGCAACCACTTTCCATGAAAGTGATTTGCGCCAGTCTCTGCTTATGGCTACATCAATAGGAAACAATCCATAGAGATAGAACTTGGAACTACTTTATTGTGTCAATTTTCAAAGAGCTAGCACAAATCGTCTTTAATTTAGAGTTCCAACTACATGTATCCATATTAGAGAAAACAGTGAAACCTAAAAATTAAAACTGTTACTGCCAACGAACGGTTTTACCTAGAAGAACGAAATTTGGTGAAGCAAGTGGGATTGGGGTACTGATGATTACCTGAATGTGTCAACAGATTGGGTGAAAAAACGTGTGCTGAGATTTCAGGAAACTCGTAGTTTTTTGGAAGCTTGGCAACCCCTTTCCATGAAGGTGATTTGCGCCAATATCTGCTTAGGGCTACATCAATAGGAAACAAACCATAGAGATAGAACTTGGAACTACTTTATTTTGTCAAATTTCAAAGAGCTAGCACAAACTGTTTTTGAATTAGAGTCCCAACTACATGTATCCATATAGGAGAAAACAGAGTGAAACCTAAAAATTAAAACTGTTACTGCCAATGATGGGTTTAACCTAGAATAACAAAATTTGGTGAGCCAAGTGGGATTGGGGTACTGATCATTTCCTGACAGTGTCATCAAGATTGGGTGAAAAAATGTGTGCTGAGATTTCAAGAAACTAGTTTTTTTTTTTTAAGCTTAACAACCACTTTACATGAAAGTGATTTGCGCCAGTGTCTGCTTAGGGCTACATCAATAGGAAACAAACCATAGAGATAGAACTTGGAACTATTTTATTGTGTCAAGTTTCAAAGAGCTAGCACTAACCGTGTTTAATTTAGAGTTCCAAATACATGTATCCATATAGGAGAAAACAGAGTGAAACCTAAAAATTAAAACTGTTCCTGCCAATGAACGGTTTAACCTAGAAGAACGAAATTTGGTGAGCCAAGTGGGATTGGGGTACTGATCATTGCCTGAAAGTGTCATCCAGATGGGTCAAAAAATGTGTGCTGAGATTTCAGGGAACTCGTAGTTTTTTGGAAGCTTGGCAACCCTTTTCCATGAAAGTGATTTGTGCCACTCTCTGCTTAGGGCTACATCAATAGGAAACAAACCATAGAGATAGAACTTGGAACTACTTTATTGTGTCAATTTTCAAAGAGCTAGCACTAACCGTGTTTGATTTAGAGTTCCAAATACTTGTATCCATATAGGAGAAAACAGAGTGAAACCTAAAAATAAAAACTGTTACTGCCAACGAACGGTTTAACCTAGAAGAACGAAATTTGGTGATCCATGTGGGATTGGGGTACTGATCATTACCTGAAAGTGTCATCTAGATTGGGTGAAAAAATGTGTGTTGAGATTTCAGGAAACTCGTAGTTTTTTGGAAGCTTGGCAACCCCTTTCCATGAAAGTGATTTGTGCCAGTCTCTGCTTAGGGCTACATCAATAGGAAACAAACCATAGAGATAGAACATGGAACTACTTTATTTTGTCAAATTTCAAAGAGCTAGCACAACCTGTTTTTGAATTAGAGTCCCAACTACATGTATCCATATAGGAGAAAACAGAGTGAAACCTAAAAATTGAAACCTAAAAATTTAAACTGTTCCTGCCAACGAACGGTTTAACCTACAAGAACGAAATTTGATGAGCCAAGTGGGATTGGGGTACTGATTTTTACCTGCAAGTGTCATCAAGTTTGGGTGAAAAAATGTGTGCTGAGATTTCAGGAAACTCATATTTTTTTTGAAGCTTGGCAACCCCTTTCCATGAAAGTGATTTGCGCCAGTCTCTGCTTAGGGCTACATCAATAGGAAACAAACCATAGAGATAGAACTTGGAACTACTTTATTTTGCCAATTTTCAAAGAGCTAGCACTAACCGTGTTTGATTTAGAGTTCCAAATACCTGTATCCATATAGGAGAAAACAGAGGGAAATCTAAAAATTAAAACTGTTACTGCCAACGAACGGTTTAACCTAGAAGAACGAAATTTGGTGAGGCAGGTGTGATTGGGGTACTGATCATTGCCTGAAAGTGTCATCCAGATTGGGTGAAAAAATGTGTGCTGAGATTTCAGAGAACTCGTAGTTTTTTGGAAGCTTGGCAACCCCTTTCCATGAAAGTGATTTGTGCCAGTCTCTGCTTATGGCTACATCAATAGGAAAAAAACCATAGAGATAGAACTTGGAACTACTTTATTGTGTCAAGTTTCAAAGCGCTAGCACAAACCGTGTTTGATTTGGAGTTCCAACTACATGTATCCATATAGGAGAAAACAGAGTGAAACCTAAAAATTAAAACTGTTACTGCCAACGAACGGTTTAACCTAGAAGAACGAAATTTGGTGAGCCAAGTGGGATTGGGGTACTGATCATTACCTAAAAGTGTCATCTAGATTGGGTGAAAAAATGTGTGCTGAGATTTCAGGAAACACGTAGTTTTTTGAAGCTTGGCAACCACTTTCCATGAAAGTGATTTGCGCCAGTCTCTGCTTATGGCTACATCAATAGGAAACAAACCATAGAGACAGAACTTGGAACTACTTTATTGTGTCAAGTTTCAAAGAGCTAGCAGAAACCATGTTTGATTTGGAGTTCCAACTACATGTATCCATATAGGAGAAAACAGAGTGAAACCTAAAAATTAAAACTGTTCCTGCCAACGAACAGTTTAACCAAGAAGAACAAAATTTGGTGATCCATGTGGGATTGGGGTACTGATCATTACCTGAAAGTGTCATCTAGATTGGGTGAAAAAATATGTGCTGAGATTTCAGGAAACTCGTAGTTTTTTGGAAGCTTGGCAACCCCTTTCCATGAAAGTGATTTGCGCCAATATCTGCTTAGGGCTACATCAATAGGAAACAAACCATAGAGATAGAACTTGGAACGACTTTATTTTGCCAATTTTCAAAGAGCTAGCACTAACCGTGTTTGATTTAGAGTTCCAAATACCTGTATCCATATAGGAGAAAACAGAGGGAAATCTAAAAATTAAAACTGTTACTGCCAACGAACGGTTTAACTTAGAAGAACGAAATTTGGTGAGCCAAGTGGAATTGGGGTACTGATCATTACTTGAAAGTGTCATCTAGATTGGGTGAAAAAATGTGTGCTGAGATTTCAGGAAACTCGTAGTTTTTTGAAGCTTGGCAACCCCTTTCCATTAAAGTGATTTGCGCCAGTCTCTCCTTAGGGCTACATCAATAGGAAACAAACCATAGAGATAGAACTTGGAACTACTTTATTGTGTCAAGTTTCAAAGAGCTAGCACAAACCGTGTTTGATTTAGAGTTCCAATACATGTATCCATATAGGAGAAAACGGAGTGAAACCTAAAAATTACAAGTCTTGCTGTCAAGGAACGGTTTAAACTAGAAGAACGAAATTTGGTGAGCCAAATGGGATTGGGGTACTGATCATTACCTGAAAGTGTCATCCAGATTGGGTGAAAAAATGTGTGCTGAGATTTCCGGCAACTCGTAGTTTTTTGGAAGTTTGGCAACCCCTTTCCATGAAAGTGATTTGCGCCAATATCTGCTTAGGGCTACATCAATAGGAAACAAACCATAGAGATAGAACTTGGAACTACTTATTGTGTCAAGTTTCAAAGAGCTAGCACAAACCATCTTTGATTTAGAGTTCCAACTACAAGTATCCATATAGGAGAAAATAGAGCGAAACCTAAGAATTAAAACCGTTACTGCCAACGAACGGTTTAACCTAGAAGAACCAAATTTGGTGAGCCAAGTGGGACTGGGAACTGATCATTACATGAAAGTGTCATCAAGATTGGGTAAAAAAATGTGTGCTGTGATTTCAGGAAACTCGTAGCTTTTTGTAAGCTTGGCAACCCCTTTCCATGAAAGTGATTTGTGCCAGTCTCTGCTTAGGGCTACATCAATAGGAAACAAACCATAGAGATAGAACTTGGAACAACTTTATTGTGTCAAGTTTCAAAGAGCTAGCACAAACCGTGTTTGATTTAGAGTTTCAACTACATGTATGCATATAGGAGAAAACAGAGTGAAACCTAAAAATTAAAACTGTTACTGCCAATGATGGGTTTAACCTAGAATAACGAAATTTGGTGAGCCAAGTGGGATTGGGGTACTGATCATTTCCTGACAGTGTCATCAAGATTGGGTGAAAAAATGTGTGCTGAGATTTCAAGAAACTCGTAGTTTTTTTTAAGCTTGACAACCACTTTCCATGAAAGTGATTTGCGCCAGTGTCTGCTTAGGGCTACATCAATAGGAAAAAATCCATAGAGATAGAACTTGGAACTATTTTATTGTGTCAAGTTTCAAAGAGCTAGCACTAACCGTGTTTGATTTAGAGTTCCAAATACATGTATCCATACAGGAGAAAACAGAGTGAAACCTAAAAATTAAAACTGTTCCTGCCAACGAACGGTTTAACCTAGAAGAACGAAATTTGGTGAGCCAAGTGGGATTGGGGTACCGATCATTGCCTGAAAGTGTCATCCAGATTGGGTGAAAAAATGTGTGCTGAGATATCAGGGAACTCGTAGTTTTTTGGAAGCTTGGCAACCCTTTTCCAAGAAAGTGATTTGAACCAGTCTCTGCTTAGGGCTACATCAATAGGAAACAAACCATAGAGATAGAACTTGGAACTACTTTATTTTGTCAAATTTCAAAGAGCTAGCACAAACTGTTTTTGAATTAGAGTCCCAACTACATGTATCCATATAGGAGAAAACAGAGTGAAACCTAAAAATTGAAACCTAAAAATTTAAACTGTTCCTGCCAACGAACGGTTTAACCTAGAAGAACGAAATTTGATGAGCCAAGTGGGATTGGGGTACTGATCTTTACCTGCAAGTGTCATCAAGTTTGGGTGAAAAAATGTGTGCTGAGATTTCAGGAAACTCATATTTTTTTTGAAGCTTGGCAACCCCTTTCCATGAAAGTGATTTGCGCCAGTCTCTGCTTAGGGCTACATCAATAGGAAACAAACCATAGAGATAGAACTTGGAACTACTTTATTGTGTCAAGTTTCAAAGAGCTAGCACTAACCGTGTTTTTTTTAGAGTTCCAAATACCTGTATCCATATAGGAGAAAACAGAGTGAAATCTAAAAATTAAAACTGTTACTGCCAACGAACGGTTTAACCTAGAAGAACGAAATTTGATGAGCCAAGTGGGATTGGGGTACTGATCATTGCCTGAAAGTGTCATCCATATTGGGTGAAAAAATGTGTGCTGAGATTTCAGGGAACTCGTAGTTTTTTTGAAGCTTGGCAACCCCTTTCCATGAAAGTGATTTGCGCCAGTCTCTGCTTATGGCTACATCAACAGGAAAAAACCATAGAGATAGAACTTGGAACTACTTTATTGTGTCAAGTTTCAAAGCGCTAGCACAAACCGTGTTTGATTTGGAGTTCCAACTACATTTATCCATATAGGAGAAAACAGAGTGAAACCTAAAAATTAAAACTGTTACTGCCAACGAACGGTTTAACCTAGAAGAACGAAATTTGGTGAGCCAAGTGGGATTGGGGTACTGATCATTACCTGAAAGTGTCATCTAGATTGGGTGAAAAAATGTGTGCTGAGATTTCAGGAAACACGTAGCTTTTTGAAGCTTGGCAACCACTTTCCATGAAAGTGATTTGCGCCAGTCTCTGCTTATGGCTACATCAATAGGAAACAAACCATAGAGATAGAACTTGGAACTACTTTATTGTGTCAAGTTTCAAAGAGCTAGCAGAAACCGTGTTTGATTTGGAGTTCCAACTACATGTATCCATATAGGAGAAAACAGAGTGAAACCTAAAAATTAAAACTGTTACTGCCAACGAACGGTTTAACCAAGAAGAACAAAATTTGGTGATCCATGTGGGATTTGGATACTGATCATTACCTGAAAGTGTCATCTAGATTGGGTGAAAAAATGTGTGCTGAGATTTCAGGAAACTCGTAGTTTTTTGTAAGCTTGGCAACCCCTTTCCATGAAAGTGATTTGCGCCAATATCTGCTTAGGGCTACATCAATAGGAAACAAACCATAGAGATTGAACTTGGAACTACTTTATTGTGTCAAGTTTCAAAGACCTAGCACAAACCGTCTTTGATTTAGAGTTCCAACTACATGTATCCATATAGAAGAAAACAGAGTGAAACCTAAAAATTAAAACTGTTACAGCCAACGAACGGTTTAACCTAGAAGAACGAAATTTGGTGAGCCAAGTGGGATTGGGGTACTGATCATTACCTGAAAGTGTCATCCAGATTGGGTGAAAAAATGTGTGCTGAGATTTCCGGCAACTCGTAGTTTTTTGGAAGTTTGGCAACCCCTTTCCATGAAAGTGATTTGCGCCAATATCTGCTTAGGGCTACATCAATAGGAAACAAACCATAGAGATAGAACTTGGAACTACTTATTGTGTCAAGTTTCAAAGAGCTAGCACAAACCGTCTTTGATTTAGAGTTCCAACTACAAGTATCCATATAGGAGAAAATAGAGCGAAACCTAAGAATTAAAACCGTTACTGCCAACGAACGGTTTAACCTAGAAGAACCAAATTTGGTGAGCCAAGTGGGACTGGGAACTGATCATTACATGAAAGTGTCATCAAGATTGGGTAAAAAAATGTGTGCTGTGATTTCAGGAAACTCGTAGCTTTTTGTAAGCTTGGCAACCCCTTTCCATGAAAGTGATTTGTGCCAGTCTCTGCTTAGGGCTACATCAATAAGAAACAAACCATAGAGATAGAACTTGGAACAACTTTATTGTGTCAAGTTTCAAAGAGCTAGCACAAACCGTGTTTGATTTAGAGTTTCAACTACATGTATGCATATAGGAGAAAACAGAGTGAAACCTAAAAATTAAAACTGTTACTGCCAATGATGGGTTTAACCTAGAATAACGAAATTTGGTGAGCCAAGTGGGATTGGGGTACTGATCATTTCCTGACAGTGTCATCAAGATTGGGTGAAAAAATGTGTGCTGAGATTTCAAGAAACTCGTAGTTTTTTTTAAGCTTGACAACCACTTTCCATGAAAGTGATTTGCGCCAGTGTCTGCTTAGGGCTACATCAATAGGAAAAAATCCATAGAGATAGAACTTGGAACTATTTTATTGTGTCAAGTTTCAAAGAGCTAGCACTAACCGTGTTTGATTTAGAGTTCCAAATACATGTATCCATATAGGAGAAAACAGAGTGAAACCTAAAAATTAAAACTGTTCCTGCCAACGAACGGTTTAACCTAGAAGAACGAAATTTGGTGAGCCAAGTGGGATTGGGGTACCGATCATTGCCTGAAAGTGTCATCCAGATTGGGTGAAAAAATGTGTGCTGAGATATCAGGGAACTCGTAGTTTTTTGGAAGCTTGGCAACCCTTTTCCAAGAAAGTGATTTGTGCCAGTCTCTGCTTAGGGCTACATCAATAGGAAACAAATCATAGGGATAGAACTTGGAACTACTTTATTGTGTCAATTTTCAAATAGCTAGCACTAACCGTGTTTGATTTAGAGTTCCAAATACCTGTATCCATATAGGAGAAAACAGAGTGAAACCTAAAAATAAAAACTGTTACTGCCAACGAACGGTTTAACCTAGAAGAACGAAATTTGGTGATCCATGTGGGATTGGGGTACTGATCATTACCTGAAAGTGTCATCTAGATTGGGTGAAAAAATGTGTGCTGAGATTTCAGGAAACTCGTAGTTTTTTGGAAGCTTGGCAACCCCTTTCCATGAAAGTGATTTGTGCCAGTCTCTGCTTAGGGCTACATCAATAGGAAACAAACCATAGAGATAGAACTTGGAACTACTTTATTTTGTCAAATTTCAAAGAGCTAGCACAAACTGTTTTTGAATTAGAGTCCCAACTACATGTATCCATATAGGAGAAAACAGAGTGAAACCTAAAAATTGAAACCTAAAAATTTAAACTGTTCCTGCCAACGAACGGTTTAACCTAGAAGAACGAAATTTGATGAGCCAAGTGGGATTGGGGTACTGATCTTTACCTGCAAGTGTCATCAAGTTTGGGTGAAAAAATGTGTGCTGAGATTTCAGGAAACTCATATTTTTTTTGAAGCTTGGCAACCCCTTTCCATGAAAGTGATTTGCGCCAGTCTCTGCTTAGGGCTACATCAATAGGAAACAAACCATAGAGATAGAACTTGGAACTACTTTATTGTGTCAAGTTTCAAAGAGCTAGCACTAACCGTGTTTGATTTAGAGTTCCAAATACCTGTATCCATATAGGAGAAAACAGAGTGAAATCTAAAAATTAAAACTGTTACTGCCAACGAACGGTTTAACCTAGAAGAACGAAATTTGATGAGCCAAGTGGGATTGGGGTACTGATCATTGCCTGAAAGTGTCATCCATATTGGGTGAAAAAATGTGTGCTGAGATTTCAGGGAACTCGTAGTTTTTTTGAAGCTTGGCAACCCCTTTCCATGAAAGTGATTTGCGCCAGTCTCTGCTTATGGCTACATCAACAGGAAAAAACCATAGAGATAGAACTTGGAACTACTTTATTGTGTCAAGTTTCAAAGCGCTAGCACAAACCGTGTTTGATTTGGAGTTCCAACTACATGTATCCATATAGGAGAAAACAGAGTGAAACCTAAAAATTAAAACTGTTCCTGCCAACGAACGGTTTAACCTAGAAGAACGAAATTTGGTGAGCCAAGTGGGATTGGGGTACTGATCATTACCTGAAAGTGTCATCTAGATTGGGTGAAAAAATGTGTGCTGAGATTTCAGGAAACACGTAGCTTTTTGAAGCTTGGCAACCACTTTCCATGAAAGTGATTTGCGCCAGTCTCTGCTTATGGCTACATCAATAGGAAACAAACCATAGAGATAGAACTTGGAACTACTTTATTGTGTCAAGTTTCAAAGAGCTAGCAGAAACCGTGTTTGATTTGGAGTTCCAACTACATGTATCCATATAGGAGAAAACAGAGTGAAACCTAAAAATTAAAACTGTTACTGCCAACGAACGGTTTAACCAAGAAGAACAAAATTTGGTGATCCATGTGGGATTGGGATACTGATCATTACCTGAAAGTGTCATCTAGATTGGGTGAAAAAATGTGTGCTGAGATTTCAGGAAACTCGTAGTTTTTTGGAAGCTTGGCAACCCCTTTCCATGAAAGTGATTTGCGCCAATATCTGCTTAGGGCTACATCAATAGGAAACAAACCATAGAGATTGAACTTGGAACTACTTTATTGTGTCAAGTTTCAAAGACCTAGCACAAACCGTCTTTGATTTAGAGTTCCAACTACATGTATTCATATAGAAGAAAACAGAGTGAAACCTAAAAATTAAAACTGTTACAGCCAACGAACGGTTTAACCTAGAAGAACGAAATTTGGTGAGCCAAGTGGGATTGGGGTACTGATCATTTCCTGAAAGTGTCATCCAGATTGGGTGAAAAAATAGTGCTGAGATTTCCGGCAACTCGTAGTTTTTTGGAAGTTTGGCAACCCCTTTCCATGAAAGTGATTTGCACCAGTCTCTGCTTACGGCTACGTCAATAGGAAACAAACCATAGAGATAGAACTTGGAACTACTTTATTTTGTCAATTTTCAAAGAGCTAGCACAAACCGTCTTTAATTTAGAGTTCCAACTACATGTATTAATATGGGAGAAAACAGTGAAACCTAAAAATTAAAACTGTTACTGCCAACGAACGGTTTAATCTAGAAGAACAAAATTTGGTGAGGCAAGTGGGATTGGAGTACTGATGATTACCTGAAAGTGTCAACAGATTGGGTGAAAAAACGTGTGCTGATATTTCAGGAAACTCGTAGTTTTTTGGAAGCTTGGCAACCCATTTCCATGAAAGTGATTTGCGCCAATATCTGCTTAGGGCTACATCAATAGGAAACAAACCTTAGAGATAGTACTTTGAACTACTTTATTGTGTCAAGTTTCAAAAAGCTAGCACAAACCGTCTTTGACTTAGAGTTCCAACTACATGTATCCATACAGGAGAAAACAGAGCGAAACCTAAAAATTAAAACCGTTACTGCCAACGAACAGTTTAACCTAGAAGAACCAAATTTGGTGAGCCAAGTGGGACTGGGATACTGATCATTACCTGAAAGTGTCATCAAGATTGGGTGAAAAAATGTGTGCTGAGATTTCAGGAAACTCGTAGCTTTTTGTAAGTTTGGCAACCCTTTTCCATGTAAGTGATTTGCGCCAGTCTCTGCTTTGGGTTACATCAATAGGAAACAAACCATAGAGATAGAACTTGGAACTACTTTATTGTGTCAAGTTCCAAAGAGCTAGCACAAACCGTCTTTGATTTAGAGTTACAACTACATGGATCCATATAGAAGAAAACACTGTGAAACCTAAAAATTAAAACTGTTACTGCCAACGAACGGTTTAACCTAGAAGAACGAAATTTGGTGAGCCAAGTGGGATTCGGGTACTGATCAGTACCTGAAAGTGTCATCTAGATTGGGTGAAAAAATGTGTGCTGAGATTTCAGGAAACTCGTAGTTTTTTGAAGCTTGGCAACCCCTTTCCATTAAAGTGATTAGCGCCAGTCTCTCCTTAGGGCTACATCAATAGGAAACAAACCATAGAGATTGAACTTGGAACTACTTTATTGTGTCAAGTTTCAAAGCGCTAGCACAAACCGTGTTTGATTTGGAGTTCCAACAACATGTATCCATATAGGAGAAAACAGAGTGAAACCTAAAAATTAAAACTGTTACTGCCAACGAACGGTTTAACCCAGAAGAACGAAATTTGGTGATCCATGTGGGATTGGCGTACTGATCATTACCTGAAAGTGTCATCTAGATTGGGTGAAAAAATGTGTGCTGTGATTTTTGGAAACTCGTAATTTTTTGGAAGCTTGGCAACCCCTTTCCATGAAAGTGATTTTTGCCAGTCTCTGCTTAGGGCTACATCAATAGGAAACAAACCATAGAGATGGAACTTGGAACTACTTTATTTTGTCAAGTTTCAAAGAGCTAGCACAAACCGTTTTTGAATTAGAGTCCCAACTACATATATCCTTATAGGAGAAAACAGAGTGAAACCAAAAAATTTAAACTGTTCCTGCCAACGAACGGTTTAACTTAGAAGAACGAAATTTGGTGAGCCAAGTGGGATTGGGGTACTGATCATTGTCTGAAAGTGTCATCCAGATTGGGTGAAAAAATGTGTGCTGAGATTTCAGGAAACTCATAGTTTTTTGGAGCTTGGCAACCTCTTTCCATGAAAGTGATTTGCACCAGTCTCTGCTTAGGGCTACATCAATAGGAAACAATCCATAGAGATAGAACTTGGAACTACTTTATTGTGTCAAGTTTCAAAGAGCTAGCACAAACCGTGTTTGATTTAGAGTTCCAACTACATGTATCCATATAGGAGAAAACAGAGTGAAATCTAAAAATTAAAACTGTTACTGCCAACGAACGGTTTAACCTAGAAGAACGAAATTTGTTGAGGCAAGTGGGATTGGTGTACTGATCATTGCCTGAAAGTGTCATCCAGATTGGGTGAAAAAATGTGTGCTGAGATTTCAGGAAACTCGTAGTTTTTTGGAAGCTTGGCAACCCCTTTCCATGAAAGTGATTTGCGCCAGTCTCTGCTTAGGGCTACATCAATAGGAAACAAACCATAGAGATAGAACTTGGAACTACTTTATTGTGTCAAGTTTCAAAGCGCTAGCACAAACCGTGTTTGATTTGGAGTTCCAACTACATGTATCCATATAGGAGAAAACAGAGTGAAACTTAAAAATTAAAACTGTTACTGCCAACGAACGGTTTAACCCAGAAGAACAAAATTTGGTGATCCAAGTGGGATTGGGGTACTGATTATTACCTGAAAGTGTCATCAAGATTTGGTGAAAAAATGTGTGCTGAGATTTCAGGAAACACATAGTTTTTTGAAGCTTGGCAACCACTTTCCGTGAAAGTGATTTGCGCCAGTCTCTGCTTAGGGCTACATCAATAGGAAACAAACCATTGAGATAGAACTTGGGACTACTTTATTGTGTCAATTTTCAAAGAGCTAGCACAAACCGTCTTTAATTTAGAGTTCCAACTACATGTATCCATATGGGAGAAAACAGTGAAACCTAAAAATTAAAACTGTTCCTGCCAAAGAACGGTTTTACATAGTAGAACGAAATTTGGTGAGGCAAGTGGGATTGGGGTACTGATGATTACCTGAAAGTGTCAACAGATTGGGTGAAAAAACGTGTGCTGAGATTTCAGGAAACTCGTAGTTTTTTGGAAGCTTGGCAACCCCTTTCCATGAAAGGGATTTGCGCCAATATCTGCTTAGGGCTACATCAATAGGAAACAAACCATAGAGATAGAACTTGGAACTACTTTATTGTGTCAAGTTTCAAAGAGCTAGCACAAACCGTCTTTGATTTAGAGGTCCAACTACATGTATCCATATAGGAGAAAAGAGAGCGAAACCTAAGAATTAAAACCGTTACTGCCAACGAACGGTTTAACCTAGAAGAACCAAATTTGGTGAGCCAAGTGGGACTGGGGTACTGATCATTACCTGAAAGTGTCATCAAGATTGGGTGAAAAAATGTGTGCTGAGATTTCAGGAAACTCGTAGCTTTTTGTAAGCTTGGCAACCCCTTTCCATGAAAGTGATTTGTGCCAGTCTCTGCTTAGGGCTACATCAATAGGAAACAAACCATAGAGATAGAACTTGGAACTACTTTATTTTGTCAAGTTTCAAAGAGCTAGCACAAACCGTGTTTGATTTAGAGTTCCAACTACATATATATATATAGGAGAAAACAGAGTGAAACCTAAAAATTAAAACTGTTCCTGCCAACGAACGGTTTAACCTAGAAGAACGAAATTTGGTGAACCAAGTGGGATTGGGGTACTGATCATTTCCTGTAAGTGTCATCAAGATTGGGTGAAAAAATGTGTGCTGATATTTCAGGAAACTCGTAGTTTTTTTGAAGCTTGGCAACCCCTTTCCATGAAAGTGATTTGCGCCAGTCTCTGCTTAGGGCTACATCAATAGGAAACAAACCATAGAGATAGAACTTGGAACTACTTTATTGTGTCAAGTTTCAAAGAGCTAGCACAAACCGTCTTTGATTTAGAGTTCCAACTACATGTATCCATATAGGAGAAAACAGAGTGAAACCTAAAAATTTAAACTGTTACTGCCAACGAACGGTTTAACCTAGAAGAACGTAATTTGGTGAGCCACGTGGGATTGGGGTACTGATAATTACCTGAAAGTGTCCTCTAGATTGGGTGAAAAAATGTGTGCTGAGATTTCAGGAAACACGTAGTTTTTTGAAGCTTGGCAACCACTTTCCATGAAAGTGATTTGCGCCAGTCTCTGCTTACGGCTACATCAATAGGAAACAAACCATAGAGATAGAACTTGGAACTACTTTATTGTGTCAATTTTCAAAGAGCTAGCACAAACCGTCTTTAATTTAGAGTTCCAACTACATGTATCCATATGGGAGAAAACAGTGAAACCTAAAAATTAAAACTGTTACTGCCAACGAACGTTTTAACCTAGAAGAACGAAATTTGGTGAGGCAAGTGGGATTGGGGTACTGATGATTACCTGAAAGTGTCAACAGATTGGGTGAAAAAATGTGTGC
Source organism: Spermophilus citellus (assembly GCF_964194105.1). Lineage (NCBI taxonomy): Eukaryota > Metazoa > Chordata > Mammalia > Rodentia > Sciuridae > Spermophilus > Spermophilus citellus. The sequence goes on along the minus strand of NC_138196.1, from coordinate 18,872,850 downwards.
TGAGGTTTCAGGAAACTCGTAGTTTTTTGGGAGCTTCCCAACCCCTTTCCATGAAAGTGATTTGCGCCAGTCTCTGCTTATGGCTACATCAATAGGAAACAAACCATAGAGATAGAACTTGGAACTCCTTTATTGTGTCAAGTTTCAAAGAGCTAGCACAAACCGTGTTTGATTTAGAGTTCCAACTACATGTATCCATATAGGAGAAAACAGAGTGAAACCTAAAAATTAAAACTGTTACTGCCAACAAACGGTTTAACCTAGAAGATCGAAATTTGGTGAGAAAATTGGGATTGGGGTACTCATCATTTCCTGAAAGTGTCATCAAGATTGGGTGAAAAAATGTGTGCTGAGATTTCAGGAAATTCGTAGTTTTTTGGAAGCTTGGCAACCCCTTTCCATGAAAGTGATTTGCGCCAATATCTGCTTAGGGCTACATCAATAGGAAACAAACCATAGAGATAGAACTTGGAACTACTTTATTGTGTCAAGTTTCAAAGAGCTAGCACAAACCCTGTTTGATTTGGAGTTCCAACCACATGTATCAATATAGGAGAAAACAGAGTGAAACCTAAAAATTAAAACTGTTACTGCCAATGAACGGTTTAACCTAGACGAACGAAATTTGTTGAGACAAGTGGGATTGGGGTACTGATCATTGCCTGAAAGTGTCATCCAGATTGGGTGAAAAAATGTGTGCTGAGATTTCAGGGAACTCGTAGTTTTTTGGAAGCTTCGCAACCCCTTTCCATGAAAGAGATTTGCGCCAGTCTCTGCTTATGTCTACATCAATAGGAAACAAACCATAGAGATAGAACTTGGAACTACTCTATTGTGTCAAGTTTCAAAGAGCTAGCACAAACCGTCTTTGATTTGGAGTTCCAACTACATGTATCCATATAGGAGAAAACAGAGTGAAACCTAAAAATTAAAACTGTTACTGTCAACAAACGGTTTAACCTAGAAGAACGAAACTTGGTGAGCCCAGTGGGATTGGCGTACTGATCATTGCCTGAAAGTGTCATCCAGATTGGGTGAAAAACCGTGTGCTGAGATTTCAGGGAACTCGTAGTTTTTTGGAAGCTTGGCAACCCCTTTCCATGAAAGTGATTTTTGCCAGTCTCTGCTTATGGCTACATCAATCGGAAACAAACCATAGAGATAGAACTTGGAACTACTTTATTGTGTCAATTTTCAAAGAGCTAGCTCAAATGTGTTTGATATAGAGTTCGAACTACATTTATCCATATAGGAGAATACGGAGTGAAACCTAAAAATTAAAACTGTTACTGCCAACGAACGGTTTAACCTAGAAGAAGGAAATTTGGTGAGCCAAGTGGGATTGGGGTACTGATCATTACCTGAAAGTGTCATCCAGATTGGGTGAAAAAATGTGTGCTGAGATTTCAGGGAACTCGTAGTTTTTTGGAAGCTTGGCAAACCTTTTCCATGAAAGTGATTTGTGCCAGTCTCTGCTTAGGGCTACATCAATAGGAAACAAACCATAGAGATAGAACTTGGAACTACTTTATTGTGTCAATTTTCAAAGAGCTAGCACTAACCGTGTTTGATTTAGAGTTCCAAATACCTGTATCCATATAGGAGAAAACAGAGTGAAACCTAAAAATAAAAACTGTTACTGCCAACGAACGGTTTAACCCAGAAGAACGAAATTTGGTGATCCATGTGGGATTGGGGTACTGATCATTACCTGAAAGTGTCATCTAGATTGGGTGAAAAAATGTGTGCTGAGATTTCAGGAAACTCGTAGTTTTTTGGAAACTTGGCAACCCCTTTCCATGAAAGTGATTTGAACCAGTCTCTGCTTAGGGCTACATCAATAGGAAACAAACCATAGAGATAGAACTTGGAACTACTTTATTTTGTCAAATTTCAAAGAGCTAGCACAAACTGTTTTTGAATTAGAGTCCCAACTACATGTATCCATATAGGAGAAAACAGAGTGAAACCTAAAAATTGAAACCTAAAAATTTAAACTGTTCCTGCCAACGAACGGTTTAACCTAGAAGAACGAAATTTGATGAGCCAAGTGGGATTGGGGTACTGATCTTTACCTGCAAGTGTCATCAAGTTTGGGTGAAAAAATGTGTGCTGAGATTTCAGGAAACTCGTAGTTTTTTTGAACCTTGGCAACCCCTTTCCATGAAAGTGATTTGCGCCAGTCTCTGCTTAGGGCTACATCAATAGGAAACAAACCATAGAGATAGAACTTAAAACTACTTTATTGTGTCAATTTTCAAAGAGCTAGCACTAACCGTGTTTGATTTAGAGTTCCAAATACCTGTATCCATATAGGAGAAAACAGAGTGAAATCTAAAAATTAAACCTGTTACTGCCAACGAACTGTTTAACCTAGAAGAACGAAATTTGGTGAGGCAGGTGTGATTGGGGTACTGATCATTGCCTGAAAGTGTCATCCATATTGGGTGAAAAATTGTGTGCTGAGATTTCAGGGAACTCGTAGTTTTTTTGAAGCTTGGCAACCCCTTTCCATGAAAGTGATTTGCGCCAGTCTCTGCTTATGGCTACATCAATAGGAAAAAAACCATAGAGATAGAACTTGGAACTTCTTTATTGTGTCAAGTTTCAAAGCGCTAGCACAAACCGTGTTTGATTTGGAGTTCCAACTACATGTATCCATATAGGAGAAAACAGAGTGAAACCTAAAAATTAAAACTGTTACTGCCAACGAACGGTTTAACCTAGAAGAACGAAATTTGGTGAGCCAAGTGGGATTGGGGTACTGATCATTACCTGAAAGTGTCATCTAGATTGGGTGAAAAAATGTGTGCTGAGATTTCAGGAAACACGTAGTTTTTTGGAAGTTTGGCAACCCCTTTCCATGAAAGTGATTTGCACCAGTCTCTGCTTACGGCTACGTCAATAGGAAACAAACCATAGAGATAGAACTTGGAACTACTTTATTGTGTCAATTTTCAAAGAGCTAGCACAAACCGTCTTTAATTTAGAGTTCCAACTACATGTATTAATATGGGAGAAAACAGTGAAACCTAAAAATTAAAACTGTTACTGCCAACGAACGGTTTAATCTAGAAGAACAAAATTTGGTGAGGCAAGTGGGATTGGAGTACTGATGATTACCTGAAAGTGTCAACAGATTGGGTGAAAAAACGTGTGCTGAGATTTCAGGAAACTCGTAGTTTTTTGGAAGCTTGGCAACCCATTTCCATGAAAGTGATTTGCGCCAATATCTGCTTAGGGCTACATCAATAGGAAACAAACCTTAGAGATAGAACTTTGAACTACTTTATTGTGTCAAGTTTCAAAAAGCTAGCACAAACCGTCTTTGACTTAGAGTTCCAACTACATGTATCCATACAGGAGAAAACAGAGCGAAACCTAAAAATTAAAACCGTTACTGCCAATGAACAGTTTAACCTAGAAGAACCAAATTTGGTGAGCCAAGTGGGACTGGGATACTGATCATTACCTGAAAGTGTCATCAAGATTGGGTGAAAAAATGTGTGCTGAGATTTCAGGAAACTCGTAGCTTTTTGTAAGTTTGGCAACCCTTTTCCATGTAAGTGATTTGCGCCAGTCTCTGCTTCGGGTTACATCAATAGGAAACAAACCATAGAGATAGAACTTGGAACTACTTTATTGTGTCAAGTTTCAAAGAGCTAGCACAAACCGTCTTTGATTTAGAGTTACAACTACATGGATCCATATAGAAGAAAACACTGTGAAACCTAAAAATTAAAACTGTTACTGCCAACGAACGGTTTAACCTAGAAGAACGAAATTTGGTGAGCCAAGTGGGATTCGGGTACTGATCATTACCTGAAATTGTCATCCAGATTGGGTGAAAAAATGTGTGCTGAGATTTCCAGAAACTCGTAGTTTTTTGGAAGTTTGGCAACCACTTTCCATGAAAGTGATTTGCGCCAGTCTCTGCTTATGGCTACATCAATAGGAAACAATCCATAGAGATAGAACTTGGAACTACTTTATTGTGTCAATTTTCAAAGAGCTAGCACAAATCGTCTTTAATTTAGAGTTCCAACTACATGTATCCATATTAGAGAAAACAGTGAAACCTAAAAATTAAAACTGTTACTGCCAACGAACGGTTTTACCTAGAAGAACGAAATTTGGTGAAGCAAGTGGGATTGGGGTACTGATGATTACCTGAATGTGTCAACAGATTGGGTGAAAAAACGTGTGCTGAGATTTCAGGAAACTCGTAGTTTTTTGGAAGCTTGGCAACCCCTTTCCATGAAGGTGATTTGCGCCAATATCTGCTTAGGGCTACATCAATAGGAAACAAACCATAGAGATAGAACTTGGAACTACTTTATTTTGTCAAATTTCAAAGAGCTAGCACAAACTGTTTTTGAATTAGAGTCCCAACTACATGTATCCATATAGGAGAAAACAGAGTGAAACCTAAAAATTAAAACTGTTACTGCCAATGATGGGTTTAACCTAGAATAACAAAATTTGGTGAGCCAAGTGGGATTGGGGTACTGATCATTTCCTGACAGTGTCATCAAGATTGGGTGAAAAAATGTGTGCTGAGATTTCAAGAAACTAGTTTTTTTTTTTTAAGCTTAACAACCACTTTACATGTAAGTGATTTGCGCCAGTGTCTGCTTAGGGCTACATCAATAGGAAACAAACCATAGAGAGAGAACTTGGAACTATTTTATTGTGTCAAGTTTCAAAGAGCTAGCACTAACCGTGTTTAATTTAGAGTTCCAAATACATGTATCCATATTGGAGAAAACAGAGTGAAACCTAAAAATTAAAACTGTTCCTGCCAATGAACGGTTTAACCTAGAAGAACGAAATTTGGTGAGCCAAGTGGGATTGGGGTACTGATCATTGCCTGAAAGTGTCATCCAGATGGGTCAAAAAATGTGTGCTGAGATTTCAGGGAACTCGTAGTTTTTTGGAAGCTTGGCAACCCTTTTCCATGAAAGTGATTTGTGCCACTCTCTGCTTAGGGCTACATCAATAGGAAACAAACCATAGAGATAGAACTTGGAACTACTTTATTGTGTCAATTTTCAAAGAGCTAGCACTAACCGTGTTTGATTTAGAGTTCCAAATACCTGTATCCATATAGGAGAAAACAGAGTGAAACCTAAAAATAAAAACTGTTACTGCCAACGAACGGTTTAACCTAGAAGAACGAAATTTGGTGATCCATGTGGGATTGGGGTACTGATCATTACCTGAAAGTGTCATCTAGATTGGGTGAAAAAATGTGTGTTGAGATTTCAGGAAACTCGTAGTTTTTTGGAAGCTTGGCAACCCCTTTCCATGAAAGTGATTTGTGCCAGTCTCTGCTTAGGGCTACATCAATAGGAAACAAACCATAGAGATAGAACATGGAACTACTTTATTTTGTCAAATTTCAAAGAGCTAGCACAAACTGTTTTTGAATTAGAGTCCCAACTACATGTATCCATATAGGAGAAAACAGAGTGAAACCTAAAAATTGAAACCTAAAAATTTAAACTGTTCCTGCCAACGAACGGTTTAACCTACAAGAACGAAATTTGATGAGCCAAGTGGGATTGGGGTACTGATCTTTACCTGCAAGTGTCATCAAGTTTGGGTGAAAAAATGTGTGCTGAGATTTCAGGAAACTCATATTTTTTTTGAAGCTTGGCAACCCCTTTCCATGAAAGTGATTTGCGCCAGTCTCTGCTTAGGGCTACATCAATAGGAAACAAACCATAGAGATAGAACTTGGAACTACTTTATTTTGCCAATTTTCAAAGAGCTAGCACTAACCGTGTTTGATTTAGAGTTCCAAATACCTGTATCCATATAGGAGAAAACAGAGGGAAATCTAAAAATTAAAACTGTTACTGCCAACGAACGGTTTAACCTAGAAGAACGAAATTTGGTGAGGCAGGTGTGATTGGGGTACTGATCATTGCCTGAAAGTGTCATCCAGATTGGGTGAAAAAATGTGTGCTGAGATTTCAGAGAACTCGTAGTTTTTTGGAAGCTTGGCAACCCCTTTCCATGAAAGTGATTTGTGCCAGTCTCTGCTTATGGCTACATCAATAGGAAAAAAACCATAGAGATAGAACTTGGAACTACTTTATTGTGTCAAGTTTCAAAGCGCTAGCACAAACCGTGTTTGATTTGGAGTTCCAACTACATGTATCCATATAGGAGAAAACAGAGTGAAACCTAAAAATTAAAACTGTTACTGCCAACGAACGGTTTAACCTAGAAGAACGAAATTTGGTGAGCCAAGTGGGATTGGGGTACTGATCATTACCTAAAAGTGTCATCTAGATTGGGTGAAAAAATGTGTGCTGAGATTTCAGGAAACACGTAGTTTTTTGAAGCTTGGCAACCACTTTCCATGAAAGTGATTTGCGCCAGTCTCTGCTTATGGCTACATCAATAGGAAACAAACCATAGAGACAGAACTTGGAACTACTTTATTGTGTCAAGTTTCAAAGAGCTAGCAGAAACCATGTTTGATTTGGAGTTCCAACTACATGTATCCATATAGGAGAAAACAGAGTGAAACCTAAAAATTAAAACTGTTCCTGCCAACGAACAGTTTAACCAAGAAGAACAAAATTTGGTGATCCATGTGGGATTGGGGTACTGATCATTACCTGAAAGTGTCATCTAGATTGGGTGAAAAAATGTGTGCTGAGATTTCAGGAAACTCGTAGTTTTTTGGAAGCTTGGCAACCCCTTTCCATGAAAGTGATTTGCGCCAATATCTGCTTAGGGCTACATCAATAGGAAACAAACCATAGAGATAGAACTTGGAACGACTTTATTTTGCCAATTTTCAAAGAGCTAGCACTAACCGTGTTTGATTTAGAGTTCCAAATACCTGTATCCATATAGGAGAAAACAGAGGGAAATCTAAAAATTAAAACTGTTACTGCCAACGAACGGTTTAACTTAGAAGAACGAAATTTGGTGAGCCAAGTGGAATTGGGGTACTGATCATTACTTGAAAGTGTCATCTAGATTGGGTGAAAAAATGTGTGCTGAGATTTCAGGAAACTCGTAGTTTTTTGAAGCTTGGCAACCCCTTTCCTTTAAAGTGATTTGCGCCAGTCTCTCCTTAGGGCTACATCAATAGGAAACAAACCATAGAGATAGAACTTGGAACTACTTTATTGTGTCAAGTTTCAAAGAGCTAGCACAAACCGTGTTTGATTTAGAGTTCCAATACATGTATCCATATAGGAGAAAACGGAGTGAAACCTAAAAATTACAAGTCTTGCTGTCAAGGAACGGTTTAAACTAGAAGAACGAAATTTGGTGAGCCAAGTGGGATTGGGGTACTGATCATTACCTGAAAGTGTCATCCAGATTGGGTGAAAAAATGTGTGCTGAGATTTCCGGCAACTCGTAGTTTTTTGGAAGTTGGGCAACCCCTTTCCATGAAAGTGATTTGCGCCAATATCTGCTTAGGGCTACATCAATAGGAAACAAACCATAGAGATAGAACTTGGAACTACTTATTGTGTCAAGTTTCAAAGAGCTAGCACAAACCATCTTTGATTTAGAGTTCCAACTACAAGTATCCATATAGGAGAAAATAGAGCGAAACCTAAGAATTAAAACCGTTACTGCCAACGAACGGTTTAACCTAGAAGAACCAAATTTGTTGAGCCAAGTGGGACTGGGAACTGATCATTACATGAAAGTGTCATCAAGATTGGGTAAAAAAATGTGTGCTGTGATTTCAGGAAACTCGTAGCTTTTTGTAAGCTTGGCAACCCCTTTCCATGAAAGTGATTTGTGCCAGTCTCTGCTTAGGGCTACATCAATAGGAAACAAACCATAGAGATAGAACTTGGAACAACTTTATTGTGTCAAGTTTCAAAGAGCTAGCACAAACCGTGTTTGATTTAGAGTTTCAACTACATGTATGCATATAGGAGAAAACAGAGTGAAACCTAAAAATTAAAACTGTTACTGCCAATGATGGGTTTAACCTAGAATAACGAAATTTGGTGAGCCAAGTGGGATTGGGGTACTGATCATTTCCTGACAGTGTCATCAAGATTGGGTGAAAAAATGTGTGCTGAGATTTCAAGAAACTCGTAGTTTTTTTTAAGCTTGACAACCACTTTCCATGAAAGTGATTTGCGCCAGTGTCTGCTTAGGGCTACATCAATAGGAAAAAATCCATAGAGATAGAACTTGGAACTATTTTATTGTGTCAAGTTTCAAAGAGCTAGCACTAACCGTGTTTGATTTAGAGTTCCAAATACATGTATCCATATAGGAGAAAACAGAGTGAAACCTAAAAATTAAAACTGTTCCTGCCAACGAACGGTTTAACCTAGAAGAACGAAATTTGGTGAGCCAAGTGGGATTGGGGTACCGATCATTGCCTGAAAGTGTCATCCAGATTGGGTGAAAAAATGTGTGCTGAGATATCAGGGAACTCGTAGTTTTTTGGAAGCTTGGCAACCCTTTTCCAAGAAAGTGATTTGTGCCAGTCTCTGCTTAGGGCTACATCAATAGGAAACAAATCATAGGGATAGAACTTGGAACTACTTTATTGTGTCAATTTTCAAATAGCTAGCACTAACCGTGTTTGATTTAGAGTTCCAAATACCTGTATCCATATAGGAGAAAACAGAGTGAAACCTAAAAATAAAAACTGTTACTGCCAACGAACGGTTTAACCTAGAAGAACGAAATTTGGTGATCCATGTGGGATTGGGGTACTGATCATTACCTGAAAGTGTCATCTAGATTGGGTGAAAAAATGTGTGCTGAGATTTCAGGAAACTCGTAGTTTTTTGGAAGCTTGGCAACCCCTTTCCATGAAAGTGATTTGTGCCAGTCTCTGCTTAGGGCTACATCAATAGGAAACAAACCATAGAGATAGAACTTGGAACTACTTTATTTTGTCAAATTTCAAAGAGCTTGCACAAACTGTTTTTGAATTAGAGTCCCAACTACATGTATCCATATAGGAGAAAACAGAGTGAAACCTAAAAATTGAAACCTAAAAATTTAAACTGTTCCTGCCAACGAACGGTTTAACCTAGAAGAACGAAATTTGATGAGCCAAGTGGGATTGGGGTACTGATCTTTACCTGCAAGTGTCATCAAGTTTGGGTGAAAAAATGTGTGCTGAGATTTCAGGAAACTCATATTTTTTTTGAAGCTTGGCAACCCCTTTCCATGAAAGTGATTTGCGCCAGTCTCTGCTTAGGGCTACATCAATAGGAAACAAACCATAGAGATAGAACTTGGAACTACTTTATTGTGTCAAGTTTCAAAGAGCTAGCACTAACCGTGTTTGATTTAGAGTTCCAAATACCTGTATCCATATAAGAGAAAACAGAGTGAAATCTAAAAATTAAAACTGTTACTGCCAACGAACGGTTTAACCTAGAAGAACGAAATTTGATGAGCCAAGTGGGATTGGGCTACTGATCATTACCTGAAAGTGTCATCCATATTGGGTGAAAAAATGTGTGCTGAGATTTCAGGGAACTCGTAGTTTTTTTGAAGCTTGGCAACCCCTTTCCATGAAAGTGATTTGCGCCAGTCTCTGCTTATGGCTACATCAACAGGAAAAAACCATAGAGATAGAAGTTGGAACTACTTTATTGTGTCAAGTTTCAAAGCGCTAGCACAAACCGTGTTTGATTTGGAGTTCCAACTACATGTATCCATATAGGAGAAAACAGAGTGAAACCTAAAAATTAAAACTGTTCCTGCCAACGAACGGTTTAACCTAGAAGAACGAAATTTGGTGAGCCAAGTGGGATTGGGGTACTGATAATTACCTGAAAGTGTCCTCTAGATTGGGTGAAAAAATGTGTGCTGAGATTTCAGGAAACACGTAGTTTTTTGAAGCTTGGCAACCACTTTCCATGAAAGTGATTTGCGCCAGTCTCTGCTTACGGCTACATCAATAGGAAACAAACCATAGAGATAGAACTTGGAACTACTTTATTGTGTCAATTTTCAAAGAGCTAGCACAAACCGTCTTTAATTTAGAGTTCCAACTACATGTATCCATATGGGAGAAAACAGTGAAACCTAAAAATTAAAACTGTTACTGCCAACGAACGTTTTAACCTAGAAGAACGAAATTTGGTGAGGCAAGTGGGATTGGGGTACTGATGATTACCTGAAAGTGTCAACAGATTGGGTGAAAAAATGTGTGCTGAGGTTTCAGGAAACTCGTAGTTTTTTGGGAGCTTCCCAACCCCTTTCCATGAAAGTGATTTGCGCCAGTCTCTGCTTATGGCTACATCAATAGGAAACAAACCATAGAGATAGAACTTGGAACTCCTTTATTGTGTCAAGTTTCAAAGAGCTAGCACAAACCGTGTTTGATTTAGAGTTCCAACTACATGTATCCATATAGGAGAAAACAGAGTGAAACCTAAAAATTAAAACTGTTACTGCCAACAAACGGTTTAACCTAGAAGATCGAAATTTGGTGAGAAAATTGGGATTGGGGTACTCATCATTTCCTGAAAGTGTCATCAAGATTGGGTGAAAAAATGTGTGCTGAGATTTCAGGAAATTCGTAGTTTTTTGGAAGCTTGGCAACCCCTTTCCATGAAAGTGATTTGCGCCAATATCTGCTTAGGGCTACATCAATAGGAAACAAACCATAGAGATAGAACTTGGAACTACTTTATTGTGTCAAGTTTCAAAGAGCTAGCACAAACCCTGTTTGATTTGGAGTTCCAACCACATGTATCAATATAGGAGAAAACAGAGTGAAACCTAAAAATTAAAACTGTTACTGCCAATGAACGGTTTAACCTAGACGAACGAAATTTGTTGAGACAAGTGGGATTGGGGTACTGATCATTGCCTGAAAGTGTCATCCAGATTGGGTGAAAAAATGTGTGCTGAGATTTCAGGGAACTCGTAGTTTTTTGGAAGCTTCGCAACCCCTTTCCATGAAAGAGATTTGCGCCAGTCTCTGCTTATGTCTACATCAATAGGAAACAAACCATAGAGATAGAACTTGGAACTACTCTATTGTGTCAAGTTTCAAAGAGCTAGCACAAACCGTCTTTGATTTGGAGTTCCAACTACATGTATCCATATAGGAGAAAACAGAGTGAAACCTAAAAATTAAAACTGTTACTGTCAACAAACGGTTTAACCTAGAAGAACGAAACTTGGTGAGCCCAGTGGGATTGGCGTACTGATCATTGCCTGAAAGTGTCATCCAGATTGGGTGAAAAACCGTGTGCTGAGATTTCAGGGAACTCGTAGTTTTTTGGAAGCTTGGCAACCCCTTTCCATGAAAGTGATTTTTGCCAGTCTCTGCTTATGGCTACATCAATCGGAAACAAACCATAGAGATAGAACTTGGAACTACTTTATTGTGTCAATTTTCAAAGAGCTAGCTCAAATGTGTTTGATATAGAGTTCGAACTACATTTATCCATATAGGAGAATACGGAGTGAAACCTAAAAATTAAAACTGTTCCTGCCAACGAACGGTTTAACCTAGAAGAAGGAAATTTGGTGAGCCAAGTGGGATTGGGGTACTGATCATTACCTGAAAGTGTCATCCAGATTGGGTGAAAAAATGTGTGCTGAGATTTCAGGGAACTCGTAGTTTTTTGGAAGCTTGGCAAACCTTTTCCATGAAAGTGATTTGTGCCAGTCTCTGCTTAGGGCTACATCAATAGGAAACAAACCATAGAGATAGAACTTGGAACTACTTTATTGTGTCAATTTTCAAAGAGCTAGCACTAACCGTGTTTGATTTAGAGTTCCAAATACCTGTATCCATATAGGAGAAAACAGAGTGAAACCTAAAAATAAAAACTGTTACTGCCAACGAACGGTTTAACCCAGAAGAACGAAATTTGGTGATCCATGTGGGATTGGGGTACTGATCATTACCTGAAAGTGTCATCTAGATTGGGTGAAAAAATGTGTGCTGAGATTTCAGGAAACTCGTAGTTTTTTGGAAACTTGGCAACCCCTTTCCATGAAAGTGATTTGAACCAGTCTCTGCTTAGGGCTACATCAATAGGAAACAAACCATAGAGATAGAACTTGGAACTACTTTATTTTGTCAAATTTCAAAGAGCTAGCACAAACTGTTTTTGAATTAGAGTCCCAACTACATGTATCCATATAGGAGAAAACAGAGTGAAACCTAAAAATTGAAACCTAAAAATTTAAACTGTTCCTGCCAACGAACGGTTTAACCTAGAAGAACGAAATTTGATGAGCCAAGTGGGATTGGGGTACTGATCTTTACCTGCAAGTGTCATCAAGTTTGGGTGAAAAAATGTGTGCTGAGATTTCAGGAAACTCATATTTTTTTTGAAGATTGGCAACCCCTTTCCATGAAAGTGATTTGCGCCAGTCTCTGCTTAGGGCTACATCAATAGGAAACAAACCATAGAGATAGAACTTAAAACTACTTTATTGTGTCAATTTTCAAAGAGCTAGCACTAACCGTGTTTGATTTAGAGTTCCAAATACCTGTATCCATATAGGAGAAAACAGAGTGAAATCTAAAAATTAAACCTGTTACTGCCAACGAACGGTTTAACCTAGAAGAACGAAATTTGGTGAGGCAGGTGTGATTGGGGTACTGATCATTGCCTGAAAGTGTCATCCATATTGGGTGAAAAATTGTGTGCTGAGATTTCAGGGAACTCGTAGTTTTTTTGAAGCTTGGCAACCCCTTTCCATGAAAGTGATTTGCGCCAGTCTCTGCTTATGGCTACATCAATAGGAAAAAAACCATAGAGATAGAACTTGGATCTTCTTTATTGTGTCAAGTTTCAAAGCGCTAGCACAAACCGTGTTTGATTTGGAGTTCCAACTACATGTATCCATATAGGAGAAAACAGAGTGAAACCTAAAAATTAAAACTGTTACTGCCAACGAACGGTTTAACCTAGAAGAACGAAATTTGGTGAGCCAAGTGGGATTGGGGTACTGATCATTACCTGAAAGTGTCATCTAGATTGGGTGAAAAAATGTGTGCTGAGATTTCAGGAAACACGTAGTTTTTTGAAGCTTGGCAACCACTTTCCATGAAAGTGATTTGCGCCAGTCTCTGCTTATGGCTACATCAATAGGAAACAAACCATAGAGATAGAACTTGGAACTACTTTATTGTGTCAAGTTTCAAAGAGCTAGCAGAAACCGTGTTTGATTTGGAGTTCCAACTACATGTATCCATATAGGAGAAAACAGAGTGAAACCTAAAAATTAAAACTGTTACTGCCAACGAACGGTTTAACCAAGAAAAACAAAATTTGGTGATCCATGTGGGATTGGGGTACTGATCATTACCTGAAAGTGTCATCTAGATTGGGTGAAAAAATGTGTGCTGAGATTTCAGGAAACTCGTAGTTTTTTGGAAGTTGGCAACCCCTTTCCATGAAAGTGATTTGCGCCAATATCTGCTTAGGGCTACATCAATAGGAAACAAACCATAGAGATAGAACTTGGAACTACTTTATTGTGTCAAGTTTCAAAGAGCTAGCACAAACCGTCTTTGATTTAGAGTTCCAACTACATGTATCCATATAGAAGGAAACAGAGTGAAACCTAAAAATTAAAACTGTTACAGCCAACGAACGGTTTAACCTAGAAGAAGGAAATTTGGTGAGCCAAGTGGGATTGGGGTACTGATCATTTCCTGAAAGTGTCATCCAGATTGGGTGAAAAAATAGTGCTGAGATTTCCGGCAACTCGTAGTTTTTTGGAAGTTTCGCAACCCCTTTCCATGAAAGCGATTTGCACCAGTCTCTGCTTACGGCTACGTCAATAGGAAACAAACCATAGAGATAGAACTTGGAACTACTTTATTGTGTCAATTTTCAAAGAGCTAGCACAAACCGTCTTTAATTTAGAGTTCCAACTACATGTATTAATATGGGAGAAAACAGTGAAACCTAAAAATTAAAACTGTTACTGCCAACGAACGGTTTAATCTAGAAGAACAAAATTTGGTGAGGCAAGTGGGATTGGAGTACTGATGATTACCTGAAAGTGTCAACAGATTGGGTGAAAAAATGTGTGCTGAGATTTCAGGAAACTCGTAGTTTTTTGTAATTTTGGCAACCCATTTCCATGTAAGTGATTTGCGCCAGTCTCTGCTTCGGGCTACATCAATAGGAAACAAACCATAGAGATAGAACTTGGAACTACTTTATTGTGTCAAGTTTCAAAGAGCTAGCACAAACCGTCTTTGATTTAGAGTTACAACTACATGGATCCATATAGAAGAAAACACTGTGAAACCTAAAAATTAAAACCGTTACTGCCAACGAACGGTTTAACCTAGAAGAACGAAATTTGGTGAGCCAAGTGGGATTCGGGTACTGATCATTGCCTGAAAGTGTCATCTAGATTGGGTGAAAAAATGTGTGCTGAGATTTCAGGAAACTCGTAGTTTTTTGAAGCTTGGCAACCCCTTTCCATTAAAGTGATTAGCGCCAGTCTCTCCTTAGGGCTACATCAATAGGAAACAAACCATAGAGATTGAACAAGGAACTACTTTATTGTGTCAAGTTTCAAAGCGCTAGCACAAACCGTGTTTGATTTGGAGTTCCAACTACATGTATCCATATAGGAGAAAACAGAGTGAAACTTAAAAATTTAAACTGTTACTGCCAACGAACGGTTTAACCCAGAAGAACGAAATTTGGTGATCCAAGTGGGATTGGGGTACTGATTATTACCTGAAAGTGTCATCAAGATTTGGTGAAAAAATGTGTGCTGAGATTTCAGGAAACACATAGTTTTTTGAAGCTTGGCAACCACTTTCCGTGAAAGTGATTTGCGCCAGTCTCTGCTTAGGGCTACATCAATAGGAAACAAACCATAGAGATAGAACTTGGGACTACTTTATTGTGTCAATTTTCAAAGAGCTAGCACAAACCGTCTTTAATTTAGAGTTCCAACTACATGTATCCATATGGGAGAAAACAGTGAAACCTAAAAATTAAAACTGTTCCTGCCAAAGAACGGTTTTACATAGTAGAACGAAATTTGGTGAGGCAAGTGGGATTGGGGTACTGATGATTACCTGAAAGTGTCAACAGATTGGGTGAAAAAACGTGTGCTGAGATTTCAGGAAACTCGTAGTTTTTTGGAAGCTTGGCAACCCCTTTCCATGAAAGGGATTTGCGCCAATATCTGCTTAGGGCTACATCAATAGGAAACAAACCATAGAGATAGAACTTGGAACTACTTTATTGTGTCAAGTTTCAAAGAGCTAGCACAAACCGTCTTTGATTTAGAGGTCCAACTACATGTATCCATATAGGAGAAAAGAGAGCGAAACCTAAGAATTAAAACCGTTACTGCCAACGAACGGTTTAACCAAGAAGAACCAAATTTGGTGAGCCAAGTGGGACTGGGGTACTGATCATTACCTGAAAGTGTCATCAAGATTGGGTGAAAAAATGTGTGCTGAGATTTCAGGAAACTCGTAGCTTTTTGTAAGCTTGGCAACCCCTTTCCATGAAAGTGATTTGTGCCAGTCTCTGCTTAGGGCTACATCAATAGGAAACAAACCATACAGATAGAACTTGGAACTACTTTATTTTGTCAAGTTTCAAAGAGCTAGCACAAACCGTGTTTGATTTAGAGTTCCAACTACATATATATATATAGGAGAAAACAGAGTGAAACCTAAAAATTAAAACTGTTCCTGCCAACGAACGGTTTAACCTAGAAGAACGAAATTTGGTGAGCCAAGTGGGATTGGGGTACTGATAATTACCTGAAAGTGTCCTCTAGATTGGGTGAAAAAATGTGTGCTGAGATTTCAGGAAACACGTAGTTTTTTGAAGCTTGGCAACCACTTTCCATGAAAGTGATTTGCGCCAGTCTCTGCTTACGGCTACATCAATAGGAAACAAACCATAGAGATAGAACTTGGAACTACTTTATTGTGTCAATTTTCAAAGAGCTAGCACAAACCGTCTTTAATTTAGAGTTCCAACTACATGTATCCATATGGGAGAAAACAGTGAAACCTAAAAATTAAAACTGTTACTGCCAACGAACGTTTTAACCTAGAAGAACGAAATTTGGTGAGGCAAGTGGGATTGGGGTACTGATGATTACCTGAAAGTGTCAACAGATTGGGTGAAAAAATGTGTGCTGAGGTTTCAGGAAACTCGTAGTTTTTTGGGAGCTTCCCAACCCCTTTCCATGAAAGTGATTTGCGCCAGTCTCTGCTTATGGCTACATCAATAGGAAACAAACCATAGAGATAGAACTTGGAACTCCTTTATTGTGTCAAGTTTCAAAGAGCTAGCACAAACCGTCTTTGATTTGGAGTTCCAACTACATGTATCCATATAGGAGAAAACAGAGTGAAACCTAAAAATTAAAACTGTTACTGTCAACAAACGGTTTAACCTAGAAGAACGAAACTTGGTGAGCCCAGTGGGATTGGCGTACTGATCATTGCCTGAAAGTGTCATCCAGATTGGGTGAAAAACCGTGTGCTGAGATTTCAGGGAACTCGTAGTTTTTTGGAAGCTTGGCAACCCCTTTCCATGAAAGTGATTTTTGCCAGTCTCTGCTTATGGCTACATCAATCGGAAACAAACCATAGAGATAGAACTTGGAACTACTTTATTGTGTCAATTTTCAAAGAGCTAGCTCAAATGTGTTTGATATAGAGTTCGAACTACATTTATCCATATAGGAGAATACGGAGTGAAACCTAAAAATTAAAACTGTTCCTGCCAACGAACGGTTTAACCTAGAAGAAGGAAATTTGGTGAGCCAAGTGGGATTGGGGTAGTGATCATTACCTGAAAGTGTCATCCAGATTGGGTGAAAAAATGTGTGCTGAGATTTCAGGGAACTCGTAGTTTTTTGGAAGCTTGGCAAACCTTTTCCATGAAAGTGATTTGTGCCAGTCTCTGCTTAGGGCTACATCAATAGGAAACAAACCATAGAGATAGAACTTGGAACTACTTTATTGTGTCAATTTTCAAAGAGCTAGCACTAACCGTGTTTGATTTAGAGTTCCAAATACCTGTATCCATATAGGAGAAAACAGAGTGAAACCTAAAAATAAAAACTGTTACTGCCAACGAACGGTTTAACCCAGAAGAACGAAATTTGGTGATCCATGTGGGATTGGGGTACTGATCATTACCTGAAAGTGTCATCTAGATTGGGTGAAAAAATGTGTGCTGAGATTTCAGGAAACTCGTAGTTTTTTGGAAACTTGGCAACCCCTTTCCATGAAAGTGATTTGAACCAGTCTCTGCTTAGGGCTACATCAATAGGAAACAAACCATAGAGATAGAACTTGGAACTACTTTATTTTGTCAAATTTCAAAGAGCTACCACAAACTGTTTTTGAATTAGAGTCCCAACTACATGTATCCATATAGGAGAAAACAGAGTGAAACCTAAAAATTGAAACCTAAAAATTTAAACTGTTCCTGCCAACGAACGTTTTAACCTAGAAGAACGAAATTTGATGAGCCAAGTGGGATTGGGGTACTGATCTTTACCTGCAAGTGTCATCAAGTTTGGGTGAAAAAATGTGTGCTGAGATTTCAGGAAACTCATATTTTTTTTGAAGATTGGCAACCCCTTTCCATGAAAGTGATTTGCGCCAGTCTCTGCTTAGGGCTACATCAATAGGAAACAAACCATAGAGATAGAACTTAAAACTACTTTATTGTGTCAATTTTCAAAGAGCTAGCACTAACCGTGTTTGATTTAGAGTTCCAAATACCTGTATCCATATAGGAGAAAACAGAGTGAAATCTAAAAATTAAACCTGTTACTGCCAACGAACGGTTTAACCTAGAAGAACGAAATTTGGTGAGGCAGGTGTGATTGGGGTACTGATCATTGCCTGAAAGTGTCATCCATATTGGGTGAAAAATTGTGTGCTGAGATTTCAGGGAACTCGTAGTTTTTTTGAAGCTTGGCAACCCCTTTCCATGAAAGTGATTTGCGCCAGTCTCTGCTTATGGCTACATCAATAGGAAAAAAACCATAGAGATAGAACTTGGAACTTCTTTATTGTGTCAAGTTTCAAAGCGCTAGCACAAACCGTGTTTGATTTGGAGTTCCAACTACATGTATCCATATAGGAGAAAACAGAGTGAAACCTAAAAATTAAAACTGTTACTGCCAACGAACGGTTTAACCTAGAAGAACGAAATTTGGTGAGCCAAGTGGGATTGGGGTACTGATCATTACCTGAAAGTGTCATCTAGATTGGGTGAAAAAATGTGTGCTGAGATTTCAGGAAACACGTAGTTTTTTGAAGCTTGGCAACCACTTTCCATGAAAGTGATTTGCGCCAGTCTCTGCTTATGGCTACATCAATAGGAAACAAACCATAGAGATAGAACTTGGAACTACTTTATTGTGTCAAGTTTCAAAGAGCTAGCAGAAACCGTGTTTGATTTGGAGTTCCAACTACATGTATCCATATAGGAGAAAACAGAGTGAAACCTAAAAATTAAAACTGTTACTGCCAACGAACGGTTTAACCAAGAAGAACAAAATTTGGTGATCCATGTGGGATTGGGGTACTGATCATTACCTGAAAGTGTCATCTAGATTGGGTGAAAAAATGTGTGCTGAGATTTCAGGGAACTCGTAGTTTTTTTGAAGCTTGGCAACCCCTTTCCATGAAAGTGATTTGCGCCAGTCTCTGCTTATGGCTACATCAATAGGAATAAAACCATAGAGATAGAACTTGGAACTACTTTATTGTGTCAAGTTTCAAAGCGCTAGCACAAACCGTGTTTGATTTGGAGTTCCAAATACATGTATCCATATAGGAGAAAACAGAGTGAAACCTAAAAATTAAAACAGTTACTGCCAACGAACGGTTTAACCTAGAAGAACGAAATTAGGTGATCCAAGTGGGAGTAGGGTACTGATCATTACCTGAAAGTGTCATCTAGATTGGGTGAAAAATGTGTGCTGAGATTTCAGGAAACACATAGTTTTTTGAAGCTTGGCAACCACATTCCATGAAAGTGATTTGCGCCAGTCTCTGCTTAGGGCTACATCAATAGGAAACAAACCATAGAGGTAGAACTTGGAACTACATTATTGTGTCAAGTTTCAAAGAGCTAGCACAAACAGTGTTTGATTTGGAGTTCCAACTACATGTATCCTTATAACAGAAAACAGAGTGAAACCAAAAAATTTAAACTGTTCCTGCCAACGAACGGTTTAACCTAGAAGAACGAAATTTGGTGAGCCAAGTGGGATTGGGGTACTGATCATTGTCTGAAAGTGTCATCCAGATTGGGTGAAAAAATGTGTGCTGAGATTTCAGGAAACTCATAGTTTTTTGGAAGCTTGGCAACCTCTTTCCATTAAAGTGATTTGCACCAGTCTCTGCTTAGGGCTACATCAATAGGAAACAATCCATAGAGATAGAACTTGGAACTACTTTATTGTGTCAATTTTCAAAGAGCTAGCAGAAACCATGTTTGATTTAGAGTTCCAACGTCATGTATCCATATAGGAGAAAACAGAGTGAAACCTAAAAATTAAAATTGTTACTGCCAATGAACGGTTTAACCTAGAAGAACGAAATTTGTTGAGCCAAGTGGGATTGGGGTACTGATCATTGCTTGAAAGTGTCATCCAGATTGGTTGAAAAAATGTGTGCTGACATTTCAGGAAACTCGAAGTTTTTTAGAAGCTTGGCAACCCCTTTCCATGAAAGTGATTTGCGCCAGTCTCTGCTTAGGGCTACGTCAATAGGAAACAAACCATAGAGATAGAACTTGGAAGTACTTTATTGTGTCAAGTTTCAAAGAGCTAGAACAAAGCGTCTTTGATTTAGAGTTCCAACCACATGTATCCATATAGGAGAAAAAGGAGTGAAACCTAAAAATTAAAACAGTTACTGCCAACGAACGGTTGAACCTAGAAGAACGAAATTTGGTGATCCAAGTGGGAGTAGGGTACTGATCATTACCTGAAAGTGTCATCTAGATTGGGTGAAAAATGTGTGCTGAGATTTCAGGAAACATGTAATTTTTTGAAGCTTGGCAACCACTTTCCATTAAAGTGATTTGCGCCAGTCTCTGCTTAGGGCTACATCAATAGGAAACAAACCATAGAGATAGAACTTGGAACTACATTATTGTGTCAAGTTTCAAAGAGCTAGCACAAACCGTGTTTGATTTGGAGTTCCAACTACATGTATCAATATAGGAGAAAACAGAGTGAAACCTAAAAATTAAAACTGTTACTGCAAAAGAATTTTTTAACCTAAAGAACGAAATTTGGTGAATCAAGTGGGATTTGGGTACTGATCTTTACCTGTAAGTGTCATCCGGATTGGGAGAAAAAAATTTGTGCTGAGATATCAGGAAACTCGTAGTTTTTTGGAAGCTTTGCAACACCTTTCCATGAACGTAATTTGTGCCAGTCTCTGCTTTTGGCTACATCAATAGGAAAAAAACCATAGAGATAGAACTTGGAACTACATTATTGTGTCAAGTTTCAAAGAGCTAGCACAAACCGTGTTTGATTTAGAGTTCCAAATACAAGTATCCATATAGGAGAAAACAGAGTGAAACCTAAAAATTAAAACTGTTACTGCCAACGTACAGTTTAACCTACAAGAACGAAATTTGGTGAGCCAAGTGGGATTTGGGTACAGATCATTACCTGAAAGTGTCATCTGGATTGGGAGAAAAAATGTGTGCTGAGATTTCAGGAAACTCGTCGTTTTTTGGAAGCTTGGCAACCCCTTTCCATGAAAGTGATTTGCGCCAGTCTCTGCTTAGGGCTACATCAATAGGAAACAAACTATAGAGATAGAACATGGAACTACTTTATAGTGTCAAGTTTCAAAGAGCTAGCACAAACAGTGTTTGATTTAGAGTTCCAACTACATGTATCCTTATGGGAGAAAACAGAGTGAAACCTAAAAATTCAAACTGTTACTGCCAACAAACGGTTTAAACTAGAAGAACGAAATTTGTTGAGCCAAGTGGGATTGGGGTACCGATCATTACCTGATAGTGTCATCAAGATTGGGGGAAAAAATGTTTGCTGAGATTTCAGGAAAATCGTAGTTTTTGGAAGCTTGGCAACCCCTTTCCATGAAAGTGATTTGCGCCAGTCTCTTCTTGGGCTACATCAATAAAAAACAAACCATAGAGATAGAACTTGGAACTACTTTATTGTGTCAAGTTTCAAAGAGCTAGCACAAACCGTGTTTGATTTAGATTCCCAACTACATGTATCCATATAGGAGAAAACAGAGTGAAACCTAAAACTTAAACTGTTACTACCAATGAACGATTTAACCTAGAAGAACGAAATTTGGTGAGCAAAGTGGCATTGGGGTACTGATCATTGCCTGAAAGTGTCATCCAGATTGGGGGAAAAAATGTGTGCTGAGATTACAGGAAACACGTCGTATTTTGGAAGCTTGGCAACCCCTTTCCATGAAAGAGATTTGCGCCAGTCTCTGCTTAGGGCTACATCAATAGGAAACAAACCATAGAGACAGAACTTGGAACTACTTCATTGTGTCAAGTTTCAAAGAGCTAGCACAAACCGTGTTTGATTTAGAGTTCCAACTACCTTTATCCATATACGAGACAACAGAGTGAAACCTAAAAATTAAACTGTTACTACCAACGAACGATTTGACCTAGAAGAAGGAAATTTGGTGAGCCAAGTGAGATTGGAGTACTCATCAATACCTGAAAGTGTCATCAAGATTGGGTGAAAAAATGTGTGCTGATATTTCAGGAAACTCGTAGTTTTTTGGAAGGTTGGCAACCCCTTTCCATGAAAGTGATTTGCACCAGTCTCTGCTTAGGGCTACAACAATAGGAAACAAACCATAGAGATAGAACTTGAAACTACATTATTGTGTCAAGATTCAAAGAGCTAGCACAAACCGTGTTTGATTTAGAGTTCCAACTACATGTATCCATATAGGAGAAAACAGAGTGAAACCTAAAATCTAAAACCGTTACTGCCAACGAACGGTTTAACCTAGAAGAACGCAATTTGGTGAGCCAAGTGGGATTGGGGTACTGATCATTACCTGAAGGTGTCATCAAGATTGGGTGAAAAAATGTGTGCTGATTTCAGGAAACTCTTCGTTTTTTGGAAGCTTGGCAACCCCTTTCCATGAAAGTGATTTGCGCCAGTCTCTGCTTAGGGATACATCAGTAGGAAACAAACCATAGAGATAGAAATTGGAACTACATTATTGTGTCAAGTTTCAAAGAGCTAGCACAAACCGTGTTTGATTTAGAGTTCCAACTACATGTATCCATATAGGAGAAAACAGAGTGACACCTAAAAATTTAAACTGTTACTGCCAACGAACGGTTTAACATAGAAGAACGAAATTTGGTGAGCCAAGTGGGACTGGGGTAATGATCATTACCTAAAAGTGTCATCAAGATTGGGTGAAAAAATGTGTGCTGATTTCAGGAAATTCTTCGTTTTTTGGAAGCTTGGCAACCCCTTTCCATGAAAGTGCTTTGCGCCAGTCTCTGCTTAGGGCTACATAAATAGGAAACAAACCATACAGACAGAACTTGGAACTACTTCATTGTGTCAAGTTTCAAAGAGGTAGCACAAACCGTGTTTGATTTAGAGTTCCAACTACATATATCCATATAGGAGAAAACAGAGTGAATCCTAAAAATTAAAACTGTTACTGCCAACGAACGGTTTAACCTACAAGAACGAAATTTGGTGAGCCGAGTGAGACTGGGGTACTGATCATTACCTGAAAGTGTCATCAAGATTGGGTTGAAAAATGTGTGCTGAGATTTCAGGAAACTCGTAGTTTTTTGGAAGCTTGCCAACCCCTTTCCATGAAAGTGATTTGCGCCAGTCTCTGCTTAAGGCTATATCAATAGGAAACAAACCATATAGATAGAACTTGGAACTACTTTATTGTGTCAAGTTTCAAAGAGCTAGCACAAACCGTGTTTGATTTAGAGATCCAAATACATGTATCCATACAGGAGAAAACAGAGTGAAAACTAAAAATTAAACTCTTACTACCAACGAACTATTTAACCTAGAAGAACGAAATTTGGTGAGCCAAGTGAAATTGGGGTACTGATCATTACCTGAATGTGCCATCAAGATTGCGTGAGAAAATGTGTGCTGAGATTTCTGGAAACTCGTAGATTTTTGGAAGCTTGGCAACCCCTTTCCATGAAACTGATTTGCGCCAGTCTCTGCATAGGGCTACATCAATAGGAAACAAACCATAGAGATTGAACTTGGAACTACTTTATTTTGTCAAGTTTCAAAGAGCTAGCACAAACCGTCTTTGATTTAGAGTTCCAAATACATGTATCCATTTAGGAGAAAACAGAGTGAAACCTAAAATTTAAACTGTTACTGCCAACGAACGATTTAACGTAGAAGAACAAAATTTGGTGAGCCAAGTGGGAGTGGGGTACTGATCATCACCTGAAAGTGTCATCAAGATTGGGTGAAAAAATGTGTGCTGAGATTTTAGGAAACTCGTAGTTTTTTGGAAGCTTGGCAACCCGTTTTATTGAAAGTGATTTGTGTAAGTCTCTGCTTAAAGCTACATCAGTAGGAAACAAACCATAGAGATGGAACTTGGAACTACTTTATTGTGTCAAGTTTCAAAGAGCTAGCACAAACCGTCTTTGATTTAGAGTTCCATCAACATGTATCCATATAGGAGAAAACAGAGTGAAACCTAAATATTAAAACTGTTACTGCCAACGAACGGTTTAACCTAGAAGAACGAAATTTAGTGAGCTATGTGGGATTGAGGTACTGATCATTACCTGAAAGTGTCATCAAGATTGGATGAAAAAATGTGTGCTGAGATTTCAGGAAACTCGTAGTTTTTTGGAAGCTTGGCAACCCCTTTCAATGAAAGTGATTTGTGCCAGTCTCTGCGTAGGGCTACATCAATAGGAAATAAACCATAGAGATAGAACTTTGAACTACTTTATTGTGTCAAGTTTCAAAGAGCTAGCACAAACCGTGTTTGATTTAGAGTTCCAAGTACATGTCTCCATATAGGAGAAAACAGAGTGAAACCTAAAAATTAAAACTGTTACTACCAACGAACGGTTTAACCTAGAAGACGAAATTTGGTGAGCCAAGTGGGATTGGGGTACTGATCATTACCTGAAAGTGTCATCGAGATTGCATGAAAAAATGTGTGCTGAGATTTCAGGAAACTCATAATTTTTTGGAAGCTTGGCAACCCCTTTTCATGAAAGTGATTTGCACCAGTCTCTGCTTAGGGCTTCATCAATAGGAAACAAACCATAGTGATAGAACTTGGAACTACTTTAGTGTTTCAAGTTTCAAAGAGCTAGCACAAACCGTGTTTGATTTAGAATTCCAACTACATGTATCCATATAGGAGAAAACAGAGTGAAACCTAAAAATTAAAACTGTTATTGCCAACGAAAGGTTTAACCTAGATCAACCAAATTTGGTGGGCCAAGTGGGATTAGGGTACTGATCATTACCTGAAATTGTTATCCTGATTGGGTGAAGAAATGTGTGCTGAGATTTCAGGAAACTCGTAGTTTTTTGGAAGGTTGGCAACCCATTTCCATGAAAGTGATTTGCACCAGTATCTGCTAAGGGCTACATCAATAGGAAACAAACCAGAGATAGAACTTGGAACTACTTTATTGTGTCAAGTTTCAAAGAGCTAGCACAACCCGTGTTGATTTATGGTTCCAAATTCATGTATCCATGTAGGAGAAAACAGAGTGAAACCTAAAAGTTAAAACTGTTACTTCCAACGAACTGTTTAACCTAGAAGAACGAAATTTCGTGAGCCAAGTGGGATTGGGGTACTGATCATTACCTGAAATTGTCATCTACATTGGGTTAAAAAATGTGTGCTGAGATTTCAGGAAACACGTAGTTTTTTGAAGCTTGGCAACCACTTTCCATGAAAGTGATTTGCGCCAGTCTCTGCTTAGGGCTACATCAATAGGAAACAAAACATAGAGATAGAACTTGGAACTACTTTATTGTGTCAAGTTTCAAAGAGCTAGCACAAACCGTGTTTGATATGGAGTTCCAACTACATGTATCAATATAGGAGAAAACAGACTGAAACCTAAAAATTAAAACTGTTACTGCCAAAGAACGTTTTAACCTAGAAGAATGAAATTTGTTGAGCCAAGTGGGATTGGGGTACTGATCATTGCCTGAATGTGTCATCCAGATTGGGTGAAAAAATATGTGCTGAGATTTCAGGAAACTCGTAGTTTTTTGGAAGCTTGGCAACCCCTTTCCATGAAAGTGATTTGCGCCAGTCTCTGCTTAGGGCTACATCAATAGGAAACAAACTATAGAGATAGAACATGGAACTACTTTATTGTGTCAAGTTTCAAAGAGCTAGCACAAACAGTGTTTGATTTAGAGTTCCAACTACATGTATCCTTATGGGAGAAAACAGAGTGAAACCTAAAAATTCAAACTGTTACTGCCAACAAACGGTTTAACCTAGAAGAACGAAATTTGGTGAGCCAAGTGGGATTGGGGTACCGATCATTACCTGATAGTGTCATCAAGATTGGGGGAAAAAATGTGTGCTGAGATTTCAGGAAAATCGTAGTTTTTTGGAAGCTTGGCAACCCCTTTCCATGTAAGTGAATTGTGCCAGTCTCTGCTTAGGGCTACATCAATAGGAAACAAACCATAGAGATGGAACTTGGAACTACTTTATTGTGTCAAGTTTCAAAGAGCTAGCGCAAACCGTGTTTGATTTAGAGTTCCAACTACATGTATCCATATAGGAGAAAACAGAGTGAAACCTAAAAATTAAAACTGTTACTGTCAACGAACGGTTTAACCTAGAAGAACGAAATTTGGTGAGCCAAGTGTGATTGGGGTACTGATCAGTAACTGAAAGTGTCATCCGGATTGGGAGAAAAAATGTGTGCTTAGATTTCATGAAACTCGTAGTTTTTTGGAAGCTTGGCAACCCCTTTCCATGAAAGTAATTTGTGCCAGTCTCTGCTTACAGCTACAACAATAGGAAACAAACCATAGGGATAGAACTTGGAACTACATTATTGTGTCAAGTTTCAAAGAGCTAGCACAAACCATGTTTGATTTAGAGTACCAACTACTAGTATCCATATAGGAGAAAACAGAGTGAAACCTAATAATTAAAACTGTTACTACAAAAGAACGGTTTAACCTAGAAGAACAAAATTTGGTGAGGCAAGTTGGATTAGGGTACTGATCATTACCTAAAAGTGTCATCCGGATTGGGAGAAAAAAATGTGTGCTGAGATTTCATGAAACTCGTAGTTTTTTGAAAGCTTGGCAACCCCCTTTTATGAAAGTAATTTGAGCCAGGCTCTGGTTATGGCTACATCAATAGGAAACAAACCATAGAGATAGAACTTGGAACTACAATATTGTGTCAAGTTTCAAAGAGCTAGCACAAACCGTGTTTGATTTAGAGTTCCAACTACATGTATCCATATAGGAGAAATCAGAGTGAAACTAAAAATTAAAACTGTTACTGCCAACGAACGGTTTAACCTAGAAGTACGAAATTTGTTGAGGCAAGTGGGATTGAAGTACTGATCATTACCTGAAACTGTCATCAAGATTGGGTGAAAAAATGTGTGCTGAGATTTCAGGAAACTCGTAGTTTTTTGAAAGCTTGGCAACACATTTCCATGAAAGTGATTTGTGCCGGTCTCTGCTTAGGGCTACATCAATAGGAAACAAAACATAGAGATAGAACTTGGAACTACTTTATTGTGTCAGTTTTCAAAGAGCTAGAACAAACCGTGTTTGATTTAGATTTCCAACTACATGTATCCATATAGGAGAAAACAGAGTGAAACCTAAAAATTAAAACTGTTACTGTCAACGAACGGTTTAACCTAGAAGAACGAAATTTGGTGAGCCAAGTGGGATTGGTGTACTGATCGTTACCTGAAAGTGTTCTGGATTGGGAGAAAAAATGTGTGCTGAGATTTCATGAAACTCGTAGTTTTTTGGAAGCTTGGCAACCCCCTTCCATGAAAGTAATTTGCGCCAGTCTCTGCTTATGGCTACATCAATAGGAAACAAAACATAGAGATAGAACTCGGAACTACTTTATTGTGTCAAGTTTCAAAGAGCTAGCACAAACCGTCTTTGACTTAGAGTTCCAACTACATGTATCCATATAGGAGAAAAGAGAGTGAAACCTAAAAATTAAAAATGTTACTGCCAACAAACGGTTTAACCTAGAAGAACGAAATTCGGTGAGCCATGTGGGATTGGGGTACTGATCATTAACTGAAAGTGTCATCAAGATTTGTTGAAAAAATGTGTGCTGAGATTTCAGGAAACTCATAGTTTTTTGGAAGCTTGTGAACCACTTTCCATGAAAGTGATTTGCGCCAGTCTCTGCTTAGGGCTACATCAATAGGAAACAAACCATAGAGATAGAACTTGGAACTACTTTATTGTGTCAAGTTTCAAAGAGCTTGCACAAACCGTGTTTGATTTAGAGTTCCAACGACATGTATCCATATAGGAGAAAACAGAGTGAAACCAAATAATTAAAACTGTTACACCCAACAAACGGTTTAACCTAGAAGAACGAAATTTGGTGACCCAAGTGGGATTGGGGTACTGATCATTACCTGAAAGTGTCATCAAGATTGGTTGAAAAAATTGTGCTGAGATTTCAGGAAACTCGTAGTTTTTTGGAAGCTTGGCAACCCCTTTCCATGAAAGTGATTTGCGCCAGTCTCTGCTTAGGGCTACACCAATAGGAAACAAACCATAGAGATAGAAGTTGGAACTACTTTTTGTGACAAGTTTCAAAGAGCTAGCACAAACCGTGTGTGATTTAGAGTTCCAACTACATGTATCCATATAGGAGAAAACAGAGTGAAACCTAAAAATTAAAACTGTTACTGCCAACGAACAGTTTAACCTAGAAGAACGAAATTTGGTGAGCCAAGTGTGATTGGGGTACTGATCATTACCTGAAAGTTTCATTAAGATTGGATCAAAATATGTGTGCTGAGATTTCAGGAAACTCGTAGTTTTTTGGAAGCTGGGCAACCCTTTTCCATGTAAGTGAATTGCGCCAGTCTCTGCTTAGGGATACATAAATAGGAAACAAACCATAGAGATAGAACATACAACTACTTTATTGTGTCAAGTTTCAAAGAGCTAGCACAAAAAGTGTTTGATTTAGAGTTCAAACTACATGTATCCATATGGGAGAAAACAGAGTGAAACCTAAAAATTAAAACCGTTCCTGCCAACGAACGGTTTAACCCAGAAGAACGAAATTTGGAGAGCCAAGTGGGATTGGGGTACTGATCATTCCCTGAAAGTGTCATCAAGATTGGGTGAAAAAATGTGTGCTGAGATTTCAGGAATCTCGTAGTTTTTTTGAAGCTTGGCAACCCATTTCCATGAAGTGATTTGTGCCAGTCTCTGCTTAAGCCTACATAAATAGGAAACAAACCATAGAGATAGAACTTGGAACTACTTTATTGTGTCAAGTTTCAAAGAGCTAGCACAAACCGTGTTTGATTTAGAGTTCCAAATACATGTATCCATATAGGAGAAAACAGAGTGAAACCTAAAAATTAAAACTGTTACTGTCAACGAACGGTTTAGCCTAGAAGAACGAAATTTGGTGAGCCAAATGGGATTGGGGTACTGATCATTACCTGAAAGTGGCATCAAGATTGGGTGAAAAAATATGTGCTGAGATTTCAGGAAACTTGTAGTTTTTTGGAAGCTTGTCAACCCCTTTCCATGAAAGTGATTTGCGCCAGTCTCTGCTTAAGGCTACATCAATAGGAAACAAACCATAGAGATAGAACTTGGAACTACTTTATTGTGTCAAGTTTCAAAGTGCTAGCACAAACCGTGTTTGATTTAGAGTTCCAACTACATGTATCCATATAGGAGAAACAGAGTGAAACCTAAATATTAAAACCGTTACTGCCCACGAACGGTTTAACTTAGAAGAACGAAGTTTGGTGAGCCAAGTGGGATTGGGGTACTGATCATTACCTGAAAGTGTCATCAAGATTGGTTGAAAAAATTTGTGCTGAGATTTCAGGAAACTCGTAATTTTTTGGAAGCTTGGCAACCCCTTTTCATGAAAGGGATTTGCGCCAGTCTCTGCTTAGGGCTACATCAATAGGACACAAACCATAGAGATAGAACTTGGAACTACTTCATTATGTCAAGTTTTAAAGAGCTAGCACAAACCGTGTTTGATTTAGAGTTCCAACTATATTTATCCATATAGGAGAAAACAGAGTGAAACCTAAAAATTAAAACTGTTACTGCCAACGAACGGTTTAACCTAGAAGAATGAAATTTGGTGAGCCAAGTGCGATTGGGGTACTGATAATTAACTGAAAGTGTCATCAAGATTGGGTTGAAATATGTGTGCTGAGATTTTAGGAAACTCGTAGTTTTTTTGGAAGCTTGGCAACCCCTTTCCATGAAAGTGATTTGCACCAGTCTCTGCTTAAGGCTACATCAATAGGAAACAAACCATAGAAATAGAACTTGGAACTACTTTATTGTGTCAAGTTTCAAAGAGCTAGCACAAACCGTGTTTGATTTAGAGTTCCAACTATATGTATCCATATAGGAGATAACAGAGTGAAACCTAAAATGTGAAACCGTTACTGCCAACGAACGGTTTAACTTAGAAGAACGAAATTGGTGAGCCAAGTGGGATCGGGGAACTGATCATTACCTGAAGGTGTCATCAAGATTGGGTGATAAAATGCGTGCTGAGATTTCAGGAAACTCGTAGTTTTTTGGAAGCTTGGCAACCCTTTTCCATGAGAGTGATTTCCGCCAGTCTCTGCTTAGGGGTACATCAATAGGAAACAAACCATAGAGATAGAACTTGGAACTACATTATTGTGTCAAGTTTCAAAGAGCTAGCACAAACCGTGTTTGATTTAGAGTTCCAACTACATGTATCCATAGAGGAGAAAACAGAGTGAAACCTAAAATTTGAAACCGTTACTTCCAACCAACGGTTTAACCTAGAAGAACGAAATTTGGTGAGCCAAGTGGGAATGGGGTAATGATCATTACCTGAAAGTGTCATCAGGATTGGGTGAAAAAATATGTGCTGATTTCAGGAAAATCGTCGTTTTTGGAAGCTTGGCAACCCCTTTGCATGGAAGTGATTTGTGCCAGTCTCTGCTTAGGGCTACATCAATAGGAAACAAACCATAGAGATAGAACTCGGAACTACTTTATTGTGTCAAGGTTCAAAGAGCTAGCTCAAACCGAGTTTGATTTAGAGTTCCAACTACATGTATCCATGTAGGAGATAACAGAGTGAAACCTAAAAATTAAACTGTTACTACCAATGAACGATTTAACTTAGAAGAACAATATTTGGTGAGCCAAGTGGGATTGGGGTACTGATCATTACCTGAAAGTGTCATCAAGATTGGGTGAAAAAATGTGTGCTGAGATTTCAGGAAACTCGTAGTCTTTTGGAAGCTTGGCAACCCCTTTCCATTAAAGTGATTTGCGCCAGTCTCTGCTTAGGGCTACATCAATAGGAAACAAAACATAGAGATAGAACTTGGAACTATTTTATTGGGTCAATTTTCAAGGAGCTAGCACAAACCGTGTTTGATTTAGAGTTCCAACTACATGTATCCATATAGGAGAAAACAGAGTGAAACCTAAATATTAAAACCGTTACTGCCAACGAACGGTTTAACCTAGAAGAACGAAATTTGGTGAGCCAAGTGGGATTGGGGTACTGATCCTTACCTGAAAGTGTCATCAAGATTGGGTGAAAAAACTTGTGCTGAGATTTCAGGAAACTCGTAATTTTTTGGAAGCTTGGCAACCCCTTTCCATGAAAGTGATTTGCGCCAGTCTCTGCCTAGGGCTACATCAATAGGAAACAAACCATAGAGACAGAACTTGGAACTACTTTATTGTGTCAAGTTTCAAAGAGCTAGCACAAACCGTGTTTGATTTAGATTCCCAACTACATGTATCCATATAGGAGAAAACAGAGTGTAACCTAAAATTTAAACTGTTACTACCAACGAACGATTTAACCTAAAAGAATGAAATTTGGTGAGCAAAGTGTCATTGGGGTACTGATCATTACCTGAAAGTGTCATCAAGATTGGGTGAAAAAATGTGTGCTGAGATTTCAGGAAACACGTCGTTTTTTGGAAGCTTGGCAACCCCTTTCCATGAAAGTGATTTGCGCCAATATCTGCTTAGGGCTATATCAATAGGAAACAAACCATAGAGATAGAACTTGGAACTACTTTATTGTGTCAAGTTTCAAAGAGCTAGCACAAACCCTGTTTGATTTGGAGTTCCAACCACATGTATCAATATAGGAGAAAACAGAGTGAAACCTAAAAATTAAAACTGTTACTGCCAATGAACGGTTTAACCTAGACGAACGAAATTTGTTGAGACAAGTGGGATTGGGGTACTGATCATTGCCTGAAAGTGTCATCCAGATTGGGTGAAAAAATGTGTGCTGAGATTTCAGGGAACTCGTAGTTTTTTGGAAGCTTCGCAACCCCTTTCCATGAAAGAGATTTGCGCCAGTCTCTGCTTATGTCTACATCAATAGGAAACAAACCATAGAGATAGAACTTGGAACTACTCTATTGTTTCAAGTTTCAAAGAGCTAGCACAAACCGTCTTTGATTTGGAGTTCCAACTACATGTATCCATATAGGAGAAAACAGAGTGAAACCTAAAAATTAAAACTGTTACTGTCAACAAACGGTTTAACCTAGAAGAACGAAACTTGGTGAGCCCAGTGGGATTGGCGTACTGATCATTGCCTGAAAGTGTCATCCAGATTGGGTGAAAAACCGTGTGCTGAGATTTCAGGGAACTCGTAGTTTTTTGGAAGCTTGGCAACCCCTTTCCATGAAAGTGATTTTTGCCAGTCTCTGCTTATGGCTACATCAATCGGAAACAAACCATAGAGATAGAACTTGGAACTACTTTATTGTGTCAATTTTCAAAGAGCTAGCTCAAATGTGTTTGATATAGAGTTCGAACTACATTTATCCATATAGGAGAATACGGAGTGAAACCTAAAAATTAAAACTGTTCCTGCCAACGAACGGTTTAACCTAGAAGAAGGAAATTTGGTGAGCCAAGTGGGATTGGGGTACTGATCATTACCTGAAAGTGTCATCCAGATTGGGTGAAAAAATGTGTGCTGAGATTTCAGGGAACTCGTAGTTTTTTGGAAGCTTGGCAAACCTTTTCCATGAAAGTGATTTGTGCCAGTCTCTGCTTAGGGCTACATCAATAGGAAACAAACCATAGAGATAGAACTTGGAACTACTTTATTGTGTCAATTTTCAAAGAGCTAGCACTAACCGTGTTTGATTTAGAGTTCCAAATACCTGTATCCATATAGGAGAAAACAGAGTGAAACCTAAAAAAAAAAACTGTTACTGCCAACGAACGGTTTAACCCAGAAGAACGAAATTTGGTGATCCATGTGGGATTGGGGTACTGATCATTACCTGAAAGTGTCATCTAGATTGGGTGAAAAAATGTGTGCTGAGATTTCAGGAAACTCGTAGTTTTTTGGAAACTTGGCAACCCCTTTCCATGAAAGTGATTTGAACCAGTCTCTGCTTAGGGCTACATCAATAGGAAACAAACCATAGAGATAGAACTTGGAACTACTTTATTTTGTCAAATTTCAAAGAGCTAGCACAAACTGTTTTTGAATTAGAGTCCCAACTACATGTATCCATATAGGAGAAAACAGAGTGAAACCTAAAAATTGAAACCTAAAAATTTAAACTGTTCCTGCCAACGAACGGTTTAACCTAGAAGAACGAAATTTGATGAGCCATGTGGGATTGGGGTACTGATCTTTACCTGCAAGTGTCATCAAGTTTGGGTGAAAAAATGTGTGCTGAGATTTCAGGAAACTCATATTTTTTTTGAAGATTGGCAACCCCTTTCCATGAAAGTGATTTGCGCCAGTCTCTGCTTAGGGCTACATCAATAGGAAACAAACCATAGAGATAGAACTTAAAACTACTTTATTGTGTCAATTTTCAAAGAGCTAGCACTAACCGTGTTTGATTTAGAGTTCCAAATACCTGTATCCATATAGGAGAAAACAGAGTGAAATCTAAAAATTAAACCTGTTACTGCCAACGAACGGTTTAACCTAGAAGAACGAAATTTGGTGAGGCAGGTGTGATTGGGGTACTGATCATTGCCTGAAAGTGTCATCCATATTGGGTGAAAAATTGTGTGCTGAGATTTCAGGGAACTCGTAGTTTTTTTGAAGCTTGGCAACCCCTTTCCATGAAAGTGATTTGCGCCAGTCTCTGCTTATGGCTACATCAATAGGAAAAAAACCATAGAGATAGAACTTGGAACTTCTTTATTGTGTCAAGTTTCAAAGCGCTAGCACAAACCGTGTTTGATTTGGAGTTCCAACTACATGTATCCATATAGGAGAAAACAGAGTGAAACCTAAAAATTAAAACTGTTACTGCCAATGAACGGTTTAACCTAGAAGAACGAAATTTGGTGAGCCAAGTGGGATTGGGGTACTGATCATTACCTGAAAGTGTCATCTAGATTGGGTGAAAAAATGTGTGCTGAGATTTCAGGAAACACGTAGTTTTTTGAAGCTTGGCAACCACTTTCCATGAAAGTGATTTGCGCCAGTCTCTGCTTATGGCTACATCAATAGGAAACAAACCATAGAGATAGAACTTGGAACTACTTTATTGTGTCAAGTTTCAAAGAGCTAGCAGAAACCGTGTTTGATTTGGAGTTCCAACTACATGTATCCATATAGGAGAAAACAGAGTGAAACCTAAAAATTAAAACTGTTACTGCCAACGAACGGTTTAACCAAGAAGAACAAAATTTGGTGATCCATGTGGGATTGGGGTACTGATCATTACCTGAAAGTGTCATCTAGATTGGGTGAAAAAATGTGTGCTGAGATTTCAGGAAACTCGTAGTTTTTTGGAAGTTGGCAACCCCTTTCCATGAAAGTGATTTGCGCCAATATCTGCTTAGGGCTACATCAATAGGAAACAAACCATAGAGATAGAACTTGGAACTACTTTATTGTGTCAAGTTTCAAAGAGCTAGCACAAACCGTCTTTGATTTAGAGTTACAACTACATGTATCCATATAGAAGGAAACAGAGTGAAACCTAAAAATTAAAACTGTTACAGCCAACGAACGGTTTAACCTAGAAGAACGAAATTTGGTGAGCCAAGTGGGATTGGGGTACTGATCATGACCTGAAAGTGTCATCCAGATTGGGTGAAAAAATAGTGCTGAGATTTCCGGCAACTCGTAGTTTTTTGGAAGTTTGGCAACCCCTTTCCATGAAAGTGATTTGCACCAGTCTCTGCTTACGGCTACGTCAATAAAAAACAAACCATAGAGATAGAACTTGGAACTACTTTATTGTGTCAATTTTCAAAGAGCTAGCACAAACCGTCTTTAATTTAGAGTTCCAACTACATGTATTAATATGGGAGAAAACAGTGAAACCTAAAAATTAAAACTGTTACTGCCAACGAACGGTTTAATCTAGAAGAACAAAATTTGGTGAGGCAAGTGGGATTGGAGTACTGATGATTACCTGAAAGTGTCAACAGATTGGGTGAAAAAATGTGTGCTGAGATTTCAGGAAACTCGTAGCTTTTTGTAATTTTGGCAACCCATTTCCATGTAAGTGATTTGCGCCAGTCTCTGCTTTGGGCTACATCAATAGGAAACAAACCATAGAGATAGAACTTGGAACTACTTTATTGTGTCAAGTTTCAAAGAGCTAGCACAAACCGTCTTTGATTTAGAGTTACAACTACATGGATCCATATAGAAGAAAACACTGTGAAACCTTAAAATTAAAACCGTTACTGCCAACGAACGGTTTAACCTAGAAGAACGAAATTTGGTGAGCCAAGTGGGATTCGGGTACTGATCATTGCCTGAAAGTGTCATCTAGATTGGGTGAAAAAATGTGTGCTGAGATTTCAGGAAACTCGTAGTTTTTTGAAGCTTGGCAACCCCTTTCCATTAAAGTGATTAGCGCCAGTCTCTCCTTAGGGCTACATCAATAGGAAACAAACCATAGAGATTGAACAAGGAACTACTTTATTGTGTCAAGTTTCAAAGCTCTATCACAAACCGTGTTTGATTTGGAGTTCCAACTACATGTATCCATATAGGAGAAAACAGAGTGAAACCTAAAAATTAAAACTGTTACTGCCAACGAACGGTTTAACCCAGAAGAACGAAATTTGGTGATCCATGTGGGATTGGCGTACTGATCATTACCTGAAAGTGTCATCTAGATTGGGTGAAAAAATGTGTGCTGTGATTTCTGGAAACTCGTAATTTTTTGGAAGCTTGGCAACCCCTTTCCATGAAAGTGATTTTTGCCAGTCTCTGCTTAGGGCTACATCAATAGGAAACAAACCATAGAGATAGAACTTGGAACTACTTTATTTTGTCAAGTTTCAAAGAGCTAGCACAAACCGTTTTTGAATTAGAGTCCCAACTACATATATCCTTATAGGAGAAAACAGAGTGAAACCAAAAAATTTAAACTGTTCCTGCCAACGAACGGTTTAACCTAGAAGAACGAAACTTGGTGAGCCCAGTGGGATTGGAGTACTGATCATTGCCTGAAAGTGTCATCCAGATTGGGTGAAAAAACGTGTGCTGAGATTTCAGGGAACTCGTAGTTTTTTGGAAGCTTGGCAACCCCTTTCCATGAAAGTGATTTTTGCCTGTCTCTGCTTATGGCTACATCAATCGGAAACAAACCATAGAGATAGAACTTGGAACTACTTTATTGTGTCAATTTTCAAAGAGCTAGCTCAAATGTGTTTGATATAGAGTTCGAACTACATTTATCCATATAGGAGAAAATGGAGTGAAACCTAAAAATTAAAACTGTTCCTGCCAACGAACGGTTTAACCTAGAAGAAGGAAATTTGGTGAGCCAAGTGGGATTGGGGTACTGATCATTACCTGAAAGTGTCATCCAGATTGGGTGAAAAAATGTGTGCTGAGATTTCAGGGAACTCGTAGTTTTTTGGAAGCTTGGCAAACCTTTTCCATGAAAGTGATTTGTGCCAGTCTCTGCTTAGGGCTACATCAATAGGAAACAAACCATAGAGATAGAACTTGGAACTACTTTATTGTGTCAATTTTCAAAGAGCTAGCACTAACCGTGTTTGATTTAGAGTTCCAAATACCTGTATCCATATAGGAGAAAACAGAGTGAAACCTAAAAATAAAAACTGTTACTGCCAACGAACGGTTTAACCCAGAAGAACGAAATTTGGTGATCCATGTGGGATTGGGGTACTGATCATTACCTGAAAGTGTCATCTAGATTGGGTGAAAAAATGTGTGCTGAGATTTCAGGAAACTCGTAGTTTTTTGGAAACTTGGCAACCCCTTTCCATGAAAGTGATTTGTGCCAGTCTCTGCTTAGGGCTACATCAATAGGAAACAAACCATAGAGATAGAACTTGGAACTACTTTATTTTGTCAAATTTCAAAGAGCTAGCACAAACTGTTTTTGAATTAGAGTCCCAACTACATGTATCCATATAGGAGAAAACAGAGTGAAACCTAAAAATTGAAACCTAAAAATTTAAACTGTTCCTGCCAACGAACGGTTTAACCTAGAAGAACGAAATTTGATGAGCCAAGTGGGATTGGGGTACTGATCTTTACCTGCAAGTGTCATCAAGTTTGGGTGAAAAAATGTGTGCTGAGATTTCAGGAAACTCATATTTTTTTTGAAGCTTGGCAACCCCTTTCCATGAAAGTGATTTGCGCCAGTCTCTGCTTAGGGCTACATCAATAGGAAACAAACCATAGAGATAGAACTTAAAACTACTTTATTGTGTCAATTTTCAAAGAGCTAGCACTAACCGTGTTTGATTTAGAGTTCCAAATACCTGTATCCATATAGGAGAAAACAGAGTGAAATCTAAAAATTAAAACTGTTACTGCCAACGAACGGTTTAACCTAGAAGAACGAAATTTGGTGAGGCAGGTGTGATTGGGGTACTGATCATTGCCTGAATGTGTCATCCATATTGGGTGAAAAAATGTGTGCTGAGATTTCAGGGAACTCGTAGTTTTTTTGAAGCTTGGCAACCCCTTTCCATGAAAGTGATTTGCGCCAGTCTCTGCTTATGGCTACATCAATAGGAATAAAACCATAGAGATAGAACTTGGAACTACTTTATTGTGTCAAGTTTCAAAGCGCTAGCACAAACCGTGTTTGATTTGGAGTTCCAAATACATGTATCCATATAGGAGAAAACAGAGTGAAACCTAAAAATTAAAACAGTTACTGCCAACGAACGGTTTAACCTAGAAGAACGAAATTTGGTGATCCAAGTGGGAGTAGGGTACTGATCATTACCTGAAAGTGTCATCTAGATTGGGTGAAAAATGTGTGCTGAGATTTCAGGAAACACATAGTTTTTTGAAGCTTGGCAAACACATTCCATGAAAGTGATTTGTGCCAGTCTCTGCTTAGGGCTACATCAATAGGAAACAAACCATAGAGATAGAACTTGGAACTACATTATTGTGTCAAGTTTCAAAGAGCTAGCACAAACAGTGTTTGATTTGGAGTTCCAACTACATGTATCCTTATAACAGAAAACAGAGTGAAACCAAAAAATTTAAACTGTTCCTGCCAACGAACGGTTTAACCTAGAAGAACGAAATTTGGTGAGCCAAGTGGGATTGGGGTACTGATCATTGTCTGAAAGTGTCATCCAGATTGGGTGAAAAAATGTGTGCTGAGATTTCAGGAAACTCATAGTTTTTTGGAAGCTTGGCAACCTCTTTCCATTAAAGTGATTTGCACCAGTCTCTGCTTAGGGCTACATCAATAGGAAACAATCCATAGAGATAGAACTTGGAACTACTTTATTGTGTCAATTTTCAAAGAGCTAGCAGAAACCATGTTTGATTTAGAGTTCCAACGTCATGTATCCATATAGGAGAAAACAGAGTGAAACCTAAAAATTAAAATTGTTACTGCCAATGAACGGTTTAACCTAGAAGAACAAAATTTGGTGAGCCAAGTGGGATTGGGGTACTGATCATTCCTGAAAGTGCCATCAAGATTGGGTGAAAAAATGTGTGCTGAGATTTCAGGAAACTCTTAGTTTTTTTGGAAGCTTGGCAACACCTATCCATGAAAGTGAATTGCGAGAGTCTCTGCTAAGGACTACATCAATAGGAAAAAACCATAGAGATAGAACTTGGAACTAATTTATTGTGTCAAGTTTCAAAGAGCTAGCACAAACCGTGTTTGATTTAGATTCCCAACTACATGTATCCATATAGGAGAAAACAGAGTGAAACCTAAAACTTAAACTGTTACTACCAATGAACGATTTAACCTAGAAGAACGAAATTTGGTGAGCAAAGTGGCATTGGGGTACTGATCATTGCCTGAAAGTGTCATCCATATTGGGGGAAAAAATGTGTGCTGAGATTACAGGAAACACGTCGTATTTTGGAAGCTTGGCAACCCCTTTCCATGAAAGAGATTTGCGCCAGTCTCTGCTTAGGGCTACATCAATAGGAAACAAACCATAGAGACAGAACTTGGAACTACTTTATTCTGTCAAGTTTCAAAGAGCTAGCACAAACCGTGTTTGATTTAGAGTTCCAACTACATGTATCCATATAGGAGAAAACAGAGTGAAACCTAAAATGTAAAAACGTTACTGCCAACGAACGGTTTAACCTAGAAGAACGAAATTTGGTGAGCCAAGTGGGATTGGGGTACTGATCATTACCTGAAGGTGTCATCAAGATTGGGTGATAAAATGTGTGCTGGGATTTCAGGAAACTCGTAGTTTTTTGGAAGGTTGGCAACCCCTTTCCATGTAAGTGATTTGCGCCAGTCTCTGCTTAGGGATACATCAGTAGGAAACAAACCATAGAGATAGAAATTGGAACTACATTATTGTGTCAAGTTTCAAAGAGGTAGCACAAACCGTGTTTGATTTAGAGTTCCAACCAAATGTATCCATATAGGAGAAAACAGAGTGAAACCTAAAAATTTAAACTGTTACTGCCAACGAACGGTTTAACATAGAAGAACGAAATTTGGTGAGCCAAGTGGGACAGGGGTAATGATCATTACCTAAAAGTGTCATCAAGATTGGGTGAAAAAATGTGTGCTGATTTCAGGAAATTCGTCGTTTTTTGGAAGCTTGGCAACCCCTTTCCATGGAAGTGATTTGCGCTGGTCTCTGCTTAGGGCTACATCAATATTAAACAAACCATAGAGATAAAACTTGGAACTACTTCATTGTGTCAAGTTTCAAAGAGCTAGCACAAACCGTGTTTGATTTAGAGTTCCAACTACCTTTATCCATATACGAGACAACAGAGTGAAACCTAAAAATTAAACTGTTACTACCAACGAACGATTTGACCTAGAAGAAGGAAATTTGGTGAGCCAAGTGAGATTGGAGTACTCATCAATACCTGAAAGTGTCATCAAGATTGGGTGAAAAAATGTGTGCTGAGATTTCAGGAAACTCGTAGTTTTTTGGAAGGTTGGCAACCCCTTTCCATGAAAGTGATTTGCACCAGTCTCTGCTTAGGGCTACATCAATAGGAAACAAACCATAGAGATAGAACTTGAAACTACATTATTGTGTCAAGATTCAAAGAGCTAGCACAAACCGTGTTTGATTTAGAGTTCCAACTACATGTATCCATATAGGAGAAAACAGAGTGAAACCTAAAATCTAAAACCGTTACTGCCAACGAACGGTTTAACCTAGAAGAACGCAATTTGGTGAGCCAAGTGGGATTGGGGTACTGATCATTACCTGAAGGTGTCATCAAGATTGGGTGAAAAAATGTGTGCTGATTTCAGGAAACTCTTCGTTTTTTGGAAGCTTGGCAACCCCTTTCCATGAAAGTGATTTGCGCCAGTCTCTGCTTAGGGATACATCAGTAGGAAACAAACCATAGAGATAGAAATTGGAACTACATTATTGTGTCAAGTTTCAAAGAGCTAGCACAAACCGTGTTTGATTTAGAGTTCCAACTACATGTATCCATATAGGAGAAAACAGAGTGACACCTAAAAATTTAAACTGTTACTGCCAACGAACGGTTTAACATAGAAGAACGAAATTTGGTGAGCCAAGTGGGACTGGGGTAATGATCATTACCTAAAAGTGTCATCAAGATTGGGTGAAAAAATGTGTGCTGATTTCAGGAAATTCTTCGTTTTTTGGAAGCTTGGCAACCCCTTTCCATGAAAGTGATTTGCGCCAGTCTCTGCTTAGGGCTACATAAATAGGAAACAAACCATACAGACAGAACTTGGAACTACTTCATTGTGTCAAGTTTCAAAGAGGTAGCACAAACCGTGTTTGATTTAGAGTTCCAACTACATATATCCATATAGGAGAAAACAGAGTGAATCCTAAAAATTAAAACTGTTACTGCCAACGAACGGTTTAACCTACAAGAACGAAATTTGGTGAGCCGAGTGAGACTGGGGTACTGATCATTACCTGAAAGTGTCATCAAGATTGGGTTGAAAAATGTGTGCTGAGATTTCAGCAAACTCGTAGTTTTTTGGAAGCTTGCCAACCCCTTTCCATGAAAGTGATTTGCGCCAGTCTCTTCTTAAGGCTATATCAATAGGAAACAAACCATATAGATATAACTTGGAACTACTTTATTGTGTCAAGTTTCAAAGAGCTAGCACAAACCGTGTTTGATTTAGAGATCCAAATACATGTATCCATACAGGAGAAAACAGAGTGAAAACTAAAAATTAAACTCTTACTACCAACGAACTATTTAACCTAGAAGAACGAAATTTGGTGAGCCAAGTGAAATTGGGGTACTGATCATTACCTGAATGTGCCATCAAGATTGCGTGAGAAAATGTGTGCTGAGATTTCTGGAAACTCGTAGATTTTTGGAAGCTTGGCAACCCCTTTCCATGAAACTGATTTGCGCCAGTCTCTGCATAGGGCTACATCAATAGGAAACAAACCATAGAGATTGAACTTGGAACTACTTTATTTTGTCAAGTTTCAAAGAGCTAGCACAAACCGTCTTTGATTTAGAGTTCCAAATACATGTATCCATTTAGGAGAAAACAGAGTGAAACCTAAAATTTAAACTGTTACTGCCAACGAATGATTTAACGTAGAAGAACAAAATTTGGTGAGCCATGTGGGAGTGGGGTACTGATCATCACCTGAAAGTGTCATCAAGATTGGGTGAAAAAATGTGTGCTGAGATTTTAGGAAACTCGTAGTTTTTTGGAAGCTTGGCAACCCGTTTAATTGAAAGTGATTTGTGTAAGTCTCTGCTTAAAGCTACATCAGTAGGAAACAAACCATAGAGATGGAACTTGGAACTACTTTATTGTGTCAAGTTTCAAAGAGCTAGCACAAACCGTCTTTGATTTAGAGTTCCATCAACATGTATCCATATAGGAGAAAACAGAGTGAAACCTAAAATTTAAACTGTTACTGCCAACGAACGATTTAACGTAGAAGAACAAAATTTGGTGAGCCAAGTGGGAGTGGGGTACTGATCATCACCTGAAAGTGTCATCAAGATTGGGTGAAAAAATGTGTGCTGAGATTTTAGGAAACTCGTAGTTTTTTGGAAGCTTGGCAACCCGTTTTATTGAAAGTGATTTGTGTAAGTCTCTGCTTAAAGCTACATCAGTAGGAAACAAACCATAGAGATGGAACTTGGAACTACTTTATTGTGTCAAGTTTCAAAGAGCTAGCACAAACCGTCTTTGATTTAGAGTTCCATCAACATGTATCCATATAGGAGAAAACAGAGTGAAACCTAAATATTAAAACTGTTACTGCCAACGAACGGTTTAACCTAGAAGAACGAAATTTAGTGAGCTATGTGGGATTGAGGTACTGATCATTACCTGAAAGTGTCATCAAGATTGGATGAAAAAATGTGTGCTGAGATTTCAGGAAACTCGTAGTTTTTTGGAAGCTTGGCAACCCCTTTCAATGAAAGTGATTTGTGCCAGTCTCTGCGTAGGGCTACATCAATAGGAAATAAACCATAGAGATAGAACTTTGAACTACTTTATTGTGTCAAGTTTCAAAGAGCTAGCACAAACCGTGTTTGATTTAGAGTTCCAAGTACATGTCTCCATATAGGAGAAAACAGAGTGAAACCTAAAAATTAAAACTGTTACTACCAACGAACGGTTTAACCTAGAAGACGAAATTTGGTGAGCCAAGTGGGATTGGGGTACTGATCATTACCTGAAAGTGTCATCGAGATTGCATGAAAAAATGTGTGCTGAGATTTCAGGAAACTCATAATTTTTTGGAAGCTTGGCAACCCCTTTTCATGAAAGTGATTTGCACCAGTCTCTGCTTAGGGCTTCATCAATAGGAAACAAACCATAGTGATAGAACTTGGAACTACTTTAGTGTTTCAAGTTTCAAAGAGCTAGCACAAACCGTGTTTGATTTAGAATTCCAACTACATGTATCCATATAGGAGAAAACAGAGTGAAACCTAAAAATTAAAACTGTTATTGCCAACGAAAGGTTTAACCTAGATCAACCAAATTTGGTGGGCCAAGTGGGATTAGGGTACTGATCATTACCTGAAATTGTTATCCTGATTGGGTGAAGAAATGTGTGCTGAGATTTCAGGAAACTCGTAGTTTTTTGGAAGGTTGGCAACCCCTTTCCATGAAAGTGATTTGCACCAGTCTCTGCTAAGGGCTACATCAATAGGAAACAAACCAGAGATAGAACTTGGAACTACTTTATTGTGTCAAGTTTCAAAGAGCTAGCACAACCCGTGTTGATTTATGGTTCCAAATTCATGTATCCATGTAGGAGAAAACAGAGTGAAACCTAAAAGTTAAAACTGTTACTTCCAACGAACTGTTTAACCTAGAAGAACGAAATTTCGTGAGCCAAGTGGGATTGGGGTACTGATCATTACCTGAAATTGTCATCTACATTGGGTTAAAAAATGTGTGCTGAGATTTCAGGAAACACGTAGTTTTTTGAAGCTTGGCAACCACTTTCCATGAAAG
The DNA here is from genome assembly GCF_964194105.1 of Spermophilus citellus. Taxonomy (NCBI): domain Eukaryota; kingdom Metazoa; phylum Chordata; class Mammalia; order Rodentia; family Sciuridae; genus Spermophilus; species Spermophilus citellus. The sequence continues at coordinate 18,829,738 of NC_138196.1, read as the reverse complement.
TGATTTGCGCCAGTCTCTGCTTAGGGCTACATCAATAGGAAACAAAACATAGAGATAGAACTTGGAACTACTTTATTGTGTCAAGTTTCAAAGAGCTAGCACAAACCGTGTTTGATATGGAGTTCCAACTACATGTATCAATATAGGAGAAAACAGACTGAAACCTAAAAATTAAAACTGTTACTGCCAAAGAACGTTTTAACCTAGAAGAACGAAATTTGTTGAGCCAAGTGGGATTGGGGTACTGATCATTGCCTGAATGTGTCATCCAGATTGGGTGAAAAAATATGTGCTGAGATTTCAGGAAACTCGTAGTTTTTTGGAAGCTTGGCAACCCCTTTCCATGAAAGTGATTTGCGCCAGTCTCTGCTTAGGGCTACATCAATAGGAAACAAACTATAGAGATAGAACATGGAACTACTTTATTGTGTCAAGTTTCAAAGAACTAGCACAAACAGTGTTTGATTTAGAGTTCCAACTACATGTATCCTTATGGGAGAAAACAGAGTGAAACCTAAAAATTCAAACTGTTACTGCCAACAAACGGTTTAACCTAGAAGAACGAAATTTGGTGAGCCAAGTGGGATTGGGGTACCGATCATTACCTGATAGTGTCATCAAGATTGGGGGAAAAAATGTGTGCTGAGATTTCAGGAAAATCGTAGTTTTTTGGAAGCTTGGCAACCCCTTTCCATGTAAGTGAATTGTGCCAGTCTCTGCTTAGGGCTACATCAATAGGAAACAAACCATAGAGATGGAACTTGGAACTACTTTATTGTGTCAAGTTTCAAAGAGCTAGCGCAAACCGTGTTTGATTTAGAGTTCCAACTACATGTATCCATATAGGAGAAAACAGAGTGAAACCTAAAAATTAAAACTGTTACTGTCAACGAACGGTTTAACCTAGAAGAACGAAATTTGGTGAGCCAAGTGTGATTGGGGTACTGATCAGTAACTGAAAGTGTCATCCGGATTGGGAGAAAAAATGTGTGCTTAGATTTCATGAAACTCGTAGTTTTTTGGAAGCTTGGCAACCCCTTTCCATGAAAGTAATTTGTGCCAGTCTCTGATTACAGCTACAACAATAGGAAACAAACCATAGGGATAGAACTTGGAACTACATTATTGTGTCAAGTTTCAAAGAGCTAGCACAAACCATGTTTGATTTAGAGTACCAACTACTAGTATCCATATAGGAGAAAACAGAGTGAAACCTAATAATTAAAACTGTTACTACAAAAGAACGGTTTAACCTAGAAGAACAAAATTTGGTGAGGCAAGTTGGATTAGGGTACTGATCATTACCTAAAAGTGTCATCCGGATTGGGAGAAAAAAATGTGTGCTGAGATTTCAGGAAACTCGTAGTTTTTTGAAAGCTTGGCAACACATTTCCATGAAAGTGATTTGCGCCGGTCTCTGCTTAGGGCTACATCAATAGGAAACAAAACATAGAGATAGAACTTGGAACTACTTTATTGTGTCAGTTTTCAAAGAGCTAGAACAAACCGTGTTTGATTTAGATTTCCAACTACATGTATCCATATAGGAGAAAACAGAGTGAAACCTAAAAATTAAAACTGTTACTGTCAACGAACGGTTTAACCTAGAAGAACGAAATTTGGTGAGCCAAGTGGGATTGGTGTACTGATCGTTACCTGAAAGTGTTCTGGATTGGGAGAAAAAATGTGTGCTGAGATTTCATGAAACTCGTAGTTTTTTGGAAGCTTGGCAACCCCCTTCCATGAAAGTAATTTGCGCCAGTCTCTGCTTATGGCTACATCAATAGGAAACAAAACATAGAGATAGAACTCGGAACTACTTTATTGTGTCAAGTTTCAAAGAGCTAGCACAAACCGTCTTTGACTTAGAGTTCCAACTACATGTATCCATATAGGAGAAAAGAGAGTGAAACCTAAAAATTAAAAATGTTACTGACAACAAACGGTTTAACCTAGAAGAACGAAATTCGGTGAGCCATGTGGGATTGGGGTACTGATCATTAACTGAAAGTGTCATCAAGATTTGTTGAAAAAATGTGTGCTGAGATTTCAGGAAACTCATAGTTTTTTGGAAGCTTGTCAACCACTTTCCATGAAAGTGATTTGCGCCAGTCTCTGCTTAGGGCTACATCAATAGGAAACAAACCATAGAGATAGAACTTGGAACTACTTTATTGTGTCAAGTTTCAAAGAGCTTGCACAAACCGAGTTTGATTTAGAGTTCCAACGACATGTATCCATATAGGAGAAAACAGAGTGAAACCAAATAATTAAAACTGTTACACCCAACAAACGGTTTAACCTAGAAGAACGAAATTTGGTGACCCAAGTGGGATTGGGGTACTGATCATTACCTGAAAGTGTCATCAAGATTGGTTGAAAAAATTGTGCTGAGATTTCAGGAAACTCGTAGTTTTTTGGAAGCTTGGCAACCCCTTTCCATGAAAGTGATTTGCGCCAGTCTCTGCTTAGGGCTACACCAATAGGAAACAAACCATAGAGATAGAAGTTGGAACTACTTTTTGTGACAAGTTTCAAAGAGCTAGCACAAACCGTGTGTGATTTAGAGTTCCAACTACATGTATCCATATAGGAGAAAACAGAGTGAAACCTAAAAATTAAAACTGTTACTGCCAACGAACAGTTTAACCTAGAAGAACGAAATTTGGTGAGCCAAGTGTGATTGGGGTACTGATCATTACCTGAAAGTTTCATTAAGATTGGATCAAAATATGTGTGCTGAGATTTCAGGAAACTCGTAGTTTTTTGGAAGCTTGGCAACCCTTTTCCATGTAAGTGAATTGCGCCAGTCTCTGCTTAGGGATACATAAATAGGAAACAAACCATAGAGATAGAACATACAACTACTTTATTGTGTCAAGTTTCAAAGAGCTAGCACAAAAAGTGTTTGATTTAGAGTTCAAACTACATGTATCCATATGGGAGAAAACAGAGTGAAACCTAAAAATTAAAACCGTTCCTGCCAACGAACGGTTTAACCCAGAAGAACGAAATTTGGAGAGCCAAGTGGGATTGGGGTACTGATCATTCCCTGAAAGTGTCATCAAGATTGGGTGAAAAAATGTGTGCTGAGATTTCAGGAATCTCGTAGTTTTTTTGAAGCTTGGCAACCCATTTCCATGAAGTGATTTGTGCCAGTCTCTGCTTAAGCCTACATAAATAGGAAACAAACCATAGAGATAGAACTTGGAACTACTTTATTGTGTCAAGTTTCAAAGAGCTAGCACAAACCGTGTTTGATTTAGAGTTCCAAATACATGTATCCATATAGGAGAAAACAGAGTGAAACCTAAAATTAAAACTGTTACTGTCAACGAACGGTTTAGCCTAGAAGAACGAAATTTGGTGAGCCAAGTGGGATTGGGGTACTGATCATTACCTGAAAGTGTCATCAAGATTGGGTGAAAAAATGTGTGCTGAGATTTCAGGAAACTCGTAGTTTTTTGGAAGCTTCGCAACCCCTTTCCATGAAAGTTATTTTCGCCAGTCTCTGCTTAGGCCTACACCAATAGGAAAGAAACCATAGAGATAGAACTTGGAACTACTTTATTGTTTCAAGTTTCAAAGAGCTAGCACAAACCGTCTTTGACTTAGAGTTCCAACTACATGTATCCATATAGGAAAAAACAGAGTGAAACCTAAAAATTAAAACTGTTACTCCCAATGAACGGTTTAAACTAGAACAACGAAATTTGGTGAGCCAAGTGGGATTGGGGTACTGATCATTACCTGAAAGTGGCATCAAGATTGGGTGAAAAAATATGTGCTGAGATTTCAGGAAACTCGTAGTTTTTTGGAAGCTTGGCAACCCCTTTCCATGAAAGTGATTTGCGCCAGTCTCTGCTTAAGGCTACATCAATAGGAAACAAACCATAGAGATAGAACTTGGAACTACTTTATTGTGTCAAGTTTCAAAGTGCTAGCACAAACCGTGTTTGATTTAGAGTTCCAACTACATGTATCCATATAGGAGAAACAGAGTGAAACCTAAATATTAAAACCGTTACTGCCCACGAACGGTTTAACTTAGAAGAACGAAGTTTGGTGAGCCAAGTGGGATTGGGGTACTGATCATTACCTGAAAGTGTCATCAAGATTGGTTGAAAAAATTTGTGCTGAGATTTCAGGAAACTCGTAATTTTTTGGAAGCTTGGCAACCCCTTTTCATGAAAGGGATTTGCGCCAGTCTCTGCTTAGGGCTACATCAATAGGACACAACCCATAGAGATAGAACTTGGAACTACTTCATTATGTCAAGTTTTAAAGAGCTAGCACAAACCGTGTTTGACTTAGAGTTCCAACTATATTTATCCATATAGGAGAAAACAGAGTGAAACCTAAAAATTAAAACTGTTACTGCCAACGAACGGTTTAACCTAGAAGAATGAAATTTGGTGAGCCAAGTGCGATTGGGGTACTGATAATTAACTGAAAGTGTCATCAAGATTGGGTTGAAATATGTGTGCTGAGATTTTAGGAAACTCGTAGTTTTTTTGGAAGCTTGGCAACCCCTTTCCATGAAAGTGATTTGCACCAGTCTCTGCTTAAGGCTACATCAATAGGAAACAAACCATAGAAATAGAACTTGGAACTACTTTATTGTGTCAAGTTTCAAAGAGCTAGCACAAACCGTGTTTGATTTAGAGTTCCAACTATATGTATCCATATAGGAGATAACAGAGTGAAACCTAAAATGTGAAACCGTTACTGCCAACGAACGGTTTAACTTAGAAGAACGAAATTGGTGAGCCAAGTGGGATCGGGGAACTGATCATTACCTGAAGGTGTCATCAAGATTGGGTGATAAAATGCGTGCTGAGATTTCAGGAAACTCGTAGTTTTTTGGAAGCTTGGCAACCCTTTTCCATGAGAGTGATTTCCGCCAGTCTCTGCTTAGGGGTACATCAATAGGAAACAAACCATAGAGATAGAACTTGGAACTACATTATTGTGTCAAGTTTCAAAGAGCTAGCACAAACCGTGTTTGATTTAGAGTTCCAACTACAAGTATCCATAGAGGAGAAAACAGAGTGAAACCTAAAATTTGAAACCGTTACTTCCAACCAACGGTTTAACCCAGAAGAACGAAATTTGGTGAGCCAAGTGGGAATGGGGTAATGATCATTACCTGAAAGTGTCATCAGGATTGGGTGAAAAAATATGTGCTGATTTCAGGAAACACGTCGTTTTTGGAAGCTTGGCAACCCCTTTCCATGGAAGTGATTTGTGCCAGTCTCTGCTTAGGGCTACATCAATAGGAAACAAACCATAGAGATAGAACTCGGAACTACTTTATTGTGTCAAGATTCAAAGAGCTAGCTCAAACCGAGTTTGATTTAGAGTTCCAACTACATGTATCCATGTAGGAGATAACAGAGTGAAACCTAAAAATTAAACTGTTACTACCAATGAACGATTTAACTTAGAAGAACAATATTTGGTGAGCCAAGTGGGATTGGGGTACTGATCATTACCTGAAAGTGTCATCAAGATTGGGTGAAAAAATGTGTGCTGAGATTTCAGGAAACTCGTAGTCTTTTGGAAGCTTGGCAACCCCTTTCCATTAAAGTGATTTGCGCCAGTCTCTGCTTAGGGCTACATCAATAGGAAACAAAACATAGAGATAGAACTTGGAACTATTTTATTGGGTCAATTTTCAAGGAGCTAGCACAAACCGTGTTTGATTTAGAGTTCCAACTACATGTATCCATATAGGAGAAAACAGAGTGAAACCTAAATATTAAAACCGTTACTGCCAACGAACGGTTTAACCTAGAAGAACGAAATTTGGTGAGCCAAGTGGGATTGGGGTACTGATCCTTACCTGAAAGTGTCATCAAGATTGGGTGAAAAAACTTGTGCTGAGATTTCAGGAAACTCGTAATTTTTTGGAAGCTTGGCAACCCCTTTCCATGAAAGTGATTTGCGCCAGTCTCTGCCTAGGGCTACATCAATAGGAAACAAACCATAGAGACAGAACTTGGAACTACTTTATTGTGTCAAGTTTCAAAGAGCTAGCACAAACCGTGTTTGATTTAGATTCCCAACTACATGTATCCATATAGGAGAAAACAGAGTGTAACCTAAAATTTAAACTGTTACTACCAACGAACGATTTAACCTAAAAGAATGAAATTTGGTGAGCAAAGTGTCATTGGGGTACTGATCATTACCTGAAAGTGTCATCAAGATTGGGTGAAAAAATGTGTGCTGAGATTTCAGGAAACACGTCGTTTTTTGGAAGCTTGGCAACCCCTTTCCATGAAAGAGATTTGCGCCAGTCTCTGCTTAGGGATACATCAGTAGGAAACAAACCATAGAGACAGAACTTGGAACTACTTTATTGTGTCAAGTTTCAAAGAGCTAGCACAAACCGTGTTTGATGTAGAGTTCCAACCACATGTATCCATATAGGAGAAAACAGAGTGAAACCTAAAAATTTAAACTGTTACTGCCAACGAACGGTTTAACATAGAAGAAGGAAATTTGGTGAGCCAAGTGCGACTGGGGTAATGATCATTACCTAAAAGTGTCATCAAGATTGGGTGAAAAAATGTGTGCTGAGATTTCAGGAAACTCGTATTTTTTGGAAGCTTGGCAACCCCTTTCCATGGAAGTGATTTGTGCTGGTCTCTGCTTACGGCTACATCAATAAAAAACAAACCATAGAGATAGAACTTGGAGCTACTTTATTGTGTCAAGTTTCAAAGAGCTAGCTCAAACCGTGTTTGATTTAGAGTCCCAACTACATTTATCTATATAGGAGAAAACAGAGTGAAACCTAAAAATTAAAACTGTTACTGCCAATGAACGGTTTAACCTAGAAGAACAAAATTTGGTGAGCAAAGTGGGATTGGGGTACTGATCATTCCTGATAGTGCCATCAAGATTGGGTGAAAAAATGTGTGCTAAGATTTCAGGAAACTCTTAGTTTTTTGGAAGCTTGGCAACCCCTATCCATGAAAGTGAATTGCGAGAGTCTCTGCTAAGGACTACATCAATAGGAAACAAACCATAGATATAGAACTTGGAACTACTTTATTGTGTCAAGTTTCATAGAGCTAGCACAAACCGTGTTTGATTTAGATTCCCAACTACATGTATTCATATAGGAGAAAAGAGAGTGAAACCTAAAAATTAAACTGTTACTACCAATGAAAGATTTAACCTAGAAGAACGAAATTTGGTGAGCAAAGTGGCATTAGGGTACTGATCATAACCTGAAAGTGTCATCAAGATTGGGTGAAAAAATGTGTGCTGAGATTTCAGGAAACACGTCGTTTTTTGGAAGCTTGGCAACCCCTTTCCATGAAAGAGATTTGCGCCAGTCTCTGCTTAGGGCTACATCAATAGGAAACAAACCATAGAGACAGAACTTGGAACTACTTTATTGTGTCAAGTTTCAAAGAGCTAGCACAAACCGTGTTTGATGTAGAGTTCCAACCACATGTATCCGTATAGGAGAAAACAGAGTGAAACCTAAAAATTTAAACTGTTACTGCCAACGAACGGTTTAACATAAAAGAACGATATTTGGTGAGCCAAGTGGGACTGGGGTAATAATCATTACCTAAAAGTGTCATCAAGATTGAGTGAAAAAATGTTTGCTGAGATTTTAGGAAACTCGCAGTTTTTTGGAAGCTTGGCAACCCCTTTCCATGGAAGTGATTTGTGCTGGTCTCTGCTTACGGCTACATCAATAAAAAACAAACCATAGTGATAGAACTTGGAACTATTTTATTGTGTCAAGTTTCAAAGAGGTTGCACAAACCGTGTTTGATTTAGAGTTCCAAATATATGTATCCATATAAGAGAAAACAGAGTGAAAACTAAAAATTAAACTCTTACTACCAACGAACTATTTAACCTAGAAGAACGAAATTTGGTGAGCCAAGTGGGATTGGGGTACTGATCATTACCTGAAAGCGCCATCAAGATTGGGTGAAAAAATGTATGCTGAGATTTCAGGAAACTCGTAGTTTTTGGAAGCTTGCCAACCCCTTTCCATGAAAGTGATTTGCACCAGTCTCTTCCTGGGCTACAAAAATAGGAAACAAACCATAGATATAGAACTTGGAACTACTTTATTGTGTCAAGTTTCAAAGAGCTAGCACAAACCGTGTTTGATTTAGATTCCCAACTACATGTATCCATATAGGAGAAAACAGAGTGAAACCTAAAACTTAAACTGTTACTACCAATGAACGATTTAACCTAGAAGAATGAAATTTGGTGAGCAAAGTGGCATTGGGGTACTGATCCTTACCTGAAAGTGTCATCAAGATTGGGTGAAAAAATGTGTGCTGAGATTTCAGGAAACACGTCGTTTTTTGGAAGCTTGGCAACCCCTTTCCATGAAAGAGATTTGCGCCAGTCTCTGCTTAGGGCTACATCAATAGGAAACAAACCATAGAGACAGAACTTGGAACTACTTTATTCTGTCAAGTTTCAAAGAGCTAGCACAAACCGTGTTTGATTTAGAGTTCCAACTACATGTATCCATATAGGAGAAAACAGAGTGAAACCTAAAATGTAAAAACGTTACTGCCAACGAACGGTTTAACCTAGAAGAACGAAATTTGGTGAGCCAAGTGGGATTGGGGTACTGATCATTACCTGAAGGTGTCATCAAGATTGGGTGATAAAATGTGTGCTGGGATTTCAGGAAACTCGTAGTTTTTTGGAAGCTTGGCAACCCCTTTCCATGAAAGTGATTTGCGCCAGTCTCTGCTTAGGGATACATCAGTAGGAAACAAACCATAGAGATAGAAATTGGAACTACATTATTGTGTCAAGTTTCAAAGAGCTAGCACAAACCGTGTTTGATTTAGAGTTCCAACCAAATGTATCCATATAGGAGAAAACAGAGTGAAACCTAAAAATTTAAACTGTTACTGCCAACGAACGGTTTAACATAGAAGAACGAAATTTGGTGAGCCAAGTGGGACTGGGGTAATGATCATTACCTAAAAGTGTCATCAAGATTGGGTGAAAAAATGTGTGCTGATTTCAGGAAATTCGTCGTTTTTTGGAAGCTTGGCAACCCCTTTCCATGGAAGTGATTTGCGCTGGTCTCTGCTTAAGGCAACATCAATATTAAACAAACCATAGAGATAAAACTTGGAACTACTTCATTGTGTCAAGTTTCAAAGAGCTAGCACAAACCGTGTTTGATTTAGAGTTCCAACTACGTTTATCCATATACGAGACAACAGAGTGAAACCTAAAAATTAAAACTGTTACTGCCAACGAACGGTTTAACCTAGAAGAACGAAATTTGGTGAGCCGAGTGAGACTGGGGTCCTGATCATTACCTGAAAGTGTCATCAAGATTGGGTTGAAAAATGTGTGCTGAGATTTCAGGAAACTCGTAGTTTTTTGGAAGCTTGCCAACCCCTTTCCATGAAAGTGATTTGCGCCAGTCTCTGCTTAAGGCTATATCAATAGGAAACAAACCATATAGATAGAACTTGGAACTACTTTATTGTGTCAAGTTTCAAAGAGCTAGCACAAACCGTGTTTGATTTAGAGATCCAAATACATGTATCCATACAGGAGAAAACAGAGTGAAAACTAAAAATTAAACTCTTACTACCAACGAACTATTTAACCTAGAAGAACGAAATTTGGTGAGCCAAGTGGGATTGGGGTACTGATCATTACCTGAATGTGCCAACAAGATTGCGTGAGAAAATGTGTGGTGAGATTTCTGGAAACTCGTAGATTTTTGGAAGCTTGGCAACCCCTTTCAATGAAAGTGATTTGCGCCAGTCTCTGCATAGGGCTACATCAATAGGAAGTAAACCATAGAGATAGAACTTGGAACTACTTTATTTTGTCAAGTTTCAAAGAGCTAGCAAAAACCGTGTTTGATTTAGAGTTCCAAGTACATGTCTCCATATAGGAGAAAACAGAGTGGAACCTAAAAATTAAAACTGTTACTACCAACGAACGGTTTAACCTAGAAGACGAAATTTGGTGAGCCAAGTGCGATTGGGGTACTGATCATTACCTGAAAGTGTCATCGAGATTGCGTGAAAAAATGTGTGCTGAGATTTCAGGAAACTCATAATTTTTTGGAAGCTTGGCAACCCCTTTTCATGAAAGTGATTTGCGCCAGTCTCTGCTTAGGGCTTCATCAATAGGAAACAAACCATAGTGATAGAACTTGGAACTACTTTATTGTTTCAAGTTTCAAAGAGCTAGCACAAACCGTGTTTGATTTAGAATTCCAACTACATGTATCCATATAGGAGAAAACAGAGTGAAACCTAAAAATTAAAACTGTTATTGCCAACGAAAGGTTTAACCTAGATCAACCAAATTTGGTGGACCAAGTGGGATTAGGGTACTGATCATTACCTGAAATTGTTATCCTGATTGGGTGAAAAAATGTGTGCTGAGATTTCAGGAAACTCGTAGTTTTTTGGAAGGTTGGCAACCCCTTTCCATGAAAGTGATTTGCACCAGTCTCTGCTAAGGGCTACATCAATAGGAAACAAACCAGAGATAGAACTTGGAACTACTTTATTGTGTCAAGTTTCAAAGAGCTAGCACAACCCGTGTTGATTTATGGTTCCAAATTCATGTATCCATGTAGGAGAAAACAGAGTGAAACCTAAAAGTTAAAACTGTTACTGCCAACGAACTGTTTAACCTAGAAGAACGAAATTTCGTGAGCCAAGTGGGATTGGGGTACTGATCATTACCTGAAATTGTCATCCAGATTGGGTGAAAACATGTGTGCTGAGATTTCAGGAAACTCGTAGTTTTTTGGAAGCTTGGCAACCCCTTTCTATGAAAGTGATTTGCGCCAGTCTCTGCGTAGGGCTACACCAATAGGAAACAAACCATAGAGATAGAACTTGGAACTACTTTATTGTGTAAAGTTTCAAAGAGCTAGCGCAAACCGTGTTTGATTTAGAGTCCCAACTACATGTATCCATATAGGAGAAAACAGAGTGTAACTTAAAAATTAAAACTGTTACTGCCAACGAACTGTTTAACCTAGAAGAACGAAATTTGGTGAGCCAAGTGGGATTGGGGTACTGATCATTACCTGAAATTGTTATCCTGATTGGGTGAAAAAATGTGTGCTGAAATTTCAGGAAACTCGTAGTTTTTTGGAAGGTTGGCAACCCCTTTCCATGAAAGTGATTTGCGCCAGTCTCTGCTAAGGGCTACATCAATAGGAAACAAACCATAGAGATTGAACTTGGAACTACTTTATTTTGTCAAGTTTCAAAGAGCTAGCACAAACCGTCTTTGATTTAGAGTTCCAAATACATGTATCCATATAGGAGAAAACAGAGTGAAACCTAAAATTTAAAACTGTTACTGCCAACGAACGATTTAACGTAGAAGAACGAAATTTGGTGAGCCAAGTGGGAGTGGGGTACTGATCATTACCTGAAAGTGTCATCCAGATTGCATGAAAAAATGTGTGCTGAGATTTCAGGAAACTCATAATTTTTTGGAAGCTTGGCAACCCCTTTTCATGAAAGTGATTTGCACCAGTCTCTGCTTAGGGCTTCATCAATAGGAAACAAACCATAGTGATAGAACTTGGAACTACTTTATTGTTTCAATTTTCAAAGAGCTAGCACAAACCATGTTTGATTTAGAATTCCAACTACATGTATCCATATAGGAGAAAACAGTGTGAAACCTAAAAATTAAAACTGTTATTGCCAACGAAACGTTTAACCTAGATCAACCAAATTTGGTGGGCCAAGTGGGATTAGGGTACTGATCATTACCTGAAATTGTTATCCTGATTGGGTGAAAAAATGTGTGCTGAAATTTCAGGAAACTTGTAGTTTTTTGGAAGGTTGGCAACCCCTTTCCATGAAAGTGATTTGCACAAGTCTCTGCTAAGGGCTACATCAATAGGAAACAAACCATAGAGATAGAACTTGGAACTACTTTATTGTGTCAAGTTTCAAAGAGCTAGCACAACCCGTGTTTGATTTATGGTTCCAAATTCATGTATCCATATAGGAGAAAACAGAGTGAAACCTAAAAGTTAAAACTGTTACTTCCAACGAACTGTTTAACCTAGAAGAACGAAATTTGGTGAGCCAAGTGGGATTGGGGTACTGATCATTACCTGAAAGTGTCATCCAGATTGGATGAAAAAATGTGTGCTGATATTTCAAGAAACTCATAGTTTTTTTTAAGCTTGGCAACCCCTTTTCATGAAAGTGATTTGCGCCAGTCTCTGCTTAGGTCTTCACCAATAAGAAACAAACCATAGTGATAGAACTTGGAACTACTTTATTGTGTCAAGTTTCAAAGAACTAGCACAAACCGTGTTTGATTTAGAGTCCCAACTACATGTATCCATATAGGAGAAAACAGAGTGAAACCTAAAAATTAAAACTGTTGCTGCCAACGAACTGTTTAACGTAGAAGAACTAAATTTGGTGAGCCATGTGGGATTAGGGTACTGATCATTGCCTGAAAGTGTCATCAAGATTGGGTTAAAAAATGTGTGCTGAGATTTAGGAAACTTGTAGTTTTTCGGAAGCTTGGCAACCCCTTTCCATGAAAGTGATTTGCGCCAGTCTCTGCTTAGGGCTACATCAATAGGAAACAAAACATAGAGATAGAACTTGGAACTACTTTATTGGGTCAAGTTTCAAAGAGCTAGCACAAACCGTGTTTGATTTAGAGTTCCAACTACATGTATCCATATAGGAGAAAACAGAGTGAAACCTAAAAATTAAAACTGATACTGTCAACGAACGGTTTAACCTAGAAGAACGAAACTTGGTGAGCCAAGTGGGATTGGGGTACTGATCATTGCCTGAAAGTGTCATCATGATTGGGTGAAAAAATGTGTGCTGAGATTTCAGGGAACTCTTAGTTTTTTGGAAGCTTGGCAACCCCTTTCCATGAAAGTGATTTGCGCCAGTATCTGCTTATGGCTACATCAATAGGAAACAAACCATAGAGATAGATCTTGGAACTACTTTATTGTGTCAACTTTCAAAGAGATAGCTCAAATGTGTTTGATTACAGTTCTACTACATGTATCCATAGAGGAGAAAAAGGAGTGAAACCTAAAAATTAAACTCTTGCTGCCAAGGAACGGTTTAACCTAGAAGAACGAAATTTGGTGAGCCATGTGGGATTGGGGTTCTGATCATTACCTGAAAGTGTCATCCAGATTGGGAGAAAAAAATGTGTGCTGGGATTTCCGGCAACTCGTAGTTTTTTGGAAGTTTGGCAACCCCTTTCCATGAAAGTGATTTGCGCCAGTCTCTGCTTATGGCTACATCAATAGGAAACAAACCATAGAGATAGAACTTGGAACTACTTTATTGTGTCAAGTTTCAAAGAGCTAGCACAAACCATCTTTGATTTAGAGTTCCAACTACATGTATCCATATAGGAGAAAACAGATCGAAACCTAAGAATTAAAACCGTTACTGCCAACGAACGGTTTAACCTAGAAGAACCAAATTCGATGAGCCAAGTGGGACTGGGGTACTGATCATTACCTGAAATTGTCATCTACATTGGGTGAAAAAATGTGTGCTGAGATTACAGGAAACACGTAGTTTTTTGAAGCTTGGCAACCACTTTCCATGAAAGTGATTTGCGCCAGTCTCTGCTTAGGGCTACATCAATAGGAAACAAAACATAGAGATAGAACTTGGAACTACTTTATTGTGTCAAGTTTCAAAGAGCTAGCACAAACCGTGTTTGATTTAGAGTTCCATCTACATGTATCAATATAGGAGAAAACAGACTGAAACCTAAAAATTAAAACTGTTACTGCCAACGAACGTTTTAACCTAGAAGAACGAAATTTGTTGAGCCAAGTGGGATTGGGGTACTGATCATTGCCTGAATGTGTCATCCAGATTGGGTGAAAAAATATGTGCTGAGATTTCAGGAAACTTGTAGTTTTTTGGAAGCTTGGCAACCCCTTTCCATGAAAGTGATTTGCGCCAGTCTCTGCTTAGGGCTACATCAATAGGAAACAAACTATAGAGATAGAACATGGAACTACTTTATTGTGTCAAGTTTCAAAGAGCTAGCACAAACAGTGTTTGATTTAGAGTTCCAACTACATGTATCCTTATGGGAGAAAACAGAGTGAAACCTAAAAATTCAAACTGTTACTGCCAACAAACGGTTTAACCTAGAAGAACGAAATTTGGTGAGCCAAGTGGGATTGGGGTACCGATCATTACGTGATAGTGTCATCAAGATTGGGGGAAAAAATCTGTGCTGAGATTTCAGGAAAATCGTAGTTTTTTGGAAGCTTGGCAACCCCTTTCCATGAAAGTGAATTGTGCCAGTCTCTGCTTAGGGCTACATCAATAGGAAACAAACCATAGAGATAGAACTTGGAACTACTTTATTGTGTCAAGTTTCAAAGAGCTAGCGCAAACCGTGTTTGATTTAGAGTTCCAACTACATGTATCCATATAGGAGAAAACAGAGTGAAACCTAAAAATTAAAACTGTTACTGTCAACGAACGGTTTAACCTAGAAGAACGAAATTTGGTGAGCCAAGTGTGATTGGGGTACTGATCAGTAACTGAAAGTGTCATCCGGATTGGGAGAAAAAATGTGTGCTTAGATTTCATGAAACTCGTAGTTTTTTGGAAGCTTGGCAACCCCTTTCCATGAAAGTAATTTGTGCCAGTCTCTGCTTACAGCTACATCAATAGGAAACAAACCATAGGGATAGAACTTGGAACTACATTATTGTGTCAAGTTTCAAAGAGCTAGCACAAACCATGTTTGATTTAGAGTACCAACTACTAGTATCCATATAGGAGAAAACAGAGTGAAACCTAATAATTAAAACTGTTACTACAAAAGAACGGTTTAACCTAGAAGAACAAAATTTGGTGAGGCAAGTTGGATTAGGGTACTGATCATTACCTAAAAGTGTCATCCGGATTGGGAGAAAAAAATGTGTGCTGAGATTTCATGAAACTCTTAGTTTTTTGAAAGCTTGGCAACCCCCTTTTATGAAAGTAATTTGAGCCAGGCTCTGGTTATGGCTACATCAATAGGAAACAAACCATAGAGATAGAACTTGGAACTACAATATTGTGTCAAGTTTCAAAGAGCTAGCACAAACCGTGTTTGATTTAGAGTTCCAACTACATGTATCCATATAGGAGAAATCAGAGTGAAACTAAAAATTAAAACTGTTACTGCCAACGAACGGTTTAACCTAGAAGTACGAAATTTGTTGAGACAAGTGGGATTGGAGTACTGATCATTACCTGAAACTGTCATCAAGATTGGGTGAAAAAATGTGTGCTGAGATTTCAGGAAACTCGTAGTTTTTTGAAAGCTTGGCAACACATTTCCATGAAAGTGATTTGCGCCGGTCTCTGCTTAGGGCTACATCAATAGGAAACAAACCATAGAGATAGAACTTGGAACTACTTTATTGTGTCAGTTTTCAAAGAGCTAGAACAAACCGTGTTTGATTTAGATTTCCAACTACATGTATCCATATAGGAGAAAACAGAGTGAAACCTAAAAATTAAAACTGTTACTGTCAACGAATGGTTTAACCTAGAAGAACGAAATTTGGTGAGCCAAGTGGGATTGGTGTACTGATCGTTACCTGAAAGTGTTCTGGATTGGGAGAAAAAATGTGTGCTGAGATTTCATGAAACTCGTAGTTTTTTGGAAGCTTGGCAACCCACTTCCATGAAAGTAATTTGTGCCAGTCTCTGCTTATGGCTACATCAATAGGAAACAAACCATAGAGATAGAACTCGGAACTACTTTATTGTGTCAAGTTTCAAAGAGCTAGCACAAACCGTCTTTGACTTAGAGTTCCAACTACATGTATCCATATAGGAGAAAAGAGAGTGAAACCTAAAAATTAAAAATGTTACTGCCAACAAACGGTTTAACCTAGAAGAACGAAATTCGGTGAGCCAAGTGGGATTGGGGTACTGATCATTAACTGAAAGTGTCATCCGGATTGGGAGAAAAAAATGTGTGCTGAGATTTCAGGAATCTCGTAGTTTTTTGGAAGCTTGGCAACCCCTTTCCATGAAAGTGATTTGCGCCGGTCTCTGCGTAGGGATACATTAATAGGAAACAAACCATAGAGATAGAACTTGGAACTACATTATTGTGTCAAGTTTGAAAGTGCTAGCACAAACCGTGTTTGATTTAGAGTTCCAACTACATGTATCCATATAGGAGAAAACAGAGTGAAACCTAAAAATTAAAACTGTTACTGCAAAAGAATGGTTTAACCTAGAAGAACGAAATTTGGTGAGCCAAGTGGGATTTGGGTACTGATCATTACCTGAAAGTGTCATTCGGATTGGGAGAAAAAATGTGTGCTGAGATTTCAGGAAAATTGTAGATTTTTGGAAGCTTTGCAAAACCTTTCCATGAACGTAATTTGCGCCAGTCTCTGCTTAGGGCTACATCAATAGGAAAAAAACCATAGAGATAGAACTTGGAACTACATTATTGTGTCAAGTTTGAAAGAGCTAGCACAAACCGTGTTTAATTTAGAGTTCCAACTACATGTATCCATATAGGAGATAACAGAGTGAAACCTAAAAATTAAAACTGTTACTGCAAAAGAACGGTTTAACCTAGAAGAAGGAAATTTGGTGAGCCAAGTGGGATTTGGGTACTGATCATTACCAGAAAATGTCATCTGGATTGGGAGAAAAAATGTGTGCTGATATTTCAGGAAACTCGTAGTATTTTGGAAGCTTGGCAACCCCTTTCCATGAAAGTGATTTGCGCCAGTCTCTGCTTAGGGCTACGTCAATAGGAAACAAACCATAGAGATGGAACTTGGAACGCCTTTATTGTGTCAAGTTTCAAAGAGCTAGCACAAACCGTCTTTGATTTAGAGTTCCAAATACATGTATCCATATAGGAGAAAACAGAGTGAAACCTAAAAATTAAAATGTTACTGCCAACGAACGGTTTAACCTAGAAGAACGAAATTTGGTAAGCCAAGTGAGACTGGGGTAGTGATCATTACCTGAAAGTGTCATCCAGATTGGGTGAAAAAATGTGTGCTGAGACTTCAGGGAACTCGTAGTTTTTTGGAAGCCTGGCAACCCCTTTCCATGAAAGTGATTTGCGCCAGTCTCTGCTTATGGCTACATCAATAGGAAAAAAACCATAGAGATAGATCTTGGAACTACTTAATTGTGTCAAGTTTCAAAGCAATAGCACAAAAAGTGTTTGATTTGGAGTTAAAACTACATGTATCCATATAGGAGAAAACAGAGTGAAACCTAAAAATTAAAACTGTTACTACCAACGAACGGTTTAACCCAGAAGAACGAAATATGGTGATCCAAGTGGGATTGGGGTACTGATCATTACCTGAAAGTGTCATCTAGATTGGGTGAAAAAATGTGTGCTGAGATTTCAGGATACTCGTAGTTTTTTGGAAGCTTGGCAACCCCTTTCCATGAAAGTGATTTGTGCCAGTCTCTGCTTAGGGCTACATCAATACGAAACAAACCATAGAGGTAGAACTTGGAACTACTTTATTTTGTCAAGTTTCAAAGAGCTAGCACATACCGTTTTTGAATTAGAGGCCCAACTACATGTATCTATATAGGAGAAAACAGAGTGAAACCTAAAAATTTATACTGTTCCTGCCAATGAACGGTTTAACCTAGAAGAATGAAATTTGATGAGCCAAGTGGGATTGGGGTACTGATCTTTACCTGCAATTGTCATCAAGTTTGGGTGAAAAAATGTGTGCTGAGATTTCAGGAAACTCATATTTTTTTTGAAGCTTTGCAACCCCTTTCCATGTAAGTGATATGCGCCAGTTTCTGCTTAGGGCTACATCAATAGGAAACAAACCATAGAGATAGAACTTGGAACTACTTTATTCTGTCAAGTTTCAAAGAGCTAGCACAAACAGTGTTTGATTTGCAGTTCCAAATACATGTATCCATATAGGAGAAAACAGAGTGAAACCTAAAAATTAAAACTCTTGCTGCCAAGGAACAGTTTAATCTAGAAGAACGAAATTTGGTGAGCCAAATGGGATTGGGCTACTGATCATTACCTGAAAGTGTCATAGAGATTGGGTGAAAAAATGGGTGCTGAGATTTCAAGAAACTCGTAGTTTTTTGGAAGCTTGACAACCACTTTCCATGAAAGTGATTTGCGCCAGTGTCTGCTTATCGCTACATGAATAGTAAACAAACCATAGAGACAGAACTTGGAACTACTTTATTGTGTCAAGTTTCAAAGAGCTAGCACTAACCGTGTTTGATTTAGAGTTCCAAATACATGTATCCATATAGGAGAAAACAGAGTGAAACCTAAAAATTAAAACTGTTACTGCCAACGAACGGTTTAACCTAGAAGAACAAAATTTGGTGAGAAAAGTGGGAATGGGGAACTGATCATTTCCTTAAAGTGTCATCAAGATTGGGTGAAAAAATGTGTGCTGAGATTTCAGGAAACTCGCAGTTTTTTGGAAGCTTGGCAACCCCTTTCCATGAAAGTGATTTGTGCCAGTCTCTGCTTAGGGATACATCAATAAGAAACAAACCATAGAGATAGAACTTGGAACTACTTTATTGTGTCAAGTTTCAAAGAGCTAGCACAAACCGTGTTTGATTTGGAGTTCCAACTACATGTATCCATATGGAGAAAACAGAGCAAAACCTAAATATTAAAACTGTTACTGCCAACGAACGGTTTAACCTAGAAGAACGAAATTTGGTGAGCCAAGTGGGATTGGGGTACTGATCATTGCCTGAAAGTGTCATCCAGATTGGGTGAAAAAATGTGTGCTGAGATTTCAGGGAACTTGTAGTTTTGTGGAAGCTTGGCAACCCCTTTCCATGAAAGTGATTTGCGCCAGTCTCTACTTATGGCTACATCAATAGGAAACAAACCATAGAGATAGATCTTGGAACTACTTTATTATGACAAATTTCAAAGAGCTAGCACAAACCGTGTTTGATTTGGAGTTCCAACTACATGTATCCATATAGGAGAAAACAGAGTGAAACGTAAAAATTAAAACTGCTACTGTCAACGAACAGTTTAACCTAGAAGAACGAAACTTGGTGAGCCAAGTGGGATTGGGGTACTGATCATTGCCTGAAAGTGTCATCCACATTGGGTGAAAAAATGTGTGCTGAGATTTCAGGGAACTTGTAGTTTTGTGGAAGCTTGGCATCCCCTTTCCATGAAAGTGATTTGCGCCAGTCTCTACTTATGGCTACATCAATAGGAAACAAACCATAGAGATAGATCTTGGAACTACTTTATTATGACAAATTTCAAAGAGCTAGCACAAACCGTGTTTGATTTGGAGTTCCAACTACATGTATCCATATAGGAGAAAACAGAGTGAAACGTAAAAATTAAAACCGCTACTGTCAACGAACAGTTTAACCTAGAAGAACGAAACTTGGTGAGCCAAGTGGGATTGGGGTACTGATCATTGCCTGAAAGTGTCATCCAGATTGGGTGAAAAAATGTGTGCTGAGATTTCAGGGAACTTGTAGTTTTGTGGAAGCTTGGCAACCCCTTTCCATGAAAGTGATTTGCGCCAGTCTCTGCTTATGGCTACATCAATAGGAAACAAACCATAGAAATAGATCTTGGAACTACTTTATTGTGTCAACTTTCAAAGAGATAGCTCAAATGTGTTTGATTACAGTTCTACTACATGTATCCATAGAGGAGAAAAAGGAGTGAAACCTAAAAATTAAAACTCTTGCTGCCAAGGAACGGTTTAACCTAGAAGAACGAAATTTGGTGAGCCATGTGGAATTGGGGTTCTGATCATTACCTGAAAGTGTCATCCAGATTGGGAGAAAAAAATGTGTGCTGGGATTTCCGGCAACTCGTAGTTTTTTGGAAGTTTGGCAACCCCTTTCCATGAAAGTGATTTGCGCCAGTCTCTGCTTATGGCTACATCAATAGGAAACAAACCATAGAGATAGAACTTGGAACTACTTTATTGTGTCAAGTTTCAAAGAGCTAGCACAAACCATCTTTGATTTACAGTTCCAACTACATGTATCCATATAGGAGAAAACAGAGCGAAACCTAAGAATTAAAACCGTTACTGCCAACGAACGGTTTAACCTAGAAGAACCATATTCGATGAGCCAAGTGGGACTGGGGTACTGATCATTACCTGAAAGTGTCATCAAGATTGGGTGAAAAAATGTGTGCTGAGATTTCAGGAAACTCGTAGCATTTTGTAAGCTTGGCAACCCCTTTCCATGAAAGTCATTTGTGCCAGTTTCTGCTTAGGGCTACATCAATAGGAAACAAACCATAGAGATAGAACTTGGAACTACTTTATTGTGTCAAGTTTCAAAGAGCTAGCACAAACCGTGTTTGATTTAGAGTTCCAACTACATGTATGCATATAGGAGAAAACAGAGTGAAACCTAAAAATTAAAACTGTTACTGCCAACGAACGGATTAACCCAGAAGAACGAAATTTGGTGATCCAAGTGGGATTGGGGTTCTGATCATTACCTGAAAGTGTCATCAAGATTGGGTGAAAAAATGTGTGCTGAGATTTCAGGAAACTCGTAGTTTTTTGGAAGCTTGGCAACCCCTTTCCATGAAAGTGATTTGCGCCAGTCTCTGCTTAGGGCTACGTTTATAGGAAACAAATCATAGAGATAGAACTTGGAACTAATTTATTGTGTCAAGTTTCAAAGAGCTAGCAAATACCGTCTTTGATTTAGAGTTCCAAATACATGTATCCATATAGGAGAAAACAGAGTGAAACCTAAAAATTAAAACTGTTACTGCCAACGAACGTTTTAACCTAGAAGAATGAAATTTGGTGAGCCAAGTGGGATTGGGGTACTGATCATTACCTGAAATTGTCATCTACATTGGGTTAAAAAATGTGTGCTGAGATTTCAGGAAACACGTAGTTTTTTGAAGCTTGGCAACCACTTTCCATGAAAGTGATTTGCGTCAGTCTCTGCTTAGGGCTACATCAATAGGAAACAAAACATAGAGATAGAACTTGGAACTACTTTATTGTGTCAAGTTTCAAAGAGCTAGCACAAACCGAGTTTGATATGGAGTTCCAACTACATGTATCAATATAGGAGAAAACAGACTGAAACCTAAAAATTAAAACTGTTACTGCCAAAGAACGTTTTAACCTAGAAGAACGAAATTTGTTGAGCCAAGTGGGATTGGGGTACTGATCATTGCCTGAATGTGTCATCCAGATTGGGTGAAAAAATATGTGCTGAGATTTCAGGAAACTCGTAGTTTTTTGGAAGCTTGGCAACCCCTTTCCATGAAAGTGATTTGCGCCAGTCTCTGCTTAGGGCTACATCAATAGGAAACAAACTATAGAGATAGAACATGGAACTACTTTATTGTGTCAAGTTTCAAAGAGCTAGCACAAACAGTGTTTGATTTAGAGTTCCAACTACATGTATCCTTATGGGAGAAAACAGAGTGAAACCTAAAAATTCAAACTGTTACTGCCAACAAACGGTTTAACCTAGAAGAACGAAATTTGGTGAGCCAAGTGGGATTGGGGTACCGATCATTACCTGATAGTGTCATCAAGATTGGGGGAAAAAATGTGTGCTGAGATTTCAGGAAAATCGTTTTTTTTTGGAAGCTTGGCAACCCCTTTCCATGTAAGTGAATTGTGCCAGTCTCTGCTTAGGGCTACATCAATAGGAAACAAACCATAGAGATGGAACTTGGAACTACTTTATTGTGTCAAGTTTCAAAGAGCTAGCGCAAACCGTGTTTGATTTAGAGTTCCAACTACATGTATCCATATAGGAGAAAACAGAGTGAAACCTAAAAATTAAAACTGTTACTGTCAACGAACGGTTTAACCTAGAAGAACGAAATTTGGTGAGCCAAGTGTGATTGGGGTACTGATCAGTAACTGAAAGTGTCATCCGGATTGGGAGAAAAAATGTGTGCTTAGATTTCATGAAACTCGTAGTTTTTTGGAAGCTTGGCAACCCCTTTCCATGAAAGTAATTTGTGCCAGTCTCTGCTTACAGCTACAACAATAGGAAACAAACCATAGGGATAGAACTTGGAACTACATTATTGTGTCAAGTTTCAAAGAGCTAGCACAAACCATGTTTGATTTAGAGTACCAACTACTAGTATCCATATAGGAGAAAACAGAGTGAAACCTAATAATTAAAACTGTTACTACAAAAGAACCGTTTAACCTAGAAGAACAAAATTTGGTGAGGCAAGTTGGATTAGGGTACTGATCATTACCTAAAAGTGTCATCCGGATTGGGAGAAAAAAATGTGTGCTGAGATTTCATGAAACTCGTAGTTTTTTGAAAGCTTGGCAACCCCCTTTTATGAAAGTAATTTGAGCCAGGCTCTGGTTATGGCTACATCAATAGGAAACAAACCATAGAGATAGAACTTGGAACTACAATATTGTGTCAAGTTTCAAAGAGCTAGCACAAACCGTGTTTGATTTAGAGTTCCAACTACATGTATCCATATAGGAGAAATCAGAGTGAAACTAAAAATTAAAACTGTTACTGCCAACGAACGGTTTAACCTAGAAGTACGAAATTTGTTGAGGCAAGTGGGATTGGAGTACTGATCATTACCTGAAACTGTCATCAAGATTGGGTGAAAAAATGTGTGCTGAGATTTCAGGAAACTCGTAGTTTTTTGAAAGCTTGGCAACACATTTCCATGAAAGTGATTTGCGCCGGTCTCTGCTTAGGGATACATCAATAGGAAACAAACCATAGAGATAGAACTTGGAACTACTTTATTGTGTCAGTTTTCAAAGAGCTAGAACAAACCGTGTTTGATTTAGATTTCCAACTACATGTATCCATATAGGAGAAAACAGAGTGAAACCTAAAAATTAAAACTGTTACTGTCAACGAACGGTTTAACCTAGAAGAACGAAATTTGGTGACCCAAGTGGGATTGGTGTACTGATCGTTACCTGAAAGTGTTCTGGATTGGGGGAAAAAATGTGTGCTGAGATTTCATGAAACTCGTAGTTTTTTGGAAGCTTGGCAACCCCCTTCCATGAAAGTAATTTGCGCCAGTCTCTGCTTATGGCTACATCAATAGGAAACAAAACATAGAGATAGAACTCGGAACTACTTTATTGTGTCAAGTTTCAAAGAGCGAGCACAAACCGTCTTTGACTTAGAGTTCCAACTACATGTATCCATATAGGAGAAAAGAGAGTGAAACCTAAAAATTAAAAATGTTACTGCCAACAAACGGTTTAACCTAGAAGAACGAAATTCGGTGAGCCATGTGGGATTGGGGTACTGATCATTAACTGAAAGTGTCATCAAGATTTGTTGAAAAAATGTGTGCTGAGATTTCAGGAAACTCATAGTTTTTTGGAAGCTTGTCAACCACTTTCCATGAAAGTGATTTGCGCCAGTCTCTGCTTAGGGCTACATCAATAGGAAACAAACCATAGAGATAGAACTTGGAACTACTTTATTGTGTCAAGTTTCAAAGAGCTTGCACAAACCGTGTTTGATTTAGAGTTCCAACGACATGTATCCATATAGGAGAAAACAGAGTGAAACCAAATAATTAAAACTGTTACACCCAACAAACGGTTTAACCTAGAAGAACGAAATTTGGTGACCCAAGTGGGATTGGGGTACTGATCATTACCTGAAAGTGTCATCAAGATTGATTGAAAAAATTGTGCTGAGATTTCAGGAAACTCGTAGTTTTTTGGAAGCTTGGCAACCCCTTTCCATGAAAGTTATTTGCGCCAGTCTCTGCTTAGGGCTACACCAATAGGAAACAAACCATAGAGATAGAAGTTGGAACTACTTTTTGTGACAAGTTTCAAAGAGCTAGCACAAACCGTGTGTGATTTAGAGTTCCAACTACATGTATCCATATAGGAGAAAACAGAGTGAAACCTAAAAATTAAAACTGTTACTGCCAACGAACAGTTTAACCTAGAAGAACGAAATTTGGTGAGCCAAGTGTGATTGGGGTACTGATCATTACCTGAAAGTTTCATTAAGATTGGATCAAAATATGTGTGCTGAGATTTCAGGAAACTCGTAGTTTTTTGGAAGCTTGGCAACCCTTTTCCATGTAAGTGAATTGCGCCAGTCTCTGCTTAGGGATACATAAATAGGAAACAAACCATAGAGATAGAACATACAACTACTTTATTGTGTCAAGTTTCAAAGAGCTAGCACAAAAAGTGTTTGATTTAGAGTTCAAACTACATGTATCCATATGGGAGAAAACAGAGTGAAACCTAAAAATTAAAACCGTTCCTGCCAACGAACGGTTTAACCCAGAAGAACGAAATTTGGAGAGCCAAGTGGGATTGGGGTACTGATCATTCCCTGAAAGTGTCATCAAGATTGGGTGAAAAAATGTGTACTGAGATTTCAGGAATCTCGTAGTTTTTTTGAAGCTTGGCAACCCATTTCCATGAAGTGATTTGTGCCAGTCTCTGCTTAAGCCTACATAAATAGGAAACAAACCATAGAGATAGAACTTGGAACTACTTTATTGTGTCAAGTTTCAAAGAGCTAGCACAAACCGTGTTTGATTTAGAGTTCCAAATACATGTATCCATATAGGAGAAAACAGAGTGAAACCTAAAAATTAAAACTGTTACTGTCAACGAACGGTTTAGCCTAGAAGAACGAAATTTGGTGAGCCAAGTGGGATTGGGGTACTGATCATTACCTGAAAGTGTCATCAAGATTGGGTGAAAAAATGTGTGCTGAGATTTCAGGAAACTCGTAGTTTTTTGGAAGCTTCGCAACCCCTTTCCATGAAAGTTATTTCCGCCAGTCTCTGCTTAGGCCTACACCAATAGGAAAAAAACCATAGAGATAGAACTTGGAACTACTTTATTGTTTCAAGTTTCAAAGAGCTAGCACAAACCGTCTTTGACTTAGAGTTCCAACTACATGTATCCATATAGGAAAAAACAGAGTGAAACCTAAAAATTAAAACTGTTACTGCCAATGAACGGTTTAAACTAGAAGAACGAAATTTGGTGAGCCAAGTGGGATTGGGGTACTGATCATTACCTGAAAGTGGCATCAAGATTGGGTGAAAAAATATGTGCTGAGATTTCAGGAAACTCGTAGTTTTTTGGAAGCTTGGCAACCCCTTTCCATGAAAGTGATTTGCGCCAGTCTCTGCTTAAGGCTACATCAATAGGAAACAAACCATAGAGATAGAACTTGGAACTACTTTATTGTGTCAAGTTTCAAAGTGCTAGCACAAACCGTGTTTGATTTAGAGTTCCAACTACATGTATCCATATAGGAGAAACAGAGTGAAACCTAAATATTTAAACCGTTACTGCCCACGAACGGTTTAACTTAGAAGAACGAAGTTTGGTGAGCCAAGTGGGATTGGGGTACTGATCATTACCTGAAAGTGTCATCAAGATTGGTTGAAAAAATTTGTGCTGAGATTTCAGGAAACTCGTAATTTTTTGGAAGCTTGGCAACTCCTTTTCATGAAAGGGATTTGCGCCAGTCTCTGCTTAGGGCTACATCAATAGGACACAACCCATAGAGATAGAACTTGGAACTACTTCATTATGTCAAGTTTTAAAGAGCTAGCACAAACCGTGTTTGATTTAGAGTTCCAACTATATTTATCCATATAGGAGAAAACAGAGTGAAACCTAAAAATTAAAACTGTTACTGCCAACGAACGGTTTAACCTAGAAGAATGAAATTTGGTGAGCCAAGTGCGATTGGGGTACTGATAATTAACTGAAAGTGTCATCAAGATTGGGTTGAAATATGTGTGCTGAGATTTTAGGAAACTCGTAGTTTTTTTGGAAGCTTGGCAACCCCTTTCCATGAAAGTGATTTGCACCAGTCTCTGCTTAAGGCTACATCAATAGGAAACAAACCATAGAAATAGAACTTGGAACTACTTTATTGTGTCAAGTTTCAAAGAGCTAGCACAAACCGTGTTTGATTTAGAGTTCCAACTATATGTATCCATATAGGAGATAACAGAGTGAAACCTAAAATGTGAAACCGTTACTGCCAACGAACGGTTTAACTTAGAAGAACGAAATTGGTGAGCCAAGTGGGATCGGGGAACTGATCATTACCTGAAGGTGTCATCAAGATTGGGTGATAAAATGCGTGCTGAGATTTCAGGAAACTCGTAGTTTTTTGGAAGCTTGGCAACCCTTTTCCATGAGAGTGATTTCCGCCAGTCTCTGCTTAGGGGTACATCAATAGGAAACAAACCATAGAGATAGAACTTGGAACTACATTATTGTGTCAAGTTTCAAAGAGCTAGCACAAACCGTGTTTGATTTAGAGTTCCAACTACATGTATCCATAGAGGAGAAAACAGAGTGAAACCTAAAATTTGAAACCGTTACTTCCAACCAACGGTTTAACCTAGAAGAACGAAATTTGGTGAGCCAAGTGGGAATGGGATAATGATCATTACCTGAAAGTGTCATCAGGATTGGGTGAAAAAATATGTGCTGATTTCAGGAAACTCGTCGTTTTTGGAAGCTTGGCAACCCCTTTCCATGGAAGTGATTTGTGCCAGTCTCTGCTTAGGGCTACATCAATAGGAAACAAACCATAGAGATAGAACTCGGAACTACTTTATTGTGTCAAGGTTCAAAGAGCTAGCTCAAACCGAGTTTGATTTAGAGTTCCAACTACATGTATCCATGTAGGAGATAACAGAGAGAAACCTAAAAATTAAACTGTTACTACCAATGAACGATTTAACTTAGAAGAACAATATTTGGTGAGCCAAGTGGGATTGGGGTACTGATCATTACCTGAAAGTGTCATCAAGATTGGGTGAAAAAATGTGTGCTGAGATTTCAGGAAACTCGTAGTCTTTTGGAAGCTTGGCAACCCCTTTCCATTAAAGTGATTTGCGCCAGTCTCTGCTTAGGGCTACATCAATAGGAAACAAAACATAGAGATAGAACTTGGAACTATTTTATTGGGTCAATTTTCAAGGAGCTAGCACAAACCGTGTTTGATTTAGAGTTCCAACTACATGTATCCATATAGGAGAAAACAGAGTGAAACCTAAATATTAAAACCGTTACTGCCAACGAACGGTTTAACCTAGAAGAACGAAATTTGGTGAGCCAAGTGGGATTGGGGTACTGATCCTTACCTGAAAGTGTCATCAAGATTGGGTGAAAAAACTTGTGCTGAGATTTCAGGAAACTCGTAATTTTTTGGAAGCTTGGCAACCCCTTTCCATGAAAGTGATTTGCGCCAGTCTCTGCCTAGGGCTACATCAATAGGAAACAAACCATAGAGACAGAACTTGGAACTACTTTATTGTGTCAAGTTTCAAAGAGCTAGCACAAACCGTGTTTGATTTAGATTCCCAACTACATGTATCCATATAGGAGAAAACAGAGTGTAACCTAAAATTTAAACTGTTACTACCAACGAACGATTTAACCTAAAAGAATGAAATTTGGTGAGCAAAGTGTCATTGGGGTACTGATCATTACCTGAAAGTGTCATCAAGATTGGGAGAAAAAATGTGTGCTGAGATTTCAGGAAACACGTCGTTTTTTGGAAGCTTGGCAACCCCTTTCCATGAAAGAGATTTGTGCCAGTCTCTGCTTAGGGCTACATCAATAGGAAACAAACCATAGAGACAGAACTTGGAACTACATTATTGTGTCAAGTTTCAAAGAGCTAGCACAAACCGTGTTTGATTTAGAGTTCCAACTACATGTATCCACATAGGAGAAAACAGAGTGAAACCTAAAATCTAAAACCGTCACTGCCAATGAACGGTTTAACCTAGAAGAACGCAATTTGGTGAGCCAAGTGGGATTGGGGTACTGATCATTACCTGAAGGTGTCATCAAGATTGGGTGATAAAATGTGTGCTGAGATTTCAGGACACTCGTAGTTTTTTGGAAGCTTGGCAACCCCTTTCCATGAAAGTGATTTGCGCCAGTCTCTGCTTAGGGATACATCAGTAGGAAACAAACCATAGAGACAGAACTTGGAACTACTTTATTGTGTCAAGTTTCAAAGAGCTAGCACAAACCGTGTTTGATGTAGAGTTCCAACCACATGTATCCATATAGGAGAAAACAGAGTGAAACCTAAAAATTTAAACTGTTACTGCCAACGAACGGTTTAACATAGAAGAAGGAAATTTGGTGAGCCAAGTGCGACTGGGGTAATGATCATTACCTAAAAGTGTCATCAAGATTGGGTGAAAAAATGTGTGCTGAGATTTCAGGAAACTCGTATTTTTTGGAAGCTTGGCAACCCCTTTCCATGAAAGTGATTTGCGCCAGTCTCTTCCTGGGCAACATCAATAAGAAACAAACCATAGAGATAGAACTTGGAGCTACTTTATTGTGTCAAGTTTCAAAGAGCTAGCTCAAACCGTGTTTGATTTAGAGGCCCAACTACATTTATCTATATAGGAGAAAACAGAGTGAAACCTAAAAATTAAAACTGTTACTGCCAATGAACGGTTTAACCTAGAAGAACAAAATTTGGTGAGCCAAGTGGGATTGGGGTACTGATCATTCCTGATAGTGCCATCAAGATTGGGTGAAAAAATGTGTGCTAAGATTTCAGGAAACTCTTAGTTTTTTGGAAGCTTGGCAACCCCTATCCATGAAAGTGAATTGCGAGAGTCTCTGCTAAGGACTACATCAATAGGAAACAAACCATAGAGATAGAACTTGGAACTACTTTATTGTGTCAAGTTTCATAGAGCTAGCACAAACCGTGTTTGATTTAGATTCCCAACTACATGTATTCATATAGGAGAAAAGAGAGTGAAACCTAAAAATTAAACTGTTACTACCAATGAAAGATTTAACCTAGAAGAACGAAATTTGGTGAGCAAAGTGGCATTAGGGTACTGATCATAACCTGAAAGTGTCATCAAGATTGGGTGAAAAAATGTGTGCTGAGATTTCAGGAAACACGTCGTTTTTTGGAAGCTTGGCAACCCCTTTCCATGAAAGAGATTTGCGCCAGTCTCTGCTTAGGGCTACATCAATAGGAAACAAACCATAGAGACAGAACTTGGAACTACTTTATTGTGTCAAGTTTCAAAGAGCTAGCACAAACCGTGTTTGATGTAGAGTTCCAACCACATGTATCCATATAGGAGAAAACAGAGTGAAACCTAAAAATTTAAACTGTTACTGCCAACGAACGGTTTAACATAAAAGAACGATATTTGGTGAGCCAAGTGGGACTGGGGTAATAATCATTACCTAAAAGTGTCATCAAGATTGAGTGAAAAAATGTTTGCTGAGATTTTAGGAAACTCGCAGTTTTTTGGAAGCTTGGCAACCCCTTTCCATGGAAGTGATTTGTGCTGGTCTCTGCTTACGGCTACATCAATAAAAAACAAACCATAGTGATAGAACTTGGAAGTATTTTATTGTGTCAAGTTTCAAAGAGGTTGCACAAACCGTGTTTGATTTAGAGTTCCAAATATATGTATCCATATAAGAGAAAACAGAGTGAAAACTAAAAATTAAACTCTTACTACCAACGAACTATTTAACCTAGAAGAACGAAATTTGGTGAGCCAAGTGGGATTGGGGTACTGATCATTACCTGAAAGCGCCATCAAGATTGGGTGAAAAAATGTATGCTGAGATTTCAGGAAACTCGTAGTTTTTGGAAGCTTGCCAACCCCTTTCCATGAAAGTGATTTGCACCAGTCTCTTCCTGGGCTACATCAATAGGAAATAAACCATAGAGATAGAACTTGGAACTACTTTATTGTGTCAAGTTTCAAAGAGCTAGCACAAACCGTGTTTGATTTTGATTCCCAACTACATGTATCCATATAGGAGAAAACAGAGTGAAACCTAAAACTTAAACTGTTACTACCAATGAACGATTTAACCTAGAAGAATGAAATTTGGTGAGCAAAGTGGCATTGGGGTACTGATCCTTACCTGAAAGTGTCATCAAGATTGGGTGAAAAAATGTGTGCTGAGATTTCAGGAAACACGTCGTTTTTTGGAAGCGTGGCAACCCCTTTCCATGAAAGAGATTTGCGCCAGTCTCTGCTTAGGGCTACATCAATAGGAAACAAACCATAGAGACAGAACTTGGAACTACTTTATTCTGTCAATTTTCAAAGAGCTAGCACAAACCGTGTTTGATTTAGAGTTCCAACTACATGTATCCATATAGGAGAAAACAGAGTGAAACCTAAAATGTAAAAACGTTACTGCCAACGAACGGTTTAACCTAGAAGAACGAAATTTGGTGAGCCAAGTGGGATTGGGGTACCGATCATTACCTGAAGGTGTCATCAAGATTGGGTGATAAAATGTGTGCTGGGATTTCAGGAAACTCGTAGTTTTTTGGAAGGTTGGCAACCCCTTTCCATGAAAGTGATTTGCGCCAGTCTCTGCTTAGGGATACATCAGTAGGAAACAAACCATAGAGATAGAAATTGGAACTACATTATTGTGTCAAGTTTCAAAGAGCTAGCACAAACCGTGTTTGATTTAGAGTTCCAACCAAATGTATCCATATAGGAGAAAACAGAGTGAAACCTAAAAATTTAAACTGTTACTGCCAACGAACGGTTTAACATAGAAGAAAGAAATTTGGTGAGCCAAGTGGGACTGGGGTAATGATCATTACCTAAAAGTGTCATCAAGATTGGGTGAAAAAATGTGTGCTGATTTCAGGAAATTCGTCGTTTTTTGGAAGCTTGGCAACCCCTTTCCATGGAAGTGATTTGCGCTGGTCTCTGATTAAGGCAACATCAATATTAAACAAACCATAGAGATAAAACTTGGAACTACTTCATTGTGTCAAGTTTCAAAGAGCTAGCACAAAACGTGTTTGATTTAGAGTTCCAACTACATATATCCATATAGGAGAAAACAGAGTGAAACCTAAAAATTAAAACTGTTACTGCCAATGAACGGTTTAACCTAGAAGAACGAAATTTGGTGAGCCGAGTGAGACTGGGGTACTGATCATTACCTGAAAGTGTCATCAAGATTGGGTTGAAAAATGTGTGCTGAGATTTCAGGAAACTCGTAGTTTTTTGGAAGCTTGCCAACCCCTTTCCATGAAAGTGATTTGCGCCAGTCTCTGCTTAAGGCTATATCAATAGGAAACAAACCATATAGATAGAACTTGGAACTACTTTATTGTGTCAAGTTTCAAAGAGCTAGCACAAACCGTGTTTGATTTAGAGATCCAAATACATGTATCCATACAGGAGAAAACAGAGTGAAAACTAAAAATTAAACTCTTACTACCAACGAACTATTTAACCTAGAAGAACGAAATTTGGTGAGCCAAGTGGGATTGGGGTACTGATCATTACCTGAATGTGCCAACAAGATTGCGTGAGAAAATGTGTGGTGAGATTTCTGGAAACTCGTAGATTTTTGGAAGCTTGGCAACCCCTTTCAATGAAAGTGATTTGCGCCAGTCTCTGCGTAGGGCTACATCAATAGGAAGTAAACCATAGAGATAGAACTTGGAACTACTTTATTTTGTCAAGTTTCAAAGAGCTAGCAAAAACCGTGTTTGATTTAGAGTTCCAAGTACATGTCTCCATATAGGAGAAAACAGAGTGAAACCTAAAAATTAAAACTGTTACTACCAACGAACGGTTTAACCTAGAAGACGAAATTTGGTGAGCCAAGTGGGATTGGGGTACTGATCATTACCTGAAAGTGTCATCGAGATTGCGTGAAAAAATGTGTGCTGAGATTTCAGGAAACTCATAATTTTTTGGAAGCTTGGCAACCCCTTTTCATGAAAGTGATTTGCGCCAGTCTCTGCTTAGGGCTTCATCAATAGGAAACAAACCATAGTGATAGAACTTGGAACTACTTTATTGTTTCAAGTTTCAAAGAGCTAGCACAAACCGTGTTTGATTTAGAATTCCAACTACATGTATCCATATAGGAGAAAACAGAGTGAAACCTAAAAATTAAAACTGTTATTGCCAACGAAAGGTTTAACCTAGATCAACCAAATTTGGTGGACCAAGTGGGATTAGGGTACTGATCATTACCTGAAATTTTTATCCTGATTGGGTGAAAAAATGTGTGCTGAGATTTCAGGAAACTCGTAGTTTTTTGGAAGGTTGGCAACCCCTTTCCATGAAAGTGATTTGCACCAGTCTCTGCTAAGGGCTACATCAATAGGAAACAAACCAGAGATAGAACTTGGAACTACTTTATTGTGTCAAGTTTCAAAGAGCTAGCACAACCCGTGTTGATTTATGGTTCCAAATTCATGTATCCATATAGGAGAAAACAGAGTGTAACTTAAAAATTAAAACTGTTACTGCCAACGAACTGTTTAACCTAGAAGAACGAAATTTGGTGAGCCAAGTGGGATTGGGGTACTGATCATTACCTGAAATTGTTATCCTGATTGGGTGAAAAAATGTGTGCTGAAATTTCAGGAAACTCGTAGTTTTTTGGAAGGTTGGCAACCCCTTTCCATGAAAGTGATTTGCGCCAGTCTCTGCTAAGGGCTACATCAATAGGAAACAAACCATAGAGATTGAACTTGGAACTACTTTATTTTGTCAAGTTTCAAAGAGCTAGCACAAACCGTCTTTGATTTAGAGTTCCAAATACATGTATCCATATAGGAGAAAACAGAGTGAAACCTAAAATTTAAAACTGTTACTGCCAACGAACGATTTAACGTAGAAGAACGAAATTTGGTGAGCCAAGTGGGAGTGGGGTACTGATCATTACCTGAAAGTGTCACCCAGATTGCATGAAAAAATGTGTGCTGAGATTTCAGGAAACTCATAATTTTTTGGAAGCTTGGCAACCCCTTTTCATGAAAGTGATTTGCACCAGTCTCTGCTTAGGGCTTCATCAATAGGAAACAAACCATAGTGATAGAACTTGGAACTACTTTATTGTGTAAAGTTTCAAAGAGCTAGCACAAACCATGTTTGATTTAGAATTCCAACTACATGCATCCATATAGGAGAAAACAGTGTGAAACCTAAAAATTAAAACTGTTATTGCCAACGAAACGTTTAACCTAGATCAACCAAATTTGGTGGGCCAAGTGGGATTAGGGTACTGATCATTACCTGAAATTGTTATCCTGATTGGGTGAAAAAATGTGTGCTGAAATTTCAGGAAACTCGTAGTTTTTTGGAAGGTTGGCAACCCCTTTCCATGAAAGTGATTTGCACAAGTCTCTGCTAAGGGCTACATCAATAGGAAACAAACCATAGAGATAGAACTTGGAACTACTTTATTGTGTCAAGTTTCAAAGAGCTAGCACAACCCGTGTTTGATTTATGGTTCCAAATTCATGTATGCATATAGGAGAAAACAGAGTGAAACCTAAAAGTTAAAACTGTTACTTCCAACGAACTGTTTAACCTAGAAGAACGAAATTCCGTGAGCCAAGTGGGATTGGGGTACTGATCATTACCTGAAAGTGTCATCCAGATTGGATGAAAAAATGTGTGCTGATATTTCAAGAAACTCATAGTTTTTTTTAAGCTTGGCAACCCCTTTTCATGAAAGTGATTTGCGCCAGTCTCTGCTTAGGTCTTCATCAATAGGAAACAAACCATAGTGATAGAACTTGGAACTACTTTATTGTGTCAAGTTTCAAAGAACTAGCACAAACCGTGTTTGATTTAGAGTCCCAACTACATGTATCCATATAGGAGAAAACAGAGTGAAACCTAAAAATTAAAACTGTTGCTGCCAACGAACTGTTTAACGTAGAAGAACTAAATTTGGTGAGCCATGTGGGATTAGGGTACTGATCATTGCCTGAAAGTGTCATCAAGATTGGGTTAAAAAATGTGTGCTGAGATTTAGGAAACTTGTAGTTTTTCGGAAGCTTGGCAACCCCTTTCCATGAAAGTGATTTGCGCCAGTATCTGCTTATGGCTACATCAATAGGAAACAAACCATAGAGATAGATCTTGGAACTACTTTATTGTGTCAACTTTCAAAGAGATAGCTCAAATGTGTTTGATTACAGTTCTACTACATGTATCCATAGAGGAGAAAAAGGAGTGAAACCTAAAAATTAAAACTCTTGCTGCCAAGGAACGGTTTAACCTAGAAGAACGAAATTTGGTGAGCCATGTGGGATTGGGGTTCTGATCATTACCTGAAAGTGTCATCCAGATTGGGAGAAAAAAATGTGTGCTGGGATTTCCGGCAACTCGTAGTTTTTTGGAAGTTTGGCAACCCCTTTCCATGAAAGTGATTTGCGCCAGTCTCTGCTTATGGCTACATCAATAGGAAACAAACCATAGAGATAGAACTCGGAACTACTTTATTGTGTCAAGTTTCAAAGAGCTAGCACAAACCGTCTTTGACTTAGAGTTCCAACTACATGTATCCATATAGGAGAAAAGAGAGTGAAACCTAAAAATTAAAAATGTTACTGCCAACAAACGGTTTAACCTAGAAGAACGAAATTCGGTGAGCCAAGTGGGATTGGGGTACTGATCATTAACTGAAAGTGTCATCCGGATTGGGAGAAAAAAATGTGTGCTGAGATTTCAGGAATCTCGTAGTTTTTTGGAAGCTTGGCAACCCCTTTCCATGAAAGTGATTTGCGCCGGTCTCTGCGTAGGGATACATTAATAGGAAACAAACCATAGAGATAGAACTTGGAACTACATTATTGTGTCAAGTTTGAAAGTGCTAGCACAAACCGTGTTTGATTTAGAGTTCCAACTACATGTATCCATATAGGAGAAAACAGAGTGAAACCTAAAAATTAAAACTGTTACTGCAAAAGAATGGTTTAACCTAGAAGAACGAAATTTGGTGAGCCAAGTGGGATTTGGGTACTGATCATTACCTGAAAGTGTCATTCGGATTGGGAGAAAAAATGTGTGCTGAGATTTCAGGAAAATTGTAGATTTTTGGAAGCTTTGCAAAACCTTTCCATGAACGTAATTTGCGCCAGTCTCTGCTTAGGGCTACATCAATAGGAAAAAAAACATAGAGATAGAACTTGGAACTACATTATTGTGTCAAGTTTGAAAGAGCTAGCACAAACCGTGTATAATTTAGAGTTCCAACTACATGTATCCATATAGGAGATAACAGAGTGAAACCTAAAAATTAAACCTGTTACTGCCAACGAACGGTTTAAACTTGAAGAACGAAATTTGGTGAGCCAAGTGGGATCGGGGTACTGATCATTACCTGAAAGTGTCATCAAGCTTGGGTGAAAAAATGTGAGCTGAGATTTCAGGAAACTCGTCGTTTTTTGGAAGCTTGGCAACCCCTTTCCATGAAAGTGATTTGTGCCAGTCTCTCCTTAGGGCTACATCAATAGGAAACAAACCATAGAGATAGAACTTGGAACTACTTTATTGTGTCAAGTTTCAAAGAGCTAGAACAAACCGTTTTTGATATAGTGTTCCAACTACATGTATCCATATAGGAGAAAACAGAGTGAAACCTAAAAATTAAAACCGTTCCTGCCAACGAACGGTTTAACACAGAAGAACGAAATTTGGAGAGCCAAGTGGGATTGGGGTACTGATCATTACCTGAAAGTGTCATCAAGATTGGGTGAAAAAATGTGTGCTGAGATTTCAGGAATCTCGTAGTTTTTTGGAAGATTGGCAACCCATTTCATTGAAAGTGATTTGTGCCGGTCTCTGCTTAGGGCTACATAAATAGGAAACAAACCATAGAGATAGAAGTTGGAACTACTTTATTGTGTCAAGTTTCAAAGAGCTAGCACAAACCGTGTTTGATTTATAGTTCCAACTACATGTATCCATATTGGAGAAAACAGAGTGAAACCTAAAAATTAAAACCGTTACTGCCAACGAACTGTTCAACCTAGAACGAAATTTGGTGAGCCAAGTGGGATTGGGGTACTGATCATTACCTGAAAGTGTCATCCAGGTTGGGAGAAAAATATGTGCTTAGATTTCATGAAACTCGTAGTTTTTTGGAAGCTTGGCAACCCCTTTCATGAAAGTAATTTGCGCCAGTCTCTGCTTACGGCTACATCAATAGGAAACAAACCATAGAGATAGAACTTGGAACTACTTTATTGTGTCAAGTTTCAAAGAGCTAGCACAAACCGTGTTTGATTCAGAGTTCAAACTACATGTATCCATATATTAGAAAACAGAGTGAAACCTAAAAATTAAAACTGTAACTGCCAATGAATGGTTTAACCTAGAAGAACGAAATTCGGTGAGCCAAGTGGGATTGGGGTACTGATCATTACCTAAAAGTGTCATCAAGATTGGGTGAAAAAATGTATGCTGATTTCAGGAAATTCGTCGTTTTTTGGAAGCTTGGCAACCCCTTTCCATGGAAGTGATTTGCGCTGGTCTCTACTTAGGGCTACATCAATATTAAACAAACCATAGAGATAAAACTTGGAACTACTTCATTGTGTCAAGTTTCAAAGAGCTAGCACAAACCGTGTTTGATTTAGAGTTCCAACTACGTTTATCCATATACGAGACAACAGAGTGAAACCTAAAAATTAAACTGTTACTACCAACGAACGATTTGACCTAGAAGAAGGAAATTTGGTGAGCCAAGTGAGATTGGAGTACTCATCAATACCTGAAAGAGTCATCAAGATTGGGGGAAAAAATGTGTGCTGTGATTTCAGGAAACTCGTAGTTTTTTGGAAGGTTGGCAACCCCTTTCCATGAAAGTGATTTGCACCAGTCTCTGCTTAGGGCTACATCAATAGGAAACAAACCATAGAGATAGAACTTGAATCTACATTATTGTGTCAAGATTCAAAGAGCTAGCACAAACCGTGTTTGATTTAGAGTTCCAACTACATGTATCCATATAGGAGAAAACAGAGTGAAACCTAAAATCTAAAACCGTTACTGCCAACGAACGGTTTAACCTAGAAGAACGAAATTTGGTGAGCCAAGTGGGATTGGGGTACTGATCATTACCTGAAGGTGTCATCAAGATTGGGTGATAAAATATGTGCTGGGATTTCAGGAAACTCGTAGTTATTTGGAAGCTTGGCAACCCCTTTCCATGAAAGTGATTTGCGCCAGTCTCTGCTTAGGGATACATCAGTAGGAAACAAACCATAGAGATAGAAATTGGAACTACATTATTGTGTCAAGTTTCAAAGAGCTAGCACAAACCGTGTTTGATTTAGAGTTCCAACTACATGAATCCATATAGGAGAAAACAGAGTGAAACCTAAAAATTAAAACTGTTACTGCCAACGAACGGTTTAACCTAGAATAACGAAATTTGGTGAGCCAAGTGGGATTGGGTTACTGATCATTACCTGAAAGTGTCATCAAGATTGGGTGAAAAAATGTGTGCCTAGATTTCAGGAAACTCGTAGTTTTTTGGAAGCTTGGCAACCCCTTTCCATGAAAGTGATTTGCGCCAGTCTCTGCTTAGGGCTACATAAATAGGAAACAAACCATACAGACAGAACTTGGAACTACTTCATTGTGTCAACTTTCAAAGAGCTAGCACAAACCGTGTTTGATTTAGAGTCCCAACTACATTTATCCATATAGGAGAAAACAGAGTGAAACCTAAAAATTAAAACTGTTACTGCAAACGAACGGTTTAACCTAGAAGAACGAAATTTGGTGAGCCAAGTGAAATTGGGGTACTGATCATTACCTGAGAGTGTCATCCAGATAGGGTGAAAAAATGTGTGCTGAGATTTCAGGAAACTCGTAGTTTTTTGGAAACTTGGCAACCCCTTTCCATGAAAGTGATTGGCGCCAGTCTGTTCTTAGGGCTACATCAATAGGAAACAAACCATAGAAAGAGAACTTGGAACTACTTTATTGGATCAAGTTTCAAAGAGCTAGCACAAACCGTGTTTGATTTAGAGTTCCAACTACGTGTATCCATATAGGAGAAAACAGAGTGAAACCTAAAAACTAAAATGTTACTGCCAACGTACGGTTTAACCTAGAAGAACGAAATTTGGTGAGCCAAGTGGGATTGGGTACTGATCATTACCTGAAAGTGTCATCCAGATTGGGTGAAAAAATGTGTGCTGAGATTTCAGGAAACTCGTAGTTTTTTGGAAGCTTGGCAACCCCTTTCCATGAAAGTGATTTGTGCCGGTCTCTGCTTAGGGCTACATCAATAGGAAACAAACCATAGAAATAGAATTTGGAACTACTTTATTGGGTCAAGTTTCAAAGAGCTAGCACAAACCGTGTTTGATTTAGAGTTCCAACTACGTGTATCCATATAGGAGAAAACAGAGTGAAACCTAAATATTTAAACTGTTACTGCCAACGAACGGTTTAATCTAGAAGAACGAAATTTGGTCAGGCAAGTCGGATTGGGATACTGATCATTACCTCAAACTGTCATCAAGATTGGGTTAAAAAATGTGTGCTGAGATTTCAGGAAACTCGTAGTTTTTTGGAAGCTTGGCAACCCCTTTCCATGAAAGTAATTTGCGCCAGTCTCTGCTTAGGGCTACGTCAAAAGGAAACAAACCATAGAGATAGAACTTGGAACTACTTTATTGTGTCAAGTTTCAAAGAGCTAGCACAAACCGTGTTTGATTTAGAGTTCCAAATACATGTATCCATATAGGAGAAAACAGAGTGAAACCTAAATATTTAAACTGTTACTGCCAACGAACGGTTTAACCTCGAAGAACGAAATTAGGTGAGCCAAGTGGGATTGGGGTACTAATCATATCCTGAAAGTGTCATCAAGATTGGGTGAAAAAATGTGTGCTGAGATTTCAGGAAACTCGTAGTTTTTGGAAGCTTGGCAACCCCTTTCCATGAAAGTGATTTGCGCCAGTCTCTGCTTAGGGCTATATCAATAGGAAACAAACCATAGAGATAGAACTTGGAACTACTTTATTGTGTCAAGTTTCAAAGAGCTAGCTCAAATGTGTTTGATTTAGAGTTCCACTACATGTATCCATATAGGAGAAAACGGAGTGAAACCGAAAAATTAAAACTCTTGCTGCCAAGGAACGGTTTAACATAGAAGAACGAAATTTGGTGAGCCAAGTGGGATTGGGGTTCTGATCATTGCCTGAAAGTGTCATCAAGATTGGGTGAAAAAATTTGTGCTGAGATTTCAGGGAACTCTTAGTTTTTTGGAAGCTTGGCAACCCCTTTCCATGAAAGTGATTTGCGCCAGTCTCTGCTTATGGCTACATCAATAGGAAACAAACCATAGAGATAGATCTTGGAACTACTTTATTGTGTCAACTTTCAAAGAGATAGCTCAAATCTGTTTGATTACAGTTCTACTACATGTATCCATAGAGGAGAAAAAGGAGTGAAACCTAAAAATTAAAACTCTTGCTGCCAAGGAACGGTTTAACCTAGAAGAACGAAATTTGGTGAGTCATGTGGGATTGGGGTTCTGATCATTACCTGAAAGTGTCATCCAGATTGGGAGAAAAAAATGTGTGCTGGGATTTCCCGCAACTCGTAGTTTTTTGGAAGTTTGGCAACCCCTTTCCATGAAAGTGATTTGCGCCAGTCTCTGCTTATGGCTACATCAATAGGAAACAAACCATAGAGATAGAACTTGGAACTACTTTATTGTGTCAAGTTTCAAAGAGCTAGCACAAACCATCTTTGATTTAGAGTTCCAACTACATGTATCCATATAGGAGAAAACAGAGCGAAACCTAAGAATTAAAACCGTTACTGCCAACGAACGGATTAACCTAGAAGAACCAAATTCGATGAGCCAAGTGGGACTGGGGTACTGATCATTACCTGAAAGTGTCATCAAGATTGGGTGAAAAAATGTGTGCTGAGATTTCAGGAAACTCGTAGCATTTTGTAAGCTTGGCAACCCCTTTCCATGAAAGTCATTTGTGCCAGTTTCTGCTTAGGGCTACATCAATAGGAAACAAACCATAGAGATAGAACTTGGAACTACTTTATTGTGTCCAGTTTCAAAGAGCTAGCACAAACCGTGTTTGATTTAGAGTTCCAACTACATGTATGCATATAGGAGAAAACTGAGTGAAACCTAAAAATTAAAACTGTTACTGCCAACGAACGGATTAACCCAGAAGAACGAAATTTGGTGATCCAAGTGGGATTGGGGTTCTGATCATTACCTGAAAGTGTCATCAAGATTTGGGGAAAAATGTGTGCTGAGATTTCAGGAAACTCGTAGTTTTTTGGAAGCTTGGCAACCCCTTTCCATGAAAGTGATTTGCGCCAGTCTCTGCTTAGGGCTACGTCTATAGGAAACAAACCATAGTGATAGAACTTGGAACTACTTTATTGTGTCAAGTTTCAAAGAGCTAGCAAAAACCGTCTTTGATTTAGAGTTCCAAATACATGTATCCATATAGGAGAAAACAGAGTGAAACCTAAAAATTAAAACTGTTACTGCCAACGAACGGTTTAACCTAGAAGAATGAAATTTGGTGAGCCAAGTGGGATTGGGGTACTGATCATTACCTGAAATTGTCATCTACATTGGGTGAAAAAATGTGTGCTGAGATTTCAGGAAACACGTAGTTTTTTGAAGCTTGGCAACCACTTTCCATGAAAGTGATTTGCGCCAGTCTCTGCTTAGGGCTACATCAATAGGAAACAAAACATAGAGATAGCACTTGGAACTACTTTATTGTGTCAAGT
Organism: Spermophilus citellus; assembly: GCF_964194105.1. NCBI lineage: Eukaryota > Metazoa > Chordata > Mammalia > Rodentia > Sciuridae > Spermophilus > Spermophilus citellus. The sequence goes on along the minus strand of NC_138196.1, from coordinate 18,789,133 downwards.
TTCAAAGAGCTAGCACAAACCGTGTTTGATTTGGAGTTCCAACAACATGTATCCATATAGGAGAAAACAGACTGAAACCTAAAAATTAAAACTGTTACTGCCAACGAACGTTTTAACCTAGAAGAACGAAATTTGTTGAGCCAAGTGGGATTGGGGTACTGATCATTGCCTGAATGTGTCATCCAGATTGGGTGAAAAAATATGTGTTGAGATTTCAGGAAACTCGTAGTTTTTTGGAAGCTTGGCAACCCCTTTCCATGAAAGTGATTTGCGCCAGTCTCTGCCTGTGGCTACATCAATAGGAAACAAACCATAGAGATAGAACTTGGAACTACTTTATTGTGTCAAGTTTCAAAGAGCTAGCACAAACCGTGTTTGATTTGGAGTTCCAACTACATGTATCCATATAGGCGAAAAGAGAGTGAAACCTAAAAATTAAAACTGTTACTGCCAACAAACGGTTTAACCCAGAAGAACAAATTTGGTGATCCATGTGGGATTGGGGTACTGATAATTACTTGAAAGTGTCATCTAGATTGGGTGAAAAAATGTGTGCTGAGATTTCAGGAAACTCGTAGTTTTTTGGAAGCTTGGCAACCCCTTTCCATGAAAGTGATTTGTGCCAGTCTCTGCTTAGGGCTACATCAATACGAAACAAACCATAAAGGTAGAACTTGGAAGTACTTTATTTTGTCAAGTTTCAAAGAGCTAGCACATACCGTTTTTGAATTAGAGGCCCAAGTACATATATCCATATAGGAGAAAACAGAGTGAAACCTAAAAATTTAAACTGTTCCTGCCAACGAACGGTTTAACCTAGAAGAACGAAATTTGATGAGCCAAGTGGGATTGGGGTACTGATCATTACATGAAAGTGTCATCCAGATTGGGTGAAAAAATGTGTGCTGAGATTTCCGGCAACTCGTAGTTTTTTGGAAGTTTGGCAACCACTTTCCATGAAAGTGATTTGCGCCAGACTCTGCTTATGGCTACATCAATAGGAAACAAACCATAGAGATATAACTTGGAACTACTTTATTGTGTCAAGTTTTGAAGAGCTAGCACAAACCGTCTTTAATTTAGAGTTCCAACTACATGTATCCATAAGGAAGAAAACAGTGAAACCTAAAAATTAAAACTGTTACTGCCAACGAACGGTTTTACCTAGAAGAACGAAATTTGGTGAGGCAAGTGGGATTGGGGTACTGATGATTACCTGAAAGTGTCAACAGATTGTGTGAAAAAACATGTGATGAGATTTCAGGAAACTCGTAGTTTTTTGGAAGCTTGGCAACCTCTTTCATTTAAAGTGATTTGCGCCAATATCTGCTTAGGGCTACATCAATAGGAAACAAAACATAGAGATAGAACTTGGAACTACTTTATTGTGTCAAGTTTCAAAGAGCTAGCACAAACCGTCTTTGATTTAGAGTTCCAACTACATGCATCCATATAGGAGAAAACAGAGCGAAACCTTAGACTTAAAACCGTTACTGCCAACGAACGGTTTAACCTAGAAGAACCAAATTTGGTGAGCCAAGTGGGACTGGGGAACTGATCATTACCTGAAAGTGTCATCCAGATTGGGTGAAAAAATGTGTGCTGAGATTTCCGGCAACTTGTAGTTTTTTGGAAGCTTGGCAACCCCTTTCCATGAAAGTGATTTGCGCCAATATCTGCTTAGGGCTACATCAATAGGAAACAAACCATAGAGATAGAACTTGGAACTACTTTATTGTGTCAAGTTTCATAGCGCTAGCACAAACCGTGTTGAATTTGGAGTTCCAACTACATGTATCCATATAGGAGAAAACAGAGTGAAACCTAAAAATTAAAACTGTTACTGCCAACGAACGGTTTAACCCAGAAGAACATAATTTGGTGATACAAGTGGGATTGGGGTACTGATCATTACCTGAAAGTGTCATCACGATTTGGTGAAAAAATGTGTGCTGAGATTTCAGGAAACTCGTAGTTTTTTGGAAGCTTGGCAACCCCTTTCCATGAAAGTGATTTGCGCCAGTCTCTGCTTAGGGCTACGTCAATAGGAAACAAACCATAGAGATAGAACTTGGAACGACTTTATTGTGTCAAGTTTCAAAGAGCTACCACAAACCGTCTTTGATTTAGAGTTCCAACGACATGTATCCATATAGGAGAAATCAGAGTGAAACCTAAAAATTAAAACTGTTACTGCCAACAAACGGTTTAACCTAGAAGAACGAAATTTGTTGAGCCAAGTGAGATTGGGGTACTGATCATTACCTGAAAGTGTCACCTAGATTGGTTGAAAAAATGTGTGCTGAGATTTCAGGAAACACGTAGTTTTTAGAAGCTTGGCATCCACTTTCCATGAAAGTGATTTGCGCCAGTCTCTGCTTAGGGCTACATCAATAGGAAACAAACCATAGAGATAGAACTTGGAACTACTTTATTGTGTCATGTTTCAAAGAGCTAGCACAAACCGTGTTTGATTTAGAGTTCCACTACATGTATCCATATAGGAGAAAACAGAGTGAAACCTAAAAATTACAACTCTTGCTGCCAAGGAACGGTTTAACCTAGAAGAACAAAATTTGGTGAGCCAAGTGGGATTGGGGTACTGATCGTTACCTGAAAGTGTCATCCAGATTGGATGAAAAAATGTGTGCTGAGATTTCCGGCAACTCGTAGTTTTTTGGAAGTTTGGCAACCCCTTTCCATGAAAGTGATTTGCGCCAGTCTCTCCTTAGGGCTACATCAATAGGAAAAAAACCCTAGATATAGAACTTGGAACTACTTTATTGTGTCAAGTTTCAAAGAGCTAGCACAAACCGTGTTTGATTTAGAGTTCCAACTACATGTATCCATATAGGTGAAAACAGAGTGAAATCTAAAAATTAAAAGTGTTACTGCCAACGAATGGTTTAACCTAGAAGAACGAAATTTGGTGAGGCAAGTGGGATTGGGGTACTGATCATTGCCTGAATGTGTCATCCAGATTGGGTGAAAAAATGTGTGCTGAGATTTCAGGAAACTCGTAGTTTTTTGGAAGTTTGGCAACCCCTTTCCATGAAAGTGATTTGCGCCAGTCTCTGCTTATGGCTACATCAATAGGAAAAAAACCATAGAGATAGAACTTGGAACTACTTTATTGTGTCAAGTTTGAAAGCGCTAGCACAAACCGTGTTTGATTTGGAGTTAAAACTACATGTATCCATATAGGAGAAAACAGAGTGAAACCTAAAAATTAAAACTGTTACTGTCAACGAACGGTTTAACCCAGAAGAACGAAATTTGGTGATCCAAGTGGGATTGGGGTACTGATCATTACCTGAAAGTGTCATCAAGATTGGGTGAAAAAATGTGTGCTGAGATTTCAGGAAACTCGTAGTTTTTTGGAAGCTTCGCAACAACTTTCCATGAAAGTGATTTGCGCCAGTCTCTGCTTAGGGCTACATCAATAGGAAACAAACCATAGAGATAGAACTTGGATAGTCTTTATTGTGTCAAGTTTCAAAGAGCTAGCACAAACCGTCTTTGATTTAGAGTTCCAACTACATGTATCCATATAGGAGAAAACAGAGTGAAACCTAAATATTAAAACCGTTACTGCCAACGAACGGTTTAACCTAGAAGAACGAAATTTGGTGAGCCAAGTGGGATTGGGGTACTGATCATTGCCTGAAAGTGTCATCCAGATTGGGTGAAAAAATGTGTCCTGAGATTTCAGGGAACTCGTATTTTTTTGGAAGCTTGGCAACCCTTTTCCATGAAAGTGATTTGTGCCAGTCTCTGCTTATGGCTACATCAATAGGAAACAAACCATAGAGATAGAACTTGGAACTACTTTATTGTGTCAAGTTTAAAAAGGTATCACAAACCGTGTTTGATTTGGAGTTCCAACTACATGTATCCATATAGGAGAAAACAGAGTGAAACCTAAAAATTAAAACTGTTCCTGCCAACGAACGGTTTAACTTAGAAGAACGAAATTTGGTGAGCCAAGTGTGATTGGGGTACTGATCATTACCTGAAAGTGTCATCTAGATTGGGTGAAAAAATGTGTGCTGAGATTTCAGGAAACTCGTAGTTTTTTGAAGCTTGGCAACCCCTTTCCATAAAAGTGATTTGCGCCAGTCTCTCCTAGGGCTACATCAATAGGAAACAAACCATAGAGATAGAACTTGGAACTACTTTATTGTGTCAAGTTTCAAAGAGCTAGCACAAACCGTGTTTGATTTAGAGTTCCAACTACATGTATCCATATAGGTGAAAACAGAGTGAAATCTAAAAATTAAAACTGTTACTGCCAACGAACGGTTTAACCTAGTAGAACGAAATTTGGTGAGGCAAGTGGGATTGGGGTACTGATCATTGCCTGAAAGTGTCATCCAGATTGGGTGAAAAAATGTGTGCTGAGATTTCAGGGAACTCGTAGTTTTTTGAAAGCTTGGCAACCCCTTTCCATGAATGTGATTTGCGCCAGTCTCTGCTTATGGCTACATCAATAGGAAAAAAACCATAGAGATAGAACTTGGAACTACTTTATTGTGTCTAGTTTCAAAGCGCTAGCACAAACCGTGTTTGATTTGGAGTTAAAACTACATGTATCCATATAGGAGAAAACAGAGTGAAACCTAAAAATTAAAACTGTTACTGTCAACGAACGGTTTAACCCAGAAGAACGAAATTTGGTGAGGCAAGTGGGATTGGGGTACTGATCATTACCTAAAAGTGTCATCAAGATTGGGTGAAAAAATGTGTGCTGAGATTTCAGGAAACTCGTAGGTTTTTGGAAGCTTGGCAACCCCTTTCCATGAAAGTGATTTGCACCAGTCTCTGCTTAGGGCTACATCAATAGGAAACAAACCATAGAGATAAAACTTGGATAGACTTTTTTGTGTCAAGTTTCAAAGAGATAGCACAAACCGTCTTTGATTTAGAGTTCCAACTACATGTATCCATATAGGAGAAAACAGAATGAAACCTAAAAATTTAAACTGTTAATGCCAACGAACGGTTTAACCTAGAAGAACGAAACTTGGTGAGCCAAGTGTGATTGGGGTACTGATCATTACCTGAAAGTGTCATCTAGATTGGGTGAAAAAATGTGTGCTGTGATTTCAGAAAACACGTAGTTTTTTGAAGCTTGGCAACCACTTTCCATGAAAGTGATTTGCGCCAGTCTCTGCTTAGGGCTACATCAATAGGAAACAAACCATAGGGATAGAACTTGGAACGACTTTATTGTGTCAAGTTTCAAAGAGCTAGCACAAACAGTGTTTGATTTAGAGTTCCAACTACATGTATCCTTATGGGAGAAAACAGAGTGAAACCTAAAAATTCAAACTGTTACTGCCAACAAACGGTTTAACCTAGAAGAACGAAATTTGGTGAGGCAAGTGGGATTGGGGTACTGATCATTGCCTGAAAGTGTCATCCTGATTGGGTGAAAAAAAGGGTGCTGAGACTTCAAGAAACTCGTTGTTTTTTGGAAGCTTGACAACCACTTTCCATGAAAGTGATTTGCGCCAGTGTCTGCTTAGGGCTACATCAATAGGAAACAAACCATAGAGATAGAACTTGGAATTATTTTATTGTGTCAAGTTTCAAAGAGCTAGCGCAAACCGTGTTTGATTTAGAGTTCCAACTACATGTATCCATTAGGTGAAAACAGAGTGAAATCTAAAAATTAAAACTGTTACTGCCAACGAACGGTTTAACCTAGAAGAACGAAATTTGGTGAGGCAAGTGGGATTGGGGTACTGATCATTACCTGAAAGTGTCATCTAGGTTGGGTGAAAAAATGTGTGCTGAGATTTCAGGAAACTCGTAGTTTTTTGAAGCTTGGCAACCCCTTTCCATTAAAGTGATTTGCGCCAGTCTCTCCTTAGGGCTACATCAATAGGAAACAAACCATAGATATAGAACTTGGAACTACTTTATTGTGTCAAGTTTCAAACAGCTAGCACAAACCGTGTTTGATTTAGAGTTCCAACTACATGTATCCATATAGGTGAAAACAGAGTGAAATCTAAAAATTTAAACTGTTACTGCCAACGAACGGTTTAACCTAGAAGAACGAAATTTGGTGAGGCAAGTGGGATTGGGGTACTGATCATTGCCTGAAAGTGTCATCCTGATTGGGTGAAAACATGTGTGCTGAGATTGCAGGGAACTCGTAGTTTTTTGGAAGTTTGGCAACCCCTTTCCATGAAAGTGATTTGCGCCAGTCTCTGCTTATGGCTACATCAATAGGAAAAAAACCATAGAGATAGAACTTGGAACTACTTTATTGTGTCAAGTTTCAAAGCGCTAGCACAAACCGTGTTTGATTTGGAGTTAAAACTACATGTATCCATATAGGAGAAAACAGAGTGAAACCTAAAAATTAAAACTGCTACAGTCAACGAACGGTTTAACCCAGAAGAACGAAATTTGGTGATCCAAGTGGGATTGGGGTACTGATCATTACCTGAAAGTGTCATCAAGATTGGGTGAAAAAATGTGTGCTGATATTTCAGGAAACTCGTAGTTTTTTGGAAGCTTGGCAACCCCTTTCCATGAAAGTGATTTGCGCCAGTCTCTGCTTAGGGCTACATCAATAGGAAAGAAACCATAAAGATAGAACTTGGATAGTCTTTATTGTGTCAAGTTTCAAAGAGCTACCACAAACCGTCTTTGATTTAGAGTTCCAACGACATGTATCCATATAGGAGAAATCAGAGTGAAACCTAAAAATTAAAACTGTTACTGCCAACAAACGGTTTAACCTAGAAGAACGAAATTTGTTGAGCCAAGTGAGATTGGGGTACTGATCATTACCTGAAAGTGTCACCTAGATTGGGTGAAAAAATGTGTGCTGAGATTTCAGGAAACACGTAGTTTTTAGAAGCTTGGCATCCACTTTCCATGAAAGTGATTTGCGCCAGTCTCTGCTTAGGGCTACATCAATAGGAAACAAACCATAGAGATAGAACTTGGAACTACTTTATTGTGTCATGTTTCAAAGAGCTAGCACAAACCGTGTTTGATTTAGAGTTCCACTACATGTATCCATATAGGAGAAAACAGAGTGAAACCTAAAAATTACAACTCTTGCTGCCAAGGAACGGTTTAACCTAGAAGAACAAAATTTGGTGAGCCAAGTGGGATTGGGGTACTGATCGTTACCTGAAAGTGTCATCCAGATTGGATGAAAAAATGTGTGCTGAGATTTCCGGCAACTCGTAGTTTTTTGGAAGTTTGGCAACCCCTTTCCATGAAAGTGATTTGCGCCAGTCTCTCCTTAGGGCTACATCAATAGGAAAAAAACCCTAGATATAGAACTTGGAACTACTTTATTGTGTCAAGTTTCAAAGAGCTAGCACAAACCGTGTTTGATTTAGAGTTCCAACTACATGTATCCATATAGGTGAAAACAGAGTGAAATCTAAAAATTAAAAGTGTTACTGCCAACGAATGGTTTAACCTAGAAGAACGAAATTTGGTGAGGCAAGTGGGATTGGGGTACTGATCATTGCCTGAATGTGTCATCCAGATTGGGTGAAAAAATGTGTGCTGAGATTTCAGGAAACTCGTAGTTTTTTGGAAGTTTGGCAACCCCTTTCCATGAAAGTGATTTGCGCCAGTCTCTGCTTATGGCTACATCAATAGGAAAAAAACCATAGAGATAGAACTTGGAACTACTTTATTGTGTCAAGTTTGAAAGCGCTAGCACAAACCGTGTTTGATTTGGAGTTAAAACTACATGTATCCATATAGGAGAAAACAGAGTGAAACCTAAAAATTAAAACTGTTACTGTCAACGAACGGTTTAACCCAGAAGAACGAAATTTGGTGATCCAAGTGGGATTGGGGTACTGATCATTACCTGAAAGTGTCATCAAGATTGGGTGAAAAAATGTGTGCTGAGATTTCAGGAAACTCGTAGTTTTTTGGAAGCTTCGCAACAACTTTCCATGAAAGTGATTTGCGCCAGTCTCTGCTTAGGGCTACATCAATAGGAAACAAACCATAGAGATAGAACTTGGATAGTCTTTATTGTGTCAAGTTTCAAAGAGCTAGCACAAACCGTCTTTGATTTAGAGTTCCAACTACATGTATCCATATAGGAGAAAACAGAGTGAAACCTAAAAATTTAAACTGTTAATGCCAACGAACGGTTTAACCTAGAAGAACGAAATTTGGTGAGCCAAGTGGGATTGGGGTACTGATCATTGCCTGAAAGTGTCATCCAGATTGGGTGAAAAAATGTGTCCTGAGATTTCAGGGAACTCGTATTTTTTTGGAAGCTTGGCAACCCTTTTCCATGAAAGTGATTTGTGCCAGTCTCTGCTTATGGCTACATCAATAGGAAACAAACCATAGAGATAGAACTTGGAACTACTTTATTGTGTCAAGTTTAAAAAGGTATCACAAACCGTGTTTGATTTGGAGTTCCAACTACATGTATCCATATAGGAGAAAACAGAGTGAAACCTAAAAATTAAAACTGTTCCTGCTAACGAACGGTTTAACTTAGAAGAACGAAATTTGGTGAGCAAAGTGTGATTGGGGTACTGATCATTACCTGAAAGTGTCATCTAGATTGGGTGAAAAAATGTGTGCTGAGATTTCAGGAAACTCGTAGTTTTTTGAAGCTTGGCAACCCCTTTCCATAAAAGTGATTTGCGCCAGTCTCTCCTAGGGCTACATCAATAGGAAACAAACCATAGAGATAGAACTTGGAACTACTTTATTGTGTCAAGTTTCAAAGAGCTAGCACAAACCGTGTTTGATTTAGAGTTCAAACTACATGTATCCATATAGGTGAAAACAGAGTGAAATCTAAAAATTAAAACTGTTACTGCCAACGAACGGTTTAACCTAGTAGAACGAAATTTGGTGAGGCAAGTGGGATTGGGGTACTGATCATTGCCTGAAAGTGTCATCCAGATTGGGTGAAAAAATGTGTGCTGAGATTTCAGGGAACTCGTAGTTTTTTGAAAGCTTGGCAACCCCTTTCCATGAATGTGATTTGCGCCAGTCTCTGCTTATGGCTACATCAATAGGAAAAAAACCATAGAGATAGAACTTGGAACTACTTTATTGTGTCTAGTTTCAAAGCGCTAGCACAAACCGTGTTTGATTTGGAGTTAAAACTACATGTATCCATATAGGAGAAAACAGAGTGAAACCTAAAAATTAAAACTGTTACTGTCAACGAACGGTTTAACCCAGAAGAACGAAATTTGGTGAGGCAAGTGGGATTGGGGTACTGATCATTACCTAAAAGTGTCATCAAGATTGGGTGAAAAAATGTGTGCTGAGATTTCAGGAAACTCGTAGGTTTTTGGAAGCTTGGCAACCCCTTTCCATGAAAGTGATTTGCACCAGTCTCTGCTTAGGGCTACATCAATAGGAAACAAACCATAGAGATAAAACTTGGATAGACTTTTTTGTGTCAAGTTTCAAAGAGATAGCACAAACCGTCTTTGATTTAGAGTTCCAACTACATGTATCCATATAGGAGAAAACAGAATGAAACCTAAAAATTTAAACTGTTAATGCCAACGAACAGTTTAACCTAGAAGAACGAAACTTGGTGAGCCAAGTGTGATTGGGGTACTGATCATTACCTGAAAGTGTCATCTAGATTGGGTGAAAAAATGTGTGCTGTGATTTCAGAAAACACGTAGTTTTTTGAAGCTTGGCAACCACTTTCCATGAAAGTGATTTGCGCCAGTCTCTGCTTAGGGCTACATCAATAGGAAACAAACCGTAGAGATAGAACTTGGAACTCCTTTATTGTGTCAATTTTCAAAGAGCTAGCACAAATCGTCTTTAGTTTAGAGTTCCAACTACATGTATCCATATGGGAGAAAACAGTGAAACTTAAAAATTAAAACTGTTACTGCCAACGAACGGTTTTACCTAGAAGAACGAAATTTGGTGAAGCAAGTGGGAATGGGGTACTGATGATTACCTGAAAGTGTCAACAGATTGGGTGAAAAAACGTGTGCTGAGATTTCAGGAAACTCGTAGTTTTTTGGAAGCTTGGCAACCACTTTCGATGAAAGTGATTTGCGCCAATTCTGCTTAGTGCTACATCAATAGGAAACAAACCATAGAGATAAAACTTGGAACTACTTTATTGTGTCAAGTTTCAAAGAGCTAGCACAAACCGTCTTTGATTTAGAGTTCCAACTACATGTATCCATATAGGAGAAAACAGAGCGAAACCTAAGAATTAAAACCGTTACTGCCAACGAACGGTTTAACCTAGAAGAACCAAATTTGGTGAGCCAAGTGGGACTGGGGAACTGATCATTACCTGAAAGTGTCATCAAGATTGGGTGAAAAAATGTGTGCTGAGATTTCAGGAAACTCGTAGCTTTTTGTAAGCTTGGCAACCCCTTTCCATGAAAGTGATTTGTGCCAGTCTCTGCTTAGGGCTACATCAATAGGAAACAAATCATAGAGATAGAACTTGGAACTACTTTATTGTGTCAAGTTTCAAAGAGCTAGCAAAAACCGTGTTTGATTTAGAGTTTCAACTACATGTATCCATATGGGAGAAAACAGTGAAACCTAAAAATTAAAACTGTTACTGCCAACGAACGGTTTTACCAAGAAGAACGAAATTTGGTGAGGCAAGTGGGATTGGGGTACTGATGATTACGTGAAAGTGTCAACAGATTGGGTGAAAAAACGTGTGCTGAGATTTCAGGAAACTCGTAGTTTTTTGGAAGCTTGGCAACCCCTTTCCATGAAAGTGATTTGCGCCAACATCTGCTTAGGACTACATCAATAGGAAACAAACCATAGAGATAGAACTTGGAACTACATTATTGTGTCTAGTTTCAAAGCGCTAGCACAAACCGTGTTTGATTTGGAGTTCCAACTACATGTATCCATATAGGAGAAAACAGAGTGAAACCTAAAAATTAAAACTGTTACTGCCAACGAACGGTTTAACCCAGAAGAACGAAATTTCGTGATCCAAGTGGGATTGGGGTACTGATCATTACCTGAAAGTGTCATCAAGATTTGGTGAAAAAAGGTGTGCTGAGATTTCAGGAAACTCGTAGTTTTTTGGAAGCTTGGCAACCCCTTTCCATGAAAGTGATTTGCGCCAGTCTCTGCTTAGGACTACGTCAATAGGAAACAAACCATAGAGATAGAACTTGGAATGACTTTATTGTGTCAAGTTTCAAAGAGCTACCACAAACCGTCTTTGATTTAGAGTTCCAACTACATGTATCCATATAGGAGAAAACAGAGTGAAACCTAAAAATTAAAACTGTTACTGCCAACGATCGGTTTAACCTAGAAGAACGAAATTTGGTGAGCCAAGTGGGATTGGCGTACTGATCATTACCTGAAAGTGTCATCTAGATTGGGTGAAAAAATGTGTGCTGAGATTTCAGGAAACTGGTAGTTTTTTGAAGCTTGGCAACCCCTTTCCATTAAAGTGATTTGCGCGAGTCTCTCCATAGGGCTACATCAATAGGAAACAAACCATAGAGATAGAACTTGGAACTATTTATTGTGTCAAGTTTCAAAGAGCTAGACAAAACCGTGTTTGATTTAGAGTTCCACTACATGTATCCATATAGGAGAAAACGGAGTGAAACCTAAAAATTACAACTCTTGCTGTCAAGGAACGGTTTAACCTAGAAGAACGAAATTTGGTGAGCCAAGTGGGATTGGGGTACTGATCATTACCTGAAAGTGTCATCCTGATTGGGTGAAAAAATATGTGTTGAGATTTTCGGCAACTCGTAGTTTTTTGGAAGTTTGGCAACCCCTTTCCATGAAAGTGATTTGCGCCAGTCTATGCATACGGCTACATCAATAGGAAATAAACCATAGAGATTGAACTTGGAACTACTTTATTGTGTCAATTTTCAAAGAGCTAGCACAAATCGTGTTTAATTTAGAGTTCCTACTACATGTATCCATATGGGAGAAAACAGTGAAAACTAAAAATTAAAACTGTTACTGCCAACGAACGGTTTTACCTAGAAGAACGAAATTTGGTGAAGCAAGTGGGATTGGGGTACTGATGATTACCTGAAAGTGTCAACAGATTGGGTGAAAAAACGTGTGCTGAGATTTCAGGAAACTCATAGTTTTTTGGAAGCTTGGCAACCCCTTTCCATGAAAGTGATTTGCGCCAATATCTGCTGAGGGCTACATCAATAGGAAACAAACCATAGAGATAGAACTTGGAACTACTTTATTGTGTCAAGTTTCAAAGAGCTAGCACAAACCGTCTTTGATTTAGAGTTCCAACTACATGTATCCATATAGGAGAAAACAGAGTGAAACCTAAAAATTAAAAATGTTACTGATAACGAACGGTTTTACCTAGGAGAACGAAATTTGGGGAGGCAAGTGTGATTGGGGTACTGATGATTACGTGAAAGTGTCAAAAGATTGGGTGAAAAAACGTGTGCTGAGATTTCAGCAAACTCGTAGTTTTTTGGAAGCTTGGCAACCCCTTTCCATGAAAGTGATATGCGCCAATATCTGCTTAGGGCTACATCAATAGGAAACAAACCATAGAGATAGAACTTGGAACTACTTTATTGTGTCAAGTTTCAAAGAGCTAGCACAAACCATGTTTGATTTTGCGTTCCAACTACATGTATCCATATAGGAGAAAACAGAGTGAAACCTAAAAATTAAAATTGTTACTGCCAACGAACGGTTTAACCCAGAAGAACGAAATTTGGTGATCCATGTGGGATTGGGGTACTGATCATTACCTGAAAGTGTCATCTAGATTGGGTGAAAAAATGTGTGCTGAGATTTCAGGAAAATCGTAGTTTTTTGGAAGCTTGGCAACCCCTTTCCATGAAAGTGATTTGTGCCAGTCTCTGCTTAGCTACATCAATAGAAAACAAACCATAGAGATAGAACTTGGAACTACTTTATTTTGTCAAGTTTCAAGGAGCTAGCACAAACTGTTTTGGAATTAGAGTCCCAAATACATGTATCCATATAGGAGAAAAAAGAGTGAAACCTAAAAATTTAAACTGTTCCTGCCAACGAACGGTTTAAATTAGAAGAACGAAAAATGATGAGCCAAGTGGGATTGGGGTACTGAACTTTACCTGCAAGTGTCATCAAGTTTGGGTGAAAAAATGTGTGCTGAGATTTCAGGAAACTCATATTTTTTTTTGAATCTTGGCAATCCCTTTCCATGAAAGTGATTTGCGTCAGTCTCTGCTTAGGGTTACATCAATAGGAAACAAACCATAGGGATAGAACTTGGAACTACTTTATTGTGCCAAGTTTCAAAGAGCTAGCACAAACCGTGTTTGATTTAGAGTTCCACTACATGTATCCATATAGGAGAAAACGGAGTGAAACCTAAAAATTAAAACTCTTGATGCCAAGGAACGGTTTAACCTAGAAGAATGAAATTTGGTGAGCCAAGTTGGATTGGGGTACTGATCATTACCTGAAAGTGTCATCCAGATTGGGTGAAAAAATGTGTGCTGAAATTTCCGGCAACTCGTAGTTTTTTGGAAGTTTGGCAACCCCTTTCCATGAAAGTGATTTGCGCCAGTCTCTGCTTACGGCTACATCAATCGGAAACAAACCATAGAGATAGAACTTGGAACTCCTTTATTGTGTCAATTTTCAAAGAGCTAGCACAAACCGTCTTTGATTTAGAGTTCCAACTACATGTATCCATATGGGAGAAAGCAGTGAAATCTAAAAATTAAAACTGTTACTGCCAACGAACGGTTTTACCTAGAAGAACGAAATTTGATGAGCCAAGTGGGATTGGGGTACTGATCTTTACCTGCAAGTGTCATCAAGTTTGGGTGAAAAAATGTGTGCTGAGATTTCAGGAAACTCATATTTTTTTTTGAAGCTTGGCAACCCCTTTCCATGAACGTGATTTGCGCAAGTCTCTGCTTAGGGCTACATCAATAGGAAACAAACCATAGGGATAGAACTTGGAACTACTTTATTGTGTCAAGTTTCAAAGAGCTAGCACAAACCGTGTTTGAATTAGAGTTCCACTACATGTATCCATATAGGGGAAAATGGAGTGAAACCTAAAAATTAAAACTCTTGCTGCCAAGGAACGGTTTAAATTAGAAGAACGAAATTTGGTGAGCCAAATGAGATTGGGGTACTGATCATTACCTGAAAGTGTCATCCAGATTGGGTGAAAAAATGTGAGCTGAGATTTCCGGCAACTCATAGTTTTTTGGAAGTTTGGCAACCCCTTTCCATGAAAGTGATTTGCGCCAGTCTCTGCTTACGGCTACATCAATCGGAAACAAACCATAGAGATAGAACTTGAATCTACTTTATTGTGTCAATTTTCAAAAAGCTAGCACAAACCGTCTTTAATTTAGGGTTCCAACTACATGTATGCACATGGGAAAAAACAGTGAATCCTAAAAATTAAAACTGTTACTGCCAACGAACGGTTTTACCTAGAAGAACGAAATTTGGTGAGGCAAGTGGGATTGGGGTACTGATGATTACCTGAAAGTGTCAACAGATTGGGTGAAAAAACGTGTGCTGAGATTTCAGGAAACTCGTAGTTTTTTGGAAGCTTGGCAACCCCTTTCCATGAAAGTGATTTGCGCCAATATCTGCTTAGGGCTACATCAATAGGAAACAAACCATAGAGATAGAACTTGGAACTACTTTATTGTGTCAAGTTTTAAAGAGCTAGCACAAACCGTCTTTGATTTAGAGTTCCAACTACATGTATCCATATAGGAGAAAACAGAGCGAAACCTAAGAATTAAAACCATTACTGCCAACGAACGGTTTAACATAGAAGAACCAAATTTGGTGAGCCAAGTGGGACTGGGGAACTGATCATTACCTGAAAGAGTCATCAAGATTGGGTGAAAAAATGTGTGCTGAGGTTTCAGGAAACTCGTAGCTTTTTGTAAGCTTGGCAACCCCTTTCCATGAAAGTGATTTGTGCCAGTCTATTCTTAGGGCTACATCAATAGGAAACAAACCATAGAGATAGAACTTGGAACTATTTATTGTGTCAAGTTTCAAAGAGCTAGCACAAACCGTGTTTGATTAAGAGTTCCACTACATGTATCCATATAGGAGAAAACGGAGTGAAACCTAAAAATTACAACTCCTGCTGTCAAGGAACGGTTTAACCTAGAAGAACGAAATTTGGTGAGCCAAGTGGGATTGGGGTACTGATCATTACCTGAAAGTGTCATCCAGATTGGGTGAAAAAATGTGTGCTGAGATTTTCGGCAACTCGTAGTTTTTTGGAAGTTTGGCAACCCCTTTCCATGAAAGTGATTTGCGCCAGTCTCTGCTTACGGCTATATCAATAGGAAATAAACCATAGAGATAGAACTTGGAACTACTTTATTGTGTCAATTTTCAAAGAGCTAGCACAAATCGTGATTAATTTAGAGTTCCTACTACATGTATCCATATGGGAGAAAACAGTGAAAACTAAAAATTAAAACTGTTACTGCCAACGAACAGTTTTACCTAGAAGAACGAAATTTGGTGAAGCAAGTGGGATTGGGGTACTGATGATTACCTGAAAGTGTCAACAGAGTGGGTGAAAAAACGTGTGCTGAGATTTCAGGAAACACGTAGTTTTTTGAAGCTTGGCAACCACTTTCCATGAAAGTGATTTGCGCCAGTCTCTGCTTAGGGCTACATCAATAGGAAACAAACCATAGAGATAGAACTTGGAACTACTTTATTGTGTCAAGTTTCAAAGAGCTAGCACAAACCGTGTTTGATTTAGAGTTCCACTACATGTATCCATATAGGAGAAAACGGAGTGAAACCTAAAAATTACAACTCTTGCTGTCAAGGAACGGTTTAACCTAGAAGAACGAAATTTGGTGAGCCAAGTGGGATTGGGGTACTGATCATTACCTGAAAGTGTCATCCAGATTAGGTGAAAAAATGTGAGCTGAGATTTCCGGCAACTCGTAGTTTTTTGGAAGTTTGGCAACCCCTTTCCATGAAAGTGATTTGCGCCAGTCTCTGCTTCCAGCTACATCAATAGGAAACAAACCATAGAGATAGAACTTGGAACTACTTTATTGTGTCAATTTTCAAAGAGCTAGCACAAATCGTCTTTAATTTAGAGTTCCAACTATATGTATCCATATTAGAGAAAACAGTGAAACCTAAAAATTAAAACTGTTACTGCCAACGAACGGTTTTATCTAGAAGAACGAAATTTGGTGAAGCAAGTGGGATTGGGGTACTGATGATTACCAGAAAGTGTCAACAGATTTGGTGAAAAAACGTGTGCTGAGATTTCAGGAAACTCGTAGTTTTTTGGAAGCTTGGCAACCCCTTTCCATGAAAGTGATTTGCGCCAATATCTGCTTAGGGCTACATCAATAGGAAACATACCATAGAGATAGAACTTGGAACTACTTTATTGTGTCAAGATTCAAAGAGCTAGCACAAACCGTCTTTGATTTAGAGTTCCAACTACATGTATCCATATAGGAGAAAACAGAGCGAAACCTAAGAATTAAAACCATTACTGCCAACGAACGGTTTAACATAGAAGAACCAAATTTGGTGAGCCAAGTGGGACTGGGGAACTGATCATTACCTGAAAGAGTCATCAAGATTGGGTGAAAAAATGTGTGCTGAGGTTTCAGGAAACTCGTAGCTTTTTGTAAGCTTGGCAACCCCTTTCCATGAAAGTGATTTGTGCCAGTCTATTCTTAGGGCTACATCAATAGGAAACAAACCATAGAGATAGAACTTGGAACTATTTATTGTGTCAAGTTTCAAAGAGCTAGCACAAACCGTGTTTGATTAAGAGTTCCACTACATGTATCCATATAGGAGAAAACGGAGTGAAACCTAAAAATTACAACTCCTGCTGTCAAGGAACGGTTTAACCTAGAAGAACGAAATTTGGTGAGCCAAGTGGGATTGGGGTACTGATCATTACCTGAAAGTGTCATCCAGATTGGGTGAAAAAATGTGTGCTGAGATTTTCGGCAACTCGTAGTTTTTTGGAAGTTTGGCAACCCCTTTCCATGAAAGTGATTTGCGCCAGTCTCTGCTTACGGCTATATCAATAGGAAATAAACCATAGAGATAGAACTTGGAACTACTTTATTGTGTCAATTTTCAAAGAGCTAGCACAAATCGTGATTAATTTAGAGTTCCTACTACATGTATCCATATGGGAGAAAACAGTGAAAACTAAAAATTAAAACTGTTACTGCCAACGAACAGTTTTACCTAGAAGAACGAAATTTGGTGAAGCAAGTGGGATTGGGGTACTGATGATTACCTGAAAGTGTCAACAGAGTGGGTGAAAAAACGTGTGCTGAGATTTCAGGAAACACGTAGTTTTTTGAAGCTTGGCAACCACTTTCCATGAAAGTGATTTGCGCCAGTCTCTGCTTAGGGCTACATCAATAGGAAACAAACCATAGAGATAGAACTTGGAACTACTTTATTGTGTCAAGTTTCAAAGAGCTAGCACAAACCGTGTTTGATTTAGAGTTCCACTACATGTATCCATATAGGAGAAAACGGAGTGAAACCTAAAAATTACAACTCTTGCTGTCAAGGAACGGTTTAACCTAGAAGAACGAAATTTGGTGAGCCAAGTGGGATTGGGGTACTGATCATTACCTGAAAGTGTCATCCAGATTAGGTGAAAAAATGTGAGCTGAGATTTCCGGCAACTCGTAGTTTTTTGGAAGTTTGGCAACCCCTTTCCATGAAAGTGATTTGCGCTAGTCTCTGCTTCCAGCTACATCAATAGGAAACAAACCATAGAGATAGAACTTGGAACTACTTTATTGTGTCAATTTTCAAAGAGCTAGCACAAATCGTCTTTAATTTAGAGTTCCAACTACATGTATCCATATTAGAGAAAACAGTGAAACCTAAAAATTAAAACTGTTACTGCCAACGAACGGTTTTATCTAGAAGAACGAAATTTGGTGAAGCAAGTGGGATTGGGGTACTGATGATTACCAGAAAGTGTCAACAGATTTGGTGAAAAAACGTGTGCTGAGATTTCAGGAAACTCGTAGTTTTTTGGAAGCTTGGCAACCCCTTTCCATGAAAGTGATTTGCGCCAATATCTGCTTAGGGCTACATCAATAGGAAACAAACCATAGAGATAGAACTTGGAACTACTTTATTGTGTCAAGATTCAAAGAGCTAGCACAAACCGTCTTTGATTTAGAGTTCCAACTACATGTATCCATATAGGAGAAAACAGAGCGAAACCTAAGAATTAAAACCATTACTGCCAACGAACGGTTTAACATAGAAGAACCAAATTTGGTGAGCCAAGTGGGACTGGGGAACTGATCATTACCTGAAAGTGTCATCAAGATTGGGTGAAAAAATGTGTGCTGAGATTTCAGGAAACTTGTAGCTTTTTGTAAGCTTGGCAACCCATTTCAATGAAACTGATTTGTGCCAGTCTATGCTTAGGGCTACCTCAATAGGAAACAAACCATAGAGATAGAACTTGGAACTACTTTATTGTGTCAAGTTTCAAAGAGCTAGCACAAACCGTGTTTGATTTAGAGTTTCAACTACATATATGCATATAGGAGAAAACAGAGTGAATCCTAAAAATTAAAACTGTTACTGCCAACGAACGGTTTAAACTAGAAGAACGAAATTTGGTGATCCAAGTGGGTTTGGGGTACTGATCATTACCTGAAAGTGTCATCAAGATTTGGTGAAAAAATGTGTGCTGAGATTTCAGGAAACTCGTAGTTTTTTGGAAGCTTGGCAACCCCTTTCCATGAAAGTGATTTGCGCCAGTCTCTGCTAAGGGCTTCGTCAATAGTAAAAAAACCATAGAGATAGAACTTGGAACGACTTTATTGTGTCAAGTTTCAAAGAGCTAGCACAAACCGTCTTTGATTTAGAGTTCCAACTACATGTATCCATATAGGAGAAAACAGAGTGAAACCTAAAAATTAAAACTGTTACTGATAACGAACGGTTTTACCTAGGAGAACGAAATTTGGGGAGGCAAGTGGGATTGGGGTACTGATGATTACGTGAAAGTGTCAACAGATTGGGTGAAAAAACGTGTGTTGAGATTTCAGGAAACTCGTAGTTTTTTGGAAGCTTGGCAACCCCTTTCCATGAAAGTGATTTGCGCCAATATCTGCTTAGGGCTACATCAATAGGAAACAAACCATAGAGATAGAACTTGGAACTACTTTATTGTGTCAAGATTCAAAGAGCTAGCACAAACCGTCTTTGATTTAGAGTTCCAACTACATGTATCCATATAGGAGAAAACAGAGCGAAACCTAAGAATTAAAACCATTACTGCCAACGAACGGTTTAACATAGAAGAACCAAATTTGGTGAGCCAAGTGGGACTGGGGAACTGATCATTACCTGAAAGTGTCATCAAGATTGGGTGAAAAAATGTGTGCTGAGATTTCAGGAAACTCGTAGCTTTTTGTAAGCTTGGCAACCCCTTTCCATGAAACTGATTTGTGCCAGTCTATGCTTAGGGCTACCTCAATAGGAAACAAACCATAGAGATAGAACTTGGAACTACTTTATTGTGTCAAGTCAAAGAGCTAGCACAAACCGTGTTTGATTTAGAGTTTCAACTACATATATGCATATAGGAGAAAACAGAGTGAATCCTAAAAATTAAAACTGTTACTGCCAACGAACGGTTTAAACTAGAAGAACGAAATTTGCTGATCCAAGTGGGATTGGGGTACTGATCATTACCTGAAAGTGTCATCAAGATTTGGTGAAAAAATGTGTGCTGAGATTTCAGGAAACTCGTAGTTTTTTGGAAGCTTGGCAACCCCTTTCCATGAAAGTGATTTGCGCCAGTCTCTGCTTAGGGCTTCGTCAATAGTAAACAAACCATAGACATAGAACTTGGAACGACTTTATTGTGTCAAGTTTCAAAGAGCTAGCACAAACCGTCTTTGATTTAGAGTTCCAACTACATGTATCCATATAGGAGAAAACAGAGTGAAACCTAAAAATTAAAACTGTTACTGATAACGAACGGTTTTACCTAGGAGAACGAAATTTGGGGAGGCAAGTGGGATTGGGGTACTGATGATTACGTGAAAGTGTCAACAGATTGGGTGAAAAAACGTGTGCTGAGATTTCAGGAAACTCGTAGTTTTTTGGAAGCTTGGCAACCCCTTTCCATGAAAGTGATTTGCGCCAATATCTGCTTAGGGCTACATCAATAGGAAACAAACCATAGAGATAGAACTTGGAACTACTTTATTGTGTCAAGTTTCAAAGAGCTAGCACAAACCGTGTTTTTTTTGCGTTCCAACTACATGTATCCATATAGGAGAAAACAGAGTGAAACCTAAAAATTAAAATTGTTACTGCCAACGAACGGTTTAACCCAGAAGAACGAAACTTGGTTATCCATGTGGGATTGGGGTACTGATCATTACCTGAAAGTGTCATCTAGATTGGGTGAAAAAATGTGTGCTGAGATTTCAGGAAAATCGTAGTTTTTTGGAAGATTGGCAACCCCTTTCCATGAAAGTGATTTGTCCCAGTCTCTGCTTAGCTACATCAATAGAAAACAAACCATAGAGATAGAACTTGGAACTACTTTATTTTGTCAAGTTTCAAGGAGCTAGCACAAACTGTTTTGGAATTAGAGTCCCAACTACATGTATCCATATAGGAGAAAACAGAGTGAAACCTAAAAATTTAACTGTTCCTGCCAACGAACGGTTTAAATTAGAAGAACAAAAAATGATGAGCCAAGTGGGATTGGGGTACTGATCTTTACCTGCAAGTGTCATCAAGTTTGGGTGAAAAAATGTGTGCTGAGATTTCAGAAAACTCATATTTTTTTTGAAGCTTGGCAACACCTTTCCATGAAAGTGATTTGCGCCAGTCTCTGCTTAGGGCTTCGTCAATAGTAAACAAACCATAGAGATAGAACTTGGAACGACTTTATTGTGTCAAGTTTCAAAGAGCTAGCACAAACCGTCTTTGATTTAGAGTTCCAACTACATGTATCCATATAGGAGAAAACAGAGTGAAACCTAAAAATTAAAACTGTTACTGATAACGAACGGTTTTACCTAGGAGAACGAAATTTGGGGAGGCAAGTGGGATTCGGGTACTGATGATTACGTGAAAGTGTCAACAGATTGGGTGAAAAAACGTGTGCTGAGATTTCAGGAAACTCGTAGTTTTTTGGAAGCTTGGCAACCCCTTTCCATGAAAGTGATTTGCGCCAATATCTGCTTAGGGCTACATCAATAGGAAACATACCATAGAGATAGAACTTGGAACTACTTTATTGTGTCAAGATTCAAAGAGCTAGCACAAACCGTCTTTGATTTAGAGTTCCAACTACATATCCATATAGGAGAAAACAGAGCGAAACCTAAGAATTAAAACCATTACTGCCAACGAACGGTTTAACATAGAAGAACCAAATTTGGTGAGCCAAGTGGGACTGGGGAACTGATCATTACCTGAAAGTGTCATCAAGATTGGGTGAAAAAATGTGTGCTGAGATTTCAGGAAACTCGTAGCTTTTTGTAAGCTTGGCAACCCCTTTCCATGAAACTGATTTGTGCCAGTCTATGCTTAGGGCTACCTCAATAGGAAACAAACCATAGAGATAGAACTTGGAACTACTTTATTGTGTCAAGTCAAAGAGCTAGCACAAACCGTGTTTGATTTAGAGTTTCAACTACATATATGCATATAGGAGAAAACAGAGTGAATCCTAAAAATTAAAACTGTTACTGCCAACGAACGGTTTAAACTAGAAGAACGAAATTTGCTGATCCAAGTGGGATTGGGATACTGATCATTACCTGAAAGTGTCATCAAGATTTGGTGAAAAAATGTGTGCTGAGATTTCAGGAAACTCGTAGTTTTTTGGAAGCTTGGCAACCCCTTTCCATGAAAGTGATTTGCGCCAGTCTCTGCTTAGGGCTTCGTCAATAGTAAACAAACCATAGAGATAGAACTTGGAACGACTTTATTGTGTCAAGTTTCAAAGAGCTAGCACAAACCGTCTTTGATTTAGAGTTCCAACTACATGTATCCATATAGGAGAAAAGAGAGTGAAACCTAAAAATTAAAACTGTTACTGATAACGAACGGTTTTACCTAGGAGAACGAAATTTGGGGAGGCAAGTGGGATTGGGGTACTGATGATTACGTGAAAGTGTCAACATATTGGGTGAAAAAACGTGTGCTGAGATTTCAGGAAACTCGTAGTTTTTTGGAAGCTTGGCAACCCCTTTCCATGAAAGTGATTTGTCCCAGTCTCTGCTTAGCTACATCAATAGAAAACAAACCATAGAGATAGAACTTGGAACTACTTTATTTTGTCAAGTTTCAAGGAGCTAGCACAAACTGATTTGGAATTAGAGTCCCAACTACATGTATCCATATAGGAGAAAACAGAGTGAAACCTAAAAATTTAACTGTTCCTGCCAACGAACGGTTTAAATTAGAGGAACAAAAAATGATGAGCCAAGTGGGATTGGGGTACTGATCTTTACCTGCAAGTGTCATCAAGTTTGGGTGAAAAAATGTGTGCTGAGATTTCAGGAAACTCATATTTTTTTTGAAGCTTGGCAATACCTTTCCATGAAAGTGATTTGCGTAAGTCTCTGCTTAGGGCTACATCAATAGGAAACAAACCATAGGGATAGAACTTGGAACTACTTTATTGTGTCAAGTTTCAAAGAGCTAGCACAAACCGTGTTTGATTTAGAGTTCCACTACATGTATCCATATAGGAGAAAACGGAGTGAAACCTAAAAATTAAAACTCTTGCTGCCAAGGAACGGTTTAACCTAGAAGAATGAAATTTGGTGAGCCAAGTTGGATTGGGGTACTGATCATTACCTGAAAGTGTCATCCAGATTGGTTGAAAAAATGTGTGCTGAAATTTCCGGCAACTCGTAGTTTTTTGGAAGTTTGGCAACCCCTTTCCATGAAAGTGATTTGCGCCAGTCTCTGCTTACGGCTACATCAATCGGAAACAAACCATAGAGATAGAACTTGGAACTCCTTTATTGTGTCAATTTTCAAAGAGCTAGCACACACCGTCTTTAATTTAGAGTTCCAACTACATGTATCCATATGGGAGAAAGCAGTGAAACCTAAAAATTAAAACTGTTACTGCCAACGAACGGTTTTACCTAGAAGAACGAAATTTGATGAGCCAAGTGGGATTGGGGTACTGATCTTTACCTGCAAGTGTCATCAAGTTTGGGTGAAAAAATATGTGCTGAGATTTCAGGAAACTCATATTTTTTTTGAAGCTTGGCAACCCCTTTCCATGAACGTGATTTGCGCAAGTCTCTGCTTAGGGCTACATCAATAGGAAACAAACCATAGGGATAGAACTTGGAACTACTTTATTGTGTCAAGTATCAAAGATCTAGCACAAACCGTGTTTGATTTAGAGTTCCACTACATGTATCCATATAGGGGAAAATGGAGTGAAACCTAAAAATTAAAACTCTTGCTGCCAAGGAACGGTTTAACTTAGAAGAATGAAATTTGGTGAGCCAAATGAGATTGGGGTACTGATCATTACCTGAAAGAGTCATCAAGATTGGGTGAAAAAATGTGTGCTGAGATTTCAGGAAATTCGTAGCTTTTTGTAAGCTTGGCAACCCCTTTCCATGAAAGTGATTTGTGCCAGTCTATGCTTAGGGCTACATCAATAGGAAACAAACCATAGAGATAAAACTTGGAACTATTTATTGTGTCAAGTTTCAAAAGCTAGCACAAACCGTGTTTGATATAGAGTTCCACTACATGTATCCATATAGAAGAAAACGGAGTAAAACCTAAAAATTACAACTCTTGCTGTCAAGGAACGGTTTAACCTAGAAGAACAAAATTTGGTGAGCCAAGTGGGATTGGGGTACTGATCATTACCTGAAAGTGTCATCCAGATTGGGTGAAAAAATGTGTGCTGAGATTTTCGGCAACTCGTAGTTTTTTGGAAGTTTGGCAACCCCTTTCCATGAAAGTGATTTGCGCCAGTCTCTGCTTACGGCTATATCAATAGGAAATAAACCATAGAGATAGAACTTGGAACTACTTTATTGTGTCAATTTTCAAAGAGCTAGCACAAATCGTGATTAATTTAGAGTTCCTTCTACATGTATCCATATGGGAGAAAACAGTGAAAACTAAAAATTAAAACTGTTACTGCCAACGAACTGTTTTACCTAGAAGAACGAAATTTGGTGAAGCAAGTGGGATTGGGGTACTGATGATTACCTGAAAGTGTCAACAGAGTGGGTGAAAAAACGTGTGCTGAGATTTCAGGAAACTCGTAGTTTTTTGGAAGCATGGCAACCCCTTTCCATGAAAGTGATTTGCGCCAATATCTGCTTAGGGCTACATCAATAGGAAACAAACCATAGAGATAGAACTTGGAACTACTTTATTGTGTCAAGTTTCAAAGAGCTAGCACAATCCGTCTTTGATTTAGAGTTCCAACTACATGTATCCATATAGGAGAAAACGGAGCGAAACCTAAGAATTAAAACCATTACTGCCAACGAACGGTTTAACCTAGAAGAACCAAATTTGGTGAGCCAAGTGGGACTGGGGAACTGATCATTACCTGAAAGTGTCATCAAGATTGGGTGAAAAAATGTGTGCTGAGATTTCAGGAAACTCGTAGCTTTTTGTAAGCTTGGCAACCCCTTTCCATGAAAGTGATTTGTGCCAGTCTCTGCTTAGGGCTACATCAATAGGAAACAAACCATAGAGATAGAACTTGGAACTACTTAATTGTGTCAAGTTTCAAAGAGCTAGCACAAAACGGGTTTGATTTAGAGTTTCAACTACATGTATGCATATAGGAGAAAACAGAGTGAAACCTAAAAATTAAAACTGTTACTGCCAACGAACGGTTTAACCTAGAAGAACGAAATTTGGTGAGCCAAGTGGGATTCGGGTACTGATCATTTCCTGACAGTGTCATCGAGATTGGGTGAAAAAATGTGTGCTGAGATTTCAAGAAACTCGTAGTTTTTTTTAAGCTTGACAAACACTTTCCATGAAAGTGATTTGTGCCAGTGTCTGCTTAGGGCTACATCAATAGGAAACAAACCATAGAGATAGAACATGGAACTATTTTATTGTGTCAAGTTTAAAAGAGCTAGCACTAACCGTGTTTGATTTAGAGTTCCAAATACATGTATCCATATAGGAGAAAACAGAGTGAAACCTAAAAATTAAAACTGTTCCTGCCAACGAACGGTTTAACCTAGAAGAACGAAATTTGGTGAGCCAAGTGGGATTGGTTTACTGATCATTGCCTGAAAGTGTCATCCAGATTGGGTGAAAAAATGTGTGCTGAGATTTCAGGAAACTCGTAGTTTTTTGGAAGCTTGGCAACCCCTTTCCATTAAAGTGATTTGCGCCAGTCTCTCCTTAGGGCTACATCAATAGGAAACAAACAATAGAGATAGAACTTGGAACTACTTTATTGTGTCAAGTTTCAAAGAGCTAGCACAAACCGTGTTTGATTTAGAGTTCCAACTATATGTATCCATATAGGAGAAAACAGAGTGAAATCTAAAAATTAAAACTGTTACTGCCAATGAACGGTTTAACCTAGAAGAACGAAATTTGGTGAGGCAAGTGGGATTGGGGTACTGATCATTGCCTGAAAGTGTCATCCAGATTGGGTGAAAAAATGTGTGCTGAGATTTCAGGGAACTCGTAGTTTTTTGGAAGCTTGGCAACCCCTTTCCATGAAAGTGATTTGCGCCAGTCTCTGCTTACGGCTACATCAATAGGAAACAAACCATAGAGATAGAACTTGGAACTACTTTATTGTGTCAGTTTTCAAAGAGCTAGCACAAACCGTCTTTAATTTAGAGTTCCAACTACATGTATCCATATAGGAGAAAACAGTGAAACCTAAAAATTAAAACAGTTACTGCCAACGAACGGTTTTACCTAGAAGAAGGAAATTTGGTGAGGCAAGTGGGATTGGGGTACTGATGATTACGTGAAAGTGTCAACAGATTGGGTGAAAAAACGTGTGCTGAGATTTCAGGAAACACGTAGTTTTTTGAAGCTTGGCAACCACTTTCCATGAAAGTGATTTGCGCCAGTCTCTGCGTAGGGCTACATCAATAGGAAACAAACCATAGAGATAGAACTTGGAACTACATTATTGTGTCAAGTTTCAAAGAGTTAGCACAAACCGTCTTTGATTTAGAGTTCCAACTACATGTATCCATATAGGAGAAAACAGAGCGAAACCTAAGAATTAAAACCGTTACTGCCAACGAACGGTTTGACCTAGAAGAACCAAATTTGGTGAGCCAAGTGGCACTGGGGAACTGATCATTGCCTGAAAGTGTCATCAAGATTGTGTGAAAAATTGTGTGCTGAGATTTCAGGAAACTCGTAGCTTTTTGTAAGCTTGGCAACCCCTTTCCATGAAAGTGATTTGTGCCAGTCTCTGCTTAGGGCTACATGAATAGGAAACAAACCATAGAGACAGAACTTGGAACTACTTTATTGTGTCAAGTTTCAAAGAGCTAGCACAAACCGTGTTTGATTTAGAGTTCCAACTACATGTATCCATATAGGAGAAAACAGAGTGAAACCTAAAAATTAAAACTGTTCCTGCCAACGAACGGTTTAACTTAGAAGAACGAAATTTGGTGAGCCAAGTAGGATTGGGGTACTGATCATTACCTGAAAGTGTCATCTAGATTGGGTGAAAAAATGTGTGCTGAGATTTCAGGAAACTCGTAGTTTTTTGAAGCTTGGCAAACCCTTTCCATTAAAGTGATTTGCGCCAGTCTCTCTTTAGGGCTACATCAATAGGAAACAAACCGTAGAGATAGAACTTGGAACTACTTTATTGTGTCAAGTTTCAAAGAGCTAGCACAAACCGTGTTTGATTTAGAGTTCCAACTATATGTATCCATATAGGGGAAAATGGAGTGAAACCTAAAAATTAAAACTCTTGCTGCCAAGGAACGGTTTAACCTAGAAGAACGAAATTTGGTGAGCCAAGTGAGATTGGGGTACTGATCATTACCTGAAAGTGTCATCCAGATCGGGTGAAAAAATGTGAGCTGAGATTTCCGGCAACTCGTAGTTTTTTGGAAGTTTGGCAACCCCTTTCCATGAAAGTGATTTGCGCCAGTCTCTGCTTACGGCTACATCAATAGGAAACAAACCATAGAGATAGAACTTGGAACTACTTTATTGTGTCAATTTTCAAAGAGCTAGCACAAACCATCTTTAATTTAGGGTTTCAACTACATGTATGCATATGGGAGAAAACAGTGAATCCTAAAAATTAAAACTGTTACTGCCAACGAACGGTTTTACCTAGAAGAACGAAATTTGGTGAGGCAAGTGGGATTGGGGTACTGATGATTACCAGAAAGTGTCAACAGATTGGGTGAAAAAACGTGTGCTGAGATTTCAGGAAACTCGTAGTTTTTTGGAAGCTTTTCAACCCCTTTCCATGAAAGTGATTTGCGCCAATATCTGCTTAGGGCTACATCAATAGGAAACAAACCATAGAGAGAGAACTTGGAACTACTTTATTGTATCAAGATTCAAAGAGCTAGCACAAACCGTCTTTGATTTAGAGTTCCAACTACATGTATCCATATAGGAGAAAACAGAGCGAAACCTAAGAATTAAAACCATTACTGCCAACGAACGGTTTAACATAGAAGAACCAAATTTGGTGAGCCAAGTGGGACTGGGGAACTGATCATTACCTGAAAGTGTCATCAAGATTGGTGAAAAAATGTGTGCTGAAATTTCAGGAAACTCGTAGCTTTTTGTAAGCTTGGCAACCCCTTTCCATGAAAGTGATTTGTGCCAGTCTATGTTAAGGCTACATCAATAGGAAACAAACCATAGAGATAGAACTTGGAACTACTTTATTGTGTCAAGTTTCAAAGAGCTAGCACAAACCGTGTTTGATTTAGAGTTCCAACTACATGTATCCATATAGGAGAAAACAGAGTGAAACCTAAAAATTAAAACTGTTACTGCCAACGAACGGTTTAAACTAGAAGAACGAAATTTGGTGATCCAAGTGGGATTGGGGTACTGATCATTACCTGAAAGTGTCATCAAGATTTGGTGAAAAAATGTGTGCTGAGATTTCAGGAAAATCGTAGTTTTTTGGAAGCTTGGCAACCCCTTTCCATGAAAGTGATTTGCGCCAGGCTCTGCTTAGGGCTTCGTCAATAGTAAACAAACCATAGAGATAGAACTTGGAACGACTTTATTGTGTCAAGTTTCAAAGAGCTAGCACGAACCGTCTTTTATTTAGAGTTCCAACTACATGTATCCATATAGGAGAAAACAGAGTGAAACCTAAAAATTAAAACTGTTACTGCCAACGAACGGTTTTACCTAGGAGAAGGAAATTTGGGGAGGCAAGTGGGTTTGGGGAACTGATGATTACGTGAAAGTGTCAACAGATTGGGTGAAAAAACGTGTGCTGAGATTTCAGGAAACTCGTAGTTTTTTGGAAGCTTGGCAACCCCTTTCCATGAAAGTGATTTGCGCCAATATCTGCTTAGGGCTACATCAATAGGAAACAAACCATAGAGATAGAACTTGGAACTACTTTATTGTGTCAAGTTTCAAAGAGCTAGCACAAACCGTGTTTGATTTTGCGTTCCAACTACATGTATCCATATAGGAGAAAACAGAGTGAAACCTAAAAATTAAAATTGTTACCGCCAACGAACGGTTTAACCCAGAAGAACGAAATTTGGTGATCCATGTGGGATTGGGGTACTGATCATTACCTGAAAGTGTCATCTAGATTGGGTTAAAAAATGTGTGCTGAGATTTCAGGGAAATCGTAGTTTTTTGGAAGCTTGGCAACCCCTTTCCATGAAAGTGATTTGGGACAGTCTCTGCTTAGGGCTATATCAATAGGAAACAAACCATAGAGATAGAACTTGGAACTACTTTATTTTGTCAAGTTTCAAGGAGCTAGCACAAACTGTTTTTGAATTAGAGTCCCAACTACATGTATCCATATAGGAGAAAACAGAGTGAAACCTAAAAATTTAAACTGTTCCTGCCAACGAACGGTTTAAATTAGAAGAACGAAAAATGATGAGCCAAGTGGGATCGGGGTACTGATCTTTACCTGCAAGTGTCATCAAGTTTGGGTGTAAAAATGTGTGCTGAGATTTCAGGAAACTCATATTTTTTTTGAAGCTTGGCAACCCCTTTCCATGAAAGTGATTTGCGTCAGTCTCTGCTTAGGGCTACATCAATAGGAAACAAACCATAGGGATAGAACTTGGAACTACTTTATAGTGTCAAGTTTCAAAGAGCTAGCACAAACCGTGTTTGATTTAGAGTTCCACTACATGTATCCATATAGGAGAAAACGGAGTGAAACCTAAAAATTAAAACTCTTGCTGCCAAAAAACGGTTTAACCTAGAAGAATGAAATTTGGTGAGCCAAGTGGGATTGGGGTACTGATCATTACCTGAAAGTGTCATCCAGATTGGGTGAAAAAATGTGTGCTGAGATTTCCGGGAACTCGTAGTTTTTTGGAAGTTTGGCAACCCCTTTCCATGAAAGTGATTTGCGCCAGTCTCTGCTTATGGCTACATCAATAGGAAACAAACCATAGAGATAGAACTTGGAACTACTTTATTGTGTCAATTTTCAAAGAGCTAGCACAAACCGTCTTTAATTTAGAGTTCCAACTACATGTATCCATATAGGAGAAAACAGAGTGAAACCTAAAAATTAAAACTGTTACTGCCAACGAACGGTTTTACCTAGAAGAACGAAATTTGATGAGCCAAGTGGGATTGGGGTAGTGATCTTTACCTGCAAGTGTCATCAAGTTTGGGTGAAAAAATGTGTGCTGAGATTTCAGGAAACTCATATTTTTTTTGAAGCTTGGCAACCCCTTTCCATGAACGTGATTTGCGCAAGTCTCTGCTTAGGGCTACATCAATAGGAAACAAACCATAGGGATAGAACTTGGAACTACTTTATTGTGTCAAGTATCAAAGAGATAGCACAAACCGTGTTTGATTTAGAGTTCCACTACATGTATCCATATAGGGGAAAATGGAGTGAAACCTAAAAATTAAAACTCTTGCTGCCAAGGAATGGTTTAACTTAGAAGAACGAAATTTGGTGAGCCAAATGAGATTGGGGTACTGATCATTACCTGAAAGTGTCATCCAGATTGGGTGAAAAAATGTGAGCTGAGATTTCCGGCAACTCATAGTTTTTTGGAAGTTTGGCAACCCCTTTCCATGAAAGTGATTTGCGCCAGTCTCTGCTTACGGCTACATCAATAGGAAACAAACCATAGAGATAGAACTTGAATCTACTTTATTGTGTCAATTTTCAAAGAGCTAGCACAAACCGTCTTTAATTTAGGGTTCCAACTACATGTATGCACATGGGAGAAAACAGTGAATCCTAAAAATTAAAACTGTTACTACCAACGAACGGTTTTACCTAGAAGAACGAAATTTGGTGAGGCAAGTGGGATTGGGGTACTGATGATTACCTGAAAGTGTCAACAGATTGGGTGAAAAAACGTGTGCTGAGATTTCAGGAAACTCGTAGTTTTTTGGAAGCTTGGCAAACCCTTTCCATGAAAGTGATTTGCGCCAATATCTGCTTAGGGCTACATCAATAGGAAACAAACCATAGAGATAGAACTTGGAACTACTTTATTGTGTCAAGTTTCAAAGAGCTAGCACAAACCGTCTTTGATTTAGAGTTCCAACTACATGTATCCATATAGGAGAAAACAGAGCGAAACCTAAGAATTAAAACCATTACTGCCAACGAACGGTTTAACATAGAAGAACCAAATTTGGTGAGCCAAGTGGGACTGGGGTACTGATCATTACCTGAAAGAGTCATCAAGATTGGGTGAAAAAATGTGTGCTGAGATTTCAGGAAACTCGTAGCTTTTTATAAGCTTGGCAACCCCTTTCCATGAAAGTGATTTGTGCCAGTCTATGCTTAGGGCTACATCAATAGGAAACAAACCATAGAGATAGAACTTGGAACTACTTTATTGTGTCAAGTTTCAAAGAGCTAGCACAAACCGTGTTTGATTTAGAGTTTCAACTACATGTATGCATATAGGAGAAAACAGAGTGATACCTAAAAATTAAAACTGTTACTGCCAATGAATGCTTTAACCTAGAAGAATGAAATTTGGTGAGCCAAGTGGGATTGGGGTACTGATCATTTTCTGAAAGTGTCATCAAGATTGGGTGAAAAAATGGGTGCTGAGATTTCAAGAAACTCGTAGTTTTTTGGAAGCTTGACAACCACTTTCCATGAAAGTGATTTGCGCCAGTGTCTGCTTAGGGCTACATCAATAGGAAACAAACCATAGAGATAGAACTTGGAACTCTTTTATTGTGTCAAGTTTCAAAGTTCTAGCACTAACCGTGTTTGATTTAGAGTTCCAAATACATGTATCCATATAGGAGAAAACACAGTGAAATCTAAAAATTAAAACTGTTACTGCCAACGAATGGTTTAACCTAGAAGAACGAAATTTGTTGAGGCAAGTGGGATTGGGTTACTGATCATTGCCTTAAAGTGTCATCCAGATTGGGTGAAAAAATGTGTGCTGAGATTTCAGAGTACTCGTAGTTTTTTGGAAGCTTGGCAACCCATTTCCATGAAAGTGATTTGCGCCAGTCTCTGCTTATGGCTACATCAATAGGAAAAAAACCATAGAGATAGAACTTGGAACTACTTTATTGTGTCAAGTTTCAAAGAGCTAGCACAAACCGTGTTTGATTTAGAGTTCCAACTATATGTATCCATATAGGAGAAAACAGAGTGAAATCTAAAAATTTAAACTGTTACTGCCAATGAACGGTTTAACCTAGAAGAACGAAATTTGGTGAGGCAAGTGGGATTGGGGTACTGATCATTGCCTGAAAGTGTCATCCAGATTGGGTGAAAAAATGTGTGCTGAGATTTCAGGGAACTCGTAGTTTTTGGAAGCTTGGCAACCCCTTTCCATGAAAGTGATTTGCGCCAGTCTCTGCTTATGGCTACATCAATAGGAAACAAACCATAGAGATAGAACTTGGAACTACTTTATTGTGTCAATTTTCAAAGAGCTAGCACAAACCGTCTTTAATTTAGAGTTCCAACTACATGTATCCATATGGAAGAAAACAGTGAAACCTAAAAATTAAAACTGTTACTGCCAACGAACGGTTTTACCTAGAAGAACGAAATTTGGGGTGGCAAGTGGGATTGGGGTACTGATGATTACGTGAAAGTGTCAACAGATGGGGTGAAAAACGTGTGCTGACATTTCAGGAAACTCGTAGTTTTTTGGAAGCTTGGCAACCCCTTTCCATGAAAGTGATTTGCGCCAATATCTGCTTAGGGCTACATCAATAGGAAACAAACCATAGAGATAGAACTTGGAACTACTTTATTGTGTCAAGTTTCAAAGCGCTAGCACAAACCGTGTGTGATTTGGAGTTCCAAATACATGTATCCATATAGGAGAAAACAGAGTGAAACCTAAAAATTAAAACTGTTACTGCCAACGAATGGTTTAACCCAGAAGAACGAAATTTGGTGATCCAAGTGGGATTGGGGTACTGATCATTACCTGAAAGTGTCATCAAGATTTAGTGAAAAAATGTGTGCTGAGATTTCAGGAAACTCATAGTTTTTTGGAAGCTTGGCAACCCCTTTCCATGAAAGTGATTTGCGCCAGTCTCTGCTTAGGGCTACGTCAATAGTAAACAAACCATAGAGATAGAACTTGGAACGATTTTATTGTGTCAAGTTTCAAAGAGCTAGCACAAACCGTCTTTGATTTAGAGTTCCAACTACATGTATCCATATAGGAGAAAACAGAGTGAATCCTAAAAATTAAAACTGTTACTGCCAACGAACGGTTTTACCTAGGAGAACGAAATTTGGGGAGGCAAGTGGGATTGGGGTACTGATGATTACGTGAAAGTGTCAACAGATTGGGTGAAAAAACGTGTGCTGAGATTTCAGGAAACTCGTAGTTTTTTGGAAGCTTGGCAACCCCTTTCCATGAAAGTGATTTGCGCCAATATCTGCTTAGGGCTACATCAATAGGAAACAAACCATAGAGATAGAACTTGGAACTACTTTATTTTGTCAAGTTTCAAGGAGCAAGCACAAACTGTTTTTGAATTAGAGTCCCAACTACATGTATCCATATAGGAGAAAACAGAGTGAAACCTAAAAATTTAAACTGTTCCTGCCAACGAACGGTTTAAATTAGAAGAACGAAATTTGATGAGCCAAGTGGGTTTGGGGTACTGATCTTTACCTGCAAGTGTCATCAAGTTTGGGTGAAAAAATGTGTGCTGAGATTTCAGGAAACTCATATTTTTTTTGAAGCTTGGCAACCCCTTTCCATGAACGTGATTTGCGCCAGTCTCTGCTTAGGGCTACATCAATAGGAAACAAACCACAGAGATAGAACTTGGAACTACTTTATTGTGTCAAGTTTCAACGCGCTAGCACAAAACGTGTTTGATTTAGAGTTCCACTACA
This sequence comes from Spermophilus citellus, assembly GCF_964194105.1. Taxonomy (NCBI): domain Eukaryota; kingdom Metazoa; phylum Chordata; class Mammalia; order Rodentia; family Sciuridae; genus Spermophilus; species Spermophilus citellus. Next base: position 18,755,595 of record NC_138196.1, on the reverse strand, counting down.
TGTATCCATATAGGAGAAAACGGAGTGAAACCTAAAAATTAAAACTCTTGCTGCCAAGGAACGGTTTAACCTAGAAGAATGAAATTTGGTGAGCCAAGTGGGATTGGGGTACTAATCATTACCTGAAAGTGTCATCCAGATTGGGTGAAAAAATGTGTGCTGAGATTTCCGGCAACTCGTAGTTTTTTGGAAGTTTGGCAACCCCTTTCCATGAAAGTGATTTGCGCCAGTCTCTGCTTACGGCTACATCAATAGGAAACAAACCATAGAGATAGAACATAGAACTAATTTATTGTGTCAATTTTCAAAGAGCTAGCACAAACAGTCTTTAATTTAGAGTTCCAACTGCATGTATCCATATGGGAGAAAGCAGTGAAACATAAAAATTAAAACTGTTACTGCCAACGAACGGTTTTACATAGAAGAACGAAATTTGATGAGCCAAGTGGGATTGGGGTACTGATCTTTACCTGCAAGTGTCATCAAGTTTGGGTGAAAAAATGTGTGCTGAGATTTCAGGAAACTCATATTTTTTTTGAAGCTTGGCAACCCCTTTCCATGAACGTGATTTGCGCAAGTCTCTGCTTAGGGCTACATCAATAGGAAACAAACCATAGAGATAGAACTTGGAACTACTTTATTGTGTCAAGTTTCAAAGAGCTAGCACAAACTGTGTTTGATTTAGAGTTCCACTACATGTATCCATATAGGGGAAAATGGAGTGAAAACTAAAAATTAAAACTCTTGCTGCCAAGGAACGTTTTAACCTAGAAGAACGAAATTTGGTGAGCCAAGTGAGATTGGGGTACTGATCATTACCTGAAAGTGTCATCCAGATTGGGTGAAAAAATGTGAGCTGAGATTTCCGGCAACTCGTAGTTTTTTGGAAGTTTGGCAACCCCTTTCTATGAAAGTGATTTGCGCCAGTCTCTGCTTACGGCTACATCAATAGGAAACAAACCATAGAGATAGAACTTGGAACGACTTCATTGTGTCAAGTTTCAAAGAGCTAGCACAAACCGTCTTTGATTTAGAGTTCCAACTACATGTATCCATATAGGAGAAAACAGAGTGAAACCTAAAAATTAAAACTGTTACTGCCAACAAACGGTTTTACCTAGGAGAACGAAATTTGGGGAGGCAAGTGGGATTGGGGTACTGATGATTACGTGAAAGTGTCAGCAGATTGGGTGAAAAAAGTGTGCTGAGATTTCAGGAAACTCGTAGTTTTTTGGAAGCTTGGCAACCCCTTTCCATGAAAGTGATTTGCGCCAATATCTGCTTAGGGCTACATCAATAGGAAACAAACCATAGAGATAGAACTTGGAACTACTTTATTGTGTCAAGTTTCAAAGCGCTAGCACAAACCGTGTTTGATTTGGAGTTCCAAATACATGTATCCATATAGGAGAAAACAGAGTGAAACCTAAAAATTAAAACTGTTACTTCCAACGAACGGTTTAACCCAGAAGAATGAAATTTGGTGATCCAAGTGGGATTGGGGTACTGATCATTACCTGAAAGTGTCATCAAGATTGGGTGAAAAAATGTGTGCTGAGATTTCAGGAAACTCGTAGTTTTTTGGAAGCTTGGCAACCCCTTTCCATGAAAGGGATTTGCGCCAGTCTCTGCTTAGGGCTACGTCAATAGTAAACAAACCATAGAGATAGAACTTGGAACGACGTTATTGTGTCAAGTTTCAAAGAGCTAGCACAAACCGTCTTTGATTTAGAGTTCCAACTACATGTATCCATATAGGAGAAAACAGAGTGAAACCTAAAAACTAAAACTGTTACTGCCAACGAACGGTTTTACCTAGGAGAACGAAATTTGGGGAGGCAAGTGGGATTGGGGTACTGATGATTACGTGAAAGTGTCAACAGATTGGGTGAAAAAACGTGTGCTGAGATTTCAGGAAACTCGTAGTTTTTTGGAAGCTTGGCAACCCCTTTCCATGAAAGTGCTTTGCGCCAATCTCTGCTTAGGGCTACATCAATAGGAAACAAACCATAGAGATAGAACTTGGAACTACTTTATTGTGTCAAGTTTCAAAGAGGTAGCACAAACCGTGTTTGATTTAGAGTTTCAAATACATGTATGCATATAGGAGAAAACAGAGTGAAACCTAAAAATTAAAACTGTTACTGCCAATGAACGGTTTAACCTAGAAGAACGAAATTTGGTGAGCCAAGTGGGATTGGGGTACGGATCATTTCCTGAAAGTGTCATCTAGATTGGGTGAAAAAATGTGTGCTGAGATTTCAAGAAACTCATAGTTTTTTGGAAGCTTGACAACCACTTTCCATGAAAGTGATTTGCGCCGTTGTCTGCTTAGGGCTACATCAATAGGAAATAAACCATAGAGATAGAACTTGGAACTATTTTATTGTGTCAAGTTTCAAAGAGCTAGCACTAACCGTGTTTGATTTAGAGTTCCAAATATATGTATCCATAGAGGAGAAAACAGAGTGAAACCTAAAAATTAAAACTGTTCCTGCCAACGAACGGTTTAACATAGAAGAACGAAATTTGGTGAGCCAAGTGGGATTGGGGTACTGATCATTACCTGAAAGTGTCATCTAGATTGGGTGAAAAAATGTGTGCTGAGTTTTCAGGAAACTCGTAGTTTTTTGAAGCTTGGCAACCCCTTTCCATTAAAGTGATTTGCGCCAGTCTCTCCTTAGGACTACATCAATAGGAAACAAACCATAGAGATAGAACTTGGAACGACTTTATAGTGTCAAGTTTCAAAGAGCTAGCACAAACCGTCTTTGATTTGGAGTTCCAACTACATGTATCAATATAGGAGAAAACAGAGTGAAACCTAAAAATTAAAACTGTTACTGCCAACGAACGGTTTAACCTAGAAGAACGAAATTTGGTGAGCCAAGTGGGATTGGGGTACTGATCCTTGCCTGAAATTGTCATCGAGATGGGGTGAAAAAATGTGTGCTGAGATTTCAGGAAACTCGTAGTTTTTTGGAAGCTTGGCAACCCCTTTCCATGAAAGTGATTTGCGCCAGTCTCTGCTTATGGCTACATCAATAGGAAACAAACCATAGAGATAGAACTTGGAACTACTTTATTGTGTCAAGTTTCGAAGAGCTAGCACAAACCGTGTTTGATTTGGCGTTCCAACTACATGTATCCATATAGGAGAAAACAGAGTGAAACCTAAAAACTAAAACTGTTACTGCCAACGAACGGTTTAACCCAGAAGAACGAAATTTGGTGATCCATGTTGGATTGGGGTACTGATCATTACCTGAAAGTGTCATCTAGATTGGGTGAAAAAATGTGTGCTGAGATTTCAGGAAACTCGTAGTTTTTTGGAAGCTTGGCAACACCTTTCCATGAAAGTGATTTGTGCCAGTCTCTGCTTAGGGCTACATCAATAGGAAACAAACCATAGAGATAGAACTTGGAACTACTTTATTGTGTCAAGTTTCAAAGAGCTAGCACGAACCGTCTTTGATTTAGAGTTCCAACTACATGTATCCATATAGGAGAAAACAGAGCGAAACCTAAGAATTAAAACCATTACTGCCAACGAACGGTTTAACATAGAAGAACCAAATTTGGTGAGCCAAGTGGGACTGGGGTACTGATCATTACCTGAAAGAGTCATCAAGATTGGGTGAAAAAATGTGTGCTGAGATTTCAGGAAACTCGTAGCTTTTTATAAGCTTGGCAACCCCTTTCCATGAAAGTGATTTGTGCCAGTCTATGCTTAGGGCTACATCAATAGGAAACAAACCATAGAGATAGAACTTGGAACTACTTTATTGTGTCAAGTTTCAAAGAGCTAGCACAAACCGTGTTTGATTTAGAGTTTCAACTACATGTATGCATATAGGAGAAAACAGAGTGATACCTAAAAATTAAAACTGTTACTGCCAATGAATGCTTTAACCTAGAAGAATGAAATTTGGTGAGCCAAGTGGGATTGGGGTACTGATCATTTCCTGAAAGTGTCATCAAGATTGGGTGAAAAAATGGGTGCTGAGATTTCAAGAAACTCGTAGTTTTTTGGAAGCTTGACAACCCCTTTCCATGAAAGTGATTTGCGCCAGTGTCTGCTTAGGGCTACATCAATAGGAAACAAACCATAGAGATAGAACTTGGAACTCTTTTATTGTGTCAAGTTTCAAAGTTCTAGCACTAACCGTGTTTGATTTAGAGTTCCAAATACATGTATCCATATAGGAGAAAACACAGTGAAATCTAAAAATTAAAACTGTTACTGCCAACGAATGGTTTAACCTAGAAGAACGAAATTTGTTGAGGCAAGTGGGATTGGGTTACTGATCATTGCCTTAAAGTGTCATCCAGATTGGGTGAAAAAATGTGTGCTGAGATTTCAGGGTACTCGTAGTTTTTTGGAAGCTTGGCAACCCATTTCCATGAAAGTGATTTGCGCCAGTCTCTGCTTATGGCTACATCAATAGGAAAAAAACCATAGAGATAGAACTTGGAACTACTTTATTGTGTCAAGTTTCAAAGAGCTAGCACAAACCGTGTTTGATTTAGAGTTCCAAATATATGTATCCATATAGGAGAAAACAGAGTGAAATCTAAAAATTTAAACTGTTACTGCCAATGAACGGTTTAACCTAGAAGAACGAAATTTGGTGAGGCAAGTGGGATTGGGGTACTGATCATTGCCTGAAAGTGTCATCCAGATTGGGTGAAAAAATGTGTGCTGAGATTTCAGGGAACTCGTAGTTTTTGGAAGCTTGGCAACCCCTTTCCATGAAAGTGATTTGCGCCAGTCTCTGCTTATGGCTACATCAATAGGAAACAAACCATAGAGATAGAACTTGGAACTACTTTATTGTGTCAATTTTCAAAGAGCTAGCACAAACCGTCTTTAATTTAGAGTTCCAACTACATGTATCCATATGGAAGAAAACAGTGAAACCTAAAAATTAAAACTGTTACTGCCAACGAACGGTTTTACCTAGAAGAACGAAATTTGGGGTGGCAAGTGGGATTGGGGTACTGATGATTACGTGAAAGTGTCAACAGATGGGGTGAAAAACGTGTGCTGACATTTCAGGAAACTCGTAGTTTTTTGGAAACTTGGCAACCCCTTTCCATGAAAGTGATTTGCGCCAATATCTGCTTAGGGCTACATCAATAGGAAACAAACCATAGAGATAGAACTTGGAACTACTTTATTGTGTCAAGTTTCAAAGCGCTAGCACAAACCGTGTTTGATTTGGAGTTCCAAATACATGTATCCATATAGGAGAAAACAGAGTGAAACCTAAAAATTAAAACTGTTACTGCCAACGAATGGTTTAACCCAGAAGAACGAAATTTGGTGATCCAAGTGGGATTGGGGTACTGATCATTACCTGAAAGTGTCATCAAGATTTAGTGAAAAAATGTGTGCTGAGATTTCAGGAAACTCATAGTTTTTTGGAAGCTTGGCAACCCCTTTCCATGAAAGTGATTTGCGCCAGTCTCTGCTTAGGGCTACGTCAATAGTAAACAAACCATAGAGATAGAACTTGGAACGATTTTATTGTGTCAAGTTTCAAAGAGCTAGCACAAACCGTCTTTGATTTAGAGTTCCAACTACATGTATCCATATAGGAGAAAACAGAGTGAATCCTAAAAATTAAAACTGTTACTGCCAACGAACGGTTTTACCTAGGAGAACGAAATTTGGGGAGGCAAGTGGGATTGGGGTACTGATGATTACGTGAAAGTGTCAACAGATTGGGTGAAAAAACGTGTGCTGAGATTTCAGGAAACTCGTAGTTTTTTGGAAGCTTGGCAACCCTTTTCCATGAAAGTGATTTGCGCCAATATCTGCTTAGGGCTACATCAATAGGAAACAAACCATAGAGATAGAACTTGGAACTACTTTATTTTGTCAAGTTTCAAGGAGCAAGCACAAACTGTTTTTGAATTAGAGTCCCAACTACATGTATCCATATAGGAGAAAACAGAGTGAAACCTAAAAATTTAAACTGTTCCTGCCAACGAACGGTTTAAATTAGAAGAACGAAATTTGATGAGCCAAGTGGGTTTGGGGTACTGATCTTTACCTGCAAGTGTCATCAAGTTTGGGTGAAAAAATGTGTGCTGAGATTTCAGGAAACTCATATTTTTTTTGAAGCTTGGCAACCCCTTTCCATGAACGTGATTTGCGCCAGTCTCTGCTTAGGGCTACATCAATAGGAAACAAACCACAGAGATAGAACTTGGAACTACTTTATTGTGTCAAGTTTCAACGCGCTAGCACAAACCGTGTTTGATTTAGAGTTCCACTACATGTATCCATATAGGAGAAAACGGAGTGAAACCTAAAAATTAAAACTCTTGCTGCCAAGGAACGGTTTAACCTAGAAGAATGAAATTTGGTGAGCCAAGTGGGATTGGGGTACTAATCATTACCTGAAAGTGTCATCCAGATTGGGTGAAAAAATGTGTGCTGAGATTTCCGGCAACTCGTAGTTTTTTGGAAGTTTGGCAACCCCTTTCCATGAAAGTGATTTGCGCCAGTCTCTGCTTACGGCTACATCAATAGGAAACAAACCATAGAGATAGAACATAGAACTAATTTATTGTGTCAATTTTCAAAGAGCTAGCACAAACAGTCTTTAATTTAGAGTTCCAACTGCATGTATCCATATGGGAGAAAGCAGTGAAACATAAAAATTAAAACTGTTACTGCCAACGAACGGTTTTACATAGAAGAACGAAATTTGATGAGCCAAGTGGGATTGGGGTACTGATCTTTACCTGCAAGTGTCATCAAGTTTGGGTGAAAAAATGTGTGCTGAGATTTCAGGAAACTCATATTTTTTTTGAAGCTTGGCAACCCCTTTCCATGAACGTGATTTGCGCAAGTCTCTGCTTAGGGCTACATCAATAGGAAACAAACCATAGAGATAGAACTTGGAACTACTTTATTGTGTCAAGTTTCAAAGAGCTAGCACAAACTGTGTTTGATTTAGAGTTCCACTACATGTATCCATATAGGGGAAAATGGAGTGAAAACTAAAAATTAAAACTCTTGCTGCCAAGGAACGTTTTAACCTAGAAGAACGAAATTTGGTGAGCCAAGTGAGATTGGGGTACTGATCATTACCTGAAAGTGTCATCCAGATTGGGTGAAAAAATGTGAGCTGAGATTTCCGGCAACTCGTAGTTTTTTGGAAGTTTGGCAACCCCTTTCTATGAAAGTGATTTGCGCCACTCTCTGCTTACGGCTACATCAATAGGAAACAAACCATAGAGATAGAACTTGGAACGACTTCATTGTGTCAAGTTTCAAAGAGCTAGCACAAACCGTCTTTGATTTAGAGTTCCAACTACATGTATCCATATAGGAGAAAACAGAGTGAAACCTAAAAATTAAAACTGTTACTGCCAACAAACGGTTTTACCTAGGAGAACGAAATTTGGGGAGGCAAGTGGGATTGGGGTACTGATGATTACGTGAAAGTGTCAGCAGATTGGGTGAAAAAAGTGTGCTGAGATTTCAGGAAACTCGTAGTTTTTTGGAAGCTTGGCAACCCCTTTCCATGAAAGTGATTTGCGCCAATATCTGCTTAGGGCTACATCAATAGGAAACAAACCATAGAGATAGAACTTGGAACTACTTTATTGTGTCAAGTTTCAAAGCGCTAGCACAAACCGTGTTTGATTTGGAGTTCCAAATACATGTATCCATATAGGAGAAAACAGAGTGAAACCTAAAAATTAAAACTGTTACTTCCAACGAACGGTTTAACCCAGAAGAATGAAATTTGGTGATCCAAGTGGGATTGGGGTACTGATCATTACCTGAAAGTGTCATCAAGATTGGGTGAAAAAATGTGTGCTGAGATTTCAGGAAACTCGTAGTTTTTTGGAAGCTTGGCAACCCCTTTCCATGAAAGGGATTTGCACCAGTCTCTGCTTAGGGCTACGTCAATAGTAAACAAACCATAGAGATAGAACTTGGAACGACTTTATTGTGTCAAGTTTCAAAGAGCTAGCACAAACCGTCTTTGATTTAGAGTTCCAACTACATGTATCCATATAGGAGAAAACAGAGTGAAACCTAAAAATTAAAACTGTTACTGCCAACGAACGGTTTTACCTAGGAGAACGAAATTTGGGGAGGCAAGTGGGATTGGGGTACTGATGATTACGTGAAAGTGTCAACAGATTGGGTGAAAAAACGTGTGCTGAGATTTCAGGAAACTCGTAGTTTTTTGGAAGCTTGGCAACCCCTTTCCATGAAAGTGCTTTGCGCCAATCTCTGCTTAGGGCTACATCAATAGGAAACAAACCATAGAGATAGAACTTGGAACTACTTTATTGTGTCAAGTTTCAAAGAGGTAGCACAAACCGTGTTTGATTTAGAGTTTCAAATACATGTATGCATATAGGGAAAACAGAGTGAAACCTAAAAATTAAAACTGTTACTGCCAATGAACGGTTTAACCTAGAAGAACGAAATTTGGTGAGCCAAGTGGGATTGGGGTACGGATCATTTCCTGAAAGTGTCATCTAGATTGGGTGAAAAAATGTGTGCTGAGATTTCAAGAAACTCATAGTTTTTTGGAAGCTTGACAACCACTTTCCATGAAAGTGATTTGCGCCGTTGTCTGCTTAGGGCTACATCAATAGGAAATAAACCATAGAGATAGAACTTGGAACTATTTTATTGTGTCAAGTTTCAAAGAGCTAGCACTAACCGTGTTTGATTTAGAGTTCCAAATATATGTATCCATAGAGGAGAAAACAGAGTGAAACCTAAAAATTAAAACTGTTCCTGCCAACGAACGGTTTAACATAGAAGAACGAAATTTGGTGAGCCAAGTGGGATTGGGGTACTGATCATTACCTGAAAGTGTCATCTAGATTGGGTGAAAAAATGTGTGCTGAGTTTTCAGGAAACTCGTAGTTTTTTGAAGCTTGGCAACCCCTTTCCATTAAAGTGATTTGCGCCAGTCTCTCCTTAGGGCTACATCAATAGGAAACAAACCATAGAGATAGAACTTGGAACGACTTTATAGTGTCAAGTTTCAAAGAGCTAGCACAAACCGTCTTTGATTTAGAGTTCCAACTACATGTATCCATATAGGAGAAAACAGAGTGAAACCTAAAAATTAAAACTGTTACTGCCAACGAACGGTTTAACCTAGAAGAACGAAATTTGGTGAGCCAAGTGGGATTGGGGTACTGATCCTTGCCTGAAATTGTCATCGAGATGGGGTGAAAAAATGTGTGCTGAGATTTCAGGAAACTCGTAGTTTTTTGGAAGCTTGGCAACCCCTTTCCATGAAAGTGATTTGCGCCAGTCTCTGCTTATGGCTACATCAATAGGAAACAAACCATAGAGATAGAACTTGGAACTACTTTATTGTGTCAAGTTTCGAAGAGCTAGCACAAACCGTGTTTGATTTGGCGTTCCAACTACATGTATCCATATAGGAGAAAACAGAGTGAAACCTAAAAACTAAAACTGTTACTGCCAACGAACGGTTTAACCCAGAAGAACGAAATTTGGTGATCCATGTTGGATTGGGGTACTGATCATTACCTGAAAGTGTCATCTAGATTGGGTGAAAAAATGTGTGCTGAGATTTCAGGAAACTCGTAGTTTTTTGGAAGCTTGGCAACACCTTTTCATGAAAGTGATTTGTGCCAGTCTCTGCTTAGGGCTACATCAATAGGAAACAAACCATAGAGATAGAACTTGGAACTACTTTATTTTGACAAGTTTCAAAGAGCTAGCACAAACTGTTTTTGAATTAGAGTAACAACTACATGTATCCATATAGGAGAAAACAGAGTGAAACCTAAAAATTTAAATTGTTCCTGCCAACGAACGGTTTAACCTAGAAGAACGAAATTTGATGAGCCAAGTGGGATTGGGGTACTGATCTTTACCTGCAAGTGTCATCAAGTTTGGGTGAAAAAACATGTGCTGAGATTTCAGGAAACTCGTAGTTTTTTGGAAGCTTGGCAACCCCTTTCCATGAAAGTGATTTGCGCCAATATCTGCTTAGGGCTACATCAATAGGAAACAAACCTTAGAGATAGAACTTGGAACTACTTTATTGTGTCAATTTTCAAAGAGCTAGCACTAACCGTGTTTGATTTAGAGTTCCAAATACATGTATCCATATGGGAGAAAACAGTGAAACCTAAAAATTAAAACTGTTACTACCAACGAATGGTTTTACATAGAAGAACGAAATTTGGTGAGGCAAGTGGGATTGAGGTACTGATGATTACGTGAAAGTGTCAACAGATTGGGTGAAAAAACGTGTGCTGAGATTTCAGGAAATTCGTAGTTTTTTGGAAGCTTGGCAACACCTTTCCATGAAAGTGATTTGCGCCAATATCTGCTTAGGGCTACATCAATAGGAAACAAACCATAGAGATAGAACTTGGAACTACTTTATTGTGTCAAGTTTCAAAGAGCTAGCACTAACCTGTTTGATTTAGAATTCCAAATATATGTATCCATATAGGAGAAAACAGAGTGAAACCTAAAATTTAAAACTGTTACTGCCAACGAACGGTTTAACCTAGAAGAACGAAATTTGGTGAGCCAAGTGGGATTGGCGTACTGATCATTGCCTGAAAGTGTCATCCAGATTGGGTGAAAAAATGTGTGCTGAGATTTCAGGACACACGTAGTTTTTTGAAGCTTGGCAACCACTTTCCATGAAAGTGATTTGCGCCAGTCTCTGCTTATGGCTACATCAATAGGAAAAAAAAGCATAGAGATAGAACTTGGAACTAATTTATTGTGTCAATTTTCGAAGAGCTAACACAAACCGTGTTTGATTTGTCGTTCCAACTACATGTATCCATATAGGAGAAAACAGAGAGAAACCTAAAAATTAAAACTGTTACTGCCAACGAACGGTTTAACCCAGAAGAACGAAATTTGGTGATCCATGTGGGATTGGGGTACTGATCATTACCTGAAAGTGTCATCTAGATTGGGTGAAAAAATGTGTGCTGAGATTTCATGAAACTCGTAGTTTTTTGGAAGCTTGGCAACCCCTTTCCATGAAAGTGATTTGTGCCAGTCTCTACTTAGGGCTACATCAATAGGAAACAAACCATAGAGATAGAACTTGGAAATACTTTATTTTGTCAAATTTCAAAGAGCTAGCACAAACTGTTTTTGAATTAGGGTCCCAACTACATGTATCCATATAGGAGAAAACAGAGTGAAACCTAAAAATTGAAACCTAAAAATTTAAACTGTTCCTGCCAACGATCGGTTTTACATAGAAGAATGAAATTTGGTGAGGCAAGTGGGAATGGAGTACTGATGATTACCTGAAAGTGTCAACAGATTGGGTGAAAAAACGTGTGCTGAGATTTCAGGAAACTCGTAGTTTTTTGGAAGCTTGGCAACCCATTTCCATTAAAGTGATTTGCACCAATATCTGCTTAGGGCTACATCAATAGGAAACAAACCATAGATATAGAACTTGGAACTACTTTACTGTGTCAAGTTTCAAAGAGCTAGCACAAACCGTGTTTGATTTAGAGTTCCAACTACATGTATGTATATAGGAGAAAACAGAGTGAAACCTAAAAATTAAAACTGTTCCTGCCAACGAACGGTTTAACCTAGAAGAACGAAATTTGGTGAGCCAAGTGGGATTGGGGTACTGATCATTTCCTGAAAGTGTCATGAAGATTGGGTGAAAAAATGGGTGCTGAGGTTTCAAGAAACTCGTAGTTTTTTGGAAGCTTGACAACCACTTTCCATGAAAGTGATTTGTGCCAGTCTCTGCTTAGGGCTACATCAATAGGAAACAAACCATAGAGATAGAACTTGGAACTACTTTATTGTGTCAAGTTTCAAAGAGCTAGCACAAACCCTGTTTGATTTAGAGTTCCAACTACATGTATCCATATAGGAGAAAACAGAGTGAAACATAAAAATTAAAACTGTTACTGCCAACGAACGGATTAACCCAGAAGAACGAAATTTGGTGATCCAATTGGGATTGGGCTACTGATCATTACCTGAATGTGTCATCAAGATTTGTTGAAAAAAAGTGTGCTGAGATTTCAGGAAACTCGTAGTTTTTTGGAAGCTTGGCAACCCCTTTCCATGAAAGTGATTTGCGCCAATATCTACTTAGGGCTACATCAATAGGAAACAAACCATAGAGATAGAACTTGGAACTACTTTATAGTGTCCAGTTTCAAAGAGCTAGCACAAACCGTCTTTGATTTAGAGTTCCAACTACATGTATCCATATAGGAGAAAACAGAGTGAAACCTAAAAATTAAAACTGTTACTGCCAATGAACGGTTTAACCTAGAAGAACGAAATTTGGTGAGCCAAGTGGGATTGGGGTACTGATCATTTCCTGAAAGTGTCATCAAGATTGGGTGAAAAAATGGGTGCTGAGATTTCAAGAAACTCGTAGTTTTTTGGAAGCTTGACAACCACTTTCCATGAAAGTGATTTGCGACAGTGTCTGCTTAGGGCTACATCAATAGGAAACAAACCATAGAGATAGAACTTGGAACTACTTTATTGTGTCAAGTTTCAAAGAGCTAGCACAAACCCTGTTTGATTTAGAGTTCCAACTACATGTATCCATATAGGAGAAAACAGAGTGAAACCTAAAAATTAAAACTGTTACTGCCAACGAACGGATTAACCCAGAAGAACGAAATTTGGTGATCCAATTGGGATTGGGCTACTGATCATTACCTGAATGTGTCATCAAGATTTGTTGAAAAAAAGTGTGCTGAGATTTCAGGAAACTCGTAGTTTTTTTGGAAGCTTGGCAACCCCTTTCCATGAAAGTGATTTGCGCCAATATCTGCTTAGGGCTACATCAATAGGAAACAAACCATAGAGATAGAACTTGGAACTACTTTATAGTGTCAAGTTTCAAAGAGCTAGCACAAACCGTCTTTGATTTAGAGTTCCAACTACATGTATCCATATAGGAGAAAACAGAGTGAAACCTAAAAATTAAAACTGTTACTGCCAATGAACGGTTTAACCTAGAAGAACGAAATTTGGTGAGCCAAGTGGGATTGGGGTACTGATCATTTCCTGAAAGTGTCATCAAGATTGGGTGAAAAAATGGGTGCTGAGATTTCAAGAAACTCGTAGTTTTTTGGAAGCTTGACAACCACTTTCCATGAAAGTGATTTGCGCCGTTGTCTGCTTAGGGCTACATCAATGGGAAACAAACCATAGAGATAGAACTTGGAACTATTTTATTGTGTCAAGTTTCAAAAATCTAGCACTAACCGTGTTTGATTTAGAGTTCCAAATATATGTATCCATATAGGAGAAAACAGAGTGAAACCTAAAAATTAAAACTGTTCCTGCCAACGAACGGTTTAACTTAGAAGAACGAAATTTGGTGAGCCAAGTGGGATTGGGGTACTGATCATTACCTGAAAGTGTCATCTAGATTGGGTGAAAAAATGTGTGCTGAGATTTCAGGAAACTCGTAGTTTTTTGAAGCTTGGCAACCCCTTTCCATTAAAGTGATTTGCGCCAGTCTCTCCTTAGGGCTACATCAATAGGAAACAAACCATAGAGATAGAACTTGGAACGACTTTATAGTGTCAAGTTTCAAAGAGCTAGCACAAACCGTCTTTGATTTAGAGTTCCAACTACATGTATCCATATAGGAGAAAACAGAGTGAAACCTAAAAATTAAAACTGTTACTGCCAACGAACAGTTTAAACTAGAAGAACGAAATTTGGTGAGCCAAGTGGGATTGGGGTACTGATCATTACCTGAAAGTGTCATCTAGATTGGGTGAAAAAATGTGTGCTGAGATTTCAGGAAAAACGTAGTTTTTTGAAGCTTGGCAACCACTTTCCATGAAAGTGATTTGCGACAGTCTCTGCTTAGGGCTACATCAATAGGAAACAAACCATAGAGATAGAACTTGGAACTACTTTATTGTGTCAAGTTTCAAAGAGCTAGCACAAACCGTGTTTGATTTGGAGTTCCAACTACATGTATCAATATAGGAGAAAACAGAGTGAAACCTAAAAATTGAAACCTAAAAATTTAAACTGTTCCTGCCAACGAACGGTTTTACACAGAAGAACGAAATTTGGTGAGGCAAGTGGGATTGGAGTACTGATGATTACCTGAAAGTGTCAACAGATTGGGTGAAAAAATGTGTGCTGAGATTTCAGGAAACTCGTAGTTTTTAGGAAGCTTGGCAACCCATTTCCATGAAAGTGATTTGTGCCAATATCTGCTTAGGGCTACATCAATAGGAAACAAACCATAGAGATAGAACTTGGAACTACATTACTGTGTCAAGTTTCAAAGAGCTAGCACAAACCGTGTTTGATTTAGAGTTCCAACTACATGTATGTATATAGGAGAAAACAGAGTGAAACCTAAAAATTAAAACTGTTCCTGCCAACGAACGGTTTAACCTAGAAGAACGAAATTTGGTGAGCCAAGTGGGATTGGGGTACTGATCATTTCCTGAAAGTGTCATGAAGATTGGGTGAAAAAATGGGTGCTGAGGTTTCAAGAAACTCGTAGTTTTTTGGAAGCTTGACAACCACTTTCCATGAAAGTGATTTGTGCCAGTCTCTGCTTAGGGCTACATCAATAGGAAACAAACCATAGAGATAGAACTTGGAACTACTTTACTGTGTCAAGTTTCAAAGAGCTAGCACAAACCGTGTTTGATTTAGAGTTCCAACTACATATATGTATACAGGAGAAAACAGAGTGAAACCTAAAAATTAAAACTGTTCCTGCCAACGAACGGTTTAACCTAGAAGAATGAAATTTGGTGAGCCAAGTGGGATTGGGGTACTGATCATTTCCTGAAAGTGTCATGAAGATTGGGTGAAAAAATGGGTGCTGAGGTTTCAAGAAACTCGTAGTTTTTTGGAAGCTTGACAACCACTTTCCATGAAAGTGATTTGCGACAGTGTCTGCTTAGGGCTACATCAATAGGAAACAAACCATAGAGATAGAACTTGGAACTACTTTATTGTGTCAAGTTTCAAAGAGCTAGCACAAACCCTGTTTGATTTAGAGTTCCAACTACATGTATCCATATAGGAGAAAACAGAGTGAAACCTAAAAATTAAAACTGTTACTGCCAACGAACGGATTAACCCAGAAGAACGAAATTTGGTGATCCAATTGGGATTGGGCTACTGATCATTACCTGAATGTGTCATCAAGATTTGTTGAAAAAAAGTGTGCTGAGATTTCAGGAAACTCGTAGTTTTTTTGGAAGCTTGGCAACCCCTTTCCATGAAAGTGATTTGCGCCAATATCTGCTTAGGGCTACATCAATAGGAAACAAACCATAGAGATAGAACTTGGAACTACTTTATAGTGTCAAGTTTCAAAGAGCTAGCACAAACCGTCTTTGATTTAGAGTTCCAACTACATGTATCCATATAGGAGAAAACAGAGTGAAACCTAAAAATTAAAACTGTTACTGCCAATGAACGGTTTAACCTAGAAGAACGAAATTTGGTGAGCCAAGTGGGATTGGGGTACTGATCATTTCCTGAAAGTGTCATCAAGATTGGGTGAAAAAATGGGTGCTGAGATTTCAAGAAACTCGTAGTTTTTTGGAAGCTTGACAACCACTTTCCATGAAAGTGATTTGCGCCGTTGTCTGCTTAGGGCTACATCAATAGGAAACAAACCATAGAGATAGAACTTGGAACTATTTTATTGTGTCAAGTTTCAAAAATCTAGCACTAACCGTGTTTGATTTAGAGTTCCAAATATATGTATCCATATAGGAGAAAACAGAGTGAAACCTAAAAATTAAAACTGTTCCTGCCAACGAATGGTTTAACTTAGAAGAATGAAATTTGGTGAGCCAAGTGGGATTGGGGTACTGATCATTACCTGAAAGTGTCATCTAGATTGGGTGAAAAAATGTGTGCTGAGATTTCAGGAAACTCGTAGTTTTTTGAAGCTTGGCAACCCCTTTCCATTAAAGTGATTTGCGCCAGTCTCTCCTTAGGGCTACATCAATAGGAAACAAACCATAGAGATAGAACTTGGAACGACTTTATAGTGTCAAGTTTCAAAGAGCTAGCACAAACCGTCTTTGATTTAGAGTTCCAACTACATGTATCCATATAGGAGAAAACAGAGTGAAACCTAAAAATTAAAACTGTTACTGCCAACGAACAGTTTAAACTAGAAGAACGAAATTTGGTGAGCCAAGTGGGATTGGGGTACTGATCATTACCTGAAAGTGTCATCTAGATTGGGTGAAAAAATGTGTGCTGAGATTTCAGGAAACACGTAGTTTTTTGAAGCTTGGCAACCACTTTCCATGAAAGTGATTTGCGACAGTCTCTGCTTAGGGCTACATCAATAGGAAACAAACCATAGAGATAGAACTTGGAACTACTTTATTGTGTCAAGTTTCAAAGAGCTAGCACAAACCGTGTTTGATTTGGAGTTCCAACTACATGTATCAATATAGGAGAAAACAGAGTGAAACCTAAAAATTGAAACCTAAAAATTTAAACTGTTCCTGCCAACGAACGGTTTTACACAGAAGAACGAAATTTGGTGAGGCAAGTGGGATTGGAGTACTGATGATTACCTGAAAGTGTCAACAGATTGGGTGAAAAAATGTGTGCTGAGATTTCAGGAAACTCCTAGTTTTTAGGAAGCTTGGCAACCCATTTCCATGAAAGTGATTTGTGCCAATATCTGCTTAGGGCTACATCAATAGGAAACAAACCATAGAGATAGAACTTGGAACTACTTTACTGTGTCAAGTTTCAAAGAGCTAGCACAAACCGTGTTTGATTTAGAGTTCCAAATACATGTATGTATATAGGAGAAAACAGAGTGAAACCTAAAAATTAAAACTGTTCCTGCCAACGAACGGTTTAACCAAGAAGAACGAAATTTGGTGAGCCAAGTGGGATTGGGGTACTGATCATTTCCTGAAAGTGTCATGAAGATTGGGTGAAAAAATGGGTGCTGAGGTTTCAAGAAACTCGTAGTTTTTTGGAAGCTTGACAACCACTTTCCATGAAAGTGATTTGTGCCAGTCTCTGCTTAGGGCTACATCAATAGGAAACAAACCATAGAGATAGAACTTGGAACTACTTTACTGTGTCAAGTTTCAAAGAGCTAGCACAAACCGTGTTTGATTTAGAGTTCCAACTACATATATGTATACAGGAGAAAACAGAGTGAAACCTAAAAATTAAAACTGTTCCTGCCAACGAACGGTTTAACCTAGAAGAATGAAATTTGGTGAGCCAAGTGGGATTGGGGTACTGATCATTTCCTGAAAGTGTCATGAAGATTGGGTGAAAAAATGGGTGCTGAGGTTTCAAGAAACTCGTAGTTTTTTGGAAGCTTGACAACCACTTTCCATGAAAGTGATTTGCGACAGTGTCTGCTTAGGGCTACATCAATAGGAAACAAACCATAGAGATAGAACTTGGAACTACTTTATTGTGTCAAGTTTCAAAGAGCTAGCACAAACCCTGTTTGATTTAGAGTTCCAACTACATGTATCCATATAGGAGAAAACAGAGTGAAACCTAAAAATTAAAACTGTTACTGCCAACGAACGGATTAACCCAGAAGAACGAAATTTGGTGATCCAATTGGGATTGGGCTACTGATCATTACCTGAATGTGTCATCAAGATTTGTTGAAAAAAAGTGTGCTGAGATTTCAGGAAACTCGTAGTTTTTTTGGAAGCTTGGCAACCCCTTTCCATGAAAGTGATTTGCGCCAATATCTGCTTAGGGCTACATCAATAGGAAACAAACCATAGAGATAGAACTTGGAACTACTTTATAGTGTCAAGTTTCAAAGAGCTAGCACAAACCGTCTTTGATTTAGAGTTCCAACTACATGTATCCATATAGGAGAAAACAGAGTGAAACCTAAAAATTAAAACTGTTACTGCCAATGAACGGTTTAACCTAGAAGAACGAAATTTGGTGAGCCAAGTGGGATTGGGGTACTGATCATTTCCTGAAAGTGTCATCAAGATTGGGTGAAAAAATGGGTGCTGAGATTTCAAGAAACTCGTAGTTTTTTGGAAGCTTGACAACCACTTTCCATGAAAGTGATTTGCGCCGTTGTCTGCTTAGGGCTACATCAATAGGAAACAAACCATAGAGATAGAACTTGGAACTATTTTATTGTGTCAAGTTTCAAAAATCTAGCACTAACCGTGTTTGATTTAGAGTTCCAAATATATGTATCCATATAGGAGAAAACAGAGTGAAACCTAAAAATTAAAACTGTTCCTGCCAACGAACGGTTTAACTTAGAAGAACGAAATTTGGTGAGCCAAGTGGGATTGGGGTACTGATCATTACCTGAAAGTGTCATCTAGATTGGGTGAAAAAATGTGTGCTGAGATTTCAGGAAACTCGTAGTTTTTTGAAGCTTGGCAACCCCTTTCCATTAAAGTGATTTGCGCCAGTCTCTCCTTAGGGCTACATCAATAGGAAACAAACCATAGAGATAGAACTTGGAACGACTTTATAGTGTCAAGTTTCAAAGAGCTAGCACAAACCGTCTTTGATTTAGAGTTCCAACTACATGTATCCATATAGGAGAAAACAGAGTGAAACCTAAAAATTAAAACTGTTACTGCCAACGAACAGTTTAAACTAGAAGAACGAAATTTGGTGAGCCAAGTGGGATTGGGGTACTGATCATTACCTGAAAGTGTCATCTAGATTGGGTGAAAAAATGTGTGCTGAGATTTCAGGAAACACGTAGTTTTTTGAAGCTTGGCAACCACTTTCCATGAAAGTGATTTGCGACAGTCTCTGCTTAGGGCTACATCAATAGGAAACAAACCATAGAGATAGAACTTGGAACTACTTTATTGTGTCAAGTTTCAAAGAGCTAGCACAAACCGTGTTTGATTTGGAGTTCCAACTACATGTATCAATATAGGAGAAAACAGAGTGAAACCTAAAAATTGAAACCTAAAAATTTAAACTGTTCCTGCCAACGAACGGTTTTACACAGAAGAACGAAATTTGGTGAGGCAAGTGGGATTGGAGTACTGATGATTACCTGAAAGTGTCAACAGATTGGGTGAAAAAATGTGTGCTGAGATTTCAGGAAACTCCTAGTTTTTAGGAAGCTTGGCAACCCATTTCCATGAAAGTGATTTGTGCCAATATCTGCTTAGGGCTACATCAATAGGAAACAAACCATAGAGATAGAACTTGGAACTACTTTACTGTGTCAAGTTTCAAAGAGCTAGCACAAACCGTGTTTGATTTAGAGTTCCAAATACATGTATGTATATAGGAGAAAACAGAGTGAAACCTAAAAATTAAAACTGTTCCTGCCAACGAACGGTTTAACCTAGAAGAACGAAATTTGGTGAGCCAAGTGGGATTGGGGTACTGATCATTTCCTGAAAGTGTCATGAAGATTGGGTGAAAAAATGGGTGCTGAGGTTTCAAGAAACTCGTAGTTTTTTGGAAGCTTGACAACCACTTTCCATGAAAGTGATTTGTGCCAGTCTCTGCTTAGGGCTACATCAATAGGAAACAAACCATAGAGATAGAACTTGGAACTACTTTACTGTGTCAAGTTTCAAAGAGCTAGCACAAACCGTGTTTGATTTAGAGTTCCAACTACATATATGTATACAGGAGAAAACAGAGTGAAACCTAAAAATTAAAACTGTTCCTGCCAACGAACGGTTTAACCTAGAAGAATGAAATTTGGTGAGCCAAGTGGGATTGGGGTACTGATCATTTCCTGAAAGTGTCATGAAGATTGGGTGAAAAAATGGGTGCTGAGGTTTCAAGAAACTCGTAGTTTTTTGGAAACTTGACAACCACTTTCCATGAAAGTGATTTGCGACAGTGTCTGCTTAGGGCTACATCAATAGGAAACAAACCATAGAGATAGAACTTGGAACTACTTTATTGTGTCAAGTTTCAAAGAGCTAGCACAAACCCTGTTTGATTTAGAGTTCCAACTACATGTATCCATATAGGAGAAAACAGAGTGAAACCTAAAAATTAAAACTGTTACTGCCAACGAACGGATTAACCCAGAAGAACGAAATTTGGTGATCCAATTGGGATTGGGCTACTGATCATTACCTGAATGTGTCATCAAGATTTGTTGAAAAAAGTGTGCTGAGATTTCAGGAAACTCGTAGTTTTTTTGGAAGCTTGGCAACCCCTTTCCATGAAAGTGATTTGCGCCAATATCTGCTTAGGGCTACATCAATAGGAAACAAACCATAGAGATAGAACTTGGAACTACTTTATAGTGTCAAGTTTCAAAGAGCTAGCACAAACCGTCTTTGATTTAGAGTTCCAACTACATGTATCCATATAGGAGAAAACAGAGTGAAACCTAAAAATTAAAACTGTTACTGCCAATGAACGGTTTAACCTAGAAGAACGAAATTTGGTGAGCCAAGTGGGATTGGGGTACTGATCATTTCCTGAAAGTGTCATCAAGATTGGGTGAAAAAATGGGTGCTGAGATTTCAAGAAACTCGTAGTTTTTTGGAAGCTTGACAACCACTTTCCATGAAAGTGATTTGCGCCGTTGTCTGCTTAGGGCTACATCAATAGGAAACAAACCATAGAGATAGAACTTGGAACTATTTTATTGTGTCAAGTTTCAAAAATCTAGCACTAACCGTGTTTGATTTAGAGTTCCAAATATATGTATCCATATAGGAGAAAACAGAGTGAAACCTAAAAATTAAAACTGTTCCTGCCAACGAACGGTTTAACTTAGAAGAACGAAATTTGGTGAGCCAAGTGGGATTGGGGTACTGATCATTACCTGAAAGTGTCATCTAGATTGGGTGAAAAAATGTGTGCTGAGATTTCAGGAAACTCGTAGTTTTTTGAAGCTTGGCAACCCCTTTCCATTAAAGTGATTTGCGCCAGTCTCTCCTTAGGGCTACATCAATAGGAAACAAACCATAGAGATAGAACTTGGAACGACTTTATAGTGTCAAGTTTCAAAGAGCTAGCACAAACCGTCTTTGATTTAGAGTTCCAACTACATGTATCCATATAGGAGAAAACAGAGTGAAACCTAAAAATTAAAACTGTTAATGCCAACGAACAGTTTAAACTAGAAGAACGAAATTTGGTGAGCCAAGTGGGATTGGGGCACTGATCATTACCTGAAAGTGTCATCTAGATTGGGTGAAAAAATGTGTGCTGAGATTTCAGGAAACACGTAGTTTTCTGAAGCTTGGCAACCACTTTCCATGAAAGTGATTTGCGACAGTCTCTGCTTAGGGCTACATCAATAGGAAACAAACCATAGAGATAGAACTTGGAACTACTTTATTGTGTCAAGTTTCAAAGAGCTAGCACAAACCGTGTTTGATTTGGAGTTCCAACTACATGTATCAATATAGGAGAAAACAGAGTGAAACCTAAAAATTGAAACCTAAAAATTTAAACTGTTCCTGCCAACGAACGGTTTTACACAGAAGAACGAAATTTGGTGAGGCAAGTGGGATTGGAGTACTGATGATTACCTGAAAGTGTCAACAGATTGGGTGAAAAAATGTGTGCTGAGATTTCAGGAAACTCGTAGTTTTTAGGAAGCTTGGCAACCCATTTCCATGAAAGTGATTTGTGCCAATATCTGCTTAGGGCTACATCAATAGGAAACAAACCATAGAGATAGAACTTGGAACTACTTTACTGTGTCAAGTTTCAAAGAGCTAGCACAAACCGTGTTTGATTTAGATTTCCAACTACATGTATGTATACAGGAGAAAACAGAGTGAAACCTAAAAATTAAAACTGTTCCTGCCAACGAATGGTTTAACCTAGAAGAACGAAATTTGGTGAGCCAAGTGGGATTGGGGTACTGATCATTTACTGAAAGTGTCATGAAGATTGGGTGAAAAAATGGGTGCTGAGGTTTCAAGTAACTCGTAGTTTTTTGGAAGCTTGACAACCACTTTCCATGAAAGTGATTTGCGCAAGTGTCTGCTTAGGACTACATCAATAGGAAACAAACCATAGAGATAGAACTTGGAACTACTTTATTGTGTCAAGTTTCAAAGAGCTAGCACAAACCCTGCTTGATTTAGAGTTCCAAATACATGTATCCATATAGGAGAAAACAGAGTGAAACCTAAAAATTAAAACTGTTACTGCCAACGAACGGATTAACCCAGAAGAACGAAATTTGGTGATCCAATTGGGATTGGGCTACTGATCATTACCTGAAAGTGTCATCAATATTTGGTGAAAAAATGTGTGCTGAGATTTCAGGAAACTCGTAGTTTTTTGGAAGCTTGGCAACCCCTTTCCATGAAAGTGATTTGCGCCAGTCTCTGCTTAGGGCTACATCAATAGGAAACAAACCATAGAGATAGAACTTGGAACTACTTTATTGTGTCAAGTTTCAAAGAGCTACCACAAACCGTGTTTGATTTGGAGTTCCAACTACATGTATCAATATAAGAGAAAACAGAGTGAAACCTAAATATTTAAACTGTTCCTGCCAACGAACGGTTTAACCTAGAAGAACGAAATTTGATGAGCCAAGTGGGATTAGGGTACTGATCATTGCCTGAAAGTGTCATCCAGATTGGGTGAAAAAATGTGTGCTGAGATTTCAGGAAACTCGTAGTTTTTTGGAAGCTTGGCAACCCCTTTCCATGAAACTGATTTGCGCCAGTCTCTGCTTATGGCTACATCAAGCAGAAACAAACCATAGAGGAGAACTTGGAACTCCTTTATTGTGTCAAGTTTTGAAGAGCTAGCACAAACCGTGTTTGATTTGGCGTTCCAACTACATGTATCCATATAGGAGAAAACAGAGTGAAACCTAAATATTTAAACTGTTCCTGCCAACGAACGGTTTAACCTAGAAGAACGAAATTTGATGAGCCAAGTGGGATTGGGGTACTGATCTTTACCTGCAAGTGTCATCAAGTTTGGGTGAAAAAACGTGTGCTGAGATTTCAGGAAACTCGTAGTTTTTTGGAAGCTTGGCAACCCCTTTCCATGAAAGTGATTTGCGCCAATATCTGCTTAGGGCTACATCAATAGGAAACAAACCATAGAGATAGAACTTGGAACTACTTTATTGTGTCAAGTTTCAAAGAGCTAGCACAAACCGTGTTTGATTTAGAGTTTCAACTACATGTATGCATATAGGAGAAAACACAGTGAAACCTAAAAATTAAAACTCGTGCTGCCAAGGAACGGTTTAACCTAGAAGAATGAAATTTGGTAAGCCAAGACGGATTGGGGTACTGATCATTACCTGAAAGTGTCAT
The DNA here is from genome assembly GCF_964194105.1 of Spermophilus citellus. Classification (NCBI taxonomy): domain Eukaryota; kingdom Metazoa; phylum Chordata; class Mammalia; order Rodentia; family Sciuridae; genus Spermophilus; species Spermophilus citellus. Next base: position 18,732,327 of record NC_138196.1, on the reverse strand, counting down.
CCAGATTGGGTGAAAAAATGTGTGCTGAGATTTCCGGCAACTCGTAGTTTTTTGGAAGTTTGGCAACCCCTTTCCATGAAAGTGATTTGCGCCAGTCTCTGCTTACGGCTACATCAATAGGAAACAAACCATAGAGATAGAACTTGGAACTACTTTATTGTGTCAATTTTCAAAGAGCTAGCACTAACCGTGTTTGATTTAGAGTTGCAAATACATGTATCCATATGGGAGAAAACAGTGAAACCTCAAAAATAAAACTGTTACTGCCAACGAACCGTTTTACATAGAAGAACGAAATTTGGTGAGGCAAGTGGGATTGAGGTACTGATGATTACGTGAAAGTGTCAACAGATTGGGTGAAAAAACGTGTGCTGAGATTTCAGGAAATTCGTAGTTTTTTGGAAGCTTGGCAACACCTTTCAATGAAAGTGATTTGCGCCAATATCTGCTTAGGGCTACATCAATAGGAAACAAACCATAGAGATAGAACTTGGAACTACTTTATTGTGTCAAGTTTCAAAGAGCTAGCACTAACCGTGTTTGATTTAGAATTCCAAATATATGTATCCATATAGGAGAAAACAGAGTGAAACCTAAAAATTAAAACTGTTACTGCCAACGAACGGTTTAACCTAGAAGAACGAAATTTGGTGAGCCAAGTGGGATTGGCGTACTGATCATTGCCTGAAAGTGTCATCCAGATTGGTTGAAAAAATGTGTGCTGAGATTTCAGGAAACTCGTAGTTTTTTGGAAGCTTGGCAACCCCTTTCCATGAAAGTGATTTCTGCCAGTGTCTGCTTAGGGCTACATCAATAGGAAACAAACCATAGAGATAGAACTTGGAACTACTTTATTTTGTCAAATTTCAAGGAGCTATCACAAACTGTTTTTGAATTAGAGTCCCAACTACATGTATCCATATAGGAGAAAACAGAGTGAAACCTAAAAATTGAAACCTAAAAATTTAAACTGTTCCTGCCAACGAACGGTTTTACATAGAAGAACGAAATTTGGTGAGGCAAGTGGGAATGGAGTACTGATGATTACCTGAAAGTGTCAACAGATTGGGTGAAAAAACGTGTGCTGAGATTTCAGGAAACTCGTAGTTTTTTGGAAGCTTGGCAACCCATTTCCATGAAAGTGATTTGCGCCAATATCTGCTTAGGGCTACATCAATAGGAAACAAACCATAGAGATAGAACTTGGAACTACTTTACTGTGTCAAGTTTCAAAGAGCTAGCACAAACCGTGTTTGATTTAGAGTTCCAACTACATATATGTATATAGGAGAAAACAGAGTGAAACCTAAAAATTAAAACTGTTCCTGCCAACGAACGGTTTAACCTAGAAGAATGAAATTTGGTGAGCCAAGTGGGATTGGGGTACTGATCATTTCCTGAAAGTGTCATGAAGATTGGGTGAAAAAATGGGTGCTGAGGTTTCAAGAAACTCGTAGTTTTTTGGAAGCTTGACAACCACTTTCCATGAAAGTGATTTGCGACAGTGTCTGCTTAGTGCTACATCAATAGGAAACAAACCATAGAGATAGAACTTGGAACTACTTTATTGTATCAAGTTTCAAAGAGCTAGCACAAACCCTGTTTGATTTAGAGTTCCAACTACATGTATCCATATAGGAGAAAACAGAGTGAAACCTAAAAATTAAAACTGTTACTGCCAACGAACGGATTAACCCAGAAGAACGAAATTTGGTGATCCAATTGGGATTGGGCTACTGATCATTACCTGAAAGTGTGATCAAGATTTGTTGAAAAAAAGTGTGCTGAGATTTCAGGAAACTCGTAGTTTTTTGGAAGCTTGGCAACCCCTTTCCATGAAAGTGATTTGCGCCAATATCTGCTTAGGGCTACATCAATAGGAAACAAACCATAGAGATAGAACTTGGAACTACTTTATAGTGTCAAGTTTCAAAGAGCTAGCACAAACCGTCTTTGATTTAGAGTTCCAACTACATGTATCCATATAGGAGAAAACAGAGTGAAACCTAAAAATTAAAACTGTTACTGCCAATGAACGGTTTAACCTAGAAGAACGAAATTTGGTGAGCCAAGTGGGATTGGGGTACTGATCATTTCCTGAAAGTGTCATCAAGATTGGGTGAAAAAATGGGTGCTGAGATTTCAAGAAACTCGTAGTTTTTTGGAAGCTTGACAACCACTTTCCATGAAAGTGATTTGCGCCGTTGTCTGCTTAGGGCTACATCAATAGGAAACAAACCATAGAGATAGAACTTGGAACTATTTTATTGTGTCAAGTTTCAAAGATCTAGCACTAACCGTGTTTGATTTAGAGTTCCAAATATATGTATCCATATAGGAGAAAACAGAGTGAAACCTAAAAATTAAAACTGTTACTGCCAACGAACGGTTTAGCCTAGAAGAACGAAATTTGGTGAGCCAAGAGGGATTGGGGTACTGATCATTGCCTGAAAGTGTCATCCAGAATGGGTGAAAAAATGTGTGCTGAGATTTCAGGGAACTCGTAGTTTTTTGGAAGCTTGGCAACCCTTTTCCATGAAAGTGATTTGTGCCAGTCTCTGCTTATGGCTACATGAATAGGAAACAAACCATAGAGATAGAACTTGGAACTACTTTATTGTGTCAAGTTTCAAAGAGCTAGCACAAACTGTGTTTGATTTGGAGTTCCAACTACATGTATCCATAGAGGAGAATACAGAGTGAAACCTAAAAATTAAAACTGTTCCTGCCAACGAACGGTTTAACTTAGAAGAACGAAATTTGGTGAGCCAAGTGGGATTGGGGTACTGATCATTACCTGAAAGTGTCATCTAGATTGGGTGAAAAAATGTGTGCTGAGATTTCAGGAAACTCGTAGTTTTTTGAAGCTTGGCAACCCCTTTCCATTAAAGTGATTTGCGCCAGTCTCTCCTTAGGGCTACATCAATAGGAAACAAACCATAGAGATAGAACTTGGAACGACTTTATAGTGTCAAGTTTCAAAGAGCTAGCGCAAACCGTCTTTGATTTAGAGTTCCAACTACATGTATCCATATAGGAGAAAACAGAGTGAAACCTAAAAATTAAAACTGTTACTGCCAACGAACAGTTTAAACTAGAAGAACGAAATTTGGTGAGCCAAGTGGGATTGGGGTACTGATCATTACCTGAAAGTGTCATCTAGATTGGGTGAAAAAATGTGTGCTGAGATTTCAGGAAACACGTAGTTTTCTGAAGCTTGGCAACCACTTTCCATGAAAGTGATTTGCGACAGTCTCTGCTTAGGGCTACATCAATAGGAAACAAACCATAGAGATAGAACTTGGAACTACTTTATTGTGTCAAGTTTCAAAGAGCTAGCACAAACCGTGTTTGATTTGGAGTTCCAACTACATGTATCAATATAGGAGAAAACAGAGTGAAACCTAAAAATTGAAACCTAAAAATTTAAACTGTTCCTGCCAACGAACGGTTTTACACAGAAGAACGAAATTTGGTGAGGCAAGTGGGATTGGAGTACTGATGATTACCTGAAAGTGTCAACAGATTGGGTGAAAAAATGTGTGCTGAGATTTCAGGAAACTCGTAGTTTTTTGGAAGCTTGGCAACCCATTTCCATGAAAGTGATTTGTGCCAATATCTGCTTAGGGCTACATCAATAGGAAACAAACCATAGAGATAGAACTTGGAACTACTTTACTGTGTCAAGTTTCAAAGAGCTAGCACAAACCGTGTTTGATTTAGAGTTCCAACTACATGTATGTATATAGGAGAAAACAGAGTGAAACCTAAAAATTAAAACTGTTCCTGCCAACGAATGGTTTAACCTAGAAGAACGAAATTTGGTGAGCCAAGTGGGATTGGGGTACTGATCATTTACTGAAAGTGTCATGAAGATTGGGTGAAAAAATGGGTGCTGAGGTTTCAAGAAACTCGTAGTTTTTTGGAAGCTTGACAACCACTTTCCATGAAAGTGATTTGCGCCAGTGTCTGCTTAGGGCTACATCAATAGGAAACAAACCATAGAGATAGAACTTGGAACTACTTTATTGTGTCAAGTTTCAAAGAGCTAGCACAAACCCTGCTTGATTTAGAGTTCCAAATACATGTATCCATATAGGAAAAAACAGAGTGAAACCTAAAAATTAAAACTGTTACTGCCAACGAACGGATTAACCCAGAAGAACGAAATTTGGTGATCCAATTGGGATTGGGCTACTGATCATTACCTGAAAGTGTCATCAAGATTTGGTGAAAAAATGTGTGCTGAGATTTCAGGAAACTCGTAGTTTTTTGGAAGCTTGGCAACCCCTTTCCATGAAAGTGATTTGCGCCAGTCTCTGCTTAGGGCTACATCAAGCGGAAACAAACCATAGAGGAGAACTTGGAACTCCTTTATTGTGTCAAGTTTTGAAGAGCTAGCACAAACCGTGTTTGATTTGGCGTTCCAACTACATGTATCCATATAGGAGAAAACAGAGTGAAACCTAAATATTTAAACTGTTCCTGCCAACGAACGGTTTAACCTAGAAGAACGAAATTTGATGAGCCAAGTGGGATTGGGGTACTGATCTTTACCTGCAAGTGTCATCAAGTTTGGGTGAAAAAACGTGTGCTGAGATTTCAGGAAACTCGTAGTTTTTTGGAAGCTTGGCAACCCCTTTCCATGAAAGTGATTTGCGACAGTCTCTGCTTAGGGCTACATCAATAGGAAACAATCCATAGAGATAGAACTTGGAACTACTTTATTGTGTCAAGTTTCAAAGAGCTAGCACAAACCGTGTTTGATTTGGAGTTCCAACTACATGTATCCATAGAGGAGAATACAGAGTGAAACCTAAAAATTAAAACTGTTCCTGCCAACGAACGGTTTAACTTAGAAGAACGAAATTTGGTGAGCCAAGTGGGATTGGGGTACTGATCATTACCTGAAAGTGTCATCTAGATTGGGTGAAAAAATGTGTGCTGAGATTTCAGGAAACTCGTAGTTTTTTGAAGCTTGGCAACCCCTTTCCATTAAAGTGATTTGCGCCAGTCTCTCCTTAGGGCTACATCAATAGGAAACAAACCATAGAGATAGAACTTGGAACGACTTTATAGTGTCAAGTTTCAAAGAGCTAGCACAAACCGTCTTTGATTTAGAGTTCCAACTACATGTATCCATATAGGAGAAAACAGAGTGAAACCTAAAAATTAAAACTGTTACTGCCAACGAACAGTTTAAACTAGAAGAACGAAATTTGGTGAGCCAAGTGGGATTGGGGTACTGATCATTACCTGAAAGTGTCATCTAGATTGGGTGAAAAAATGTGTGCTGAGATTTCAGGAAACACGTAGTTTTCTGAAGCTTGGCAACCACTTTCCATGCAAGTGATTTGCGACAGTCTCTGCTTAGGGCTACATCAATAGGAAACAAACCATAGAGATAGAACTTGGAACTACTTTATTGTGTCAAGTTTCAAAGAGCTAGCACAAACCGTGTTTGATTTGGAGTTCCAACTACATGTATCAATATAGGAGAAAACAGAGTGAACCCTAAAAATTGAAACCTAAAAATTTAAACTGTTCCTGCCAACGAACGGTTTTACACAGAAGAACGAAATTTGGTGAGGCAAGTGGGATTGGAGTACTGATGATTACCTGAAAGTGTCAACAGATTGGGTGAAAAAATGTGTGCTGAGATTTCAGGAAACTCGTAGTTTTTTGGAAGCTTGGCAACCCATTTCCATGAAAGTGATTTGTGCCAATATCTGCTTAGGGCTACATCAATAGGAAACAAACCATAGAGATAGAACTTGGAACTACTTTACTGTGTCAAGTTTCAAAGAGCTAGCACAAACCGTGTTTGATTTAGAGTTCCAACTACATGTATGTATATAGGAGAAAACAGAGTGAAACCTAAAAATTAAAACTGTTCCTGCCAACGAATGGTTTAACCTAGAAGAACGAAATTTGGTGAGCCAAGTGGGATTGGGGTACTGATCATTTACTGAAAGTGTCATGAAGATTGGGTGAAAAAATGGGTGCTGAGGTTTCAAGAAACTCGTAGTTTTTTGGAAGCTTGACAACCACTTTCCATGAAAGTGATTTGCGCCAGTGTCTGCTTAGGGCTACATCAATAGGAAACAAACCATAGAGATAGAACTTGGAACTACTTTATTGTGTCAAGTTTCAAAGAGCTACCACAAACCGTGTTTGATTTGGAGTTCCAACTACATGTATCAATATAAGAGAAAACAGAGTGAAACCTAAATATTTAAACTGTTCCTGCCAACGAACGGTTTAACCTAGAAGAACGAAATTTGATGAGCCAAGTGGGATTAGGGTACTGATCATTGCCTGAAAGTGTCATCCAGATTGGGTGAAAAAATGTGTGCTGAGATTTCAGGAAACTCGTAGTTTTTTGGAAGCTTGGCAACCCCTTTCCATGAAACTGATTTGCGCCAGTCTCTGCTTATGGCTACATCAAGCAGAAACAAACCATAGAGGAGAACTTGGAACTCCTTTATTGTGTCAAGTTTTGAAGAGCTAGCACAAACCGTGTTTGATTTGGCGTTCCAACTACATGTATCCATATAGGAGAAAACAGAGTGAAACCTAAATATTTAAACTGTTCCTGCCAACGAACGGTTTAACCTAGAAGAACGAAATTTGATGAGCCAAGTGGGATTGGGGTACTGATCTTTACCTGCAAGTGTCATCAAGTTTGGGTGAAAAAACGTGTGCTGAGATTTCAGGAAACTCGTAGTTTTTTGGAAGCTTGGCAACCCCTTTCCATGAAAGTGATTTGCGCCAATATCTGCTTAGGGCTACATCAATAGGAAACAAACCATAGAGGTAGAACTTGGAACTACTTTATTGTGTCAAGTTTCAAAGAGCTAGCACAAACCGTGTTTGATTTAGAGTTTCAACTACATGTATGCATATAGGAGAAAACACAGTGAAACCTAAAAATTAAAACTCGTGCTGCCAAGGAACGGTTTAACCTAGAAGAATGAAATTTGGTAAGCCAAGACGGATTGGGGTACTGATCATTACCTGAAAGTGTCATCCAGATTGGGTGAAAAAATGTGTGCTGAGATTTCCGGCAACTCGTAGTTTTTTGGAAGTTTGGCAACCCCTTTCCATGAAAGTGATTTGCGCCAGTCTCTGCTTACGGCTACATCAATAGGAAACAAACCATAGAGATAGAACTTGGAACTACTTTATTGTGTCAATTTTCAAAGAGCTAGCACTAACCGTGTTTGATTTAGAGTTGCAAATACATGTATCCATATGGGAGAAAACAGTGAAACCTCAAAAATAAAACTGTTACTGCCAACGAACCGTTTTACATAGAAGAACGAAATTTGGTGAGGCAAGTGGGATTGAGGTACTGATGATTACGTGAAAGTGTCAACAGATTGGGTGAAAAAACGTGTGCTGAGATTTCAGGAAATTCGTAGTTTTTTGGAAGCTTGGCAACACCTTTCAATGAAAGTGATTTGCGCCAATATCTGCTTAGGGCTACATCAATAGGAAACAAACCATAGAGATAGAACTTGGAACTACTTTATTGTGTCAAGTTTCAAAGAGCTAGCACTAACCGTGTTTGATTTAGAATTCCAAATATATGTATCCATATAGGAGAAAACAGAGTGAAACCTAAAAATTAAAACTGTTACTGCCAACGAACGGTTTAACCTAGAAGAACGAAATTTGGTGAGCCAAGTGGGATTGGCGTACTGATCATTGCCTGAAAGTGTCATCCAGATTGGTTGAAAAAATGTGTGCTGAGATTTCAGGAAACTCGTAGTTTTTTGGAAGCTTGGCAACCCCTTTCCATGAAAGTGATTTCTGCCAGTGTCTGCTTAGGGCTACATCAATAGGAAACAAACCATAGAGATAGAACTTGGAACTACTTTATTTTGTCAAATTTCAAAGAGCTATCACAAACTGTTTTTGAATTAGAGTCCCAACTACATGTATCCATATAGGAGAAAACAGAGTGAAACCTAAAAATTGAAACCTAAAAATTTAAACTGTTCCTGCCAACGAACGGTTTTACATAGAAGAACGAAATTTGGTGAGGCAAGTGGGAATGGAGTACTGATGATTACCTGAAAGTGTCAACAGATTGGGTGAAAAAACGTGTGCTGAGATTTCAGGAAACTCGTAGTTTTTTGGAAGCTTGGCAACCCATTTCCATGAAAGTGATTTGCGCCAATATCTGCTTAGGGCTACATCAATAGGAAACAAACCATAGAGATAGAACTTGGAACTACTTTACTGTGTCAAGTTTCAAAGAGCTAGCACAAACCGTGTTTGATTTAGAGTTCCAACTACATATATGTATATAGGAGAAAACAGAGTGAAACCTAAAAATTAAAACTGTTCCTGCCAACGAACGGTTTAACCTAGAAGAATGAAATTTGGTGAGCCAAGTGGGATTGGGGTACTGATCATTTCCTGAAAGTGTCATGAAGATTGGGTGAAAAAATGGGTGCTGAGGTTTCAAGAAACTCGTAGTTTTTTGGAAGCTTGACAACCACTTTCCATGAAAGTGATTTGCGACAGTGTCTGCTTAGTGCTACATCAATAGGAAACAAACCATAGAGATAGAACTTGGAACTACTTTATTGTATCAAGTTTCAAAGAGCTAGCACAAACCCTGTTTGATTTAGAGTTCCAACTACATGTATCCATATAGGAGAAAACAGAGTGAAACCTAAAAATTAAAACTGTTACTGCCAACGAACGGATTAACCCAGAAGAACGAAATTTGGTGATCCAATTGGGATTGGGCTACTGATCATTACCTGAAAGTGTGATCAAGATTTGTTGAAAAAAAGTGTGCTGAGATTTCAGGAAACTCGTAGTTTTTTGGAAGCTTGGCAACCCCTTTCCATGAAAGTGATTTGCGCCAATATCTGCTTAGGGCTACATCAATAGGAAACAAACCATAGAGATAGAACTTGGAACTACTTTATAGTGTCAAGTTTCAAAGAGCTAGCACAAACCGTCTTTGATTTAGAGTTCCAACTACATGTATCCATATAGGAGAAAACAGAGTGAAACCTAAAAATTAAAACTGTTACTGCCAATGAACGGTTTAACCTAGAAGAACGAAATTTGGTGAGCCAAGTGGGATTGGGGTACTGATCATTTCCTGAAAGTGTCATCAAGATTGGGTGAAAAAATGGGTGCTGAGATTTCAAGAAACTCGTAGTTTTTTGGAAGCTTGACAACCACTTTCCATGAAAGTGATTTGCGCCGTTGTCTGCTTAGGGCTACATCAATAGGAAACAAACCATAGAGATAGAACTTGGAACTATTTTATTGTGTCAAGTTTCAAAGATCTAGCACTAACCGTGTTTGATTTAGAGTTCCAAATATATGTATCCATATAGGAGAAAACAGAGTGAAACCTAAAAATTAAAACTGTTACTGCCAACGAACGGTTTAGCCTAGAAGAACGAAATTTGGTGAGCCAAGAGGGATTGGGGTACTGATCATTGCCTGAAAGTGTCATCCAGAATGGGTGAAAAAATGTGTGCTGAGATTTCAGGGAACTCGTAGTTTTTTGGAAGCTTGGCAACCCTTTTCCATGAAAGTGATTTGTGCCAGTCTCTGCTTATGGCTACATGAATAGGAAACAAACCATAGAGATAGAACTTGGAACTACTTTATTGTGTCAAGTTTCAAAGAGCTAGCACAAACTGTGTTTGATTTGGAGTTCCAACTACATGTATCCATAGAGGAGAATACAGAGTGAAACCTAAAAATTAAAACTGTTCCTGCCAACGAACGGTTTAACTTAGAAGAACGAAATTTGGTGAGCCAAGTGGGATTGGGGTACTGATCATTACCTGAAAGTGTCATCTAGATTGGGTGAAAAAATGTGTGCTGAGATTTCAAAAAACTCGTAGTTTTTTGAAGCTTGGCAACCCCTTTCCATTAAAGTGATTTGCGCCAGTCTCTCCTTAGGGCTACATCAATAGGAAACAAACCATAGAGATAGAACTTGGAACGACTTTATAGTGTCAAGTTTCAAAGAGCTAGCGCAAACCGTCTTTGATTTAGAGTTCCAACTACATGTATCCATATAGGAGAAAACAGAGTGAAACCTAAAAATTAAAACTGTTACTGCCAACGAACAGTTTAAACTAGAAGAACGAAATTTGGTGAGCCAAGTGGGATTGGGGTACTGATCATTACCTGAAAGTGTCATCTAGATTGGGTGAAAAAATGTGTGCTGAGATTTCAGGAAACACGTAGTTTTCTGAAGCTTGGCAACCACTTTCCATGAAAGTGATTTGCGACAGTCTCTGCTTAGGGCTACATCAATAGGAAACAAACCATAGAGATAGAACTTGGAACTACTTTATTGTGTCAAGTTTCAAAGAGCTAGCACAAACCGTGTTTGATTTGGAGTTCCAACTACATGTATCAATATAGGAGAAAACAGAGTGAAACCTAAAAATTGAAACCTAAAAATTTAAACTGTTCCTGCCAACGAACGGTTTTACACAGAAGAACGAAATTTGGTGAGGCAAGTGGGATTGGAGTACTGATGATTACCTGAAAGTGTCAACAGATTGGGTGAAAAAATGTGTGCTGAGATTTCAGGAAACTCGTAGTTTTTTGGAAGCTTGGCAACCCATTTCCATGAAAGTGATTTGTGCCAATATCTGCTTAGGGCTACATCAATAGGAAACAAACCATAGAGATAGAACTTGGAACTACTTTACTGTGTCAAGTTTCAAAGAGCTAGCACAAACCGTGTTTGATTTAGAGTTCCAACTACATGTATGTATATAGGAGAAAACAGAGTGAAACCTAAAAATTAAAACTGTTCCTGCCAACGAATGGTTTAACCTAGAAGAACGAAATTTGGTGAGCCAAGTGGGATTGGGGTACTGATCATTTACTGAAAGTGTCATGAAGATTGGGTGAAAAAATGGGTGCTGAGGTTTCAAGAAACTCGTAGTTTTTTGGAAGCTTGACAACCACTTTCCATGAAAGTGATTTGCGCCAGTGTCTGCTTAGGGCTACATCAATAGGAAACAAACCATAGAGATAGAACTTGGAACTACTTTATTGTGTCAAGTTTCAAAGAGCTAGCACAAACCCTGCTTGATTTAGAGTTCCAAATACATGTATCCATATAGGAAAAAACAGAGTGAAACCTAAAAATTAAAACTGTTACTGCCAACGAACGGATTAACCCAGAAGAACGAAATTTGGTGATCCAATTGGGATTGGGCTACTGATCATTACCTGAAAGTGTCATCAAGATTTGGTGAAAAAATGTGTGCTGAGATTTCAGGAAACTCGTAGTTTTTTGGAAGCTTGGCAACCCCTTTCCATGAAAGTGATTTGCGCCAGTCTCTGCTTAGGGCTACATCAAGCGGAAACAAACCATAGAGGAGAACTTGGAACTCCTTTATTGTGTCAAGTTTTGAAGAGCTAGCACAAACCGTGTTTGATTTGGCGTTCCAACTACATGTATCCATATAGGAGAAAACAGAGTGAAACCTAAATATTTAAACTGTTCCTGCCAACGAACGGTTTAACCTAGAAGAACGAAATTTGATGAGCCAAGTGGGATTGGGGTACTGATCTTTACCTGCAAGTGTCATCAAGTTTGGGTGAAAAAACGTGTGCTGAGATTTCAGGAAACTCGTAGTTTTTTGGAAGCTTGGCAACCCCTTTCCATGAAAGTGATTTGCGACAGTCTCTGCTTAGGGCTACATCAATAGGAAACAATCCATAGAGATAGAACTTGGAACTACTTTATTGTGTCAAGTTTCAAAGAGCTAGCACAAACCGTGTTTGATTTGGAGTTCCAACTACATGTATCCATAGAGGAGAATACAGAGTGAAACCTAAAAATTAAAACTGTTCCTGCCAACGAACGGTTTAACTTAGAAGAACGAAATTTGGTGAGCCAAGTGGGATTGGGGTACTGATCATTACCTGAAAGTGTCATCTAGATTGGGTGAAAAAATGTGTGCTGAGATTTCAGGAAACTCGTAGTTTTTTGAAGCTTGGCAACCCCTTTCCATTAAAGTGATTTGCGCCAGTCTCTCCTTAGGGCTACATCAATAGGAAACAAACCATAGAGATAGAACTTGGAACGACTTTATAGTGTCAAGTTTCAAAGAGCTAGCACAAACCGTCTTTGATTTAGAGTTCCAACTACATGTATCCATATAGGAGAAAACAGAGTGAAACCTAAAAATTAAAACTGTTACTGCCAACGAACAGTTTAAACTAGAAGAACGAAATTTGGTGAGCCAAGTGGGATTGGGGTACTGATCATTACCTGAAAGTGTCATCTAGATTGGGTGAAAAAATGTGTGCTGAGATTTCAGGAAACACGTAGTTTTCTGAAGCTTGGCAACCACTTTCCATGCAAGTGATTTGCGACAGTCTCTGCTTAGGGCTACATCAATAGGAAACAAACCATAGAGATAGAACTTGGAACTACTTTATTGTGTCAAGTTTCAAAGAGCTAGCACAAACCGTGTTTGATTTGGAGTTCCAACTACATGTATCAATATAGGAGAAAACAGAGTGAAACCTAAAAATTGAAACCTAAAAATTTAAACTGTTCCTGCCAACGAACGGTTTTACACAGAAGAACGAAATTTGGTGAGGCAAGTGGGATTGGAGTACTGATGATTACCTGAAAGTGTCAACAGATTGGGTGAAAAAATGTGTGCTGAGATTTCAGGAAACTCGTAGTTTTTTGGAAGCTTGGCAACCCATTTCCATGAAAGTGATTTGTGCCAATATCTGCTTAGGGCTACATCAATAGGAAACAAACCATAGAGATAGAACTTGGAACTACTTTACTGTGTCAAGTTTCAAAGAGCTAGCACAAACCGTGTTTGATTTAGAGTTCCAACTACATGTATGTATATAGGAGAAAACAGAGTGAAACCTAAAAATTAAAACTGTTCCTGCCAACGAATGGTTTAACCTAGAAGAACGAAATTTGGTGAGCCAAGTGGGATTGGGGTACTGATCATTTACTGAAAGTGTCATGAAGATTGGGTGAAAAAATGGGTGCTGAGGTTTCAAGAAACTCGTAGTTTTTTGGAAGCTTGACAACCACTTTCCATGAAAGTGATTTGCGCCAGTGTCTGCTTAGGGCTACATCAATAGGAAACAAACCATAGAGATAGAACTTGGAACTACTTTATTGTGTCAAGTTTCAAAGAGCTAGCACAAACCCTGCTTGATTTAGAGTTCCAAATACATGTATCCATATAGGAGAAAACAGAGTGAAACCTAAAAATTAAAACTGTTACTGCCAACGAACGGATTAACCCAGAAGAACGAAATTTGGTGATCCAATTGGGATTGGGCTACTGATCATTACCTGAAAGTGTCATCAAGATTTGGTGAAAAAATGTGTGCTGAGATTTCAGGAAACTCGTAGTTTTTTGGAAGCTTGGCAACCCCTTTCCATGAAAGTGATTTGCGCCAGTCTCTGCTTAGGGCTACATCAAGCGGAAACAAACCATAGAGGAGAACTTGGAACTCCTTTATTGTGTCAAGTTTTGAAGAGCTAGCACAAACCGTGTTTGATTTGGCGTTCCAACTACATGTATCCATATAGGAGAAAACAGAGTGAAACCTAAATATTTAAACTGTTCCTGCCAACGAACGGTTTAACCTAGAAGAACGAAATTTGATGAGCCAAGTGGGATTGGGGTACTGATCTTTACCTGCAAGTGTCATCAAGTTTGGGTGAAAAAACGTGTGCTGAGATTTCAGGAAACTCGTAGTTTTTTGGAAGCTTGGCAACCCCTTTCCATGAAAGTGATTTGCGCCAATATCTGCTTAGGGCTACATCAATAGGAAACAAACCATAGAGATAGAACTTGGAACTACTTTATTGTGTCAAGTTTCAAAGAGCTAGCACAAACCGTGTTTGATTTAGAGTTTCAACTACATGTATGCATATAGGAGAAAACACAGTGAAACCTAAAAATTAAAACTCGTGCTGCCAAGGAACGGTTTAACCTAGAAGAATGAAATTTGGTAAGCCAAGACGGATTGGGGTACTGATCATTACCTGAAAGTGTCATCCAGATTGGGTGAAAAAATGTGTGCTGAGATTTCCGGCAACTCGTAGTTTTTTGGAAGTTTGGCAACCCCTTTCCATGAAAGTGATTTGCGCCAGTCTCTGCTTACGGCTACATCAATAGGAAACAAACCATAGAGATAGAACTTGGAACTACTTTATTGTGTCAATTTTCAAAGAGCTAGCACTAACCGTGTTTGATTTAGAGTTGCAAATACATGTATCCATATGGGAGAAAACAGTGAAACCTCAAAAATAAAACTGTTACTGCCAACGAACCGTTTTACATAGAAGAACGAAATTTGGTGAGGCAAGTGGGATTGAGGTACTGATGATTACGTGAAAGTGTCAACAGATTGGGTGAAAAAACGTGTGCTGAGATTTCAGGAAATTCGTAGTTTTTTGGAAGCTTGGCAACACCTTTCAATGAAAGTGATTTGCGCCAATATCTGCTTAGGGCTACATCAATAGGAAACAAGCCATAGAGATAGAACTTGGAACTACTTTATTGTGTCAAGTTTCAAAGAGCTAGCACAAACCGTCTTTGATTTAGAGTTCCAACTACATGTATCCATATAGGAGAAAACAGAGCGAATCCTAAGAATTAAAACCGTTACTGCCAACGTACGGTTTAACCTAGAAGAACCAAATTTGGTGAGCCAAGTGGGACTGGGGAACTGATCATTACCTGAAAGTGTCATCAAGATTGGGTGAAAAAATGTGTGCTGAGATTTCAGGAAACTCGTAGCTTTTTGTAAGCTTCGGAACCCCTTTCCATGAAAGTGATTTGTGCCAGTCTCTGCTTAGGGCTACATAAATAGGATACAAACCATAGAAATGGAACTTGGAACTACTTTATTGTGTCAAGATTCAAAGAGCTAGCACAAACCGTGTTTGATTTAGAGTTTCAACTACATGTATGCATATAGGAGAAAACAGAGTGAAACCTAAAAATTAAAACTGTTACTGCCAACGAACGGTTTAACCTAGAAGAACGAAATTTGGTAAGCCAAGTGGGATTGGGGTACTGATCATTGCCTGAAAGTGTCATCCAGAACGGGTGAAAAAATGTGTGCTGAGATTTCAGGAAACTCGTAGTTTTTTGGAAGCTTGGCAACCCATTTCCATGAAAGTGATTTGCGCCAGTCTCTGCTTATGGCTACAACAATAGGAAACAAACCATAGAGACAGAACTTGGAACTACATTATTGTGTCAAGTTTCAAAGAGCTAGCACAAACCGTGCTTGATTTGGAGTTCCAAATACATGTATCCATATAGGAGAAAACAGAGTGAAACCTAAAAATTAAAACTGTTACTGCCAACGAACGGTTTAACCCAGAAGAACAAAATTTGGTGATCCATGTGGGATTGGGGTACTGATCATTACCTGAAAGTGTCATCTAGATTGGGTGAAAAAATGTGTGCTGAGATTTCAGGAAACTCCTAGTTTTTTGGAAGCTTGGCAACCCCTTTCCATGAAAGTGATTTGTGCCAGTCTCTGCTTAGGGCTACATCAATAGGAAACAAACCATAAAGATAGAACTTGGAACTACTTTATTTTGTCAGGTTTCAAAGAGCTAGCACATACCGTTTTTGAATTAGAGTCCCAACTATATGTATCCATATAGGAGAAAACAGAGTGAAACCTAAAAATTTAAACTGTTCCTGCCAACGAACTGTTTAACCTAGAAGAACGAAATTTGATGAGCCAAGTGGGATTGGGGTACTGATCTTTACCTGCAAGTGTCATCAAGTTTGGGTGAAAAAATGTGTGCTGAGATTTCAGGAAACTAATATTTTATTTGAAGCTTGGTAACCCCTTTCCATGAAAGTGATTTGCTCCAGTCTCTGTTTACGGCTACATCAATAGGAAACAAACCATAGAGATAGAACTTGGAACTACTTTATTGTGTCAATTTTCAAAGAGCTAGCACAAACCGTCTTTAATTTAGAGTTCGAACTACATGTATCCATATGGGAGAAAACAGTGAAACCTAAAAATTAAAACTGTTACTGCCAACGAACGGTTTAACCTAGAAGAACGAAATTTGGTGAGGCAAGTGGGATTGGGGTACTGATGATTACCTGAAAGTGTCAACAGATTGGGTGAAAAAATGTGTGCTGAGATTTCAGGAGACTCGTAGTTTTTTGGAAGCTTGGCAACCCCTTTCCATGAAAGAGATTTGTGCCAGTCTCTGCATAGGGCTACATCAATAGGAAACAAACCATAGAGATAGAAGTTGGAACTATTTTATTTTGTCAAGTTTCAAAGAGCTAGCACTAACCGTGTTTGATTTAGAGTTCCAAATACATGTATCCATATAGGAGAAAACAGAGGGAAACCTAAAAATTAAAACTGTTACTGCCAACGAACGGTTTAACCTAGAAGAAAGAAATTTGGTGAGCCAAGTGGGATTGGTGTACTGATCATTGCCAGAAAGTGTCATCCAGATTGGGTGAAAAAATGTGTGCTGAGATTTCAGGGAACTCGTAGCTTTTTGGAAGCTTGGCAACCCCTTTCCATGTAAGTGATTTGTGCCAGTCTCTGCTTATGGCTACATCAATAGGAAACAAACCATAGAGTTAGAACTTGGAACTTCTTTATTGTGTCAAGTTTCAAAGAGCTAGCACAAACCGTGTTTGATTTGGAGTTCCAACTACATGAATCCATATAGGAGAAAACAGAGTGAAACCTAAAAATTAAAACTGTTCCTGCCAACGAATGGTTTAACCTAGAAGAACGAAATTTGGTGAGCCAAGTGGGATTGGTGTACTGATCATTTCCTGAAAGTGTCATCCAGACTGGGTGAAAAAATATGTGCTGAGATTTCAGGAAACTCGTAGTTTTTTGAAGCTTGGCAACCCCTTTCCATTAAAGTGATTTGCGCCAGTCTCTGCTTAGGGCTACATCAAGCGGAAACAAACCATAGAGGAGAACTTGGAACTCCTATATTGTGTCAAGTTTTGAAGAGCTAGCACAAACCGTGTTTGATTTGGCGTTCCAACTACATGTATCCATATAGGAGAAAACAGAGTGAAACCTAAATATTTAAACTGTTCCTGCCAACGAACGGTTTAACCTAGAAGAACGAAATTTGATGAGCCAAGTGGGATTGGGGTACTGATCTTTACCTGAAAGTGTCATCAAGATTGGGTGAAAAAATGTGTGCTGAGATTTCAGGAAACTCGTAGCTTTTTGTAAGCTTCGGAACCCCTTTCCATGAAAGTGATTTGTGCCAGTCTCTGCTTAGGGCTACATAAATAGGATACAAACCATAGAAATGGAACTTGGAACTACTTTATTGTGTCAAGATTCAAAGAGCTAGCACAAACCGTGTTTGATTTAGAGTTTCAACTACATGTATGCATATAGGAGAAAACAGAGTGAAACCTAAAAATTAAAACTGTTACTGCCAACGAACGGTTTAACCTAGAAGAACGAAATTTGGTAAGCCAAGTGGGATTGGGGTACTGATCATTGCCTGAAAGTGTCATCCAGAACGGGTGAAAAAATGTGTGCTGAGATTTCAGGAAACTCGTAGTTTTTTGGAAGCTTGGCAACCCATTTCCATGAAAGTGATTTGCGCCAGTCTCTGCTTATGGCTACAACAATAGGAAACAAACCATAGAGACAGAACTTGGAACTACATTATTGTGTCAAGTTTCAAAGAGCTAGCACAAACCGTGCTTGATTTGGAGTTCCAAATACATGTATCCATATAGGAGAAAACAGAGTGAAACCTAAAAATTAAAACTGTTACTGCCAACGAACGGTTTAACCCAGAAGAACAAAATTTGGTGATCCATGTGGGATTGGGGTACTGATCATTACCTGAAAGTGTCATCTAGATTGGGTGAAAAAATGTGTGCTGAGATTTCAGGAAACTCCTAGTTTTTTGGAAGCTTGGCAACCCCTTTCCATGAAAGTGATTTGTGCCAGTCTCTGCTTAGGGCTACATCAATAGGAAACAAACCATAAAGATAGAACTTGGAACTACTTTATTTTGTCAGGTTTCAAAGAGCTAGCACATACCGTTTTTGAATTAGAGTCCCAACTATATGTATCCATATAGGAGAAAACAGAGTGAAACCTAAAAATTTAAACTGTTCCTGCCAACGAACTGTTTAACCTAGAAGAACGAAATTTGATGAGCCAAGTGGGATTGGGGTACTGATCTTTACCTGCAAGTGTCATCAAGTTTGGGTGAAAAAATGTGTGCTGAGATTTCAGGAAACTAATATTTTATTTGAAGCTTGGTAACCCCTTTCCATGAAAGTGATTTGCTCCAGTCTCTGTTTACGGCTACATCAATAGGAAACAAACCATAGAGATAGAACTTGGAACTACTTTATTGTGTCAATTTTCAAAGAGCTAGCACAAACCGTCTTTAATTTAGAGTTCGAACTACATGTATCCATATGGGAGAAAACAGTGAAACCTAAAAATTAAAACTGTTACTGCCAACGAACGGTTTAACCTAGAAGAACGAAATTTGGTGAGGCAAGTGGGATTGGGGTACTGATGATTACCTGAAAGTGTCAACAGATTGGGTGAAAAAATGTGTGCTGAGATTTCAGGAGACTCGTAGTTTTTTGGAAGCTTGGCAACCCCTTTCCATGAAAGAGATTTGTGCCAGTCTCTGCATAGGGCTACATCAATAGGAAACAAACCATAGAGATAGAAGTTGGAACTATTTTATTTTGTCAAGTTTCAAAGAGCTAGCACTAACCGTGTTTGATTTAGAGTTCCAAATACATGTATCCATATAGGAGAAAACAGAGTGAAACCTAAAAATTAAAACTGTTACTGCCAACGAACGGTTTAACCTAGAAGAAAGAAATTTGGTGAGCCAAGTGGGATTGGTGTACTGATCATTGCCAGAAAGTGTCATCCAGATTGGGTGAAAAAATGTGTGCTGAGATTTCAGGGAACTCGTAGCTTTTTGGAAGCTTGGCAACCCCTTTCCATGTAAGTGATTTGTGCCAGTCTCTGCTTATGGCTACATCAATAGGAAACAAACCATAGAGTTAGAACTTGGAACTTCTTTATTGTGTCAAGTTTCAAAGAGCTAGCACAAACCGTGTTTGATTTGGAGTTCCAACTACATGAATCCATATAGGAGAAAACAGAGTGAAACCTAAAAATTAAAACTGTTCCTGCCAACGAATGGTTTAACCTAGAAGAACGAAATTTGGTGAGCCAAGTGGGATTGGTGTACTGATCATTTCCTGAAAGTGTCATCCAGACTGGGTGAAAAAATATGTGCTGAGATTTCAGGAAACTCGTAGTTTTTTGAAGCTTGGCAACCCCTTTCCATTAAAGTGATTTGCGCCAGTCTCTGCTTAGGGCTACATCAAGCGGAAACAAACCATAGAGGAGAACTTGGAACTCCTATATTGTGTCAAGTTTTGAAGAGCTAGCACAAACCGTGTTTGATTTGGCGTTCCAACTACATGTATCCATATAGGAGAAAACAGAGTGAAACCTAAATATTTAAACTGTTCCTGCCAACGAACGGTTTAACCTAGAAGAACGAAATTTGATGAGCCAAGTGGGATTGGGGTACTGATCTTTACCTGCAAGTGTCATCAAGTTTGGGTGAAAAAACGTGTGCTGAGATTTCAGGAAACTCGTAGTTTTTTGGAAGCTTGGCAACCCCTTTCCATGAAAGTGATTTGCGACAGTCTCTGCTTAGGGCTACATCAATAGGAAACAATCCATAGAGATAGAACTTGGAACTACTTTATTGTGTCAAGTTTCAAAGAGCTAGCACAAACCGTGTTTGATTTGGAGTTCCAACTACATGTATCCATAGAGGAGAATACAGAGTGAAACCTAAAAATTAAAACTGTTCCTGCCAACGAACGGTTTAACTTAGAAGAACGAAATTTGGTGAGCCAAGTGGGATTGGGGTACTGATCATTACCTGAAAGTGTCATCTAGATTGGGTGAAAAAATGTGTGCTGAGATTTCAGGAAACTCGTAGTTTTTTGAAGCTTGGCAACCCCTTTCCATTAAAGTGATTTGCGCCAGTCTCTCCTTAGGGCTACATCAATAGGAAACAAACCATAGAGATAGAACTTGGAACGACTTTATAGTGTCAAGTTTCAAAGAGCTAGCACAAACCGTCTTTGATTTAGAGTTCCAACTACATGTATCCATATAGGAGAAAACAGAGTGAAACCTAAAAATTAAAACTGTTACTGCCAACGAACAGTTTAAACTAGAAGAACGAAATTTGGTGAGCCAAGTGGGATTGGGGTACTGATCATTACCTGAAAGTGTCATCTAGATTGGGTGAAAAAATGTGTGCTGAGATTTCAGGAAACACGTAGTTTTCTGAAGCTTGGCAACCACTTTCCATGCAAGTGATTTGCGACAGTCTCTGCTTAGGGCTACATCAATAGGAAACAAACCATAGAGATAGAACTTGGAACTACTTTATTGTGTCAAGTTTCAAAGAGCTAGCACAAACCGTGTTTGATTTGGAGTTCCAACTACATGTATCAATATAGGAGAAAACAGAGTGAAACCTAAAAATTGAAACCTAAAAATTTAAACTGTTCCTGCCAACGAACGGTTTTACACAGAAGAACGAAATTTGGTGAGGCAAGTGGGATTGGAGTACTGATGATTACCTGAAAGTGTCAACAGATTGGGTGAAAAAATGTGTGCTGAGATTTCAGGAAACTCGTAGTTTTTTGGAAGCTTGGCAACCCATTTCCATGAAAGTGATTTGTGCCAATATCTGCTTAGGGCTACATCAATAGGAAACAAACCATAGAGATAGAACTTGGAACTACTTTACTGTGTCAAGTTTCAAAGAGCTAGCACAAACCGTGTTTGATTTAGAGTTCCAACTACATGTATGTATATAGGAGAAAACAGAGTGAAACCTAAAAATTAAAACTGTTCCTGCCAACGAATGGTTTAACCTAGAAGAACGAAATTTGGTGAGCCAAGTGGGATTGGGGTACTGATCATTTACTGAAAGTGTCATGAAGATTGGGTGAAAAAATGGGTGCTGAGGTTTCAAGAAACTCGTAGTTTTTTGGAAGCTTGACAACCACTTTCCATGAAAGTGATTTGCGCCAGTGTCTGCTTAGGGCTACATCAATAGGAAACAAACCATAGAGATAGAACTTGGAACTACTTTATTGTGTCAAGTTTCAAAGAGCTAGCACAAACCCTGCTTGATTTAGAGTTCCAAATACATGTATCCATATAGGAGAAAACAGAGTGAAACCTAAAAATTAAAACTGTTACTGCCAACGAACGGATTAACCCAGAAGAACGAAATTTGGTGATCCAATTGGGATTGGGCTACTGATCATTACCTGAAAGTGTCATCAAGATTTGGTGAAAAAATGTGTGCTGAGATTTCAGGAAACTCGTAGTTTTTTGGAAGCTTGGCAACCCCTTTCCATGAAAGTGATTTGCGCCAGTCTCTGCTTAGGGCTACATCAAGCGGAAACAAACCATAGAGGAGAACTTGGAACTCCTTTATTGTGTCAAGTTTTGAAGAGCTAGCACAAACCGTGTTTGATTTGGCGTTCCAATTACATGTATCCATATAGGAGAAAACAGAGTGAAACCTAAATATTTAAACTGTTCCTGCCAACGAACGGTTTAACCTAGAAGAACGAAATTTGATGAGCCAAGTGGGATTGGGGTACTGATCTTTACCTGCAAGTGTCATCAAGTTTGGGTGAAAAAACGTGTGCTGAGATTTCAGGAAACTCGTAGTTTTTTGGAAGCTTGGCAACCCCTTTCCATGAAAGTGATTTGCGACAGTCTCTGCTTAGGGCTACATCAATAGGAAACAATCCATAGAGATAGAACTTGGAACTACTTTATTGTGTCAAGTTTCAAAGAGCTAGCACAAACCGTGTTTGATTTGGAGTTCCAACTACATGTATCCATAGAGGAGAATACAGAGTGAAACCTAAAAATTAAAACTGTTCCTGCCAACGAACGGTTTAACTTAGAAGAACGAAATTTGGTGAGCCAAGTGGGATTGGGGTACTGATCATTACCTGAAAGTGTCATCTAGATTGGGTGAAAAAATGTGTGCTGAGATTTCAGGAAACTCGTAGTTTTTTGAAGCTTGGCAACCCCTTTCCATTAAAGTGATTTGCGCCGGTCTCTCCTTAGGGCTACATCAATAGGAAACAAACCATAGAGATAGAACTTGGAACGACTTTATAGTGTCAAGTTTCAAAGAGCTAGCACAAACCGTCTTTGATTTAGAGTTCCAACTACATGTATCCATATAGGAGAAAACAGAGTGAAACCTAAAAATTAAAACTGTTACTGCCAACGAACAGTTTAAACTAGAAGAACGAAATTTGGTGAGCCAAGTGGGATTGGGGTACTGATCATTACCTGAAAGTGTCATCTAGATTGGGTGAAAAAATGTGTGCTGAGATTTCAGGAAACACGTAGTTTTCTGAAGCTTGGCAACCACTTTCCATGCAAGTGATTTGCGACAGTCTCTGCTTAGGGCTACATCAATAGGAAACAAACCATAGAGATAGAACTTGGAACTACTTTATTGTGTCAAGTTTCAAAGAGCTAGCACAAACCGTGTTTGATTTGGAGTTCCAACTACATGTATCAATATAGGAGAAAACAGAGTGAAACCTAAAAATTGAAACCTAAAAATTTAAACTGTTCCTGCCAACGAACGGTTTTACACAGAAGAATGAAATTTGGTGAGGCAAGTGGGATTGGAGTACTGATGATTACCTGAAAGTGTCAACAGATTGGGTGAAAAAATGTGTGCTGAGATTTCAGGAAACTCGTAGTTTTTTGGAAGCTTGGCAACCCATTTCCATG
Source organism: Spermophilus citellus (assembly GCF_964194105.1). Lineage (NCBI taxonomy): Eukaryota > Metazoa > Chordata > Mammalia > Rodentia > Sciuridae > Spermophilus > Spermophilus citellus. The sequence goes on along the minus strand of NC_138196.1, from coordinate 18,709,431 downwards.
AAAGTGATTTGTGCCAATATCTGCTTAGGGCTACATCAATAGGAAACAAACCATAGAGATAGAACTTGGAACTACTTTACTGTGTCAAGTTTCAAAGAGCTAGCACAAACCGTGTTTGATTTAGAGTTCCAACTACATGTATGAATATAGGAGAAAACAGAGTGAAACCTAAAAATTAAAACTGTTCCTGCCAACGAATGGTTTAACCTAGAAGAACGAAATTTGGTGAGCCAAGTGGGATTGGGGTACTGATCATTTACTGAAAGTGTCATGAAGATTGGGTGAAAAAATGGGTGCTGAGGTTTCAAGAAACTCGTAGTTTTTTGGAAGCTTGACAACCACTTTCCATGAAAGTGATTTGCGCCAGTGTCTGCTTAGGGCTACATCAATAGGAAACAAACCATAGAGATAGAACTTGGAACTACTTTATTGTGTCAAGTTTCAAAGAGCTAGCACAAACCCTGCTTGATTTAGAGTTCCAAATACATGTATCCATATAGGAGAAAACAGAGTGAAACCTAAAAATTAAAACTGTTACTGCCAACGAACGGATTAACCCAGAAGAACGAAATTTGGTGATCCAATTGGGATTGGGCTACTGATCATTACCTGAAAGTGTCATCAAGATTTGGTGAAAAAATGTGTGCTGAGATTTCAGGAAACTCGTAGTTTTTTGGAAGCTTGGCAACCCCTTTCCATGAAAGTGATTTGCGCCAGTCTCTGCTTAGGGCTACATCAAGCGGAAACAAACCATAGAGGAGAACTTGGAACTCCTTTATTGTGTCAAGTTTTGAAGAGCTAGCACAAACCGTGTTTGATTTGGCGTTCCAACTACATGTATCCATATAGGAGAAAACAGAGTGAAACCTAAATATTTAAACTGTTCCTGCCAACGAACGGTTTAACCTAGAAGAACGAAATTTGATGAGCCAAGTGGGATTGGGGTACTGATCTTTACCTGCAAGTGTCATCAAGTTTGGGTGAAAAAACGTGTGCTGAGATTTCAGGAAACTCGTAGTTTTTTGGAAGCTTGGCAACCCCTTTCCATGAAAGTGATTTGCGCCAATATCTGCTTAGGGCTACATCAATAGGAAACAAACCATAGAGATAGAACTTGGAACTACTTTATTGTGTCAAGTTTCAAAGAGCTAGCACAAACCGTGTTTGATTTAGAGTTTCAACTACATGTATGCATATAGGAGAAAACACAGTGAAACCTAAAAATTAAAACTCGTGCTGCCAAGGAACGGTTTAACCTAGAAGAATGAAATTTGGTAAGCCAAGACGGATTGGGGTACTGATCATTACCTGAAAGTGTCATCCAGATTGGGTGAAAAAATGTGTGCTGAGATTTCCGGCAACTCGTAGTTTTTTGGAAGTTTGGCAACCCCTTTCCATGAAAGTGATTTGCGCCAGTCTCTGCTTACGGCTACATCAATAGGAAACAAACCATAGAGATAGAACTTGGAACTACTTTATTGTGTCAATTTTCAAAGAGCTAGCACTAACCGTGTTTGATTTAGAGTTGCAAATACATGTATCCATATGGGAGAAAACAGTGAAACCTCAAAAATAAAACTGTTACTGCCAACGAACCGTTTTACATAGAAGAACGAAATTTGGTGAGGCAAGTGGGATTGAGGTACTGATGATTACGTGAAAGTGTCAACAGATTGGGTGAAAAAACGTGTGCTGAGATTTCAGGAAATTCGTAGTTTTTTGGAAGCTTGGCAACACCTTTCAATGAAAGTGATTTGCGCCAATATCTGCTTAGGGCTACATCAATAGGAAACAAGCCATAGAGATAGAACTTGGAACTACTTTATTGTGTCAAGTTTCAAAGAGCTAGCACAAACCGTCTTTGATTTAGAGTTCCAACTACATGTATCCATATAGGAGAAAACAGAGCGAATCCTAAGAATTAAAACCGTTACTGCCAACGTACGGTTTAACCTAGAAGAACCAAATTTGGTGAGCCAAGTGGGACTGGGGAACTGATCATTACCTGAAAGTGTCATCAAGATTGGGTGAAAAAATGTGTGCTGAGATTTCAGGAAACTCGTAGCTTTTTGTAAGCTTCGGAACCCCTTTCCATGAAAGTGATTTGTGCCAGTCTCTGCTTAGGGCTACATAAATAGGATACAAACCATAGAAATGGAACTTGGAACTACTTTATTGTGTCAAGATTCAAAGAGCTAGCACAAACCGTGTTTGATTTAGAGTTTCAACTACATGTATGCATATAGGAGAAAACAGAGTGAAACCTAAAAATTAAAACTGTTACTGCCAACGAACGGTTTAACCTAGAAGAACGAAATTTGGTAAGCCAAGTGGGATTGGGGTACTGATCATTGCCTGAAAGTGTCATCCAGAACGGGTGAAAAAATGTGTGCTGAGATTTCAGGAAACTCGTAGTTTTTTGGAAGCTTGGCAACCCATTTCCATGAAAGTGATTTGCGCCAGTCTCTGCTTATGGCTACAACAATAGGAAACAAACCATAGAGACAGAACTTGGAACTACATTATTGTGTCAAGTTTCAAAGAGCTAGCACAAACCGTGCTTGATTTGGAGTTCCAAATACATGTATCCATATAGGAGAAAACAGAGTGAAACCTAAAAATTAAAACTGTTACTGCCAACGAACGGTTTAACCCAGAAGAACAAAATTTGGTGATCCATGTGGGATTGGGGTACTGATCATTACCTGAAAGTGTCATCTAGATTGGGTGAAAAAATGTGTGCTGAGATTTCAGGAAACTCCTAGTTTTTTGGAAGCTTGGCAACCCCTTTCCATGAAAGTGATTTGTGCCAGTCTCTGCTTAGGGCTACATCAATAGGAAACAAACCATAAAGATAGAACTTGGAACTACTTTATTTTGTCAGGTTTCAAAGAGCTAGCACATACCGTTTTTGAATTAGAGTCCCAACTATATGTATCCATATAGGAGAAAACAGAGTGAAACCTAAAAATTTAAACTGTTCCTGCCAACGAACTGTTTAACCTAGAAGAACGAAATTTGATGAGCCAAGTGGGATTGGGGTACTGATCTTTACCTGCAAGTGTCATCAAGTTTGGGTGAAAAAATGTGTGCTGAGATTTCAGGAAACTAATATTTTATTTGAAGCTTGGTAACCCCTTTCCATGAAAGTGATTTGCTCCAGTCTCTGTTTACGGCTACATCAATAGGAAACAAACCATAGAGATAGAACTTGGAACTACTTTATTGTGTCAATTTTCAAAGAGCTAGCACAAACCGTCTTTAATTTAGAGTTCGAACTACATGTATCCATATGGGAGAAAACAGTGAAACCTAAAAATTAAAACTGTTACTGCCAACGAACGGTTTAACCTAGAAGAACGAAATTTGGTGAGGCAAGTGGGATTGGGGTACTGATGATTACCTGAAAGTGTCAACAGATTGGGTGAAAAAATGTGTGCTGAGATTTCAGGAGACTCGTAGTTTTTTGGAAGCTTGGCAACCCCTTTCCATGAAAGAGATTTGTGCCAGTCTCTGCATAGGGCTACATCAATAGGAAACAAACCATAGAGATAGAAGTTGGAACTATTTTATTTTGTCAAGTTTCAAAGAGCTAGCACTAACCGTGTTTGATTTAGAGTTCCAAATACATGTATCCATATAGGAGAAAACAGAGTGAAACCTAAAAATTAAAACTGTTACTGCCAACGAACGGTTTAACCTAGAAGAAAGAAATTTGGTGAGCCAAGTGGGATTGGTGTACTGATCATTGCCAGAAAGTGTCATCCAGATTGGGTGAAAAAATGTGTGCTGAGATTTCAGGGAACTCGTAGCTTTTTGGAAGCTTGGCAACCCCTTTCCATGTAAGTGATTTGTGCCAGTCTCTGCTTATGGCTACATCAATAGGAAACAAACCATAGAGTTAGAACTTGGAACTTCTTTATTGTGTCAAGTTTCAAAGAGCTAGCACAAACCGTGTTTGATTTGGAGTTCCAACTACATGAATCCATATAGGAGAAAACAGAGTGAAACCTAAAAATTAAAACTGTTCCTGCCAACGAATGGTTTAACCTAGAAGAACGAAATTTGGTGAGCCAAGTGGGATTGGTGTACTGATCATTTCCTGAAAGTGTCATCCAGACTGGGTGAAAAAATATGTGCTGAGATTTCAGGAAACTCGTAGTTTTTTGAAGCTTGGCAACCCCTTTCCATTAAAGTGATTTGCGCCAGTCTCTCCTTAGGGCTACATCAATAGGAAACAAACCATAGAGATAGAACTTGGAACGACTTTATAGTGTCAAGTTTCAAAGAGCTAGCACAAACCGTCTTTGATTTAGAGTTCAAACTACATGTATCCATATAGGAGAAAACAGAGTGAAACCTAAAAATTAAAACTGTTACTGCCAACGAACAGTTTAAACTAGAAGAACGAAATTTGGTGAGCCAAGTGGGATTGGGGTACTGATCATTACCTGAAAGTGTCATCTAGATTGGGTGAAAAAATGTGTGCTGAGATTTCAGGAAACACGTAGTTTTCTGAAGCTTGGCAACCACTTTCCATGAAAGTGATTTGCGACAGTCTCTGCTTAGGGCTACATCAATAGGAAACAAACCATAGAGATAGAACTTGGAACTACTTTATTGTGTCAAGTTTCAAAGAGCTAGCACAAACCGTGTTTGATTTGGAGTTCCAACTACATGTATCAATATAGGAGAAAACAGAGTGAAACCTAAAAATTGAAACCTAAAAATTTAAACTGTTCCTGCCAACGAACGGTTTTACAAAGAAGAACGAAATTTGGTGAGGCAAGTGGGATTGGAGTACTGATGATTACCTGAAAGTGTCAACAGATTGGGTGAAAAAATGTGTGCTGAGATTTCAGGAAACTCGTAGTTTTTTGGAAGCTTGGCAACCCATTTCCATGAAAGTGATTTGTGCCAATATCTGCTTAGGGCTACATCAATAGGAAACAAACCATAGAGATAGAACTTGGAACTACTTTACTGTGTCAAGTTTCAAAGAGCTAGCACAAACCGTGTTTGATTTAGAGTTCCAACTACATGTATGTATATAGGAGAAAACAGAGTGAAACCTAAAAATTAAAACTGTTCCTGCCAACGAATGGTTTAACCTAGAAGAACGAAATTTGGTGAGCCAAGTGGGATTGGGGTACTGATCATTTACTGAAAGTGTCATGAAGATTGGGTGAAAAAATGGGTGCTGAGGTTTCAAGAAACTCGTAGTTTTTTGGAAGCTTGACAACCACTTTCCATGAAAGTGATTTGCGCCAGTGTCTGCTTAGGGCTACATCAATAGGAAACAAACCATAGAGATAGAACTTGGAACTACTTTATTGTGTCAAGTTTCAAAGAGCTAGCACAAACCCTGCTTGATTTAGAGTTCCAAATACATGTATCCATATAGGAGAAAACAGAGTGAAACCTAAAAATTAAAACTGTTACTGCCAACGAACGGATTAACCCAGAAGAACGAAATTTGGTGATCCAATTGGGATTGGGCTACTGATCATTACCTGAAAGTGTCATCAAGATTTGGTGAAAAAATGTGTGCTGAGATTTCAGGAAACTCGTAGTTTTTTGGAAGCTTGGCAACCCCTTTCCATGAAAGTGATTTGCGCCAGTCTCTGCTTAGGGCTACATCAAGCGGAAACAAACCATAGAGGAGAACTTGGAACTCCTTTATTGTGTCAAGTTTTGAAGAGCTAGCACAAACCGTGTTTGATTTGGCGTTCCAACTACATGTATCCATATAGGAGAAAACAGAGTGAAACCTAAATATTTAAACTGTTCCTGCCAACGAACGGTTTAACCTAGAAGAACGAAATTTGATGAGCCAAGTGGGATTGGGGTACTGATCTTTACCTGCAAGTGTCATCAAGTTTGGGTGAAAAAACGTGTGCTGAGATTTCAGGAAACTCGTAGTTTTTTGGAAGCTTGGCAACCCCTTTCCATGAAAGTGATTTGCGCCAATATCTGCTTAGGGCTACATCAATAGGAAACAAACCATAGAGATAGAACTTGGAACTACTTTATTGTGTCAAGTTTCAAAGAGCTAGCACAAACCGTGTTTGATTTAGAGTTTCAACTACATGTATGCATATAGGAGAAAACACAGTGAAACCTAAAAATTAAAACTCGTGCTGCCAAGGAACGGTTTAACCTAGAAGAATGAAATTTGGTAAGCCAAGACGGATTGGGGTACTGATCATTACCTGAAAGTGTCATCCAGATTGGGTGAAAAAATGTGTGCTGAGATTTCCGGCAACTCGTAGTTTTTTGGAAGTTTGGCAACCCCTTTCCATGAAAGTGATTTGCGCCAGTCTCTGCTTACGGCTACATCAATAGGAAACAAACCATAGAGATAGAACTTGGAACTACTTTATTGTGTCAATTTTCAAAGAGCTAGCACTAACCGTGTTTGATTTAGAGTTGCAAATACATGTATCCATATGGGAGAAAACAGTGAAACCTCAAAAATAAAACTGTTACTGCCAACGAACCGTTTTACATAGAAGAACGAAATTTGGTGAGGCAAGTGGGATTGAGGTACTGATGATTACGTGAAAGTGTCAACAGATTGGGTGAAAAAACGTGTGCTGAGATTTCAGGAAATTCGTAGTTTTTTGGAAGCTTGGCAACACCTTTCAATGAAAGTGATTTGCGCCAATATCTGCTTAGGGCTACATCAATAGGAAACAAGCCCTAGAGATAGAACTTGGAACTACTTTATTGTGTCAAGTTTCAAAGAGCTAGCACAAACCGTCTTTGATTTAGAGTTCCAACTACATGTATCCATATAGGAGAAAACAGAGCGAATCCTAAGAATTAAAACCGTTACTGCCAACGTACGGTTTAACCTAGAAGAACCAAATTTGGTGAGCCAAGTGGGACTGGGGAACTGATCATTACCTGAAAGTGTCATCAAGATTGGGTGAAAAAATGTGTGCTGAGATTTCAGGAAAATCGTAGCTTTTTGTAAGCTTCGGAACCCCTTTCCATGAAAGTGATTTGTGCCAGTCTCTGCTTAGGGCTACATAAATAGGATACAAACCATAGAAATGGAACTGGAACTACTTTAATGTGTCAAGATTCAAAGAGCTAGCACAAACCGTGTTTGATTTAGAGTTTCAACTACATGTATGCATATAGGAGAAAACAGAGTGAAACCTAAAAATTAAAACTGTTACTGCCAACGAACGGTTTAACCTAGAAGAACGAAATTTGGTAAGCCAAGTGGGATTGGGGTACTGATCATTGCCTGAAAGTGTCATCCAGAACGGGTGAAAAAATGTGTGCTGAGATTTCAGGAAACTCGTAGTTTTTTGGAAGCTTGGCAACCCATTTCCATGAAAGTGATTTGCGCCAGTCTCTGCTTATGGCTACAACAATAGGAAACAAACCATAGAGACAGAACTTGGAACTACATTATTGTGTCAAGTTTCAAAGAGCTAGCACAAACCGTGCTTGATTTGGAGTTCCAAATACATGTATCCATATAGGAGAAAACAGAGTGAAACCTAAAAATTAAAACTGTTACTGCCAACGAACGGTTTAACCCAGAAGAACAAAATTTGGTGATCCATGTGGGATTGGGGTACTGATCATTACCTGAAAGTGTCATCTAGATTGGGTGAAAAAATGTGTGCTGAGATTTCAGGAGACTCGTAGTTTTTTGGAAGCTTGGCAACCCCTTTCCATGAAAGAGATTTGTGCCAGTCTCTGCATAGGGCTACATCAATAGGAAACAAACCATAGAGATAGAAGTTGGAACTATTTTATTTTGTCAAGTTTCAAAGAGCTAGCACTAACCGTGTTTGATTTAGAGTTCCAAATACATGTATCCATATAGGAGAAAACAGAGTGAAACCTAAAAATTAAAACTGTTACTGCCAACGAACGGTTTAACCTAGAAGAAAGAAATTTGGTGAGCCAAGTGGGATTGGTGTACTGATCATTGCCAGAAAGTGTCATCCAGATTGGGTGAAAAAATGTGTGCTGAGATTTCAGGGAACTCGTAGCTTTTTGGAAGCTTGGCAACCCCTTTCCATGTAAGTGATTTGTGCCAGTCTCTGCTTATGGCTACATCAATAGGAAACAAACCATAGAGTTAGAACTTGGAACTTCTTTATTGTGTCAAGTTTCAAAGAGCTAGCACAAACCGTGTTTGATTTGGAGTTCCAACTACATGAATCCATATAGGAGAAAACAGAGTGAAACCTAAAAATTAAAACTGTTCCTGCCAACGAATGGTTTAACCTAGAAGAACGAAATTTGGTGAGCCAAGTGGGATTGGTGTACTGATCATTTCCTGAAAGTGTCATCCAGACTGGGTGAAAAAATATGTGCTGAGATTTCAGGAAACTCATAGTTTTTTGGAAGCTTGGCAACCCCTTTCCATGAAAGTGATTTACGCCAGTCTCTGCTTATGGCTACATAATAGGAAAAAATCCATAGAGATAGAACTTGGAACTACTTTATTTGGTCAAGTTTCAAAGCGCTAGCACAAACCATGTTTGATTTGGAGTTCCAACTACATGTATCCATATAGGAGAAAACAGAGTGAAACCTAAAAATTAAAACTGTTACTGCCAACGAACGGTTTAACCCAGAAGAACGAAATTTGGTGATCCAAGTGGGATTGGGGTACTGATCATTGCCTGAAAGTGGCATCCAGATTGGGTGAAAAATGTGTGCTTATATTTCAGGAAACTCGTAGTTTTTTGGAAGCTTGGCAACCCCTTTCCATGAAAGTGATTTGTGCCAGTCTCTGTATATGGCTACATCAATAGGAAACAAACCATAGAGACAGAACTTGGAACTACTTTATTGTGTCAAGTTTGAAAGAGCTAGCACAAACCGTGTTTGATTTGGAGTTCCAACTACATGTATCCATATAGGAGAAAACAGAGTGAAACCTAAAAATTCAAACTGTTACTGCCAACGAACTGTTTAACCCAGAAGAACGAAATTTGGTGATCCATGTGGGATTGGGGTACTGATCATTACCTGCAAGTGTTATCAAGATTGGGTGAAAAAATGTGTGCTGAGATTTTAAGAAACTCGTATTTTTTTTGAAGCTTGGCAATCCCTTTCCATTTAAGTGATTTGCGCCAGTTTCTGCTTAGGGCTACATCAGTAGGAAACAAACCATAGAGATAGAACTTGGAACTAATTTATTCTGTCAAATTTAAAAGAGCTAGCACAAACCGTCTTAGATTTAGAGTTCCAAATACATGTATCCATATAGGAGAAAACAGAGTGAAACCTAAAAATTTAAACTGTTACTGCCAACGAACGGTTTAACCTAGAAGAACGAAATTTGGTGAGCCAAGTGGGATTGGGGTACTGATCATTACCTGAAAGTGTCATACAGATTGGGTGAAAAAATGTTTGCTGAGATTTCAGGAAACTCGTAGTATTTGGATGCTTGGCAACCCCTTTGCATGAAATGATTTGCGCCAGTCTCTGCTTAGGGCTACATCAATAGGAAACAAACCATAGAGATAGAACTTGGAACTACTTTATTGTGTCAAGCTTCAAAGTGCTAGCACAAACCGTGTTTGATTTAGAGTTCCAACTACATGTATCCGTATAGGAGAAAACAGAGTGAAACCTAAAAATTAAAACTGTTACTGCCAACGAACGGTTTAACCTACAAGAACGAAATTTGGTGAGCCAAGTGGGATTGGGGTACTGATCATTACCTTCAAGTGTCATCCAGATTGGGTGAAAAAAAGTGTGCTGAGATTTCAGGAAACTCGTCGTTTTTTGGAAGCTTGGCAACCCCTTTCCATGAAAGTGATTTGCGCCAGTCTCTGCTTAGGGCTACATCAATAGGAAACAAACCATAGAGATAGAACTTGGAACTACTTTATTGTGTCAAGTTTCAAAGAGCTAGGACAAACCTTGTTTGATTTAGAGTTCCAACTACATGTATCCTTATAGGAGAAAACGGAGTGAAACCTAAAAATTTAAACTCTTACTGCCAACGAACGGTTTAACCTAGAAGAACGAAATTTGGTGAGCCAAGTGGGATTGGGGTACTGATCATTAACTGAAAGTGTCATCCATATTGGGTGAAAAAATGTGTTCTGAGATTTCCGGGAACTCGTAGTTTTTTGGAAGTTTGGCAACCCCTTTTCATGAAAGTGATTTGCGCCAGTCTCTGCTTAGGGCTACATCAATAGGAAACAAACCATAGAGATAGAACTTGGAACTATTTTATTGTGTCAAGTTTCAAAGAGCTAGCACAAACCGTGTTTGATTTAGAGTTCCAACTACATGTATCCATATAGGAGAAAACGGAGTGAAACCTAAAAATTAAAACTGTTACTGCCAATGAACGGTTTAACCTAGAAGAACGAAATTTGGTGAGCCAAGTGGGATTGGGGTACTGATCATTACCTGAAAGTGTCATACAGATTGATTGAAAAAATGTTTGCTGAGATTTCAGGAAACTCGTAGTATTTGGATGCTTGGCAACCCCTTTCCATGAAAAGATTGGCTTCAGTCTCTGCTTAGGTCTACATCAATAGGAAACAAACCATAGAGATAGAACTTGGAACTACTTTATTGTGTCAAGCTTCAAAGAGCTAGCACAAACCGTGTTTGATTTAGAGTTCCAACTACATGTATCTGTATAGGAGAAAACAGAGTGAAACCTAAAAATTAAAACTGTTACTGCCAACGAACGGTTTAACCTAGAAGAACAAAATTTGGTGAGCCAAGTGGGATTGGGGTACTGATGATTACCTGAAAGTGTGATACAGATTGGGTGAAAAAACGTGTGCTGAGATTTCAGGAAACTCCTAGTTTTTTGGAAGCTTGGCAACCCCTTTCCATGAAAGTGATTTGCGCGAATCTCTGCTTAGGGCTACATCAATAGGAAACAAACCATAGAGATAGAACTTGGAACTGCAATATTGTGTCAAGTTTCAAAGAGCTAGCACAAACCGTGTTTGATTTAGAGTTCCAACTACATGTATCCATATAGAATAAATCAGAGTGAAACTAAAAATTAAAACTGTTACTGCCAACGAACTGTTTAACCTAGAAGAACAAAATTTGGTGAGCCAAGTGGGATTGGGGTACTGATCATTACCTGAAAGTGTCATCAAGATTGGGTGAAAAAATGTGTGCTGAGATTTCAGGAAACTTGTTGTTTTTTGGAAGTTTCGCAACCCCTTTCCATGAAAGTGATTTGCGCCGGTCTCTGCTTAGGGCTACATCAATAGGAAACTAACCATAGAGATAGAACTTGGAACTACTTTATTGTGTCAGGTTTCAAAGAGCTAGAACAAGCCGTGTTTGATTTAGAGTTCCAACTACATGTATCCATATAGGAGAAAACAGACTGAAACCTAAAAATTAAAACTGTTACTGTCAACGAACGGTTTAACCTAGAAGAACGAAATTTCGTGAGCCAAGTGGGATTGGGGTACTGATCATTACCTGAAAGTGTCATCTAGATTGGGTGAAAAAATGTGTGCTGAGATTTCATGAAACACGTAGCTTTTTGAAGCTTGGCAACCACTTTCCATGAAAGTGATTTGCGCCAGTCTCTGCTTATGGCTACATCAATAGGAAACAAACCATAGAGATAGAACTTGGAACTACTTTATTGTGTCAAGTTTCAAAGAGCTAGCAGAAACCGTGTTTGATTTGGAGTTCCAACTACATGTATCCATATAGGAGAAAACAGAGTGAAACCTAAAAATTAAAACTGTTACTGCCAACGAACGGTTTAACCAAGAAGAACAAAATTTGGTGATCCATGTGGGATTGGGATACTGATCATTACCTGAAAGTGTCATCTAGATTGGGTGAAAAAATGTGTGCTGAGATTTCAGGAAACTCGTAGTTTTTTGGTAGCTTGGCAACCCCTTTCCATGAAAGTGATTTGCGCCAATATCTGCTTAGGGCTACATCAATAGGAAACAAACCATAGAGATTGAACTTGGAACTACTTTATTGTGTCAAGTTTCAAAGAGCTAGCACAAACCGTCTTTGATTTAGAGTTCCAACTACATGTATCCATATAGAAGAAAACAGAGTGAAACCTAAAAATTAAAACTGTTACTGCCAACGTACGGTTTAAACTAGAAGAACGAAATTTGGTGAGCCAAGTGGGATTGGGGAACTGATCATTACCTGAAAGTGTCATCAAGATTGGGTGAAAAAATATGTGCTGAGATGTCAGGAAACTCGTAGTTTTTTGGAAGCTTGGCAACTCCTTTCCATGAAAGTGATTTGCGCCAGTCTCTGCTTAGGGCTTCATCAATAGGAAACAAACCATAGAGATAGAACTTGGAACTACCTTATTGTGTCAAGTTTCAAAGAGCTAGCACAAAACGTGTTTGATTTAGAGTTCCAACTACATGTATCCATATAGGAGAAAACAGAGTGAATCCTAAAAATTAAAACTGTTACTGCAAAAGAATGGTTTAACCTAGAAGAACGAAATTTGGTGAGCCCAGTGGGATTTGGGTACTGATCATTACCTGAAAGTGTCATCCGGATTGGGAGAAAAAATGTGTGCTGAGATTTCAGGAAACTCGTAGTTTTTTGGAAGCTTTGCAACACCTTTCCATGAAAGTAATTTGCGCCAGTCTCTGCTTATGGCTACATCAATAGGAAAAAAACCATAGAGATAGAACTTGGAACTACATTACTGTGTCAAGTTTCAAAGAGCTACCACAAACCGTGTTTGATTTAGAGTTCCAACTACAAGTATCCATATAGGAGAAAACAGAGTGAAACCTAAAAATTAAAACTGTTACTGCCAACGAACGGTTTAAACTAGAAGAACGAAATTTGGTGAGCCAAGTGGGACCGGGGTACTGATCATTACCTGAAAGTGTCATCAAGCTTGGGTGAAAAAATGTGAGCTGAGATTTCAGAAAACTCGTCGTTTTTTGGAAGCTTGGCAACCCCTTTCCATGAAAGTGATTTGCACCAGTCTCTGCTTAGGGCTACATCAATAGGAAACAAACCATAGAGATAGAACTTGGAACTACTTTATTGTGTCAAGTTTCAATGAGCTAGCACAAACCGTATTTGATTTAGAGTTACAACTACATGTATCCATATAGGAATAAACAGAGTGAAACCTAAAAATTAAAACTGTTACTGCCAAAGAATTGTTTAACCTAGAAGAACAAAATTTGTTGAGCCATGTGGGATTGGGGTACTGATCATTACCTGAAAGTGTCATCCAGATTGGGTGAAAAAAATGTGTGCTGAGATTTCAGGAAACTCGTAGATTTTTGGAAGCTTTGCAACACCTTTCCATGAAAGTGATTTGCACGAGTCTCTGCTTAGGGCTACGTCAATATGAAACAAACCATAGAGATAGAACTTGGAACTACTTTATTGTGTCAAGTTTGCAAGAGCTAGCACAAACCGTCTTTGATTTAGAGTTCCAACGACATGTATCCATATATGAGAAAACAGAGTGAAACCTAAAAATTAAAACTGTTACTGCCAACGAACGGTTTAACCTAGAAGAACGAAATTTGGTGAGCCAAGTGGGATTGGGGTACTGATCATTAACTGAAAGTGTCATCCGGATTGGGAGAAAAAATGTGTGCTGAGATTTCAGGAATCTCGTTTTTTGGAAGCTTGGCAACCACTTTCCATGAAAGTGATTTGCGCCGGTCTCTGCTTAGGGCTACATCAATAGGAAAAAACCATAGAGATAGAACTTGGAACTACTTTATTGTGTCAGGTTTCAAAGAGCTAGAACAAACCGTGTTTGATTTAGAGTTCCAACTACATGTATCCATATAGGAGAAAACAGACTGAAACCTAAAAATTAAAACTGTTACTGTCAACGAACGGTTTAACCTAGAAGAACGAAATTTGGTGAGCCAAGTGGGATTGGTGTACTGATCATTACCTGAAAGTGTTCTGGATTAGGAGAAAAAATGTGTGCTTTGATTTCATGAAACTCTTAGTTTTTTGGAAGCTTGGCAACCCCCTTCCATGAAAGTAATTTGCGCCAGTCTCTGCTTATGGCTACATCAATATTAAACAAACCATAGAGATAGAACATGGAACTACTTTATTGTGTCAAGTTTCAAAGAGCTAGCACAAACCGTCTTTGACTTAGAGTTCCAACTACATGTATCCATATAGGAGAAAACAGAGTGAAACCTAAAAATTAAAACTGTTACTGCCAACGAATGGTTTAACCTAGAAGAACGAAATTTGGTGAGCCAATGGGATTGGGGTACTGATCATTACCTGAAAGTGTCATCAAGCTTGGGTGAAAAAATGTGAGCTGAGATTTCAGGAAACTCGTCGTTTTTTGGAAGCTTGGCAACCCCTTTCCATGAAAGTGATTTGCACCAGTCTCTGCTTAGGGCTACATCAATAGGAAACAAACCATAGAGATAGAAGTTGGAACTACTTTATTGTGTCAAGTTCCAAAGAGCTAGCACAAACCGTTTTTGATATAGTGTTCCAACTACATGTATCCATATAGGAGAAATCAGAGTGAAACCTAAAAATAAAAACTGTTACTGCCAACGAACCGTTTATACTAGAAGAATGAAATTTCGTGAGCCAAGTAGGATTGGGGTACTGATCATTACCTGAAAGTGTCATCAAGATTGGGTGAAAAAATGTGTGCTGAGATTTCAGGAAACTCGTAGTTTTTTGGAAGATTGTCAACCCCTTTCCATGAAAGTGATTTGAGCCAGGCTCTGGATATGGCTACATCAATAGGAAACAAACCATAGAGATAGAACTTGGAACTGCAATATTGTGTCAAGTTTCAAAGAGCTAGCACAAACCGTGGTTGATTTAGAGTTCCAACTACATGTATCCATATTGAATAAATCAGAGTGAAACTAAAAATTAAAACTGTTACTGCCAACGAACTGTTTAACCTAGTAGAACAAAATTTGGTGAGCCAAGTGGGATTGGGGTACTGATCATTACCTGAAAGTGTCATCTAGATTGGGTGAAAAAATGTGTGCTGAGATTTCAGGAAACGTGTAGTTTTTTGGAAGTTTCGCAACCCCTTTTCATGAAAGTGATTTGCGCCGGTCTCTGCTTAGGGCTACATCAATAGGAAACAAACCATAGAGATAGAACTTGGAACTACTTTATTGTGTCAGGTTTCAAAGAGCTAGAACAAACCGTGTTTGATTTAGAGTTCCAACTACATTTATCCATATAGGAGAAAACAGAGTGAAACCTAAAAATTAAAACTGTTACTGTCAACGAACGGTTTAACCTAGAAGAACGAAATTTGGTGAGCCAAGTGGGATTGGTGTACTGATCATTACCTGAAAGTGTTCTGGATTGGGAGAAAAAATGTGTGCTTTGATTTCATGAAACTCGTAGTTTTTTTGAAGCTTGGCAACCCCCTTCCATGAAAGTAATTTGCGCCAGTCTCTGCTTATGGCTACATCAATAGGAAATAAACCATAGAGATAGAACTTGGAACTACTTTATTGTGTCAAGTTTCAAAGAGCTAGCCCAAACCGTCTTTGACTTAGAGTTCCAACTACATGTATCCATATAGGAGAAAACAGAGTGAAACCTAAAAATTAAAACTGTTACTGCAAACGAACGGTTTAACCTAGAAGAACGAAATTTGGTGAGCCAAGTGGGATTGGGGTACTGATCATTAACTGAAAGTGTCATCCGGATTGGGAAAAAAAATGTGTGCTGAGATTTCAGGAATCTCGTAGTTTTTTGGAAGCTTGGCAACCCCTTTCCATGAGAGTGATTTGCGCCAGTCTCTGCAAAGGACTACATCAATAGGAAACAAACCATAGAGATAGAACATGGAACTACTTTATTGTGTCAAGTTTCAAAGAACTAGCACAAACCGTGTTTGATTTAGAGTTCCAACTACATGTATCCATATAGGAGAAATCAGAGTGAAACCTATAAATTAAAACTGTTATTGCCAACGAACGGTTTAAACTAGAAGAACGAAATTTGGTGAGCCAAGTGGGATCGGGGTACTGATCATTACCTGAAAGTGTCACCAAGTTTGGGTGAAAACATGTGAGCTGAGATTTCAGGAAACTCGTCGGTTTTTGGAAGCTTGGCAACCCCTTTCCATGAAAGTGATTTGCGCCAGTCTCTGCTTATGGCTACATCAATAGGAAAAAAACCATAGAGATAGAACTTGGAACTACTTTATTGTGTCAAGTTTCAAAGCGCTAGCACAAACCGTTTTTGATATAGTGTTCCAACTACATGTATCCATATAGGAGAAAACAGAATGAAACTTAAAAATTAAAACTGTTACTGCCAACAAACGGTTTAACCTAGAAGAATGAAATTTGGTGAGACAAGTGGGATTGCGGTACTGATCATTACCTGAAAATGTCATCAAGATTGGGTGAAAAAATGTGTGCTGAGATGTCAGGAAACTCGTCGTTTTTTGGAAGCTTGGCAACCCCTTTCCATGAAAGTGATTTGCGCCAGTCTCTGCTTAGGGCTACATCAATAGGCAACAAACCATAGAGATAGAACATGGAACTACTTTATTGTGTCAAGTTTCAAAGAGCTAGCACAAACCGTGTTTGATTTAGAGTTCCAAATACATGTATCCATATAGGAGAAATCAGAGTGAAACCTAAAAATTAAAACTGTTACTGCCAACGAACGGTTTAAACTAGAAGAACGAAATTTGGTGAGCCAAGTGGGATTGCGGTACTGATCATTACCTGAAAGTGTCATCAAGATTGGGTGAAAAAATGTGTGCTGAGATGTCAGGAAACTCGTCGTTTTTTGGAAGCTTGGCAACCCCTTTCCATTAAAGTGATTTGCGCCAGTCTCTGCCTAGGGCTACATCAATAGGAAACAATCCATAGAGATAGAACTTGGAACTACTTTATTGTGTCAAGTTTCAAAGAGCTAGCACAAACCATCTTTGATTTAGAGTTCCAACTACATGTATTCATATAGGAGAAAACAGAGTGAAACCTAAAGATTAAAACTGTTACTGCCAACGAATGGTTTAACCTAGAAGAACGAAATTTGTTTAGCAAAGTGGGATTGGGGTACTGATCTTTACGAGAAAGTGTCATCAAGTTTGGGTGAAAAAATGTGTGCTGAGATTTCAAAAATCTCGTAGTTTTTTGGAAGCTTGGCAACCCATTTCCATGAAAGTGATTTGTGCAGATCTCTGCTTAGGACTACATAAATAGGAAACAAACCATAGAGATAGAACTTGGAACTACATTATTGTGTCAAGTTTCAAAGAGCTAGCACAAACCGTGTTTGATTTAGAGTTCCAAATACATGTATCCATATAGGAGTAAACAGAGTGAAACCTAAAAATTAAAACTGTTACTGCCAACAAACGGTTTAACCTAGAATAAGGAAATTTGGTGAGCCAAGTGGGATTGGGGTACTGATCATTACCTGCAAGTGTCATCAAGTTCGGGTGAAAAAATGTGTGCTGAGATGTCAGGAAACTCGTCGTTTTTTGGAAGCTTGGCAACCCCTTTCCATGAAAGTGATTTGCGCCAGTCTCTGCTTAGGGCTACATCAATAGGAAACAAACCATAGAGATAGAACTTGGAACTATTTTATTGTGTCAAGTTTCAAAGAGCTAGCACAAACCGTGTTTGATTTAGAGTTCCAAATACATGTATCCATATAGGAGAAAACAGAGTGAAACCTAAAAATTTAAACTGTTACTGCCAACGAATGGTTTAACCTAGAAGAACGAAATTTGTTGAGCCAAGTCGGATTGCAGTACTGATCATTTCCTGAACGTCTCATCAAGATTGGCTGAAAAAATGGGTGCTGAGATTTCAGGAAACTCGTAGTTTTTTGGAAGCTTGGCAACCCCTTTCCATGAAAGTGATTTGCGCCAGTCTCTGCTTAGGGCTACATCAATAGAAAACAAACCATAGAGGTAGAACTTGGAACTACTTTATTGTGTCAAGTTTCAAAGAGCTAGCACAAACCGTGTTTGATTTAGAGTTCCGACTACATGTATCCATATAGGAGAAAACAGTGTGAAACCTAAAAATTAAAACTGTTACTGCCAACGAACCGTTTAACCTAGAAGAACGAAATTTAGTGAGCCAAGTGGGATTGGGGTACTGATCATTACCTGAAAGTGTCATCAACATTGGGTGAAAAAATGTGTGCTGAGATTTCAGGAAACTCGTCATTTTTTGGAAGCTTGGCAACCCCTTTCCATTAAAGTTATTTGCGCCAGTCTCTGCTTAAAGCTACATCAATAGGAAACAAACCATAGAGATAGAAGTTGGAACTACTTTATTGTGTCAAGTTCCAAAGAGCTAGCACAAACACTTTTTGATATAGTGTTCCAACTACATGTATCCATATAGGAGAAATCAGAGTGAAACCTAAAAATTAAAACTGTTACTGCCAACGAACCATTTATACTAGAAGAATGAAATTTCGTGAGCCAAGTAGGATTGGGGTACTGATCATTACCTGAAAGTGTCATCAAGATTGGGTGAAAAAATGTGTGCTGAGATTTCAGGAAACTCGTAGTTTTTTGGAAGCTTGTCAACCCCTTTCCATGAAAGTGATTTGCGCCAGTCTCTGCTTAGGGCTACATCAATAGGAAACAAACCATAGAGATAGAACTTGGAACTACATTATTGTGTCAAGTTTGAAAGAGCTAGCACAAACCGTGTTTGATTTAGAGTTCCAACTACATGTATCCATATAGGAGAAAACAGAGTGAAACCTAAAAATTAAAACTGTTACTGCAAAAGAACGGTTTAACCTAGAAGAACGAAATTTGGTGAGCCAAGTGGGATTTGAGTACTGATCATTACCTGAAAGTGTCATCCGGATTGGGAGAAAAAATGTGTGCTGAGATTGCAGGAAACTCGTAGTTTTTTGGAAGCTTTGCAACACCTTTCCATGAAAGTAATTTGTGCCAGTCTCTGCTTATGGCTACATCCATAGGAAAAAAACCATAGAGATAGAACTTGGAACTACATTATTGTGTCAAGTTTCAAATAGCTAGCACAAACCGTGTTTTATTTAGAGTTCCAACTACAAGTATCCATATAGGAGAAAACAGAGTGAAACCTATAAATTAAAACTGTTACTGCCAACGAACGGTTTAAACTAGAAGAACGAAATTTGGTGAGCCAAGTGGGATCACGGTACTGATCATTACCTGAAAGTGTCACCAAGCTTGGGTGAAAAAATGTGACCTGAGATATCAGGAAACTCGTCGTTTTTTGGAAGCTTGGCAACCCCTTTTTATGAAAGTGATTTGCGCCAGTCTCTGCTTAGGGCTACATCAATAGGAAAAAAACCATAGAGATAGAACTTGGAACTACTTTATTGTGTCAAGTTTCAAAAAGCTAGCACAAACCGTTTTTGATATAGTGTTCCAAGTATATGTATCTATATAGGAGAAAACAGAATGAAACTTAAAAATTAAAACTGTTACTGCCAACAAACGGTTTAACCTAGAAGAATGAAATTTGGTGAGACAGGTGGGATTGGGGAACTGATCATTACCTGAAAGTGTCATGATTATTGGGTGAAAAAATGTTTGCTGAAATTTGAGGAAACTCGTAGTATTTTGGAAGCTTGTCAACCCCTTTCCATGAAAGGGGTTGACAAGCCAGTCTCTGCTCAGGGCTACATCAATAGGAAACAAACCATAGAGATAGAACATGGAACTACATTATTGTGTCAAGTTTCAAAGAGCTAGCACAAACCGTGTTTGATTTAGAGTTCCAAATACATGTATCCATATAGGAGAAAACAGAGTGAAACCTAAAAATTTAAACTGTTACTGCCAACGAATGGTTTAACCTAGAAGAACGAAATTTGTTGAGCCAAGTCGGATTGCAGTACTGATCATTTCCTGAACGTCTCATCAAGATTGGCTGAAAAAATGGGTGCTGAGATTTCAGGAAATTCGTAGCTTTTTGGAAGCTTGGTAACTTCTTTCCATGAAAGTGATTTGCGCCGGTCTCCGCTTACGGCTACATCATTAGAAAACAAACCATAGAGATAGAACTTGGAACTACTTTATTGTGTCAAGTTTCAAAGAGCTAGCACAAACCGTGTTTGATTTAGAGTTCCAAATATATGTATCCTTATAGGAGAAATCAGAGTGAAACCTAAAAATTAAAACTGTTACTTCCAACGAACGGTTTAAAATAGAAAAAAAAATTTGGTGAGCCAAGTGGGATTGGTGTACTGATCATTACCTGAAAGTATCATCAAGCTTGGGTGAAAAAATGTGAGCTGAGATTTCAGGAAACTCGTCGTTTTTTGGAAGCTTGGCAACCCCTTTCAATGAAAGTGATTTGGGCCAGTCTCTGCTTAGGGCTACATCAATAGGAAATAAACCATAGAGATAGAACATGGAACTACTTTATTGTGTCAAGTTTCAAAGAGCTAGCAAAAACAGTGTTTGATTTAGAGTTCCAACTACATGTATCCATATGGGAGAAAACAGAGTGAAACCTAAAAATTCAAACTGTTACTGCCAACAAACGGTTTAAACTAGAAGAACGAAATTTGGTGAGCCAAGTGGGATTGGGGTACTGATCATTACCTGATAGTGTCATCAAGATTGGGGGAAAAAATGTGTGCTGAGATTTCAGGAACCTCGTAGTTTTTTGGAAGCTTGGCAACCCCTTTCAATGAAAGTGAATTGCGCCAGTCTCTGCTTAGGGCTACATCAATAGGAAACAAACCATAGAGATAGAACTTGGAACTAATTTATTGTGTCAAGTTTCAAAGAGCTAGCACAGACCGTTTTTGATTTAGAGTTCCAACTACATGTATCCATATAGGAGAAAACAGAGTGAAACCTAAAAATTAAAACTGTTACTGTCAACGAACGGTTTAACCTAGAAGAACGAAATTTGGTGAGCCAAGTGTGATTGGGGTACTGATCAGTAACTGAAAGTGTCATCCGGATTGGGAGAAAAAATGTGTGCTTAGATTTCATGAAACTCGTAGTTTTTTGGAAGCTTGGCAACCCCTTTCCATGAAAGTAATTAGTGCCAGTCTCTGCTTACTGCTACATCAATAGGAAACAAACCATATGGATAGAACTTGGAACTACATTATTGTGTCAAGTTTCAAAGAGCTAGCACAAACCGTTTTTGATATAGTGTTCCAACTACATGTATCCATATAGGAGAAAACAGAGTGAAACCTAAAAATTAAAACTGATACTGCCAACGAACGGTTTAACCTAGAAGAACGAAATTTGGTGAGCCAAATGGGATTGGGGTACTGATCATTACCTGAAAGTGTCATCAAGTTTGGGTGAAAAAATGTGTGCTGAGATATCAGGAAACTCGTTTTTTGGAAGCGTGGCAACCCCTTTCCATGAAACAGATTTGCGCCAGTCTCTGCTTCGGGCTACATCAATAGGAAACAAACCATAGAGATAGAACTTGGTACTTCTTTATTGTGTCAAGTTTCAAAGAGCTAGCACAAACCGTGTTTGATTTAGAGTTCCAACTACTTGTATCCATATAGGAGAAAACAGAGTGAAACCTAAAAATTAACTGTTACTGTCAACGAACGGTTTAACCTAGAAGAACGAAATTTGGTGAGGCAAGTGGGATTAGGGTACTGATCATTACCTAAAGTGCCATCAAGATTGGGTGAAAAAATGTGTGCTGAGATTTCAGGAAACTCGTAGTTTTTTGGAAGTTTCACTACCCCTTTCCATGAAAGTGATTTGCGCCGGTCTCTGCTTAGGGCTACATCAATAGGAAAAAAACCATAGAGATAGAACTTGGAACTACTTTATTGTGTCGAGATTCAAAGACCTAGCACAAACCGTGTTTGATTTAGAGTTCTAACTACATGTATCCATATAGGAGAAAACAGAGTGAAACCTAAAAATTTAATTTTTTACTGTCAACGAACGGTTTAACCTAGAAGAACGAAATTTGGTGAGCCAAGTGGGATTGGGGTACTGATCATTACCTGAAAGTGTCATCAAGATTGGGTGAAAAAATATGTGATGAGATTTCAGGAAACTCGTCGTTTTTTGGAAGCTTGGCAACCCCTTTCCATGGAAGTGATTTGTGCCGGTCTCTCGTTACGGCTACATCAAGGGAAACAAACCATAGTGATAGAACTTGGAACTATTTTATTGTGTCAAGTTTCAAAGAGCTAGCACAAACCGTGTTTTATTTAGAGTTCCAAATACATGTATCCATATAGGAGAAACAGAGTGAAACCTAAAAATTAAAAGTGTTACTGCCAACGAATGGTTTAACCTAGAAGAACGAAATTTGGTGAGCCAATTGGGAATGGGGTACTTATCATTACCTGAAAGTGTCATCAAGATTGGGTGAAAAAATATGTGATGAGATTTCAGGAAACTCATAGTGTTTTGGAAGCTTGGCAACCCCTTTCCATGAAAGTGATTTGGGCCATTCTCTGCTTAGGGCTACATCAATAGGAAACAAACCATAGAGATAGAACTTGGAACTACTTTATTGTGTCAAGTTTCAAAGAGCTAGCACAAACCGTGTTTGATTTAGAGTTCCAACAACATGTATACATATTGGAGAAAACAGAGTGAAACCTAAAAATTAAAACTGTTACTGCCAACGAACGATTTAACCTAGAAGAACGAAATTTGGTGAGCCAAGTGGGATTGGGGTACAGATCATTACCTGAAAGTGTCATCAATACTGGGTTGAAAAATGTTTGCTGAGATTTCAGGAAACTCCTACTTTTTTGGAAGCATGGCAACGCCTTTCCATGAAACTGATTTGCGCCAGTCTCTGCTTAGGGCTACATCAATAGGAAACAAACCATAGAGATAGAACTTGGAACTAATGTATTTCTTCAAGTTTCAAAGAGCTAGCACAAACCGTGTTTGATTTAGAGTTCCAAGTACATGTATCCATATAGGATAAAACAGAGTGAAACCTAAAAATTAAACTGTTACTACCAACGAACGATTTAACCTAAAAGAATGAAATTTGGTGAGCAAAGTGGCATTGTGGTACTGATCATTACATGAAAGTGTCATCAAGATTGGGTGAAAAAATGTGTGCTGAGATTTCAGGAAACACGTCGTTTTTTGGAAGCTTGGCAACCCCTTTCCATGAAAGAGATTTGTGCCAGTCTCTGCTTAGGGCTACATCAATAGGAAACAAACCATAGAGACAGAACTTGGAACTACTTTATTGTGTCAAGTTTCAAAGAGCTAGCACAAACAGTGTTTGATTTAGAGTTCCAACTACATGTATCCATATGGGAGAAAACAGAGTGAAACCTAAAAACTAAAACCGTTACTGCCAATGAACGGTTTAACCTAGAAGAACGAAATTTGGTGAGCCAAGTGGGATTGGGGTACTGATCATTACCTGAAGGTGTCATCAAGATTGGGTAATAAAATGTGTGCTGAGATTTCAGGAAACTCGTAGTTTTTTGGAAGCTTGGCAACCCCTTTCCATGAAAGTGATTGGCGCCAGTCTCTGCTTAGGGATACATCAGTAGGAAACAAACCATAGAGATAGAACTTGGAACTACATTATTGTGTCAAGTTTCAAAGAGCTAGCACGAACCGTGTTTGATTTAGAGTTCCAACCACATGTATCCATATAGGAGAAAACAGACTGAAACCTAAAAATTTAAACTGTTACTGCCAACGAACGGTTTAACATAGAAGAACGAAATTTGGTGAGCCAAGTGGGACTGGGGTAATGATCATTACCTAAAAGTGTCATCAAAATTGAGTCAAAAAATGTGTGCTGAAATTTTAGGAAACTCGCAGTTTTTTGGAAGCTTGGCAACCCCTTTCCATGGAAGTGATTTGTGCTGGCCTCTGCTTACGGCTACATCAATAAAAAACAAACCATAGTGATACAACTTGGAACTATTTTATTGTGTCAAGTTTCAAAGAGCTAGCACAAACCGTGTTTGATTTAGAGTTCCAACCACATGTATCCATATAGGAGAAAACAGAGTGAAACCTAAAAATTTGAACTGTTACTGCCAACGAACGGTTTAACATAGAAGAACGAAATATGGTGAGCCAAGTAGGATTGGGGTACTGATCATTACCTGAAAGTGTCATCAAGATTGGGAGAAAAAATTTGTACTGAGATTTCAGGAAACTCGTAATTTTTTAGAAGCTTGGCATCCCCTTTCCATGAAAGTGATTGCGCCAGTCTCTCCTGAGGGCTACATCAATAGGAAACAATCCATAGAGATGGAACATTTAACTACTTTATTGTGTCAAATTTCAAAGAGCTAGCTCAAACCGTGTTTGATTTAGAGTACCAACTACATGTATCCATATAGGAGAAAACAGAGTGAAACCTAACAATTAAAATCATTACTGCCAACGAACGGTTTAACCTAGAAGAACGAAATTTAGTGAGCCAAGTGGGATTTAGTACTGATCATTACCTGAAAGTGTCATCAAGACTGGGTGAAAAAAATGTGTGCTGAGATTTCAGGAATCTCGTAGTTTTTTAGAAGCTTGTAAACCCATTTCCATGAAAGTGATTTACGCCAGTCTCTGCTTAGGGCTACATCAATAGGTAACAAAGCATAGAGATAGAATTGGAATTACTTTATTGTGTCAAGTTTCAAAGAGCTAGCACAAACCGTGTTTCATTTAGAGTTCCAACTACATGTATCCATATAGGAGAAAAGAGAGTGAACCTGAAAATTAAAACTGTTACTGCCAACGAACAGTTTTACCTAGAAGAAGGAAATTTGGTGAGCCAAGTGGAATTGGGGTACTGATCATTACCTGAAAGTGTCATCAAGATTGGGTGAAAAAATGTGTGCTGAGATTTCAGGAAACTCGTAGTTTTTTGGAAGGTTGGCAACCCCTTTCCATGAAAGTGATTTGCGCCAGTCTCTCCTTAGGGCTACATCAATACGAAACGTACCATAGAAATAGAACTTGGAACTACTTTATTGTGTCAAGTTTCAAAGAGCTAGGACAAACCGTGTTTGATTTAGAGTTCCAACTACATGTATCCATATAGGGGAAAACAGAGTGAAACCTCAAAATTAAAACTGTTACTGCCAACGAATGGTTTAACCTAGAAGAACGAAATTTGGTGAGCCAAGTGGGATTGGGGTACTGATCATTACCTGAAAGTGTCACCAAGACTGGATGAAAAAACGTGCGCTGAGTTTTCAGGAAACTCGTAGTTTTTTAGAAGCTTGGCAACCCCTTTCCATGAAAGGGATTTTCGCCAGTCTCTGCTTAGGGCTACATCAATAGGAAACAAACCTTAGAGATACTACTTGGAACTACTTTATTGTGTCAAGTTTCAAAGAGCTTGCATAAACCGCCTTTGATTTAGAATTCCAACTACATGTATCCATATAGGAGAAAACAGAGTGAAACCTAAAAATTAAAAATCTTACTGCCAATGAACGGTTTAACCTAGAAGAACGAAATTGGGTGAGCCAAGTGGGATTGGGGTACTGATCATTACCTGAAAGTGTCATCAAGACTGGGTGAAAAAATATGTGCGGTGATTTCAGGAAACTCGTAGTTTCTTGGAAGCTTGGCAACCCCTTTCCATGAAAGTGATTTGTGCAGGTCTCTGCTTACAGGTACGTCAATCTGAAATAAACCATAGAGATAGAACTTGGAACTACTTTATTGTTTCAAGTTTCAAAGATCTAGCACAAACCGTGTTTGATTTAGAGTTCCAAATACATGTAACCATATAGGAGAAAACAGATTGAAACCTAAAAATTAAAACTGTTACTGCCAACGAACGGTTTAACATTGAAGAACAAAATATGGTGAGCCAAGTGGGATTGGGGTTCTCATCATTACCTGAAAGTGTCATCCAGATTGGGTGAAAAAATGTGTGCTGAGATTTCAGGAAACTCGTAGTTTTTTGGAAGCTTGGCAACCCTTTCATGAAAGTGATTTGCGCAAGTCTCTGCTTAGGGATACATCAATAGGAAACAAACCTTAGAGATACTACTTGGAACTACTTTATTGTGTCAAGTTTCAAAGAGCTTGCATAAACCGCCTTTGATTTAGAATTCCAACTACATGTATCCATATAGGAGAAAACAGAGTGAAACCTAAAAATTAAAAATCTTACTGCCAATGAATGGTTTAACCTAGAAGAACGAAATTTGGTGAGCCAAGTGGGATTAGGGGTACTGATCATTACATGAAAGTGTCATCAAGACTGGGTGAAAAAATGTGTGCGAGGATTTCAGGAAACTCGTAGTTTCTTGGAAGCTTGGCAACCGCTTTCCATGAAAGTGATTTGAGCCGGACCCTGCTTAGGGCTACATCAATAGGAAACAAACCATATAGATAGAATTTGGAACTATTTTATTGTGTCAAGTTTCAAAGAGCTAGCATAAACCGTCTTTGATTTAGAGTTCCAAATGCATGTATCCATATAGGAGAAAACAGAGTGAAACCTAAAAATTAAAACTGTTACTGCCAACGAACGGTTTAACCTAGAAGAACGAAATATGGTGAGCCAAGTAGGATTAAGGTACTGATCATTACCTGAAAGTGTCATCAAGATTGGGTGAAAAAATTTGTACTGAGATTTCAGGAAACTCGTAATTTTTTAGAAGCTTGGCATCCCCTTTCCATGAAAGTGATTGTGCCAGTCTCTCCTTAGGGCTACATCAATAGGAAACAATCCATAGAGATGGAACATTTAACTACTTTATTGTGTCAAATTTCAAAGAGCTAGCTCAAACCGTGTTTGATTTAGAGTACAAAATACATGTATCCATATAGGAGAAAACAGAGTGAAACCTAACAATTAAAATCATTACTGCCAACGAACGGTTTAACCTAGAAGAACGAAATTTAGTGAGCCAAGTGGGATTTAGTACTGATCATTACCTGAAAGTGTCATCAAGACTGGGTGAAAAAATGTGTGCTGAGATTTCAGGAAACTCGTAGTTTTTTAGAAGCTTGGCAACCCCTTTCCATGAAAGTGATTTGCGCCAGTCTCTGCTTAGGGCTACGTCACTAGGAAACAAGCCATAGAGATAGAACTTGGAACTACTTTATTGTGTCAAGTTGCAAAGAGCTACAACAAACCGTGTTTGATTTAGAGTTCCAAATACATGTATCCATATAGGAGAAAACAGAGTGAAACCTAAAATTTAAAACTGTTACTGCCAACGAACGGTTTAACCTAGAAGAACAAAATTTGGTGAGCCAAGTGGGATTGGGGTACTGATCATTACCTGAATGTGTCACCAAGATAGGGTGAAAAAATATGTGCTGAGATTTCAGGAAACTCCTAGCTTTTTGGAAGCTTGGCAACCCCTTTCAATGAAAGTGATTTGCGCAGGTCTCTGCTTAGGGGTATGTCAATAGGAAGCAAACCATAGAGTTAGAACTTGGAACTACTTTATTGTGTCAAGTTTCAAAGAGCTAGCACAAACCGTGTTTGATTTAGATTCCCAACTACATGTATCCATATAGGAGAAAAGAGAGTGAACCTGAAAATTAAAACTGTTACTGCCAACGAACAGTTTTACCTAGAAGAAGGAAATTTGGTGAGCCAAGAGGAATTGGGGTACTGATCATTACCTGAAAGTGTCATCCAGATTGGGTGAAAAAATGTGTGCTGAGATTTCAGGAAACTCGTAGTTTTTTAGAAGCTTGGCAACCCCTTTCCATGAAAGGGATTTCTGCCAGTCTCTTATTAGGGCTACATCAATAGGAAACAAACCATAGAAATAGAATTTGGAACTACTTTATTGGGTCAAGTTTCAAAGAGCTAGCACAAACCGTGTTTGATTTAGAGTTCCAACTACATGTATCCATATAGGAGAAAACAGAGTGAAACCTAAATATTAAAACTGTTACTGCCAACGAACGGTTAAACCTAAAAGAATGAAATTTGGTGAGCCAAGTGGGATTGGGGTACTGATCATTACCTGAAAGTGTCATCAATACTGGGTGAAAAAATGTGTGCGGGGATTTCACGTAACTCGTAGTTTCTTGGAAGCTTGGCAACCCCTTTCCATGAAAGTGATTTGTGCCAGTCTCTCCTTAGGGCTACATCAATAGGAAAGAAACCATAGAGATAGAACTTGGAACTACTTTATTGTGTCAAGTTTCAAGGAGCTAGCACAAACCGTGTTTGATTTAGAGTTCCAACTACATGTATCCATATAGGAGAAAAGAGAGTGAACCTAAAAATTCAAACTGTTACTGCCAACGAATGGTTTAACCTAGAAGAACGAAATTTGGTGAGCCAAGTGGGATTGGGGTACTGATCATTACCTGAAAGTGTCATCAAGACTGGGTGAAAAAATGTGTGATGAGATTTCAGGAAACTCGTAGTGTTTTGGAAGCTTGGCAACCCCTTTCCATGAAAGTGATTTGCGCCAGTCTCTGCTTAGGGCTACATCAATAGAAAACAAACCATAGAGACAGAACTTGGAACTACTTTATTGTGTCAAGTTTCAAAGAGCTAGCACAAACCGTGTTTGATTTAGAGTTCCAACTACATGTATCCATATTGGCGAAAACAGAGTGAAAACTAAAAATTAACACTGTTACTGCCAACGAACGGTTTAACCTAGAAGAACGACATTTGGTGAGCCAAGTGGGATTGGGGTACTGATCATTACCTGAAAGTGTCATCAAGATTGGGTGAAAAAATGTGTGCTGATATTTCAGGAAACTCGTAGTTTTTTAGAAGCTTGGCAACCCCTTTCCATGAAAGTGATTTGCGCCAGTCTCTGCTTAGGGCTACGTCACTAGGAAACAAGCCATAGAGATAGAACTTGGAACTACTTTATTGTGTCAAGTTTCAAAGAGCTAGGACAAACCGTGTTTGATTTAGAGTTCCAACTACATGTATCCATATAGGGGAACACAGAGTGAAACCTCAAAATTAAAACTGTTATTGCCAACGAACGGTTTAAACTAGAAGAACGAAATTTGGTGAGCCAAGTGGGATCGGGGTACTGATCATTACCTGAAAGTGTCACCAAGTTTGGGTGAAAACATGTGAGCTGAGATTTCAGGAAACTCGTCGGTTTTTGGAAGCTTGGCAACCCCTTTCCATGAAAGTGATTTGCGCCAGTCTCTGCTTATGGCTACATCAATAGGAAAAAAACCATAGAGATAGAACTTGGAACTACTTTATTGTGTCAAGTTTCAAAGCGCTAGCACAAACCGTTTTTGATATAGTGTTCCAACTACATGTATCCATATAGGAGAAAACAGAATGAAACTTAAACATTAAAACTGTTACTGCCAACAAACGGTTTAACCTAGAAGAATGAAATTTGGTGAGACAAGTGGGATTGCGGTACTGATCATTACCTGAAAATGTCATCAAGATTGGGTGAAAAAATGTGTGCTGAGATGTCAGGAAACTCGTCGTTTTTTGGAAGCTTGGCAACCCCTTTCCATGAAAGTGATTTGCGCCAGTCTCTGCTTAGGGCTACATCAATAGGAAACAAACCATAGAGATAGAACTTGGAACTACTTTATTGTGTCAAGTTTCAAAAAGCTAGCACAAACCGTGTTTTATTTAGAGTTCCAACTACATGTATCCATATAGGAGAAAACAGAGTGAAACCTAAAAATTAAAACTCTTACTGCCAACGAACGGTTTAACCTAGAAGAACGAAATTTGGTGAGCCAAGTGCGATTGGTTTACTGATCATTACCTGAAAGTGTCATCAAGATTTGGTCAAAAAAATGTGTGCTGTGATTTCAAAAAACTCGTAGTTTTTTGGAAGCTTGGCAACCCCTTTCCATGAAAGTGATTTGAGCCGTTCTCTGCTTAGGGCTACATCAATAGGAAACAAACCATAGTGATAGAACTTGGTACTACTTTATTGTGTCAAGTTTCAAAGAGCTAGCACAAACCGTGTTTGATTTAGAGTTCCAACTACATGTATCCATATAGGGGAAAACAGAGTGAAACCTCAAATTTAAAACTGTTACTGCCAACGAACGGTTGAACCTAGAAGAGCGAAATTTGGTGAGCCAAGTGGGATTGGGGTACTGATCATTACCTGAAAGTGTCATCAAGACTGGGTGAAAAAATATGTGTGGGGATTTCAGGAAACTCGAAGTTTCTTGGAAGCTTGGCAACCCCTTTCCATGTAAGTGATTTGCGCAGGTCTCTGCTTAGAGGTACGTCAATCAGAAACAAACCATAGAGATAGAACTTGGAACTACTTTATTGTGTCAAGTTTCAAAGAGCTAGCACAAACCGTGTTTGATTTAGAGTTCCAACTACATGTAACCATATA
Organism: Spermophilus citellus; assembly: GCF_964194105.1. Classification (NCBI taxonomy): domain Eukaryota; kingdom Metazoa; phylum Chordata; class Mammalia; order Rodentia; family Sciuridae; genus Spermophilus; species Spermophilus citellus. Next base: position 18,679,215 of record NC_138196.1, on the reverse strand, counting down.
GGAGAAAACAGAGTGAAACCTAAAAATTAAAACTGTTACTGCCAACGAACGGTTTAACATTGAAGAACAAAATATGGTGAGCCAAGTGGGATTGGGGTTCTGATCATTACCTGAAAGTGTCATCCAGATTGGGTGAAAAATGAGTGCTGAGATTTCAGGAAACTCGTAGTTTTTTGGAAGCTTGGCAAACCCTTTCCATGAAAGTGATTTGCGCAGGTCTCTGCTTAGGGCTACGTCAATCGGAAACAAACCATAGATATAGAACTTGGAACTACTTTATTGTGTCAAGTTTCAAAGAGCTAGCATAAACCGTCTTTGATTTAGAGTTCCAAATGCATGTATCCATATAGGAGAAAACAGAGTGAAACCTAAAAATTAAAACTGTTACTGCCAACGAACGGTTTAACCTAGAAGAACGAAATATGGTGAGCCAAGTAGGATTGGGGTACTGATCATTACATGAAAGTGTCATCAAGATTGGGTGAAAAAATTTGTACTGAGATTTCAGGAAACTCGTAATTTTTTAGAAGCTTGGCATCCCCTTTCCATGAAAGTGATTTTGCCAGTCTCTCCTGAGGGCTACATCAATAGGAAACAATCCATAGAGATGGAACATTTAACTACTTTATTGTGTCAAATTTCAAAGAGCTAGCTCAAACCGTGTTTGATTTAGAGTACCAACTACATGTATCCATATAGGAGAAAACAGAGTGAAAACTAACAATTAAAATCATTACTGCCAACGAACGGTTTAAACTAGAAGAACGAAATTTAGTGAGCCAAGTGGGATTTAGTACTGATCATTACCTGAAAGTGTTATCAAGACTGGATGAAAAAATGTGTGCTGAGATTTCAGGAATCTCGTAGTTTTTTAGAAGCTTGGAAACCTATTTCCATGAAAGTGATTTGCGCCAGTCTCTGCTTAGGGCTACATCAATAGGTAACAAAGCATAGAGATAGAATTGGAACTACTTTATTGTGTCAAGTTTCAAAGAGCTAGCACAAACCGTGTTTGATTTAGATTCCCAACTACATGTATCCATATAGGAGAAAAGAGAGTGAACCTGAAAATTAAAACTGTTACTGCCAACGAACAGTTTTACCTAGAAGAAGGAAATTTGGTGAACGTGAAAATTAAAACTGTTACTGCCAACGAATGGCTTAACCTAGAAGAACGAAATTTGGTGAGCCAAGTGGGATTGGGGTACTGATCATTACCTGAAAGTGTCGTCAAGACTGGGTGAAAAAATGTGTGATGAGATTTCAGGAAACTCGTAGTGTTTTGGAAGCTTGGCAACCCCTTTCCATGAAAGTGATTTGCGCCAGTCTCTGCTTAGGGCTACATCAATAGAAAACAAACCATAGAGACAGAACTTGGAACTACTTTATTGTGTCAAGTTTCAAAGAGCTAGCACAAACCGTGTTTGATTTAGAGTTCCAACTACATGTATCCATATTGGCGAAAACAGAGTGAAACCTAAAAATTAACACTGTTACTGCCAACGAACGGTTTAACCTAGAAGAACGACATTTGGTGAGCCAAGTGGGATTGGGGTACTGATCATTACCTGAAAGTGTCATCAAGATTGGGTTGTCGCAACCCCCTTGCCCGCAAGGAAGACGCAACACCAGGAATCTTCTTTCAGCCGTTTATTCGGATCCTCGAACTTTCTTCAACTAACTCCCGAAAGCCCCTCCCAGCCTTAATAAAGTATCCCAAGGCCCAATGCAAAGCTGCCATGTGGAGCTTTCTCATAGGGTGGTAAAGAACCATGCGCCAACTCTCCCAAATAAGGAGTTGTTTGTCTGAAGACCACAACGAGGCCAGCGCCATCTTGTAATGGCGACCACAGTCCGCCGAAGCGGCTCACCACAGTTCCCCCTTTTGTTTTCTAAAAACAATACAGGCGAGAGTAGAGGTCCTATCCCACTGTGCAGAAAGGGCTGCATAGTATGGCTCAGCCCCAAGGAGGCGCCTTCCCCAGATTTGAGGCCATATCAGCCGACGCTTTTTCCGTGGGACGGGGCGTGGACGCGTCTAACCCGCATGCAATAGGACATGCTCTCCTTGAGGTCCACTCCAAGGATCACTCAAGTGCAGTGCCTTGCCTTGCATCCTGTATCGTGACGATGGTGGACGAAAGGGGATAGCCGAGGCTGAACTGTGGCTGTTTAGAAATACAACGACAAACAAGTTGGCAACACCCTAAAAGAAAGGCACGAGTCCTAAAGCGATAGAAAAGCACTAGTGTGGAAACCCATCTGTGTGCAATGGCAGTAAAGCCGGCAGAGTGCAAGGGCTTTCCAACACTAAGAGAATAGCAAGAAGAGACATGTCGTTCCCAGTGCGGTGTCCGTAAAACTTGGGGTGCAACGACCATGTCAAAGATTTACTGTTTAATTTGCGCAAGCCAAACTTGAGGTGAGTTGCCATTTTCTAAAGCTGCAAGAGCTTGTATGATCATAGCCTTATCATGAGCATTGCGGGCCTTGTGGCGACAGAGAAACCATAAGCAGAGAACCATACCGAAGCAAAACATTGCCCCAAAAATGCCTACCCCCACCCACTCTTTAAAAAAGGAAAAGGCAGAAGATATCCAATCGGTGAATTGACCCAAAGTTATGGGATCGACACGGGTACTATTCAAGACAGCTATCTGGGTTAGTTGAGACTGGATCAGGTCTTCCGCTGCCATGGACCAATTTCCGGCCAAGTATTCGCCAATGATACGGGAAGCATTCCTGGAATCATTAAATCTGACAGAGGTTATACATAAATGTGCACGTTGGTCAACACAGCCCAAAAGCACTAGGTCAGCCAATTCTTCTACCTGAGCTTGGAGTAAATCTATTCTTTGGTTGGCAGCTAAAATCCCTGACAAAATATGTTGATTAATTGCATTTTGGGATTCAAGTATGGTGGAAGTTTGTTGAACAACTTGATTAACAGTGGCAGCAGTCTGCACTTGATTGGCCATGGCCACTCCGGCCGCGACCGCTGCAGCAGCAGATACCGCCACGGCTGTCACTATAGCAGCCGTGATTCCAAAATCCCTGCGGACTCTAAGTAGCTCAACAATGGGGAATTTGTCAGGGTCTGCAGTGACTGGGATTGGGACAAAAGTTGGAATTTTCATAACCACTGCCACAGTCGAGGAACCATCCCAACATTCAGCTAAGAGACAGGTAACATAAGAACAATCCAGCATCTCTGACGAGGTGTCATTAGCCAAGAGGAGTAAGAACGGGGATTGAACACAAACCGCTGCAGGGGGCAATGTGGCATTATCTAACAGAGAGTTGAACGAAACAGATGTGAGTCTATTACCTCGCTCACTCTCGTAAACAGTGCCAGAAACATTAGCCAGCCAACTTTTGGCCCCCAGTAATCGAGCCAATGCAGAAATATCAGCTGAGGCCCCCTTGTTGTTGGAAATCAGCCATTGAAACCAGGACCAGCCCGCTCCTGTAGAGGAGTTGGCACTGTTGTTAAAGTTGTAAACATGCCTCTTAAGAGAGGGGGAAAAGGAGAAACCTTTAGCAACTTGACGTTTCTCCCAAGAATGATCCTGACAAGGCGTGAATGTTGGAGGGAAACCGAGATTGGGGGTACAATAAGGAGAGGCCTTAAAATGAGTGGCATTATAAAGATTATTAGAAGAAGGAGGCATTGGGATTAGCACCTCAGAGATAATAGCCAAGGTAGTTATGTTTAAAGCAGAGCTACTTGCAGGGGTTCCTGAGCCAGATTGTTCCCCCGAGACTACTTGGCTCAATACAGCACTGAGAATGCTCCCTGAGACCTGACTGGACCACAATGGATCCTCCCAGTTAGTCAAATTCTTGGTCTTAAGACTGATACAATGAGCGTTCCCAAGGCTAAAACAAAAAACTCCTGTGAGATTAACTTGAGACTGATTGAAAATGCTTTCCACGTCCCCTCTAGGAGAGGCACAGGGAGCAGACATCTCACATGAGGTAGAAAAAAGAGTGGGAAGGACACTAGAATTACCATGAACCGGCATCGGCATTGGCCAAGCCCGTGCCACTGCCCACCACTGCATTGGTGTCGTCTGCGTCATCGGCATCAGCACCAGAGCCAGAGCACTCAGCAGAATGAAGATCCTCATCGCGGGATTGTCGTGGTAATTCTTGTTGCTGAGTAGCTGGCGCCAAGACTCTTCTTGTCAGGCGTTCAGGGACCCACAATGGTTCTGTGCGATCCTGAGGAAAAACACATACAGATCCTCGTGCCCATGTCAGCACGGGGTCAGGGCCGTTCCATTGGCCCGTAAGAACATCTTTCCACTTAACATAGCCAATCACAGAGGGCTGAGAAGACACATGTCTATCGGCCGCAGAGCGACCATGAATATCCAAATTCAAAAAATTAATGGTAAAGAGAGCTAAGGACAGGCGTTCTTTAGGAGTATGGTCAGCTCCTATTCCCCCTTTTTGTTTTTGTAAAGTTTCCTTTAAGGTGCGATGAGCACGTTCAACAATGCCTTGCCCTTGAGGATTGTAAGGCAAACCATGAGTAAGTTGTACTCCCATAGTAGAACAAAAGGACGTAAAGTGTCTGCCAGTATAAGCAGGTCCATTATCAGTCTTAAGGGACGTGGGCGCACCCCACGCCGCCCAGGCCTCTAGGCAATGAGTAATGACATTACGTGCCTTTTCTCCTGATAAAGCAGAAGCATGAATAATTCCGGAGAACGTGTCAACAGAAACATGGACATATTTGAGGTTACCAAAGTCAGGTATGTGTGTCACATCCATTTGCCAGACAACCAAGGGTTTCAATCCCCGTGGATTCACTCCATAAGTAGGGGGATGAAGAAACGTGACACAATGGGGACAGTGCAAAACTATCTGCCGAGCATCTGCTCTTGAAATGGAAAAACGCCTGCGCAATGTTAAAGCGTTAACATGGAAATTTTGGTGAAATAATTTAGCCTCCTCTAAGGAGGAAGCCAAACAGATCAACTGACCTCTAGTGGCTAAGTCTGCACAGGCATTACCCTGCGATAATGGACCAGGGAGAGAGGTATGAGCCCGGATGTGCAGTGGATAAAAAGGAGCAGTGCGGTTACAGATAAGCTGTTGAAGCTGATTAAAGTAAGCAGATACATTACAGGCATCACTAATAACTCCCACAACCTCCAAGATTTTTAGTGCTTGTACTACATAGATGGAATCCGAAATGAGATTAAAGGGAAAAGAACACTGCTTAAAAACCTCAATAACAATTTGTAGTTCCACCCACTGTGGATTTCCAGGAGCAAATTGATGCTGAACAGGGGGAGAATCACTAATTACATAAGCTCCCATTCCAGACTTGGAACCATCAGTAAAAATGTTAACAGCCCCCGGAATCGGACTGGATGAAGTTACTTTAGGGAAAATGATAGGATGTTCTTTAACAAAATGGAGTAACGGATGAGAAGGGTAATGATTATCAATGTCCCCTTGAAACGAGCAACATAAAATAGCCCAGTTATCTAGAGTAGCACACAAAACACTAAGTTGAGCTTTAGTATAGGGTATAATAAGAGAAGAAGGTGATTGTCCGAAAAATTGAATGCTTTGTTGAATCCCTTTAAGTGCTAATGCTGCAACAGCATCAGGATAATATTCTAAGGATTTTCCTGGGGATACATGTGGGTGTATCCATAGCAAAGGTCCCTCTTGCCATAGTACTCCAGTAGGTTGCCGCATAGTGGCAAGCACACATAGCTGGAAAGGTTTATCACTCTGGAGCCTGCATAAAGTTGCATGTTGTATAGCTTCTTCTACTGACATAAGGGCCGCTCTAGCCTCTTTGGTGAGGCTACGAGGGGAGGTAAGATCTGGATCACCCCTAAGGGTAGCGTACAAAGGCTGTAGCATAACATCAGAAATATGTAAATATCCTCGTATCCAATTAATATCTCCCAGCAGTTTTTGAAAATCATTAAGAGTTTGGAGATCCTGAGTTCGTATGGTGATTTTCTGTGGTCGTAATTTGTCACACCCAATTGTTGCTCCCAAATATTTAATAGAGTCCCCTGTTTGAACCTTTTCGGGTGCGATATGCAGTCCAAATTGAGCTAACAACTTCACTAGGTCTTCATAGGCCTCATAAACTGTCTGCTCTGATTTAGCAGCCAATAATACATCATCCATATAATGAATGATCTTGATGGAGGAATACTTGTGCCTGAGAGGTGCGAGTGTCTTCCCTACATACATCTGACACATCGTGGGACTATTAGCCATTCCCTGCGGCAACACTACCCACTCGTACCTTTGATCTGGCTCCTCATGGTTACACGAGGGAAGGGTGAAGGCAAAACGCTGCGAGTCTTTAGGATGCAAAGGAATAGAAAAGAAACAGTCTTTAATGTCAATAACAATAATGTGCCAGCCTTGAGGAACAGAGGAGAGCAGAGGCAGCCCTCTTTGAATGGGCCCCATAAGTTGCATTTGAGCATTAACTGCTCGTAGATCATGCAGCAGGCGCCACTTCCCTGATTTTTTCTTAATGACAAATATGGGAGTATTCCATGGAGAAGTAGAGGGTTGGATATGACCCAAGTCAAGTTGCTCTTTAACTAGAGCATGGGCTGCTGCCAATTTAACCGAGGGAAGAGGCCACTGAGGCACCCAAACAGGCTCCTCGGTAAGCCATGTTATGGATATTTGAGCCTCAGCGGCCCCTAGGAAAAACCCAGACCAAATCTGTCAAGCTTTTGATGACCTTGTACAGGATGCTTACGTCCCTGTAAGTGTTTTCCTAGTCCTAGACCTGGCCTATACCCCATATTTTGCATAATCTGTTGGGACACTGGGGAATAGTCATTACTAAGAGTGAACCCCATGTCTTTCATCAGGTCACGGCCCCATAAAGAGATAGGTAAATCAAGCACATAAGGCTGAAAAGTACCATTATGTCCTTCCGGGTCTTTCCAGAATAGATGCCTGCAGCTGACCTGAGGAGCCTGGGCATATCCAAGTCCTCTCAGAGACTGATCAGAAGTCTGCACTGGCCATCCCTTAGACCAGTCCTTAAGTGCAATAATGCTACGGTCTGCCCCTGTATCAAGCAAGCCCACAATAGATTTACCCTCTATACTTAATTCCAAAGTAGGGCGATTGCTCATATCTAGTGACAAATAAGCACAATTCCCTCCGGTGGTACCAATCTCATTCCCTGTCCGTCACCTTAAGTCTGCAGGGAAATGATCATGTAAACTAGGCAAAATTAGTAATTGAGCAATCCGATCCCCTGGGGAGATGGACACAATGCCCCTTGGAGCTTCCACCATAACCTTTACTATCCCAACAGTATCAGGACTTATGACTCCGGGGAAAACATGAAGACCTTGTAAAATAGAGGATGCACGTCCAATTAGCAAACCTACAGTGCCAGGTGGTAGAGGCCCTTTGAACTCAGTTTCCACCAATTGAACTCCCATCTTAGGTGTTAACACGAGTCTGGAGGTGGAACAGAGGTCCAATCCCGCGGCACCTGTAGTGGCTCTCCGCGTTTCATGGGATGGCGTAGAGATGGCCATGTCTCGGGTTCGGGTGTGACATTCTCCACTGCCCCATATATTTGCGGGCCCTGGGGTCGGGGGCCCCGTCGGCCGTTTTTTGGCCCAGCTGAAATAGGCTGTCCATGGATGTCCCTCACTGATCTACACTCTCTTGCCCAATGCCTCCCCCTTTTGCATTTTGGACACAATCCCGGTGGACGAAGGCCATTGGAAGGGCCACCGTGAGGAGGTCCAGTAAAATTGTTTAGTTTGGGACACTCACGTCTGACATGACCGGGTTGACCACAATGGAAGCACGTTCCGGTGGCAGGACCGCCTCCTTTTGCAATCCGAAGGACAGCAGCTGCAAGACCTGCATTAGTTAAAGGTCCTCCAATCTCTCTACACACCTTCATCCATGCTTCTATGCCTTTGTTCTTATAAGGAGCGATTGCTGTTTTACATTCCTTGGTGCATTGCTCAAAGACCAATTGTTTGATAAGGGGCATGGCTCTATCAGGATCCCCAAAAATCTTTCCAGCGGCGTCCACCAGCCTTGCTACAAAGTCTGAAAAGGGTTCTGTAGGGCCTTGTATAATCTTGGTCAGATTACCAGATACCTCTCCTCTGTTTGGAAGTGACTTCCATGCCCGAATGCAAATGTTATTAATTTGATCATATACCTCAAGAGGGAATCCCGTCTGTTGATTAGCAAATCTACCTTGCCCCAAAAGCATGTCCTTATCCCAATGAGGGTGTCCCGCCGCATGGTTTTGGGCGGCCTGCTCTATTACGCCCTCTAGCATAAATGCTCTCCAGTCCAAATATTTGCCTGGGGAGACACAAGCCCGAACAAGGCTAGCCCAATCAGAGGGAGTCATACAGTATCTAGACAGACTCTCCACTTGAGTTAGTGTGAAGGCGGCATCCACCCCATAAGTGCGCACAGACTCCGCCAGGGTCTTTACAATTTTGAAATCTAAAGGCTCCTGAAATCTTCCCCTATTTTCATCCTGAAAAACTGGATAAGCAAGACCCATTTCAGCGTTAACAGCCTTCCATGTCTGAGCATGGAAAGCTCTCCCCGAAACACCCCCACCATACGGTGGTGGATCCGGAGGATCACATTTCTTGAGCCCCTGTCTATCTTTGTTTCCTTCTCCTACAGCTAAACTCCCTAGCTGGCGAGACAGCCTCCCAAGCTCCTCCTCCTCATCCTCCTCTTCCTCTGACCCACTTTCACATGGGGGTGTGCGCAGCGCACTGAGATCTGGATACAAGCGTTTCTTCCCTTGCTTCTCGTTCCGCACACTTCCATCCTCCCGAGATACCTCACCTTTTGCCGGAGACAATCGTCTCCTCCCCTGTTTCACGCTCCGCACACTCCCATCCCCCTGAGATACCACACTTCCTGCCGTCTCTGATTTCTCCTCATGTAATTGCTCTAGAACTTCCTGTCCTTTAGTAAGTGCATCATGACATCTGTCATCTGTGAGACAACTACGAACTATTTTCCAAAGAGGTATCACCCCACCCTCTAATATGCCCTGCTCAGAAGCAAAATCAAGATCTTTGCCTAATTTATCCCAACTAGGTATAGTAAGACTGCCCGAATATGCAAACCACGGTGCAGCAGTATCCACCTTCTTTAAAAATCTCTGTAAGGTGTTATGTTTCACTTTCAGGCCCTTGGAGCGGAACAAGCCGTCCAGGGCCAGAAGAAGTGGACTTGACGATGTGACACCCATGACACAACAACAAAACAGACACAGAAAACAAAAATGAAAGCACACAGAAAACAACAATGAAAGTACACAGTGCAGCTGCAATAAAATATGAGGCTCTCTCTTTCTAGTAGAGGAGCTGATTCCGCTTTGATTGCGGGTCCCGCTCTCCGGGACGATGGGGTCCCGCTCTCCGGGACGATGGGGTCCCACTCTCTGGGACGATGGGGTCTCGCTCTCCGAGACGATGGGGTCCCACTCTCTGGGACGATGGGGTCTCGCTCTCCGAGACGATGGGGTCCCACTCACCGGGACGATCTGGTGCACCACTCCTGACGACTGAGAGTCCTGGTTTTTCCCGGGTCTTGGCACCACTTGTCGCAACCCCCTTGCCCGCAAGGAAGACGCAACACCAGGAATCTTCTTTCAGCCGTTTATTCGGATCCTCGAACTTTCTTCAACTAACTCCCGAAAGCCCCTCCCAGCCTTAATAAAGTATCCCAAGGCCCAATGCAAAGCTGCCACGTGGAGCTTTCTCATAGGGTGGTAAAGAACCATGCGCCAACTCTCCCAAATAAGGAGTTGTTTCTCTGAAGACCACAACGAGGCCAGCGCCATCTTGTAATGGCGACCACAGTCCGCCGAAGCGGCTCACCACATTGGGTGAAAAAATGTGTGCTGATATTTCAGGAAACTCGTAGTTTTTTAGAAGCTTGGCAACCCCTTTCCATGAAAGTGATTTGCGCCAGTCTCTGCTTAGGGCTACGTCACTAGGAAACAAGCCATAGAGATAGAACTTGGAACTACTTTATTGTGTCAAGTTGCAAAGAGCTACAACAAACCGTGTTTGATTTAGAGTTCCAAATACATGTATCCATATAGGAGAAAACAGAGTGAAACCTAAAATTTAAAACTGTTACTGCCAACGAACGGTTTAACCTAGAAGAACGAAATTTGGTGAGCCAAGTGGGATTGGGGTACTGATCATTACCTGAATGTGTCACCAAGATAGGGTGAAAAAATGTGTGCTGAGATTTCAGGAAACTCCTAGCTTTTTGGAAGCTTGGCAACCCCTTTCAATGAAAGTGATTTGCGCAGGTCTCTGCTTAGGGGTATGTCAATAGGAAGCAAACCATAGAGTTAGAACTTGGAACTACTTTATTGTGTCAAGTTTCAAAGAGCTAGGACAAACCGTGTTTGATTTAGAGTTCCAACTACATGTATCCATATAGGGGAACACAGAGTGAAACCTCAAAATTAAAACTGTTACTGCCAACGAACGGTTTAACCTAGAAGAACGAAATTTGGTGAGCCAAGTGGGATTGGGCTACTGATCATTACCTGAAAGTGTCATCAAGACTCGGTGAAAAAAATGTGTGCTGGGATTTCAGGAAACTCGTAGTTTTTTGGAAGCTTGGCAACCCCTTTTTATGAAAGTGATTTGCGCCAGTCTCTGCTTACGGCTACATCAATAGGAAACAAACCATAGAGATAGAACTTGGAACTACTTTATTGTGTCAAGTTTCAAAAAGCTAGCACAAACCGTGTTTTATTTAGAGTTCCAACTACATGTATCCATATAGGAGAAAACAGAGTGAAACCTAAAAATTAAAACTCTTACTGCCAACGAACGGTTTAACCTAGAAGAACGAAATTTGGTGAGCCAAGTGCGATTGGTTTACTGATCATTACCTGAAAGTGTCATCAAGATTTGGTCAAAAAAATGTGTGCTGTGATTTCAAAAAACTTGTAGTTTTTTGGAAGCTTGGCAACCCCTTTCCATGAAAGTGATTTGAGCCGTTCTCTGCTTAGGGCTACATCAATAGGAAACAAACCATAGTGATAGAACTTGGTACTACTTTATTGTGTCAAGTTTCAAAGAGCTAGCACAAACCGTGTTTGATTTAGAGTTCCAACTACTTGTATCCATATAGGGGAAAACAGAGTGAAACCTCAAAATTAAAACTGTTACTGCCAACGAATGGTTTAACCTAGAAGAGCGAAATTTGGTGAGCCAAGTAGGATTGGGGTACTGATCATTACCTGAAAGTGTCATCAAGACTGGGTGAAAAAATATGTGCGGGGATTTCAGGAAACTCGAAGTTTCTTGGAAGCTTGGCCACCCCTTTCCATGTAAGTGATTTGCGCAGGTCTCTGCTTAGAGGTACGTCAATCAGAAACAAACCATAGAGATAGAACTTGGAACTACTTTATTGTGTCAAGTTTCAAAGAGCTAGCACAAACCGTGTTTGATTTAGAGTTCCAACTACATGTAACCATATAGGAGAAAACAGAGTGAAACCTAAAAATTAAAACTGTTACTGCCAACGAACGGTTTAACATTGAAGAACAAAATATGGTGAGCCAAGTGGGATTGGGGTTCTGATCATTACCTGAAAGTGTCATCCAGATTGGGTGAAAAATGTGTGCTGAGATTTCAGGAAACTCGTAGTTTTTTGGAAGCTTGGCAAACCCTTTCCATGAAAGTGATTTGCGCAGGTCTCTGCTTAGGGCTACGTCAATCGGAAACAAACCATAGATATAGAACTTGGAACTACTTTATTGTGTCAAGTTTCAAAGAGCTAGCATAAACCGTCTTTGATTTAGAGTTCCAAATGCATGTATCCATATAGGAGAAAACAGAGTGAAACCTAAAAATTAAAACTGTTACTGCCAACGAACGGTTTAACCTAGAAGAACGAAATATGGTGAGCCAAGTAGGATTGGGGTACTGATCACTACCTGAAAGTGTCATCAAGATTGGGTGAAAAAATTTGTACTGAGATTTCAGGAAACTCGTAATTTTTTAGAAGCTTGGCATCCCCTTTCCATGAAAGTGATTGTGCCAGTCTCTCCTGAGGGCTACATCAATAGGAAACAATCCATAGAGATGGAACATTTAACTACTATATTGTGTCAAATTTCAAAGAGCTAGCTCAAACCGTGTTTGATTTAGAGAACCAACTACATGTATCCATATAGGAGAAAACAGAGTGAAAACTAACAATTAAAATCATTACTGCCAACGAACGGTTTAAACTAGAAGAACGAAATTTAGTGAGCCAAGTGGGATTTAGTACTGATCATTACCTGAAAGTGTTATCAAGACTGGATGAAAAAATGTGTGCTGAGATTTCAGGAATCTCGTAGATTTTTAGAAGCTTGGAAACCTATTTCCATGAAAGTGATTTGCGCCAGTCTCTGCTTAGGGCTACATCAATAGGTAACAAAGCATAGAGATAGAATTGGAACTACTTTATTGTGTCAAGTTTCAAAGAGCTAGCACAAACCGTGTTTGATTTAGATTCCCAACTACATGTATCCATATAGGAGAAAAGAGAGAGAACCTGAAAATTAAAACTGTTACTGCCAACGAACAGTTTTACCTAGAAGAAGGAAATTTGGTGAGCCAAGTGGGATTGGGGTACTGATCATTACCTGAAAGTGTCATCCAGATTGGGTGAAAAAATGTGTGCTGAGATTTCAGGAAACTCGTAGTTTTTTAGAAGCTTGGCAACCCCTTTCCATGAAAGGGATTTCTGCCAGTCTCTTATTAGGGCTACATCAATAGGAAACAAACAATAGAGATAGAACTTGGAAGTACTTTATTGTGTCAAGTTAAAAAGAGCTAGCATAAACCGTGTTTGATTTAGAGTTCCAACTACATGTATAAATATAGGAGAAAAGAGAGTGAAACCTAAAAATTAAAACTATTACTGCCAACGAACGGTTAAACCTAGAAGAACGAAATTTGGTGAGCCAAGTGGGATTGGGGTACTGATCATTACCTGAAAGTGTCATCAATACTGGGTGAAAAAATGTGTGCGGGGATTTCACGTAACTCGTAGTTTCTTGGAAGCTTGGCAACCCCTTTCCATGAAAGTGATTTGTGCCAGTCTCTCCTGAGGGCTACATCAATAGGAAAGAAACCATAGAGATAGAACTTGGAACTACTTTATTGTGTCAAGTTTCAAGGAGCTAGCACAAACCGTGTTTGATTTAGAGTTCCAACTACATGTATCCATATAGGAGAAAAGAGAGTGAACCTAAAAATTCAAACTGTTACTGCCAACGAATGGTTTAACCTAGAAGAACGAAATTTGGTGAGCCAAGTGGGATTGGGGTACTGATCATTACCTGAAAGCGTCATCAAGACTGGGTGAAAAAATGTGTGATGAGATTTCAGGAAACTCGTAGTGTTTTGGAAGCTTGGCAACCCCTTTCCATGAAAGTGATTTGCGCCAGTCTCTGCTTAGGGCTACATCAATAGAAAACAAACCATAGAGACAGAACTTGGAACTACTTTATTGTGTCAAGTTTCAAAGAGCTAGCACAAACCGTGTTTGATTTAGAGTTCCAACTACATGTATCCATATTGGCGAAAACAGAGTGAAACCTAAAAATTAACACTGTTACTGCCAACGAACGGTTTAACCTAGAAGAACGACATTTGGTGAGCCAAGTGGGATTGGGGTACTGATCATTACCTGAAAGTGTCATCAAGATTGGGTGAAAAAATGTGTCCTGATATTTCAGGAAACTCGTAGTTTTTTAGAAGCTTGGCAACCCCTTTCCATGAAAGTGATTTGCGCCAGTCTCTGCTTAGGGCTACGTCACTAGGAAACAAGCCATAGAGATAGAACTTGGAACTACTTTATTGTGTCAAGTTGCAAAGAGCTACAACAAACCGTGTTTGATTTAGAGTTCCAAATACATGTATCCATATAGGAGAAAACAGATTGAAACCTAAAATTTAAAACTGTTACTGCCAACGAACGGTTTAACCTAGAAGAACGAAATTTGGTGAGCCAAGTGTGATTGGTTTACTGATCATTACCTGAAAGTGTCATCAAGATTTGGTCAAAAAAATGTGTGCTGTGATTTCAAAAAACTCGTAGTTTTTTGGAAGCTTGGCAACCCCTTTCCATGAAAGTGATTTGAGCCGTTCTCTGCTTAGGGGTACATCAATAGGAAACAAACCATAGTGATAGAACTTGGTACTACTTTATTGTGTCAAGTTTCAAAGAGCTAGCACAAACCGTGTTTGATTTAGAGTTCCAACTACATGTATCCATATAGGCGAAAACAGAGTGAAACCTAAAAATTAAAACTGTTACTGCCAATGAACGGTTTAACTTAGAAGAACCAAGTTTGGTGAGCCAAGTGGGATTGGGGTACTGATCATTACCTGAAAGTGTCACCAAGACTGGGTGAAAAAACGTGTGCTGAGTTTTCAGGAAACTCGTAGTTTTTTAGAAGCTTGGCAACCCCTTTCCATGAAAGTGATTTGCGCCAGTCTCTGCTTAGGGCTACATCAATAGGAAACAAACCTTAGAGATACTACTTGGAACTACTTTATTGTGTCAAGTTTCAAAGAGCTTGCATAAACCACCTTTGATTTAGAATTCCAACTACTTGTATCCATATAGGAGAAAACAGAGTGAAACCTAAAAATTAAAAATCTTAGTGCCAATGAACGGTTTAACCTAGAAGAACGAAATTTGGTGAGCCAAGTGGGATTGGGGTACTGATCATTACCTGAAAGTGTCATCAAGACTGGGTGAAAAAATATGTGCGGGGATTTCAGGAAACTCGTAGTTTCTTGGAAGCTTGGCAACCACTTTCCATGAAAGTTATTTGCGCAGGTCTCTGCTTAGAGGTACCTCAATCGGAAACAAACCACAGAGATAGAACTTGGAACTACTTTATTGTGTCAAGTTTCAAAGAGCTAGCACAAACCGTGTTTGATTTAGAGTTCCAACTACATGTAACCATATAGGAGATAACAGAATGAAACCTAAAAATTAAAACTGTTACTGCCAATGAACGGTTTAACATTGAAGAACAAAATATGGTGAGCCAAGTGGGATTGGGGTTCTGATCATTACCTGAAAGTGTCATCCAGATTGGGTGAAAAAATGTGTGCTGATATTTCAGGAAACTCGTAGTTTCTTGGAAGCTTGGCAACCCCTTTCCATGAAAGTGATTTGAGCCGGTCTCTTCTTAGGGCTACATCAATAGGAACCAAACCATATAGATAGAACTTGGAACTATTTTAGTGTGTCAAGTTTCAAAGAGCTAGCATAAACCGTCTTTGATTTAGAGTTCCAAATGCATGTATCCATATAGGAGAAAACAGAGTGAAACCTAAAAATTAAAACTGTTACTGCCAACGAACGGTTTAACCTAGAAGAACGAAATATGGTGAGCCAAGTAGGATTGGGGTACTGATCATTACCTGAAAGTGTCATCAAGATTGGGTGAAAAAATTTGTACTGAGATTTCAGGAAACTCGTAATTTTTTAGAAGCTTGGCATCCCCTTTCAATGAAAGTGTTTGCGCCAGTCTCTCCTGAGGGCTACATCAATAGGAAACAATCCATAGAGATGGAACATTTAACTACTTTATTGTGTCAAATTTCAAAGAGCTAGCTCAAACCGTGTTTGATTTAGAGTACCAAATACATGTATCCATATAGGAGAAAACAGAGTGAAACCTAACAATTAAAATCATTACTGCCAACGAACGGTTTAACCTAGAAGAACGAAATTTAGTGAGCCAAGTGGGATTTAGTACTGATCATTACCTGAAAGTGTCATCAAGACTGGGTGAAAAAAATGTGTGCTGAGATTTCAGGAATCTCGTAGTTTTTTAGAAGCTTGTAAACCCATTTCCATGAAAGTGATTTGCGCCAGTCTCTGCTTAGGGCTACATCAATAGGAAACAAGCCATAGAGATAGAAATTGGAACTACTTTATTGTGTCAAGTTTCAAAGAGCTAGCACAAACCGTGTTTGATTTAGAGTTCCAACTACATGTATCCATATAGGGGAAAACAGAGTGAAACCTAAAAATTAAAACTGTTACTGCCAACGAACGGTTTAACCTAGAAGAAGGAAATTTGGTGAGCCAAGTGGGATTGGGGCACTGATCATTTCCTGAAAGTGTCATCAAGATTGGGTGAAAAAATGTGTGCTGAGATTTCAGGAAACTCGTAGTTTTTTGGAAGCTTGGCAACCCCTTTCCATGAAAGTGATTTGCGCCAGTCTCTGCCTAGGGCTACATCAATAGGAAACAAACCATTGAGATAGAACTTGGAACTACTTTCTTGTGTCAGGATTCAAAGAGCTAGCACAAACCGTGTTTGATTTAGAGTTCCAACTACATGTATCCATATAGGCGAAAACAGAGTGAAACCTAAAAATTAAAACTACTACTGCCAACGAACGATTTAACGTAGAAGAACGAAATTTGGTGAGCCAAGTGGGATTGGGGAACTGATCATTACCTGAAAGTGTCATTACGATTGGGTGAAAAAATGTGTGCTGATATTTCAGGAAACTCCTAGTTTTTTAGAAGCTTGGCAACCCCATACCATGAAAGTGATTTGCGCCAGTCTCTGCTTAGGGCTACATCAATAGGAAAAAAAGCATAGAAATAGAACTAGGAACTACTTTATTGTGTCAAGATTCAAAGAGCTAACACAAACCGTGTTTGATTTAGAATTCCAACTACATGTATCCATATAGGAGAAAACAGAGTGAAACCGAAAAAATAAAACTCTTACTAGCAACGAACGGTTTAAACTAGAAGAATGAAATTTGGTTAGCCAAGTGGGATTGCGGTTATGATCATTACCTGAAAGTGTCATCAAGATTGGGTGAAAAAATATGTGCTGAGATTCAGGAAACTCGTAGTTTTTTGGAAGCTTGGCAACCCCTTTCCATGAAAGTGATTTGTGCCAGTCTCTGCTTAGGGCTACATCAATAGGAAACAAACCATAGAGATAGAACGTGGAACTACATTACTGTGTTAAGTTTCAAAGTGCTAGCACAAACCGTGTTTGATTTAGAGTTCCAAATACATGTATCCATATAGGAGAAAACAGAGTGAAACCGAAAAATTAAAAATGTTACTGCCAACGAACGGTTTAACCTAGAAGAACGAAATTTGGTGAGCCAACTGGGATTGGGGTACTGATCATTACTTGAAAGTGTCATCAAGATTGGGGGAAAAAATGTGTGCTGGGATTTCAGGAAACTCGTATTTTTTGAAAGCTTGGCAACTCCTTTCCATGAAAGTGATTTGCGCCGGTCTCGGCTTAGGGCTACATCAATAGGAAAAAAACCATAGAGATAGAACTTGGAACTACTTTATTTTGTCAAGTTTCAAAGAGATAGCACAAACCGTGTTTGATTTAGAGTTCCAAATACATGTATCCATATAGGAGAAAACAGAGTGAAACCGAAAAATTTAAACTCTTACTGAAAACCAACGGTTTAACCTAGAAGAATGAAATTTGGTGAGCCAAGTGGGATTGCGGTTATGATCATTACCTGAAAGTGTCATCAAGAATGGGTGAAAAAATATGTGCTGAGATTCAGGAAACTCGTAGGTTTTTGGAAGCTTGGCAACCCCTTTCCATGAAAGTGATTTGCGCCAGTCTCTGCTTAGGGCTACATCAATAGGAAACAAACCATAGAGATAGAACGTGGAACTACATTATTGTGTCAAGTTTCAAAGTGCTAGCACAAACCGTGTTTGATTTAGAGTTCCAACTACATGTATCCATATAGGAGAAAACAGAGTGAAACCTAAAAATTAAAACTGTTACTGCCAACGAACGGTTTAACCTACAGGAACAAAATTTGGTGAGACAAGTGGGATTGGGGTACTGATCATTACCTGAAAGTGTCATCAAGATTGGGTGAAAAAATGTTTGCTGAGATTTCAGGAAACTCGTAGTTTGTTGGAAGCTTGGCAACCCCTTTGAATGAAAGTGATTTGCGCCAGTCTCTGCTTAGGGCTACATCAATAGGAAACAAACCATAGAGATAGAACTTGGAACTACTTTATTGTGTCAGGTTTAAAAGAGCTAGCACAAACCGTGTTTGATTTAGAGTTCCAAATACATGTATCCATATAGTAGAAAACAGAGTGCAACCTAAAAGTTAAAACTGTTACTGCCAACGAACGGTTTAATCTAGAAGAACAAAATTTGGTGAGCCAAGTGGCATTGGGGTACTTTTCATGACCTGAAAGTGTCATCAAGACTGGGTGAAAAATATGTGCTGAGATTTCAGGAAACTCGTAGTTTTTTAGAAGCTTGGCAACCCCTTTCCATGAAAGTGATTTGTGCCAGTCTCTGCTTAGGGCTACATCAATAGGAAACAAACCATCGAGATAGAACTTGGAACTACTTTATTCTGTCAAGTTTCAAAGAGCTAGCATAAACTGTCTTTGATTTAGAGTTCCAACTATATGTATCCATATAGGAGAAAACAGAGTGAAACCGAAAAATTAAAAATCTTACTGCCAATGAACGGTTTAACCTAGAAGAACGAAATTTGGTGAGCCAAGTGGGATTGGGGTCCTGATCATTTCCTGAAAGTGTCATCAAGATTGGGTGAAAAAATGTGTGCTGAGATTTCAGGAAACTCGTAGTGTTTTAGAAGCTTGGCAACCCTTTTCCATGAGAATGATTTGCGCCAGTCTCTGCTTAGGGCTATACCAATAGGAAACAAACCATAGAGATAGAACGGGGAACTACATTATTGTGTCAAGTTTCAAAGTGCTAGCACAAACCGTGTTTGATTTAGAGTTCCAACTACATGTAATCAAATAGGAGAAAACAGAGTGAAACCTAAAAATTAAAACTGTTACTGCCAACGAACGGTTTAACCTACAGGAACAAAATTTGGTGAGCCAAGAGGGACTGGGGTACTGATCATTAACTGAAAGTGTCATCAAGATTGGGTAAAAAAATATGTGCTGAGATTTCCGGAAACTCGTAGTTTGTTGGAAGCTTGGCAACCTCTTTCCATCAAAGTGATTTGCGTCAGTCTCTGCTTAGTGCTACATCAATAGAAAACAAACCATAGAGATAGAACTTGGAACTACTTTATTGTGTCAAGTTTCAAAGTGCTAGCACAAACCGTGTTTGATTTAGAGTTCCAACTACATGTATCCATATAGGCGAAAACAGAGTGAAACCTAAAAATTAGCACTGTTACTTCCAATTAACGGTTTAACATAGAAGAACGAAATTTGGTGAGCCAAGTGGGATTGGGGTACTGATCAATACCTGAAAGTGTCATCAAGATTGGTTGAAAAAATGTGTGCTGAGATTTCAGGAAACTCGTAATTTTTTGGAAGCTTGGCAACCCCTTTCCATGAAAGTGATTTGCGCCAGTCTCTGCTTAGGGCTAAGTCAATAGGAAACAAACCATAGAAATAGAACTTGGAACTACTTTATTGTGTCAAGTTTCAAAGAGCTAGCACAAACGGTGTTTGATTTAGAGTTCCAAATACATGTATCCATATAGGAGAAAACAGAGTGAAACCTAAAAATTAAAACTGTTACTGCCAACGAACAGTTTAACCTAACAGAACGAAATTTGGTGAGCCAAGTGGGATTGGGGAACTGATCATTACCTGAAAGTGTCATCAGGATTGGGTGAAAAAAATGTGTGCTGAGATTTCAGGAAATTCGTAGTTTTTTGGAAGATTGGCAACCCCTTTCCATGAAAGTGATTGGCGCCAGTCTCTGCTTAGGGCTACATCAATAGAAAACAAACCATAGACATAGAACTTAGAACTACTTTATTGTGTCAAGTTTCAAAGAGCTAGCCCAAACCGTGTTTGATATAGAATTCCAACTACATGTATCCATATAGGAGAAAACAGAGTGAAACCTAAAAATTAACACTATTACTGCCAACGAACGGTTTAACCTAGAAGAACGAAATTTGTTGAGCCAAGTGGGATTGGGGTACTGATCATTACCTGAAAGTGTCATCAAGATTGGGTGAAAAAATGTGTGCTGAGATATCAGGAAACTCGTAGTATTTTGGAAGCTTGGCAACCGCTTTCCATGAAAGTGATTTGCGCTGGTCTCGGCTTAGGACTACATCAATAGGAAACAAACCATAGAGATAGAACTTGGAACTCCTTTATTGTGTCAAGTTTCAAAGAGCTAGCACAAACCGTGTTTGAATTAGAGTTCCAACTACATGTATCCATATAGGAGAAAACATAGTTAAACCAAAAATATAAAACTCTTACTGCCAACGAAAGGTTTAACCTAGGAAAACGAAATTTGGTGAGCCAACTGGGATTGTGGTACTGATCATTACCTGAAAGTGTCATCAAGATTGGGTGAAAAAATGTGTGCTGAGATTCAGGAAACCCGTATTTTTTTGGAAGCTTGGCAACCCCTTTCCATTTAAGTGATTTGGGCCGGTCTCGGCTCAGGGCTACATCAATAGGAAACAAACCATAGAGATAGAACTTGGAACTACTTTATTTTGTCAAGTTTCAAAGAGATAGCACAAACCGTGTTGATTTAGAGTTCCAAATACATGTATCCATATAGGAGAAAACAGAGTGAAACCGAAAAATTTAAACTCTTACTGAAATCCAACGGTTTAACCTAGAAGAACGAAATTTGGTGAGCCAAGTGGGATTGGGGTTATGATCATTACCTCAAAGTGTCATCATGATTGGGTGAAAAAATGTGTGCTTAGATTTCAGGAAACTCGTTTTTTAGAAGCCTGACAAACCCTTTCCATGAAAGTGATTTGCGCCAGTCTCTGCTTAGGGCTACATCAATAGGAAAAAAACCATACAGATAGAACTTTGAACTACTTTCTTGTGTCAAGTTTCAAAGTGCTAGCACAAACCGTGTTTGATTTAGAGTTCCAAATACATGTATTCATATAGGAGAAAACAGAGTGAAACCTAAAATTTAAAACTGTTACTGCCAACGAACGGTTTAACCTACAGGAACAAAATTTGGTGAGCCAAGTGGAACTGGGGAACTGATCATTACCTGAAAGTGTTTCAAGATTGGGTGAAAAAATGTGTGCTGAGATTTCCGGAAACTCATAGTTTGTTGGAAGCTTGGCAACCCCTTTCCATGAAAGTGATTTGTGCAGTCTCTGCTTAGGACTACATCTGTAGTAAACAAACCATAGAGATAGAACTTGGAACTACTTTATTGTGTCAAGTTTCAAAGAGCTAGCACAAACCGTGTTTGATTTAGAGTTCCAAATACATGTATCCATATAGGAGAAAACAGAGTGCAACCTAAAATTTAAAACTGTTACTGCCAACGAACAGTTTAATCTAGAAGAACGAAATATGGTGAGCCAAGTGGGATTCGGGTACTGATCATTACCTGAATGTGTCATCAAGATTGCGTGAAAAAATGTGTGCTGAGATTTCAGGAAACTCGTAGTTTTTTGGAAGCTTGGCAACCCCTTTCCATGAAAGTGATTTGCGCCAGTCTCTGCTTAGGGCTACATCAATAGGAAACAATCCATAGAGATGGAAAGTGGAACTACATTATTGTGTCAAGTTTCAAAGAGCTAGCATAAACCATCTTTTATTTAGAGTTCCAACTGCATGTATCCATATAGGAGAAAAAAGAGTGAAACCTAAAAATTAAAACTGTTACTGCCAACGAACGGTTTAACCTAGAAGAACGAAATATGGTGAGCCAAGTGGGATTGCGGTTATGATCATTACCTGAAAGTGTCATCAAGATTGGGTGAAAAAATATGTGCTGAGATTCAGGAAACTCGTATTTTTTTGGAAGCTTGGCAACCCCTTTCCATGAAAGTGATTTGCGCCAGTCTGTGCTTAGGGCTACATCAATAGGAAACAAACCATAGAGATAGAACTTGGAACTACTTTATTGTGTCAAGTTTCAAAGAACTAGCACAAACCGTGTTTGATTTAGAGTTCCAAATACATGTATCCATATAGGAGAAAACAGAGTGAAACCTAAAAATTAAAACTGTTACTGCCAACGAACGGTTTAACCTACAGGAACAAAATTTGGTGAGACAAGTGGGATTGGGGTACTGATCATTACCTGAAAGTGTCATCAAGATTGGGTGAAAAAATGTTTGCTGAGATTTCAGGAAACTCGTAGTTTTTTATAAGCTTGGCAAACCCTTTCCAGGAAAGTGATTTGCGCCTGTCTCTGCTTAGGGCTACATCAATAGGAAACAAACCATCGAGATAGAACTTGGAACTACTTTATTCTGTCAAGTTTCAAAGAGCTAGCATAAACCGTCTTTGATTTAGAGTTCCAACTACATGTATCCATATAGGAGAAAACAGAGTGAAATCTAAAAATTGAAACTGTTACTGCCAACGAACGGTTTAACCTAGAAGAACTAAATTGAGTGAGCCAAGTGGGATTGGGGTACTGATCATTACCTGAAACTGTCATCAAGATAGGGTGAAAAAATGTGTGCTGACATTTCAGGATACTCGTACTTTTTTGGAAGCTTGGCAACCCATTTCCATGAAAGTGATTTGTGCCAGTCTCTGCTTAGGTAAAAGTCAATAGGAAACAAACCATGAAGATCGAACTTGGAATAATTTATTGTGTCAAGTTTCAAAGACCAACACAAACCGTGTTTGATTTAGAGTTCCAAATACATGTATCCTTATAGGAGAAAACAGAGTGAAACCTAAAAATTAAAACTGTTACTGCCAACGAATGGTTTAACCTAGAAGAACGAAATTTGGTGAGCCAAGTGGGATTGCGGTTCTGATCATTACCAGAAAGTGTCATCAAGTTTGGGAAAAAAATGTGTGCTGAGATTCAGGAAATTCGTAGTTTTTTGATAGCTTGGCAACCTTTTTCCATTAAAGTGATTTGCGCCATTCTCTGCTTAGGGCTACATCAATAGAAAACAAACCATAGAGATAGAACTTGGAACTACTTTATTGTGTCAAGTTTCAAAGAAGTAGCACTAACCGTGTATGATTTAGAGTTCCAACTACATGTATCCATATAGGAGAAAACAGAGTGAAACCTAAAAATTAAAACTGTTACTGCCAACTAACGGTTTAACCAAGAAGAACGAAATTTGGTGAGCCAAGTGGCATTGGGGTACTGATCATTACCTGAAAGTGTCATCAAGTCTGGGTGAAAAAACGTGTCCTGAGATTTCAGGAAACTCGTAGTTTTTTAGAAGCTTGGCAACCGCTTTCCATGAAAGTGATTTGCGCTAGTCTCTGCTTAGGGCTACATCAATAGGAAACATACCTTTGAGATAGAACTTTGAACTACTTTATTGTGTCAAGTTTCAAAGAGCTAGCACAAACCGTGTTTGATTTAGAGTTCCAAATATATGTATCCATATAGGAGAAAACAGAGTGCAACCTAAAAGTTAAAACTGTTACTGCCAACGAACGGTTTAACCTAGAAGAACAAAATTTGGTGAGCCAAGTGGCATTGGGATACTGATCATTACCTGAAAGTGTCATCAAGACTGGGTGAAAAATATGTGCTGAGATTTCAGGAAACTCATAGTTTTTTAGAAGCTTGGCAACCCCTTTCCATGAAAGTGATTTGCGCCAGTCTCTGCTTAGGGCTACATCAATAGGAAACAAACCATCAAGATAGAACTTGGAACTACTTTATTCTGTCAAGTTTCAAAGAGCTAGCATAAACCGTCTTTGATTTAGAGTTCCAACTACATGTATCCATATAGGAGAAAACAGAGTGAAATCAAAAATTGAAACTGTTACTGCCAACGAACATTTTAACCTAGAAGAACTAAATTGAGTGAGCCAAGTGGGATTGGGGTACTGATCATTACCTGAAACTGTGATCAAGATAGGGTGAAAAAAGGTGTGCTGAGATTTCAGGATACTCGTAATTTTTTGGAAGCTTGGCTACCCCTTTCCATGAAAGTGATTTGCGCCAGTCTCTGCTTAGGTCTAAGTCAATAGGAAACAAACCATAGAGATCGAACTTGGAATACTTTATTGTGTCAAGTTTCAAAGACCAACACAAACCGTGTTTGATTTAGAGTTCCAAATATATGTATCCATATAGGAGAAAACAGAGTGAAACCTAAAAATTAAAACTGTTACTGCCAACGAATGGTTTAACCTAGAAGAACGAAATTTGGTGAGCCAAGTGGGATTGCGGTTCTGATCATTACCAGAAAGTGTCATCAAGTTTGGGAATAAAATGTGTGCTGAGATTCAGGAAATTCGTAGTTTTTTGATAGCTTGGCAACCTTTTTCCATTAAAGTGATTTGCGCCATTCTCTGCTTAGGGCTACATCAATAGGAAACAAACCATAGAGATAGAACTTGAAACTACTTTATTGTGTCAAGTTTCAAAGTACTAGCACAAACCGTGTTTGATTTAGAGTTCCAACTACATGTATCCATATAGGAGAAAACAGAGTGAAACCTAAAAATTAAAACTGTTACTGCCAACTAACGGTTTAACCAAGAAGAACGTAATTTGGTGAGCCAAGTGGCATTGGGGTACTGATCATTACCTGAAAGTGTCATCAAGTCTGGGTGAAAAAACGTGTCCTGAGATTTCAGGAAACTCGTAGTTTTTTAGAAGCTTGGCAACCGCTTTCCATGAAAGTGATTTGCGCAAGTCTCTGCTTAGGGCTACATCAATAGGAAACATACCTTTGAGATAGAACTTGGAACTACTTTATTGTGTCAAGTTTCAAAGAGCTAGCATGAACCGTCTTTGATTTAGAGTTCCAACTACATATATCCATATAGGAGAAAACAGAGTGAAACCTAATAATT
Source organism: Spermophilus citellus (assembly GCF_964194105.1). Classification (NCBI taxonomy): domain Eukaryota; kingdom Metazoa; phylum Chordata; class Mammalia; order Rodentia; family Sciuridae; genus Spermophilus; species Spermophilus citellus. Next base: position 18,654,390 of record NC_138196.1, on the reverse strand, counting down.
AAAAATCTTACTGCCAATGAACGGTTTAACCTAGAAGAACGAAATTTGGTGAGCCAAGTGGGATTGGGGTCCTGATCATTTCCTGAAAGTGTCATCAAGATTGGGTGAAAAAATGTGTGCTGAGATTTCAGGAAACTCGTAGTGTTTTAGAAGCTTGGCAACCCTTTTCCATGAGAATGATTTGCGCCAGTCTCTGCTTAGGGCTATACCAATAGGAAACAAACCATAGATATAGAACTTGGAACTACTTTATTGTGTCAAGTTTCAAAGAGCTAGCACAAACCGTGTTTGATTTAGAGTTCCAACTACATGTATCCATATAGGAGAAAACAGAGTGAAACCGAAAAATTTAAACTCTTACTGAAAACCAACGGTTTAACTTAGAAGAACGAAATTTGGTGAGCCAAGTGGGATTGGGGTATTGATCATTACCTGAAAGTGTCATCAAGATTGGGTGAAAAAATGTGTGCTGAGATTTCAGGAAATTCATAGTTTTTTGGAAGCTTGGCAACCCCTTTCCATGAAAGTGATTTGCGCCAGTCTCTGCTTAGAGCTACATCAATAGTAAACAAACCATAGAGAAAGAACTTGGAACTACTTTATTTTGTCAAGTTTCAAAGAGATAGCACAAACCGTGTTGATTTAGAGTTCCAAATACATGTATCCATATAGGAGAAAACAGAGTGAAACCGAAAAATTTAAACTCTTACTGAAAACCAACGGTTTAACCTAGAAGAACGAAATTTGGTGAGCCAAGTGGGATTGGGGTACTGATCATTACCTGAAAGTGTCATCAAAATTGGGTGAAAAAATATGTGCTGAGATTCAGGAAACTCGTAGTTTTTTGGAAGCTTGGCAACCCCTTTCCATGAAAGTGATTTGCGCCAGTCTCTGCTTAGGGCTACATCAATAGGAAACAAACCATAGAGATAGAACGGGGAACTACATTATTGTGTCAAGTTTCAAATTGCTAGCAGAAACCGTGTTTGATTTAGAGTTCCAACTACATGTATTCAAATAGGAGAAAACAGAGTGAAACCTAAAAATTAAAACTGTTACTGCCAACGAACGGTTTAACCTACAGGAACAAAATTTGGTGAGCCAAGTGGGATTGGGGTACTGATCATTAACTGAAAGTGTCATCAAGATTGGGTGAAAAAATGTGTGCTGAGATTTCCGGAAACTCGTAGTTTGTTGGAAGCTTGGCAACCCCTTTCCATGAAAGTGATTTGCGCCAGTCACTGCTTAGGGCTACATCAATAGTAAACAAACCATAGAGATAGAACTTGGAACTACTTTAGTGTGTCAAGTTTCAAAGAGCTAGCACAAACCGTGTTTGATTTAGAGTTCCAACTACATGTATCCATATAGGAGAAAACAGAGTGAAACCTAAAAATTAAAACTGTTACTCCCAACGAACAGTTTAACCTAAGAGAACGAAATTTGGTGAGCCCAGTGGGATTGGGGTATTGATCATTACCTGAAAGTGTCATCAAGATTGGGTGAAAAAATGTGTGCTGAGATTTCTGGAAATTCGTAGTTTTTTGGAAGCTTGGCAAACCTTTCCATGAAAGTGATTTGCGTCAGTCTCTGCTTAGTGCTACATAAATAGAAAACAAACCATAGAGATAGAACTTGGAACTACTTTATTGTGTCAAGTTTCAAAGTGCTTGCACAAACCATGTTGATTTAGAGTTCCAAATACATGTATCCATATAGGAGAAAACAGAGTGAAACCGAAAAATTTAAACTCTTACTGAAATCCAACGGTTTAACCTAGAAGAACGAAATATGGTGAGCCAAGTGGGATTGGGGTACTGATCATTACCTGAATGTGTCATCAAGATTGCGTGAAAAAATGTGTGCTGAGATTTCAGGAAACTCGGAGTTTTTTGGAAGCTTGGCAACCCCTTTCCATGAAAGTGATTTGCGCCAGTCTCTGCTTAGGGCTACATCAATAGGAAACAAACCATAGAGATAGAACGTGGAACTACATTATTGTGTCAAGTTTCAAAGAGCTAGCATAAACCATCTTTTATTTAGAGTTCCAACTACATGTATCCATATAGGAGAAAAAAGAGTGAAACCTAAAAATTAAAACTGTTACTGCCAACGAACGGTTTAACCTAGAAGAACGAAATTTGGTGAGCCAAGTGGGATTGGGGTACTGATCATTACCTGAAAGTGTCATCAAGATAGGTTGAAAAAATGTGTGCTGAGATTTCAGGAAACTCGTAGTTTTTTAGAAGCTTGGCAACCCCTTTCCATGAAAGTGATTTGCGCCACTTTCTGCTTAGGGCTACATAAATAGGAAACAAACCATAGAGATTGAACTTGTAATATTCTATTGTGTCAATTTCAAAGACCAACACAAACCGTGTTTGATTTAGAGTTCCAAATACATGTATCCATATAGGAGAAAACAGAGTGAAACCTAAAAATTAAAACTGTTACTGCCAACGAACAGTTTAACCAAGAAGAACGAAATTTGCTGAGCCAAGTGGGATTGGGGTACTGATCATTACCTGAAAGTGTTATCAAGATTGGGTGAAAAAATGTGTGCTGAGATTTCAGGAAAATTTTAGCTTTTTAGAAGCCTGGCAACCACTTTCCATGAAAGTGATTTGCGCCAGTCTCTGCTTAGGGCTACATCAATAGGAAACAAACCATAGAGATAGAACTTGGAACTACTTTTTTGTGTCAAGTTTCAAAGAGCTAGCACAAACCGTGTTTGATTTAGAGTTCCAAATACATGTAACCATATTGCCTAAAACAGAGTGAAACCTAAAAATTAAAAGTGTTACTGCCAACGAACAGTTTAACCTAGAAGAACGAAATTTGTTGAGCCAAGTGGGATTGGGGTACTGATCATTACCTGAAAGTGTCATCAAGATCGGGTGAAAAAATGTGTGCTGAGATTTCAGGAAACTCGTAGTATTTTGGAAGCTTGGCAACCCCTTTCAATGTAAGTGATTTGCGCTGGTCTTGTCTTAGTGCTACATCAATAGGAAACAAACCATAGAGAAAGAACTTGGAACTACTTTATTGTGTCAAGTTTCACAGAGCTAGCACAAACCGTGTTTGATTTAGAGTTCCAACTACATGTATCCATATAGTCGAAAACAGAGTGAAACCTAAAAATTAAAAGTGTTACTGCCAATGAACGGTTTAACGTAGAAGAACGAAATTTGGTGACCAAGTGGGATTGGGGTACTGATTATAACCTGAAAGTGTCATCATGATTTGGTGAAAAAATGTGTGCTGATATTTCAGGAAACTCGTAGTTTTTTAGAAGCTTGGCAACCCCTTTCCATGAAAGTGATTTGTGCCAGTCTCTGCTTAGGGGTAAATAAATAGGAAACAAACCATAGAGATAGAACTTGGAACTACATTATTGTTTCAAGTTTCAAAGTGCTAGCACAAACCGTGTTTGATTTAGAGTTCCAAATACATGTATCCATATAGGAGAAAACAGAGTGAAACCTAAAAATTAAAACTGTTACTGCCAACGAACGGTTTAACCTACAGGGACAAAATTTTTGTGAGCCAAGTGGGATTGGGGTACTGATCATTACTTGAAAGTGTCATCAAGATTGGGTGAAAAAATGTGTGCTGAGATTTCAGGAAACTCGTAGTTTTTTGGAAGCTTGGAAACACCTTTCCATGAAAGTGATTTGCGCCAGTCTCTGCTTAGGGCTACATCAATAGAAAACACCATAGAGATAGAACTTGGAACTACTTTACTGTGTCAAGTTTCAAAGAGATAGCACAAACCGTGTTAGATTTAGAGTTCCAAATACATGTATCCATATAGGAGAAAACAGAGTGAAACCGAAAATTTTAAACTCTTACTGAAAACCAACAGTTTTACCTAGAAGAACGAAATTTGGTGAGCCAAGTGGGATTGCGGTTATGATCATTACATGAAAGTGTCATCAAGATTGGGTGAAAAAATATGTGCTGAGAATCAGGAAACTCGTGGTTTTTTGGAAGCTTGGCAACCTCTTTCCGAGAAAGTGATTTGCGGCAGTCTCTGCTTAGGGCTACATCAATAGGAAACAAACCATAGAGATAGAACTTGGAACTACTTTATTGTGTCAAGTTTCAAAGAGCTAGCACAAACCGTGTTTGATTTAGAGTTCCAAATACATGTATCCATATAGGAGAAAACAGAGTGCAACTTAAAATTTAAAACTGTTACTGCCAACGAACGGTTTAACCTAGAAGAACAAAATTTGGTGAGCCAAGTGGGATTGGGGCACTGATCATTACCTGAAAGTGTCATCAAGACTGGGTGAAAAATGTGTGCTGAGATTTCAGGAAACTCGTAGTTTTTTAGAAGCTTGGCAACCCCTTTCCATGAAAGTGATTTGCGCTAGTCTCTGCTTAGGGCTACATCAATAGGAAACAAACCATAGAGAAAGAACATGGAACTACTTTATTCTGTCAATTTTCAAAGAGCTAGCAAAAACCGTCTTTGATTGAGAGTTCCAAATACATGTATCCATATAGGAGAAAACAGAGTGAAATCTAAAATTAAAACTGTTACTGCCATCGAAAGGTTTAACCTAGAAGAACGAAATATGGTGAGCCAAGTGGGATTGGGGTGCTGATCATTACGTGAAAGTGTCATCAAGATTGCGTGAAAAAATGTGTGCTGAGATTTCAGGAAACTAGTAGTTTTTTGGAAGCTTGGCAACCCCTTTCCATGAAAGTGATTTGCGCCAGTCTCTGCTTAGGGCTACATCAATAGGAAACAAACCATAGGGATAGAACGTGGAACTACATTATTGTGTCAAGTTTCAAAGAGCTAGCATAAACCATCTTTGATTTAGAGTTCCAACTACATGTATCCATATAGGAGAAAACAGAGTGAAACCTAAAAATTAAAACTGTTACTGCCAACGAACGGTTTAACCTAGAAGAACGATATATGGTGAGCCAAGTGGGATTGCAGTTATGATCATTACCTGAAAGTGTCATCAAGATTGGGTGAAAAAATGTGTGCTGTGATTCAGGAAACTCGTATTTTTTTGGAAGCTTGGTAACCCCTTTCCATGAAAGTGATTTGCGCCAGTCTGTGCTTAGGGCTAAATCAATAGGAAACAAACCATAGAGATAGAACGTGGAACTACATTATTGTGTCAAGATTCAAAGTGCTAGCACAAACCGTGTTTCATTTAGAGTTCCAAATACATGTATCCATATTGGCGAAAACAGAGTGAAACCTAAAAATTAAAACTGTTACTGCCAACGAACGGTTTAACCTAGAAGAACGAAATTTGGTGAGCCAACTGGGATTGGGGTACTGATCATTATCTGATAGTGTCATCAAGATTGGGTGAAAAAATGTGTGCTGGGATTTCAGGAAACTCGTATTTTTTGGAAGCTTGGCAATCCCTTTCCATGAAAGTGATTTGCGCCAGTCTCTGCTTAGGGCTACATCAATAGGAAACAAACCTTCGAGAGAGAACTTGGAACTACTTTATTCTGTCAAGTTTCAAAGAGCTAGCATAAACCGTCTTTTATTTAGAGTTCCAACTACATGTATCCATATAGAAGAAAACAGAGTGAAACCGAAAAATTTAAACTGTTACTCCCAACGAACGGTTTAACCTAGAAGAACGAAATTTGGTGAGCCAAGTGGGATTGGGGTACTGATCATTACCTGAAGGAGTCATCAAGATTGGGTGAAAAAATGTGTGCTTAGATTTCAGGAAACTCGTAGTTTTTTAGAAGCCTGACAAACCCTTTCCATGAAAGTGATTTGCGCCAGTCTCTGCTTAGGGCTACATCAATAGGAAAAAAACAGTAGAGATAGAACGTGGAACTACATTATTGTGTCAAGTTTCAAAGAGCTATCACAAACCGTGTTTGATTTAGAGTTCCAACTACATGTATCCATATAGGAGAAAACAGAGTGAGACCGAAAAATTAAAACTCTTACTGCCAACGAACGGTTTAACCTAGAAGAACGAAATTTGGTGAGCCAAGTGGGATTGTCGTTATGATCATTACCTGAAAGTGTCATCAAGATTGGGTGAAAAAATATGTGTTGAGATTCAGGAAACTCGTAGTTTTTTGGAAGCTTGGCAACCCCTTTCCATGAAAGTGATTTGCGCCAGTCTCTGCATAGGGCTAAATCAATAGGAAACAAGCCATAGAGATAGAACGTGGAACTACATTATTGTGACAAGTTTCAAAGTGCTAGCACAAACCGTGTTTTATTTAGAGTGCCAACTACATGTATCCATATAGGAGAAAACAGAGTGAAACCTAAAAATTAATACTGTTACTGCCAATGAACGGTTTAACCTACAGGAACGAAATTTGGTGAGCCAAGTGGGATTGCGGTACTGATCATTACCTGAAAGTGTCATCCTAATTTGGAGAAAAAATGTGTGCTGTGATTTCAGGAAACTCGTAGTTTTTGGAAGCTTGGCAACCCCTTTCCATGAAAGTGATTTGCTCCAGTTTCTGCTTAGGTCTACATGAATAGGAAACAAACCATAGTGATTGAACTTGGAATACTTTATTGTGTCAAGTTTCAAAGACCTAGCACAAACCGTGTTTGATTTAAAGTTCCAAATACATGTGTCCATATAGGAGAAAACACAGTGAAACCTAAAAATTAAAACTGTTACTGCCAACGAAGAGTTTAACGTAGAAGAACGGAATTTGCTGAGCCAAGTGGGATTGGGGTACTGATCATTACCTGAAAGTGTCATCAAGATTGGGTGAAAAAATGTGTGGTGAGATTTCAGGAAACTTTTAGTTTTTTAGAAGCCTGGCAACCCCTTTACATGAAAGTGATTTGCGCCAGTCTCTGCTTAGGGCTACATCAATAGGAAAAAAAAACCATAGAGCTAGAACTTGGAACTACTTTATTGTGTCAAGTTTCAAAGAGCTAGCACAAACCGTGTTTGATTTAGAGTTCCAACTACATGTATCCATATTGCCTAAAACAGAGTGAAACCTAAAAATTAAAAGTGTTACTGCCAACGAACGGTTTAACATAGAAGAACGAAATTTGTTGAGCCAAGTGGGACTGGGGTACTGATCATTACCTGAAAGTGTGATCATGATTGGGTGAAAAAATGTGAGCTGATATTTCAGGAAACTCGTAGTTTTTTAGAAGCTTGTCAACCCTTACCATGAAAGTGATTTGCGCCAGTCTCTGCTTAGGGCTACATCAATAGGAAACAAAGCATAGAAATAGAACTAGGAACTACTTATTGTGTCAAGTTTCAAAGAGCTAGCACAAACCGTGTTTGATTTAGAGTTCCAACTACATGTATCCATATAGGAGAAAACAGAGTGACACCGAAAAATTAAAACTCGTACTGCCATCGAACGGTTTAACCTACAAGAACGAAATTTGGTGAGCCAAGTGGGATTGCGGTTATGATCATTACCTGAAAGTGTCATCAAGATTTTGTGAAAAAATATGTGCTGAGATTCAGGAAACTCGTATATTTTTGGAAGCTTGGCAACCCCTTTCCTTTAAAGTGATTTGTGCCAGTCTGTGCTTAGGGCTAAATCAATAGGAAACAAACCATAGAGATAGAACGTGGAACTACATTATTGTGTCAAGTTTCAAAGTACTAGCACAAACCGTGTTTGATTTAGAGTTCCAACTACATGTATCCATATAGGAGAAAACAGAGTGAAACCTAAAAATTAAATCTGTTACTGCCAACGAACGGTTTACACTAGAAGAACGAAATTTGGTTTGCCAAGTGTATTTGCGGTTATGATCGTTACCTGAAAGTGTCATCAAGATTGGGTGAAAAAATATGTGCTGATTCAGGAAACTCGTATTTTTTTGGAAGCTTGGCAACCCCTTTCCATTAAAGTGATTTGCGCCAGTCTCTGCTTAGGGCTACATCAATAGGAAACAAACCATAGAGACAGAACTTGGAACTACTTTATTGTGTCAAGTTTCAAAGAGCTAGCACAAACCGTGTTTGATTTAGAGTTCCAAATACATGTATCCATATAGGAGAAAACAGAGTGAAACCTAAAAATTAAAACTGTTACTGCCAACGAACGGTTTAACCTAGAAGAACGAAATTTGGTGAGCCAATTGGGATTGGGGTATTGATCATTACCTGAAAGTGTCATCAAGATTGGGTGAAAAAATGTGTGCTGGGATTTCAGAAAACTCGTATTTTTTGGAAGCTTGGCAACCCCTTTCCATGAAAGTGATTTGTGCCAGTCTCGGCTTAGGGCTACATCAATAGGAAACAAACCATAGAGATAGAACTTGGAACTACCTTATTGTGTCAAGTTTCAAAGAGATAGCACAAACTGTGTTTGATTTAGAGTTCCAAATACATGTATCCATATAGGAGAAAATAGAGGGAAACCTAAAAATTGAAACTGTTACTGCCAACGAACGGTTTAACCTAGAAGAACAATATTTGGTGAGCCAAGTGGGATTGGGGTAGTGATCATTACCTGAAAGTATCATCAAGCCTGGGTGAAAAAATGTGAGCTGGGATTTCAGGAAACTCGTAGTTTTTTGGAAGCTTGGCAACCCTTTTCCATGAAAGTGATTTGAGCCAATCTCTGCTTAGGGCTACATCCATAGGAAAGAAACCATAGAGATAGAACTTGGAACTACTTTATTGTGTCAAGTTTCAAAGAGCTAGCACAAACCGTGTTTGATTTAGAGTTCCAAATACATGTATCCATATAGGAAAAAACAGAGTGAATCCTAAAAATTAAAACTGTTACTGCCAACGAAAGGTTTAACCTAAAAGAACGAAATTTGGTGAGCCAAGTGGGATTGCGGTTATAATCATTACCTGAAAGTGTCATCAAGGTTGGGTGAACAAATATGTGCTTAGATTCAGGAAACTCTTATTTTTTTGGAAGCTTGGCAACCCATTTCCATGAAAGTGATTTGCGCCAGTCTGTGCTTAGGGCTAAATCAATAGGAAACAAACCATAGAGATAGAACCTGGAACTACATTATTGTGTCAAGTTTCAAAGTGCTAGCAGAAACCGTGTTTGATTTAGAGTTCCAAATACATGTATCCATATAGGAGAAAACAGAGTGAAACCTAAAAATTAAAACTGTTACTGCCAACGAACGGTTTAACCTACAGGAACGTAATTTGGTGATCCAAGTGGCATTGGGGTACTCATCATTACCTGAAAGTGTCATCAAGATTGGGTGAAAAAATGTGTGCTGAGATTTCAGGAAACTCGTAGTTTTTTGGAAGCTTGGCAACCCCTTTCCAGGAAAGTGATTGGCGCCAGTCTCAGCTTAGGGCTACATCAATAGGAAACAAAGAAGAGGGATAGAACTTGGAACTACTTCATTGTGTCAATTTTCAAAGAGCTAGCACAAACAGTGTTTGATTTAGAGTTCCAACTGCAAGTATCCATATAGTACAAAACAGAGTGAAACCTAAAAATCAAAACTGTTACTGCCAACGAACGCTTTAACCTAGAAGAACGAAATTGAGTGAGCCAAGTGTGATTGGGGTACTGATCATTACCTGAAAGTGTCATCAAGATTGGGTGAAAAAATGTGTGCTGAGATTTGAGGAAACTCGTAGTTTTTCGGAAGCTTGGCAACCCCTTTCCATGAAAGTGATTTGCGCCAGTCTCTGCTTAGGGCTACATCAATAGGAAACAAACCATAGAGACAGAACTTGGAACTACTTCATGGTGTCAAGTTTCAAAGAGGTGGCACAAAACGTGTTTGATTTAGAGTTCCAACTACTTGTATCCATATAGGAGAAAACAGAGTGAAACCTAAATATTAAAACCGTTACTGCCAACGAACGGTTTAACCTAGAAGAACGAAATATGGTGAGCCAAGTGGGATTGGGGTACTGATCATTACCTGAAAGTGTCATCAGGATTGGGTGAAAAAATGTGTGCTCAGATTTTAGGAAACTCGTAGTTTTTTGGAAGTTTGGCAACCCCTTTCATTGTAACTGATTTTCGCCAGTCTCTGCTTAGGGCTACATCAATATTAAACTAACCATAGAGACAGAACTTGGAACTACTTTATTGTGTCAAGTTTCAAAGAGCTAGCACAAACCGTGTTTGATTTAGAGTTCCAAATACATGTATCCATATAGGAAAAAACAGAGTGAATCCTAAAAATTAAAACTGTTACTGCCAACGAACGGTTTAACCTAAAAGAACGAAATTTGGTGAGCCAAGTGGGATTGGGGTACTGATCATTACCTGAAAGTGTCATCAAGATTGGGTGAAAAAATGTGTGCTGAGATTTCAGGAAACTTTTAGTTTTTTGGGAGCCTGGCAACCCCTTTCCATTAAAGGGATTTGCGCCAGTCTCTGCTTAGTGCTTCATCAATAGGAAAAAATCCATAGAGATAGAACTTGGAACTACTTTATTGTGTCAAGTTTCAAAGAGCTAGCACAAACCGTGTTTCATTTAGAGTTCCAACTACATTTATCCATATAGGAGAAAACAGAATGAAACCTAAAAATTAAAACTGTTACTGCCAACGATCGGTTTAACTTAGAAAAATGAAATTTGGTGAGCCAAGTGGGATTGGGGTACTGATCATTTCCTGGAAGTGTCATCAAGATTGGGTGAAAAAATGTGTGCTGAGATTTCAGGAATCTCGTATTGTTTTGGAAGCTTGGCAACCCCTTTCCATGAAAGTGATTTGCGCCAGTCTCTGCTTAGAGCTACATCAATAGGAAACAAAGCATAGAGACAGAACTTGGAACTACTTTATTGTGTCAAGTTTCAAAGACCTAGCACAAACCGTGTTTGATTCAGAGTTCCAACTACACGTATCCATATAGGAGAAAACAGAATGAAACCTAAAAATTAAAACCGTTACTGCAAACGAACGGTTTAACCTAGAAGAACGAAATTTGGTGAGCCAAGTGGGATTGCGGTTATTATCATTACCTGAAAGTGTCATCAAGGTTGGGTGAAAAAATATGTGCTTAGATTCAGGAAACTCATATTTTTTTGGAAGCTTGGCAACCCCTTTCAATGAAAGTGATTTGCGCCAGTCTGTGCTTAGGGCTAAATCAATAGGAAACAAACCATAGAGATAGAACCTGGAACTACATTATTGTGTCAAGTTTCAAAGAGCTAGCACAAACAGTGTTTGATTTAGAGTTCCAACTGCAAGTATCCATATAGTACAAAACAGAGTGAAACCTAAAAATCAAAACTGCTACTGCCAACGAACGCTTTAACCTAGAAGAACGAAATTGAGTGAGCCAAGTGTGATTGGGGTACTGATCATTACCTGGAAGTGTCATCAAGATTGGGTGAAAAAATGTGTGCTGAGATTTCAGGAAACTCGTAGTTTTTCGGAAGCTTGGCAACCCCTTTCCATGAAAGTGATTTGCGCCAGTCTCTGCTTAGGGCTACATCAATAGGAAACAAACCATAGAGACAGAACTTGGAACTACTTTATTGTGTCAAGTTTCAAAGAGCTAGCACAAACCGTGTTTGATTTAGAGTTCCAACTACATGTATCCATATAGGAGAAAACAGAGTGAAACCTAAAAATTAAAAGTGTTACTGCCAACGAACGGTTTAACCTAGAACAACGAAATTTGGTGAGCCAAGTGGGAGTGGGGTAGTGATCATTGCCTAAAAGTGTCATCAAGATTGGGTAATAAAATGTGTGCTGAGATTTCAGGAAACTCGTAGTTTTTTGGAAGCTTGGCAATCCCTTTCCATTCAAGTGATTTGCGCCAGTCTATGCTTAGGGCTACATCAATAAGAAACAAACCATAGAGATAGAACGTGGAACTACTTTACTGTGTCACGTTTCAAAGAGCTAGCACAAACCGTGTTTGGTTTAGAGTTCCAACTACATGTATCCATATAGGAGAAAACAGAGTGAACCCTAAAAATTTAAACCGTTACTGCGAATGAACGGTTTAACCTAGAAGAATGAAATTTGGTGAGCAAAGTTGGATTGGGGTACTGATCATTACGTGAAAGTGTCATCCAGATTGGATGAAAAAATGTGTGCTGAGATTTCAGGAAACTTGTAGTTTTTTGGAAGTTTGGCAACCCCTTTCCATGAAAGTGATTTTCACCAGTTTCTGCTTAGGGCTACATCAATAGGAAACAAAACATAGAGGTAGAACTGCGAACTATTTTTTTGTGTCAAGTTTCAAGGGCTAGCACAAACCGTGTTTGATTTACAGTTCCAAATACATGTATCCATATAGGAGAAAAAGAGTGAAACCTAAATATTAAAACCATTACTGCCAACGAACGGTTTAACCCAGAAGAACGAAATTTGGTGAGCCAAGTGGGATTGGGGTACTGATCATTACCTGAAAGTGTCATCAAGATTGGGTGAAAAAGTGTGTGCTGAGATTTCAGGAAACTCGTAGTTTTTTGGAAGATTGGCAACCACTTTCCATGAAAGTGATTTGCGCCAGTCTCTGCTTAGGGCTACATCAATTGGAAACAAACCATAGAGACAGAACTTGGAACTACTTTATTGTGTCAAGTTTCAAAGAGCTAGCATAAACCGTGTTTGATTTAGAGTTCCAACTACATGTATCCATATAGGAGAAAACAGAGTGATACCTAAAAATTAAAAGTGTTACTGCCAACGAACGGTTTAACCTAGAAGAACGAAATTTGGTGAGCCAAGTGGGATTAGGGTACTGATCATTACCTGAAAGTGTCATCAAGATTGGGTGAAAAAAATGTGTGCTGAGATTTCAGGAAACTCGTAGATTTTTCGAAGTTTGGCAACCCCTTTCCATGAAAGTGATTTGCGCCAGTCTCTGCCTAGGGTTACATCCATATTAAACAAACCATAGAGACAGAACTTGGAACTACTTTATTGTGTCAAGATCCAAACACCTAGCACAAACCGTGTTTGACTTAGAGTTCCAACTACATGTATCCATATAGGAGAAAACAGAGTGAAAGCTAAAATCTAAAACCATAACTGCCAACGAACGGTTTAACCTAGAAGAACGAAATTTGGTGAGCCAAGTGGGATTGGGGTACTGATCATTATCTGAAGGTGTCATCAAGATTGGGTGAAAAATGTGAGCTGAGATTTCAGGAAAATCGTCTTTTTTTGGAAGCTTTGCAACCCCTTTCAATGGAAGTGATTTGCGCCTGTCTCAGCTTAGGGCTACATCAATAGGAAACAAAACATAGAGATAGAACTTTGAAATATTTTATTGTGTAAAGTTGAAGGAGCTAGCAAAACCGTGTTTGATTTAGAGTTGCAACTACATGTATCCATATAGGAGAAAACAGAGTGAAAACTAAAAATTAAAAGTGTTACTGCCAACGAACGGTTTAACCTAGAACAACGAAATTTGGTGAGCCAAGTGGGATTCGGGAACTGATCATTACCTGAAAGTGTCATCAAGATTGGGTTGAAAAATGTGTGCTGAGATTTCAGGAAACTCCTAGTTTTTTGGAAGCTTGGCAACCCCTTTCCATGAAAGTGATTTGCGCCAGTCTCTGCTTAGGGCTACATCAATTGGAAACAAACCATAGAGATAGAACTTTGAATTACTTTATTGTGTCAATTTTCAAAGAGCTAGAACAACCCGTGTTTGATTTAGAGTTCCAACTATATGTATCCATTTAGGAGAAAACAGAGTGAAACCTAAAAATTAAAATCATTACTGCCAACGAACGGTTTAACCTAGAAGAACGAAATTTGGTGAGCCAAGTGGGATTGGGGTACTGATCATTACCTGAAAGTGTCATGAAGATTGGGTGAAAAAATGTTTGCTGAGATTTCAGGAAACTCGTAGTGTTTTGGAAGCTTGGCAACCCCTTTCCATGAAAGAGATTTGCGCCAGTCTCTGCTTAGGGCTACATCAATAGGAAACAAACCATAGAGACAGAACTTGGAACTACTTTATTCTGTCAAGTTTCAAAGTGCTAGCACAAACCGTGTTTGATTTAGAGTTCCAATTACATGTATCCATATAGGAGAAAACAGAGTGAAAGCTAAAATCTAAAACCGTAACTGCCAACGAACGGTTTAACCTAGAAGAACGAAATTTTGTGAGCCAAGTGGGATTGGGGTACTGACCATTTCCTGAAAGCGTCATCAAGATTCGGTGAAAAAATGTGTGCCTAGATTTCAGGAAACTCGTAGTTTTTTGGAAGTTTGGTAACCCCTTTCCATGAAAGTGATTAGCGCCAGTATCTGCTTAGGGTGACATCAATAGGAAACAAACCATAGAGATAGAACTTGGAATTACTTTATTGTGTCAAGTTTCAAAGAGTTAGCACAAACCGTGTTTGTTTTAGAGTTCAAACTACATGTATCCATGTAGGAGAAAACAAAGTGAAACCTAAAAATTAAAACCGTTACTGCCAATGAATGGTTTAACCTAGAAGAACGAAATTTGGTGAGCAAAGTGGGGTTGGGGTACAGATCAATTCCTGAAAGCGTCATCAAGATTGGGTGAAAAAATGTGTGCTGAGATTTCAGAAAACTCGTCGTTTTTTGGAAGCTTGGCAACAACTTTCAATGGAATTGATTTGCGCCTGTCTCTGCCTAGGGCTACATCAATAGGAAACAAACCATAGAGACAGAACTTGGAACTACTTTATTCTGTCAAGATTCAAAGAGCTAGCACAAACCGTGTTTGATTTAGAGTTCCTACTACATGTATCCATATAGGAGAAAACAGAGTGAAACCTAAATTTGAAAATGTTACTGCCAACGAACGGTTTAACTTAGAAGAACGAAATTTGGAGAGCCAAGTGGGATTGGGGTACTGATCATTACCTGAAAGTGTCATCAAGATTGGGTGAAAAAATGTGTGCTGAGATTTCAGGAAACTCGTAGTTTTTTGGAAGTTTGGCAACCACTTTCCATGAAAGTGATTTGCACCAGTCTCTGCATAGGGCTACATCAATAGCAAACAAAACATAGCGATAGAACTTGGAACTATTTTATTGTGTCATGTTTCAGGGAGCTAGCACAAACCGTGTTTGATTTAGAGTTCCAAATACATGTATGCATATAGGAGAAAACAGAGTGAAACCTAAATATTAAAACCGTTACTGCCAACGAACGGTTTAACCTAGAAGAACGAAATTTGGTGAGCCAAGTGGGATTGGGGTACTGATCATTACCTGAAAGTGTCATCAAGATTGGGTTAAAAAATGTGTGCTGAGATTTGAGGAAACTCGTAGTTTTTTGGAAGCTTGGCAACCCCTTTCCATGAAAGTGATTTGCGCCAGTCTCTGCTTAGGGCTACATGAATAGGAAACAAACCATAGAGATAGAACTTGGAACTACATTATTGTGTCAAGTTTCAAAGAGCTAGCACAAACGGTGTTTGATTTAGACTTCCAACTACATGTATCCATATAGGAGAAAACAGAGTGAAACCTAAATATTAATACCGTTACTGCCAACGAACGGTTTAACTTAGAAGAACAAAATTTGGTGAGACAAGTGGGATTGGGGTAATGATCATTACCTGAAAGTGTCATCAAGATTTGGTGAAAAATGTGTGCTGAGATTTCAGGAAACTCATCGTTTTTTGGAAGCCTTGCAACCCCTTTCAATGGAAGGGATTTGCGCCAGTATCTGCTTAGGGCTACATCAATAGGAAACAAACCATAGAGAGAGTACTTGGAACTACTTCATTGTGTCAAGTTTCAAAGAGCTAGCACAAACCGTGTTTATTTAGAGTTCCAACTACATGTATCCATATAGGAGAAAACAGAGTGAAATCTAAAAATTAAAACTGTTACTGCCAACGAACGGTTTAACCTAGAAGAACGAAATTTGGTGAGCCAAGTGGGATTAGGGTACTGTTCATTACCTGAAAGTGTCATCAAGATTGGGTTGAAAAATGTGTGCTGAGATTTCAGGAAACTCGTCGTTTTTTGGAGGCTTGGCAACCCCTTTTTATGAAAGTGATTTGCGCCACTCTCTGCATAGGGCTACATCAAAAGGAAGCAAACCATAGAGATAGAACTTGGAATTACTTTATTGTGTCAAGTTTTAAAGAGCTAGCACAAACCGTGTTTGATTTAGAGTTCCAACTACATGTATCCATATAGGAGAAAACAGAGCGAAACCTAAGAATTAAAACCATTACTGCCAATGAACGGTTTAACATAGAAGAACCAAATTTGGTGAGCCAAGTAGGATTGGGGTACTGATCATTACCTGAAAATGTCATCAAGATTGGGTGAAAAAATTTGTGCTGAGATTTCAGGAAACTCGTCGTTTTTTGGACCCTTGGCAACCCCTTACCATTAAAGTGATTTGTGCCAGTCTCTGCTTAGGGCTACATCAATAGGAAACAAACCATAGAGATAGAACTTGGAATTACTTTATTGTGTCAAGTTTCAAAGAGCTAGCACAAACAGTGTTTGATTTAGAGTTCCAACTACATGTATCCATATAGGAGAAAACAGAGTGAAACCTAACAATTAAAATCATTACTGCCAACGAACGGTTTAACCAAGAAGAACGAAATTGGGTGAGCCAAGTGGGATTAGGGTACTGATCATTACCTGAAAGTGTCATAGAGATTGGGTGAAAAAATGTGTGCTGAGATTTCAGGAAACTCATAGGTTTTTGGAAGCTTGGCAACCCCTTTCCATGAAACTGATTTGCGCCAGTTTCTGCTTATGGCTACATCAATAGGAAACAAACCATAGAACAGAACTTGGAACTACTTTATTATGTCAAGTTTCAAAGAGCTAGCACAAACCGTGTTTGATAGAGTTCCAACTACATGTATCCACATAGGAGAAAACAGAGTGAAACCTAAAAATTAAAACTCTTACTGCCAACCAACGGTTTAACCTAGAAGAACGCAATTTGGTGAGCCAAGTGGGATTGGGGTATTGATCACTACCTGAAAGTGTCATACAGATTGGGTGAAAAAATGTGTGCTGAGAATTCAGGAAACTCGTAGTTTTTTGGAAGCTTGGCGACCCCTTTTCATGTAAGTGATTTGCACCAGTCTCTGCTTATGGCTACATCAATAGGAAAAAAACCATAGAGAAAGAACTTGGAACTACTTTATTATGTCAAGTTTCAAAGAGCTAGCACAAACCGTGTTTGATTTAGAGTTCCAACTACATGTATCCATGTAGGAGAAAACAGAGTGAAACCTAAAATCCAAAACCTTTACTGCCAACGAACGGTTTAACCTAGAAGAACGAAATTTGGTGAGCCAAGTGGGATTGGGGTACTGATCATTATCTGAAGGTGTCATCAAGGTTGGGTGAAAAATGTGAGCTGAGATTTCAGGAAAATCGTCTTTTTTGGAACCTTGGCAACCCCTTTCAATGGAAGTGATTTGCGCCAGTCTCAGCTTAGGGCTACATCAATAGGAAACAACCCATAGAGATAGAACTTGGAACTACTTTATTGTGTCAAGTTTCAAAGTGGTGGCACAAAACGTGTTTGATTTAGAGTTCCAACTACTTGTATCCATATAGGAGAACACCGAGTAAAACCTAAAAATTAAATTGTTACTGCCAACGAACGGTTTAACCTGGAAGAACGAAATTTGGTGAGCACAGTGGGATTGGGGTACTGATCATTACCTGAAAGTGTCATCAAGATTGGGTGAAAAAATGTGTGCTGAGATTTGAGGAAACTCGTAGTTTTTCGGAAGCTTGGCAACCCCTTTCCATGAAAGTGATTTGCGCCAGTCTCTGCTTAGGGCTACATCAATATTAAACTAACCATAGAGACAGAACTTGGAACTACTTTATTGTGTCAAGTTTCAAAGAGGTAGCACAAACCGTGTTTGATTTAGAGTTCCAAATACATGTATCCATATAGGAAAAAACAGAGTGAATCCTAAAAATTAAAACTGTTACTGCCAACGAACGGTTTAACCTAAAAGAACGAAATTTGGTGAGCCAAGTGGGATTGGGGTAGTGATCATTACCTGAAAGTGTCATCAAGATTGGGTGAAAAAATGAGTGCTGAGATTTCAGGAAACTTTTAGTTTTTTAGGAGCCTGGCAACCCCTTTCCATGAAAGGGATTTGCGCCAGTCTCTGCTTAGTGCTACATCAATAGGAAAAAATCCATAGAGATAGAACTTGGAACTACTTTATTGTGTCAAGTTTCAAAGAGCTAGCACAAACCGTGTTTCATTTAGAGTTCCAACTACATTTATCCATATAGGAGAAAACAGAATGAAACCTAAAAATTAAAACTGTTACTGCCAACGATCGGTTTAACTTAGAAAAATGAAATTTGGTGAGCCAAGTGGGATTGGGGTACTGATCATTTCCTGGAAGTGTCATCAAGTTTGGGTGAAAAAATGTGTGCTGAGATTTCAGGAATCTCATATTGTTTTGGAAGCTTGGCAACCCCTTTCCATGAAAGTGATTTGCGCCAGTCTCTGCTTAGAGCTACATCAATAGGAAACAAAGCATAGAGACAGAACTTGGAACTACTTTATTGTGTCAAGTTTCAAAGACCTAGCACAAACCGTGTTTGATTCAGAGTTCCAACTACACGTATCCATATAGGAGAAAACAGAATGAAACCTAAAAATTAAAACCGTTACTGCAAACGAACGGTTTAACCTAGAAGAACGAAATTTGGTGAGCCAAGTGGGATTGCGGTTATAATCATTACCTGAAAGTGTCATCAAGGTTGGGTGAAAAAATATGTGCTTAGATTCAGGAAACTCGTATTTTTTTGGAAGCTTGGCAACCCCTTTCCATGAAAGTGATTTGCGCCAGTCTGTGCTTAGGGCTAAATCAATAGGAAACAAACCATAGAGACAGAACCTGGAACTACATTATTGTGTCAAGTTTCAAAGTGCTAGCAGAAACCGTGTTTGATTTAGAGTTCCAAATACATGTATCCATATAGGAGAAAACAGAGTGAAACTTAAAAATTAAAACTGTTACTGCCAACGAACGGTTTAACCTACAGGAACGTAATTTGGTGATCCAAGTGGGATTGGGGTACTGATCATTATCTGAAAGTGTCATCAGGATTGGGTGAAAAAATGTGTGCTCAGATTTTAGGAAACTCGTAGTTTTTTTGGAAGTTTGGCAACCCCTTTCATTTTAACTGATTTTCGCCAGTCTCTGCTTAGGGCTACATCAATATTAAACTAACCATAGAGACAGAACTTGGAACTACTTTATTGTGTCAAGTTTCAAAGAGCTAGCACAAACCGTGTTTGATTTAAAGTTCCAACTACATGTATCCATATAGGAGAAAACAGAGTGAAACCTAAAAATTAAAAGTGTTACTGCCAACGAACGGTTTAACCTAGAAGAACGAAATTTGGTGAGCCAACTGGGATTAGGGTACTGATCATTACCTGAAAGTTTCATCAAGATTGGGTGAAAAAAATGTGTGCTGAGATTTCAGGAAACTAGTAGTTTTTTCGAAGTTTGGCAACCCCTTTCCATGAAAGTGATTTGCGCCAGTCTCTGCCTAGGGTTACACCCATATTAAACAAACCATAGAGACAGAACTTGGAACTACTTTATTGTGTCAAGTTTCAAAGACCTAGCACAAACCGTGTTTGACTTAGAGTTCCAACTACATGTATCCATATAGGAGAAAACAGAGTGAAAGCTAAAATCTAAAACCATAACTGCCAACGAACGGTTTAACCTAGAAGAACGAAATTTGGTGAGCCAAGTGGGATTGGGGTACTGATCATTACCTGAAAGTGTCATCAAGATTTGGTGAAAAAATGTGTGCTGAGATTTCAGGAAACTCGTAGTTTTTGGGAAGCTTGGGAACCCCTTTCCATGAAAGTGATTTGCGCCAGTCTCTGCTTTTGGCTACATCAATAGGAAACAAACCATAGAGACAGAACTTGGAACTACTTTATTGTGTCAAGTTTCAAAGAGCTAGCACAAACCGTGTTTGATTTAGAGTTCCAACTACATGTATCCATATAGGAGAAAACAGAGTGAAAACTAAAAATTAAAAGTGTTACTGCCAACGAACGGTTTAACCTAGAACAACGAAATTTGGTGAGCCAAGTGGGATTCGGGTACTGATCATTACCTGAAAGTGTCATCAAGATTGGGTTGAAAAATGTGTGCTGAGATTTCAGGAAACTCCTAGTTTTTTGGAAGCTTGGCAACCCCTTTCCAGGAAAGTGATTTGCGCCAGTCTCTGCTTAGGGCTACATCAATAGGAAACAAACCATAGAGATAGAACTTTGAAGTACTTTATTGTGTCAAGTTTCAAAGAGCTAGCACAAACCGTGTTTGATTTAGAGTTCCAACTACATGTATCCATATAGGAGAAAACCGAGTGAAACCTAAAAATTAAAAGTGTTACTGCCAATGAACGGTTTAACCTAGAAGAACGAAATTTGGTGAGCCAAGTAGGATTCGGGTACTGATCATTACCTGAAAGTGTCATCAAGATTGGGTGAAAAAATTTGTGCTGAGATATCAGGAAACTCGTCGTTTTTTGGAAGCTTCGCAACCCCTTAACATTAAAGTGATTTGCGCCAGTCTCTGCTTAGGGCTACATCAATAGGAAACAAACCATAGAGATAGAACATTAAATTACTTTATTGTGTCAAGTTTCAAAGAGCTAGAACAACCCGTGTTTGATTTAGAGTTCCAACTGTATGTATCCATTTAGGAGAAAACAGAGTGAAACCTAAAAATTAAAACCGTTACTGCCAACGATCGGTTTAACCTAGAAGAACGAAATTTGGTGAGCCAAGTGGGATTGGGGTACTGATCATTACCTGAAAGTGTCATCAAGATTGGGTGAAAAAAGGTTTGCTGAGATTTCAGGAAACTCGTAGTGTTTTGGAAGCTTGGCAACCCCTTTCCATGAAAGAGATTTGCGCCAGTCTCTGCTTAGGGCTACATCAATAGGAAACAAACCATAGAGACAGAACTTGGAACTACTTTATTGTGTCAAGTTTCAAAGTGCTAGCACAAACCGTGTTTGATTTAGAGTTCCAATTACATGTATCCATATAGGAGAAAACAGAGTGAAAGCTAAAACCTAAAACCGTAACTGCCAACGAACGGTTTAAACTAGAAGAACGAAATTTTGTGAGCCAAGTGGGATTGGGGTACTGACCAATTCCTGAAAGCGTCATCAAGATTCGGTGAAAAAATGTGTGCCTAGATTTCAGGAAACTCGTAGTTTTTTGGAAGTTTGGTAACCCCTTTCCATGAAAGTGATTAGCGCCAGTATCTGCTTAGGGCGACATCAATAGGAAACAAACCATAGAGATAGAACTTGGAATTACTTTATTGTGTCAAGTTTCAAAGAGTTAGCACAAACCGTGTTTGTTTTAGAGTTCCAACTACATGTATCCATGTAGGAGAAAACAAAGTGAAACCTAAAAATTAAAACCGTTACTGCCAATGAATGGTTTAACCTAGAAGAACGAAATTTGGTGAGCAAAGTGGGGTTGGGGTACAGATCAATTCCTGAAAGTGTCATCAAGATTGGGTGAAAAAATGTGTGCTAAGATTTCAGGAAACTCCTAGTTTTTTGGAAGCTTGGCAACCCTTTTCCATGACAGTGTTTTGTGCCAGTCTCTGCTTAGGGCTACATCAATAGGAAACAAAACATAGAGACAGAACTAGGAACTATTTTATTGTGTCAAGTTTCAAGGAGCTAGCACAAATTGTGTTTGATTTAGAGTTCCAACTACATGTATCCATATAGGAGAAAACAGAGTGAAACCTAAAAATTAGAAGTGTTACTGCCAACGAACGATTTAACCTACAAGAAAGAAATTTGGTGAGCCAAGTGGGATTCGGGTACTGATCATTACCTGAAGGTGTCATCAAGATTGGGTGAAAAAATGTGTGCTGAGATTTCAGGAAACTCGTAGTTGTTTGGAAGCTTGGGAACCCCTTTCGATGAAAGTGATTTGCGCCAGTCTCTGTTTTGGCTACATCAATAGGAAACAAACCATAGAGACAGAACTTGGAACTACTTTATTGTGTCAAGTTTCAAAGAGCTAGCACAAACCATGTTTGATTTAGTGTTCCAACTACATGTATCCATATAGGAGAAAACAGAGTGAAACCAAAAATCTAAAACCGTTACTGCCAACGAACGGTTTAACCTAGAAGAACGATATTTGTTGAGCCAAGTGGGATTGGGGTACTGATCATTATCTGAAGGTGTCATCAAGATTGGGTGAAAAAATGTGAGCTGAGATTTCAGGAAAATCGTCTTTTTTTGGAAGCTGGGCAACCCCTTTCAATGGAAGTGATTTGCGACAGTCTCTGCTTAGGGCTACATCAATAGGAAACAAACCATAGAGATAGAACTTTGAAGTACTTTATTGTGTCAAGTTTCAAAGAGCTAGCACAAACCGTGTTTGATTTAGAGTTCCAACTACATGTATCCATATAGGAGAAAACCGAGTGAAACCTAAAAATTAAAAGTGTTACTGCCAACGAACGGTTTAACCTAGAAGAACGCAATTTGGTGAGCCAAGTGGGATTGGGGTTTTGATCACTACCTGAAAGTGTCATACAGATTGGGTGAAAAAATGTGTGCTGAGATTTCAGGAAACTCGTAGTTTTTTGGAAGCTTGGCAACCCCTTTTCATGAAAGTGATTTGCACCAGTCTCTGCTTATGGCTACATCAATAGGAAAAAAACCATAGAGACAGAACTTGGAACTACTTTATTATGTCAAGTTTCAAAGAGCTAGCACAAACCGTGTTTGATTTAGAGTTCCAACTACATGTATCCATGTAGGAGAAAACAGAGTGAAACCTAAAATCTAAAACCTTTACTGCCAACGAACGGTTTAACCTAGAAGAATGAAATTTGTTGAGCCAAGTGGGATTGGGGTACTGATCATTACCTGAAAGTGTCATCAAGATCGGGTGAAAAAATGTGTGCTGAGATTTCAGGAAACTCGTAGTATTTTGGAAGCTTGGCAACCCCTTTCCATGTAAGTGATTTGCGCTGGTCTTGTCTTAGTTCTACATCAATAGGAAACAAACCATAGAGAAAGAACTTGGAACTACTTTATTGTGTCAAGTTTCACAGAGCTAGCACAAACCGTGTTTGATTTAGAGTTCCAACTACATGTATCCATATAGGCGAAAAGAGAGTGAAACCTAAAAATTAAAACTGTTACTGCCAATGAACGGTTTAACGTAGAAGAACGAAATTTGGTGACCAAGTGGGATTGGGGTACTGATTATAACCTGAAAGTGTCATCATGATTTGGTGAAAAAATGTGTGCTGATATTTCAGGAAACTCGTAGTTTTTTAGAAGCTTGGCAACCCCTTTCCATGAAAGTGATTTGTGCCAGTCTCTGCTTAGGGGTAAATAAATAGGAAACAAACCATAGAGATAGAACTTGGAACTACATTATTGTTTCAAGTTTCAAAGTGCTAGCACAAACCGTGTTTGATTTAGAGTTCCAAATACATGTATCCATATAGGAGAAAACAGAGTGAAACCTAAAAATTAAAACTGTTACTGCCAACGAACGGTTTAACCTACAGGGACAAAATTTTTGTGAGCCAAGTGGGAATGGGGTACTGATCATTACTTGAAAGTGTCATCAAGATTGGGTGAAAAAATGTGTGCTGAGATTTCAGGAAACTCGTAGTTTTTTGGAAGCTTGGAAACACCTTTCCATGAAAGTGATTTGCGCCAGTCTCTGCTTAGGGCTACATCAATAGAAAACACCATAGAGATAGAACTTGGAACTACTTTACTGTGTAAAGTTTCAAAGAGATAGCACAAACCGTGTTAGATTTAGAGTTCCAACTACATGTATCCATATAAAAAAAACAGAGTGAAACTTAAAATTAAAACTGTTACTGCCAACGAACGGTTTAACCTAGAAGAACGCAATTTGGTGAGCCAAGTGGGATTGGGGTATTGATCACTACCTGAAAGTGTCATACAGATTGGGTGAAAAAATGTGTGCTGAGATTTCAGGAAACTCGTAGTTTTTTGGAAGCTTGGCAACCCCTTTTCATGAAAGTGATTTGCACCAGTCTCTGCTTAGGGCTACATCAATAGGAAACAAACCATAGAGATAGAACTTGGAACTAAATTATTGTGTCAAGT
Organism: Spermophilus citellus; assembly: GCF_964194105.1. Taxonomy (NCBI): domain Eukaryota; kingdom Metazoa; phylum Chordata; class Mammalia; order Rodentia; family Sciuridae; genus Spermophilus; species Spermophilus citellus. The sequence goes on along the minus strand of NC_138196.1, from coordinate 18,630,368 downwards.
TTCAAAGGGCTAGCACAAACCGTGTTTGATTTAGTGTTCCAACTACATGTATCCATATAGGCGAAAACAGAGTGAAATCTGAAAATTAAAACTTTTACTGCCAACGAACGGTTGAACGTAGAAGAACGAAATTTGGTGAGCCAAGTGGGATTGGGGTACTGATCATTACCTGAAAGTGCCATCATGATTGGGTGAAAAAATGTGTGCTGAGATTTCAGGAAACTCGTAGTTTTTTGGAAGCTTGGCAACCCCTTTCCATGAAAGTGATTTGCGCCAGTCTGTGCTTAGGGCTAAATCAATAGGAAACAAACCATAGAGATAGAACTTGGAACTACTTTATTGTGTCAAGTTTCAAAGAGATAGCACAAAGCATCTTTGATTTAGAGTTCCATCTACATGTATCCATATAGGAGAAAACAGAGTGAAACCGAAAAATTAAAACTCTTACTGTCAACCAACGGTTTAACCTAGAGGAAAGAAATTTGGTAAGCCAAGTGGGATTGGGTTCCTGATCATTACCTGAAAGTGTCATCATGATTGTGTGAAAAAATGTGTGCTGATATTTCAGGAAACTCGTAGTTTTTTAGAAGCTTGGCAACCCCTTTCCATGAAAGTGATTTGCGCCAGTCTGTGCTTAGGGCTAAATCAATAGGAAACAAACCATAGAGATAGAACTTGGAACTACTTTATTGTGTCAAGTTTAAAGAGCTAGCACAAACCGTGTTTGATTTAGAGTTCCAACTACATGTATCCATATAGGAGAAAACAGAGTGAAACCTAAATATTAAAACCGTTACTGCCAACGAACGGTTTAACCTAGAAGAACGAAATTTGGTGAGCCAGTGGGATTGGGGTACTGATCATTACCTGAATGTGTCATCAAGATTGTGTGAAAAAATGTGTGCTGTGATTTCAGGAAACTCGTAGTTTTTTGGAAGCTTGGCAACCCCTTTCAATGAAAGTGATTTGTGCCTGTCTCTCCCTAGGGCTACATCAATAGGAAACAAACCATAGAGACAGAACGTGGAACTACTTTATTGTGTCAAGTTTCAAAGAGCTAGCACAAACCGTGTTTGATTTAGAGTCCCAACTACATGTATCCATATAGGAGAAAACAGAGTGAAACCTAAAAATTAAACTGTTACTACCAACAAACGATTTTACCAAGAAGAACGAAATTCGGTGAGCAAAGTGGGATTGGGGAACTGATCATTACCTATAAGTGTCATCAAGATTGGGTGACAAAATTTGTGCTGAGATTTCAGGAAACTCGTAGTTTGTTGGAAGCTTGGCAACCCCTTTCCATGAAAGTGATTTGCGCCAGTCTCTGCTTAGGGCTACATCAATAAGAAACAAACCATAGAGATAGAACTTGGAATTACTTTATTGTGTCAAGTTTCAAAGAGCTAGCACAAACCGTGTTTGATTTAGAGTTCCAACTACATGTATCCATATAGGAGAAAACAGAGTGAAACCTAAAAATTAAAACTGTTACTGCCAACGAACGGTTTAACCTAGAAGAACGCAATTTGGTGAGCCAAGTGGGATTGGGGTATTGATCACTACCTGAAAGTGTCATACAGATTGGGTGAAAAAATGTGTGCTGAGATTTCAGGAAACTTGTAGTTTTTTGGAAGCTTGGCAACCCCTTTTCATGAAAGTGATTTGCACCAGTCTCTGCTTAGGGCTACATCAATAGGAAACAAACCATAGAGATAGAACTTGGAACTAATTTATTGTGTCAAGTTTCAAAGAGCTAGCACAAACCGTGTTTGATTTAGTGTTCCAACTACATGTATCCATATAGGCGAAAACAGAGTGAAATCTGAAAATTAAAACTTTTACTGCCAACGAACGGTTTAACGTAGAAGAACGAAATTTGGTGAGCCAAGTGGGATTGGGGTACTGATCATTACCTGAAAGTGCCATCATGATTGGGTGAAAAAATGTGTGCTGAGATTTCAGGAAACTCGTAGTTTTTTGGAAGCTTGGCAACCCCTTTCCATGAAAGTGATTTGCGCCAGTCTGTGCTTAGGGCTAAATCAATAGGAAACAAACCATAGAGATAGAACTTGGAACTACTTTATTGTGTCAAGTTTCAAAGAGATAGCACAAACCATCTTTGATTTAGAGTTCCATCTACATGTATCCATATAGGAGAAAACAGAGTGAAACCGAAAAATTAAAACTCTTACTGTCAACCAACGGTTTAACCTAGAGGAACGAAATTTGGTAAGCCAAGTGGGATTGGGGTCCTGATCATTTCCTGAAAGTGTCATCATGATTGGGTGAAAAAATGTGTGCTGATATTTCAGGAAACTCGTAGTTTTTTAGAAGCTTGGCAACTCCTTTCCATGAAAGAGATTTGCGCCAGTCTCTGTTTAGGGCTACATCAATAGGAAACAAACCATAGAGATAGACATTGGAACTACTTATTGTGTCAAGTTTCAAAGAGCTAGCACAAACCGTGTTTGATTTAGAGTTCCAAATACATGTATCCATATAGGAGAAACCAGAGTGAAACCGAAAAATTTAAACTATTACTGCCAACGAACGGTTTAACCTAGAAGAACGAAATTTGGTGAGCTAAGTGACATTGCGGTTATGATCATTACCTGAAAGTGTCATCAAGATTGGGTGATAAAATACGTGCTTAGATTCAGGAAACTCGTATTTTTTTGGAAGCTTGGCAACCCCTTTCCATGAAAGGGATTTGCGCCAGTCTGTGCTTAGGCCTAAATCAATAGGAAACAAACCATAGAGATAGAACATGGAACTACATTATTGTGTCAAGTTTCAAAGTGCTAGCACAAACCGTGTTTGATTTAGAGTTCCAAATACATGTATCCATATAGGAGAAAACAGAGTGAAACCTAAAAATTAAAACTTTTACTGCCAAAGAACGGTATAACCTAGAAGAACGAAATTTGGTGAGCCAAGTGGGATTGGGGTACTGATCATTACCTGAAATTGTCATCCAGATTGGGTGAAAAAATGTGTGCTGAGATTTCAGGAAACTCGTAGTTTTTTGGAAGATTGGCAAACCCTTTCCATGAAAGTGATTTGCACCAGTTTCTGCTAAGGGCTACATAAATAGGAAAAAAACCATAGAGATAGAACTTGGAACTACTTTATTGTGTCAAGTTTCAAAGAGCTAGCACAAACCGAGTTTGATTTAGAGTCCCAACAACATGTATCCATATAGGAGAAAACAGAGTGAAACCTAAAAATTAAAACTGTTACTGTCAACGAACTGTTTAACCTAGAAGAACGCAATTTGGTGAGCCAAGTGGGATTGGGGTATTGATCACTACCTGAAAGTGTCATACAGATTGGGTGAAAAAATGTGTGCTGAGATTTCAGGAAACTCGTAGTTTTTTGGAAGCTTGGCAACCCCTTTTCATGAAAGTGATATGCACCAGTCACTGCTTAGGGCTACATCAATAGGAAACAAACCATAGAGATAGAACTTGGAACTAATTTATTGTGTCAAGTTTCAAAGAGCTAGCACAAACCGTGTTTGATTTAGTGTTCCAACTACATGTATCCATATAGGCGAAAACAGAGTGAAATCTGAAAATTAAAACTCTTACTGTCAACGAACGGTTTAACGTAGAAGAACGAAATTTTGTGAGCCAAGTGGGATTGTGGTACTGATCATTACCTGAAAGTGTCATCATGATTGGGTGAAAAAATGTGTGCTGAGATTTCAGGAAACTTGTAGTTTTTTGGAAGCTTGGCAACCCCATTCCATGAAAGTGATTTGCGCCAGTCTGTGCTTAGGGCTAAATCAATAGGAAACAAACCATAGACATAGAACTTGGAACTACTTTATTGTGTCAAGTTTCAAAGAGATAGCACAAACCATCTTTGATTTAGAGTTCCATCTACATGTATCCATATAGGAGAAAACAGAGTGAAACCGAAAAATTAAAACTCTTACTGTCAACCAACGGTTTAATCTAGAGGAACGAAATTTGGTGAGCCCAGATGGATTGGGGTACTGATCATTACCTGAAAGTGTCATCAAGATTGGGTGAAAAAATGTGTGCTGAGATTTCCGGAAACTCGTAGTATTTTGGAAGCATGGCAACCCCTTTCTATGAAAGTGATTTGCGCTGGTCTCGGCATAGGGCTACATAAATAGGAAACAAACCATAGAGATACAACTTGGAACTACTTTATTGTGTCAAGTTTCAAAGAGCTAGCACAAACCGTGTTTGATTTAGAGTTCCAACTACATGTATCCATATAGGAGAAAACAGAGTGAAACCTAAATATTAAAACCGTTACTGCCAACGAACGGTTTAACCTAGAAGAACGAAATTTGGTGAGCCAAGTGGGATTGGGGTACTGATCATTACCTGAATGTGTCATCAAGATTGTGTGAAAAAATGTGTGCTGTGATTTCAGGAAACTCGTAGTTTTTTGGAAGCTTGTCAACCCCTTTCAATGCAAGTGATTTGTGCCAGTCTCTCCCTAGGGCTACATCAATAAGAAACAAACCATAGAGACAGAACTTGGAACTACTTTATTGTGTCAAGTTTCAAAGAGCTAGCACAAACCGTGTTTGATTTAGAGTCCCAACTACATGTATCCATATAGGAGAAAACAGAGTGAAACCTAAAAATTAAACTGTTACTACCAACAAACGATTTTACCAAGAAGAACGAAATTTGGTGAGCAAAGTGGGATTGGGGAACTGATCATTACCTATAAGTGTCATCAAGATTGGGTGAAAAAATTTGTGCTGAGATATCAGGAAACTCGTAGTTTGTTGGAAGCGTGGCAACCCCTTTCCATGACAGTGATTTGCGCCAGTCTCTGCTTAGGGCTACATCAATAAGAAACAAACCATAGAGATAGAACTTGGAATTACTTTATTATGTCAAGTTTCAAAGAGCTAGCACAAACCGTGTTTGATTTAGAGTTCCAACTACATGTATCCATATAGGCGAAAACAGAGTGAAATCTGAAAATTAAAACTTTTACTGCCAACGAACGGTTGAACGTAGAAGAACGAAATTTGGTGAGCCAAGTGGGATTGGGGTACTGATCATTACCTGAAAGTGCCATCATGATTGGGTGAAAAAATGTGTGCTGAGATTTCAGGAAACTCGTAGTTTTTTGGAAGCTTGGCAACCCCTTTCCATGAAAGTGATTTGCGCCAGTCTGTGCTTAGGGCTAAATCAATAGGAAACAAACCATAGAGATAGAACTTGGAACTACTTTATTGTGTCAAGTTTCAAAGAGATAGCACAAACCATCTTTGATTTAGAGTTCCATCTACATGTATCCATATAGGAGAAAACAGAGTGAAACCGAAAAATTAAAACTCTTACTGTCAACCAACGGTTTAACCTAGAGGAAAGAAATTTGGTAAGCCAAGTGGGATTGGGTTCCTGATCATTACCTGAAAGTGTCATCATGATTGTGTGAAAAAATGTGTGCTGATATTTCAGGAAACTCGTAGTTTTTTAGAAGCTTGGCAACCCCTTTCCATGAAAGTGATTTGCGCCAGTCTGTGCTTAGGGCTAAATCAATAGGAAACAAACCATAGAGATAGAACTTGGAACTACTTTATTGTGTCAAGTTTCAAAGAGCTAGCACAAACCGTGTTTGATTTAGAGTTCCAACTACATGTATCCATATAGGAGAAAACAGAGTGAAACCTAAATATTAAAACCGTTACTGCCAACGAACGGTTTAACCTAGAAGAACGAAATTTGGTGAGCCAGTGGGATTGGGGTACTGATCATTACCTGAATGTGTCATCAAGATTGTGTGAAAAAATGTGTGCTGTGATTTCAGGAAACTCGTAGTTTTTTGGAAGCTTGGCAACCCCTTTCAATGAAAGTGATTTGTGCCTGTCTCTCCCTAGGGCTACATCAATAGGAAACAAACCATAGAGACAGAACGTGGAACTACTTTATTGTGTCAAGTTTCAAAGAGCTAGCACAAACCGTGTTTGATTTAGAGTCCCAACTACATGTATCCATATAGGAGAAAACAGAGTGAAACCTAAAAATTAAACTGTTACTACCAACAAACGATTTTACCAAGAAGAACGAAATTCGGTGAGCAAAGTGGGATTGGGGAACTGATCATTACCTATAAGTGTCATCAAGATTGGGTGACAAAATTTGTGCTGAGATTTCAGGAAACTCGTAGTTTGTTGGAAGCTTGGCAACCCCTTTCCATGAAAGTGATTTGCGCCAGTCTCTGCTTAGGGCTACATCAATAAGAAACAAACCATAGAGATAGAACTTTGAATTACTTTATTGTGTCAAGTTTCAAAGAGCTAGCACAAACCGTGTTTGATTTAGAGTTCCAACTACATGTATCCATATAGGAGAAAACAGAGTGAAACCTAAAAATTAAAACTGTTACTGCCAACGAACGGTTTAACCTAGAAGAACGCAATTTGGTGAGCCAAGTGGGATTGGGGTATTGATCACTACCTGAAAGTGTCATACAGATTGGGTGAAAAAATGTGTGCTGAGATTTCAGGAAACTTGTAGTTTTTTGGAAGCTTGGCAACTCCTTTTCATGAAAGTGATTTGCACCAGTCTCTGCTTAGGGCTACATCAATAGGAAACAAACCATAGAGATAGAACTTGGAACTAATTTATTGTGTCAAGTTTCAAAGAGCTAGCACAAACCGTGTTTGATTTAGTGTTCCAACTACATGTATCCATATAGGCGAAAACAGAGTGAAATCTGAAAATTAAAACTTTTACTGCCAACGAACGGTTTAACGTAGAAGAACGAAATTTGGTGAGCCAAGTGGGATTGGGGTACTGATCATTACCTGAAAGTGCCATCATGATTGGGTGAAAAAATGTGTGCTGAGATTTCAGGAAACTCGTAGTTTTTTGGAAGCTTGGCAACCCCTTTCCATGAAAGTGATTTGCGCCAGTCTGTGCTTAGGGCTAAATCAATAGGAAACAAACCATAGAGATAGAACTTGGAACTACTTTATTGTGTCAAGTTTCAAAGAGATAGCACAAACCATCTTTGATTTAGAGTTCCATCTACATGTATCCATATAGGAGAAAACAGAGTGAAACCGAAAAATTAAAACTCTTACTGTCAACCAACGGTTTAACCTAGAGGAACGAAATTTGGTAAGCCAAGTGGGATTGGGGTCCTGATCATTACCTGAAAGTGTCATCATGATTGGGTGAAAAAATGTGTGCTGATATTTCAGGAAACTCGTAGTTTTTTAGAAGCTTGGCAACCCCTTTCCATGAAAGAGATTTGCGCCAGTCTCTGTTTAGGGCTACATCAATAGGAAACAAACCATAGAGATAGACATTGGAACTACTTATTGTGTCAAGTTTCAAAGAGCTAGCACAAACCGTGTTTGATTTAGAGTTCCAAATACATGTATCCATATAGGAGAAACCAGAGTGAAACCGAAAAATTTAAACTATTACTGCCAACGAACGGTTTAACCTAGAAGAACGAAATTTGGTGAGCCAAGTGACATTGCGGTTATGATCATTACCTGAAAGTGTCATCAAGATTGGGTGATAAAATACGTGCTTAGATTCAGGAAACTCGTATTTTTTTGGAAGCTTGGCAACCCCTTTCCATGAAAGGGATTTGCGCCAGTCTGTGCTTAGGCCTAAATCAATAGGAAACAAACCATAGAGATAGAACATGGAACTACATTATTGTGTCAAGTTTCAAAGTGCTAGCACAAACCGTGTTTGATTTAGAGTTCCAAATACATGTATCCATATAGGAGGAAACAGAGTGAAACCTAAAAATTAAAACTTTTACTGCCAAAGAACGGTATAACCTAGAAGAACGAAATTTGGTGAGCCAAGTGGGATTGGGGTACTGATCATTACCTGAAATTGTCATCCAGATTGGGTGAAAAAATGTGTGCTGAGATTTCAGGAAACACGTAGTTTTTTGGAAGATTGGCAAACCCTTTCCATGAAAGTGATTTGCACCAGTTTCTGCTAAGGGCTACATAAATAGGAAAAAAACCATAGAGATAGAACTTGGAACTACTTTATTGTGTCAAGTTTCAAAGAGCTAGCACAAACCGAGTTTGATTTAGAGTCCCAACAACATGTATCCATATAGGAGAAAACAGAGTGAAACCTAAAAATTAAAACTGTTACTGTCAACGAACTGTTTAACCTAGAAGAACGCAATTTGGTGAGCCAAGTGGGATTGGGGTATTGATCACTACCTGAAAGTGTCATACAGATTGGGTGAAAAAATGTGTGCTGAGATTTCAGGAAACTCGTAGTTTTTTGGAAGCTTGGCAACCCCTTTTCATGAAAGTGATATGCACCAGTCACTGCTTAGGGCTACATCAATAGGAAACAAACCATAGAGATAGAACTTGGAACTAATTTATTGTGTCAAGTTTCAAAGAGCTAGCACAAACCGTGTTTGATTTAGTGTTCCAACTACATGTATCCATATAGGCGAAAACAGAGTGAAATCTGAAAATTAAAACTCTTACTGTCAACGAACGGTTTAACGTAGAAGAACGAAATTTTGTGAGCCAAGTGGGATTGTGGTACTGATCATTACCTGAAAGTGTCATCATGATTGGGTGAAAAAATGTGTGCTGAGATTTCAGGAAACTTGTAGTTTTTTGGAAGCTTGGCAACCAAATTCCATGAAAGTGATTTGCGCCAGTCTGTGCTTAGGGCTAAATCAATAGGAAACAAACCATAGACATAGAACTTGGAACTACTTTATTGTGTCAAGTTTCAAAGAGATAGCACAAACCATCTTTGATTTAGAGTTCCATCTACATGTATCCATATAGGAGAAAACAGAGTGAAACCGAAAAATTAAAACTCTTACTGTCAACCAACGGTTTAATCTAGAGGAACGAAATTTGGTGAGCCCAGATGGATTGGGGTACTGATCATTACCTGAAAGTGTCATCAAGATTGGGTGAAAAAATGTGTGCTGAGATTTCCGGAAACTCGTAGTATTTTGGAAGCATGGCAACCCCTTTCTATGAAAGTGATTTGCGCTGGTCTCGGCATAGGGCTACATCAATAGGAAACAAACCATAGAGATACAACTTGGAACTACTTTATTGTGTCAAGTTTCAAAGAGCTAGCACAAACCGTGTTTGATTTAGAGTTCCAACTACATGTATCCATATAGGAGAAAACAGAGTGAAACCTAAATATTAAAACCGTTACTGCCAACGAACGGTTTAACCTAGAAGAACGAAATTTGGTGAGCCAAGTGGGATTGGGGTACTGATCATTACCTGAATGTGTCATCAAGATTGTGTGAAAAAATGTGTGCTGTGATTTCAGGAAACTCGTAGTTTTTTGGAAGCTTGGCAACCCCTTTCAATGCAAGTGATTTGTGCCAGTCTCTCCCTAGGGCTACATCAATAGGAAACAAACCATAGAGACAGAACTTGGAACTACTTTATTGTGTCAAGTTTCAAAGAGCTAGCACAAACCGTGTTTGATTTAGAGTCCCAACTACATGTATCCATATAGGAGAAAACAGAGTGAAACCTAAAAATTAAACTGTTACTACCAACAAACGATTTTACCAAGAAGAACGAATTTTGGTGAGCAAAGTGGGATTGGGGAACTGATCATTACCTATAAGTGTCATCAAGATTGGGTGAAAAAATTTGTGCTGAGATATCAGGAAACTCGTAGTTTGTTGGAAGCTTGGCAACCCCTTTCCATGAAAGTGATTTGCGCCAGTCTCTGCTTAGGACTACATCAATAAGAAACAAACCATAGAGATAGAACTTGGAATTACTTTATTATGTCAAGTTTCAAAGAGCTAGCACAAACCGTGTTTGATTTAGAGTTCCAACTACATGTATCCATATAGGAGAAAACAGAGTGAAACCTAAAAATTAAAACTGTTACTGCCAACGAATGGTTTAACCTAGAAGAACGCAATTTGGTGAGCCAAGTGGGATTGGGGTATTGATCACTACCTGAAAGTGTCATACAGATTGGGTGAAAAAATGTGTGCTGAGATTTCAGGAAACTCGTAGTTTTTTGGAAGCTTGGCAACCCCTTTTCATGAAAGTGATTTGCGCCAGTCTCTGCTTAGGGCTACATCAATAGGAAACAAACCATAGAGATACAACTTGGAACTACTTTATTGTGTTCAGTTTCAAAGAGCTAGCACAAACCGTGTTTGATTTAGAGTTCCAACTACATGTATCCATATAGGAGAAAACAGAGTGAAACCTAAAAATTAAAACTGTTCCTGCCAACGAACGGTTTAACCTAGAAGAACGAAATTTGGTGAGCCAAGTGGGATTTGGGTACTGATCATTACCTGAAAGTCTCATCCAGATTGGGTGAATCAATGTGTGCTGAGAATTCAGGAAACTCGTAGTTTTTTGGAAGCTTGGCAACCCCTTTCCAAGAAAGAGATTTGCGCCAGACTCTGCTTAGGGCTACATCCATAGGAAACAAACCATAGAGATAGAACTTGGAACTACTTTATTGTGTCAAGTTTCAAAGAGCTAGCACAAACCGTGTTTGATTTAGAGTCCCAACTACATGTATCCATAAAGGAGAAAACAGAGTGACACCTAAAAATTAAAACTGTTACTGCCAACGAACGGTTTAACCTAGAAGAACGAAATTTGGTGAGCCAAGTGGGATTGGGGTACTGATCATTACCTGAAAGTGTCATCAAGATTGGGTGAAAAAATGTGTGCTGCGATTTCAGGAAACTCGTAGTTTTTTGGAACCTTGGCAATCCCTTTCAATGAAAGTGATTTGCGCCGGTCTCTTTAGGCTACATCAATAGGAAACAAACCATAGAGTTAGAACTTGGAACTACTTTGATGTGTCAAGTTTCAAAGAGCTAGCACAAACCGTGTTTGATTTATAGTTCCAACTACATGTATCCGTATAGGAGAAAACAGAGTGAAACCTAAAAATTAAAACTGTTACTGCCAACGAACGGTTTAACATAGAAGAACGAAATTTGGTGAGCCAAGTGGGATTGGGGTACCGATCATTACCTGAAAGTGTCATCCAGATTGGGTGAGAAAATGTGTGCTGAGATTTCAGGAAACTCGTAGTTTATTGGAAGCTTGGCAACCCCTTTCCAAGAAAGAGATTTGCGCCAGACTCTGCTTAGGGCTACATCCATAGGAAACAAACCATAGAGATAGACCTTGGAACTACTTTATTGTGTCAAGTTTCAAAGAGCTAGCACAAACCGTGTTTGATTAAGAGTCCCAACTACATGTATCCATATAGGAGAAAAAAGAGTGAAACCTAAAAATTAAAATTGTTACTGCCAACGAACGGTTTAACCTAGAAGAACGAAATTTGGTGAGCCAAGTGGGATTGGGGTACTGATCATTACCTGAAAGTGTCATCAAGATTGGGTGAAAAAATGTGTGCTGCGATTTCAGGAAACTCGTAGTTTTTTGGAACCTTGGCAATCCCTTTCAAAGAAAGTGATTTGCGCCGGTCTCTTTAGGCTACATCAATAGGAAACAAACCATAGAGATAGAACTTGGAACTACTTTATTGTGTTCAGTTTCAAAGAGCTAGCACAATCCGTGTTTGATTTAGAGTCCCAACTACATGTATCCATATAGGAGAAAACAGAGTGAAACCTAAAAATTAAAACTGTTACTGCCAACGAACGGTTTAACCTAGAAGAACGAAATTTGGTGCGCCAAGTGGGATTGGGGTACTGATCATTACCTGAAAGTTTAATCCAGATTGGGTGAAAAAATGTGTGGTGAGAATTCAGGAAATTCGTAGTTTTTTGGAAGCTTGGCAACCCCTTTCCATGAAAGTGATTTGCGCCAGTCTCTGCTTATGGCTACATCAATAGGAAACAAACCATAGAGATAGAACTTGGAACTACTTTATTGTGTCAAGTTTCAAAGAGCTAGCACAAACCGTGTTTGATTTAGAGTCCCAACTACATGTATCCATATAGAAGAAAAAAGAGTGAAACCTAAAAATTAAAACTGTTACTGCCAACGAACGGTTTAACCTAGAAGAACGAAATTTCATGAGCCAAGTGGGATTGGGGTACTGATCATTACCTGAATGTTTCATCAAGATTAGGTGAAAAAATGTGTGCTGAGACTTCAGAAACCACGTAGTTTTTTGGAAGCTTGGCAACCCCTTTCCATGAAAGTGATTTGTGCCAATCTCTGCTTAGGGCTACATCAATAGGAAACAAACCATAGAGATAGAACTTGGAACTACTTTATTGTGTCAAGTTTCAAAGAGCTAGCACAAACCGTGTTTGATTCAGAGTTCCAACTACATGTATCCGTATAGGAGAAAACAGAGTGAAACCTAAAAATTAAAACTGTTACTGCCAACGAACGGTTTAACCTAGAAGAACGAAATTTGGTGAGCCTAGTGGGATTGTGGTACTGATCATTACCTGAAAGTGTCATCCAGATTGGGTGAGAAAATGTGTGCTGAGATTTCAGGAAACTCGTAGTTTTTTGGAAGCTTGGCAACCCCTTTCCATGAAAGTGATTTGCGCCAGTCTCTGCTTAGGGCTACATCAATAGGAAAGAAACCATAGAGATAGAAATTGGAACTACTTTATTGTGTCAAGTTTCAAAGAGCTAGCACAAACCTTCTTTGATTTAGAGTTCCAACTACATGTATCCATATATAGACAATAGAGTGAAACCTAAAAATTAAAAATGTTACTGCCAACGAACGGTTTAAACTAGAAGAACGAAATTTGGTGACCCAAGTGGGATTGGGGTCCTGATCTTTACCTGAAAGTGTGATCCAGATTGGGTGAAAAAATGTGTGGTGAGAATTCAGGAGTCTCGTAGTTTTTTGGAAGCTTGGCAACCCCATTCCATGAATGTGATTTGCCCCAGTCTCTGCTTACGGCTACATCAATAGGAAACAAACCATAGAGATAGAACTTGGAACTACTTTATTGTGTCAAGTTTCAAAGAGCTAGCACAAACCGTGTTTGATTTAGAGTTCCAACTACATGTATCCGTATAGGAGAAAACAGAGTGAAACCTAAGAATTAAAACTGTTACTGCCAACGGACAGTTTAACATAGAAGAACGAAATTTGGAGAGCCAAGTTGGATTGGGGTACTGATCATTACCTGAAAGTCTCATCCAGATTGGGTGAGAAAATGTGTGCTGAGATTTCAGGAAACTCGTAGTTTTTTGGAAGCTTGGCAACCCCTTTCCATGAAAGTGATTTGCGCCAGACTCTGCTTAGGGCTACATCAATAGGAAACAAACCATAGAGATAGAACTTGGAAGTACTTTATTGTGTCAAGTTTCAAAGAGCTAGCACAAACCGTGTTTGATTTAGAGTCCCAACTACATGTATCCATATAGGAGAAAACAGAGTGAAACCTAAAAATTAAAACTGTTACTGCCAACGAACGGTTTAACCTAGAAGAACGAAATTTGGTGAGCCAAGTGGGATTGGGGTACTGATCATTACCTGAAAGTGTCATCAAGATTGGGTGAAAAAATGTGTGCTGCGATTTCAGGAAACTCGTAGTTTTTTGGAACCTTGGCAATCCCTTTCAATGAAAGTGGTTTGCGCTGGTCTCTTTAGGCTACAACAATAGGAAACAAACCATAGAATTAGAACTTGGAACTACTTTATTGTGTCAAGTTTCAAAGAGCTAGCACAAACCGTGTTTGATTCAGAGTTCCAACTACATGTATCCGTATAGGAGAAAACAGAGTAAAACCTAAAAATTAAAACTGTTACTGCCAACGAACGGTTTAACATATAAGAACGAAATTTGGTGAGCCAAGTGGGATTGGGGTACTGATCATTACCTGAAAGTGTCATCCAGATTGGGTGAGAAAATGTGTGCTGAGATTTCAGGAAACTCGTAGTTTATTGGAAGCTTGGCAACCCCTTTCCATGAAAGTGATTTGCGCCAGTCTCTGCTTAGGGCTACATCAATAGGAAACAAACCATAGAGATAGAACTTGGAACTACTTTATTGTGTTCAGTTTCAAAGAGCTAGCACAAACCGTGTTTGATTTAGAGTTCCAACTACATGTTTCCGTATAGGAGAAAACAGAGTGAAACCTAAAAATTAAAACTGTTCCTGCCAACGAACGGTTTAACCTAGAAGAACGAAATTTGGTGAGCCAAGTGGGATTGGGGTACTGATCATTACCTGAAAGTCTCATCCAGATTGGGTGAATCAATGTGTGCTGAGAATTCAGGAAACTCGTATTTTTTTGGAAGCTTGGCAACCCCTTTCCAAGAAAGAGATTTGCGCCAGACTCTGCTTAGGGCTACATCCATAGGAAACAAACCATAGAGATAGACCTTGCAACTACTTTATTGTGTCAAGTTTCAAAGAGCTAGCACAAACCTTCTTTGATTTAGAGTTCCAACTACATGTATCCATATATAGAAAATAGAGTGAAACCTAAAAATTAAAAATGTTACTGCCAACGAACGGTTTAAACTAGAAGAACGAAATTTGGTGACCCAAGTGGGATTGGGGTCCTGATCTTTACCTGAAAGTGTGATCCAGATTGGGTGAAAAAATGTGTGTTGAGAATTCAGGAAACTCGTAGTTTTTTGGAAGCTAGGCAACCCCATTCCATGAATGTGATTTGCGCCAGTCTCTGCTTACGGCTACATCAATAGGAAACAAACCATAGAGAGAGAACTTGGAACTACTTTATTGTGTCAAGTTTCAAAGAGCAAGCACAAATCGTGTTTGATTTAGAGTTCCAACTACATGTATCCGTATAGGAGAAAACAGAGTGAAACCTAAAAATTAAAACTGTTACTGCCAACGGACGGTTTAACATAGAAGAACAAAATTTGGAGAGCCAAGTTGGATTGGGGTACTGATCATTACCTGAAAGTGTCATCCAGATTGGGTGAGAAAATGTGTGCTGAGATTTCAGGAAACTTGTAGTTTTTTGGAAGCTTGGCAAACCCTTTCCATGAAAGTGATTTGCGCCAGACTCTGCTTAGGGCTACATCAATAGGAAAAAAACCATAGAGATAGAACTTGGAAGTACTTTATTGTGTCAATTTTCAAAGAGCTAGCACAAACCGTGTTTGATTTAGAGTCCCAACTACATGTATCCATATAGGAGAAAACAGAGTGAAACCTAAAAATTAAAACTGTTACTGCCAACGAACGGTTTAACCTAGAAGAACGAAATTTGGTGAGCCAAGTGGGATTAGGGTACTGTTCATTACCTGAAAGTGTCATCAAGATTGGGTTGAAAAATGTGTGCTGAGATTTCAGGAAACTCGTAGTTTTTTGGAAGCTTGGCAACCCCTTTCCTTGAAAGTGATTTGCGCCAGTCTCTGCATAGGGCTACATCAATAGGAAACAAACCATAGAGATAGAACTTGGAAGTACTTTATTGTGTCAAGTTTCAAAGAGCTAGCACAAACCGGGTTTGATTTAGAGTCCCAACTACATGTATCCATATAGGCGAAAACAGAGTGAAACCTAAAAATTAAAACTGTTACTGCCAACGAACGGTTTAACCTAGAAGAACGAAATTTGGTGAGCCAAGTGGGATTGGGGTACTGATCATTACCTGAAAGTGTAATGAAGATTGGGTGAAAAAATATGTGCTGAGATTTCAGGAAACTCGTAGTTTTTTGGAAGCTTGGCAACCCCTTTCCATAAAAGTGATTTGCGCCAGTCTATGCTTAGGGCTACATCAATAGGAAACAAACCATAGAGATAGAACTTGGAACTACTTTATTGTGTCATGTTTCAAAGAGCTAGCACAAACTGTGTTGGATTTAGAGTTCCAAATACATGTATCCATATAGGGGAAAACAGAGTGAAACCTAAAAATTAAAACTGTTACAGCCAACGAACGGTTTAACCTAGAAGAACAAAATTTTTTGAGCCAAGTGTGATTGGGGTACTGAACATTACCTGAAAGTGTCATCAAGGTTGGGTGAAAAAATTTGTGCTGAGATTTCAGGAAACTCATAGTTTTTTGGAAGATTGGCAACCCCTTTCCATGAAAGTGATTTGCGCCAGTCTCTGCTTAGGGCTACATCAATAGGAAACAAACCATAGAGATAGAACTTGGAACTACTTTATTGTGTCAAGTTTCAAAGAGCTAGCTCAAACCGTCTTTGATTTAGAGTTCCAACTACATGTATCCATATAGGAGAAAACAGAGTGAAACCTAAAAATTAAAACTGTTACTGCCAACGAACGGTTTAACCTAGAGGAACGAAATTTGGTGAGCCCAGTGGGATTGGGGTACTGATCATTACCTGAAAGTGTAATGAAGATTGGGTGAAAAAATATGTGCTGAGATTTCAGGAAACTCGTAGTTTTTTGGAAGCTTGGCAACCCCTTTCCATGAAAGTGATTTGCGCCAGTCTCTGCATAGGGCTACATCAATAGGAAACAAACCATAGAGATAGAACTTGGAACTACTTTATTGTGTCAAGTTTTAAAGAGCTAGCAAAAACCGTGTTTGATTTAGAGTTCCAACTACATGTATCCATATAGGAGAAAACAGAGTGAAACCTAAAAATTATAACTGTTACTGCCAGCGAACGGTTTAACCTAGAAGAACGAAATTTGGTGAGCCAAATGGGATTGGGGTACTGATCATTACCTGAAAGTGTCATCAAGATTGGGTGAAAAAATGTGTGCTGAGATTTCAGGAAACTCGTAGTTTTTTGGAAGCTTGGCAACCACTTTCCATAAAAGTGATTTGCGCCAGTCTCTGCTTAGGGCTACAGCAATAGGAAACAAACCATAGAGATAGAACTTGGAATTACGTTATTGTGTGAAGTTTCAAAGAGCTACCACAAACCGTCTTTGATTTAGAGTTCCAACTACAAGTATCCATATAGGCGAAAACAGAGTGAAACCTAAAAATTAAAACTGTTACTGCCAACGAACGGTTTAACCTAGAAGAACGAAATTTGGTGAGCCAAGTGGGATTGGGGTACTGATCATTACCGGATTTTCATCAAGATTGGGTGAAAAAATGTGTGCTGAGATTTCAGGAAACTCGTAGTTTTTTGGAAGCTTGGCAACGCCTTTCCATGAAAGTGATTTGCGCCAGTCTCTGCTTAGGGCTACATCAATAGGAAACAAACCATAGAGATAGAACTTGGAACTACTTTATTGTGTCAAGTTTTAAAGAGCTAGCAAAAACCGTGTTTGATTTAGAGTTCCAACTACATGTATCCATATAGGAGAAAACAGAGTGAAACCTAAAAATTATAACTGTTACTGCCAGCGAACGGTTTAACCTAGAAGAACGAAATTTGGTGAGCCAAGTTGGATTGGGATACTGATCATTACCTGAAAGTGTCATCAAGATTAGGTGAAAAAATGTGTACTGAGATTTCAGGAAACTCGTAGTTTTTTGGAAGCTTGGCAACCCCTTTCCATGAAAGTGATTTGCGCCAGTCTCTGCTTAGGGCTATATCAATAGGAAACAATCCAAAGAAATAGAACTTGGATCTCCTTCATTGTGTCAAGTTTCAAAGAGCTAGCAAAAACCGTGTTTGATTTAGAGTTCCAACTACATGTATCCATATAGGAGAAAACAGAGTGAAACCTAAAAATTAAAACTGTTACTGCTAACGAACGTTTTAACCTAGAAGAACGAAATTTGGTGAGCCAAGTGGGATTGGGGTAGTGATCATTACCTGAAAGTGTTATGAAGATTGGGTGAAAAATGTTTGCTGAGATTTCAGGAAACACGTAGTTTTTGGAAGCTTGGCAACCCCTTTCCATGAACGTGATTTGGGCCAGTCTCTGCTTAGGGCTACATCAATAGGAAACAAACCATAGAGATAGAACTTGGAACTACTTTATTGTGTCAAGTTTCAAAGAGCTAGCACAAACCGTGTTTGATTCAGAGTTCCAACTACATGTATCCGTATAGGAGAAAACAGAGTGAAACCTAAAAATTAAAACTGTTACTGCCAACGAACGGTTTAACCTAGAAGAACGAAATTTGGTGAGCCAAGTGGGATTGGGGTACCGATCATTACCTGAAAGTGTCATCCAGATTGGGTGAGAAAATGTGTGCTGAGATTTTAGGAAACTCGTAGTTTATTGGAAGCTTGGCAACCCCTTTCCATGAAAGTGATTTGCGCCAGTCTCTGCTTAGGGCTACATCAATAGGAAAGAAACCATAGAGATAGAACTTGGAACTACTTTATTGTGTTCAGTTTCAAAGAGCTAGCACAAACCGTGTTTGATTTAGAGTTCCAACTACATGTATCCATATAGGAGAAAACAGAGTGAAACCTAAAAATTAAAACTGTTCCTGCTAACGAACGGTTTAACCTAGAAGAACGAAATTTGGTGAGCCAAGTGGGATTTGGGTACTGATCATTACATGAAAGTCTCATCCAGATTGGGTGAATCAATGTGTGCTGAGAATTCAGGAAACTCGTAGTTTTTTGGAAGCTTGGCAACCCCTTTCCAAGAAAGAGATTTGCGCCAGACTCTGCTTAGGGCTACATCCATAGGAAACAAACCATAGAGATAGACCTTGGAACTACTTTATTGTGTCAAGTTTCAAAGAGCTAGCACAAACCGTGTTTGATTTAGAGTCCCAAATACATGTATCCATATAGGAGAAAACAGAGTGAAACCTAAAAATTAAAACTGTTACTGCCAACGAACGGTTTAACCTAGAAGAACGAAATTTGGTGAGCCAAGTGGGATTGGGGTACTGATCATTACCTGAAAGTGTCATCAAGATTGGGTGAAAAAATGTGTGCTGCGATTTCAGGAAACTCGTAGTTTTTTGGAACCTTGGCAATCCCTTTCAATGAAAGTGATTTGCGCCGGTCTCTTTAGGCTACATCAATAGGAAAGAAACCATAGAGTTAGAACTTGGAACTACTTTAATGTGTCAAGTTTCAAAGAGCTAGCACAAACCGTGTTTGATTTATAGTTCCAACTACATGTATCCGTATAGGAGAAAACAGAGTGAAACCTAAAAATTAAAACTGTTACTGCCAACGAACGGTTTAACATAGCAGAACGAAATTTGGTGAGCCAAGTGGGATTGGGGTACCGATCATTACCTGAAAGTGTCATCCAGATTGGGTGAGAAAATGTGTGCTGAGATTTCAGGAAACTCGTAGTTTATTGGAAGCTTGGCAACCCCTTTCCATGAAAGTGATTTGTGCCAGTCTCTGCTTAGGGCTACATCAATAGGAAACAAACCATAGAGATAGAACTTGGAACTACTTTATTGTGTTCAGTTTCAAAGAGCTAGCACAAACCGTGTTTGATTTAGAGTTCCAACTACATGTATCCATATAGGAGAAAACAGAGTGAAACCTAAAAATTAAAACTGTTCCTGCCACCGAACGGTTTAAACTAGAAGAACGAAATTTGGTGCGCCAAGTGGGATTGGGGTACTGATCATTACCTGAAAGTTTGATCCAGATTGGGTGAAAAAATGTGTGGTGAGAATTCAGGAAATTCGTAGTTTTTTGGAAGCTTGGCAACCCCTTTCCATGAAAGTGATATGCGCAGGTCTCTGCTTAGGGCTACATCAATAGAAAACAAACCATAGAGATAGAAATTGCAACTACTTTATTGTGTCAAGTTTCAAAGAGCTAGCACAAACGGTGTTGGATTTAGAGTTCCAACTACATGTATCCATATAGGCGAAAACAGAGTGAAACCTAAAAATTAAAACTGTTACTGCCAACGAACGGTTTAAACTAGAAGAACGAAATTTGGTGCTCCAAGTGGGATTGGCGTACTGATCATTACCTGAAAGTGTGATCCAGATTGGGTGAAAAAATGTGTGCTGAGATTTCAGGAAACTCGTAGTTTTTTGGAAGCTTGGCAACCACTTTCCATGAAAGTGATTTGCGCCAGTCTCTGCTTAGGGCTACATCAATAGGAAACAAACCATAGAGATAGAACTTGGAACTACGTTATTGTGTGAAGTTTCAAAGAGCTAGCACAAACCGTCTTTGATTTAGAGTTCCAACTACATGTATCCATATAGGCGAAAACAGAGTGAAACCTAATAATTAAAATTGTTACTGCCAACGAACGGTTTAACCTAGAAGAACGTAATTTGGTGAGCCCATTGGGATTGGGGTACTGATCATTACCTGAAATTTTCATCAAGATTGGGTGAAAAAATGTGTGCTGAGATTTCAGGAAACTCGTAGTTTTTTGGAAGCTTGGCAACCCCTTTCCATGAAAGTGATTTGCGCCAGTCTCTGCTTAGGGCTACATCAATAGGAAACAAACCGTAGAGATAGAACTTGGAACTACTTTATTGTGTCAAGTTTCAAAGAGCTAGCACAAACCGTGTTTGATTTAGAGTCCCAACTACATGTATCCATATAGAAGAAAAAAGAGTGAAACCTAAAAATTAAAACTGTTACTCCCAACTAACGGTTTAACCTAGAAGAACGAAATTTCATGAGCCAAGTGGGATTGGGGTACTGATCATTACCTGAATGTTTCATCAAGATTGGGTGAAAAAATGTGTGCTGAGACTTCAGAAACCAAGTAGTTTTTTGGAAGCGTGGCAACCCCTTTCCATGAAAGTGATTTGTGCCAATCTCTGCTTAGGGCTACATCAATAGGAAACAAACCATAGAGATAGAAATTGGAACTACTTTATTGTGTCAAGTTTCAAAGAGCTAGCACAAACCGTGTTTGATTCAGAGTTCCAACTACATGTATCCGTATAGGAGAAAACAGAGTGAAACCTAAAAATTAAAACTGTTACTGCCAACGAACGGTTTAACCTAGAAGAACGAAATTTGGTGAGCCAAGTGGGATTGGGGTACCGATCATTACCTGAAAGTGTCATCCAGATTGGGTGAGAAAATGTGTGCTGAGATTTTAGGAAACTTGTAGTTTATTGGAAGCTTGGCAACCCCTTTCCATGAAAGTGATTTGCGCCAGTCTCTGCTTAGGGCTACATCAATAGGAAACAAACCATAGAGATAGAACTTGGAACTACTTTATTGTGTTCAGTTTCAAAGAGCTAGCACAAACCGTGTTTGATTTAGAGTTCCAACTATATGTATCCATATAGGAGAAAACAGAGTGAAACCTAAAAATTAAAACTGTTCCTGCTAACGAATGGTTTAACCTAGAAGAACGAAATTTGGTGAGCCAAGTGGGATTTGGGTACTGATCATTACCTGAAAGTCTCATCCAGATTGGGTGAATCAATGTGTGCTGAGAATTCAGGAAACTCGTAGTTTTTTGGAAGCTTGGCAACCCCTTTCCAAGAAAGAGATTTGCGCCAGACTCTGCTTAGGGCTACATCCATAGGAAACAAACCATAGAGATAGACCTTGGAACTACTTTATTGTGTCAAGTTTCAAAGAGCTAGCACAAACCGTGTTTGATTTAGAGTCCCAAATACATGTATCCATATAGGAGAAAACAGAGTGAAACCTAAAAATTAAAACTGTTACTGCCAACGAACGGTTTAACCTAGAAGAACGAAATTTGGTGAGCCAAGTGGGATTGGGGTACTGATCATTACCTGAAAGTGTCATCAAGATTGGGTGAAAAAATGTGTGCTGCGATTTCAGGAAACTCGTAGTTTTTTGGAACCTTGGCAATCCCTTTCAATGAAAGTGATTTGCGCCGGTCTCTTTAGGCTACATCAATAGGAAACAAACCATAGAGTTAGAACTTGGAACTACTTTAATGTGTCAAGTTTCAAAGAGCTAGCACAAACCGTGTTTGATTTATAGTTCCAACTACATGTATCCGTATAGGAGAAAACAGAGTGAAACCTAAAAATTAAAACTGTTACTGCCAACTAACGGTTTAACATAGCAGAACGAAATTTGGTGAGCCAAGTGGGATTGGGGTACCGATCATTACCTGAAAGTGTCATCCAGATTGGGTGAGAAAATGTGTGCTGAGATTTCAGGAAACTCGTAGTTTATTGGAAGCTTGGCAACCCCTTTCCATGAAAGTGATTTGTGCCAGTCTCTGCTTAGGGCTACATCAATAGGAAACAAACCATAGAGATAGAACTTGGAACTACTTTATTGTGTTCAGTTTCAAAGAGCTAGCACAAACCGTGTTTGATTTAGAGTTCCAACTACATGTATCCATATAGGAGAAAACAGAGTGAAACCTAAAAATTAAAACTGTTCCTGCCACCGAACGGTTTAAACTAGAAGAACGAAATTTGGTGCGCCAAGTGGGATTGGGGTACTGATCATTACCTGAAAGTTTGATCCAGATTGGGTGAAAAAATGTGTGGTGAGAATTCAGGAAATTCGTAGTTTTTTGGAAGCTTGGCAACCCCTTTCCATGAAAGTGATTTGCGCCAGTCTCTGCTTACGGTTACATCAATAGGAAACAAACCATAGAGATAGAACTTGGAACTACTTTATTGTGTCAAGTTTCAAAGAGCTAGCACAAACCGTGTTTGATTTAGAGTTCCAACTACATGTATCCATATAGGAGAAAATAGAGTGAAACCTAAAAATTTAAACTGTTACTGCCAACGAACGGTTTAACCTAGAAGAACGAAAATTGATGAGCCAAGTGGGATTGGAGTACTGATAATTACCTGAAAGTGTCATCCAGATTGGGTGAATAAATGTGTGCTGAGATTTCAGGAAACTCGTAGTTTTTTGGAAGATTGGCAACCCCTTTCCATGAAAGTGATTTGCGCCAGACTCTGCTTAGGGCTACATCAATAGGAAACAAACCATAGAGATAGAACTTGGAACTACTTTATTGTGTCAAGTTTCAAAGAGCTAGCACAAACCGTGTTTGATTTAGAGTTCCAACTACATGTATCCATATAGGAGAAAACAGAGTAAAACCTAAAAATTAAAACTGTTCCTGCCAACGAACGGTTTAACCTAGAAGAACGAAATTTGGTGAGCCAAGTGGGATTGGGGTACTGATCATTACCTGAAACCGTCATCAAGATTGGGTGAAAAAATATGTGCTGAGATTTCAGGAAACTCGTCGTTTTTTGGAAGTTTGGCAACCCATTTCCTTGAAAGTGATTTGTGCCCTTGTCTGCTTAGGGCTACATCAATAGGATACAAACCATAGAGATAGAACTTGGAACTATTTATTGTGTCAAGTTTCAAAGAGCTAGCACAAACCTTCTTTGATTTAGAGTTCCAACTACATGTATCCATATATAGAAAACAGAGTGAAACCTAAAAATTAAAACTGTTACTGCCAACGAACGGTTTAACCTAGAAGAACGAAATTTGGTGAGCCAAGTGGGATTGGGGTACTGATCATTACCTGAAAGTGTCATCCAGATTGGGAGAAAAATGTGTGGTGAGAATTCAGGAAACTCATAGTTTTTTGAAAGCTTGGCAACCCCATTCCATGAAAGTGATTTGTGCCAGTCTCTGTTTATGGCTACATCAATAGGAAACAAACCACAGAGATACAACTTGTAACTACTTTACTGTGTCAAGTTTCAAAGAGCTAGCACAAACCGTGTTTGATTTAGAGTCCCGACTACATGTATCCATATAGGAGAAAATAGAGTGAAACCTAAAAATTTAAACTGTTACTGCCAACGAACGGTTTAACCTAGAAGAACGAAAATTGATGAGCCAAGTGGGATTGGAGTACTGATCATTACCTGAAAGTGTCATCCAGATTGGGTGAAAAAATGTGTGCTGAGATTTCAGGAAACTCGTAGTTTTTTGGAAGCTTGGCAACCCCTTTACATGAAAGTGATTTGCGCCGGTCTCTGCTTAGGGCTACATCAATAGGAAACAAACCATTGAGATAGAACATGGAAGTACTTTATTGTGTCAAGTTTCAAAGAGCTAGCACAAACCGTGTTTGATTTAGTGTTCCAACTAAATGTATCCATATAGGAGAAATCCGAGTGAAACCTAAAAATTAAAACTGTTACTGCCAACGAATGGTTTACCCTAGAAGAACGAAATTTGGTGAGCCAAGTGGGATTGGGGTACTGATCATTACCTGAAAGTGTAATCAAGATTGGGTGAAAAAATGTGTGGTGAGATTTCAGGAAACTCGTAGTTTTTTGGAAGCTTGGCAACCCCTTTCCATTAAAGTGATTTGCGCCAGTCTCTGCTTAGCGCTACATCAATAGGAAAGAAACCATAGAGATAGAACTTGGAACTACTTTATTGTGTCAAGTTTCAAAGAGCTAGCACTAACCGTGTTGGATTTAGAGTTCCAACTACATGTATCCATATAGGCGAAAACAGAGTGAAACCTAAAAATTAAAACTGTTACTGCCAACGAACGGTTTAACCTAGAAGAACGAAATTTGGTGAGCCAAGTGGGATTGGGGTACTGATCATTACCTGAAAGTGTAATGAAGATTGGTTGAAAAAATATGTGTTGAGATTTCAGGAAACTCGTAGTTTTTTGGAACCTTGGCAACCCCTTTCCATAAAAGTGATTTGCGCCAGTCTCTGCTTAGGGCTACATCAATAGGAAACAAACCATAGAGATAGAACTTGGAACTACTTTATTGTGTCATGTTTCAAAGAGCTAGCACAAACCGTGTTGGATTTAGAGTTCCAAATACATGTATCCATATAGGGGAAAACAGAGTGAAACCTAAAAATTAAAACTGTTACAGCCAACGAACGGTTTAACCTAGAAGAACAAAATTTTTTGAGCCAAGTGGGATTGGGGTACTGAACATTACCTGAAAGTGTCATCAAGGTTGGGTGAAAAAATTTGTGCTGAGATTTCAGGAAACTCGTAGTTTTTTGGAAGATTGGCAACCCTTTTCCATGAAAGTGATTTGCGCCAGTCTCTGCTTAGGGCTACATCAATAGGAAACAAACCATAGAGATAGAACTTGGAACTACTTTATTGTGTCAAGTTTCAAAGAGCTAGCTCAAACCGTCTTTGATTTAGAGTTCCAACTACATGTATCCATATAGGAGAAAACAGAGTGAAACCTAAAAATTAAAACTGTTACTGCCAACGAACGGTTTAACCTAGAGGAACGAAATTTGGTGAGCCCAGTGGGATTGGGGTACTGATCATTACCTGAAAGTGTAATGAAGATTGGGTGAAAAAATATGTGCTGAGATTTCAGGAAACTCGTAGTTTTTTGGAAGCTTGGCAACCCCTTTCCATGAAAGTGATTTGCGCCAGTCTCTGCTTAGGGCTACATCAATAGGAAACAAACCATAGAGATAGAACTTGGAACTACTTTATTGTGTCAAGTTTTAAAGAGCTAGCAAAAACCGTGTTTGATTTAGAGTTCCAACTACATGTATCCATATAGGAGAAAACAGAGTGAAACCTAAAAATTATAACTGTTACTGCCAGCGAACGGTTTAACCTAGAAGAACGAAATTTGGTGAGCCAAATGGGATTGGGGTACTGATCATTACCTGAAAGTGTCATCAAGATTGGGTGAAAAAATGTGTGCTGAGATTTCAGGAAACTCGTAGTTTTTTGGAAGCTTGGCAACCACTTTCCATGAAAGTGATTTGCGCCAGTCTCTGCTTAGGGCTACATCAATAGGAAACAAACCATAGAGATAGAACTTGGAATTACGTTATTGTGTGAAGTTTCAAAGAGCTAGCACAAACCGTCTTTGATTTAGAGTTCCAACTACAAGTATCCATATAGGCGAAAACAGAGTGAAACCTAAAAATTAAAACTGTTACTGCCAACGAACGGTTTAACCTAGAAGAACGAAATTTGGTGAGCCAAGTGGGATTGGGGTACTGATCATTACCTGAAAGTGTAATGAAGATTGGGTGAAAAAATATGTGCTGAGATTTCAGGAAACTCGTAGTTTTTTGGAAGCTTGGCAACCCCTTTCCATAAAAGTGATTTGCGCCAGTCTCTGCTTAGGGCTACATCAATAGGAAACAAACCATAGAGATAGAACTTGGAACTACTTTATTGTGTCATGTTTCAAAGAGCTAGCACAAACCGTGTTGGATTTAGAGTTCCAAATACATGTATCCATATAGGGGAAAACAGAGTGAAACCTAAAAATTAAAACTGTTACAGCCAACGAACGGTTTAACCTAGAAGAACAAAATTTTTTGAGCCAAGTGGGATTGGGGTACTGAACATTACCTGAAAGTGTCATCAAGGTTGGGTGAAAAAATTTGTGCTGAGATTTCAGGAAACTCGTAGTTTTTTGGAAGATTGGCAACCCCTTTCCATGAAAGTGATTTGCGCCAGTCTCTGCTTAGGGCTACATCAATAGGAAACAAACCATAGAGATAGAACTTGGAACTACTTTATTCTGTCAAGTTTCAAAGAGCTAGCACAAACCGTGTTTGATTTAGAGTTCCAACTAATTGTATCCATATAGGAGAAATCCGAGTGAAACCTAAAAATTAAAACTGTTACTGCCAACGAACGGTTTACCCTAGAAGAACGAAATTTGGTGAGCCAAGTGGGATTGGGGTACTGATCATTACCTGAAAGTGTAATCAAGATTGGGTGAAAAAATGTGTGGTGAGATTTCAGGAAACTCGTAGTTTTTTGGAAGCTTGGCAACCCCTTTCCATTAAAGTGATTTGCGCCAGTCTCTGCTTAGCGCTACATCAATAGGAAAGAAACCATAGAGATAGAACTTGGAACTACTTTATTGTGTCAAGTTTCAAAGAGCTAGCACTAACCGTGTTGGATTTAGAGTTCCAACTACATGTATCCATATAGGCGAAAACAGAGTGAAACCTAAAAATTAAAACTGTTACTGCCAACGAACGGTTTAACCTAGAAGAACGAAATTTGGTGAGCCAAGTGGGATTGGGGTACTGATCATTACCTGAAAGTGTAATGAAGATTGGGTGAAAAAATATGTGCTGAGATTTCAGGAAACTCGTAGTTTTTTGGAACCTTGGCAACCCCTTTCCATAAAAGTGATTTGCGCCAGTCTCTGCTTAGGGCTACATCAATAGGAAACAAACCATAGAGATAGAACTTGGAACTACTTTATTGTGTCATGTTTCAAAGAGCTAGCACAAACCGTGTTGGATTTAGAGTTCCAAATACATGTATCCATATAGGGGAAAACAGAGTGAAACCTAAAAATTAAAACTGTTACAGCCAACGAACGGTTTAACCTACAAGAACAAAATTTTTTGAGCCAAGTGGGATTGGGGTACTGAACATTACCTGAAAGTGTCATCAAGGTTGGGTGAAAAAATTTGTGCTGAGATTTCAGGAAACTCGTAGTTTTTTGGAAGATTGGCAACCCCTTTCCATGAAAGTGATTTGCGCCAGTCTCTGCTTAGGGCTACATCAATAGGAAACAAACCATAGAGATAGAACTTGGAACTACTTTATTGTGTCAAGTTTCAAAGAGCTAGCTCAAACCGTCTTTGATTTAGAGTTCCAACTACATGTATCCATATAGGAGAAAACAGAGTGAAACCTAAAAATTAAAACTGTTACTGCCAACGAACGGTTTAACCTAGAGGAACGAAATTTGGTGAGCCCAGTGGGATTGGGGTACTGATCATTACCTGAAAGTGTAATGAAGATTGGGTGAAAAAATATGTGCTGAGATTTCAGGAAACTCGTAGTTTTTTGGAAGCTTGGCAACCCCTTTCCATGAAAGTGATTTGCGCCAGTCTCTGCTTAGGGCTACATCAATAGGAAACAAACCATAGAGATAGAACTTGGAACTACTTTATTGTGTCAAGTTTTAAAGAGCTAGCAAAAACCGTGTTTGATTTAGAGTTCCAACTACATGTATCCATATAGGAGAAAACAGAGTGAAACCTAAAAATTATAACTGTTACTGCCAGCGAACGGTTTAACCTAGAAGAACGAAATTTGGTGAGCCAAATGGGATTGGGGTACTGATCATTACCTGAAAGTGTCATCAAGATTGGGTGAAAAAATGTGTGCTGAGATTTCAGGAAACTCGTAGTTTTTTGGAAGCTTGGCAACCACTTTCCATGAAAGTGATTTGCGCCAGTCTCTGCTTAGGGCTACATCAATAGGAAACAAACCATAGAGATAGAACTTGGAATTACGTTATTGTGTGAAGTTTCAAAGAGCTAGCACAAACCGTCTTTGATTTAGAGTTCCAACTACAAGTATCCATATAGGCGAAAACAGAGTGAAACCTAAAAATTAAAACTGTTACTGCCAACGAACGGTTTAACCTAGAAGAACGAAATTTGGTGAGCCAAGTGGGATTGGGGTACTGATCATTACGGGATTTTCATCAAGATTGGGTGAAAAAATGTGTGCTGAGATTTCAGGAAACTCGTAGTTTTTTGGAAGCTTGGCAACCCCTTTCCATGAAAGTGATTTGCGCCAGTCTCTGCTTAGGGCTACATCAATAGGAAACAAACCATAGAGATAGAACTTGGAACTACTTTATTGTGTCAAGTTTTAAAGAGCTAGCAAAAACCGTGTTTGATTTAGAGTCCCAACTACATGTATCCATATAGGAGAAAACAGAGTGAAACCTAAAAATTATAACTGTTACGCCAGCGAACGGTTTAACCTAGAAGAACGAAATTTGGTGAGCCAAGTTGGATTGGGATACTGATCATTACCTGAAAGTGTCATCAAGATTTGGTGAAAAAATGTGTACTGAGATTTCAGGAAACTCGTAGTTTTTTGGAAGCTTGGCAACCCCTTTCCATGAAAGTGATTTGCGCCAGTCTCTGCTTAGGGCTATATCAATAGGAAACAATCCAAAGAGATAGAACTTGGATCTCCTTCATTGTGTCAAGTTTCAAAGAGCTAGCAAAAACCGTGTTTGATTTAGAGTTCCAACTACATGTATCCATATAGGAGAAAACAGAGTGAAACCTAAAAATTAAAACTGTTACTGCTAACGAACGTTTTAACCTAGAAGAACGAAATTTGGTGAGCCAAGTGGGATTGGGGTAGTGATCATTACCTGAAAGTGTTATGAAGATAGGTTGAAAAATGTTTCCTGAGATTTCAGGAAACACGTAGTTTTTGGAAGCTTGGCAACCCCTTTCCATGAACGTGATTTGGGCCAGTCTCTGCTTAGGGCTACATCAATAGGAAACAAACCATAGAGATAGAACTTGGAACTACTTTATTGTGTCAAGTTTCAAAGAGCTAGCACAAAACGTGTTTGATTCAGAGTTCCAACTACATGTATCCGTATAGGAGAAAACAGAGTGAAACCTAAAAATTAAAACTGTTACTGCCAACGAACGGTTTAACCTAGAAGAACGAAATTTGGTGAGCCAAGTGGGATTGGGGTACCGATCATTACCTGAAAGTGTCATCCAGATTGGGTGAGAAAATGTGTGCTGAGATTTTAGGAAACTTGTAGTTTATTGGAAGCTTGGCAACCCCTTTCCATGAAAGTGATTTGCGCCAGTCTCTGCTTAGGGCTACATCAATAGGAAACAAACCATAGAGATAGAACTTGGAACTACTTTATTGTGTTCAGTTTCAAAGAGCTAGCACAAACCGTGTTTGATTTAGAGTTCCAACTACATGTATCCATATAGGAGAAAACAGAGTGAAACCTAAAAATTAAAACTGTTCCTGCTAACGAACGGTTTAACCTAGAAGAACGAAATTTGGTGAGCCAAGTGGGATTTGGGTACTGATCATTACCTGAAAGTCTCATCCAGATTGGGTGAATCAATGTGTGCTGAGAATTCAGGAAACTCGTAGTTTTTTGGAAGCTTGGCAACCCCTTTCCAAGAAAGAGATTTGCGCCAGACTCTGCTTAGGGCTACATCCATAGGAAACAAACCATAGAGATAGACCTTGGAACTACTTTATTGTGTCAAGTTTCAAAGAGCTAGCACAAACCGTGTTTGATTTAGAGTCCCAAATACATGTATCCATATAGGAGAAAACAGAGTGAAACCTAAAAATTAAAACTGTTACTGCCAACGAACGGTTTAACCTAGAAGAACGAAATTTGGTGAGCCAAGTGGGATTGGGGTACTGATCATTACCTGAAAGTGTCATCAAGATTGGGTGAAAAAATGTGTGCTGCGATTTCAGGAAACTCGTAGTTTTTTGGAACCTTGGCAATCCCTTTCAATGAAAGTGATTTGCGCCGGTCTCTTTAGGCTACATCAAGAGGAAACAAACAATAGAGTTAGAACTTGGAACTACTTTAATGTGTCAAGTTTCAAAGAGCTAGCACAAACCGTGTTTGATTTATAGTTCCAACTACATGTATCCGTATAGGAGAAAGCAGAGTGAAACCTAAAAATTAAAACTGTTACTGCCAACGAACGGTTTAACATAGCAGAACGAAATTTGGTGAGCCAAGTGGGATTGGGATACCGATCATTACCTGAAAGTGTCATCCAGATTGGGTGAGAAAATGTGTGCTGAGATTTCAGGAAACTCGTAGTTTATTGGAAGCTTGGCAACCCCTTTCCATGAAAGTGATTTGTGCCAGTCTCTGCTTAGGGCTACATCAATAGGAAACAAACCATAGAGATAGAACTTGGAACTACTTTATTGTGTTCAGTTTCAAAGAGCTAGCACAAACCGTGTTTGATTTAGAGTTCCAACTACATGTATCCATATAGGAGAAAACAGAGTGAAACCTAAAAATTAAAACTGTTCCTGCCACCGAACGGTTTAAACTAGAAGAACGAAATTTGGTGCGCCAAGTGGGATTGGGGTACTGATCATTACCTGAAAGTTTGATCCAGATTGGGTGAAAAAATGTGTGGTGAGAATTCAGGAAATTCGTAGTTTTTTGGAAGCTTGGCAACCCCTTTCCATGAAAGTGATATGCGCAGGTCTCTGCTTAGGGCTACATCAATAGAAAACAAACCATAGAGATAGAAATTGCAACTACTTTATTGTGTCAAGTTTCAAAGAGCTAGCACAAACGGTGTTGGATTTAGAGTTCCAACTACATGTATCCATATAGGCGAAAACAGAGTGAAACCTAAAAATTAAAACTGTTACTGCCAACGAACGGTTTAAACTAGAAGAACGAAATTTGGTGAGCCAAGTGGGATTGGCGTACTGATCATTACCTGAAAGTGTGATCCAGATTGGGTGAAAAAATGTGTGCTGAGATTTCAGGAAACCCGTAGTTTTTTGGAAGCTTGGCAACCACTTTCCATGAAAGTGATTTGCGCCAGTCTCTGCTTAGGGCTACATCAATAGGAAACAAACCATAGAGATAGAACTTGGAACTACGTTATTGTGTGAAGTTTCAAAGAGCTAGCACAAACCGTCTTTGATTTAGAGTTCCAACTACATGTATCCATATAGGCGAAAACAGAGTGAAACCTAAAAATTAAAATTGTTACTGCCAACGAACGGTTTAACCTAGAAGAACGTAATTTGGTGAGCCCATTGGGATTGGGGTACTGATCATTACCTGAAATTTTCATCAAGATTGGGTGAAAAAATGTGTGCTGAGATTTCAGGAAACTCGTAGTTTTTTGGAAGCTTGGCAACCCCTTTCCATGAAAGTGATTTGCGCCAGTCTCTGCTTAGGGCTACATCAATAGGAAACAAACCGTAGAGATAGAACTTGGAACTACTTTATTGTGTCAAGTTTCAAAGAGCTAGCACAAACCGTGTTTGATTTAGAGTCCCAACTACATGTATCCATATAGAAGAAAAAAGAGTGAAACCTAAAAATTAAAACTGTTACTCCCAACTAACGGTTTAACCTAGAAGAACGAAATTTCATGAGCCAAGTGGGATTGGGGTACTGATCATTACCTGAATGTTTCATCAAGATTGGGTGAAAAAATGTGTGCTGAGACTTCAGAAACCAAGTAGTTTTTTGGAAGCGTGGCAACCCCTTTCCATGAAAGTGATTTGTGCCAATCTCTGCTTAGGGCTACATCAATAGGAAACAAACCATAGAGATAGAACTTGGAACTACTTTATTGTGTCAAGTTTCAAAGAGCTAGCACAAACCGTGTTTGATTCAGAGTTCCAACTACATGTATCCGTATAGGAGAAAACAGAGTGAAACCTAAAAATTAAAACTGTTACTGCCAAGGAACGGTTTAACCTAGAAGAACGAAATTTGGTGAGCCAAGTGGGATTGGGGTACCGATCATTACCTGAAAGTGTCATCCAGATTGGGTGAGAAAATGTGTGCTGAGATTTTAGGAAACTTGTAGTTTATTGGAAGCTTGGCAACCCCTTTCCATGAAAGTGATTTGCGCCAGTCTCTGCTTAGGGCTACATCAATAGGAAACAAACCATAGAGATAGAACTTGGAACTACTTTATTGTGTTCAGTTTCAAAGAGCTAGCACAGACCGTGTTTGATTTAGAGTTCCAACTACATGTATCCATATAGGAGAAAACAGAGTGAAACCTAAAAATTAAAACTGTTCCTGCTAACGAACGGTTTAACCTAGAAGAACGAAATTTGGTGAGCCAAGTGGGATTTGGGTACTGATCATTACCTGAAAGTCTCATCCAGATTGGGTGAATCAATGTGTGCTGAGAATTCAGGAAACTCGTAGTTTTTTGGAAGCTTGGCAACCCCTTTCCAAGAAAGAGATTTGCGCCAGACTCTGCTTAGGGCTACATCCATAGGAAACAAACCATAGAGATAGACCTTGGAACTACTTTATTGTGTCAAGTTTCAAAGAGCTAGCACAAACCGTGTTTGATTTAGAGTCCCAAATACATGTATCCATATAGGAGAAAACAGAGTGAAACCTAAAAATTAAAACTGTTACTGCCAACGAACGGTTTAACCTAGAAGAACGAAATTTGGTGAGCCAAGTGGGATTGGGGTACTGATCATTACCTGAAAGTGTCATCAAGATTGGGTGAAAAAATGTGTGCTGCGATTTCAGGAAACTCGTAGTTTTTTGGAACCTTGGCAATCCCTTTCAATGAAAGTGATTTGCGCCGGTCTCTTTAGGCTACATCAATAGGAAACAAACCATAGAGTTAGAACTTGGAACTACTTTAATGTGTCAAGTTTCAAAGAGCTAGCACAAACCGTGTTTGATTTATAGTTCCAACTACATGTATCCGTATAGGAGAAAACAGAGTGAAACCTAAAAATTAAAACTGTTACTGCCAACGAACGGTTTAACATAGCAGAACGAAATTTGGTGAGCCAAGTGGGATTGGCGTACCGATCATTACCTGAAAGTGTCATCCAGATTGGGTGAGAAAATGTGTGCTGAGATTTCAGGAAACTCGTAGTTTATTGGAAGCTTGGCAACCCCTTTCCATGAAAGTGATTTGTGCCAGTCTCTGCTTAGGGCTACATCAATAGGAAACAAACCATAGAGATAGAACTTGGAACTACTTTATTGTGTTCAGTTTCAAAGAGCTAGCACAAACCGTGTTTGATTTAGAGTTCCAACTACATGTATCCATATAGGAGAAAACAGAGTGAAACCTAAAAATTAAAACTGTTCCTGCCACCGAACGGTTTAAACTAGAAGAACGAAATTTGGTGCGCCAAGTGGGATTGGGGTACTGATCATTACCTGAAAGTTTGATCCAGATTGGGTGAAAAAATGTGTGGTGAGAATTCAGGAAATTCGTAGTTTTTTGGAAGCTTGCCAACCCCTTTCCATGAAAGTGATTTGCGCCAGTCTCTGCTTAGGGCTACATCAATAGGAAACAAACCATAGAGATAGAACTTGGAACTACTTTATTGTGTCAAGTTTCAAAGAGCTAGCACAAACCGTGTTTGATTTAGAGTTCCAACTACATGTATCCATATAGGAGAAAATAGAGTGAAAACTAAAAATTTAAACTGTTACTGCCAACGAACGGTTTAACCTAGAAGAACGAAATTTGGTGAGCCAAGTGGGATTGGGGTCCTGATCATTACCTGAAATTGTCATCAAGATTGGGTGTAAAAATGTGTGCTGAGATTTCAGGAAACTCGTAGTTTTTTGGAAGCTTGGCAACCCCTTGCCATGAAAGTGATATGCACAGGTCTCTGCTTAGGGCTACATCAATAGAAACAAACCATAGAGATAGAAATTGCAACTACTTTATTGTGTCAAGTTTCAAAGAGCTAGCACAAACGGTGTTGGATTTAGAGTTCCAACTACATGTATCCATATAGGCGAAAACAGAGTGAAACCTAAAAATTAAAACTGTTACTGCCAACGAACGGTTTAAACTAGAAGAACGAAATTTGGTGAGCCAAGTGGGATTGGCGTACTGATCATTACCTGAAAGTGTGATCCAGATTGGGTGAAAAAATGTGTGCTGAGATTTCAGGAAACTCATAGATTTTTGGAAGCTTGGCAACCACTTTCCATGAAAGTGATTTGCGCCAGTCTCTGCTTAGGGCTACATCAATAGGAAACAAACCATAGAGATAGAACTTGGAACTACGTTATTGTGTGAAGTTTCAAAGAGCTAGCACAAACCGTCTTTGATTTAGAGTTCCAACTACATGTATCCATATAGGCGAAAACAGAGTGAAACCTAAAAATTAAAATTGTTACTGCCAACGAACGGTTTAACCTAGAAGAACGTAATTTGGTGAGCCCATTGGGATTGGGGTACTGATCATTACCTGAAATTTTCATCAAGATTGGGTGAAAAAATGTGTGCTGAGATTTCAGGAAACTCGTAGTTTTTTGGAAGCTTGGCAACCCCTTTCCATGAAAATGATTTGCGCCAGTCTCTGCTTAGGGCTACATCAATAGGAAACAAACCGTAGAGATAGAACTTGGAACTACTTTATTGTGTCAAGTTTCAAAGAGCTAGCACAAACCGTGTTTGATTTAGAGTCCCAACTACATGTATCCATATAGAAGAAAAAAGAGTGAAACCTAAAAATTAAAACTGTTACTCCCAACGAACGGTTTAACCTAGTAGAACGAAATTTCATGAGCCAAGTGGGATTGGGGTACTGATCATTACCTGAATGTTTCATCAAGATTGGGTGAAAAAATGTGTACTGAGATTTCAGGAAACTCGTAGTTTTTTGGAAGCTTGGCAACCACTTTCCATGAAAGTGATTTGCGCCAGTCTCTGCTTAGGGCTACATCAATAGGAAACAAACCATAGAGATAGAACTTGGAATTACGTTATTGTGTGAAGTTTGAAAGAGCTAGCACAAACCGTCTTTGATTTAGAGTTCCAACTACAAGTATCCATATAGGCGAAAACAGAGTGAAACCTAAAAATTAAAACTGTTACTGCCAACGAACGGTTTAACCTAGAAGAACGAAATTTGGTGAGCCAAGTGGGATTGGGGTACTGATCATTACCGGATTTTCATCAAGATTGGGTGAAAAAATGTGTGCTGAGATTTCAGGAAACTCGTAGTTTTTTGGAAGCTTGGCAACCCCTTTCCATGAAAGTGATTTGCGCCAGTCTCTGCTTAGGGCTACATCAATAGGAAACAAACCATAGAGATAGAACCTGGAACTACTTTATTGTGTCAAGTTTTAAAGAGCTAGCAAAAACCGTGTTTGATTTAGAGTTCCAACTACATGTATCCATATAGGAGAAAACAGAGTGAAACCTAAAAATTATAACTGTTACTGCCAGCGAACGGTTTAACCTAGAAGAACGAAATTTGGTGAGCAAAGTTGGATTGGGATACTGATCATTACCTGAAAGTGTCATCAAGATTGGGTGAAAAAATGTGTACTGAGATTTCAGGAAACTCGTAGTTTTTTGGAAGCGTGGCAACCCCTTTCCATGAAAGTGATTTGCGCCAGTCTCTGCTTAGGGCTACATCAATAGGAAACAAACCATAGAGATAGAACTTGGAACTACTTTATTGTGTCAAGTTTCAAAGAGCTAGCACAAACCGTGTTTGATTCAGAGTTCCAACTACATGTATCCGTATAGGAGAAAACAGAGTGAAACCTAAAAATTAAAACTGTTACTGCCAACGAATGGTTTAACCTAGAAGAACGAAATTTGGTGAGCCAAGTGGGATTGGGGTACCGATCATTACCTGAAAGTGTCATCCAGAGTGGGTGAGAAAATGTGTGCTGAGATTTTAGGAAACTTGTAGTTTATTGGAAGCTTGGCAACCCCTTTCCATGAAAGTGATTTGCGCCAGTCTCTGCTTAGGGCTACATCAATAGGAAACAAACCATAGAGATAGAACTTGGAACTACTTTATTGTGTTCAGTTTCAAAGAGCTAGCACAGACCGTGTTTGATTTAGAGTTCCAACTACATGTATCCATATAGGAGAAAACAGAGTGAAACCTAAAAATTAAAACTGTTCCTGCTAATGAACGGTTTAACCTAGAAGAACGAAATTTGGTGAGCCAAGTGGGATTTGGGTACTGATCATTACCTGAAAGTCTCATCCAGATTGGGTGAATCAATGTGTGCTGAGAATTCAGGAAACTCGTAGTTTTTTGGAAGCTTGGCAACCCCTTTCCAAGAAAGAGATTTGCGCCAGACTCTGCTTAGGGCTACATCCATAGGAAACAAACCATAGAGATAGACCTTGGAACTACTTTATTGTGTCAAGTTTCAAAGAGCTAGCACAAACCGTGTTTGATTTAGAGTCCCAAATACATGTATCCATATAGGAGAAAACAGAGTGAAACCTAAAAATTAAAACTGTTACTGCCAACGAACGGTTTAACCTAGAAGAACGAAATTTGGTGAGCCAAGTGGGATTGGGGTACTGATCATTACCTGAAAGTGTCATCAAGATTGGGTGAAAAAATGTGTGCTGCGATTTCAGGAAACTCGTAGTTTTTTGGAACCTTGGCAATCCCTTTCAATGAAAGTGATTTGCGCCGGTCTCTTTAGGCTACATCAATAGGAAACAAACCATAGAGTTAGAACTTGGAACTACTTTAATGTGTCAAGTTTCAAAGAGCTAGCACAAACCGTGTTTGATTTATAGTTCCAACTACATGTATCCGTATAGGAGAAAACAGAGTGAAACCTAAAAATTAAAACTGTTACTGCCAACGAACGGTTTAACATAGCAGAACGAAATTTGGTGAGCCAAGTGGGATTGGGGTACCGATCATTACCTGAAAGTGTCATCCAGATTGGGTGAGAAAATGTGTGCTGAGATTTCAGGAAACTCGTAGTTTATTGGAAGTTTGGCAACCCCTTTCCATGAAAGTGATTTGTGCCAGTCTCTGCTTAGGGCTACATCAATAGGAAACAAACCATAGAGATAGAACTTGGAACTACTTTATTGTGTTCAGTTTCAAAGAGCTAGCACAAACCGTGTTTGATTTAGAGTTCCAACTACATGTATCCATATAGGAGAAAACAGAGTGAAACCTAAAAATTAAAACTGTTCCTGCCACCGAACGGTTTAAACTAGAAGAACGAAATTTGGTGCGCCAAGTGGGATTGGGGTACTGATCATTACCTGAAAGTTTGATCCAGATTGGGTGAAAAAATGTGTGGTGAGAATTCAGGAAATTCGTAGTTTTTTGGAAGCTTGCCAACCCCTTTCCATGAAAGTGATTTGCGCCAGTCTCTGCTTAGGGCTACATCAATAGGAAACAAACCATAGAGATAGAACTTGGAACTACTTTATTGTGTCAAGTTTCAAAGAGCTAGCACAAACCGTGTTTGATTTAGAGTTCCAACTACATGTATCCATATAGGAGAAAATAGAGTGAAAACTAAAAATTTAAACTGTTACTGCCAACGAACGGTTTAACCTAGAAGAACGAAATTTGGTGAGCCAAGTGGGATTGGGGTCCTGATCATTACCTGAAATTGTCATCAAGATTGGGTGTAAAAATGTGTGCTGAGATTTCAGGAAACTCGTAGTTTTTTGGAAGCTTGGCAACCCCTTGCCATGAAAGTGATATGCACAGGTCTCTGCTTAGGGCTACATCAATAGAAACAAACCATAGAGATAGAAATTGCAACTACTTTATTGTGTCAAGTTTCAAAGAGCTAGCACAAACGGTGTTGGATTTAGAGTTCCAACTACATGTATCCATATAGGCGAAAACAGAGTGAAACCTAAAAATTAAAACTGTTACTGCCAACGAACGGTTTAAACTAGAAGAACGAAATTTGGTGAGCCAAGTGGGATTGGCGTACTGATCATTACCTGAAAGTGTGATCCAGATTGGGTGAAAAAATGTGTGCTGAGATTTCAGGAAACTCATAGATTTTTGGAAGCTTGGCAACCACTTTCCATGAAAGTGATTTGCGCCAGTCTCTGCTTAGGGCTACATCA
This sequence comes from Spermophilus citellus, assembly GCF_964194105.1. Taxonomy (NCBI): domain Eukaryota; kingdom Metazoa; phylum Chordata; class Mammalia; order Rodentia; family Sciuridae; genus Spermophilus; species Spermophilus citellus. The sequence continues at coordinate 18,592,323 of NC_138196.1, read as the reverse complement.
ATAGGAAACAAACCATAGAGATAGAACTTGGAACTACGTTATTGTGTGAAGTTTCAAAGAGCTAGCACAAACCGTCTTTGATTTAGAGTTCCAACTACATGTATCCATATAGGCGAAAACAGAGTGAAACCTAAAAATTAAAATTGTTACTGCCAACGAACGGTTTAACCTAGAAGAACGTAATTTGGTGAGCCCATTGGGATTGGGGTACTGATCATTACCTGAAATTTTCATCAAGATTGGGTGAAAAAATGTGTGCTGAGATTTCAGGAAACTCGTAGTTTTTTGGAAGCTTGGCAACCCCTTTCCATGAAAATGATTTGCGCCAGTCTCTGCTTAGGGCTACATCAATAGGAAACAAACCGTAGAGATAGAACTTGGAACTACTTTATTGTGTCAAGTTTCAAAGAGCTAGCACAAACCGTGTTTGATTTAGAGTCCCAACTACATGTATCCATATAGAAGAAAAAAGAGTGAAACCTAAAAATTAAAACTGTTACTCCCAACGAACGGTTTAACCTAGTAGAACGAAATTTCATGAGCCAAGTGGGATTGGGGTACTGATCATTACCTGAATGTTTCATCAAGATTGGGTGAAAAAATGTGTGCTGAGACTTCAGAAACCAAGTAGTTTTTTGGAAGCGTGGCAACCCCTTTCCATGAAAGTGATTTGTGCCAATCTCTGCTTAGGGCTACATCAATAGGAAACAAACCATAGAGATAGAACTTGGAACTACTTTATTGTGTCAAGTTTCAAAGAGCTAGCACAAACCGTGTTTGATTCAGAGTTCCAACTACATGTATCCGTATAGGAGAAAACAGAGTGAAACCTAAAAATTAAAACTGTTACTGCCAAGGAACGGTTTAACCTAGAAGAACGAAATTTGGTGAGCCAAGTGGGATTGGGGTACCGATCATTACCTGAAAGTGTCATCCAGATTGGGTGAGAAAATGTGTGCTGAGATTTTAGGAAACTTGTAGTTTATTGGAAGCTTGGCAACCCCTTTCCATGAAAGTGATTTGCGCCAGTCTCTGCTTAGGGCTACATCAATAGGAAACAAACCATAGAGATAGAACTTGGAACTACTTTATTCTGTTCAGTTTCAAAGAGCTAGCACAAACCGTGTTTGATTTAGAGTTCCAACTACATGTATCCATATAGGAGAAAACAGATTGAAACCTAAAAATTATAACTGTTACTGCCAGCGAACGGTTTAACCTAGAAGAACGAAATTTGGTGAGCCAAATGGGATTGGGGTACTGATCATTACCTGAAAGTGTCATCAAGATTGGGTGAAAAAATGTGTGCTGAGATTTCAGGAAACTCGTAGTTTTTTGGAAGCTTGGCAACCACTTTCCATGAAAGTGATTTGCGCCAGTCTCTGCTTAGGGCTACATCAATAGGAAACAAACCATAGAGATAGAACTTGGAATTACGTTATTGTGTGAAGTTTCAAAGAGCTAGCACAAACCGTCTTTGATTTAGAGTTCCAACTACAAGTATCCATATAGGCGAAAACAGAGTGAAACCTAAAAATTAAAACTGTTACTGCCAACGAACGGTTTAACCTAGAAGAACGAAATTTGGTGAGCCAAGTGGGATTGGGGTACTGATCATTACCGGATTTTCATCAAGATTGGGTGAAAAAATGTGTGCTGAGATTTCAGGAAACTCGTAGTTTTTTGGAAGCTTGGCAACCCCTTTCCATGAAAGTGATTTGCGCCAGTCTCTGCTTAGGGCTACATCAATAGGAAACAAACCATAGAGATAGAACTTGGAACTACTTTATTGTGTCAAGTTTTAAAGAGCTAGCAAAAACCGTGTTTGATTTAGAGTTCCAACTACATGTATCCATATAGGAGAAAACAGAGTGAAACCTAAAAATTATAACTGTTACTGCCAGCGAACGGTTTAACCTAGAAGAACGAAATTTGGTGAGCAAAGTTGGATTGGGATACTGATCATTACCTGAAAGTGTCATCAAGATTGGGTGAAAAAATGTGTGCTGCGATTTCAGGAAACTCGTAGTTTTTTGGAAGCGTGGCAACCCCTTTCCATGAAAGTGATTTGCGCCAGTCTCTGCTTAGGGCTACATCAATAGGAAACAAACCATAGAGATAGAACTTGGAACTACTTTATTGTGTCAAGTTTCAAAGAGCTAGCACAAACCGTGTTTGATTCAGAGTTCCAACTACATGTATCCGTATAGGAGAAAACAGAGTGAAACCTAAAAATTAAAACTGTTACTGCCAACGAACGGTTTAACCTAGAAGAACGAAATTTGGTGAGCCAAGTGGGATTGGGGTACCGATCATTACCTGAAAGTGTCATCCAGATTGGGTGAGAAAATGTGTGCTGAGATTTTAGGAAACTTGTAGTTTATTGGAAGCTTGGCAACCCCTTTCCATGAAAGTGATTTGCGCCAGTCTCTGCTTAGGGCTACATCAATAGGAAACAAACCATAGAGATAGAACTTGGAACTACTTTATTGTGTTCAGTTTCAAAGAGCTAGCACAAACCGTGTTTGATTTAGAGTTCCAACTACATGTATCCATATAGGAGAAAACAGAGTGAAACCTAAAAATTAAAACTGTTCCTGCCACCGAAAAGTTTAAACTAGAAGAACGAAATTTGGTGCGCCAAGTGGGATTGGGGTACTGATCATTACCTGAAAGTTTGATCCAGATTGGGTGAAAAAATGTGTGGTGAGAATTCAGGAAATTCGTAGTTTTTTGGAAGCTTGGCAACCCCTTTCCATGAAAGTGATTTGCGCCAGTCTCTGCTTAGGGCTACATCAATAGGAAACAAACCATAGAGATAGAACTTGGAACTACTTTATTGTGTCAAGTTTCAAAGAGCTAGCACAAACCGTGTTTGATTTAGAGTTCCAACTACATGTATCCATATAGGAGAAAATAGAGTGAAAACTAAAAATTTAAACTGTTACTGCCAACGAACGGTTTAACCTAGAAGAACGAAATTTGGTGAGCCAAGTGGGATTGGGGTCCTGATCATTACCTGAAATTGTCATCAAGATTGGGTGTAAAAATGTGTGCTGAGATTTCAGGAAACTCGTAGTTTTTTGGAAGCTTGGCAACCCCTTTCCATGAAAATGATTTGCGCCAGTCTCTGCTTAGGGCTACATCAATAGGAAACAAACCGTAGAGATAGAACTTGGAACTACTTTATTGTGTCAAGTTTCAAAGAGCTAGCACAAACCGTGTTTGATTTAGAGTCCCAACTACATGTATCCATATAGAAGAAAAAAGAGTGAAACCTAAAAATTAAAACTGTTACTCCCAACGAACAGTTTAACCTAGTAGAACGAAATTTCATGAGCCAAGTGGGATTGGGGTACTGATCATTACCTGAATGTTTCATCAAGATTGGGTGAAAAAATGTGTACTGAGATTTCAGGAAACTCGTAGTTTTTTGGAAGCTTGGCAACCACTTTCCATGAAAGTGATTTGCGCCAGTCTCTGCTTAGGGCTACATCAATAGGAAACAAACCATAGAGATAGAACTTGGAATTACGTTATTGTGTGAAGTTTCAAAGAGCTAGCACAAACCGTCTTTGATTTAGAGTTCCAACTACAAGTATCCATATAGGCGAAAACAGAGTGAAACCTAAAAATTAAAACTGTTACTGCCAACGAACGGTTTAACCTAGAAGAACGAAATTTGGTGAGCCAAGTGGGATTGGGGTACTGATCATTACCGGATTTTCATCAAGATTGGGTGAAAAAATGTGTGCTGAGATTTCAGGAAACTCGTAGTTTTTTGGAAGCTTGGCAACCCCTTTCCATGAAAGTGATTTGCGCCAGTCTCTGCTTAGGGCTACATCAATAGGAAAGAAACCATAGAGATAGAACTTGGAACTACTTTATTGTGTCAAGTTTTAAAGAGCTAGCAAAAACCGTGTTTGATTTAGAGTTCCAACTACATGTATCCATATAGGAGAAAACAGAGTGAAACCTAAAAATTATAACTGTTACTGCCAGCGAACGGTTTAACCTAGAAGAACGAAATTTGGTGAGCAAAGTTGGATTGGGATACTGATCATTACCTGAAAGTGTCATCAAGATTGGGTGAAAAAATGTGTACTGAGATTTCAGGAAACTCGTAGTTTTTTGGAAGCGTGGCAACCCCTTTCCATGAAAGTGATTTGCGCCAGTCTCTGCTTAGGGCTACATCAATAGGAAACAAACCATAGAGATAGAACTTGGAACTACTTTATTGTGTCAAGTTTCAAAGAGCTAGCACAAACCGTGTTTGATTCAGAGTTCCAACTACATGTATCCGTATAGGAGAAAACAGAGTGAAACCTAAAAATTAAAACTGTTACTGCCAACGAATGGTTTAACCTAGAAGAACGAAATTTGGTGAGCCAAGTGGGATTGGGGTACCGATCATTACCTGAAAGTGTCATCCAGAGTGGGTGAGAAAATGTGTGCTGAGATTTTAGGAAACTTGTAGTTTATTGGAAGCTTGGCAACCCCTTTCCATGAAAGTGATTTGCGCCAGTCTCTGCTTAGGGCTACATCAATAGGAAACAAACCATAGAGATAGAACTTGGAACTACTTTATTGTGTTCAGTTTCAAAGAGCTAGCACAGACCGTGTTTGATTTAGAGTTCCAACTACATGTATCCATATAGGAGAAAACAGAGTGAAACCTAAAAATTAAAACTGTTCCTGCTAACGAACGGTTTAACCTAGAAGAACGAAATTTGGTGAGCCAAGTGGGATTTGGGTACTGATCATTACCTGAAAGTCTCATCCAGATTGGGTGAATCAATGTGTGCTGAGAATTCAGGAAACTCGTAGTTTTTTGGAAGCTTGGCAACCCCTTTCCAAGAAAGAGATTTGCGCCAGACTCTGCTTAGGGCTACATCCATAGGAAACAAACCATAGAGATAGACCTTGGAACTACTTTATTGTGTCAAGTTTCAAAGAGCTAGCACAAACCGTGTTTGATTTAGAGTCCCAAATACATGTATCCATATAGGAGAAAACAGAGTGAAACCTAAAAATTAAAACTGTTACTGCCAACGAACGGTTTAACCTAGAAGAACGAAATTTGGTGAGCCAAGTGGGATTGGGGTACTGATCATTACCTGAAAGTTTGATCCAGATTGGGTGAAAAAATGTGTGGTGAGAATTCAGGAAATTCGTAGTTTTTTGGAAGCTTGCCAACCCCTTTCCATGAAAGTGATTTGCGCCAGTCTCTGCTTAGGGCTACATCAATAGGAAACAAACCATAGAGATAGAACTTGGAACTACTTTATTGTGTCAAGTTTCAAAGAGCTAGCACAAACCGTGTTTGATTTAGAGTTCCAACTACATGTATCCATATAGGAGAAAATAGAGTGAAAACTAAAAATTTAAACTGTTACTGCCAACGAACGGTTTAACCTAGAAGAACGAAATTTGGTGAGCCAAGTGGGATTGGGGTCCTGATCATTACCTGAAATTGTCATCAAGATTGGGTGTAAAAATGTGTGCTGAGATTTCAGGAAACTCGTAGTTTTTTGGAAGCTTGGCAACCCCTTGCCATGAAAGTGATATGCACAGGTCTCTGCTTAGGGCTACATCAATAGAAACAAACCATAGAGATAGAAATTGCAACTACTTTATTGTGTCAAGTTTCAAAGAGCTAGCACAAACGGTGTTGGATTTAGAGTTCCAACTACATGTATCCATATAGGCGAAAACAGAGTGAAACCTAAAAATTAAAACTGTTACTGCCAACGAACGGTTTAAACTAGAAGAACGAAATTTGGTGAGCCAAGTGGGATTGGCGTACTGATCATTACCTGAAAGTGTGATCCAGATTGGGTGAAAAAATGTGTGCTGAGATTTCAGGAAACTCATAGATTTTTGGAAGCTTGGCAACCACTTTCCATGAAAGTGATTTGCGCCAGTCTCTGCTTAGGGCTACATCAATAGGAAACAAACCATAGAGATAGAACTTGGAACTACGTTATTGTGTGAAGTTTCAAAGAGCTAGCACAAACCGTCTTTGATTTAGAGTTCCAACTACATGTATCCATATAGGCGAAAACAGAGTGAAACCTAAAAATTAAAACTGTTACTGCCAACGAACGGTTTAACCTAGAAGAACGTAATTTGGTGAGCCCATTGGGATTGGGGTACTGATCATTACCTGAAATTTTCATCAAGATTGGGTGAAAAAATGTGTGCTGAGATTTCAGGAAACTCGTAGTTTTTTGGAAGCTTGGCAACCCCTTTCCATGAAAATGATTTGCGCCAGTCTCTGCTTAGGGCTACATCAATAGGAAACAAACCGTAGAGATAGAACTTGGAACTACTTTATTGTGTCAAGTTTCAAAGAGCTAGCACAAACCGTGTTTGATTTAGAGTCCCAACTACATGTATCCATATAGAAGAAAAAAGAGTGAAACCTAAAAATTAAAACTGTTACTCCCAACGAACGGTTTAACCTAGTAGAACGAAATTTCATGAGCCAAGTGGGATTGGGGTACTGATCATTACCTGAATGTTTCATCAAGATTGGGTGAAAAAATGTGTGCTGAGACTTCAGAAACCAAGTAGTTTTTTGGAAGCGTGGCAACCCCTTTCCATGAAAGTGATTTGTGCCAATCTCTGCTTAGGGCTACATCAATAGGAAACAAACCATAGAGATAGAACTTGGAACTACTTTATTGTGTCAAGTTTCAAAGAGCTAGCACAAACCGTGTTTGATTCAGAGTTCCAACTACATGTATCCGTATAGGAGAAAACAGAGTGAAACCTAAAAATTAAAACTGTTACTGCCAAGGAACGGTTTAACCTAGAAGAACGAAATTTGGTGAGCCAAGTGGGATTGGGGTACCGATCATTACCTGAAAGTGTCATCCAGATTGGGTGAGAAAATGTGTGCTGAGATTTTAGGAAACTTGTAGTTTATTGGAAGCTTGGCAACCCCTTTCCATGAAAGTGATTTGCGCCAGTCTCTGCTTAGGGCTACATCAATAGGAAACAAACCATAGAGATAGAACTTGGAACTACTTTATTCTGTTCAGTTTCAAAGAGCTAGCACAAACCGTGTTTGATTTAGAGTTCCAACTACATGTATCCATATAGGAGAAAACAGAGTGAAACCTAAAAATTATAACTGTTACTGCCAGCGAACGGTTTAACCTAGAAGAACGAAATTTGGTGAGCCAAATGGGATTGGGGTACTGATCATTACCTGAAAGTGTCATCAAGATTGGATGAAAAAATGTGTGCTGAGATTTCAGGAAACTCGTAGTTTTTTGGAAGCTTGGCAACCACTTTCCATGAAAGTGATTTGCGCCAGTCTCTGCTTAGGGCTACATCAATAGGAAACAAACCATAGAGATAGAACTTGGAATTACGTTATTGTGTGAAGTTTCAAAGAGCTAGCACAAACCGTCTTTGATTTAGAGTTCCAACTACAAGTATCCATATAGGCGAAAACAGAGTGAAACCTAAAAATTAAAACTGTTACTGCCAACGAACGGTTTAACCTAGAAGAACGAAATTTGGTGAGCCAAGTGGGATTGGGGTACTGATCATTACCGGATTTTCATCAAGATTGGGTGAAAAAATGTGTGCTGAGATTTCAGGAAACTCGTAGTTTTTTGGAAGCTTGGCAACCCCTTTCCATGAAAGTGATTTGCGCCAGTCTCTGCTTAGGGCTACATCAATAGGAAACAAACCATAGAGATAGAACTTGGAACTACTTTATTGTGTCAAGTTTCAAAGAGCTAGCAAAAACCGTGTTTGATTTAGAGTTCCAACTACATGTATCCATATAGGAGAAAACAGAGTGAAACCTAAAAATTATAACTGTTACTGCCAGCGAACGGTTTAACCTAGAAGAACGAAATTTGGTGAGCAAAGTTGGATTGGGATACTGATCATTACCTGAAAGTGTCATCAAGATTGGGTGAAAAAATGTGTGCTGCGATTTCAGGAAACTCGTAGTTTTTTGGAAGCGTGGCAACCCCGTTCCATGAAAGTGATTTGCGCCAGTCTCTGCTTAGGGCTACATCAATAGGAAACAAACCATAGAGATAGAACTTGGAACTACTTTATTGTGTCAAGTTTCAAAGAGCTAGCACAAACCGTGTTTGATTCAGAGTTCCAACTACATGTATCCGTATAGGAGAAAACAGAGTGAAACCTAAAAATTAAAACTGTTACTGCCAACGAACGGTTTAACCTAGAAGAACGAAATTTGGTGAGCCAAGTGGGATTGGGGTACCGATCATTACCTGAAAGTGTCATCCAGATTGGGTGAGAAAATGTGTGCTGAGATTTTAGGAAACTTGTAGTTTATTGGAAGCTTGGCAACCCCTTTCCATGAAAGTGATTTGCGCCAGTCTCTGCTTAGGGCTACATCAATAGGAAACAAACCATAGAGATAGAACTTGGAACTACTTTATTGTGTTCAGTTTCAAAGAGCTAGCACAAACCGTGTTTGATTTAGAGTTCCAACTACATGTATCCATATAGGAGAAAACAGAGTGAAACCTAAAAATTAAAACTGTTCCTGCCACCGAAAAGTTTAAACTAGAAGAACGAAATTTGGTGCGCCAAGTGGGATTGGGGTACTGATCATTACCTGAAAGTTTGATCCAGATTGGGTGAAAAAATGTGTGGTGAGAATTCAGGAAATTCGTAGTTTTTTGGAAGCTTGGCAACCCCTTTCCATGAAAGTGATTTGCGCCAGTCTCTGCTTAGGGCTACATCAATAGGAAACAAACCATAGAGATAGAACTTGGAACTACTTTATTGTGTCAAGTTTCAAAGAGCTAGCACAAACCGTGTTTGATTTAGAGTTCCAACTACATGTATCCATATAGGAGAAAATAGAGTGAAAACTAAAAATTTAAACTGTTACTGCCAACGAACGGTTTAACCTAGAAGAACGAAATTTGGTGAGCCAAGTGGGATTGGGGTCCTGATCATTACCTGAAATTGTCATCAAGATTGGGTGTAAAAATGTGTGCTGAGATTTCAGGAAACTCGTAGTTTTTTGGAAGCTTGGCAACCCCTTTCCATGAAAATGATTTGCGCCAGTCTCTGCTTAGGGCTACATCAATAGGAAACAAACCGTAGAGATAGAACTTGGAACTACTTTATTGTGTCAAGTTTCAAAGAGCTAGCACAAACCGTGTTTGATTTAGAGTCCCAACTACATGTATCCATATAGAAGAAAAAAGAGTGAAACCTAAAAATTAAAACTGTTACTCCCAACGAACGGTTTAACCTAGTAGAACGAAATTTCATGAGCCAAGTGGGATTCGGGTACTGATCATTACCTGAATGTTTCATCAAGATTGGGTGAAAAAATGTGTGCTGAGACTTCAGAAACCAAGTAGTTTTTTGGAAGCGTGGCAACCCCTTTCCATGAAAGTGATTTGTGCCAATCTCTGCTTAGGGCTACATCAATAGGAAACAAACCATAGAGATAGAACTTGGAACTACTTTATTGTGTCAAGTTTCAAAGACCTAGCACAAACCGTGTTTGATTCAGAGTTCCAACTACATGTATCCGTATAGGAGAAAACAGAGTGAAACCTAAAAATTAAAACTGTTACTGCCAAGGAACGGTTTAACCTAGAAGAATGAAATTTGGTGAGCCAAGTGGGATTGGGGTACCGATCATTACCTGAAAGTGTCATCCAGATTGGGTGAGAAAATGTGTGCTGAGATTTTAGGAAACTTGTAGTTTATTGGAAGCTTGGCAACCCCTTTCCATGAAAGTGATTTGCGCCAGTCTCTGCTTAGGGCTACATCAATAGGAAACAAACCATAGAGATAGAACTTGGAACTACTTTATTCTGTTCAGTTTCAAAGAGCTAGCACAAACCGTGTTTGATTTAGAGTTCCAACTACATGTATCCATATAGGAGAAAACAGAGTGAAACCTAAAAATTATAACTGTTACTGCCAGCGAACGGTTTAACCTAGAAGAACGAAATTTGGTGAGCCAAATGGGATTGGGGTACTGATCATTACCTGAAAGTGTCATCAAGATTGGGTGAAAAAATGTGTGCTGAGATTTCAGGAAACTCGTAGTTTTTTGGAAGCTTGGCAACCACTTTCCATGAAAGTGATTTGCGCCACTCTCTGCTTAGGGCTACATCAATAGGAAACAAACCATAGAGATAGAACTTGGAATTACGTTATTGTGTGAAGTTTCAAAGAGCTAGCACAAACCGTCTTTGATTTAGAGTTCCAACTACAAGTATCCATATAGGCGAAAACAGAGTGAAACCTAAAAATTAAAACTGTTACTGCCAACGAACGGTTTAACCTAGAAGAACGAAATTTGGTGAGCCAAGTGGGATTGGGGTACTGATCATTACCGGATTTTCATCAAGATTGGGTGAAAAAATGTGTGCTGAGATTTCAGGAAACTCGTAGTTTTTTGGAAGCTTGGCAACCCCTTTCCATGAAAGTGATTTGCGCCAGTCTCTGCTTAGGGCTACATCAATAGGAAACAAACCATAGAGATAGAACTTGGAACTACTTTATTGTGTCAAGTTTTAAAGAGCTAGCAAAAACCGTGTTTGATTTAGAGTTCCAACTACATGTATCCATATAGGAGAAAACAGAGTGAAACCTAAAAATTATAACTGTTACTGCCAGCGAACGGTTTAACCTAGAAGAACGAAATTTGGTGAGCAAAGTTGGATTGGGATACTGATCATTACCTGAAAGTGTCATCAAGATTGGGTGAAAAAATGTGTGCTGCGATTTCAGGAAACTCGTAGTTTTTTGGAAGCGTGGCAACCCCTTTCCATGAAAGTGATTTGCGCCAGTCTCTGCTTAGGGCTACATCAATAGGAAACAAACCATAGAGATAGAACTTGGAACTACTTTATTGTGTCAAGTTTCAAAGAGCTAGCACAAACCGTGTTTGATTCAGAGTTCCAACTACATGTATCCGTATAGGAGAAAACAGAGTGAAACCTAAAAATTAAAACTGTTACTGCCAACGAACGGTTTAACCTAGAAGAACGAAATTTGGTGAGCCAAGTGGGATTGGGGTACCGATCATTACCTGAAAGTGTCATCCAGATTGGGTGAGAAAATGTGTGCTGAGATTTTAGGAAACTTGTAGTTTATTGGAAGCTTGGCAACCCCTTTCCATGAAAGTGATTTGCGCCAGTCTCTGCTTAGGGCTACATCAATAGGAAACAAACCATAGAGATAGAACTTGGAACTACTTTATTGTGTTCAGTTTCAAAGAGCTAGCACAAACCGTGTTTGATTTAGAGTTCCAACTACATGTATCCATATAGGAGAAAACAGAGTGAAACCTAAAAATTAAAACTGTTCCTGCCACCGAAAAGTTTAAACTAGAAGAACGAAATTTGGTGCGCCAAGTGGGATTGGGGTACTGATCATTACCTGAAAGTTTGATCCAGATTGGGTGAAAAAATGTGTGGTGAGAATTCAGGAAATTCGTAGTTTTTTGGAAGCTTGGCAACCCCTTTCCATGAAAGTGATTTGCGCCAGTCTCTGCTTAGGGCTACATCAATAGGAAACAAACCATAGAGATAGAACTTGGAACTACTTTATTGTGTCAAGTTTCAAAGAGCTAGCACAAACCGTGTTTGATTTAGAGTTCCAACTACATGTATCCATATAGGAGAAAATAGAGTGAAAACTAAAAATTTAAACTGTTACTGCCAACGAACGGTTTAACCTAGAAGAACGAAATTTGGTGAGCCAAGTGGGATTGGGGTCCTGATCATTACCTGAAATTGTCATCAAGATTGGGTGTAAAAATGTGTGCTGAGATTTCAGGAAACTCGTAGTTTTTTGGAAGCTTGGCAACCCCTTTCCATGAAAATGATTTGCGCCAGTCTCTGCTTAGGGCTACATCAATAGGAAACAAACCGTAGAGATAGAACTTGGAACTACTTTATTGTGTCAAGTTTCAAAGAGCTAGCACAAACCGTGTTTGATTTAGAGTCCCAACTACATGTATCCATATAGAAGAAAAAAGAGTGAAACCTAAAAATTAAAACTGTTACTCCCAACGAACAGTTTAACCTAGTAGAACGAAATTTCATGAGCCAAGTGGGATTGGGGTACTGATCATTACCTGAATGTTTCATCAAGATTGGGTGAAAAAATGTGTACTGAGATTTCAGGAAACTCGTAGTTTTTTGGAAGCTTGGCAACCACTTTCCATGAAAGTGATTTGCGCCAGTCTCTGCTTAGGGCTACATCAATAGGAAACAAACCATAGAGATAGAACTTGGAATTACGTTATTGTGTGAAGTTTCAAAGAGCTAGCACAAACCGTCTTTGATTTAGAGTTCCAACTACAAGTATCCATATAGGCGAAAACAGAGTGAAACCTAAAAATTAAAACTGTTACTGCCAACGAACGGTTTAACCTAGAAGAACGAAATTTGGTGAGCCAAGTGGGATTGGGGTACTGATCATTACCGGATTTTCATCAAGATTGGGTGAAAAAATGTGTGCTGAGATTTCAGGAAACTCGTAGTTTTTTGGAAGCTTGGCAACCCCTTTCCATGAAAGTGATTTGCGCCAGTCTCTGCTTAGGGCTACATCAATAGGAAAGAAACCATAGAGATAGAACTTGGAACTACTTTATTGTGTCAAGTTTTAAAGAGCTAGCAAAAACCGTGTTTGATTTAGAGTTCCAACTACATGTATCCATATAGGAGAAAACAGAGTGAAACCTAAAAATTATAACTGTTACTGCCAGCGAACGGTTTAACCTAGAAGAACGAAATTTGGTGAGCAAAGTTGGATTGGGATACTGATCATTACCTGAAAGTGTCATCAAGATTGGGTGAAAAAATGTGTACTGAGATTTCAGGAAACTCGTAGTTTTTTGGAAGCGTGGCAACCCCTTTCCATGAAAGTGATTTGCGCCAGTCTCTGCTTAGGGCTACATCAATAGGAAACAAACCATAGAGATAGAACTTGGAACTACTTTATTGTGTCAAGTTTCAAAGAGCTAGCACAAACCGTGTTTGATTCAGAGTTCCAACTACATGTATCCGTATAGGAGAAAACAGAGTGAAACCTAAAAATTAAAACTGTTACTGCCAACGAATGGTTTAACCTAGAAGAACGAAATTTGGTGAGCCAAGTGGGATTGGGGTACCGATCATTACCTGAAAGTGTCATCCAGAGTGGGTGAGAAAATGTGTGCTGAGATTTTAGGAAACTTGTAGTTTATTGGAAGCTTGGCAACCCCTTTCCATGAAAGTGATTTGCGCCAGTCTCTGCTTAGGGCTACATCAATAGGAAACAAACCATAGAGATAGAACTTGGAACTACTTTATTGTGTTCAGTTTCAAAGAGCTAGCACAGACCGTGTTTGATTTAGAGTTCCAACTACATGTATCCATATAGGAGAAAACAGAGTGAAACCTAAAAATTAAAACTGTTCCTGCTAACGAACGGTTTAACCTAGAAGAACGAAATTTGGTGAGCCAAGTGGGATTTGGGTACTGATCATTACCTGAAAGTCTCATCCAGATTGGGTGAATCAATGTGTGCTGAGAATTCAGGAAACTCGTAGTTTTTTGGAAGCTTGGCAACCCCTTTCCAAGAAAGAGATTTGCGCCAGACTCTGCTTAGGGCTACATCCATAGGAAACAAACCATAGAGATAGACCTTGGAACTACTTTATTGTGTCAAGTTTCAAAGAGCTAGCACAAACCGTGTTTGATTTAGAGTCCCAAATACATGTATCCATATAGGAGAAAACAGAGTGAAACCTAAAAATTAAAACTGTTACTGCCAACGAACGGTTTAACCTAGAAGAACGAAATTTGGTGAGCCAAGTGGGATTGGGGTACTGATCATTACCTGAAAGTTTGATCCAGATTGGGTGAAAAAATGTGTGGTGAGAATTCAGGAAATTCGTAGTTTTTTGGAAGCTTGCCAACCCCTTTCCATGAAAGTGATTTGCGCCAGTCTCTGCTTAGGGCTACATCAATAGGAAACAAACCATAGAGATAGAACTTGGAACTACTTTATTGTGTCAAGTTTCAAAGAGCTAGCACAAACCGTGTTTGATTTAGAGTTCCAACTACATGTATCCATATAGGAGAAAATAGAGTGAAAACTAAAAATTTAAACTGTTACTGCCAACGAACGGTTTAACCTAGAAGAACGAAATTTGGTGAGCCAAGTGGGATTGGGGTCCTGATCATTACCTGAAATTGTCATCAAGATTGGGTGTAAAAATGTGTGCTGAGATTTCAGGAAACTCGTAGTTTTTTGGAAGCTTGGCAACCCCTTGCCATGAAAGTGATATGCACAGGTCTCTGCTTAGGGCTACATCAATAGAAACAAACCATAGAGATAGAAATTGCAACTACTTTATTGTGTCAAGTTTCAAAGAGCTAGCACAAACGGTGTTGGATTTAGAGTTCCAACTACATGTATCCATATAGGCGAAAACAGAGTGAAACCTAAAAATTAAAACTGTTACTGCCAACGAACGGTTTAAACTAGAAGAACGAAATTTGGTGAGCCAAGTGGGATTGGCGTACTGATCATTACCTGAAAGTGTGATCCAGATTGGGTGAAAAAATGTGTGCTGAGATTTCAGGAAACTCATAGATTTTTGGAAGCTTGGCAACCACTTTCCATGAAAGTGATTTGCGCCAGTCTCTGCTTAGGGCTACATCAATAGGAAACAAACCATAGAGATAGAACTTGGAACTACGTTATTGTGTGAAGTTTCAAAGAGCTAGCACAAACCGTCTTTGATTTAGAGTTCCAACTACATGTATCCATATAGGCGAAAACAGAGTGAAACCTAAAAATTAAAACTGTTACTGCCAACGAACGGTTTAACCTAGAAGAACGTAATTTGGTGAGCCCATTGGGATTGGGGTACTGATCATTACCTGAAATTTTCATCAAGATTGGGTGAAAAAATGTGTGCTGAGATTTCAGGAAACTCGTAGTTTTTTGGAAGCTTGGCAACCCCTTTCCATGAAAATGATTTGCGCCAGTCTCTGCTTAGGGCTACATCAATAGGAAACAAACCGTAGAGATAGAACTTGGAACTACTTTATTGTGTCAAGTTTCAAAGAGCTAGCACAAACCGTGTTTGATTTAGAGTCCCAACTACATGTATCCATATAGAAGAAAAAAGAGTGAAACCTAAAAATTAAAACTGTTACTCCCAACGAACGGTTTAACCTAGTAGAACGAAATTTCATGAGCCAAGTGGGATTGGGGTACTGATCATTACCTGAATGTTTCATCAAGATTGGGTGAAAAAATGTGTGCTGAGACTTCAGAAACCAAGTAGTTTTTTGGAAGCGTGGCAACCCCTTTCCATGAAAGTGATTTGTGCCAATCTCTGCTTAGGGCTACATCAATAGGAAACAAACCATAGAGATAGAACTTGGAACTACTTTATTGTGTCAAGTTTCAAAGAGCTAGCACAAACCGTGTTTGATTCAGAGTTCCAACTACATGTATCCGTATAGGAGAAAACAGAGTGAAACCTAAAAATTAAAACTGTTACTGCCAAGGAACGGTTTAACCTAGAAGAACGAAATTTGGTGAGCCAAGTGGGATTGGGGTACCGATCATTACCTGAAAGTGTCATCCAGATTGGGTGAGAAAATGTGTGCTGAGATTTTAGGAAACTTGTAGTTTATTGGAAGCTTGGCAACCCCTTTCCATGAAAGTGATTTGCGCCAGTCTCTGCTTAGGGCTACATCAATAGGAAACAAACCATAGAGATAGAACTTGGAACTACTTTATTCTGTTCAGTTTCAAAGAGCTAGCACAAACCGTGTTTGATTTAGAGTTCCAACTACATGTATCCATATAGGAGAAAACAGAGTGAAACCTAAAAATTATAACTGTTACTGCCAGCGAACGGTTTAACCTAGAAGAACGAAATTTGGTGAGCCAAATGGGATTGGGGTACTGATCATTACCTGAAAGTGTCATCAAGATTGGATGAAAAAATGTGTGCTGAGATTTCAGGAAACTCGTAGTTTTTTGGAAGCTTGGCAACCACTTTCCATGAAAGTGATTTGCGCCAGTCTCTGCTTAGGGCTACATCAATAGGAAACAAACCATAGAGATAGAACTTGGAATTACGTTATTGTGTGAAGTTTCAAAGAGCTAGCACAAACCGTCTTTGATTTAGAGTTCCAACTACAAGTATCCATATAGGCGAAAACAGAGTGAAACCTAAAAATTAAAACTGTTACTGCCAACGAACGGTTTAACCTAGAAGAACGAAATTTGGTGAGCCAAGTGGGATTGGGGTACTGATCATTACCGGATTTTCATCAAGATTGGGTGAAAAAATGTGTGCTGAGATTTCAGGAAACTCGTAGTTTTTTGGAAGCTTGGCAACCCCTTTCCATGAAAGTGATTTGCGCCAGTCTCTGCTTAGGGCTACATCAATAGGAAACAAACCATAGAGATAGAACTTGGAACTACTTTATTGTGTCAAGTTTCAAAGAGCTAGCAAAAACCGTGTTTGATTTAGAGTTCCAACTACATGTATCCATATAGGAGAAAACAGAGTGAAACCTAAAAATTATAACTGTTACTGCCAGCGAACGGTTTAACCTAGAAGAACGAAATTTGGTGAGCAAAGTTGGATTGGGATACTGATCATTACCTGAAAGTGTCATCAAGATTGGGTGAAAAAATGTGTGCTGCGATTTCAGGAAACTCGTAGTTTTTTGGAAGCGTGGCAACCCCGTTCCATGAAAGTGATTTGCGCCAGTCTCTGCTTAGGGCTACATCAATAGGAAACAAACCATAGAGATAGAACTTGGAACTACTTTATTGTGTCAAGTTTCAAAGAGCTAGCACAAACCGTGTTTGATTCAGAGTTCCAACTACATGTATCCGTATAGGAGAAAACAGAGTGAAACCTAAAAATTAAAACTGTTACTGCCAACGAACGGTTTAACCTAGAAGAACGAAATTTGGTGAGCCAAGTGGGATTGGGGTACCGATCATTACCTGAAAGTGTCATCCAGATTGGGTGAGAAAATGTGTGCTGAGATTTTAGGAAACTTGTAGTTTATTGGAAGCTTGGCAACCCCTTTCCATGAAAGTGATTTGCGCCAGTCTCTGCTTAGGGCTACATCAATAGGAAACAAACCATAGAGATAGAACTTGGAACTACTTTATTGTGTTCAGTTTCAAAGAGCTAGCACAAACCGTGTTTGATTTAGAGTTCCAACTACATGTATCCATATAGGAGAAAACAGAGTGAAACCTAAAAATTAAAACTGTTCCTGCCACCGAAAAGTTTAAACTAGAAGAACGAAATTTGGTGCGCCAAGTGGGATTGGGGTACTGATCATTACCTGAAAGTTTGATCCAGATTGGGTGAAAAAATGTGTGGTGAGAATTCAGGAAATTCGTAGTTTTTTGGAAGCTTGGCAACCCCTTTCCATGAAAGTGATTTGCGCCAGTCTCTGCTTAGGGCTACATCAATAGGAAACAAACCATAGAGATAGAACTTGGAACTACTTTATTGTGTCAAGTTTCAAAGAGCTAGCACAAACCGTGTTTGATTTAGAGTTCCAACTACATGTATCCATATAGGAGAAAATAGAGTGAAAACTAAAAATTTAAACTGTTACTGCCAACGAACGGTTTAACCTAGAAGAACGAAATTTGGTGAGCCAAGTGGGATTGGGGTCCTGATCATTACCTGAAATTGTCATCAAGATTGGGTGTAAAAATGTGTGCTGAGATTTCAGGAAACTCGTAGTTTTTTGGAAGCTTGGCAACCCCTTTCCATGAAAATGATTTGCGCCAGTCTCTGCTTAGGGCTACATCAATAGGAAACAAACCGTAGAGATAGAACTTGGAACTACTTTATTGTGTCAAGTTTCAAAGAGCTAGCACAAACCGTGTTTGATTTAGAGTCCCAACTACATGTATCCATATAGAAGAAAAAAGAGTGAAACCTAAAAATTAAAACTGTTACTCCCAACGAACGGTTTAACCTAGTAGAACGAAATTTCATGAGCCAAGTGGGATTCGGGTACTGATCATTACCTGAATGTTTCATCAAGATTGGGTGAAAAAATGTGTGCTGAGACTTCAGAAACCAAGTAGTTTTTTGGAAGCGTGGCAACCCCTTTCCATGAAAGTGATTTGTGCCAATCTCTGCTTAGGGCTACATCAATAGGAAACAAACCATAGAGATAGAACTTGGAACTACTTTATTGTGTCAAGTTTCAAAGACCTAGCACAAACCGTGTTTGATTCAGAGTTCCAACTACATGTATCCGTATAGGAGAAAACAGAGTGAAACCTAAAAATTAAAACTGTTACTGCCAAGGAACGGTTTAACCTAGAAGAATGAAATTTGGTGAGCCAAGTGGGATTGGGGTACCGATCATTACCTGAAAGTGTCATCCAGATTGGGTGAGAAAATGTGTGCTGAGATTTTAGGAAACTTGTAGTTTATTGGAAGCTTGGCAACCCCTTTCCATGAAAGTGATTTGCGCCAGTCTCTGCTTAGGGCTACATCAATAGGAAACAAACCATAGAGATAGAACTTGGAACTACTTTATTCTGTTCAGTTTCAAAGAGCTAGCACAAACCGTGTTTGATTTAGAGTTCCAACTACATGTATCCATATAGGAGAAAACAGAGTGAAACCTAAAAATTATAACTGTTACTGCCAGCGAACGGTTTAACCTAGAAGAACGAAATTTGGTGAGCCAAATGGGATTGGGGTACTGATCATTACCTGAAAGTGTCATCAAGATTGGGTGAAAAAATGTGTGCTGAGATTTCAGGAAACTCGTAGTTTTTTGGAAGCTTGGCAACCACTTTCCATGAAAGTGATTTGCGCCACTCTCTGCTTAGGGCTACATCAATAGGAAACAAACCATAGAGATAGAACTTGGAATTACGTTATTGTGTGAAGTTTCAAAGAGCTAGCACAAACCGTCTTTGATTTAGAGTTCCAACTACAAGTATCCATATAGGCGAAAACAGAGTGAAACCTAAAAATTAAAACTGTTACTGCCAACGAACGGTTTAACCTAGAAGAACGAAATTTGGTGAGCCAAGTGGGATTGGGGTACTGATCATTACCGGATTTTCATCAAGATTGGGTGAAAAAATGTGTGCTGAGATTTCAGGAAACTCGTAGTTTTTTGGAAGCTTGGCAACCCCTTTCCATGAAAGTGATTTGCGCCAGTCTCTGCTTAGGGCTACATCAATAGGAAACAAACCATAGAGATAGAACTTGGAACTACTTTATTGTGTCAAGTTTTAAAGAGCTAGCAAAAACCGTGTTTGATTTAGAGTTCCAACTACATGTATCCATATAGGAGAAAACAGAGTGAAACCTAAAAATTATAACTGTTACTGCCAGCGAACGGTTTAACCTAGAAGAACGAAATTTGGTGAGCAAAGTTGGATTGGGATACTGATCATTACCTGAAAGTGTCATCAAGATTGGGTGAAAAAATGTGTGCTGCGATTTCAGGAAACTCGTAGTTTTTTGGAAGCGTGGCAACCCCTTTCCATGAAAGTGATTTGCGCCAGTCTCTGCTTAGGGCTACATCAATAGGAAACAAACCATAGAGATAGAACTTGGAACTACTTTATTGTGTCAAGTTTCAAAGAGCTAGCACAAACCGTGTTTGATTCAGAGTTCCAACTACATGTATCCGTATAGGAGAAAACAGAGTGAAACCTAAAAATTAAAACTGTTACTGCCAACGAACGGTTTAACCTAGAAGAACGAAATTTGGTGAGCCAAGTGGGATTGGGGTACCGATCATTACCTGAAAGTGTCATCCAGATTGGGTGAGAAAATGTGTGCTGAGATTTTAGGAAACTTGTAGTTTATTGGAAGCTTGGCAACCCCTTTCCATGAAAGTGATTTGCGCCAGTCTCTGCTTAGGGCTACATCAATAGGAAACAAACCATAGAGATAGAACTTGGAACTACTTTATTGTGTTCAGTTTCAAAGAGCTAGCACAAACCGTGTTTGATTTAGAGTTCCAACTACATGTATCCATATAGGAGAAAACAGAGTGAAACCTAAAAATTAAAACTGTTCCTGCCACCGAAAAGTTTAAACTAGAAGAACGAAATTTGGTGCGCCAAGTGGGATTGGGGTACTGATCATTACCTGAAAGTTTGATCCAGATTGGGTGAAAAAATGTGTGGTGAGAATTCAGGAAATTCGTAGTTTTTTGGAAGCTTGGCAACCCCTTTCCATGAAAGTGATTTGCGCCAGTCTCTGCTTAGGGCTACATCAATAGGAAACAAACCATAGAGATAGAACTTGGAACTACTTTATTGTGTCAAGTTTCAAAGAGCTAGCACAAACCGTGTTTGATTTAGAGTTCCAACTACATGTATCCATATAGGAGAAAATAGAGTGAAAACTAAAAATTTAAACTGTTACTGCCAACGAACGGTTTAACCTAGAAGAACAAAATTTGGTGAGCCAAGTGGGATTGGGGTCCTGATCATTACCTGAAATTGTCATCAAGATTGGGTGTAAAAATGTGTGCTGAGATTTCAGGAAACTCGTAGTTTTTTGGAAGCTTGGCAACCCCTTGCCATGAAAGTGATATGCACAGGTCTCTGCTTAGGGCTACATCAATAGAAAACAAACCATAGAGATAGAAATTGCAACTACTTTATTGTGTCAAGTTTCAAAGAGCTAGCACAAACGGTGTTGGATTTAGAGTTCCAACTACATGTATCCATATAGGCGAAAACAGAGTGAAACCTAAAAATTAAAACTGTTACTGCCAACGAACTTTTAAACTAGAAGAACGAAATTTGGTGAGCCAAGTGGGATTGGCGTACTGATCATTACCTGAAAGTGTGATCCAGATTGGGTGAAAAAATGTGTGCTGAGATTTCAGGAAACTCGTAGATTTTTGGAAGCTTGGCAACCACTTTCCATGAAAGTGATTTGCGCCAGTCTCTGCTTAGGACTACATCAATAGGAAACAAACCATAGAGATAGAACTTGGAACTACGTTATTGTGTGAAGTTTCAAAGAGCTAGCACAAACCGTCTTTGATTTAGAGTTCCAACTACATGTATCCATATAGGCGAAAACAGAGTGAAACCTAAAAATTAAAATTGTTACTGCCAACGAACGGTTTAACCTAGAAGAACGTAATTTGGTGAGCCCATTGGGATTGGGGTACTGATCATTACCTGAAATTTTCATCAAGATTGGGTGAAAAAATGTGTGCTGAGATTTCAGGAAACTCGTAGTTTTTTGGAAGCTTGGCAACCCCTTTCCATGAAAGTGATTTGCGCCAGTCTCTGCTTAGGGCTACATCAATAGGAAACAAACCGTAGAGATAGAACTTGGAACTACTTTATTGTGTCAAGTTTCAATGAGCTAGCACAAACCGTGTTTGATTTAGAGTCCCAACTACATGTATCCATATAGAAGAAAAAAGAGTGAAACCTAAAAATTAAAACTGTTACTCCCAACGAACGGTTTAACCTAGAAGAACGAAATTTCATGAGCCAAGTGGGATTGGCGTACTGATCATTACCTGAATGTTTCATCAAGATTGGGTGAAAAAATGTGTGCTGAGACTTCAGAAACCAAGTAGTTTTTTGGAAGCGTGGCAACCCCTTTCCATGAAAGTGATTTGTGCCAATCTCTGCTTAGGGCTACATCAATAGGAAACAAACCATAGAGATAGAACTTGGAACTACTTTATTGTGTCAAGTTTCAAAGAGCTAGCACAAACCGTGTTTGATTCAGAGTTCCAACTACATGTATCCGTATAGGAGAAAACAGAGTGAAACCTAAAAATTAAAACTGTTACTGCCAAGGAACGGTTTAACCTAGAAGAACGAAATTTGGTGAGCCAAGTGGGATTGGGGTACCGATCATTACCTGAAAGTGTCATCCAGATTGGGTGAGAAAATGTGTGCTGAGATTTTAGGAAACTTGTAGTTTATTGGAAGCTTGGCAACCCCTTTCCATGAAAGTGATTTGCGCCAGTCTCTGCTTAGGGCTACATCAATAGGAAACAAACCATAGAGATAGAACTTGGAACTACTTTATTGTGTTCAGTTTCAAAGAGCTAGCACAAACCGTGTTTTATTTAGAGTTCCAACTACATGTATCCATATAGGAGAAAACAGAGTGAAACCTAAAAATTAAAACTGTTCCTGCTAACGAACGGTTTAACCTAGAAGAACGAAATTTGGTGAGCCAAGTGGGATTTGGGTACTGATCATTACCTGAAAGTCTCATCCAGATTGGGTGAATCAATGTGTGCTGAGAATTCAGGAAACTCGTAGTTTTTTGGAAGCTTGGCAACCCCTTTCCAAGAAAGAGATTTGCGCCAGACTCTGCTTAGGGCTAAATCCATAGGAAACAAACCATAGAGATAGACCTTGGAACTACTTTATTGTGTCAAGTTTCAAAGAGCTAGCACAAACCGTGTTTGATTTAGAGTCCCAAATACATGTATCCATATAGGAGAAAACAGAGTGAAACCTAAAAATTAAAACTGTTACTGCCAACGAACGGTTTAACCTAGAAGAACGAAATTTGGTGAGCCAAGTGGGATTGTGGTTCTGATCATTACCTGAAAGTGTCATCAAGATTGGGTGAAAAAATGTGTGCTGCGATTTCAGGAAACTCGTAGTTTTTTGGAACCTTGGCAATCCCTTTCAATGAAAGTGATTTGCGCCGGTCTCTTTAGGCTACATCAATAGGAAACAAACCATAGAGTTAGAACTTGGAACTACTTTAATGTGTCAAGTTTCAAAGAGCTAGCACAAACCGTGTTTGATTTATAGTTCCAACTACATGTATCCGTATAGGAGAAAACAGAGTGAAACCTAAAAATTAAAACTGTTACTGCCAACTAACGGTTTAACATAGCAGAACGAAATTTGGTGAGCCAAGTGTGATTGGGGTACCGATCATTACCTGAAAGTGTCATCCAGATTGGGTGAGAAAATGTGTGCTGAGATTTCAGGAAACTCGTAGTTTATTGGAAGCTTGGCAACCCCTTTCCATGAAAGTGATTTGTGCCAGTCTCTGCTTAGGGCTACATCAATAGGAAACAAACCATAGAGATAGAACTTGGAACTACTTTATTCTGTTCAGTTTCAAAGAGCTAGCACAAACCGTGTTTGATTTAGAGTTCCAACTACATGTATCCATATAGGAGAAAACATAGTGAAACCTAAAAATTAAAACTGTTCCTGCCACCGAACGGTTTAAACTAGAAGAACGAAATTTGGTGCGCCAAGTGGGATTGGGGTACTGATCATTACCTGAAAGTTTGATCCAGATTGGGTGAAAAAATGTGTGGTGAGAATTCAGGAAATTCGTAGTTTTTTGGAAGCTTGGCAACCCCTTTCCATGAAAGTGATTTGCGCCAGTCTCTGCTTACGGCTACATCAATAGGAAACAAACCATAGAGATAGAACTTGGAACTACTTTATTGTGTCAAGTTTCAAAGAGCTAGCACAAACCGTGTTTGATTTAGAGTTCCAACTACATGTATCCATATAGGAGAAAATAGAGTGAAACCTAAAAATTTAAACTGTTACTGCCAGCGAACGGTTTAACCTAGAAGAACGAAAATTGATGAGCCAAGTGGGATTGGAGTACTGATCATTACCTGAAAGTGTCATCCAGATTGGGTGAAAAAATGTGTGCTGAGATTTCAGGAAACTCGTAGTTTTTTGGAAGCTTGGCAACCCCTTTCCATGAAAGTGATTTGCGCCAGACTCTGCTTAGGGCTACATCAATAGGAAACAAACCATAGAGATAGAACTTGGAACTACTTTATTGTGTCAAGTTTCAAATAGCTAGCACAAACCGTGTTTGATTTAGAGTTCCAACTACATGTATCCATATAGGAGAAAACAGAGTAAAACCTAAAAATTAAAACTGTTACTGCCAAAGAACGGTTTAAAATAGAAGAACGAAATTTGGTGAGCCAAGTGGGATTGGGGTACTGATCATTACCTGAAACCGTCATCAAGATTGGGTGAAAAAATATGTGCTGAGATTTCAGGAAACTCGTCGTTTTTTGGAAGTTTGGCAACCCATTTCCTTGAAAGTGATTTGTGCCCTTCTCTGCTTAGGGCTACATCAATAGGATACAAACCATAGAGATAGAACTTGGAACTATTTATTGTGTCAAGTTTCAAAGAGCTAGCACAAACCTTCTTTGATTTAGAGTTCCAACTACATGTATCCATATATAGAAAACAGAGTGAAACCTAAAAATTAAAACTGTTACTGCCAACGAACGGTTTAACCTAGAAGAACGAAATTTGGTGAGCCAAGTGGGATTGGGGAACTGATCTTTACCTGAAAGTGTCATCCAGATTGGGTGAAAAATGTGTGGTGAGAATTCGGGAAACTCATAGTTTTTTGAAAGCTTGGCAACCCCATTCCATGAAAGTGATTTGCGCCAGTCTCTGTTTATGGCTACATCAATAGGAAACAAACCACAGAGATACAACTTGTAACTACTTTACTGTGTCAAGTTTCAAAGTGCTAGCACAAACCGTGTTTGATTTTGAGTCCCAACTACATGTATCCATATAGGAGAAAATAGAGTGAAACCTAGAAATTTAAACTGTTACTGCCAACGAACGGTTTAACCTAGAAGAACGAAAATTGATGAGCCAAGTGTGATTGGAGTACTGATCATTACCTGAAAGTGTCATCCAGATTGGGTGAAAAAATGTGTGCTGAGATTTCAGGAAACTCGTAGTTTTTTGGAAGCTTGGCAACCCCTTTACATGAAAGTGATTTGCGCCGGTCTCTGCTTAGGGCTACATCAATAGGAAACAAACCATAGAGATAGAACATGGAAGTACTTTATTGTGTCAAGTTTCAAAGAGCTAGCACAAACCGTGTTTGATTTAGAGTTCCAACTACATGTATTCATATAGGAGAACACAGAGTGAAACCTAAAAATTAAAACTGTTACTGCCAACGAACGGTTTAACCTAGAAGAACGAAATTTGGTGAGCCAAGTGGGATTGGGGTACTGATCATTTCCTGAAAGTGTCATCAAGATTGGTGAAAAAATGTGTGCTGAGATTTCAGGAAACTCGTAGTTTTTTGGAAGCTTGGCAACCCCTTTCCATGAAAGTGATTTGCGCCAGTCTCTGCTTAGGGCTACATCAATAAGAAACAAACCATAGAGATAGAACTTGGAACTACTTTATTGTGTCAAGTTTCAAAGAGCTAGCACAAACCTTCTTTGATTTAGAGTTCCAACTACATGTATCCATATAGGAGAAAACAGAGTGAAACCTATAAATTAAAACTGTTACTGCCAACGAACGGTTTAAACTAGAAGAACGAAATTTGGTGAGCCTAGTGGGATTGGGGTCCTGATCATTACCTGAAAGTGTCATCCAGATTGGGTGAGAAAATGTGTGCTGAGTATTCAGGAAACTCGTAGTTTTTTGGAAGCTTGGCAACTCCTTTCCATGAAAGTGATTTGCGCCAGTCTCTGCTTAGGGCTACATCAATAGAAAAGAAACCATAGAGATAGAACTTGGAACTACTTTATTGTGTCAAGTTTCAAAGAGCTAGCAGAAACCGTGTTTGATTTAGAGTCCCAACTACATGTATC
The DNA here is from genome assembly GCF_964194105.1 of Spermophilus citellus. NCBI lineage: Eukaryota > Metazoa > Chordata > Mammalia > Rodentia > Sciuridae > Spermophilus > Spermophilus citellus. Next base: position 18,566,692 of record NC_138196.1, on the reverse strand, counting down.
CATATAGAAGAAAAAAGAGTGAATCCTAAAAATTAAAACTGTTACTGCCAACCAACGGTTTAACCTAGAAGAACGAAATTTCATGAGCCAAGTGGGATTGGGGTACTGATCATTACCTGAATGTTTCATCAAGATTGGGTGAAAAAATGTGTGCTGAGACTTCAGAAACCACGTAGTTTTTTGGAAGCGTGGCAACCCCTTTCCATGAAAGTGATTTGTGCCAATCTCTGCTTAGGGCTACATCAATAGGAAACAAACCATAGAGATAGAACTTGGAACTACTTTATTGTGTCAAGCTTCAAAGAGCTAGCACAAACCGTGTTTGATTCAGAGTTCCAACTACATGTATCCGTATAGGAGAAAACAGAGTGAAACCTAAAAATTAAAACTGTTACTGCCAACGAACGGTTTAACCTAGAAGAACGAAATTTGGTGAGCCTAGTGGGATTGGGGTACTGATCATTACCTGAAAGTGTCATCAAGATTGGGTGAGAAAATGTGTGCTGAGATTTCAGGAAACTCGTAGTTTTTTGGAAGCTTGGCAACCCCTTTCATTGAAAGTGATTTGCGCCAGTCTCTGCTTAGGGCTACATCAATAGGAAAGAAACCATAGTGATAGAAATTGGAACTACTTTATTGTGTCAAGTTTCAAAGAGCTAGCACAAACCTTCTTTGATTTAGAGTTCCAACTACATGTATCCATATATAGAAAATAGAGTGAAACCTAAAAATTAAAAATGTTACTGCCAACGAAGGGTTTAACCTAGAAGAACGAAATTTGGTGACCCAAGTGGGATTGGGGTCCTGATCTTTACCTGAAAGTGTGATCCAGATTGGGTGAAAAAATGTGTGGTGAGAATTCAGGAAACTCATAGTTTTTTGGAAGCTTGGCAACCCCATTCCATGAAAGTGATTTGCGCCAGTCTCTGCTTACGGCTACATCAATAGGAAACAAACCATAGAGATAGAACTTGGAACTACTTTATTGTGTCAAGTTTCAAAGAGCTAGCACAAACCGTGTTTGATTTAGAGTTCCAACTACATGTATCCGTATAGGAGAAAACAGAGTGAAACCTAAAAATTAAAACTGTTACTGCCAACGGACGGTTTAAACTAGAAGAACGAAATTTGGAGAGCCAAGTGGGATTGGGGTACTGATCATTACCTGAAAGTGTCATCCAGATTGGGTGAGAAAATGTGTGCTGAGATTTCAGGAAACTCGTAGTTTTTTGGAAGCTTGGCAACCCCTTTCCATGAAAGAGATTTGCGCCAGACTCTTCTTAGGGATACATCAATAGGAAACAAACCATAGAGATAGAACTTGGAACTACTTTATTGTGTCAAGTTTCAAAGAGCTAGCACAAACCTTCTTTGATTTAGAGTTCCAACTACATGTATCCATATATAGAAAACAGAGTGAAACCTATAAATTAAAACTGTTACTGCCAACGAACGGTTTAACCTAGAAGAACGAAATTTGGTGAGCCAAGTGGGATTGGGGTACTGATCATTACCTGAAAGTGTCATCCAGATTGGGTGAAAAATGTGTGGTGAGAATTCAGGAAACTCATAGTTTTTTGAAAGCTTGGCAACCCCATTCCATGAAAGTGATTTGCGCCAGTCTCTGCTTACGGCTACGTCAATAGGAAACAAACCATAGAGATACAACTTGTAACTACTTTACTGTGTCAAGTTTCAAAGAGCTAGCACAAACCGTGTTTGATTTAGAGTTCCAACTACATGTATCCATATAGGAGAAAACAGAGTGAAACCTAAAAATTAAAACTGTTACTGCCAACGAACGGTTTAACCTAGAAGAACAAAATTGGGTGAGTAGAGTGGGATTGGGGTACTGATCATTACCTGAAAGTGTCATCCAGATTTGGTGAGAGAATTTGTGCTGAGATTTCAGGAAACTCGTAGTTTTTTGGAAGCTTGGCAACCCCTTTCCATGAAAGTGATTTGCGCCAGTCTCTGCTTAGGGCTACATCAATAGGAAACAAACCATAGTGATAGAACTTGGAACTACTTTATTCTGTCAAGTTTCAAAGAGCTTGCACAAACCGTGTTTGATTTAGAGTTCCAACTAAATGTATCCATATAGGAGAAAACAGAGTGAAACCTAAAAATTAAAACTGTTACTGCCAACGAACGGTTTAACCTAGAAGAACGAAATTTGGTGAGCCAAGTGGGATTGGGCTACTGATCATTACCTGAAAGTGTCATCCAGATTGGGTGAAAAATGTGTGGTGAGAATTCAGGAAACTCATAGTTTTTTGAAAGCTTGGCAACACCATTCCATGAAAGTGATTTGCGCCAGACTCTGCTTACGGCTACATCAATAGGAAACAAACCATAGAGATACAACTTGGAACTACTTTACTGTGTCAAGTTTCAAAGAGCTAGCACAAACCGTGTTTGATTTAGAGTCCCAACTACATGTATCCATATAGGAGAAAAGAGAGTGAAACCTAAAAATTAAAACTGTTACTGCCAACGAACGGTTTAACCTAGAAGAACGAAATTTGGTGAGCCAAGTGGGATTGGGGTACTCATCATTACCTGAAAGTGTCATCAAGATTGGTGAAAAAATGTGTGCTGAGATTTCAGGAAACTAGTAGTTTTTTGGAAGCTTGGCAACCGCTTTCCATGAAAGTGATTTGTGCCAATCTCTGCTTAGGGCTACATCAATAGAAAACAAACCATAGAGATACAACTTGGAACTACTTTATTGTGTCAAGTTTCAAAGAGCTAGCACAAACCGTGTTTTATTTAGAGTTCCAACTACATGTATCCATATAGGAGAAAATAGAGTGAAACCTAAAAATTTAAACTGTTACTGCCAACGAACGGTTTAAACTAGAAGAACGAAAATTGATGAGCCAAGTGGGATTGGGGTACTGATCATTACCTGAAAGTATCATCCAGATTGGGTGAAAAAATGTGTGCTGAGATTTCAGGAAACTCGTAGTTTTTTGGAAGCTTGGCAACCCCTTTCCATGAAAGTGATTTGCGCCAGACTCTGCTTAGGGCTACATCAATAGTAAACAAACCATAGAGATAGAACTTGGAACTACTTTATTGTGTCAAGTTTCAAAGAGCTAGCACAAACCGTGTTTGATTTAGAGTTCCAACTACATGTATCCGTATAGGAGAAAACAGAGTGAAACCTAAAAATTAAAACTGTTACTGCCAACGGACGGTTTAACCTAGAAGAACGAAATTTGGAGAGCCAAGTGGGATTGGGGTACTGATCATTACCTGAAAGTGTCATCCAGATTGGGTGAGAAAATGTGTGCTGAGATTTCAGGAAACTCGTAGTTTTTTGGAAGCTTGGCAACCCCTTTCCATGAAAGTGATTTGCGCCAGACTCTTCTTAGGGATACATCAATAGGAAACAAACCATAGAGATAGAACTTGGAACTACTTTATTGTGTCAAGTTTCAAAGAGCTAGCACAAACCTTCTTTGATTTAGAGTTCCAACTACATGTATCCATATATAGAAAACAGAGTGAAACCTAAAAATTAAAACTGTTACTGCCAACGAACGGTTTAAACTAGAAGAACGAAATTTGGTGAGCCAAGTGGGATTGGGGTACTGATCATTACCTGTCAGTGTCATCCAGATTGGGTGAAAAATGTGTGGTGAGAATTCAGGAAACTCATAGTTTTTTGAAAGCTTGGCAACCCCATTCCATGAAAGTGATTTGCGCCAGTCTCTGCTTACGGCTACATCAATAGGAAACAAACCATAGAGACAGAACTTGGAACTACTTTATTGTGTCAAGTTTCAAAGAGCTAGCACAAACCGTGTTTGATTTAGAGTTCCAACTACATGTATCCATATAGGAGAAAACAGAGTGAAACCTAAAAATTAAAACTGTTACTGCCAACGAACGGTTTAACCTAGAAGAACAAAATTGGGTGAGTAGAGTGGGATTGGGGTACTGATCATTTCCTGAAAGTGTCATTAAGATTGGGTGAAAAAATGTATGCTGAGATTTCAGGAAACTCATAGTTTTTTAGAAGCTTGGCACCCCTTTTCAATGAAAGTGATTTGCGCGAGTCTCTGCTTAGGGCTACATCAATAGGAAACAAACCATAGAGACAGAACTTAAAACTACTCTATTGTGTCAAGTTTCAAAGAGCTAGCACAAACCTTCTTTGATTTAGAGTTCCAACTACATGTATCCATATAGGAGAAAACAGAGTGAAACCTAAAAATTAAAACTGTTACTGCCAACGAACGGTTTAACCTAGAAGAACGAAATTTGGTGAGCCAAGTGGGATTGGGGTACTGATCATTAGCTGAAAGTGTCATCAAGATTGGGTGAAAAAATGTGTGCTGAGATTTCAGGAAACTCGTACTTTTTTGGAAGCTTGGCAACCCCTTTCAATGAAAGTGATTTGCGCCAGTCTCTGCTTAGGGCTACATCAATAGGAAACAAACCATAGAGATACAACTTGGAACTACTTTACTGTGTCAAGTTTCAAAGAGCTAGCACAAACCGTGTTTGATTTAGAGTCCCAACTACATGTATCCATATAGGAGAAAACAGAGTGAAACCTAAAAATTAAAACTGTTACTGCCAACGAACGGTTTAACCTAGAAGAACAAAATTGGGTGAGTAGAGTGGGATTGGGGTACTGATCATTACCTGAAAGTGTCATCCAGATTTGGTGAGAGAATTTGTGCTGAGATTTCAGGAAACTCGTAGTTTTTTGGAAGCTTGGCAACCCCTTTCCATGAAAGTGATTTGCGCCAGTCTCTGCTTAGGGCTACATCAATAGGAAACAAACCATAGTGATAGAACTTGGAACTACTTTATTCTGTCAAGTTTCAAAGAGCTTGCACAAACCGTGTTTGATTTAGAGTTCCAACTAAATGTATCCATATAGGAGAAAACAGAGTGAAACCTAAAAATTAAAACTGTTACTGCCAACGAACGGTTTAACCTAGAAGAACGAAATTTGGTGAGCCAAGTGGGATTGGGGTACTGATCATTACCTGAAAGTGTCATCCAGATTGGGTGAAAAATGTGTGGTGAGAATTCAGGAAACTCATAGTTTTTTGAAAGCTTGGCAACACCATTCCATGAAAGTAATTTGCGCCAGACTCTGCTTATGGCTACATCAATAGGAAACAAACCATAGAGATACAACTTGGAACTACTTTACTGTGTCAAGTTTCAAAGAGCTAGCACAAACCGTGTTTGATTTAGAGTCCCAACTACATGTATCCATATAGGAGAAAACAGAGTGAAACCTAAAAATTAAAACTGTTACTGCCAACGAACGGTTTAACCTAGAAGAACGAAATTTGGTGAGCCAAGTGGGATTGGGGTACTCATCATTACCTGAAAGTGTCATCAAGATTGGGTGAAAAAATGTGTGCTGAGATTTCAGGAAACTCGTAATTTTTTCGAAGCTTGGCAACCGCTTTCCATGAAAGTGATTTGTGCCAATCTCTGCTTAGGGCTACATCAATAGAAAACAAACCATAGAGATACAACTTGGAACTACTTTATTGTGTCAAGTTTCAAAGAGCTAGCACAAACCGTGTTTTATTTAGAGTTCCAACTACATGTATCCATATAGGAGAAAATAGAGTGAAACCTAAAAATTTAAACTGTTACTGCCAACGAACGGTTTAAACTAGAAGAACGAAAATTCATGAGCCAAGTGGGATTGGGGTACTGATCATTACCTGAAAGTATCATCCAGATTGGGTGAAAAAATGTGTGCTGAGATTTCAGGAAACTCGTAGTTTTTTGGAAGCTTGGCAACCCCTTTCCATGAAAGTGATTTGCGCCAGACTCTGCTTAGGGCTACATCAATAGAAAACAAACCATAGAGATAGAACTTGGAACTACTTTATTGTGTCAAGTTTCAAAGAGCTAGCACAAACCGTGTTTGATTTAGAGTTCCAACTACATGTATCCGTATAGGAGAAAACAGAGTGAAACCTAAAAATTAAAACTGTTACTGCCAACGGACGATTTAACCTAGAAGAACGAAATTTGGAGAGCCAAGTGGGATTGGGGTACTGATCATTACCTGAAAGTGTCATCCAGATTGGGTGAGAAAATGTGTGCTGAGATTTCAGGAAACTCGTAGTTTTTTGGAAGCTTGGCAACCCCTTTCCATGAAAGTGATTTGCGCCAGACTCTTCTTAGGGATACATCAATAGGAAACAAACCATAGAGATAGAACTTGGAACTACTTTATTGTGTCAAGTTTCAAAGAGCTAGCACAAACCTTCTTTGATTTAGAGTTCCAACTACATGTATCTATATATACAAAACAGAGTGAAACCTAAAAATTAAAACTGTTACTGCCAACGAACGGTTTAACCTAGAAGAACGAAATTTGGTGAGCCAAGTGGGATTGGGGTACTGATCATTACCTGTCAGTGTCATCCAGATTGGGTGAAAAATGTGTGGTGAGAATTCAGGAAACACATAGTTTTTTGAAAGCTTGGCAACCCCATTCCATGAAAGTGATTTGCGCCAGTCTCTGCTTACGGCTACATCAATAGGAAACAAACCATAGAGATACAACTTGTAACTACTTTACTGTGTCAAGTTTCAAAGAGCTAGCACAAACCGTGTTTGATTTAGAGTTCCAACTACATGTATCCATATAGGAGAAAACAGAGTGAAACCTAAAAATTAAAACTGTTACTGCCAACGAACGGTTTAACCTAGAAGAACAAAATTGGGTGAGTAGAGTGGGATTGGGGTACTGATCATTTCCTGAAAGTGTCATTAAGATTGGGTGAAAAAATGTATGCTGAGATTTCAGGAAACTCATAGTTTTTTAGAAGCTTGGCACCCCTTTTCAATGAAAGTGATTTGCGCGAGTCTCTGCTTAGGGCTACATCAATAGGAAACAAACAATAGAGACAGAACTTAAAACTACTCTATTGTGTCAAGTTTCAAAGAGCTAGCACAAACCTTCTTTGATTTAGAGTTCCAACTACATGTATCCATATAGGAGAAAACAGAGTGAAACCTAAAAATTAAAATTGTTACTGCCAACAAACGGTTTAACTTAGAAGAATGAAATTTCATTAGCCAAGTGGGATTGGGGTACTGATCATTTCCTGAAAGTGTCATCAAGATTGGGTGAAAAAATGTGTGCTGAGATTTCAGGAAACTCGTAGTTTTTTGGAAGCTTGGCAACCCCTTTCCATGAAAGTGATTTGCGCCAGTCTCTGCTTAGGGCTACATCAATAGGAAACAAACCATAGAGATAGAACTTGGAACTACTTTATTGTGTCAAGTTTCAAAGAGCTAGCACAAACCGTGTTTGATTTAGAGTCCCAACTACATGTATCCATATAGGAGAAAACAGAGTGAAACCTAAAAATTAAAACTGTTACTGCCAACGAACGGTTTAACCTAGAAGAACGAAATTTGGTGAGCCAAGTGGGATTGGGGTACTCATCATTACCTGAAAGTGTCATCAAGATTGGGTGAAAAAATGTGTGCTGAGATTTCAGGAAACTCGTAGTTTTTTGGAAGCTTGGCAACCGCTTTCCATGAAAGTGATTTGTGCCAATCTCTGCTTAGGGCTACATCAATAGAAAACAAACCATAGAGATACAACTTGGAACTACTTTATTGTGTCAAGTTTCAAAGAGCTAGCACAAACCGTGTTTTATTTAGAGTTCCAACTAAATGTATCCATATAGGAGAAAACAGAGTGAAACCTAAAAATTAAAACTGTTACTGCCAACGAACGGTTTAACCTAGAAGAACTAAATTTGGTGAGCCAAGTGGGATTGGGGTACTGATCATTACCTGAAAGTGTCATCCAGATTGGGTGAAAAATGTGTGGTGAGAATTCAGGAAACTCATAGTTTTTTGAAAGCTTGGCAACACCATCCAATGAAAGTGATTTGCGCCAGACTCTGCTTACGGCTACATCAATAGGAAACAAACCATAGAGATACAACTTGGAACTACTTTACTGTGTCAAGTTTCAAAGAGCTAGCACAAACCGTGTTTGATTTAGAGTCCCAACTACATGTATCAATATAGGAGAAAAGAGAGTGAAACCTAAAAATTAAAACTGTTACTGACAACGAACTGTTTAACCTAGAAGAACGAAATATGGTGAGCCAAGTGGGATTGGGGTACTGATCATTATCTGAAAGTGTAATCCAGATGGGGTGAAAAATGTGTGCTGAGATTTCAGGAAACTCGTAGTTTTTTGGAAGCTTGGCAACTCCTTTCCATGAAAGTGATTTGCGCCAGTCTCTGCTCTGGGTTACATCAATAGGAAACAAACCATAGAGATAGAACTTGGAACTACTTTACTGTTTCAAGTTTCAAAGAACTAGCACAAACCATCTTGGATTTAGAGTACCAACTACATGTATCCATATAGGAGAAAACAGAGTGAAACCTAAAAATTAAAACTTTTACTGGCAACGAACGGTTTAACCTAGAAGAACAAAATTTGGTGAGCCAAGTGGGATTCGGGTACTGATAATTACCTGAAAGTGTCATCCAGATTGGGTGAAAAAATGTGTGCTGAGATTTTAGGAAACTCGTAATTTTTTGGAAGCTTCGCAACCCCTTTCCATGAAAGGGATTTGCGCCAGTCTCTGCTTAGGGCTACATCAATAGGAAACAAACCATAGAGATAGAACTTGGAACTACTTTATTGTGTCAAGTTTCAAAGAGCTAGCACAAACCGTGTTTGATTTAGAGTTCCAACTACATGTATCCATATAGGAGAAAACAGAGTGAAACCTAAAAATTAAAACTGTTACTGCCAACGAACGGTTTAACCTAGAAGAACGAAATTTGGTGAGCCAAGTGGGATTGGGGTACTCATCATTACCTGAAAGTGTCATCAAGATTGGGTGAAAAAATGTGTGCTGAGATTTCAGGAAACTCGAAATTTTTTCGAAGCTTGGCAACCGCTTTCCATGAAAGTGATTTGTGCCAATCTCTGCTTAGGGCTACATCAATAGAAAACAAACCATAGAGATACAACTTGGAACTACTTTATTGTGTCAAGTTTCAAAGAGCTAGCACAAACCGTGTTTTATTTAGAGTTCCAACTACATGTATCCATATAGGAGAAAATAGAGTGAAACCTAAAAATTTAAACTGTTACTGCCAACGAACGGTTTAAACTAGAAGAACGAAAATTCATGAGCCAAGTGGGATTGGGGTACTGATCATTACCTGAAAGTATCATCCAGATTGGGTGAAAAAATGTGTGCTGAGATTTCAGGAAACTCGTAGTTTTTTGGAAGCTTGGCAACCCCTTTCCATGAAAGTGATTTGCGCCAGACTCTGCTTAGGGCTACATCAATAGAAAACAAACCATAGAGATAGAACTTGGAACTACGTTATTGTGTCAAGTTTCAAAGAGCTAGCACAAACCGTGTTTGATTTAGAGTTCCAACTACATGTATCCGTATAGGAGAAAACAGAGTGAAACCTAAAAATTAAAACTGTTACTGCCAACGGACGGTTTAACCTAGAAGAACGAAATTTGGAGAGCCAAGTGGGATTGGGGTACTGATCATTACCTGAAAGTGTCATCCAGATTGGGTGAGAAAATGTGTGCTGAGATTTCAGGAAACTCGTAGTTTTTTGGAAGCTTGGCAACCCCTTTCCATGAAAGTGATTTGCGCCAGACTCTTCTTAGGGATACATCAATAGGAAACAAACCATAGAGATAGAACTTGGAACTACTTTATTGTGTCAAGTTTCAAAGAGCTAGCACAAACCTTCTTTGATTTAGAGTTCCAACTACATGTATCCATATATAGAAAACAGAGTGAAACCTAAAAATTAAAACTGTTACTGCCAACGAACGGTTTAACCTAGAAGAACGAAATTTGGTGAGCCAAGTGGGATTGGGGTACTGATCATTACCTGTCAGTGTCATCCAGATTGGGTGAAAAATGTGTGGTGAGAATTCAGGAACCTCATAGTTTTTTGAAAGCTTGGCAACCCCATTCCATGAAAGTGATTTGCGCCAGTCTCTGCTTACGGCTACATCAATAGGAAACAAACCATAGAGATACAACTTGTAACTACTTTACTGTGTCAAGTTTCAAAGAGCTAGCACAAACCGTGTTTGATTTAGAGTTCCAACTACATGTATCCATATAGGAGAAAACAGAGTGAAACCTAAAAATTAAAACTGTTACTGCCAACGAACGGTTTAACCTAGAAGAACAAAATTGGGTGAGTAGAGTGGGATTGGGGTACTGATCATTTCCTGAAAGTGTCATTAAGATTGGGTGAAAAAATGTATGCTGAGATTTCAGGAAACTCATAGTTTTTTAGAAGCTTGGCACCCCTTTTCAATGAAAGTGATTTGCGCGAGTCTCTGCTTAGGGCTACATCAATAGGAAACAAACAATAGAGACAGAACTTAAAACTACTCTATTGTGTCAAGTTTCAAAGAGCTAGCACAAACCTTCTTTGATTTAGAGTTCCAACTACATGTATCCATATAGGAGAAAACAGAGTGAAACCTAAAAATTAAAATTGTTACTGCCAACAAACGGTTTAACTTAGAAGAATGAAATTTCATTAGCCAAGTGGGATAGGGGTACTGATCATTTCCTGAAAGTGTCATCAAGATTGGGTGAAAAAATGTGTGCTGAGATTTCAGGAAACTCGTAGTTTTTTGGAAGCTTGGCAACCCCTTTCCATGAAAGTGATTTGCGCCAGTCTCTGCTTAGGGCTACATCAATAGGAAACAAACCATAGAGATAGAACTTGGAACTACTTTATTGTGTCAAGTTTCAAAGAGCTAGCACAAACCGTGTTTGATTTAGAGTCCCAACTACATGTATCCATATAGGAGAAAACAGAGTGAAACCTAAAAATTAAAACTGTTACTGCCAACGAACGGTTTAACCTAGAAGAACGAAATTTGGTGAGCCAAGTGGGATTGGGGTACTCATCATTACCTGAAAGTGTCATCAAGATTGGGTGAAAAAATGTGTGCTGAGATTTCAGGAAACTCGTAGTTTTTTGGAAGCTTGGCAACCGCTTTCCATGAAAGTGATTTGTGCCAATCTCTGCTTAGGGCTACATCAATAGAAAACAAACCATAGAGATACAACTTGGAACTACTTTATTGTGTCAAGTTTCAAAGAGCTAGCACAAACCGTGTTTTATTTAGAGTTCCAACTACATGTATCCATATAGGAGAAAACATAGTGAAACCTAAAAATTAAAACTGTTACTGCCAACGAACGGTTTAACCTAGAAGAACTAAATTTGGTGAGCCAAGTGGGATTGGGGTACTGATCATTACCTGAAAGTGTCATCCAGATTGGGTGAAAAATGTGTGGTGAGAATTCAGGAAACTCATAGTTTTTTGAAAGCTTGGCAACACCATCCAATGAAAGTGATTTACGCCAGACTCTGCTTACGGCTACATCAATAGGAAACAAACCATAGAGATACAACTTGGAACTACTTTACTGTGTCAAGTTTCAAAGAGCTAGCACAAACCGTGTTTGATTTAGAGTCCCAACTACATGTATCCATATAGGAGAAAAGAGAGTGAAACCTAAAAATTAAAACTGTTACTGACAACGAACTGTTTAACCTAGAAGAACGAAATATGGTGAGCCAAGTGGGATTGGGGTACTGATCATTATCTGAAAGTGTAATCCAGATGGGGTGAAAAATGTGTGCTGAGATTTCAGGAAACTCGTAGTTTTTTGGAAGCTTGGCAACTCCTTTCCATGAAAGTGATTTGCGCCAGTCTCTGCTCTGGGTTACATCAATAGGAAACAAACCATAGAGATAGAACTTGGAACTACTTTACTGTTTCAAGTTTCAAAGAACTAGCACAAACCATCTTGGATTTAGAGTACCAACTACATGTATCCATATAGGAGAAAACAGAGTGAAACCTAAAAATTAAAACTTTTACTGGCAACGAACGGTTTAACCTAGAAAAACAAAATTTGGTGAGCCAAGTGGGATTCGGGTACTGATAATTACCTGAAAGTGTCATCCAGATTGGGTGAAAAAATGTGTGCTGAGATTTTAGGAAACTCGTAATTTTTTGGAAGCTTCGCAACCCCTTTCCATGAAAGGGATTTGCGCCAGTCTCTGCTTAGGGCTACATCAATAGGAAACAAACCATAGAGATAGAACTTGGAACTACTTTATTGTGTCAAGTTTCAAAGAGCTAGCACAAACCGTGTTTGATTTAGAGTTCCAACTACATGTATCCATATAGGAGAAAACAGAGTGAAACCTAAAAATTAAAACTGTTACTGCCAATGAACGGTTTAACCTAGAAGAACAAAATTGGGTGAGCAAAGTGGGATTGGGATACTGATTATTTCCTGAAAGTGTCATTAAGATTGGGTGAAAAAATGTATGCTGAGATTTCAGGAAACTCATAGTTTTTTGGAAGCTTGGCACCCCTTTTCAATGAAAGTGATTTGCGCGAGTCTCTGCTTAGGGCTACATCAATAGGAAACAAGCAATAGAGACAGAACTTGGAACTACTCTATTGTGGCAAGTTTCAAATAGCTAGCACAAACCTTCTATGATTTAGAGTTCCAACTACATGTATCCATATAGGAGAAAACAGAGTGAAACCTAAAAATTAAAACTGTTACTGAAAAAGAACGGTTTAACCTAGAAGAACGAAATTTGGTGAACCAAGTGGGATTGGGGTACTGATCATTTCCTGAAAGTGTCATCAAGATTGGTTGAAAAAATATGTGCTGAGATTTCAGGAAACTCGTAGTTTTTTGGAAGCTTGGCAACCCCTTTCCATGAAAGTGATTTGCGCCAGACTCTGCTTAGGGCTACATCAATAGGAAACAAACCATAGAGACAGAACTTGGAACTACTTTATTGTGTCAAGTGTCAAAGAGCTAGCACAAACCGTGTTTGATTTAGAGTTCCAACTACATGTATCCATATAGGAGAAAATAGAGTGAAACCTAAAAATTTAAACTGTTACGGCCAACGAACGGTTTAACCTAGAAGAACGAAAATTGATGAGCCAAGTGGGAATGGGGTACAGATCATTACCTGAAAGTGTCACCCAGATTGGGAGAAAAAATGTGTGCTGAGATTTCAGGAAACTCGTAGTTTTTTGGAAGCTTGGCAACCCCTTTCCAAAAAAGTGATTTGCGCCAGACTCTGCTTAGGGCTACATCAATAGGAAAAAAACCATAGAGATAGAACTTGGAACTACTTGATTGTGTCAACTTTCAAAGAGCTAGCACAAACCTTCTTTGATTTAGAGTTCCAACTACATGTATCCATACATAGAAAACAGAGTGAAACCTAAAAATTAAAACTGTTAATGCCAAAGAACGGTTTAACCTAGAAAAACGAAATTTGGTGAGCCAAGTGGGATTGGGGTACTGATCATTACCTGAAAGTGTCATCCAGATTGGGTGAAAAATGTGTGGTGAGAATTCAGGAAACTCATAGTTTTTTGGAAGCTTGGCAACCCCATTCCATGAAAGTGATTTGTGCCAGTCTCTGCTTACGGCTACATCAATAGGAAACAAACCATAGAGATACAACTTGGAACTACGTTACTGTGTCAAGTTTCAAAGAGCTAGCACAAACCGTGTTTGATTTAGAGTCCCAACTACATGTATCCATATAGGAGAAAAAAGAGTGAAATCTAAAAATTAAAACAGTTACTGACAATGAACGGTTTAACCTAGAAGAACGAAATTTGGTGAGCCAAGTGGGATTGGGGTACTGATCATTATCTGAAAGTGTCATCAAGATGGGGTGAAAAATGTGTGCTGTGATTTCAGGAAACTCGTAGTTTTTTGGAAGCTTGGCAACCCCTTTACATGAAAGTGATTTGCGCCGGTCTCTGCTTAGGGCTACATCAATAGGAAACAAACCTTAGAGATAGAACATGGAAGTACTTTATTGTGTCAAGTTTCAAAGAGCTAGCACAAACCGTGTTTGATTTAGAGTTCCAACTACATGTATCCATATAGGAGAAAACCGAGTGAAACCTAAAAATTAAAACTGTTACTGCCAAAGAACGGTTTAACCTAGAAGAACAAAATTTAGTGAGCCAAGTGGGATTGCGGTTCTGATCATTACCTGAAAGTGTCATCAAGTTTGGGTGAAAAAATTTGTGCTGAGATTTCAGGAAACTCGTAGTTTTTTGGAAGCTTGGCAACCCCTTTCCATGAAAGTGATTTGCGCCAGACTCTGCTTAGGGCTACATCAATAGGAAACAATCCATAGAGATAGAACTTGGAACTACTTTATTGTGTCAAGTTTCAAAGAGCTAGCACAAACCTTCTTTGATTTAGAGTTCCAACTACATGTATCCATATATAGAAAACACAGTGAAACCTAAAAATTAAAACTGTTACTGCCAACGAACGGTTTAACCTAGAAGAACGAAATTTGGTGAGCCAAGTGGGACTGGGGTACTGATCATTACCTGAAAGTGTCATCCAGATTGGGTGAAAAATGTGTGGTGAGAATTCAGGAAACTCATAGTTTTTTGAAAGCTTGGCAACACCATTCCATGAAAGTGATTTGCGCCAGACACTGCTTACGGCTACATCAATAGGAAACAAACCATAGAGATAGAACTTGGAACTACTTTACTGTGTCAAGTTTCAAAGAGCTAGCACAAACCGTGTTTGATTTAGAGTCCCAACTACATGTATCCATACAGGAGAAAAGAGAGTGAAACCTAAAAATTAAAACTGTTACTGACAACGAACGGTTTAACCTAGAAGAACGAAATTTGGTGAGCCAAGTGGGAGTGGGGTACTGATCATTATCTGAAAGTGTCATCCAGATGGGGTGAAAAATGTGTGCTGAGATTTCAGGAAACTCGTAGTTTTTTGGAAGCTTGGCAACTCCTTTCCATGAAAGAGATTTGCGCCAGTCTCTGCTTAGGGCTACATCAATAGGAAACAAACCATAGAGATAGAACTTGGAACTACTTTATTGTTTCAAGTTTCAAAGAACTAGCACAAACCATCTTGGATTTAGAGTACCAACTGCATGTATCCATATAGGAGAAAACAGAGTGAATCCTAAAAATTGAAACTTTTACTGGCAACGAACGGTCTAACCTAGAAGAACAAAATTGTGTGAGCATAGTGGGATTGGGGTACTGATCATTTCCTGAAAGTGTCATTAAGTTTGGGTGAAAAAATGTATGCTGAGATTTCAGGAAACTCATAGTTTTTTGGAAGCTTGGCACCCCTTTTCAATGAAAGTGATTTGCGCGAGTCTCTGCTTAGAGCTACATCAATAGGAAACAAGCAATAGAGACAGAACTTGGAACTACTCTATTGTGGCAAGTTTCAAATAGCTAGCACAAACCTTCTTTGATTTAGAGTTCCAACTACATGTATCCATATAGGAGAAAACAGAGTGAAACCTAAAAATTAAAACTGTTACTGAAAAAGAACGGTTTAACCTAGAAGAACGAAATTTGGTGAACCAAGTGGGATTGGGGTACTGATCATTTCCTGAAAGTGTCATCAAGATTGGTTGAAAAAATATGTGCTGAGATTTCAGGAAACTCGTAGTTCTTTGGAAGCTTGGCAACCCCTTACCATGAAAGTGATTTGCGCCAGACTCTGCTTAGGGCTACATCAATAGAAAACAAACCATAGAGATAGAACTTGGAACTACTTTATTGTGTCAAGTTTCAAAGAGCTAGCACAAACCGTGTTTGATTTAGAGTTCCAACTACATGTATCCATATAGGAGAAAATAGAGTGAAACCTAAAAATTTAAACTGTTACGGCCAACGAACGGTTTAACCTAGAAGAACGAAAATTGATGAGCCAAGTGGGAATGGGGTACTGATCATTACCTGAAAGTGTCATCCAGATTGGGTGAAAAAATGTGTGCTGAGATTTCAGGAAACTCGTAGTTTTTTGGAAGCTTGGCAACCCCTTTCCAAAAAAGTGATTTGCGCCAGACTCTGCTTAGGGCTACATCAATAGGAAAAAAACCATAGAGATAGAACTTGGAACTACTTGATTGTGTCAACTTTCAAAGAGCTAGCACAAACCTTCTTTGATTTAGAGTTCCAACTACATGTATCCATACATAGAAAACAGAGTGAAACCTAAAAATTAAAACTGTTACTGCCAAAGAACGGTTTAACCTAGAAAAACGAAATTTGGTGAGCCAAGTGGGATTGGGGTACTGATCATTACCTGAAAGTGTCATCCAGATTGGGTGAAAAATGTGTGGTGAGAATTCAGGAAACTCATAGTTTTTTGAAAGCTTGGCAACCCCATTCCATGAAAGTGATTTGTGCCAGTCTCTGCTTACGGCTACATCAATAGGAAACAAACCATAGAGATACAACTTGGAACTACGTTACTGTGTCAAGTTTCAAAGAGCTAGCACAAACCGTGTTTGATTTAGAGTCCCAACTACATGTATCCATATAGGAGAAAAAAGAGTGAAACCTAAAAATTAAAACTGTTACTGACAACGAACGGTTTAACCTAGAAGAACGAAATTTGGTGAGCCAAGTGGGATTGGGGTACTGATCATTATCTGAAAGTGTCATCAAGATGGGGTGAAAAATGTGTGCTGTGATTTCAGGAAACTCGTAGTTTTTTGGAAGCTTGGCAACCCCTTTACATGAAAGTGATTTGCGCCGGTCTCTGCTTAGGGCTACATCAATAGGAAACAAACCTTAGAGATAGAACATGGAAGTACTTTATTGTGTCAAGTTTCAAAGAGCTAGCACAAACCGTGTTTGATTTAGAGTTCCAACTACATGTATCCATATAGGAGAAAACCGAGTGAAACCTAAAAATTAAAACTGTTACTGCCAAAGAACGGTTTAACCTAGAAGAACAAAATTTAGTGAGCCAAGTGGGATTGCGGTTCTGATCATTACCTGAAAGTGTCATCAAGTTTGGGTGAAAAAATGTGTGCTGAGATTTCAGGAAACTCGTAGTTTTTTGGAAGCTTGGCAACCCCTTTCCATGAAAGTGATTTGCGCCAGACTCTGCTTAGGGCTACATCAATAGGAAACAATCCATAGAGATAGAACTTGGAACTACTTTATTGTGTCAAGTTTCAAAGAGCTAGCACAAACCTTCTTTGATTTAGAGTTCCAACTACATGTATCCATATATAGAAAACACATTGAAACCTAAAAATTAAAACTGTTACTGCCAACGAACGGTTTAACCTAGAAGAACGAAATTTGGTGAGCCAAGTGGGACTGGGGTACTGATCATTACCTGAAAGTGTCATCCAGATTGGGTGAAAAATGTGTGGTGAGAATTCAGGAAACTCATAGTTTTTTGAAAGCTTGGCAACACCATTCCATGAAAGTGATTTGCGCCAGACTCTGCTTACGGCTACATCAATAGGAAACAAACCATAGAGATAGAACTTGGAACTACTTTATTGTTTCAAGTTTCAAAGAACTAGCACAAACCATCTTGGATTTAGAGTACCAACTACATGTATCCATATAGGAGAAAACAGAGTGAAACCTAAAAATTGAAACTTTTACTGGCAACGAACGGTCTAACCTAGAAGAACAAAATTGGGTGAGCATAGTGGGATTGGGTACTGATCATTTCCTGAAAGTGTCATTAAGATTGGGTGAAAAAATGTATGCTGAGATTTCAGGAAACTCATAGTTTTTTGGAAGCTTGGCACCCCATTTCAATGAAAGTGATTTGCGAGAGTCTCTGCTTAGGGCTACATGAATAGGAAACAAACAATAGAGACAGAACTTAGAACTACTCTATTGTGTCAAGTTTCAAATAGCTAGCACAAACCTTCTTTGATTTAGAGTTCCAACTACATGTATCCATAAGGAGAAAACAGAGTGAAACCTAAAAATTAAAACTGTTACTGCCAACGAACGGTTTAACCTAGAAGAACGAAATTTGGTGAGCCAAGTGGGATTGGGGTACTGATCATTTCCTGAAAGTGTCATCAAGATTGGGTGAAAAAATGTGTGCTGAGATTTCAGGAAACTCGTAGTTTTTTGGAAGCTTGGCAACCCCTTTCCATGAAAGTGATTTGCGCCAGACTCTGCTTAGGGCTACATCAATAGAAAACAAACCATAGAGATACAACTTGGAACTACTTTATTGTGTCAAGTTTCAAAGAGCTAGCACAAACCGTGTTTGATTTAGAGTTCCAACTACATGTATCCATATAGGAGAAAATAGAGTGAAACCTAAAAATTAAAACTGTTACTGCCAACGAACGGTTTAACCTAGAAGAACGAAATTTGGTGAGACAAGTGGGATTGGGGTACTGATCATTACCTGAAAGTGTCATCCAGATTGGGTGAAAAATGTGTGGTGAGAATTCAGGAAACTCATAGTTTTTTGAAAGCTTGGCAACACCATTCCATGAAAGTGATATGCGCCAGACTCTGCTTTCGGCTACATCAATAGGAAACAAACCATAGAGATACAACTTGGAACTACTTTACTGTGTCAAGTTTCAAAGAGCTAGCACAAACCGTGTTTGATTTAGAGTCCCAACTACATGTATCCATATAGGAGAAAAGAGAGTGAAACCTAAAAATTAAAACTGTTACTGACAACGAACGGTTTAACCTAGAAGAACGAAATTTGGTGAGCCAAGTGGGATTGGGGTACTGATCATTTCCTGAAAGTGTCATCATGATTGGGTGAAAAAATGTGTGCTGAGATTTCAGGAAACTCGTAGTTTTTTGGAAGCTTGGCAACCCCTTTCCATGAAAGTGATTTGCGCCAGACTCTGCTTAGGGCTATATCAATAGGAAACAAACCATAGAGATAGAACTTGGAAGTACCTTATTGTGTCAAGTTTCAAAGAGCTAGCACAAACCGTGTTTGATTTAGAGTTCCAACTACATGTATCCATATAGGAGAAAACCGAGTGAAACCTAAAAATTAAAACTGTTACTGCCAACGAACGGTATAACCTAGAAGAACGAAATTTGGTGAGCCAAGTGGGATTGGGGCACTGATCATTACCTGAAAGTGTCATCCAGATTAGGTGAAAAAATGTGTGCTGAGTATTCAGGAAACTCGTAGTTTTTTGGAAGCTTGGCAACCCCTTTCCATGAAAGTGATTTGTGCCAGTCTGTGCTTAGGGCTACATCAATAGGAAACAAACCATAGAGATAGAACTTGGAACTACTTTATTGTGTCAAGTTTCAAAGACCTTGCACAAACCGTGTTTAATTTAGAGTTCCAACTACATGCATCCGTATAGGAGAAAACAGAGTGAAACCTAAAAATTAAAACTGTTACTGCCAACGAACTGTTTAACCTAGAAGAACGAAAATTGGTGAGCCAAGTGGGATTGGGGTACTGATCATTATCTAAAAGTGTCATCCAGATGGGGTGAAAAATGTGTGCTGAGATTTCAGGAAACTCGTAGTTTTTTGGAAGCTTGGCAACCCCTTTCCATGAAAGTGATTTGCGCCGGTCTCTGCTTAGGGCTACATCAATAGGAAACAAACCATAGAGATAGATCTTGGAACTACTTTATTGTGTCTCGTTTCAAAGAGCTAGCACAAACCGTGTTTGATTTAGAGTTCCAACTACATGTATCCATATAGGAGAAAACAGAGTGAAACCTGAAAATTAAAACTGTTACTGCCAACGAACGGTTTAACCTAGAAGAACGAAATTTGGTGAGCCAAGTGGGATTGGGGTACTGATCATTACCTGAAAGTGTCATCCAGATTGGGTGAAAAATGTGTGGTGAGAATTCAGGAAACTCATAATTTTTTGAAAGCTTGGCAACCCCATTCCATGAAAGTGATTTGTGCCAGTCTCTGCTTACGGCTATATCAATAGGAAACAAACCATAGAGATACAACTTGGAACTACTTTACTGTGTCAAGTTTCAAAGAGCTAGCACAAACCGTGTTTGATTTAGTGTCCCAACTACATGTATCCATATAGGAGAAAAGAGAGTGAAACCTAAAAATTTAAACTGTTACTGTCAACGAACGGTTTAACCTAGAAGAACGAAATTTGGTGAGCCAAGTGGGATTGGGGTACTGATCATTACCTGAAAGTGTCATCCAGATTGGGTGAAAAAATGTGTGCTGAGATTTCAGGAAACTCGTAGTTTTTTGGAAGCTTGGCAACCCCTTTCCATGAAAGTGATTTCCGCCAGACTCTGCTTATGGCTACATCAATAGGAAACAAACCATAGAGATAGAACTTGGAACTACTTTATTGTGTCAAGTTTCAAAGAGCTAGCACAAACCTTCTTTGATTTAGAGTTCCAACTACATGTATCCATATATAGAAAACAGAGTGAAACGTAAAAATTAAAACTGTTACTGCCAACGAACGGTTTAACCTAGAAGAACGAAATTTGGTGAGCCAAGTGGGATTGGGGTACTGATCATTACCTGAAAGTGTCATCCAGATTGGGTGACAAATGTGTGGTGAGAATTCAGGAAACTCGTAATTTTTTGGAAGCTTGGCAACACCTTTCCATGAAAGTGATTTGTGCCAATCTGTACTTAGGGCTACATCAATAGGAAACAAACCATAGAGATAGAACTTGGAACTACTTTATTGTGTCAAGTTTCAAAGAGCTAGCACAAACCGTGTTATATTTAGAGTTCCAACTACATGTATCCATATAGGAGAAAACAGAGTGAAACCTAAAAATTAAAACTGTTCCTGCCAACGAACGGTTTAACCTAGAAGAACGAAATGTGGTGAGCCAAGTGGGATTTGAGTACTGATCATTACCTGAAAGTGTCATCAAGATTGGGTGAAAAAATGTGTGCTGATATTTCAGGACACTCGTAGTTTTTGGAAGCTTGGCAACCCCTTTCCATGAAAGTGATTTGCGCCAGTCTCTGCTTAGGGCTACATCAATAGGAAACAAACCATAGAGATAGAACTTGGAACTACTTTATTGTGTCAAGTTTCAAAGAGCTACCACAAACCTTCTTTGATTTAGAGTTCCAACTACATGTATCCATATATAGAAAACAGAGTGAAACCTAAAAATTAAAACTGTTACTGCCAACGAACGGTTTAACCTACAAGAACGAAATTTGGTGAACAAGTGGGAATGGGGTACTGATCATTTTTTGAAAGTGTCATCAAGATTGGGTTGAAAAATGTGGGCTGAGATTTCAGGAAACTCGTTGTTTTTTGGAAGCTTGGCAACCCCTTTCCATTAAAGTGATTTGCGCCAGACTCTGCTTAGGGCTACATCAATAGGAAACAAACCATAGAGATAGAACTTGGAACTACTTTATTGTGTCAAGTTTCAAAGAGCTAGCACAAACCGTGTTTGATTTAGAGTCCCAACTACATGTATCCATATAGGAGAAAACAGAGTGAAACCTAAAAATTAAAACTGTTACTGCCAACGAACGGTTTAACCTAGAAGAACGAAATTTGGTGAGCCAAGTGGGATTGGGGTACTGATCATTACCTGAATGTTTCATCAAGATTGGGTGAAAAAATGTGTGCTGAGACTTCAGAAACCACGTAGTTTTTTGGAAGCGTGGCAACCCCTTTCCATGAAAGTGATTTGTGCCAATCTCTGCTTAGGGCTACATCAATAGGAAACAAACCATAGAGACAGAACTTGGAACAACTTTATTTTGTCAAGTTTCAAAAAGCTAGCACAAACCGTGTTTGATTCAGAGTTCCAACTACATGTATCCATATAGGAGAAAACAGAGTGAAACCTAAAAATTAAAACTGTTACTGCCAACGAACGGTTTAACCTAGAAGAACGAAATTTGGTGAGCCTAGTGGGATTGGGGTACTGATCATTACCTGAAAGTGTCATCCTGATTGGGTGAGAAAATGTGTGCTGAGATTTCAGGAAACTCGTAGTTTTTTGGAAGCTTGGCAACCCCTTTCCATGAAAGTGATTTGCGCCAGTCTCTGCTTAGGGCTACATCAATAGGAAACAAACCATAGAGATAGAACTTGGAACTACTTTACTGTTTCAAGTTTCAAAGTACTAGCACAAACCATCTTGGATTTAGAGTACCAACTACATGTATCCATATAGGAGAAAACAGAGTGAAACCTAAAAATTTAAACTGTTACTGCCAACGAACGGTTAAACCTAGAAGAACGAAAATTGATGAGCCAAGTGGGATTGGGGTACTGATCATTACCTGAAAGTGTCATCCAGATTGGGTGAAAAAATGTGTGCTGAGATTTCAGGAAACTCGTAGTTTTTTGGAAGCTTGGCAACCCCTTTCCATGAAAGTGATTTGCGCCAGACTCTGCTTAGGGCTACATCAATAGGAAACAAACCATAGAGATAGAACTTGGAACTACTTTATTGTGTCAAGTTTCAAAGAGCTAGCACAAACCTTCTTTGATTTAGAGTTCCAACTACATGTATCCATAGACAGAAAACAGAGTGAAACCTAAAAATTAAAACTGTTACTGCCAACGAACGGTTTAACCTAGAAGAACGAAATTTGGTGACCAAGTGGGAATGGGGTACTGATCATTACCTGAAAGTGTCATCCAGATTGGGTGAAAAATGTGTGGTGAGAATTCAGGAAACTCATAGTTTTTTGAAAGCTTGGCAACCCCATTCCATGAAAGTGATTTGCGCCAGTCTCTGCTTATGGCTACATCAATAGGAAACAAACCATAGAGATACAACTTGGAACTACTTTACTGTGTCAAGTTTCAATGAGCTAGCAGAAACCGTGATTGAATTAGAGTCCCAACTACATGTATCCATATAGGAGAAAAGAGAGTGAAACCTAAAAATTAAAACTGTTACTGACAACGAACGGTTTACCTAGAAGAACGAAATTTGGTAGGCCAAGTGGGATTGGGGTACTGATCATTATCTGAAATTGTCATCCAGATGGGGTGAAAAATGTGTGCTGATATTTCAGGAAACTCGTAGTTTTTTGGAAGCTTGGCAACCCCTTTCCATGAAAGTGATTTGCGCCAGACTCTGCTTAGGGCTACATCAATAGAAAACAAACCATAGAGATAGAACTTGGAACTACTTTATTGTGTCAAGTTTCAAAGAGCTAGCACAAACCGTGTTTGATTTAGAGTTCCAACTACATGTATCCATATAGGAGAAAATAGAGTGAAACCTAAAAATTTAAACTGTTACGGCCAACGAACGGTTTAACCTAGAAGAACGAAAATTGATGAGCCAAGTGGGAATGGGGTACTGATCATTACCTGAAAGTGTCATCCAGATTGGGTGAAAAAATGTGTGCTGAGATTTCAGGAAACTCGTAGTTTTTTGGAAGCTTGGCAACCCCTTTCCATGAAAGTGATTTGCGCCAGACTCTGCTTAGGGCTACATCAATAGAAAACAAACCATAGAGATAGAACTTGGAACTACTTTATTGTGTCAAGTTTCAAAGAGCTAGCACAAACCGTGTTTGATTTAGAGTTCCAACTACATGTATCCATATAGGAGAAAATAGAGTGAAACCTAAAAATTTAAACTGTTACGGCCAACGAACGGTTTAAACTAGAAGAACGAAAATTGATGAGCCAAGTGGGAATGGGGTACTGATCATTACCTGAAAGTGTCATCCAGATTGGGTGAAAAAATGTGTGCTGAGATTTCAGGAAACTCGTAGTTTTTTGGAAGCTTGGCAACCCCTTTCCATGAAAGTGATTTGCGCCAGACTCTGCTTAGGGCTACATCAATAGGAAACAAACCATAGAGATAGAACTTGGAACTACTTTATTGTGTCAAGTTTCAAAGAGCTAGCACAAACCTTCTTTGATTTAGAGTTCCAACTACATGTATCCATATAGGAGAAATAGAGTGAAACCTAAAAATTTAAACTGTTACTGCCAACGAACGGTTTAACCTAGAAGAACAAAATTTGGTGAGCCAAGTGGGATTGGGGTACTGATCATTACCTGAAAGTGTCATTCAGATTGGGTGAAAAATGTGTGGTGAGAATTCAGGAAACTCATAGTTTTTTGAAAGCTTGGCAACACCATTCCATGAAAGTGATTTGCGCCAGACTCTGCTTACGGCTACATCAATAGGAAACAAACCATAGAGATACAACTTGGAACTACGTTACTGTGTCAAGTTTCAAAGAGCTAGCATAAACCGTGTTTGATTTAGAGTCCCAACTACATGTATCCATATAGGAGAAAAAAGAGTGAAACCTAAAAATTAAAACTGTTACTGACAACGAACGGTTTAACCTAGAAGAACGAAATTTGGTGAGCCAAGTGGGATTGGGGTACTGATCATTATCTGAAAGTGTCATCAAGATGGGGTGAAAAATGTGTGCTGTGATTTCAGGAAACTCGTAGTTTTTTGGAAGCTTGGCAACCCCTTTACATGAAAGTGATTTGCGCCGGTCTCTGCTTAGGGCTTCATCAATAGGAAACAAACCTTAGAGATAGAACATGGAAGTACTTTATTGTGTCAAGTTTCAAAGAGCTAGCACAAACCGTGTTTGATTTAGAGTTCCAACTACATGTATCCATATAGGAGAAAACCGAGTGAAACCTAAAAATTAAAACTGTTACTGCCAAAGAACGGTTTAACCTAGAAGAACAAAATTTAGTGAGCCAAGTGGGATTGCGGTTCTGATCATTACCTGAAAGTGTCATCAAGTTTGGGTGAAAAAATTTGTGCTGAGATTTCAGGAAACTCGTAGTTTTTTGGAAGCTTGGCAACCCCTTTCCATGAAAGTGATTTGCGCCAGACTCTGCTTAGGGCTACATCAATAGAAAACAAACCATAGAGATACAACTTGGAACTACTTTATTGTGTCAAGTTTCAAAGAGCTAGCACAAACCGTGTTTGATTTAGAGTTCCAACTACATGTATCCATATAGGAGAAATCCGAGTGAAACCTAAAAATTAAAACTGTTACTGCCAACGAACGGTTTAACCTAGAAGAACGAAATTTGGTGAGACAAGTGGGATTGGGGTACTGATCATTACCTGAAAGTGTCATCCAGATTGGGTGAAAAATGTGTGGTGAGAATTCAGGAAACTCATAGTTTTTTGAAAGCTTGGCAACACCATTCCATGAAAGTGATATGCGCCAGACTCTGCTTTCGGCTACATCAATAGGAAACAAACCATAGAGATACAACTTGGAACTACTTTACTGTGTCAAGTTTCAAAGAGCTAGCACAAACCGTGTTTGATTTAGAGTCCCAACTACATGTATCCATATAGGAGAAAAGAGAGTGAAACCTAAAAATTAAAACTGTTACTGACAACGAACGGTTTAACCTAGAAGAACGAAATTTGGTGAGCCAAGTGGGAATGGGGTACTGATCATTTCCTGAAAGTGTCATCATGATTGGGAGAAAAAATGTGTGCTGAGATTTCAGGAAACTCGTAGTTTTTTGGAAGCTTGGCAACCCCTTTCCATGAAAGTGATTTGCGCCAGACTCTGCTTAGGGCTATATCAATAGGAAACAAACCATAGAGATAGAACTTGGAAGTACCTTATTGTGTCAAGTTTCAAAGAGCTAGCACAAACCGTGTTTGATTTAGAGTTCCAACTACATGTATCCATATAGGAGAAAACCGAGTGAAACCTAAAAATTAAAACTGTTACTGCCAACGAACGGTATAACCTAGAAGAACGAAATTTGGTGAGCCAAGTGGGATTGGGGCACTGATCATTACCTGAAAGTGTCATCCAGATTAGGTGAAAAAATGTGTGCTGAGTATTCAGGAAACTCGTAGTTTTTTGGAAGCTTGGCAACCCCTTTCCATGAAAGTGATTTGTGCCAGTCTGTGCTTAGGGCTACATCAATAGGAAACAAACCATAGAGATAGAACTTGGAACTACTTTATTGTGTCAAGTTTCAAAGAGCTTGCACAAACCGTGTTTAATTTAGAGTTCCAACTACATGTATCCGTATAGGAGAAAACAGAGTGAAACCTAAAAATTAAAACTGTTACTGCCAACGAACTGTTTAACCTAGAAGAACGAAATTTGGTGAGCCAAGTGGGATTGGGGTACTGATCATTATCTAAAAGTGTCATCCAGATGGGGTGAAAAATGTGTGCTGAGATTTCAGGAAACTCGTAGTTTTTTGGAAGCTTGGCAACCCCTTTCCATGAAAGTGATTTGCGCCGGTCTCTGCTTAGGGCTACATCAATAGGAAACAAACCATAGAGATAGATCTTGGAACTACTTTATTGTGTCTCGTTTCAAAGAGCTAGCACAAACCGTGTTTGATTTAGAGTTCCAACTACATGTATCCATATAGGAGAAAACAGAGTGAAACCTAAAAATTAAAACTGTTACTGCCAACGAACGGTTTAACCTAGAAGAACGAAATTTGGTGAGCCAAGTGGGATTGGGGTACTGATCATTACCTGAAAGTGTCATCCAGATTGGGTGAAAAATGTGTGGTGAGAATTCAGGAAACTCATAATTTTTTGAAAGCTTGGCAACCCCATTCCATGAAAGTGATTTGTGCCAGTCTCTGCTTACGGCTACATCAATAGGAAACAAACCATAGAGATACAACTTGGAACTTCTTTACTGTGTCAAGTTTCAAAGAGCTAGCACAAACCGTGTTTGATTTAGAGTCCCAACTACATGTATCCATATAGGAGAAAAGAGAGTGAAACCTAAAAATTTAAACTGTTACTGTCAACGAACGGTTTAACCTAGAAGAACGAAATTTGGTGAGCCAAGTGGGATTGGGGTACTGATCATTACCTGAAAGTGTCATCCAGATTGGGTGAAAAAATGTGTGCTGAGATTTCAGGAAACTCGTAGTTTTTTGGAAGCTTGGCAACCCCTTTCCATGAAAGTGATTTCCGCCAGACTCTGCTTAGGGCTACATCAATAGGAAACAAACCATAGAGATAGAACTTGGAACTACTTTATTGTGTCAAGTTTCAAAGAGCTAGCACAAACCTTCTTTGATTTAGAGTTCCAACTACATGTATCCATATATTGAAAACAGAGTGAAACCTAAAAATTAAAACTGTTACTGCCAACGAACGGTTTAACCTAGAAGAACGAAATTTGGTGAGCCAAGTGGGATTGGGGTACTGATCATTACCTGAAAGTGTCATCCAGATTGGGTGACAAATGTGTGGTGAGAATTCAGGAAACTCGTAATTTTTTGGAAGCTTGGCAACACCTTTCCATGAAAGTGATTTGTGCCAATCTGTACTTAGGGCTACATCAATAGGAAACAAACCATTGAGATAGAACTTGGAACTACTTTATTGTGTCAAGTTTCAAAGAGCTAGCACAAACCGTGTTATATTTAGAGTTCCAACTACATGTATCCATATAGGAGAAAACAGAGTGAAACCTAAAAATTAAAACTGTTCCTGCCAACGAACGGTTTAACCTAGAAGAACGAAATGTGGTGAGCCAAGTGGGATTTGAGTACTGATCATTACCTGAAAGTGTCATCAAGATTGGGTGAAAAAATGTGTGCTGATATTTCAGGAAACTCGTATTTTTTGGAAGCTTGGCAACCCCTTTCCATGAAAGTGATTTGCGCCAGTCTCTGCTTAGGGCTACATCAATAGGAAACAAACCATAGAGATAGAACTTGGAACTACTTTATTGTGTCAAGTTTCAAAGAGCTAGCACAAACCTTCTTTGATTTAGAGTTCCAACTACATGTATCCATATATAGAAAACAGAGTGAAACCTAAAAATTAAAACTGTTACTGCCAACGAACGGTTTAACCTACAAGAACGAAATTTGGTGAGCCAAGTGGGAATGGGGTACTGATCATTTTTTGAAAGTGTCATCAAGATTGGGTTGAAAAATGTGGGCTGAGATTTCAGGAAACTCGTAGTTTTTTGGAAGCTTGGCAACCCGTTTCCATTAAAGTGATTTGTGCCAGACTCTGCTTAGGGCTACATCAATAGGAAACAAACCATAGAGATAGAACTTGGAACTACTTTATTGTGTCAAGTTTCAAAGAGCTAGCACAAACCGTGTTTGATTTAGAGTCCCAACTACATGTATCCATATAGGAGAAAACAGAGTGAAACCTAAAAATTAAAACTGTTACTGCCAACGAACGGTTTAACCTAGAAGAACGAAATTTGGTGAGCCAAGTGGGATTGGGGTACTGATCATTACCTGAATGTTTCATCAAGATTGGGTGAAAAAATGTGTGCTGAGACTTCAGAAACCACGTAGTTTTTTGGAAGCGTGGCAACCCCTTTCCATGAAAGTGATTTGTGCCAATCTCTGCTTAGGGCTACATCAATAGGAAACAAACCATAGAGATAGAACTTGGAACTACTTTATTTTGTCAAATTTCAAAGAGCTAGCACAAACTGTTTTTGAATTAGAGTCCCAACTACATGTATCCATATAGGAGAAAACAGAGTGAAACCTAAAAATTAAAACTGTTACTGCCAACGAACGGTTTAACCTAGAAGAACGAAATTTGGTGAGCCTAGTGGGATTGGGGTACTGATCATTACCTGAAAGTGTAATCCTGATTGGGTGAGAAAATGTGTGCTGAGATTTCAGGAAACTCGTAGTTTTTTGGAAGCTTGGCAACCCCTTTCCATGAAAGTGATTTGCGCCAGTCTCTGCTTAGGGCTACATCAATAGGAAACAAACCATAGAGATAGAACTTGGAACTACTTTATTGTGTCAAGTTTCAAAGAGCTAGCACAAACCTTCTTTGATTTAGAGTTCCAACTACATGTATCCATAGACAGAAAACAGAGTGAAACCTAAAAATTAAAACTGTTACTGCCAACGAACGGTTTAACCTAGAAGAACGAAATTTGGTGACCAAGTGGGAATGGGGTACTGATCATTACCTGAAAGTGTCATCCAGATTGGGTGAAAAATGTGTGGTGAGAATTCAGGAAACTCATAGTTTTTTGAAAGCTTGGCAACCCCATTCCATGAAAGTGATTTGCGCCAGTCTCTGCTTACGGCTACATCAATAGGAAACAAACCATAGAGATACAACTTGGAACTACTTTACTGTGTCAAGTTTCAATGAGCTAGCACAAACCGTGATTGAATTAGAGTCCCAACTACATGTATCCATATAGGAGAAAAGAGAGTGAAACCTAAAAATTAAAACTGTTACTGACAACGAACGGTTTACCTAGAAGAACGAAATTTGGTAGGCCAAGTGGGATTGGGGTACTGATCATTATCTGAAATTGTCATCCAGATGGGGTGAAAAATGTGTGCTGATATTTCAGGAAACTCGTAGTTTTTTGGAAGCTTGGCAACCCCTTTCCATGAAAGTGATTTGCGCCAGACTCTGCTTAGGGCTACATCAATAGAAAACAAACCATAGAGATAGAACTTGGAACTACTTTATTGTGTCAAGTTTCAAAGAGCTAGCACAAACCGTGTTTGATTTAGAGTTCCAACTACATGTAACCATATAGGAGAAAATAGAGTGAAACCTAAAAATTTAAACTGTTACGGCCAACGAACGGTTTAACCTAGAAGAACGAAAATTGATGAGCCAAGTGGGAATGGGGTACTGATCATTACCTGAAAGTGTCATCCAGATTGGGTGAAAAAATGTGTGCTGAGATTTCAGGAAACTCGTAGTTTTTTGGAAGCTTGGCAACCCCTTTCCATGAAAGTGATTTGCGCCAGACTCTGCTTAGGGCTACATCAATAGAAAACAAACCATAGAGATAGAACTTGGAACTACTTTATTGTGTCAAGTTTCAAAGAGCTAGCACAAACCGTGTTTGATTTAGAGTTCCAACTACATGTATCCATATAGGAGAAAATAGAGTGAAACCTAAAAATTTAAACTGTTACGGCCAACGAACGGTTTAACCTAGAAGAACGAAAATTGATGAGCCAAGTGGGAATGGGGTACTGAATATTACCTGAAAGTGTCATCCAGATTGGGTGAAAAAATGTGTGCTGAGATTTCAGGAAACTCGTAGTTTTTTGGAAGCTTGGCAACCCCTTTCCATGAAAGTGATTTGCGCCAGACTCTGCTTAGGGCTACATCAATAGGAAACAAACCATAGAGATAGAACTTGGAACTACTTTATTGTGTCAAGTTTCAAAGAGCTAGCACAAACCTTCTTTGATTTAGAGTTCCAACTACATGTATCCATACATAGAAAACAGAGTGAAACCTAAAAATTAAAACTGTTACTGCCAACAACCCGTTTAACCTAGAAGAACGAAATTTGGTGAGCCAAGTGGGATTGGGGTACTGATCATTACCTGAAAGTGTCATCCAGATTGAGTGAAAAATGTGTGGTGAGAATTCAGGAAACTCATAGTTTTTTGAAAGCTTGGCAACCCCATTCCATGAAAGTGATTTGCGCCAGTCTCTGCTTACGGCTACATCAATAGGAAACAAACCATAGAGATACAACTTGGAACTACTTTACTGTGTCAAGTTTCAATGAGCTAGCACAAACCGTGATTGAATTAGAGTCCCAACTACATGTATCCATATAGGAGAAAAGAGAGTGAAACCTAAAAATTAAAACTGTTACTGACAACGAACGGTTTACCTAGAAGAACGAAATTTGGTAGGCCAAGTGGGATTGGGGTACTGATCATTATCTGAAATTGTCATCCAGATGGGGTGAAAAATGTGTGCTGATATTTCAGGAAACTCGTAGTTTTTTGGAAGCTTGGCAACCCCTTTCCATGAAAGTGATTTGCGCCAGACTCTGCTTAGGGCTACATCAATAGAAAACAAACCATAGAGATAGAACTTGGAACTACTTTATTGTGTCAAGTTTCAAAGAGCTAGCACAAACCGTGTTTGATTTAGAGTTCCAACTACATGTATCCATATAGGAGAAAATAGAGTGAAACCTAAAAATTTAAACTGTTACGGCCAACGAACGGTTTAACCTAGAAGAACGAAAATTGATGAGCCAAGTGGGAATGGGGTACTGATCATTACCTGAAAGTGTCATCCAGATTGGGTGAAAAAATGTGTGCTGAGATTTCAGGAAACTCGTAGTTTTTTGGAAGCTTGGCAACCCCTTTCCATGAAAGTGATTTGCGCCAGACTCTGCTTAGGGCTACATCAATAGAAAACAAACCATAGAGATAGAACTTGGAACTACTTTATTGTGTCAAGTTTCAAAGAGCTAGCACAAACCGTGTTTGATTTAGAGTTCCAACTACATGTATCCATATAGGAGAAAATAGAGTGAAACCTAAAAATTTAAACTGTTACACCCAACGAACGGTTTAACCTAGAAGAACGAAAATTGATGAGCCAAGTGGGAATGGGGTACTGATCATTACCTGAAAGTGTCATCCAGATTGGGTGAAAAAATGTGTGCTGAGATTTCAGGAAACTCGTAGTTTTTTGGAAGCTTGGCAACCCCTTTCCATGAAAGTGATTTGCGCCAGACTCTGCTTAGGGCTACATCAATAGGAAACAAACCATAGAGATAGAACTTGGAACTACTTTATTGTGTCAAGTTTCAAAGAGCTAGCACAAACCTTCTTTGATTTAGAGTTCCAACTACATGTATCCATACATAGAAAACAGAGTGAAACCTAAAAATTAAAACTGTTACTGCCAACAAACCGTTTAACCTAGAAGAACGAAATTTGGTGAGCCAAGTGGGATTGGGGTACTGATCATTACCTGAAAGTGTCATCCAGATTGGGTGAAAAATGTGTGGTGAGAATTCAGGAAACTCATAGTTTTTTGAAAGCTTGGCAACCCCATTCCATGAAAGTGATTTGCGCCAGTCTCTGCTTACGGCTACATCAATAGGAAACAAACCATAGAGATACAACTTGGAACTACTTTACTGTGTCAAGTTTCAAAGAGCTAGCACAAACCGTGTTTGATTTAGAGTCCCAACTACATGTATCCATATAGGAGAAAAAAGAGTGAAACCTAAAAATTAAAACTGTTACTGAAAACGAACGGTTTAACCTAGAAGAACGAAATTTGGTGAGCCAAGAGGGATTGGGGTACTGATCATTATCTGAAAGTGTCATCCAGATGGGGTGAAAAATGTGTGCTGAGATTTCAGGAAACTCGTAGTTTTTTGGAAGCTTGGCAACCCCTTTCCATGAAAGTGATTTGCGCCAGACTCTTCTTAGGGCTACATCAATAGAAAACAAACCATAGAGATACAACTTGGAACTACTTTATTGTGTCAAGTTTCAAAGAGCTAGCACAAACCGTGTTTGATTTAGAGTTCCAACTACATGTATCCATATAGGAGAAATAGAGTGAAACCTAAAAATTTAAACTGTTACTGCCAACGAACGGTTTAACCTAGAAGAACAAAATTTGGTGAGCCAAGTGGGATTGGGGTACTGATCATTACCTGAAAGTGTCATCCAGATTGGGTGAAAAATGTGTGGTGAGAATTCAGGAAACTCATAGTTTTTTGAAAGCTTGGCAACACCATTCCATGAAAGTGATTTGCGCCAGACTCTGCTTACGGCTACATCAATAGGAAACAAACCATAGAGATACAACTTGGAACTACTTTACTGTGTCAAGTTTCAAAGAGCTAGCACAAACCGTGTTTGATTTAGAGTCCCAACTACATGTATCCATATAGGAGAAAAGAGAGTGAAACCTAAAAATTAAAACTGTTACTGACAACGAACGGTTTAACCTACAAGAACGAAATTTGGTGAGCCAAGTGGGATTGGGGTACTGATCATTACCTGAAAGTGTCATCCAGATTGGGTGAAAAATGTGTGGTGAGAATTCAGGAAACTCATAGTTTTTTGAAAGCTTGGCAACACCATCCAATGAAAGTGATTTGCGCCAGACTCTGCTTACGGCTACATCAATAGGAAACAAACCATAGAGATACAACTTGGAACTACTTTACTGTGTCAAGTTTCAAAGAGCTAGCACAAACCGTGTTTGATTTAGAGTCCCAACTACATGTATCCATATAGGAGAAAAGAGAGTGAAACCTAAAAATTAAAACTGTTACTGACAACGAACGGTTTAACCTAGAAGAACGAAATATGGTGAGCCAAGTGGGATTGGGGTACTGATCATGATCTGAAAGTGTAATCCAGATGGGGTGAAAAATGTGTGCTGAGATTTCAGGAAACTCGTAGTTTTTTGGAAGCTTGGCAACTCCTTTCCATGAAAGTGATTTGCGCCAGTCTCTGCTCTGGGTTACATCAATAGGAAACAAACCATAGAGATAGAACTTGGAACTACTTTACTGTTTCAAGTTTCAAAGAACTAGCACAAACCATCTTGGATTTAGAGTACCAACTACATGTATCCATATAGGAGAAAACAGAGTGAAACCTAAAAATTAAAACTTTTACTGGCAACGAACGGTTTAACCTAGAAGAACAAAATTTGGTGAGCCAAGTGGGATTCGGGTACTGATAATTACCTGAAAGTGTCATCCAGATTGGGTGAAAAAATGTGTGCTGAGATTTTAGGAAACTCGTAATGTTTTGGAAGCTTCGCAACCCCTTTCCATGAAAGGGATTTGCGCCAGTCTCTGCTTAGGGCTACATCAATAGGAAACAAACCATAGAGATAGAACTTGGAACTACTTTATTGTGTCAAGTTTCAAAGAGCTAGCACAAACCGTGTTTGATTTAGAGTTCCAACTACATGTATCCATATAGGAGAAAACAGAGTGAAACCTAAAAATTAAAACTGTTACTGCCAATGAACGGTTTAACCTAGAAGAACAAAATTGGGTGAGCAAAGTGGGATTGGGATACTGATTATTTCCTGAAAGTGTCATTAAGATTGGGTGAAAAAATGTATGCTGAGATTTCAGGAAACTCATAGTTTTTTGGAAGCTTGGCACCCCTTTTCAATGAAAGTGATTTGCGCGAGTCTCTGCTTAGGGCTACATCAATAGGAAACAAGCAATAGAGACAGAACTTGGAACTACTCTATTGTGGCAAGTTTCAAATAGCTAGCACAAACCTTCTTTGATTTAGAGTTCCAACTACATGTATCCATATAGGAGAAAACAGAGTGAAACCTAAAAATTAAAACTGTTACTGAAAAAGAACGGTTTAACCTAGAAGAACGAAATTTGGTGAACCAAGTGGGATTGGGGTACTGATCATTTCCTGAAAGTGTCATCAGGATTGGTTGAAAAAATATGTGCTGAGATTTCAGGAAACTCGTAGTTTTTTGGAAGCTTGGCAACCCCTTTCCATGAAAGTGATTTGCGCCAGACTCTGCTTAGGGCTACATCAATAGAAAACAAACCATAGAGATAGAACTTGGAACTACTTTATTGTGTCAAGTTTCAAAGAGCTAGCACAAACCGTGTTTGATTTAGAGTTCCAACTACATGTATCCATATAGGAGAAAATAGAGTGAAACCTAAAAATTTAAACTGTTACGGCCAACGAACGGTTTAACCTAGAAGAACGAAAATTGATGAGCCAAGTGGGAATGGGGTACTGATCATTACCTGAAAGTGTCATCCAGATTGGGTGAAAAAATGTGTGCTGAGATTTCAGGAAACTTGTAGTTTTTTGGAAGCTTGGCAACCCCATTCCATGAAAGTGATTTGCGCCAGTCTCTGCTTAGGGCTACATCAATAGGAAAAAAACCATAGAGATAGAACTTGGAACTACTTGATTGTGTCAACTTTCAAAGAGCTAGCACAAACCTTCTTTGATTTAGAGTTCCAACTACATGTATCCATACATAGAAAACAGAGTGAAACCTAAAAATTAAAACTGTTACTGCCAAAGAACGGTTTAACCTAGAAAAACGAAATTTGGTGAGCCAAGTGGGATTGGGGTACTGATCATTACCTGAAAGTGTCATCCAGATTGGGTGAAAAATGTGTGGTGAGAATTCAGGAAACTCATAGTTTTTTGAAAGCTTGGCAACCCCATTCCATGAAAGTGATTTGTGCCAGTCTCTGCTTACGGCTACATCAATAGGAAACAAACCATAGAGATACAACTTGAAACTACGTTACTGTGTCAAGTTTCAAAGAGCTAGCACAAACCGTGTTTGATTTAGAGTCCCAACTACATGTATCCATATAGGAGAAAAAAGAGTGAAACCTAAAAATTAAAACTGTTACTGACAACGAACGGTTTAACCTAGAAGAACGAAATTTGGTGAGCCAAGTGGGATTGGGGTACTGATCATTATCTGAAAGTGTCATCAAGATGGGGTGAAAAATGTGTGCTGTGATTTCAGGAAACTCGTAGTTTTTTGGAAGCTTGGCAACCCCTTTACATGAAAGTGATTTGCGCCGGTCTCTGCTTAGGGCTACATCAATAGGAAACAAACCTTAGAGATAGAACATGGAAGTACTTTATTGTGTCAAGTTTCAAAGAGCTAGCACAAACCGTGTTTGATTTAGAGTTCCAACTACATGTATCCATATAGGAGAAAACCGAGTGAAACCTAAAAATTAAAACTGTTACTGCCAAAGAACAGTTTAACCTAGAAGAACAAAATTTAGTGAGCCAAGTGGGATTGCGGTTCTGATCATTACCTGAAAGTGTCATCAAGTTTGGGTGAAAAAATTTGTGCTGAGATTTCAGGAAACTCGTAGTTTTTTGGAAGCTTGGCAACCCCTTTCCATGAAAGTGATTTGCGCCAGACTCTGCTTAGGGCTACATCAATAGGAAACAATCCATAGAGATAGAACTTGGAACTACTTTATTGTGTCAAGTTTCAAAGAGCTAGCACAAACCTTCTTTGATTTAGAGTTCCAACTACATGTATCCATATATAGAAAACACAGTGAAACCTAAAAATTAAAACTGTTACTGCCAACGAACGGTTTAACCTAGAAGAACGAAATTTGGTGAGCCAAGTGGGACTGGGGTACTGATCATTACCTGAAAGTGTCATCCAGATTGGGTGAAAAATGTGTGGTGAGAATTCAGGAAACTCATAGTTTTTTGAAAGCTTGGCAACACCATTCCATGGAAGTGATTTGCGCCAGACTCTGCTTACGGCTACATCAATAGGAAACAAACCATAGAGATACAACTTGGAACTACTTTACTGTGTCAAGTTTCAAAGAGCTAGCACAAACCGTGTTTGATTTAGAGTCCCAACTACATGTATCCATATAGGAGAAAAGAGAGTGAAACCTAAAAATTAAAACTGTTACTGACAACGAACGGTTTAACCTAGAAGAACGAAATTTGGTGAGCCAAGTGGGAGTGGGGTACTGATCATTATCTGAAAGTGTCATCCAGATGGGGTGAAAAATGTGTGCTGAGATTTCAGGAAACTCGTAGTTTTTTGGAAGCTTGGCAACTCCTTTCCATGAAAGTGATTTGCGCCAGTCTCTGCTTAGGGCTACATCAATAGGAAACAAACCATAGAGATAGAACTTGGAACTACTTTATTGTTTCAAGTTTCAAAGAACTAGCACAAACCATCTTGGATTTAGAGTACCAACTACATGTATCCATATAGGAGAAAACAGAGTGAAACCTAAAAATTGAAACTTTTACTGGCAACGAACGGTCTAACCTAGAAGAACAAAATTGGGTGAGCATAGTGGGATTGGGGTACTGATCATTTCCTGAAAGTGTCATTAAGATTGGGTGAAAAAATGTATGCTGAGATTTCAGGAAACTCATAGTTTTTTGGAAGCTTGGCACCCCATTTCAATGAAAGTGATTTGCGCGAGTCTCTGCTTAGGGCTACATGAATAGGAAACAAACAATAGAGACAGAACTTGGAACTACTCTATTGTGTCAAGTTTGAAATAGCTAGCACAAACCTTCTTTGATTTAGAGTTCCAACTACATGTATCCATATAGGAGAAAACAGAGTGAAACCTAAAAATTAAAACTGTTACTGCCAACGAACGGTTTAACCTAGAAGAACGAAATTTGGTGAGCCAAGTGGGATTGGGGTACTGATCATTTCCTGAAAGTGTCATCAAGATTGGGTGAAAAAATGTGTGCTGAGATTTCAGGAAACTCGTAGTTTTTTGGAAGCTTGGCAACCCCTTTCCATGAAAGTGATTTGCGCCAGACTCTGCTTAGGGCTACATCAATAGAAAACAAACCATAGAGATACAACTTGGAACTACTTTATTGTGTCAAGTTTCAAAGAGCTAGCACAAACCGTGTTTGATTTAGAGTTCCAACTACATGTATCCATATAGGAGAAATCCGAGTGAAACCTAAAAATTAAAACTGTTACTGCCAACGAACGGTTTAACCTAGAAGAACGAAATTTGGTGAGACAAGTGGGATTGGGGTACTGATCATTACCTGAAAGTGTCATCCAGATTGGGTGAAAAATGTGTGGTGAGAATTCAGGAAACTCATAGTTTTTTGAAAGCTTGGCAACACCATTCCATGAAAGTGATATGCGCCAGACTCTGCTTTCGGCTACATCAATAGGAAACAAACCATAGAGATACAACTTGGAACTACTTTACTGTGTCAAGTTTCAAAGAGCTAGCACAAACCGTGTTTGATTTAGAGTCCCAACTACATGTATCCATATAGGAGAAAAGAGAGTGAAACCTAAAAATTAAAACTGTTACTGACAACGAACGGTTTAACCTAGAAGAACGAAATTTGGTGAGCCAAGTGGGATTGGGGTACTGATCATTTCCTGAAA
Organism: Spermophilus citellus; assembly: GCF_964194105.1. Classification (NCBI taxonomy): domain Eukaryota; kingdom Metazoa; phylum Chordata; class Mammalia; order Rodentia; family Sciuridae; genus Spermophilus; species Spermophilus citellus. Next base: position 18,529,195 of record NC_138196.1, on the reverse strand, counting down.
GTGTCATCATGATTGGGTGAAAAAATGTGTGCTGAGATTTCAGGAAACTCGTAGTTTTTTGGAAGCTTGGCAACCCCTTTCCATGAAAGTGATTTGCGCCAGACTCTGCTTAGGGCTATATCAATAGGAAACAAACCATAGAGATAGAACTTGGAAGTACCTTATTGTGTCAAGTTTCAAAGAGCTAGCACAAACCGTGTTTGATTTAGAGTTCCAACTACATGTATCCATATAGGAGAAAACCGAGTGAAACCTAAAAATTAAAACTGTTACTGCCAACGAACGGTATAACCTAGAAGAACGAAATTTGGTGAGCCAAGTGGGATTGGGGCACTGATCATTACCTGAAAGTGTCATCCAGATTAGGTGAAAAAATGTGTGCTGAGTATTCAGGAAACTCGTAGTTTTTTGGAAGCTTGGCAACCCCTTTCCATGAAAGTGATTTGTGCCAGTCTGTGCTTAGGGCTACATCAATAGGAAACAAACCATAGAGATAGAACTTGGAACTACTTTATTGTGTCAAGTTTCAAAAAGCTTGCACAAACCGTGTTTAATTTAGAGTTCCAACTACATGTATCCGTATAGGAGAAAACAGAGTGAAACCTAAAAATTAAAACTGTTACTGCCAACGAACTGTTTAACCTAGAAGAACGAAATTTGGTGAGCCAAGTGGGATTGGGGTACTGATCATTATCTAAAAGTGTCATCCAGATGGGGTGAAAAATGTGTGCTGAGATTTCAGGAAATCGTAGTTTTTTGGAAGCTTGGCAACCCCTTTCCATGAAAGTGATTTGCGCCGGTCTCTGCTTAGGGCTACATCAATAGGAAACAAACCATAGAGATAGATCTTGGAACTACTTTATTGTGTCTCGTTTCAAAGAGCTAGCACAAACCGTGTTTGATTTAGAGTTCCAACTACATGTATCCATATAGGAGAAAACAGAGTGAAACCTAAAAATTAAAACTGTTACTGCCAACGAACGGTTTAACCTAGAAGAACGAAATTTGGTGAGCCAAGTGGGATTTGGGTACTGATCATTACCTGAAAGTGTCATCCAGATTGGGTGAAAAATGTGTGGTGAGAATTCAGGAAACTCATAATTTTTTGAAAGCTTGGCAACCCCATTCCATGAAAGTGATTTGTGCCAGTCTCTGCATACGGCTACATCAATAGGAAACAAACCATAGAGATACAACTTGGAACTACTTTACTGTGTCAAGTTTCAAAGAGCTAGCACAAACCGTGTTTGATTTAGAGTCCCAACTACATGTATCCATATAGGAGAAAAGAGAGTGAAACCTAAAAATTTAAACTGTTACTGTCAACGAACGGTTTAACCTAGAAGAACGAAATTTGGTGAGCCAAGTGGGATTGGGGTACTGATCATTACCTGAAAGTGTCATCCAGATTGGGTGAAAAAATGTGTGCTGAGATTTCAGGAAACTCGTAGTTTTTTGGAAGCTTGGCAACCCCTTTCCATGAAAGTGATTTCCGCCAGACTCTGCTTAGGGCTACATCAATAGGAAACAAACCATAGAGATAGAACTTGGAACTACTTTATTGTGTCAAGTTTCAAAGAGCTAGCACAAACCTTCTTTGATTTAGAGTTCCAACTATATGTATCCATATATAGAAAACAGAGTGAAACCTAAAAATTAAAACTGTTACTGCCAACGAACGGTTTAACCTAGAAGAACGAAATTTGGTGAGCCAAGTGGGATTGGGGTACTGATCATTACCTGAAAGTGTCATCCAGATTGGGTGACAAATGTGTGGTGAGAATTCAGGAAACTCGTAATTTTTTGGAAGCTTGGCAACCCCTTTCCATGAAAGTGATTTGTGCCAGTCTGTGCTTAGGGCTACATCAATAGGAAACAAACCATAGAGATAGAACTTGGAACTACTTTATTGTGTCAAGTTTCAAAAAGCTTGCACAAACCGTGTTTAATTTAGAGTTCCAACTACATGTATCCGTATAGGAGAAAACAGAGTGAAACCTAAAAATTAAAACTGTTACTGCCAACGAACTGTTTAACCTAGAAGAACGAAATTTGGTGAGCCAAGTGGGATTGGGGTACTGATCATTATCTAAAAGTGTCATCCAGATGGGGTGAAAAATGTGTGCTGAGATTTCAGGAAATCGTAGTTTTTTGGAAGCTTGGCAACCCCTTTCCATGAAAGTGATTTGCGCCGGTCTCTGCTTAGGGCTACATCAATAGGAAACAAACCATAGAGATAGATCTTGGAACTACTTTATTGTGTCTCGTTTCAAAGAGCTAGCACAAACCGTGTTTGATTTAGAGTTCCAACTACATGTATCCATATAGGAGAAAACAGAGTGAAACCTAAAAATTAAAACTGTTACTGCCAACGAACGGTTTAACCTAGAAGAACGAAATTTGGTGAGCCAAGTGGGATTGGGGTACTGATCATTACCTGAAAGTGTCATCCAGATTGGGTGAAAAATGTGTGGTGAGAATTCAGGAAACTCATAATTTTTTGAAAGCTTGGCAACCCCATTCCATGAAAGTGATTTGTGCCAGTCTCTGCATACGGCTACATCAATAGGAAACAAACCATAGAGATACAACTTGGAACTACTTTACTGTGTCAAGTTTCAAAGAGCTAGCACAAACCGTGTTTGATTTAGAGTCCCAACTACATGTATCCATATAGGAGAAAAGAGAGTGAAACCTAAAAATTTAAACTGTTACTGTCAACGAACGGTTTAACCTAGAAGAACGAAATTTGGTGAGCCAAGTGGGATTGGGGTACTGATCATTACCTGAAAGTGTCATCCAGATTGGGTGAAAAAATGTGTGCTGAGATTTCAGGAAACTCGTAGTTTTTTGGAAGCTTGGCAACCCCTTTCCATGAAAGTGATTTCCGCCAGACTCTGCTTAGGGCTACATCAATAGGAAACAAACCATAGAGATAGAACTTGGAACTACTTTATTGTGTCAAGTTTCAAAGAGCTAGCACAAACCTTCTTTGATTTAGAGTTCCAACTATATGTATCCATATATAGAAAACAGAGTGAAACCTAAAAATTAAAACTGTTACTGCCAACGAACGGTTTAACCTAGAAGAACGAAATTTGGTGAGCCAAGTGGGATTGGGGTACTGATCATTACCTGAAAGTGTCATCCAGATTGGGTGACAAATGTGTGGTGAGAATTCAGGAAACTCGTAATTTTTTGGAAGCTTGGCAACACCTTTCCATGAAAGTGATTTGTGCCAATCTGTACTTAGGGCTACATCAATAGGAAACAAACCATAGAGAGAGAACTTGGAACTACTTTATTGTGTCAAGTTTCAAAGAGCTAGCACAAACCGTGTTATATTTAGAGTTCCAACTACATGTATCCATATAGGAGAAAACAGAGTGAAACCTAAAAATTAAAACTGTTCCTGCCAACGAACGGTTTAACCTAGAAGAACGAAATGTGGTGAGCCAAGTGGGATTTGAGTACTGATCATTACCTGAAAGTGTCATCAAGATTGGGTGAAAAAATATGTGCTGATATTTCAGGAAACTCGTAGTTTTTGGAAGCTTGGCAACCCCTTTCCATGAAAGAGATTTGCGCCAGTCTCTGCTTAGGGCTACATCAATAGGAAACAAACCATAGAGATAGAACTTGGAACTACTTTATTGTGTCAAGTTTCAAAGAGCTAGCACAAACCTTCTTTGATTTAGAGTTCCAACTACATGTATCCATATATAGAAAACAGAGTGAAACCTAAAAATTTAAACTGTTACGGCCAACGAACGGTTTAACCTAGAAGAACGAAAATTGATGAGCCAAGTGGGAATGGGGTACTGATCAAAACCTGAAAGTGTCATCCAGATTGGGTGAAAAAATGTGTGCTGAGATTTCAGGAAACTCGTAGTTTTTTGGAAGCTTGGCAACCCCTTTCCATGAAAGTGATTTGCGCCAGACTCTGCTTAGGGCTACATCAATAGGAAACAAACCATAGAGATAGAACTTGGAACTACTTTATTGTGTCAAGTTTCAAAGAGCTAGCACAAACCTTCTTTGATTTAGAGTTCCAACTACATGTATCCATACATAGAAAACAGAGTGAAACCTAAAAATTAAAACTGTTACTGCCAACAAACCGTTTAACCTAGAAGAACGAAATTTGGTGAGCCAAGTGGGATTGGGGTACTGATCATTACCTGAAAGTGTCATCCAGATTGGGTGAAAAATGTGTGGTGAGAATTCAGGAAACTCATAGTTTTTTGAAAGCTTGGCAACCCCATTCCATGAAAGTGATTTGCGCCAGTCTCTGCTTACGGCTACATCAATAGGAAACAAACCATAGAGATACAACTTGGAACTACTTTACTGTGTCAAGTTTCAAAGAGCTAGCACAAACCGTGTTTGATTTAGAGTCCCAACTACATGTATCCATATAGGAGAAAAAAGAGTGAAACCTAAAAATTAAAACTGTTACTGAAAACGAACGGTTTAACCTAGAAGAACGAAATTTGGTGAGCCAAGAGGGATTGGGGTACTGATCATTATCTGAAAGTGTCATCCAGATGGGGTGAAAAATGTGTGCTGAGATTTCAGGAAACTCGTAGTTTTTTGGAAGCTTGGCAACCCCTTTCCATGAAAGTGATTTGCGCCAGACTCTTCTTAGGGCTACATCAATAGAAAACAAACCATAGAGATACAACTTGGAACTACTTTATTGTGTCAAGTTTCAAAGAGCTAGCACAAACCGTGTTTGATTTAGAGTTCCAACTACATGTATCCATATAGGAGAAATAGAGTGAAACCTAAAAATTTAAACTGTTACTGCCAACGAACGGTTTAACCTAGAAGAACAAAATTTGGTGAGCCAAGTGGGATTGGGGTACTGATCATTACCTGAAAGTGTCATCCAGATTGGGTGAAAAATGTGTGGTGAGAATTCAGGAAACTCATAGTTTTTTGAAAGCTTGGCAACACCATTCCATGAAAGTGATTTGCGCCAGACTCTGCTTACGGCTACATCAATAGGAAACAAACCATAGAGATACAACTTGGAACTACTTTACTGTGTCAACTTTCAAAGAGCTAGCACAAACCGTGTTTGATTTAGAGTCCCAACTACATGTATCCATATAGGAGAAAAGAGAGTGAAACCTAAAAATTAAAACTGTTACTGACAACGAACGGTTTAACCTAGAAGAACGAAATTTGGTGAGCCAAGTGGGATTGGGGTACTGATCATTTCCTGAAAGTGTCATCATGATTGGGTGAAAAAATGTGTGCTGAGATTTCAGGAAACTCGTAGTTTTTTGGAAGCTTGGCAACCCCTTTCCATGAAAGTGATTTGCGCCAGACTCTGCTTAGGGCTATATCAATAGGTAACAAACCATAGAGATAGAACTTGGAAGTACTTTATTGTGTCAAGTTTCAAAGAGCTAGCACAAACCGTGTTTGATTTAGAGTTCCAACTACATGTATCCATATAGGAGAAAACCGAGTGAAACCTAAAAATTAAAACTGTTACTGCCAACGAACGGTATAACCTAGAAGAACGAAATTTGGTGAGCCAAGTGGGATTGGGGCACTGATCATTACCTGAAAGTGTCATCCAGATTAGGTGAAAATATGTGTGCTGAGTATTCAGGAAACTCGTAGTTTTTTGGAAGCTTGGAAACCCCTTTCCATGAAAGTGATATGCGCCGGTCTCTGCTTAGGGCTAAATCAATAGGAAACAAACCATAGAGATAGATCTTGGAACTACTTTATTGTGTCACGTTTCAAAGAGCTAGCACAAACCGTGTTTGATTTAGAGTTCCAACTACATGTATCCATATAGGAGAAAACAGAGTGAAACCTAAAAATTAAAACTGTTACTGCCAACGAACGGTTTAACCTAGAAGAACGAAATTTGGTGAGCCAAGTAGGATTGGGGTACTGATCATTACCTGAAAGTGTCATCCACATTGGGTGAAAAATGTGTGGTGAGAATTCAGGAAACTCATAATTTTTTGAAAGCTTGGCAACCCCATTCCATGAAAGTGATTTGCGCCAGTCTCTGCTTACGGCTACATCAATAGAAAACAAACCATAGAGACACAACTTGGAACTACTTTACTGTGTCAAGTTTCAAAGAGCTAGCACAAACCGTGTTTGATTTAGAGTCCCAACTACATGTATCCATATAGGAGAAAAGAGAGTGAAACCTAAAAATTAAAACTGTTACTGCCAACGAACGGTTTAACCTAGAAGAACGAAATTTGGTGAGCCAAGTGGGATTGGGGTACTGATCATTACCTGAAAGTGTCATCCAGATTGGGTGACAAATGTGTGGTGAGAATTCAGGAAACTCGTAATTTTTTGGAAGCTTGGCAACACCTTTCCATGAAAGTGATTTGTGCCAATCTGTACTTAGGGCTACATCAATAGGAAACAAACCATAGAGAGAGAACTTGGAACTACTTTATTGTGTCAAGTTTCAAAGAGCTAGCACAAACCGTGTTATATTTAGAGTTCCAACTACATGTATCCATATAGGAGAAAACAGAGTGAAACCTAAAAATTAAAACTGTTACTGCCAACGAACGGTTTAACCTAGAAGAACGAAATTTGGTGAGCCAAGTGGGACTGGGGCACTGATCATTATCTGAAAGTGTCATCCAGATGGGGTGAAAAATGTGTGCTGAGATTTCAGGAAACTCGTAGTTTTTTGGAAGCTTGGCAACCCCTTTACATGAAAGTGATTTGCGCCGGTCTCTGCTTAGGGCTACATCAATAGGAAACAAACCATAGAGATAGAACATGGAAGTACTTTATTGTGTCAAGTTTCAAAGAGCTAGCACAAACTGTGTTTGATTTAGAGTTCCAACTACATGTATCCATATAGGAGAAACCGAGTGAAACCTAAAAATTAAAACTGTTACTGCCAACGAACGGTTTAACCTAAAAGAACGAAATTTGGTGAGCCAAGTGGGATTGGGGTACTGATCATTACCTGAAAGTGTCATCCAGATTGGGTGAGAAAATGTGTGCTGAGATTTCAGGAAACTCGTAGTTTTTTGGAAGCTTGGCAACCCCTTTCCATGAAAGTGATTTGCGCCAGTCTCTGCTTAGGGCTACATCAATAGGAAACAAACCATAGAGATAGAACTTGGAACTACTTTATTGTGTCAAGTTTCAAAGAGCTAGCACAAACCGTGTTTGATTTAGAGTTCCAACTACATGTATCCATATAGGAGAAAACAGAGTGAAACCTAAAAATTAAAACTGTTACTGCCAACGAACGGTTTAACCTAGAAGAATGAAATTTGGTGAGCCTAGTGGATTGGGGTACTGATCAATACCTGAAAGTGTCATCCAGATTGGTTGAGAAAATGTGTGCTGAGTATTCAGGAAACTCGTAGTTTTTTGGAAGCTTGGCAACTCCTTTCCAGGAAAGTGATTTGCGCCAGTCTCTGCTTAAGGCTACATCAATAGGAAACAAACCATAGAGATAGAACTTGGAACTACTATATTGTTTCAAGTTTCAAAGAACTAGCACAAACCATCTTGGATTTAGAGTACCAACTACATGTATCGATATAGGAGAAAACAGCGTGAAACATAAAAAGTAAAACTGTTACTGGCAACGAACGGTTTAACCTAGAAGAACATAATTTGGTGAGCCAAGTGGGATTCGGGTACTGATAATTACCTGAAAGTGTCATCCAGATTGGGTGAATAAATGTGTGCTGAGATTTCAGGAAACTCGAAGTTTTTTAGAAGCTTCGCAACCCCTTTCCATGAAAGGGATTTGCGCCAGTCTCTGCTTAGGGCTACATCAATAGGAAACAAACCATAGAGATAGAACTTGGAACTACTTTATTGTGTCAAGTTTCAAAGAGCTAGCACAAACCGTGTTTGATTTAGAGTTCCAACTACATGTATCCATATAGGAGAAAACAGAGTGAAACCTAAAAATTAAAACTGTTACTGCCAACGAACGGTTTAACCTAGAAGAACAAAATTGGGTGAGCAGAGTGGGAATGGGGTACTGATCATTTCCTGAAAGTGTCATTAGAATTGGGTGAAAAAATGTGTGCTGTGATTTTAGGAAACTCAAAGTTTTTTGGAAGCTTGGCACCCCTTTTCAATGAAAGTGATTTGCGCGAGTCTCTGATTAGGGCTACATCAATAGGAAACAAACAATAGAGACAGAACTTGGAACTGCTTTATTGTGTCAAGTTTCAAATAGCTAGCACAAACCTTCTTTGATTTAGAGTTCCAACTACATGTATCCATATAGGAGAAAACAGAGTGAAACCTAAAAATTAAAACTGATACTGCCAACGAACGGTTTAACTTAGAAGAATGAAATTTCATGAGCCAACTGGGACTGGGGTACTGATCATTTCCTGAAAGTGTCATCCAGATTGGGTGAAAAATGTGTGGTGAGAATTCAGGAAACTCATAATTTTTTGAAAGCTTGGCAACCCCATTCCATGAAAGTGATTTGCGCCAGTCTCTGCTTACGGCTACATCAATAGGAAACAAACCATAGAGATACAACTTGGAACTACTTTACTGTGTCAAGTTTCAAAGAGCTAGCACAAACCGTGTTTGATTTAGAGTCCCAACTACATGTATCCATATAGGAGAAAAGAGAGTGAAACCTAAAAATTAAAACTGTTACTGACAACGAACGGTTTAACCTAGAAAAATGAAATTTGGTGAGCCAAGTGGGACTGGGGCACTGATCATTACCTGAAAGTGTCATCCAGATGGGGTGAAAAATGTGTGCTGAGATTTCAGGAAACTCGTAGTTTTTTGGAAGCTTGGCAACCCCTTTACATGAAAGTGATTTGCGCCGGTCTCTGCTTAGGGCTACATCAATAGGAAACAAACCATAGAGATAGAACATGGAATTACTTTATTGTGTCAAGTTTCAAAGAGCTAGCACAAACCGTGTTTGATTTAGAGTTCCAACTACATGTATCCATATAGGAGAAACCGAGTGAAACCTAAAAATTAAAACTGTTACTGCCAACGAACGGTTTAACCTAAAAGAACGAAATTTGGTGAGCCAAGTGGGATTGGGGTACTGATCATTACCTGAAAGTGTCATCCAGATTGGGTGAGAAAATGTGTGCTGAGATTTCAGGAAACTCGTAGTTTTTTGGAAGCTTGGCAACCCCTTTCCATGAAAGTGATTTGCGCCAGTCTCTGCTTAGGGCTACATCAATAGGAAACAAACCATAGAGATAGAACTTGGAACTACTTTATTGTGTCAAGTTTCAAAGAGCTAGCACAAACCGTGTTTGATTTAGAGTTCCAAATACATGTATCCATATAGGAGAAAACAGAGTGAAACCTAAAAATTAAAACTGTTACTGCCAACGAACGGTTTAACCTAGAAGAATGAAATTTGGTGAGCCTAGTGGATTGGGGTACTGATCAATACCTGAAAGTGTCATCCAGATTGGTTGAGAAAATGTGTGCTGAGTATTCAGGAAACTCGTAGTTTTTTGGAAGCTTGGCAACTCCTTTCCAGGAAAGTGATTTGCGCCAGTCTCTGCTTAAGGCTACATCAATAGGAAACAAACCATAGAGATAGAACTGGGAACTACTATATTGTTTCAAGTTTCAAAGAACTAGCACAAACCATCTTGGATTTAGAGTACCAACTACATGTATCGATATAGGAGAAAACAGCGTGAAACATAAAAAGTAAAACTGTTACTGGCAACGAACGGTTTAACCTAGAAGAACATAATTTGGTGAGCCAAGTGGGATTCGGGTACTGATAATTACCTGAAAGTGTCATCCAGATTGGGTGAATAAATGTGTGCTGAGATTTCAGGAAACTCGAAGTTTTTTAGAAGCTTCGCAACCCCTTTCCATGAAAGGGATTTGCGCCAGACTCTGCTTAGGGCTACATCAATAGGAAACAAACCATAGAGATAGAACTTGGAACTACTTTATTGTGTCAAGTTTCAAAGAGCTAGCACAAACCGTGTTTGATTTAGAGTTCCAACTACATGTATCCATATAGGAGAAAACAGAGTGAAACCTAAAAATTAAAACTGTTACTGCCCACAAACGGTTTAACCTAGAAGAACAAAATTGGGTGAGCAGAGTGGGATTGGGGTACTGATCATTTCCTGAAAGTGTCATTAAGATTGGGTGAAAAAATGTGTGCTGAGATTTTAGGAAACTCAAAGTTTTTTGGAAGCTTGGCACCCCTTTTCAATGAAAGTGATTTGCGCCGGTCTCTGATTAGGGCTACATCAATAGGAAACAAACCATAGAGATAGAACTTGGAACTACTTTATTGTGTCAAGTTTCAAAGAGCTAGCACAAACCGTGTTTGATTTAGAGTTCCAACTACATGTATCCATATAGGAGAAAACAGAGTGAAACCTTAAAATTTAAACTGTTACTGCCCACGAACGGTTTAACCTAGAAGAACGAAATTTGGTGAGCCAAGTGGGATTGGGGTACTGATCATTACCTGAAAGTGTCATCCAGATTGGGTGAGAAAATGTGTGCTGAGATTTCAGGAAACTCATCGTTTTTTGGAAGCTTGGCAACCCCTTTCCCTGAAAGTGATTTGCGCCAGTCTCTGCTTAGGGCTACATCAATAGGAAACAAACCATAGAGATAGAACTTGGAACTACTTTATTCTGTCAAGTTTCAAAGAGCTAGCACAAACCGTATTTGATTTAGAGTTCCAACTACATGTATCCATATAGGCCAAAAAAGAATGAAACCTAAAAATTAAAACTGTTACTGCCAACGAACGGTTTAACCTAGAAGAACGAAATTTGGTGAGCCTAGTGGGATTGGGGTACTGATCATTACCTGAAAGTGTCATCCAGATTGGGTGAGAAAATGTGTGCTGAGTATTCAGGAAACTCGTAGTTTTTTGGAAGCTTGGCAACTCCTCTCCATGAAAGTGATTTGCGCCAGTCTCTGCTTAGGGCTACATCAATATGAATCAAACCATAGAGATAGAACTTGGAACTACTTTATTGTGTCAACTTTCAAAGAGCTATCACAAACCGTGTTTGATTTAGAGTCCCAACTACATGTATCCATATAGGAGAAAACAGAGTGAAACCTAAAAATTAAAACTGTTACTGACAACGAACGGTTTAACCTAGAAGAACGAAATTTGGTGAGCCAAGTGGTACTGGGGTACTGATCATTACCTGAAATTGTCATCCAGATTGGGTGAAAAAATGTGTGCTGAGATTTCAGGAAACTCGTAGTTTTTTGGAAGCTTGGCAACCCCTTTCCATGAAAGCGATTTGCGCCGGTCTCTTCTTAGGGCTACATCAATAGTAGACAAACCATAGAGATAGAACTTGGAACTACTTTATAGTGTCAAGTTTCTAAGAGCTAGCACAAACCGTGTTTGATTTAGAGTTCCAACTACATGTATCCATATAGGAGAAAACAGAGTGAAACCTAAAAATTAAAACTGTTACTGGCAACGAACGGTTTAACCTAGAAGAACGAAATTTGGTGAGCCAAGTGGGATTGGGGTTCTGATCATTTCCTGAAAGTGTCATCCAGATTGGGTGAGAAAATGTGTGCTGAGATTTCAGGAAACTCGTAGTTTTTTGGAAGTTTGGCAACCCCTTTCCATGAAAGTGATTTGCGCCAGTCTCTGCTTAGGGCTACATCAATAGGATACAAACCATAGAGATAGAACATGGAACTATTTTATTGTGTCAAGTTTCAAAGAGCTAGCACAAACCGTGTTTGATTTAGAGTTCCAACTACATATATCCATATAGGAGAAAACAGAGTGACACCTAAAAATTAAAACTGTTACTGCCAATGAACGGTTTAACCTAGAAAAACGAAATTTGTTGAGAAAAGTGGGATTGGGGTACTGATCATTACCTGAATGAGTCATCGAGATTGGGTGAAAAAATGTGTGCTGAGATATCACGAAACTCGTAGTTTTTTGGAAGCTTGGCAACCCCTTTCCATGAAAGTCATTTGCTCCAGTCTCTGCTTGTGGCTAAATCAATAGGAAACAAACCATAGAGATAGAACTTGGAACTACTTGATTGTGTCAAGTTTGAAAGAGCTAGCACAAACCGTGTTTGATTTAGAGTTCCAACTACATGTATCCATATAGGAGAAAACAGAGTGAAACCTAAAAATTAAAACTGTTACTGCCAACGCACGGTTTAACCAAGAAGAACGAAATTTGGTGAGCCAAGTGGGATTGGGGTACTGATCATTACCTGAAAGTGTCATCAAGATTGGGCGAAAAAATGTGTGCTGAGATTTCAGGAAACTCATAGCTTTTTGGAAGCATGGCAACCCTTTCCATGAAAGTGATTTGCGCTGGTATCTGCTAAGGGCTACATCAATAGGAAACAAACCATAGAGACAGAACTTGAAACTACTTTATTGTGTCAAGTTTCAAAGAGCTAGCATAAACCGTGTTTGATTTAGAGTTGCAACTACACGTATTTTTATATGAGAAAACAGAATGAAACCTAAAAATTGAAACTGTTACTGCCAACGAACGGTTTAACCTAGAAGAACGAAATTTGGTGAGCCAAGTGGGATTGGGGTACTGATCATTACCTGAAAGTGTCATCAAGATTGGGTGAAAAAATGTGTGCTGAGATTTCAGGAAACTCGTAGTTTTTGGAAGCTTGGCAACCCCTTTCCATGAAAGTGATTTGCGCCAGTCTCTGCTTAGGGCTTCATCAATAGGAAACAAACCATAGAGGTAGAACTTGTAACTACTTTATTGTGTAAAGTTTCAAAGAGCTAGCACAAACCGTCTTTGATTTCGAGTTCCAACTATATGTATCCATATCGGAGAAAACAGAGTGAAACCTGAAAATTAAAACTGTTACTGCCAATGAACGGTTTAACTTAGAAGAACGAAATTTGGTGATCCAAGTGGGATTGGGGTACTGATCATTACCTGAAAGTGTCATCAAGACTGGGTGAAAAAATATGTGCTGGGATTTCGGGAAACTCGTAGTTTTTTGGAAGCTTGGCAACCCCTTTCCATGAAAGTGATTTGCGCCAGTCTCCGCTTAGGGCTACATCCATAGGAAACAAACCATAGAGATAGAATTTGGAACTACTTTATTGTGTCAAGTTTCAAAGAGCTAGCACAAACCGTGTCTGATTTAGATTCCAAATACATGTATCCATATAGGAGTAAACAGAGTGAAACGTAAAAATTTAAACTGTTACTGCCAACGAACGGTTGAACGTAGAAGAACGAAATTTGGTGAGCCAAGTGGGATTGGGGTACTGATCAACACCTGAAAGTGTCATCAAGATTGGGTGAAAAAATGTGTGCTGAGATTTCAGGAAACTCGTAGGTTTTTGGAAGCTTGGCAACCCCTTTCCATGAAAGTGATTTGCGCCAGTCTCTGCTTAGGGCTACATCAATAGGAAACAAACCATAGAGATAGAACTTGGAACTACTTTATTGTGTCAAGTTTCAAAGAGCTAGCACAAACCGTGTTTGATTTAGAGTTCCAACTACATGTATCCATATAGGAGAAAACAGAGTGAAACCTAAAAATTAAAACTGTTACTGCCAACGAATGGTTTAACCTAGAAGAACGAAATGCGGGGAGCCAAGTGGGATTTTGGTAGTGATCGTTACCTGAAAGTGTCATCGAGATTGGGTGAAAAAATGAGTGCTGAGATTTCAGGAAACTCGTAGTGTTTTGGAAGCTTGGCAACCACTTTCCATGAAAGTGATTTGCGCCTGTCTCTGCTTAGGGCTACATCAGTTGGAGACAAACCATAGAGATAGGATTGGAACTACTATATTGTGTCAAGTTTCAAAGAGCTAGCACAAACCGTGTTTGATTTAGAGTTCCAACTACATGTATCCATATAGGAGAAAACAGAGTGAAACCTAAAAATTAAAACTGTTACTGCCAACGAACAGTTTAACCTAGAAAACGAAATTTGGTGAGCCAAGTGGAATTGGGGAACTGATCATTACCTGAAAGTGTCATCAAGATTGGGTGAAAAAATGTGTGCTGTGATTTCAGGAAACTCATAATTTTTTGGAAGCTTGGCAACCCCTTTCCATGAAAGTGATTTGCTCCCGTCTCTGCTTCCGGCGACATCAATAGGAAACAAACCATAAAGATACAACTTGGAACTACTTTATTGTGTCAAGTTTCAAAAAGCTAGCACAAAAAGTGTTTGATTTACAGTTCCAACTACATGTATCCATATAGAAGAAAACAGAGTGAAACCTAAAAATTAAAACTGCTACTGCCAACGAATGGTTTAACCTAGAGAACAAAATTCGGTGAGCCAAGTGGGATTGGGGTAATGATCATTACCAGAAAGTGTCATCAAGATTGGGTGAAAACATATGTGCTGAGATTTCAGGAAACTCGTAGTTTTTTGGAAGCTTGGCAACCTCTTTCCATGAAAGTGATTTGCGCCAGTCTCTGCTTAGGGCTACATGAATAGGAAACAAACCATAGAGACAGAACTTGGAACTACATTATAGTGTCAAGTTTAAAGAGCTAGCACAAACCATGTTTGATAGAGTTCCAACTACATGTATCCATATAGGAGAAAACAGAGTGAAACCTAAAAATTAAAACTGTTACAACCTACGCACAGTTTAACCTAGAAGAACGAAATTTGGTGAGCCAAGTGGGATTGGGGTACTGATCATTACCTGAAAGTGTCATCAAGATTGGGTTAAAAAATGTGTGCTTAGATTTCAGGAAACTCGTAGTTTTTGGAAGCTTGGCAACCCCTTTCCATGAAAGTGATTTGCTCCAGTCTCTGCTTAGGGCTTCATCAATAGGAAACAAACCATAGAGGTAGAACTTGTAACTACTTTATTGTGTAAAGTTTCAAAGAGCTAGCACAAACCGTCTTTGATTTCGAGTTCCAACTATATGTATCCATATCGGAGAAAACAGAGTGAAACCTAAAAATTAAAACTGTTACTGCCAATGAACGGTTTAACTTAGAAGAACGAAATTTGGTGATCCAAGTGGGATTGGGGTACTGATCATTACCTGAAAGTGTCATCAAGACTGGGTGAAAAAATATGTGCTGGGATTTCGGGGAACTCGTAGTTTTTTGGAAGCTTGGCAACCCCTTTCCATGAAAGTGATTTGCGCCAGTCTCCGCTTAGGGCTACATCCATAGGAAAAAACCATAGAGATAGAATTTGGAACTACTTTATTGTGTCAAGTTTCAAAGAGCTAGCACAAACCGTGTCTGATTTAGATTCCAAAAACATGTATCCATATAGGAGTAAGCAGAGTGAAACCTAAAAATTTAAACTGTTACTGCCAACGAACGGTTGAACGTAGAAGAACGAAATTTGGTGAGCCAAGTCGGATTGGGGTACTGATCAACACCTGAAAGTGTCATCAAGATTGGGTGAAAAAATGTGTGCTGAGATTTCAGGAAACTCGTAGGTTTTTGGAAGCTTGGCAACCCCTTTCCATGAAAGTGATTTGCGCCAGTCTCTGCTTAGGGCTACATCAATAGGAAACAAACCATAGAGATAGAACTTGGAACTACTTTATTGTGTCAAGTTTCAAAGAGCTAGCACAAACCGTGTTTGATTTAGAGTTCCAAATACATGTATCCATATAGGAGAAAACAGAGTGAAACCTAAAAATTTAAACTGTTACTGCCAACGAACGGTTTAACCTAGAAGAACGAAATTTGGTGAGCCAAGTGGGATTGGGGTACTGATCATTACCTGAAAGTGTCATCAAGACTGGGTGAAAAAACGTGTGCTGAGATTTCAGGAAACTCGTAGTTTTTTGGAAGCTTGGCAACCACTTTCCATGAAAGTGATTTGCGCCAGTCTCTGCTTAGGGCTTCAACAATAGGAAACAAACCATAGTGAGAGAACTTGTAACTACTTTATTGTGTCAAGTTTCAAAGAGCTAGCACAAACCATGTCTTATTTAGATTCCAAATACATGTATCCGTATAGGAGAAAACAGAGTGAAACCTAAAAATTGGAACTGTTACTGCCAACGAACGGTTTAACCTAGAAGAACAAAATTTGGTGAGACAAGTGGGATTGGGGTACTGATCAAAACCTGAAAGTGTCATCAAGATTGGGTGAAAAATGTGTGCTGGGATTTTAGGAAACTCGTACGTTTTTGGAAGCTTGGCAACCCCTTTCCATGAAAGTGATTTGCGCCAGTCTCTGCTTAGGCCTACATCAATAGGAAACAAATCATAGAGTTAGAACTTGGAACTACTTTATTTTGTCAAGTTTCAAAGAGCTAGAACAAACCGTGTTTGATTTAGTGTTCCAACTACATGTATCCATATAGGAGAAAACAGAGTGAAACCTAAAAATTAAAACTGTTACTGCCAACGAACGGTTTAACCTAGAAGAACGAAATTTGGTGAGCCAAGTGGGATTGGGGTACTGATCATTACCTGAAATTGTCATCAAGACTGGGTGAAAAAATGTGTGCTGGGATTTCAGGAAACTCGTAGTTTTTTGGAAGCTTGGCAACCCCTTTCCATGAAAGAGATTTGCGCCGGTCTCTGCTAGGGCTACATCAATAGGAAACAAACCATAGAGATAGAACTTGGAACTTCTTGATTGTGTCAAGTTTCAAAGAGCTAGCATAAACCATCTTTGATTTAAACTTCCAACTAAATGTATCCATATAGGAGAAAACAGAGTGAAACCTAAAAATTAAAACTGTTACTGCCAAAGAATGGTTTAACCTAGAAGAACAAAATTTGTTGAGCCAAGTGGGATTGGGGTACTGATCATTACCTGAAAGTGTCATCAAGACTGGGTGAAAAAATATGTGCTGGGATTTCGGGAAACTCGTAGTTTTTTGGAAGCTTGGCAACCCCTTTCCATGAAAGTGATTTGCGCCAGTCTCTGCTTAGGGCTCCATCCATAGGAAACAAACCCTAGAGATAGAATTTGGAACTACTTTATTGTGTCAAGTTTTAAAGAGCTAGCACAAACCGTGTCTGATTTACATTCCAAATACATGTATCCATATAGGAGAAAACATAGTGAAACCTAAAAATTAAAACTGTTACTGCCAACGAACGGATGAACGTAGAAGAACGAAATTTGGTGAGCCAAGTGGGATTCGGGAACTGGTCAACTCCTGAAAGTGTCATCAAGATTGGGTGAAAAAATGTGTGCTGAGATTTCAGGAAACTCGTAGGTTTTTGGAAGCTTGGCAACCCCTTTCCATGAAAGTGATTTGCGCCAGTCTCTGCTTAGGGCTACATCAATAGGAAACAAATCATAGAGATAGAACTTGGAACTACTTTATTGTGTCAAGTTTCAAAGAGCTAGCACAAACCGTGTTTGATTTAGAGTTCCAAATACATGTATCCATATAGGAGAAAACAGAGTGAAACCGAAAAATTAAAACTCTGACTGCCAATGAACGGTTTAATGTAGAAGAACGAAATTTGGTGAGCCAAGTGGGATTGGGGTACTGATCATTACCTGAAAGTGTCATCAAGATTGGGTGAAAAAATGTGTGCTGAGATTTCAGGAAACTCGTAGTTTTTTGGAAGCTTGGCAACCCCTTTCCATGAAACTGATTTGTGCCAGTCTCTGCTTAGGGCTACATCTATTGGAAACAAACCATAGAGATAGAACTTGGAACTACTTTATTGTGTCAAGTTTCAAAGAGCTAGCACAAACCGTGTTTGATTTAGAGTTCCAACAACATGTATCCATATAGGGGAAAACAGAGTGAAACCTAAAAATTAAAACTGTTACTGCCAACGAACGGTTTAACCTAGAAGAACGAAATTCGGTGAGCCAAGTGGGATCGGGGTACTGATCATTACCTGAAAGTGTCATCAAGATTGGATGAAAAAATATGTGCTGAGATTCAGGAAACACGTATGTTTTTGGAAGCTTGGCAACCCCTTTCCATGAAAGTGATTTGCGCCAGTCTGTGCTTAGGGCTACATCAATAGGAAACAAACCATAGAGATAGAACTTGGAACTACATTATTGTGTCAAGTTTCGAAGAGCTAGCACAAACCGTGTTGATTTCGAGTTCCAACTACTTGTATCCATATAGGAGAAAACAGAGTGAAACCTAAAAATTTAAATTGTTACTGCCAACGAACGGTTTAACCTAGAAGAACGAAATTTGGTGAGCCAAGTGGGATTGGGGTACTGATCATTACCTGAAAGTGTCATCAAGCCTGGGTGAAAAAATATGTGCTGGGATTTCAGGAAACTCGTAGTTTTTTTGGAAGCTTGGGAACCCCTTTCCATGAAAGTGATCTGCGCCAGTCTCTCCTTAGGGCTACATCAATAGGAAACAAACCACAGAGATAGATCTTGGATCTACTTGATTGTGTCTAGTTTCAAAGAGCTAGCATAAACCATCTTTGATTTAGAGTTCCAACTGCATGTATCCATATAGGAGAAAACAGAGTGAAACCTAAAAATTAAAACTGTTACTGCCAATGAACAGTTTAACCTAGAAGAACAAAAATTGGTGAGCCAAGTGGGATTGGGGTACTGATCATTACCTACAAGTGTCATCAAGACTGGTGAAAAAATATGTGCTGGGATTTCGGGAAACTCGTAGTTTTTTGGAAGCTTGGCAAATCCTTTCCATGAAAGTGATTTGCGCAAGTCTCTGCTTAGGGCTACATCCATAGGAAACAAACCATAGAGATAGAACTTGGAACTACTTTATTGTGTCACGTTTCAAAGAGCTAGCACAAACCGTGTTTGATTTAGAGTTCCAACTACATGTATCCATATAGGAAAAAACAGAGTGAAACCTAAAAATTAAAACTGTTACTCCAAACAACGGTTTATCCTAGAAAACGAAATTTCGTGAGCCAAGTGGGATTGGGATACTGATCAACACCTTAAAGTGTCATCAAGTTTGGGTGAAAAAATGTGTGCTGAGATTTCAGGAAACTCGTAGTTTTTGGAAGCTTGGCAACCCCTTTCCATGAAAGTGATTTGCGCCGGTCTCTGCTAGGGCTACATCAATAGGAAAAAAACCATAGAGATAGAACTTGGAACTCCTTGATTGTGTCAAGTTTCAAAGAGCTAGCACAAACCGTGTTTGATTTAGAGTTCCAACTACATGTATCCATATAGGAAAAAACAAAGTGAAACCTAAAAATTAAAACTGTTACTGCCAACGAACTGTTTATCCTAGAAGAAAGAAATTTGGTGAGCCAAGTGGGATGGGGTACTGATCATTACCTGAAAGTGTCATCAAGCCTGGGTGAAAAAATGTGTGCTGGGATTTCTGGAAACTCGTAGTTTTTTGGAAGCTTGGCAACCCCTTTCCATGTAAGTGATTTGCGCCAGTCTCTGCTTAGGGCTACATCAACAGGAAACAAACCATAGTGATAGAACTTGGAACTACTTTATTGTGTCAAGTTTCAAAGAGCTAGCACAAACCGTGTTTTATTTAGAGTTCCAACTAAATGTATCCATATAGGAGAAAACAGAGTGAAACCTAAAAATTAAAACTGTTACTGCCAACGAACGGTTTAACCTAGAAGAACTAAATTTGGTGAGCCAAGTGGGATTGGGGTACTGATCATTACCTGAAAGTGTCATCAAGATTGGGTGAAAACATGTGTGCTGAGATTTCAGGAAACTCGTAGTTTTTTGGAAGCTTCGCAACCCCTTTCCATGAAAGTGTTTTGCGCCAGTCTCTGCTAAGAGCTTCATCAATAGGAAACAAACCATCGAGATAGAACTTGGAAATACTTTATTGTGTCAAGTTTCAAAGAGCTAGCACAAACCGTCTTTGTTTTAGAGTTCCAACTACATGTGTCCATATAGAGAAAACAGAGTGAAACCTAAAAATTAAAACTGTTACTGCCAACGAACGGTTTAACCAAAAAAAACGAAATTTGGTGAGCCAATTGGGATTCGGGTACTGATCATTACCTGAAAGTGTCATCAAGATTGGGTGAATAAATGTGTGCTGAGATTTTAGGAAACTTGTACTTTTTTGGAAGCTTGGCAACCCCTTTCCATGAAAGTGATTTGTGCCAGTCTCTGCTTAGGGCTACATTAATAGGAAACAAACCACAGAGATAGAACTTGGAACTACTTTATTGTGTCAAGTTTCAAAGAGCTAGCACAAACCTTGTTTGATTTAGCGTTCCAAATACATGTATCCATATAGGAGAAAACAGAGTGAAACCTAAAAATTAAAACTGTTACTGCCAATGAACGGATTAACCTAGAAGAACAAAATTTGGTGAGCCAAGTGGGATCAAGATACTGATCATTACCTGAAAGTGTCATCAAGATTGGGTGAAAAAATATGTGCTGAGATTCAGGAAACTCGTATTTTTTCGGAAGGTTGGCAACCCCTTTCCATGAAAGTGATTTGCGCCAGTCTGTGCTTAGGGCTACATCAATAGGAAACAAACCATAGAGATAGAACTTGGAATTACTTTATTGTGTCAAGTTTCAATGAGCTAGCACAAACGTGTTTGATGTAGAGTTCCAACTACATGTATCCATATAGGAGAAAACAGAGTGAAACCTAAAAATTAAAACGGTTACTGCCAAAGAACGGTTTAACCTAGAAGAACAAAATTAGGTGAGCCAAGTGGGATTGGGGTACTGATCGTTACCTGAAAGTATCATCAAGATTGGGTGAAAAAATGTGTACTAGATTTCAGGAATCTCGTAGTTTTGTGGAAGGTTGGCAACCCCTTTCCATGAAAGTGATTTGCACCTGTCTCTGCTTAGGGCTACATCTATAGGAAACAAACCGTAGAGATAGAACTTGGAATTACTTTATTGTGTCAAGTTTCAAAGAGCTAGCACAAACCGTGTTTGATTTAGAGTTCCAACTATATGTATCCATACAGGAGAAAACAGAGTGAAACCTAAAAATTAAAACTGTTACTGCCAACGAACGGTTTAACCTAGAAGAACGAAATTTGGTGAGCCAAGTTGGATTGGGGTAGTGATCATTACCTGAAAGTGTCATCAAGATTGGGTGAAAAAATGTGTGCTGAGGTTTCAGGAAACTTGTATCTTAAAGAAGCTTGGCAATCCCTTTCCATGAAGTGATTTGCGCCGGTCTCTGCTTAGGGCTACATAAATAGGAAACAAAGCATACAGACTGAACGTGGAACTACTTTATTGTGTCAAGTTTCAAAGAGCTAGCACAAACCGTGTTTGATTTAGAGTACCAACTACATGTATCCATATAGGAGAAAACAGAGTGAAACCTAAAAATTAAAACGGTTACTGCCAACGAGCGGTTTAACCTAGAAGAACGAAATTTGGTGAGCCAAGTGGGATTTGGTTACTGATCAACACCTGAAAGTGTCATCAAGACTGGGTGAAAAAATGTGTGCTGAGACTTCAGGAAACTCGTAGTTTTTTGGAAGCTTGGCAACCCATTTCAATGAAAGTGATTTGCGCCGGTCTCTGCTAGGGCTACATCAATAGGAAACAAACCATAGAGATAGAACTTGGAACTACTTTATTGTGTCAAGTTTCAAAGAGCTAGCACAAACCGTGTTTGATTTAGAGTTCCAACTACATGTATCCATATTGGAAAACACAGAGTGAAACCTAAAATTTAAAACTGTTACTGCCAAAGAACGGTTTAACCTAGGAGAACGAAATTTGGTGAGCCAAGTTGGATTGGGTTACTGATCAACACCTGAAAGTGTCATCAAGATTGGGTGAAAAAATATATGCTGATATTTCAGGAAACTCGTAGTTTTTGGAAGCTTGGCAACCTCTTTCCGTGAAAGTGATTTGCGCCAGTCTATGCTTAGGGCTACATGAATAGGAAACAAACCATAGAGATAAAACTTGGAACTACTTTATTGTGTCAAGTTTCAAAGAGCTAGCACAAACCGTGTTGATTTAGAGTTCCAACTACATGTATCCATATAGGGGAAAACAGAGTGAAACCTAAAATTTAAAAGTGTTACTGCCAACTAACGGTTTAACCTAGAAAAACGAAATTTGGTGAGCAGAGTGGGATTGGTGTACTGATCAACACCTGAAAGTGTCATCAAGATTGGGTGAAAAAATGTGTGCTGAAATTTCAGGAAACTCATAGTTTTTTGGAAGCTTGGCAACCCCTTTCCATGAAAGTGATTTGCGCCAGTCTCTCCTTAGGGCTACATCAATAGGAAACAAACCATAGAGATAGATCTTGTGACTACTTGATTGTGTCAAGTTTCAGAGAGCTAGCATAAACCGTCTTTGATTTAGAGTTCCAACTAAATGTATCCATATAGGGGAAAAGAGAGTGAAACCTAAAAATTAAAACTGTTACTGCCAACGAATGGTTTACCTAGAAGAACAAAATTTAGTGAGCCAAGTGGGATTGGGGTACTGATCATTACCTGAAAGTGTCATGAAGACAGGTTGAAAAAAACTGTGCTGGGATTTCCGGAAACTCATAGTTTTTTGGAAGCCTGGCAACCCCTTTCCATGAAAGGGATTTGCGCCAGTCTCTGCTTAGGGCTACATCAATAGGAAACAAACCATAGAGATAGAACTTGGAACTACTTTATTGTGTCATGTTTCAAAGAGCTAGCACAAACCATGTCTGATTTAGATTCCAAATACATGTATCCATATAGGAGAAAACAGAGTGAAACCTAAAAATTAAAACTGTTACTCCCAACGAACGGTTAAACCTAAAAGAACGAAATTTGGTGAGACAAGTGGGATTGGGGTACTGATCACTACCTGAAAGTGTCATCAAGATTGTGTGAAAAAATGTGTGCTGAGATTTCAGGAAACTCGTAGTTTTTGGAAGCTTGGCAACCGCTTTCCATGAAAGTGATTTGCGCCAGCCTTTGCTTAGGGCTACATCAATAGGAAACAAACCATAGAGATAGAACTTGGAACTACTTTATTGTGTCAAGTTTCAACGAGCTAGCACAAACCGTGTTTGATTTAGAGTTCCAACTACATGTCCGTATAGGAGAAAACAGAGTGAAAACTAAAAATTAAAACTGTAACTGCCAACGAACGGTTCAACGTAGAAGAATGAAATTTGGTGAGCCAAGTGGGATTGGGGTACTGATCATTACCTGAGAGGGTCATCAAGATTGGGTGAAAAAATATGTGCTGAGATTTCAGGAAACTCGTAGTTTTTTGGAAGCTTGGCAACCGCTTTCCATGAAAGTGATTTGAGCCAGCCTCTGCTAAGGGCTACATCAATAGGAAACAAACCATAGAGATAGAACTTGGAACTACTTTATTGTGTCAAGTTTCAAAGAGCTAGCACAAACCGTGTTTGATTTAGAGTTCCAACTACATGTATCCATATAGGAGAAAGCAGAGTGAAACCTAAAAATTAAAACTGTTACTGCCAACGAACGGTTTAAACTAGAAGAACGAAATTGGGTGAGCCAAGTGGGACTGGGGCAGTGATCATTACCTGAACGTGTCATCAAGACTGGGTGAAAAAATGTGTGCTGAGATTTCAGGAAACTCGTAGTTTTTTGGAAGCTTCGCAACCCCTTTCCATGAAAGTGATTTTCGCCGGTCTCTGCTTAGGGCTACGTCAATAGGAAACAAACCATAGAGATAGAACTTGGAACTACTTTATTGTGTCAAGTTTCAAAGAGCTAGCACAAAACGTGTTTGATTTAGAGTTCCAACTACATGTATCCATATAGGAAAAAACAGAGTGAAATCTAAAAATTAAAACTGTTACAGCCAACGGACGATTTAACGTAGAAGAACGAAATTTGGTGAGCCAAGTGGGACTGGGGTACTGATCATTACCTGAACGTGTCATCAAGACTGGGTGAAAAAATGTGTGCTGAGATTTCAGGAAACTCGTAGTTTTTTGGAAGCTTTGCAACCCCTCTCCATGCAAGTGATTTGCTCCGGTCTCTGCTTAGGGCTACGTCAATAGGAAACAAACCATAGAGATAGAACTTGGAACTACTTGATTGTGTCAAGTTTAAAAGAGCTAGCACAAACCGTGTTTGATTTAGAGTTCCAACTACATGTATCCATATAGGAGAAAACAGAGTGAAACCTTAAAATTTAAACTGTTACTGCCCACGAACGGTTTAACCTAGAAGAACGAAATTTGGTGAGCCAAGTGGGATTGGGGTACTGATCATTACCTGAAAGTGTCATCCAGATTGGGTGAAAAATGTGTGCTGAGATTTCAGGAAACTCGTAGTTTTTTGGAAGCTTGGCAACCCCTTTCCATGAAAGTGATTTGCGCCAGTCTCTGCTTAGGGCTACATCAATAGGAAACAAACCATAGAGATAGAACTTGGAACTAATTTATTGTGTCAAGTTTCAACGAGCTTGCACAAACCATGTTTGATTTAGAGTTCCAACTACATGTCCGTATAGGAGAAAACAGAGTGAAACCTAAAAATTAAAACTGTTACTGAAAACGAACTGTTTAACCTAGAAGAATGAAATTTGGTGAGCCAAGTGGGATTGGGGTACTGATCACTACCTGAAAGTGTCATCAAGATTGGGTGAAAAAATGTGTGCTGAGATTTCAGGAAACTCGTAGTTTTTTGGAAGCTTGGCAACCGCTTTCCATGAAAGTGATTTGCGCCAGCCTCTGCTTAGAGCTACATCAATAGGAAACAAACCATAGAGATAGAACTTGGAACTACTTTATTGTGTCAAGTTTCAAATAGCTAGCACAAGCCGTATTTCATTTAGAGTACCAACTACACGTATCCATATAGGTAAAACAGAAAGAAACCTAAAAATTTAAAGTGTTACTGCCAACGAACTGTTTAACCTAGAATAACGAAATTTGGTGAGCCAAGTGGGATTAGGGTACTGATCATTACCTGATAGTGTCATCCAGATTGGGTGAAAAAATGTGTGCTGAGATTTCAGGAAACTCGTAGTTTTTTGGAAGCTTGGCAACCCCTTTTCATTAAAGTGATTTGCGTCAGTCTCTGCTTAGGGCTACATCAATAGGAATCAAACCATAGATATAGAACTTGGAACTACTTTCTTGTGTCAAGTTTCAAAGAGCTAGCACAAACCGTGTATGATTTAGAGTTCCAAATACATGTATCCATATAGGAGAAAACAGAGTGAAACCTAAATATTCAAACTGTTACTGCCAACAAACCGTTCAACCTAGAAGAACGAAATTTGGTGAGCCAAGTGGGATTGGGGTACTGATCATTTCCTGAAAGTGTCATCAAGATTGGGTGAAAAAATGTGTGCTGAGATTTCAGGAAACTCGTAGTTTTTGGAAGCTTGGCAACCCCTTTCCATGAAAGTGATTTGCGCCAGTCTCTGCTTAGGGCTACATCAATAGGAAACAAACCATAGAGATAGAACTTGCAACTACTTTATTGTGTCAAGTTTCAAAGAGCTAGCACAAAACGTGTTTGATTTAGAGTTCCAACTACATGTATCCATATATGAGAAAACAGAGCAAAACCTAAAAATTAAAACTGTTACTGCCAACGAACGGTTTAACCTAGAAGAACGAAATTTGGTGAGCCAAGTGGGACTGGGGTACTGATCATTACCTGAACGTGTCATCAAGACTGGGTGAAAAAATGTGTGCTGAGATTTCAGGAAACTCGTAGTTTTTTGGAAGCTTCGCAACCCCTTTCCATGAAAGTGATTTGCCCTGGTCTCTGCTTAGGGCTACGTCAATAGGAAACAAACCATAGAGATAGAACTTGGAACTACTTTATTGTTTCAAGTTTCAAAGAGCTAGCACAAACCGTGTTTGATTTAGAGTTCCAACTACATGTATCCATATAGGAGAAAACAGAGTGAAACCTAAAAATTAAAACTGTTACTGCCAACAAACCGTTTAACCTAGAAGAACGAAATTTGGTGAGCCAAGTGGGACTGGGGTACTGATCATTACATGAAAGTGTCATCCAGATTGGGTGAAAAAATGTGTGCTGAGATTTCAGGAAACTCGTAGTTTTTTGGAAGCTTGGCAACCCCTTTCCATGAAAGTGATTTGCGCCAGTCTCTGCTTAGGGCTACATCAATAGGAAACAAACCATAGAGATAGAACTTGGAACTGCTTTATTGTGTCAAGTTTCAACGAGCTAGCACAAACCGTGTTTGATTTAGAGTTCCAAATACATGTCCGTATAGGAGAAAACAGAGTGAAATCTAAAAATTAAAACTTTACTGCCAACGAACGGTATAACGTAGAAGAACGAAATTTGGTGAGACAAGTGGGATTGGGGTACTGATCATTACCTGAAAGTGTCATCAAGATTGGGTGAAAAAATGTGTGCTGAGATTTCAGGAAACTCGTAGTTTTTTGGAAGCTTGGCAACCCCTTTCCATGAAAGTGATTTGTGCCGGTCTCTGCTTAGGGCTACATCAATAGAAAACAAACCATAGAGATACAACTTGGAACTATTTTATTGTGTCAAGTTTCAAAGAGCTAGCGCAAACCGTGTTTGATTTAGAGTTCCAACTACATGTATCCATATAGGAGAAAACAGAGTGAAACCTAAAAATTAAAACGGTTACTGCCAACGAACTGTTTAACCTAGAATAATGAAATTTGGTGAGACAAGTGGGATTGGGGTACTGATCATTACCTGAAAGTGTCATCAAGATTGGGTGAAAAAATGTGTGCTGAGATTTCAGGAAACTCGTAGATTTTTGGAAGCTTGGCAACCCCTTTCCATGAAAGTGATTTGCGCCAGCCTCTGCTTAGGGCTACATCAATAGGAAACAAACCATAGAGATAGAACTTGGACCTACTTTATTGTGTCATGTTTCAACGAGATAGCACAAACCGTGTTTGATTTAGAGTTCTCACTACTTGTCCATATAGGAGAAAACAGAGTGAAACCTAAAAATTAAAACTGTTACTGCCAACGAATTGTTTAGCGTAGAAGAATGAAATTTGGTGAGCCTAGTGGGATTGGGGTACTGATCATTACCTGAAAGTTTCGTCAAGACTGGGTGAAAAAATGTGTGCTGAGATTTCAGGAAACTCGTAGTTTTTTGGAAGCTTGGCAACCCCTTTCCATGAAAGTGATTTCTGCCGGTCTCTGCTTAGGGCTACATCAATAGGAAACAAACCATAGAGATAGAACTTGGAACTACTATATTGTGTCAAGTTTCAAATAGCTAGCACAAACCAAGTTTTATTTAGAGTTCCAACTACATGTAACCATATAGGAGAAAACAGAGTGAAACCTAAAAATTAAAACTGTTACTGCCAACAAACCGTTTAACCTAGAAGAACGAAATTTGGTGAGCCAAGTGGGACTGGGGTACTGATCATTACCTGAAAGTGTCATCAAGATTGGGTGAAAAAATGTCTGCTGAGATTTCAGGAAACTCATAGATTTTTGGAAGCTTAGCAACCGCTTTCCATGAAAGTGATTTGCGCCAGTCTCTGCTTAGGGCTA
Organism: Spermophilus citellus; assembly: GCF_964194105.1. Lineage (NCBI taxonomy): Eukaryota > Metazoa > Chordata > Mammalia > Rodentia > Sciuridae > Spermophilus > Spermophilus citellus. The sequence continues at coordinate 18,501,850 of NC_138196.1, read as the reverse complement.
CATCAATAGGAAGCAAACCATAGAGATAGAACTTGGAACTACTTTATTGTGTCAAGTTTAAAAGAGCTAGCACAAACCGTGTTTGATTTAGAGTTCCAACTACGTATCCATATAGGAGAAAACACAATGAAACCTAAAAATTAAAACTGTTACTGCCAATGAATGGTTTAAACTAGAAGAACGAAATTTGGTGAGCCAAGTGGGACTGGGGTACTGATCATTACCTGAATGTGTCATCAAGATTGGGTGAAAAAATGTGTGCTGAGATTTCAGGAAACTCATAGTTTTTTGGAAGCTTGGCAACCCCTTTCCATGAAAGAGATTTGTGCCAGTCTCTGCTTAGGGCTACATCAGTAGGAAACACACCATAGAGAGAGAATTGGAACTACTTTTTGTGTCAAGTTTCAAAGAGCTAGCACAAACCGTGTTTGATTTAGAGTTCCAACTACATGTATCCATATAGGAGAAAACAGAGTGAAACCTAAATATTAAAACTGTTACTGCCAAGGACGGTTTAACCTAGAAGAAGGACATTTGGTGAGCCAAGTGGGATTGGGGTACTGATCATTACCTGAAAGTGTCATCAACACTGGGTGAAAAAATGTGTGCTGGGATTGCAGGAAACTCGTAGTTTTTTGTCAGCCTGGCAACGCCTTTCCATGAAAGTGATTTGCGCCAGTCTCTGCATAGGGCTACATCAATAGGAAACAAACCATAGTGATAGAACTTGGAACTACTTTATTGTGTCAAGTTTCAAAGAGCTAGCACAAGCCGTATTTGATTTAGAGTACCAACTACATGTATCCATGTAGGAGAAAACAGAGTGAAACCTAAAAATTAAAACTCTTACTGCCAACGAACTGTTTAACCTAGAAGAATGAAATTTGGTGAGCCAAGTGGGATTAGGGTACTGATCACTACCTGAAAGTGTCCTCAAGATTGGGTGAAAAAATGTGTGCTGAGATTTCAGGAAACTCGTAGTTTTTTGGAAGCTTGGCAACCGCTTTCCATGAAAGTGATTTGCGCCAGCCTCTGCTTAGAGCTACATCAATAGGAAACAAACCATAGAGATAGAACTTGGAACTACTTTATTGTGTCAAGTTTCAAAGAGCTAGCACAAGCCGTATTTGATTTAGAGTAACAACTACATGTATCCATATAGGAGAAAACAGAAAGAAACCTAAAAATTTAAACTGTTACTGCCAACGAACGGTTTAACCTAGAAGAACGAAATTTGGTGAACCAAGTGGGATTAGGGTACTGATCATTACCTGATAGTGTCAGCCAGATTGGGTGAAAAAATGTGTGCTGAGATTTCAGGAAACTCGTAGTTTTTTGGAAGCTTGGCAACCCCTTTTCATTAAAGTGATTTGCGTCAGTCTCTGCTTAGGGCTACATCAATAGGAAAAAAACCATAGAGATAGAACTTGGAACTACTTTATTGTGTCAAGTTTCAAAGAGCTAGCACAAACCGTGTTTGATTTAGAGTTCCACTACATGTATCCATATAGGAGAAAGCAGAGTGAAACCTAAAAATTAAAACTGTTACTGCCAACGAACGGTTTAAACTAGAAGAACCAAATTTGGTGAGCCAAGTGGGACTGGGGCACTGATCATTACCTGAACATGTCATCAAGACTGGGTGAAAAAATGTGTGATGAGATTTCAGGAAACTCGTAGTTATTTGAAGCTTCGCAACCCCTTTCCATGAAAGTGATTTGCGCCGGTCTCTGCTTAGGGCTACGTCAATAGGAAACAAACCATAGAGATAGAACTTGGAACTACTTTTTTGTGTCAAGTTTCAAAGAGCTAGCACAAACCGTGTTTGATTTAGAGTTCCAACTACATGTATCCATATATGAGAAAACAGAGTGAAACTTAAAATTAAAACTGTTACTGCCAACAAACCATTTAACCTAGAAGAACGAAATTTGGTGAGCCAAGTGGGACTGGGGTACTGATCATTACCTGAACGTGTCATCAAGACTGGGTGAAAAAATGTGTGCTGAGATTTCAGGAAACTCGTAGTTTTTTGGAAGCTTCGCAACCCCTTTCCATGAAAGTGATTTGCCCTGGTCTCTGCTTAGGGCTACGTCAATAGGAAACAAACCATAGAGATAGAACTTGGAACTACTTTATTGTTTCAAGTTTCAAAGAGCTAGCACAAACCGTGTTTGATTTAGAGTTCCAACTACATGTATCCATATAGGAGAAAACAGAGTGAAACCTAAAAATTAAAACTGTTACTGCCAACAAACCGTTTAACCTAGAAGAACGAAATTTGGTGAGCCAAGTGGGACTGGGGTACTGATCATTACATGAAAGTGTCATCCAGATTGGGTGAAAAAATGTGTGCTGAGATTTCAGGAAACTCGTAGTTTTTTGGAAGCTTGGCAACCCCTTTCCATGAAAGTGATTTGCGCCAGTCTCTGCTTAGGGCTACATCAATAGGAAACAAACCATAGAGATAGAACTTGGAACTGCTTTATTGTGTCAAGTTTCAACGAGCTAGCACAAACCGTGTTTGATTTAGAGTTCCAACTACATGTCCGTATAGGAGAAAACAGAGTGAAATCTAAAAATTAAAACTTTACTGCCAACGAACGGTATAACGTAGAAGAACGAAATTTGGTGAGACAAGTGGGATTGGGTTACTGATCATTACCTGAAAGTGTCATCAAGATTGGGTGAAAAAATGTGTGCTGAGATTTCAGGAAACTCGTAGTTTTTTGGAAGCTTGGCAACCCCTTTCCATGAAAGTGATTTGTGCCGGTCTCTGCTTAGGGCTACATCAATAGAAAACAAACCATAGAGATACAACTTGGAACTATTTTATTGTGTCAAGTTTCAAAGAGCTAGCGCAAACCGTGTTTGATTTAGAGTTCCAACTACATGTATCCATATAGGAGAAAAGAGAGTGAAACCTAAAAATTAAAATGGTTACTGCCAACGAACTGTTTAACCTAGAATAATGAAATTTGGTGAGCCAAGTGGGATTGGGGTACTGATCACTACCTGAAAGTGTCATCAAGATTTTGTGAAAAAATATGTGCTGAGATTTCAGGAAACTCGTAGATTTTTGGAAGCTTGGCAACCCCTTTCCATGAAAGTGATTTGGGCCAGCCTCTGCTTAGGGCTACATCAATAGGAAACAAACCATAGAGAAAGAACTTGGAACTACTTTATTGTGTCAAGTTTCAAAGAGCTAGCACAAACCGTGTTTGATTTAGAGTACCAACTACATGTATCCATATAGGAGAAAACAGAGTGAAACCTAAAAATGTAAACTGTTACTGCCAACGAACGGTTTAACCTAGAAGAACGAAATTTGGTGAGCCAAGTGGGATTGGGGTACTGATCATTACCTGATAGTGTCATCCACTTTGGGTGAAAAAATGTGTGCTGAGATTTCAGGAAACTCGTAGTTTTTTGGAAGCTTGGCAACCCCTTTCCATGAAAGTGATTTGCGCCAGCCTCTGCTTAGGGCTACATCAATAGGAAACAAACCATAGAGAAAGAACTTGGAACTACTTTATTGTGTCAAGTTTCAAAGAGCTAGCACAAACCGTGTATGATTTAGAGTTCCAAATACATGTATCCATATAGGAGAAAACAGAGTGAAACCTAAATATTCAAACTGTTACTGCCAACAAACCGTTCAACCTAGAAGAACGAAATTTGGTGAGCCAAGTGGGATTGGGGTACTGATCATTTCCTGAAAGTGTCATCAAGATTGGGTGAAAAAATGTGTGCTGAGATTTCAGGAAACTCGTAGTTTTTGGAAGCTTGGCAACCCCTTTCCATGAAAGTGATTTGCGCCAGTCTCTGCTTAGGGCTACATCAATAGGAAACAAACCATAGAGATAGAACTTGCAACTACTTTATTGTGTCAAGTTTCAAAGAGCTAGCACAAAACGTGTTTGATTTAGAGTTCCAACTACATGTATCCATATATGAGAAAACAGAGCAAAACCTAAAAATTAAAACTGTTACTGCCAACGAACGGTTTAACCTAGAAGAACGAAATTTGGTGAGCCAAGTGGGACTGGGGTACTGATCATTACCTGAACGTGTCATCAAGACTGGGTGAAAAAATGTGTGCTGAGATTTCAGGAAACTCGTAGTTTTTTGGAAGCTTCGCAACCCCTTTCCATGAAAGTGATTTGCGTCAGTCTGTGCTTAGGGCTACATCAATAGGAAACAAACCATAGAGATAGAACTTGGAACTACTTTATTGTTTCAAGTTTCAAAGAGCTAGCACAAACCGTGTTTGATTTAGAGTTCCAACTACATGTATCCATATAGGAGAAAACAGAGTGAAACCTAAAAATTAAAACTGTTACTGCCAACAAACCGTTTAACCTAGAAGAACGAAATTTGGTGAGCCAAGTGGGACTGGGGTACTGATCATTACATGAAAGTGTCATCCAGATTGGGTGAAAAAATGTGTGCTGAGATTTCAGGAAACTCGTAGTTTTTTGGAAGCTTGGCAACCACTTTCCATGAAAGTGATTTGCGCCAGTCTCTGCTTAGGGCTACATCAATAGGAAACAAACCATAGAGATAGAACTTGGAACTGCTTTATTGTGTCAAGTTTCAACGAGCTAGCACAAACCGTGTTTGATTTAGAGTTCCAAATACATGTCCGTATAGGAGAAAACAGAGTGAAATCTAAAAATTAAAACTTTACTGCCAACGAACGGTATAACGTAGAAGAACGAAATTTGGTGAGACAAGTGGGATTGGGGTACTGATCATTACCTGAAAGTGTCATCAAGATTGGGTGAAAAAATGTGTGCTGAGATTTCAGGAAACTCGTAGTTTTTTGGAAGCTTGGCAACCCCTTTCCATGAAAGTGATTTGTGCCGGTCTCTGCTTAGGGCTACATCAATAGAAAACAAACCATAGAGATACAACTTGGAACTATTTTATTGTGTCAAGTTTCAAAGAGCTAGCGCAAACCGTGTTTGATTTAGAGTTCCAACTACATGTATCCATATAGGAGAAAACAGAGTGAAACCTAAAAATTAAAACGGTTACTGCCAACGAACTGTTTAACCTAGAATAATGAAATTTGGTGAGACAAGTGGGATTGGGGTACTGATCATTACCTGAAAGTGTCATCAAGATTGGGTGAAAAAATGTGTGCTGAGATTTCAGGAAACTCGTAGATTTTTGGAAGCTTGGCAACCCCTTTCCATGAAAGTGATTTGCGCCAGCCTCTGCTTAGGGCTACATCAATAGGAAACAAACCATAGAGATAGAACTTGGACCTACTTTATTGTGTCATGTTTCAACGAGATAGCACAAACCGTGTTTGATTTAGAGTTCTCACTACTTGTCCATATAGGAGAAAACAGAGTGAAACCTAAAAATTAAAACTGTTACTGCCAACGAATTGTTTAGCGTAGAAGAATGAAATTTGGTGAGCCTAGTGGGATTGGGGTACTGATCATTACCTGAAAGTTTCGTCAAGACTGGGTGAAAAAATGTGTGCTGAGATTTCAGGAAACTCGTAGTTTTTTGGAAGCTTGGCAACCCCTTTCCATGAAAGTGATTTCTGCCGGTCTCTGCTTAGGGCTACATCAATAGGAAACAAACCATAGAGATAGAACTTGGAACTACTATATTGTGTCAAGTTTCAAATAGCTAGCACAAACCAAGTTTTATTTAGAGTTCCAACTACATGTAACCATATAGGAGAAAACAGAGTGAAACCTAAAAATTAAAACTGTTACTGCCAACAAACCGTTTAACCTAGAAGAACGAAATTTGGTGAGCCAAGTGGGACTGGGGTACTGATCATTACCTGAAAGTGTCATCAAGATTGGGTGAAAAAATGTCTGCTGAGATTTCAGGAAACTCATAGATTTTTGGAAGCTTAGCAACCGCTTTCCATGAAAGTGATTTGCGCCAGTCTCTGCTTAGGGCTACATCAATAGGAAGCAAACCATAGAGATAGAACTTGGAACTACTTTATTGTGTCAAGTTTAAAAGAGCTAGCACAAACCGTGTTTGATTTAGAGTTCCAACTACGTATCCATATAGGAGAAAACACAATGAAACCTAAAAATTAAAACTGTTACTGCCAATGAATGGTTTAAACTAGAAGAACGAAATTTGGTGAGCCAAGTGGGACTGGGGTACTGATCATTACCTGAATGTGTCATCAAGATTGGGTGAAAAAATGTGTGCTGAGATTTCAGGAAACTCATAGTTTTTTGGAAGCTTGGCAACCCCTTTCCATGAAAGAGATTTGTGCCAGTCTCTGCTTAGGGCTACATCAGTAGGAAACACACCATAGAGAGAGAATTGGAACTACTTTTTGTGTCAAGTTTCAAAGAGCTAGCACAAACCGTGTTTGATTTAGAGTTCCAACTACATGTATCCATATAGGAGAAAACAGAGTGAAACCTAAATATTAAAACTGTTACTGCCAAGGACGGTTTAACCTAGAAGAAGGACATTTGGTGAGCCAAGTGGGATTGGGGTACTGATCATTACCTGAAAGTGTCATCAACACTGGGTGAAAAAATGTGTGCTGGGATTGCAGGAAACTCGTAGTTTTTTGTCAGCCTGGCAACGCCTTTCCATGAAAGTGATTTGCGCCAGTCTCTGCATAGGGCTACATCAATAGGAAACAAACCATAGTGATAGAACTTGGAACTACTTTATTGTGTCAAGTTTCAAAGAGCTAGCACAAGCCGTATTTGATTTAGAGTACCAACTACATGTATCCATGTAGGAGAAAACAGAGTGAAACCTAAAAATTAAAACTCTTACTGCCAACGAACTGTTTAACCTAGAAGAATGAAATTTGGTGAGCCAAGTGGGATTAGGGTACTGATCACTACCTGAAAGTGTCCTCAAGATTGGGTGAAAAAATGTGTGCTGAGATTTCAGGAAACTCGTAGTTTTTTGGAAGCTTGGCAACCGCTTTCCATGAAAGTGATTTGCGCCAGCCTCTGCTTAGAGCTACATCAATAGGAAACAAACCATAGAGATAGAACTTGGAACTACTTTATTGTGTCAAGTTTCAAAGAGCTAGCACAAGCCGTATTTGATTTAGAGTAACAACTACATGTATCCATATAGGAGAAAACAGAAAGAAACCTAAAAATTTAAACTGTTACTGCCAACGAACGGTTTAACCTAGAAGAACGAAATTTGGTGAACCAAGTGGGATTAGGGTACTGATCATTACCTGATAGTGTCAGCCAGATTGGGTGAAAAAATGTGTGCTGAGATTTCAGGAAACTCGTAGTTTTTTGGAAGCTTGGCAACCCCTTTTCATTAAAGTGATTTGCGTCAGTCTCTGCTTAGGGCTACATCAATAGGAAAAAAACCATAGAGATAGAACTTGGAACTACTTTATTGTGTCAAGTTTCAAAGAGCTAGCACAAACCGTGTTTGATTTAGAGTTCCACTACATGTATCCATATAGGAGAAAGCAGAGTGAAACCTAAAAATTAAAACTGTTACTGCCAACAAACCATTTAACCTAGAAGAACGAAATTTGGTGAGCCAAGTGGGACTGGGGTACTGATCATTACCTGAACGTGTCATCAAGACTGGGTGAAAAAATGTGTGCTGAGATTTCAGGAAACTCGTAGTTTTTTGGAAGCTTCGCAACCCCTTTCCATGAAAGTGATTTGCCCTGGTCTCTGCTTAGGGCTACGTCAATAGGAAACAAACCATAGAGATAGAACTTGGAACTACTTTATTGTTTCAAGTTTCAAAGAGCTAGCACAAACCGTGTTTGATTTAGAGTTCCAACTACATGTATCCATATAGGAGAAAACAGAGTGAAACCTAAAAATTAAAACTGTTACTGCCAACAAACCGTTTAACCTAGAAGAACGAAATTTGGTGAGCCAAGTGGGACTGGGGTACTGATCATTACATGAAAGTGTCATCCAGATTGGGTGAAAAAATGTGTGCTGAGATTTCAGGAAACTCGTAGTTTTTTGGAAGCTTGGCAACCCCTTTCCATGAAAGTGATTTGCGCCAGTCTCTGCTTAGGGCTACATCAATAGGAAACAAACCATAGAGATAGAACTTGGAACTGCTTTATTGTGTCAAGTTTCAACGAGCTAGCACAAACCGTGTTTGATTTAGAGTTCCAACTACATGTCCGTATAGGAGAAAACAGAGTGAAATCTAAAAATTAAAACTTTACTGCCAACGAACGGTATAACGTAGAAGAACGAAATTTGGTGAGACAAGTGGGATTGGGTTACTGATCATTACCTGAAAGTGTCATCAAGATTGGGTGAAAAAATGTGTGCTGAGATTTCAGGAAACTCGTAGTTTTTTGGAAGCTTGGCAACCCCTTTCCATGAAAGTGATTTGTGCCGGTCTCTGCTTAGGGCTACATCAATAGAAAACAAACCATAGAGATACAACTTGGAACTATTTTATTGTGTCAAGTTTCAAAGAGCTAGCGCAAACCGTGTTTGATTTAGAGTTCCAACTACATGTATCCATATAGGAGAAAAGAGAGTGAAACCTAAAAATTAAAATGGTTACTGCCAACGAACTGTTTAACCTAGAATAATGAAATTTGGTGAGCCAAGTGGGATTGGGGTACTGATCACTACCTGAAAGTGTCATCAAGATTTTGTGAAAAAATATGTGCTGAGATTTCAGGAAACTCGTAGATTTTTGGAAGCTTGGCAACCCCTTTCCATGAAAGTGATTTGGGCCAGCCTCTGCTTAGGGCTACATCAATAGGAAACAAACCATAGAGAAAGAACTTGGAACTACTTTATTGTGTCAAGTTTCAAAGAGCTAGCACAAACCGTGTTTGATTTAGAGTACCAACTACATGTATCCATATAGGAGAAAACAGAGTGAAACCTAAAAATGTAAACTGTTACTGCCAACGAACGGTTTAACCTAGAAGAACGAAATTTGGTGAGCCAAGTGGGATTGGGGTACTGATCATTACCTGATAGTGTCATCCACTTTGGGTGAAAAAATGTGTGCTGAGATTTCAGGAAACTCGTAGTTTTTTGGAAGCTTGGCAACCCCTTTCCATGAAAGTGATTTGCGCCAGCCTCTGCTTAGGGCTACATCAATAGGAAACAAACCATAGAGAAAGAACTTGGAACTACTTTATTGTGTCAAGTTTCAAAGAGCTAGCACAAACCGTGTATGATTTAGAGTTCCAAATACATGTATCCATATAGGAGAAAACAGAGTGAAACCTAAATATTCAAACTGTTACTGCCAACAAACCGTTCAACCTAGAAGAACGAAATTTGGTGAGCCAAGTGGGATTGGGGTACTGATCATTTCCTGAAAGTGTCATCAAGATTGGGTGAAAAAATGTGTGCTGAGATTTCAGGAAACTCGTAGTTTTTGGAAGCTTGGCAACCCCTTTCCATGAAAGTGATTTGCGCCAGTCTCTGCTTAGGGCTACATCAATAGGAAACAAACCATAGAGATAGAACTTGCAACTACTTTATTGTGTCAAGTTTCAAAGAGCTAGCACAAAACGTGTTTGATTTAGAGTTCCAACTACATGTATCCATATATGAGAAAACAGAGCAAAACCTAAAAATTAAAACTGTTACTGCCAACGAACGGTTTAACCTAGAAGAACGAAATTTGGTGAGCCAAGTGGGACTGGGGTACTGATCATTACCTGAACGTGTCATCAAGACTGGGTGAAAAAATGTGTGCTGAGATTTCAGGAAACTCGTAGTTTTTTTGAAGCTTCGCAACCCCTTTCCATGAAAGTGATTTGCGTCAGTCTGTGCTTAGGGCTACATCAATAGGAAACAAACCATAGAGATAGAACTTGGAACTACTTTATTGTTTCAAGTTTCAAAGAGCTAGCACAAACCGTGTTTGATTTAGAGTTCCAACTACATGTATCCATATAGGAGAAAACAGAGTGAAACCTAAAAATTAAAACTGTTACTGCCAACAAACCGTTTAACCTAGAAGAACGAAATTTGGTGAGCCAAGTGGGACTGGGGTACTGATCATTACATGAAAGTGTCATCCAGATTGGGTGAAAAAATGTGTGCTGAGATTTCAGGAAACTCGTAGTTTTTTGGAAGCTTGGCAACCACTTTCCATGAAAGTGATTTGCGCCAGTCTCTGCTTAGGGCTACATCAATAGGAAACAAACCATAGAGATAGAACTTGGAACTGCTTTATTGTGTCAAGTTTCAACGAGCTAGCACAAACCGTGTTTGATTTAGAGTTCCAAATACATGTCCGTATAGGAGAAAACAGAGTGAAATCTAAAAATTAAAACTTTACTGCCAACGAACGGTATAACGTAGAAGAACGAAATTTGGTGAGACAAGTGGGATTGGGGTACTGATCATTACCTGAAAGTGTCATCAAGATTGGGTGAAAAAATGTGTGCTGAGATTTCAGGAAACTCGTAGTTTTTTGGAAGCTTGGCAACCCCTTTCCATGAAAGTGATTTGTGCCGGTCTCTGCTTAGGGCTACATCAATAGAAAACAAACCATAGAGATACAACTTGGAACTATTTTATTGTGTCAAGTTTCAAAGAGCTAGCGCAAACCGTGTTTGATTTAGAGTTCCAACTACATGTATCCATATAGGAGAAAACAGAGTGAAACCTAAAAATTAAAACGGTTACTGCCAACGAACTGTTTAACCTAGAATAATGAAATTTGGTGAGACAAGTGGGATTGGGGTACTGATCATTACCTGAAAGTGTCATCAAGATTGGGTGAAAAAATGTGTGCTGAGATTTCAGGAAACTCGTAGATTTTTGGAAGCTTGGCAACCCCTTTCCATGAAAGTGATTTGCGCCAGCCTCTGCTTAGGGCTACATCAATAGGAAACAAACCATAGAGATAGAACTTGGACCTACTTTATTGTGTCATGTTTCAACGAGATAGCACAAACCGTGTTTGATTTAGAGTTCTCACTACTTGTCCATATAGGAGAAAACAGAGTGAAACCTAAAAATTAAAACTGTTACTGCCAACGAATTGTTTAGCGTAGAAGAATGAAATTTGGTGAGCCTAGTGGGATTGGGGTACTGATCATTACCTGAAAGTTTCGTCAAGACTGGGTGAAAAAATGTGTGCTGAGATTTCAGGAAACTCGTAGTTTTTTGGAAGCTTGGCAACCCCTTTCCATGAAAGTGATTTGTGCCGGTCTCTGCTTAGGGCTACATCAATAGGAAACAAACCATAGAGATAGAACTTGGAACTACTATATTGTGTCAAGTTTCAAATAGCTAGCACAAACCAAGTTTTATTTAGAGTTCCAACTACATGTAACCATATAGGAGAAAACAGAGTGAAACCTAAAAATTAAAACTGTTACTGCCAACAAACCGTTTAACCTAGAAGAACGAAATTTGGTGAGCCAAGTGGGACTGGGGTACTGATCATTACCTGAAAGTGTCATCAAGATTGGGTGAAAAAATGTCTGCTGAGATTTCAGGAAACTCATAGATTTTTGGAAGCTTAGCAACCGCTTTCCATGAAAGTGATTTGCGCCAGTCTCTGCTTAGGGCTACATCAATAGGAAGCAAACCATAGAGATAGAACTTGGAACTACTTTATTGTGTCAAGTTTAAAAGAGCTAGCACAAACCGTGTTTGATTTAGAGTTCCAACTACGTATCCATATAGGAGAAAACACAATGAAACCTAAAAATTAAAACTGTTACTGCCAATGAATGGTTTAAACTAGAAGAACGAAATTTGGTGAGCCAAGTGGGACTGGGGTACTGATCATTACCTGAATGTGTCATCAAGATTGGGTGAAAAAATGTGTGCTGAGATTTCAGGAAACTCATAGTTTTTTGGAAGCTTGGCAACCCCTTTCCATGAAAGAGATTTGTGCCAGTCTCTGCTTAGGGCTACATCAGTAGGAAACACACCATAGAGAGAGAACTTGGAACTACTTTTTGTGTCAAGTTTCAAAGAGCTAGCACAAACCGTGTTTGATTTAGAGTTCCAACTACATGTATCCATATAGGAGAAAACAGAGTGAAACCTAAATATTAAAACTGTTACTGCCAAGGACGGTTTAACCTAGAAGAAGGACATTTGGTGAGCCAAGTGGGATTGGGGTACTGATCATTACCTGAAAGTGTCATCAACACTGGGTGAAAAAATGTGTGCTGGGATTTCAGGAAACTCGTAGTTTTTTGTCAGCCTGGCAACGCCTTTCCATGAAAGTGATTTGCGCCAGTCTCTGCATAGGGCTACATCAATAGGAAACAAACCATAGTGATAGAACTTGGAACTACTTTATTGTGTCAAGTTTCAAAGAGCTAGCACAAGCCGTATTTGATTTAGAGTACCAACTACATGTATCCATATAGGAGAAAACAGAGTGAAACCTAAAAATTAAAACTCTTACTGCCAACGAACTGTTTAACCTAGAAGAATGAAATTTGGTGAGCCAAGTGGGATTAGGGTACTGATCACTACCTGAAAGTGTCCTCAAGATTGGGTGAAAAAATGTGTGCTGAGATTTCAGGAAACTCGTAGTTTTTTGGAAGCTTGGCAACCGCTTTCCATGAAAGTGATTTGCGCCAGCCTCTGCTTAGAGCTACATCAATAGGAAACAAACCATAGAGATAGAACTTGGAACTACTTTATTGTGTCAAGTTTCAAAGAGCTAGCACAAGCCGTATTTGATTTAGAGTACCAACTACATGTATCCATATAGGAGAAAACAGAAAGAAACCTAAAAATTTAAACTGTTACTGCCAACGAACGGTTTAACCTAGAAGAACGAAATTTGGTGAACCAAGTGGGATTAGGGTACTGATCATTACCTGATAGTGTCATCCAGATTGGGTGAAAAAATGTGTGATGAGATTTCAGGAAACTCGTAGTTTTTTGGAAGCTTGGCAACCCCTTTTCATTAAAGTGATTTGCGTCAGTCTGTGCTTAGGGCTACATCAATAGGAAACAAACCATAGAGATAGAACTTGGAACTACTTTATTGTGTCAAGTTTCAAAGAGCTAGCACAAACCGTGTTTGATTTAGAGTTCCACTACATGTATCCATATAGGAGAAAGCAGAGTGAAACCTAAAAATTAAAACTGTTACTGCCAACGAACCGTTTAACCTAGAAGAACGAAATTTGGTGAGCCAAGTGGGACTGGGGTACTGATCATTACATGAAAGTGTCATCCAGATTGGGTGAAAAAATGTGTGCTGAGATTTCAGGAAACTCGTAGTTTTTTGGAAGCTTGGCAACCACTTTCCATGAAAGTGATTTGCGCCAGTCTCTGCTTAGGGCTACATCAATAGGAAACAAACCATAGAGATAGAACTTGGAACTGCTTTATTGTGTCAAGTTTCAACGAGCTAGCACAAACCGTGTTTGATTTAGAGTTCCAAATACATGTCCGTATAGGAGAAAACAGAGTGAAATCTAAAAATTAAAACTTTACTGCCAACGAACGGTATAACGTAGAAGAACGAAATTTGGTGAGACAAGTGGGATTGGGGTACTGATCATTACCTGAAAGTGTCATCAAGATTGGGTGAAAAAATGTGTGCTGAGATTTCAGGAAACTCGTAGTTTTTTGGAAGCTTGGCAACCCCTTTCCATGAAAGTGATTTGTGCCGGTCTCTGCTTAGGGCTACATCAATAGAAAACAAACCATAGAGATACAACTTGGAACTATTTTATTGTGTCAAGTTTCAAAGAGCTAGCGCAAACCGTGTTTGATTTAGAGTTCCAACTACATGTATCCATATAGGAGAAAACAGAGTGAAACCTAAAAATTAAAACGGTTACTGCCAACGAACTGTTTAACCTAGAATAATGAAATTTGGTGAGACAAGTGGGATTGGGGTACTGATCATTACCTGAAAGTGTCATCAAGATTGGGTGAAAAAATGTGTGCTGAGATTTCAGGAAACTCGTAGATTTTTGGAAGCTTGGCAACCCCTTTCCATGAAAGTGATTTGCGCCAGCCTCTGCTTAGGGCTACATCAATAGGAAACAAACCATAGAGATAGAACTTGGACCTACTTTATTGTGTCATGTTTCAACGAGATAGCACAAACCGTGTTTGATTTAGAGTTTTCACTACTTGTCCATATAGGAGAAAACAGAGTGAAACCTAAAAATTAAAACTGTTACTGCCAACGAATTGTTTAGCGTAGAAGAATGAAATTTGGTGAGCCTAGTGGGATTGGGGTACTGATCATTACCTGAAAGTTTCGTCAAGACTGGGTGAAAAAATGTGTGCTGAGATTTCAGGAAACTCGTAGTTTTTTGGAAGCTTGGCAACCCCTTTCCATGAAAGTGATTTGTGCCGGTCTCTGCTTAGGGCTACATCAATAGGAAACAAACCATAGAGATAGAACTTGGAACTACTATATTGTGTCAAGTTTCAAATAGCTAGCACAAACCAAGTTTTATTTAGAGTTCCAACTACATGTAACCATATAGGAGAAAACAGAGTGAAACCTAAAAATTAAAACTGTTACTGCCAACAAACCGTTTAACCTAGAAGAACGAAATTTGGTGAGCCAAGTGGGACTGGGGTACTGATCATTACCTGAAAGTGTCATCAAGATTGGGTGAAAAAATGTCTGCTGAGATTTCAGGAAACTCATAGATTTTTGGAAGCTTAGCAACCGCTTTCCATGAAAGTGATTTGCGCCAGTCTCTGCTTAGGGCTACATCAATAGGAAGCAAACCATAGAGATAGAACTTGGAACTACTTTATTGTGTCAAGTTTAAAAGAGCTAGCACAAACCGTGTTTGATTTAGAGTTCCAACTACGTATCCATATAGGAGAAAACACAATGAAACCTAAAAATTAAAACTGTTACTGCCAATGAATGGTTTAAACTAGAAGAACGAAATTTGGTGAGCCAAGTGGGACTGGGGTACTGATCATTACCTGAATGTGTCATCAAGATTGGGTGAAAAAATGTGTGCTGAGATTTCAGGAAACTCATAGTTTTTTGGAAGCTTGGCAAACCCTTTCCATGAAAGAGATTTGTGCCAGTCTCTGCTTAGGGCTACATCAGTAGGAAACACACCATAGAGAGAGAACTTGGAACTACTTTTTGTGTCAAGTTTCAAAGAGCTAGCACAAACCGTGTTTGATTTAGAGTTCCAACTACATGTATCCATATAGGAGAAAACAGAGTGAAACCTAAATATTAAAACTGTTACTGCCAAGGACGGTTTAACCTAGAAGAAGGACATTTGGTGAGCCAAGTGGGATTGGGGTACTGATCATTACCTGAAAGTGTCATCAACACTGGGTGAAAAAATGTGTGCTGGGATTTCAGGAAACTCGTAGTTTTTTGTCAGCCTGGCAACGCCTTTCCATGAAAGTGATTTGCGCCAGTCTCTGCATAGGGCTACATCAATAGGAAACAAACCATAGAGAAAGAACTTGGAACTACTTTATTGTGTCAAGTTTCAAAGAGCTAGCACAAGCCGTATTTGATTTAGAGTACCAACTACATGTATCCATATAGGAGAAAACAGAGTGAAACCTAAAAATTAAAACTCTTACTGCCAACGAACTGTTTAACCTAGAAGAATGAAATTTGGTGAGCCAAGTGGGATTAGGGTACTGATCACTACCTGAAAGTGTCCTCAAGATTGGGTGAAAAAATGTGTGCTGAGATTTCAGGAAACTCGTAGTTTTTTGGAAGCTTGGCAACCGCTTTCCATGAAAGTGATTTGCGCCAGCCTCTGCTTAGAGCTACATCAATAGGAAACAAACCATAGAGATAGAACTTGGAACTACTTTATTGTGTCAAGTTTCAAAGAGCTAGCACAAGCCGTATTTGATTTAGAGTACCAACTACATGTATCCATATAGGAGAAAACAGAAAGAAACCTAAAAATTTAAACTGTTACTGCCAACGAACGGTTTAACCTAGAAGAACGAAATTTGGTGAACCAAGTGGGATTAGGGTACTGATCATGACCTGATAGTGTCATCCAGATTGGGTGAAAAAATGTGTGCTGAGATTTCAGGAAACTCGTAGTTTTTTGGAAGCTTGGCAACCCCTTTTCATTAAAGTGATTTGCGTCAGTCTCTGCTTAGGGCTACATCAATAGGAAACAAACCATAGAGATAGAACTTGGAACTACTTTATTGTGTCAAGTTTCAAAGAGCTAGCACAAACCGTGTTTGATTTAGAGTTCCACTACATGTATCCATATAGGAGAAAGCAGAGTGAAACCTAAAAATTAAAACTGTTACTGCCAACGAACGGTTTAAACTAGAAGAACCAAATTTGGTGAGCCAAGTGGGACTGGGGCACTGATCATTACCTGAACATGTCATCAAGACTGGGTGAAAAAATGTGTGATGAGATTTCAGGAAACTCGTAGTTTTTTGAAGCTTCGCAACCCCTTTCCATGAAAGTGATTTGCGCCGGTCTCTGCTTAGGGCTACATCAATAGGAAACAAACCATAGAGATAGAACTTGGAACTACTTTATTGTGTCAAGTTTCAAAGAGCTAGCACAAACCGTGTTTGATTTAGAGTTCCAACTACATGTATCCATATATGAGAAAACAGAGTGAAACTTAAAATTAAAACTGTTACTGCCAACAAACCATTTAACCTAGAAGAACGAAATTTGGTGAGCCAAGTGGGACTGGGGTACTGATCATTACCTGAACGTGTCATCAAGACTGGGTGAAAAAATGTGTGCTGAGATTTCAGGAAACTCGTAGTTTTTTGGAAGCTTCGCAACCCCTTTCCATGAAAGTGATTTGCCCTGGTCTCTGCTTAGGGCTACGTCAATAGGAAACAAACCATAGAGATAGAACTTGGAACTACTTTATTGTTTCAAGTTTCAAAGAGCTAGCACAAACCGTGTTCGATTTAGAGTTCCAACTACATGTATCCATATAGGAGAAAACAGAGTGAAACCTAAAAATTAAAACTGTTACTGCCAACGAACCGTTTAACCTAGAAGAACGAAATTTGGTGAGCCAAGTGGGACTGGGGTACTGATCATTACATGAAAGTGTCATCCAGATTGGGTGAAAAAATGTGTGCTGAGATTTCAGGAAACTCGTAGTTTTTTGGAAGCTTGGCAACCCCTTTCCATGAAAGTGATTTGCGCCAGTCTCTGCTTAGGGCTACATCAATAGGAAACAAACCATAGAGATAGAACTTGGAACTGCTTTATTGTGTCAAGTTTCAACGAGCTAGCACAAACCGTGTTTGATTTAGAGTTCCAACTACATGTCCGTATAGGAGAAAACAGAGTGAAATCTAAAAATTAAAACTTTACTGCCAACGAACGGTATAACGTAGAAGAACGAAATTTGGTGAGACAAGTGGGATTGGGGTACTGATCATTACCTGAAAGTGTCATCAAGATTGGGTGGAAAAATGTGTGCTGAGATTTCAGGAAACTCGTAGTTTTTTGGAAGCTTGGCAACCCCTTTCCATGAAAGTGATTTGTGCCGGTCTCTGCTTAGGGCTACATCAATAGAAAACAAACCATAGAGATACAACTTGGAACTATTTTATTGTGTCAAGTTTCAAAGAGCTAGCGCAAACCGTGTTTGATTTAGAGTTCCAACTACATGTATCCATATAGGAGAAAACAGAGTGAAACCTAAAAATTAAAATGGTTACTGCCAACGAACTGTTTAACCTAGAATAATGAAATTTGGTGAGCCAAGTGGGATTGGGGTACTGATCACTACCTGAAAGTGTCATCAAGATTGTGTGAAAAAATATGTGCTGAGATTTCAGGAAACTAGTAGATTTTTGGAAGCTTGGCAACCCCTTTCCATGAAAGTGATTTGCGCCAGCCTCTGCTTAGGGCTACATCAATAGGAAACAAACCATAGAGAAAGAACTTGGAACTACTTTATTGTGTCAAGTTTCAAAGAGCTAGCACAAACCGTGTTTGATTTAGAGTAGCAACTACATGTATCCATATAGGAGAAAACAGAGTGAAACCTAAAAATGTAAACTGTTACTGCCAACGAACGGTTTAACCTAGAAGAACGAAATTTGGTGAGCCAAGTGGGATTGGGGTACTGATCATTACCTGATAGTGTCATCCACTTTGGGTGAAAAAATGTGTGCTGAGATTTCAGGAAACTCGTAGTTTTTTGGAAGCTTGGCAACCCCTTTCCATGAAAGTGATTTTCGCCAGTCTCTACTTAGGGCTACATCAATAGGAAACAAACCATAGAGATAGAACTTGGACCTACTTTATTGTGTCATGTTTCAACGAGATAGCACAAACCGTGTTTGATTTAGAGTTCCCACTACTTGTCCATATAGGAGAAAAGAGAGTGAAACCTAAAAATTAAAACTGTTACTGCCAACGAATTGTTTAGCGTAGAAGAATGAAATTTGGTGAGCCTAGTGGGATTGGGGTACTGATCATTACCTGAAAGTGTCGTCAAGACTGGGTGAAAAAATGTGTGCTGAGATTTCAGGAAACTCGTAGTTTTTTGGAAGCTTGGCAACCCCTTTCCATGAAAGTGATTTGTGCCAGTCTCTGCTTAGGGCTACATCAATAGGAAACAAACCATAGAGATAGAACTTGGAACTACTTTATTATGTCAAGTTTCAAATAGCTAGCACAAACCAAGTTTTATTTAGAGTTCCAACTACATGTAACCATATAGGAGAAAACAGAGTGAAAACTAAAAATTAAAACTGTTACTGCCAACAAACGGTTTAACCTAGAAGAATGAAATTTGGTGAGCCAAGTGGGACTGGGGTACTGATCATTACCTGAAAGTGTCATCAAGACTGGGTGAAAAAATGTCTGCTGAGATTTCAGGAAACTCATAGATTTTTGGAAGCTTAGCAACCGCTTTCCTTGAAAGTGATTTGCGCCAGTCTCTGCTTAGGACTACATCAATAGGAAGCAAACCATAGAGATAGAACTTGGAACTACTTTATTGTGTCAAGTTTCAAAGAGCTAGCACAAACCGTGTTTCATTTAGAGTTCCAACTACGTATCCATATAGGAGAAAACACAGTGAAACCTAAAAATTAAAACTGTTACTGCCAATGAACGGTTTAAACTAGAAGAACGAAATTTGGTGAGCCAAGTGGGACTTGTGTACTGATCATTACATGAATGTGTCATCAAGATTGGGTGAAAAAATGTGTGCTGAGATTTCAGGAAACTCGTAGTTTTTTGGAAGCTTGGCAACCCCTTTCCATGAAAGAGATTTGTGCCAGTCTCTGCTTAGGGCTACATCAGTAGGAAACACACCATAGAGAGTGAACTTGGAACTACTTTTTGTGTCAAGTTTCAAAGAGCTAGCACAAACCGTGATTGATTTAGAGTTCCAACTACATGTATCCATATAGGAGAAAACAGAGTGAAACCTAAATATTAAAACTGTTACTGCCAAGGACGGTTTAACCTAGAAGAAGGACATTTGGTGAGCCAAGTGGGATTGGGGTACTGATCATTACCTGAAAGTGTCATCAAGACTGGGTGAAAAAATGTGTGCTGAGATTTCAGGAAACTCGTAGTTTTTTGGAAGCCTGGCAACCCTTTTCCTTGAAAATGATTTGTGCCAGTCTCTGCTTAGGGCTACATCAATAGGAAACACACCATAGAGATAGAACTTGGAACTACTTTATTGTGTCAAGTTTCAAAGAGCTAGCACAAACCGTGTTTGATTTAGAGTTCCAACTACATGTATCCATATAGGAGAAAACAGAGTGAACCCTAAAAATTAAATCTGTTACTGCCAAGGACGGTTTAACCAAGAAGAAGGACATTTGGTGAGCCAAGTGGGATTGGGGTACCGATCAGTACCTTAAAGTGTTATCAAGACTGGGTGAAAAAATGTGTGCTGAGATTTCAGGAAACTCGTAGTTTTTTGGAAGCCTGGCAACGCTTTTCCATGAAAGTGATTTGCGCCAGTCTCTGCTTAGGGCTACATCAATAGAAAACAAACCATAGAGAGAGAACTTAGAACTACTTTATTGTGTCAAGTTTCAAATACCTAGCACAAACCGTGTTTGATATAGAGTTCCAACTTCATGTATCCATATAGGAGAAAACAGAGTGAAACCTAAAAATTAAAACTGTTACTGCTAGCAGACGATTCAACGTAGAAGAACGAAATTTGGTGAGCCAAGTGGGACTGGGGTACTGATCATTACCTGAAAGTGTCATCAAGATTGGGTGAAAAAATGTGTGCTGAGATTTCAGGAATCTCGTAGTTTTTTGGAAGCTTGGCAACCGCATTCCATGAAAGTGGTTTGCGCCAACCTCTGATTAGGGCTACATCAATAGGAAACAAAGCATAGAGATAGAACTTAAACTACTTTATTGTGTCAAGTTTCAAAGGGCTAGCACAAACCGTGTTTGATTAAGAGTTCCAACTACATGTATACATATAGGAGAAAACAGAGTGAAAACTAAAAATTAAAACTGTTACTTCCAACGAACGGTTTAACCTAGAAGACCGAAATTTGGTGAGCCAAGTGGGATTAAGGTACTGATCATTACCTGAAAGTGTCATCCAGATTCTGTGAAAAAATGTGTGCTGAGATTTCAGGAAACTCGTAGTTTTTTGGAAGCTTGGCAACCCCTTTCCATGTAAGTGATTTGCGCCAGTCTCTGCTTAGGGCTACATCAATAGGAAACAAACCATAGAGATAGAACTTGGAACTACTTTATTGTGTCAAGTTTCAAAGAGCTAGCACAATCCGTGTTTGATTTAGAGTTCCAACTACATGTATCCATATAGAAAAAAACAGAGTGAAACCTAAAAATTAAAACTGTTACTGAAAACGAACGGTTGAACCTAGAAGAACGAAAATGGTGAGCCATGTGGAATTGGGGTACTGATCATTACCTGAAAGTGTCATCAAGACTGGGTGAAAAAATGTGTGCTGAGATTTCAGGAAACTCGTAGTTTTTTGGAAGCTTGGCAACCCCTTTCCATTAAAGTGATTTGCGCCAGACTCTGCTTAGGGCTACATCAATAGGAAACAAACCATAGAGATAGAACTTGGAACTACTTTATTGTGTCAAGTTTCCAAGAGCTAGCACAAACCGTGTTTGATTTGGAGTTCCAACTACATGTATCTATATAGGAGAAAACAGAGTGAAACCTAAAAATTAAAACTGTTACTGCCAACGAACGATTTAACATAGAAGAACGAAATTTGGTGAGACAAGTGGGATTGGGGTACTAATCATTACCTGAATGTGTCATCAAGACTGGGTGAAACAATGTGTGCTGAGATTTCAGGAAACTCGTGGTTTTTTGGAAGCTTGGCAACCCCTTTCCAATAAAGTGATTTGCGCCAGTCTCTGCTTAGGGCTATATCAATAGGAAACAAACCATAGTGATAGAACTTGGACCTACTTTATTGTGTCATGTTTCAACGAGATAGCACAAACCGTGTTTGATTTAGAGTTCCCACTACTTGTCCATATAGGAGAAAACAGAGTGAAACCTAAAAATTAAAACTGTTACTGCCAACGAACGGTTTAACATAGAAGAACGAAATTTGGTGAGCCAAGTAAGATTGGGGTACTGATCATTACCTGAATGTGTCATCAAGATTGGGTGAAAAAATGTGTTCTGAGATTTCAGGAAACTCCTGGTTTTTTGGAAGCTTGGCAACCCCTTTTCATGAAAGTGATTTGCGCCAGTCTCTGCTTAGGGCTACATCCATAGGAAACAAACCATAGGGATGGAACTTGGAACTACTATATTGTGTCAAGTTTCAAAGAGCTAGCACAAACCGTGTTTGATT
This sequence comes from Spermophilus citellus, assembly GCF_964194105.1. Classification (NCBI taxonomy): domain Eukaryota; kingdom Metazoa; phylum Chordata; class Mammalia; order Rodentia; family Sciuridae; genus Spermophilus; species Spermophilus citellus. The sequence continues at coordinate 18,480,125 of NC_138196.1, read as the reverse complement.
TAGAGTTCCAACTACATGTATCCATATAGGAGAAAACAGAGTGAAACCTAAAAATTAAAACTGTTACTGCCAACGAACGGTTTAAACTAGAAGAACGAAATTTGGTGAGCCAAGTGGGATTGGGGTACTGATCATTACCTGAAAGTGTCATCAAGATTGGGTGAAAAAATGTGTGCTGAGATTTCATGAAACTCGGAGATTTTTGGAAGCTTGGCAACCCCTTTCCATGAAAGTTATATGCGCCGGTCTCTGTTTACGGCTACATCAATAGGAAACAAACCATAGAGATAGAAGTTGGAACTACATTATTGAGTCAAGTTTCCAAGAGCTAGCACAAACCGTGTTTGATTTAGAGTTCCAAATACATGTATCCATATAGGAGAAAACAGAGTGAAACTTAAAAATTAAAACTACTACTGCCAACGAACGGTTGAACCTAGAAGAACGAAATTTGGTGAGCCAAGTGGGAATGGCGTACTGATCATTACCTGAAAGTGTCATCAAGATTGGGCGAAAAAATGTTTGCTTAGATTTCAGGAAACTCGTAGATTTTTGGAAGCTTGGCAACCCCTTTCCATGAAATTGATTTGCGCCAATCTCTGCTTAGGGCTACATCAATAGGAAACAAACCATAGAGATAGAACTTGGAACTACTTTATTGTGTCAAGTTTCAAAGAGCTAGCACAAACCGTGTTTGATTTAGAGTTATAACTACATATATCCATATAGGAGAAAACAGTGTGAAACCTAAAAATTAAAACTGTTACTACCAACGAACGGTTTAACCTAGAAGAACGAAATTTGGTGAGCCAAGTGGGATTGGGGTACTGATCATTACCTGATAGTGTCATCAAGACTGGGTGAAAAAATGTGTGCTGAGATTACAGGAAACTCAGTTTTTTGGTCGCTTGGCAACCCCTTTCCTTAAAGTGATTTGCGCCAGTCTCTGCTTAGGGCTACATCAATAGGAAACAAATCATAGAGATAGAACTTGGAACTACATTATTGTGTCAAGTTTCAAAGAGCTAGCATAAACCGTGTTTGATTAAGAGTTCCAATTACTTGTATCCATATAGGAGAAAACAGAGTGAAACGTAAAAATTAAAACTGTTACTGCAAACTAACGGTTTAACCTAGAATAATGAAATTGGAGAACCAAGTGGGATTGGGTTATCATCATTACCTGAAAGTGTCATCAAGATTTCGTGAAAAAATGTGTGCTGAGATTTCAGGAAACACGTAGTATTTTGGATGCTTGGCAACCCCTTTCAATGAAAGTGATTGGCGCTATCTCTGCTTAGGGCTACATCAATAGGAAACAATCCATAGAGATAGAACTTCTAACTACTTTATTGTGTCAAGTTTCTAAGAGCAAGCACAAACCGTGTTTCATTTAGAGTTCCAACTACATATATCCATATAGGAGAAAAGAGAGTGAAACCTAAGAATTAAAACTGTTACTGCCATCGAGCGGTTTAACCTAGAGGAACGAAATTTGGTGAGCCAAGTGGGATTAGGGTACTGATCATTACCTGAAAGTGTCATCAAGACTGGGTGAAAAAATGTGTGCTGGGATTTCAGGAAATTCGTTGTTTTTTGGAAGCTTGGCAACCCCTTTCCATGAAAGTGACTTGCGCTGGTCTCTTCTTAGGGCTATATCAATCGGAAACAAACCATAGAGATACAACGTGGAACTATTTATTGTGTCAAGTTTCAAAGAGCTAGCACAAACGGTGTTTGATTTAGCGTTCCAACTACATGTATCCATACAGGAGAAAAAAGAGTGAAACCTAAGGATTTAAACTGTTACTGCCAACAAACGGTTTAACCTAGAAGAAAGAAATATGGTGAGCCAAGTGGGATTGTGGTTCTGATCATGACCTGAAAGTGTCATCAAGTTTGGGTGAAAAAATCTGTGCTGAGATTTCAGGAAACTCGTAGTTTTTTGGAAGCTCTGCAACCCCTTTCCATGAAAGTGATTTCCGCAGTTCACTTCTTAGGGCTACATCAATAGGGAACAAATCATAGAGATAGATCTTGGAACTACTTTATTGTGTCAAGATTCAAAGAGCTAGCACAAACCGTGTTTGATTTAGAGTTCCAACAACATGTATCCATATAGGAGAAAACAGAGTGAAACCTAAAAATTAAAACTGTTACTGCCAACGAATGATTTAACCTAGAAGAACGAATTTTGGTGAGCCAAGTGAAATTGGGGTACTGATCATTACCTGAAAGTGTCATCAAGATTGGGTGAAAAAATGTGTGCTGAGATTTCAGGAAACTCGTAGTTCTTTGGAAGCTTGGCAACCGCTTTCCATGAAAGTGATTTGCGCCAGTCTCTTCTTAGGGCTACATTAATAGGAAACAAACCATAGAGATAGAACTTGGAACTACTTTCTTGTGTCAAGTTTCAAAGAGCTAGCACAAACCGTGTTTGATTTAGAGTTCCAACTACATGTATCCATATAGGAGAAAACAGAGTGAAACCTAAATATTTAAACTATTTACTGCCAACGAACGGTTTAACCTAGAAGAACGAAATTTGGTGAGCCAAGTGGGATTGGGGTACTGATCATTACCTGAAAGTGTCATCAAGATTGGTTGAAAAAATGTGAGCTGAGATTTCAGGAAACTCGTAGTTTTTTGGAAGCTTGGCAATCCCTTTCCATGAAAGTGATTTGCGCCGGTCTCTTCTTAGGGCTACATCAATAGGAAACAAACCATACAGATAGAACTTGGAACTACTTTATTGTGTCAAGTTTCATAGAGCTAGCACAAACCGTGATTGATTTAGCGTTCCAACTACATGTATCCATACAGGAGAAAAAATATTGAAACCTAAGAATTTAAACTATTACTGCCAACGAACAGTTTAACCTAGAAGAAAGAAATATGGTGAGCCAAGTGGGAATGTGGTTCTGATCATGACCCGAAAGTGTCATCAAGTTTGGGTGAAAAAATGTGTGCTGAGATTTCAGGAAACTCGTAGTTTTTTTGAAGCTTGGCAACCCCTTTCCATGAAAGTGTTTTGCGCCAGTCTCTGCTTAGGGCTACATCAATAGGAAACAAACCATAGAGATGAAACTTGGAACTACTTTATTGTGTCAAATTTCAAAGAGCTAGCACAAACCGTGTTTGATTTAGAGTTCCAACTACATGTATCCATATAGCAGAAAACAGAGTGAAACCAAAAAATTTAAACTGTTAATGCCAACGAACGGTATAACCCAGAAGAACGAATTTTGGTGAGCCAAGTGGGATTGGGGTACAGATCATTACCTGAAAGTGTCATCAAGATTGGGTGAAAAAATATGTGCTGAGATTTCAGGAAACTTTTTGTTTTTTGGAAGCTTGGCAACCCCTTTTCATGAAAGTGATTTGCGCCTGTCTCTTCTTAAGATTACATCAATAGGAAACAAATCATAGAGATAGAACATGGAACTACTTTATTGTGTCAAGTTTCAAAGAGCTTGCAAAAACCATGTTTGATTTAGAGTTCCAACTACATGTATCCATATAGGAGAAAACAGACTGTAACCTAAATATTAAAACTGTTACTGCCAACGAACTGTTTAACCTAGAAGAACGAAATTTGGTGAGCCAAGTGGGACTGGGGTCCTGATAATTACCTGAAAGTGTCATCAAGATTGGGTGAAAAAATTTGTGCTGAGATTTCAGGAAACTCGTAGTTTTTTGGAAGCTTGGCAACCCCTTTCCATGAAAGTGATTTGCGCCAATCTCGGCTTAGGGCTACATCAATAGGAAACAAACCATAGAGATAGAACTTGGAACTACTTTATTGTGTCAAGTTTCAAAGAGCTAGCACAAACCGTGTTTTATTTAGAGTTCCAACTACATGTATCCATATAGGAGAAAACAGAGTGTAACCTAACAATTAAAACGGTTACTGCCAACGAACGGTTTAACCTAGAAGAACGAAATTTGGTGAGCCAAGTGGGATTGGGGTACTGATCATTACCTGAAAGTGTCAACAAGATTGGGTGAAAAAATGTGTGATGTGATTTCAGGAAACTCGTAGTTTTTTGGAAGGTTTGAAACCCCTTTCCATGAAAGTGATTGTGCCCTTCTCTGCATAGGGCTACATCAATAGGAAACAAACCATGGATATAGAACTTGGAACTACTTTATTGTGTCAAGTTTCAAAGAGCTAGCACAAACGGTGTTTGATTTAGAGTTCCAACTACATGTATCCATATAGGAGATAACAGAGTGAAATCTAAAAATTAAAACTGTTACTGCCAAGGAACGGTTTAACCTAGAAGAACGAAATTTGGTGAGCCAAGTGGGATTAACGTACTGATCATTACCTGAAAGTGTCATCAAGATTCGGTGAAAAAATGTGTGATGTGATTTCAGGAAACTCGTAGTTTTTTGGAAGGTTTGCAACCCCTTTCCATGAAAGTGATTTGCGCCAATCTCGGCTTAAAGCTACATCAATAGGAAACAAACCATAGAGATAGAACTTGGAACTACTTTATTGTGTCAAGTTTCAAAGAGCTAGCACAAACCGTGTTTGATTTAGAGTTCCAACTACATGAATCCATATAGGAGAAAACAGAGTGAAACCTAAAAATTTAAACTGTTACTGCCAACCAAAGGTTTAACCTAGTAGAACAAAATTTGGTGAGCCAAGTTGGATTGGGGTCCTGTCCATTACATGAAAGTGTCATCAAGATTGGGTGAAAAAATGTGTGATGTGATTTCAGGAAACTCGTAGTTTTTTGGAGGGTTTGAAACCTCTTTCCATGAAAATGATTTGCGCCAATCTCGACTTAGGGCTACATCAATAGGAAACAAATCATAGTGATAGAACTTGGAACTAATTTATTGTGTCAAGTTTCAAAGAGCTAGCACAAACCGTGTTTGATTTAGAGTTCCAACTACATGTATCCATAGAGGAGAAAAGAGAGTGAAACCTAAAAATTAAAACTGTTACTGCCAACGAACGGTTTAACCTAGAAGAACGAAATTTGGTGAGCCAAGTGGGATTGGGGTACTGACCATTACCTGAAAGTGTCATCAAGACCGGTTGAAACAATATGTGCTGAGATTTCAGGAAACTCGTAGATTTTGGAAGCTGGCAACCCCTTTCCATGAAAGTTATTTGCGCCAGTCTCTGCTTAGGGCTACATCAACAGGAAACAAACAATAGAGATAGAACTTGGAACTGCTTTATTGTGTCAAGTTTCAAAGACCTAGCACAAACCGTGTTTGATTCAGAGTTCCAACTACATGTATCCATATAGGAGAAAACAGAGTGAAACCTAATAATTAAAACTGTTACTGCTAACGAACGGTTTAACCTAGAAGAACGAAATTTGTTGAGCCTGGTGAGATTGGTGTACTGACCATTACCTGAAAGTGTCATCAAGATTGGGTAAAAAAATGTGTGATGTGATTTCAGGAAAATCGTAGTATTTTGGAAGGTTTGAAACCCCTTTCCATGAAAGTGATTTGCGTCAATCTCGGCTTAGGGCTACATCAATAGGAAACAAACCATAGAGATAGTCTTGGAACTACTTTATTGTGTCAAGTTTGAAAGAGCTAGCACAAACCGTGTTTGATTTAGAGTTCCAACTACATGTATCCATATAGCAGAAAACAGAGTGAAACCAAAAAATTAAAACTGTTACTGCCAACGAACGGTTTAACCTAGAAGAACAAAATTGGGTGAGTAGAGTGGGATTGGGGTACTGATCATTACCTGAAAGTGTCATCAAGACTGGGTGAAAAAATGTGTGCTGACATTTCAGGAAACTCGTAGTTTTTTGGAAGCTTGGCAACGCCTTTCCATTAAAGTGATTTGCGCCGGTCTCTGCTTAGGGCTACATCAATAGGAAACAAACCATAGAGATGGAACTTGGAGGTACTTTATTTTGTCAAGATTCAAAGAGCTCGCAGAAACCATGTTTGATTTAGCGTTCCAACAACATGTATCCATATAGGAGAAAACAGTGAAACTTAAAAATTAAAACTGTTACTGCCAACGAACGGTTTAACCTAAAGAAGGAAATTTGGTGAGCCAAGTGGGATTAACGTACAGATCATTACCTGAAAGTGTAATCAAGATTGGGTGAAAAAAGGTGTGCTGAGATTTCAGGAAACTCGTAGTTTTTTGGAAGCTTGGCTACCCCTTTCCATGAAAGTATTTGCGCCCATCTCTCTATAGGGCTACATCAATAGGAAACAAAGCATAGAGATAGAACTTGGAACTACTTTATTGTGTCAAGTTTCAAAGAGCTAGCACAAACCGTGTTTGATTTAGAGTTCCAACTACATGCATCCATATAGGAGAAAACAGAGTGAAACCTCAAAATTAAAACTATTACTGCCAACGAACGGTTTAACCTAGAAGAACGAAATTTGGTGAGCCAAGTGGGATTGGGGTACTGATCATTACCTGAAAGTGTCATCAAGACTGGGTGAAAAAATGTGTGCTGACATTTCAGGAAACTCGTAGTTTTTTGGAAGCTTGGCAACGCCTTTCCATGAAAATGATTTGTGCCAATCTCGACTTAGGGCTACATCAATAGGAAACAAGCCATAGTGATAGAACTTGGAACTACTTTATTGTGTCAAGTTTCAAAGAGCTAGCACAAACCGTGTTTGATTTAGAGTTCCAAATACATGTATCCATATAGGAGAAAACAGTGAAACCTAAAAATTAAAACTGTTACTGCCAACGAACGGTTTAACCTAAAGAACGAAATTTGGTGAGCCAAGTGGGATTAACGTACAGATCATTACCTGAAAGTGTCATCAAGATTGGGTGAAAAAATATGTGCTGAGATTTCAGGAAACTCGTAGTTTTTTGGAAGCTTGGCAACTCCTTTCCATGAAAGTGTTTGCGCCCGTCTCTGTATAGGGCTACATCAATAGGAAACAAACCATAGAGATAGAACTTGGAACTACTTTATTCTGTCAAGTTTCAAAGAGCTAGCACAAACCGTGTTTGATTTAGAGTTCCAACTCCATGCATCCATATAGGAGAAAACAGAGTGAAACCTAAAAATTAAAACTATTACTGCCAACGAACTGTTTAACCTAGAAGAACGAAATTTGGTGAGCCAAGTGGGATTGCTGTTCTGATCATTACCTTAAAGTATCATCAAGATTGGGTGAAAAAATGTGTGCTGACATTTCAGAAAACTCGTAGTTTTTTGGAAGCTTGGCAACCCCTTTCCATGAAAGTGATTTCTGCCCTTCTCTGCTTAGGGCTACATCAATAGGAAACAAACCATGGAGATAGAACTTGGAACTACTTTATTGTGTCAAGTTTCAAAGAGCTAGCACAAACCGTCTTTGATTTAGAGTTCCAACTACATGTATCCATATAGGAGAAAAGAGAGTGAAACCTAAAAATTAAAACTGTTACTGCCAACGAATGGTTTAAGCTAGAAGAACGAAATTTGGTGAGCCAAGTTGGATTGCGGTTCTGATCATTACCTGAAAGTGTCATCAAGATTGGGTGAAAAAATGTGTGCTGAGATTTCAGGAAACTCGTAGTTTTTTGGAAGCTTGGCAACCCCTTTCCATGAAAGTGTTTGTGCCCGTCTCTGCTTAGGGCTACATCAATAGGAAACAAACCATAGAGATAGAACTTGGAACTACTTTATTGTGTTAAGTTTCAAAGAGCTAGCACAAACCGTATTTGATTTAGGGTTCCAAATACATGTATCCATACAGGAGAAAACAGAGTAAAACCTAAAAATTAAAACTGTTACTGCCAACGCACGGTTTAACCTAGAAGAATGAAATATGGTGAGCCAAGTGGGATTGTGGTTCTCATCATTACCTGAAAGTGTCATCAAGTTTGGGAGAAAAACTGTGTGCTGTGATTTCAGGAAACTTGTAGTTTTTGGAAGCCTGGCAACCCCTTTCCATGAAAGTGATTTGCGCCAGTCTCTGCATAGGGCTACATCAATAGGAAACAAACCATAGAGATAGAACATGGAACTACTTTATTGTGTCAAGTTTCAAAGAGCTAGCACAAACCGTGTTTGATTTAGAGTTCCAACTACATGTATCCATATAGGAGAAAACAGAGTGAAACCTAAAAATTAAAACTGTTACTGCCAAAGAACGGTTTAACCTAGAAGAACGAAATTTGGTGAGCCAAGTGGGATTGGGGTACTGATCATTACCTGAAACTGTCATCAAGATTGGGTGAAAAAATATGTGCTGAAATTTCAGGAAACTCGTAGTTTTTTGGAAGCTTGGCAACCCCTTTCCATGAAAGTGATTTGCGCCAGTCTCTGCTTAGGGCTACATCAATAAGAAACAATCCATAGAGATAGAACTTGGAACTACTTTATTGTGTCAAGTTTCAAAGAGCTAGCACAAACCGTGTTTGATTTAGAATTCCAACTACATGTATCCATATAGGAGAAAACAGAGTGAAACCTAAAAATTTAAACTATTACTGCCAACGAACGGTTTAAGCCAGAAGAACGAAATTTGGTGAGCCAAGTGGGAATGCGGTTCTGATCATTACCTGAAAGTGTCATCAAGATTGGGTGAAAAAATTTGTGCTGAGATTTCAGGAAACTCGTAGTTTTTTGGAAGCTTGGCAACCCTTTCAATGAAAGTGATTTGTGCCAGTCTGTGCTAAGGGCTACATCAATAGGAAACAAACCATAGAAATGGATCTTGGAACTACTGTATTGTGTCAAGTTTCAAAGAGCCTGCACAAACCGTGTTTGATTTAGAGTTCCAACTACATGTATCCATATAGGAGAAAACAGAGTGAAACCTAAAAATTAAAACTGTTACTGCCAACTAATGGTTTAACCTAGAAGAACGTAATTTGGTGAGCCAAGTGGTATTGGGGTACTGATCATTACCTGAAAGTGTCATCAAGATTGGGTGAAAAAATATGTGCAGTGATTTCAGGAAACTCGTAGTTTTTGGAAGCTTGGCAACCCCTTTCCATGAAAGTGATTTGCGCCAGTCTCTGCTTAGGGCTACATCAATAGGAAACAAACCATAGGAATGGAACTTGGAACTACTATATTGTGTCAAGTTTCAAAGAGCCTGCACAAACCGTGTTTGATTTAGCGTTCCAAATACATGTATCCATATAGGAGAAAACAGAGTGAAACCTAAAAATTAAAACTGTTACTGCCACGGAACGGTTTAACCTAGAAGAACGAAATTTGGTGAGCCAAGTGGGATTGGGGTACTGATCATTACCTGAAATTGTCATCAAGATTCGGTGAAAAAATGTGTGATGTGATTTCAGGAAACTCGTAGTTTTTTGGAAAGTTTGCAACCCCTTTCCATGAAAGTTATTTGCGCCAATCTCGGCTTAGGGCTACATCAATAGGAAACAAACCATAGAGATACAACAAGGAACTACTTTATTGTGTCAAGTTTCAAAGAGCTAGCACAAACCGTGTTTGATTTAGAGTTCCAACTACATGAATCCATATAGGAGATATCAGAGTGAAACCTAAAAATTTAAACTGTTACTGCCAACGAACGGTTTAACCTAGAAGAACAAAATTTGGTGAGCCAAGTTGGATTGGGGTACTGACCATTACCTGAAAGTTTCATCAAGATTGGGTGAAAAAATGTGTGATGTGATTTCAGGAAACTCGTAGTTTTTTGGACGGTTTGAAACCCCTTTCCATGAAAATGATTTGCGCCAATCTCGACTTAGCGCTACATCAATAGGAAACAAACCATAGTGATAGAACTTGGAACTACTTTATTCTGTCAAGTTTCAAAGAGCTAGCACAAACCGTGTTTGATTTAGAGTTCCAAATACATGTATCCATATAGGAGAAAACAGTGAAACCTAAAAATTAAAACTGTTACTGCCAACGAACGGTTTAACCTAAAGAACGAAATTTGGTGAGCCAAGTGGGATTAACGTACAGATCATTACCTGAAAGTGTCATCAAGATTGGGTGAAAAAATATGTGCTGAGATTTCAGGAAACTCGTAGTTTTTTGGAAGCTTGGCAACTCCTTTCCATGAAAGTGTTTGCGCCCGTCTCTGTATAGGGCTACATCAATAGGAAACAAACCATAGAGATAGAACTTGGAACTACTTTATTCTGTCAAGTTTCAAAGAGCTAGCACAAACCGTGTTTGTTTTAGAGTTCCAACTACATGCATCCATATAGGAGAAAACACAGTGAAACCTAAAAATTAAAACTATTACTGCCAACGAACGGTTTAACCTAGAAGAACGAAATTTGGTGAGCCAAGTGGGATTGCTGTTCTGATCATTACCTTAAAGTATCATCAAGATTGGGTGAAAAAATGTGTGCTGACATTTCAGAAAACTCGTAGTTTTTTGGAAGCTTGGCAACCCCTTTCCATGAAAGTGATTTGTGCCCTTCTCTGCTTAGGGCTACATCAATAGGAAACAAACCATGGAGATAGAACTTGGAACTACTTTATTGTGTCAAGTTTCAAAGAGCTAGCACAAACCGTCTTTGATTTAGAGTTCCAACTACATGTATCCATATAGGAGAAAAGAGAGTGAAACCTAAAAATTAAAACTGTTACTGCCAACGAATGGTTTAAGCTAGAAGAACGAAATTTGGTGAGCCAAGTTGGATTGCGGTTCTGATCATTACCTGAAAGTGTCATCAAGATTGGGTGAAAAAATGTGTGCTGAGATTTCAGGAAACTCGTAGTTTTTTGGAAGATTGGCAACCCCTTTCCATGAAAGTGTTTGTGCCTGTCTCTGCTTAGGGCTACATCAATAGGAAACAAACCATAGAGATAGAACTTGGAACTACTTTATTGTGTTAAGTTTCAAAGAGCTAGCACAAACCGTATTGATTTAGCGTTCCAAATACATGTATCCATACAGGAGAAAACAGAGTAAAACATAAAAATTAAAACTGTTACTGCCAACGCACGGTTTAACCTAGAAGAATGAAATATGGTGAGCCAAGTAGGATTGTGGTTCTCATCATTACCTGAAAGTGTCATCAAGTTTGGGAGAAAAACTGTGTGCTGTGATTTCAGGAAACTTGTAGTTTTTTGGAAGCCTGGCAACCCCTTTCCATGAAAGTGATTTGCGCCAGTCTCTGCTTAGGGCTACATCAATAGGAAACAAACCATAGAGATAGAAGTTGGAACTACTTTATTGTGTCAAGTTTCAAAGACCTAGCACAAACCGTGTTTGATTTAGAGTTCCAAATACATGTATCCATATAGGAGAAAACAGAGTGAAACCTAAAAATTAAAACTATTACTGCCAACGCACGGTTTAAACTAGAAGAATAAAATATGGTGAGCCAAGTGGGATTGTGGTTCTGATCATTACCTGAAAGTGTCATCAAGATTGGGTGAACAAATGTGTGCTGAGATTTCAGGAAACTCGTAGTTTTTTGGAAGCTTGGCAACCCCTTTCCATGAAAGTGATTTGTGCCCTTCTCTGCTTAGGGCTACTTCAATAGGAAACAAACCATGGAGATAGAACTTGGAACTACTTTATTGTGTCAAGTTTCAGAGAGCTAGCACAAACCGTCTTTGATTTAGCGTTCCAACTACATGTATCCATAAGGAGAAAACAGAGTAAAACCTAAAAATTAAAACTGTTACTGCCAACGCACGGTTTAAACTAGAAGATTAAAATATGGTGAGCCAAGTGGGATTGTGGTTCTGATAATTACCTGAAAGTGTCATCAAGATTGGGAGAAAAAATGTGTGCTGAGATTTCAGGAAACTTGTAGTTTTTTGGAAGCTTGGCAACCCCTTTCCATGAAAGTGATTTGCGCCATCTCTGCTTAGGGCTACATCAATAGGAAACAAACCATAGAAATGGAACTTGGAACTACTGTATTGTGTCAAGTTTCAAAGAGCCTGCACAAACCGTGTTTGATTTAGAGTTCCAACTACATGTATCCATATAGGAGAAAACAGAGTGAAACCTAAAAATTAAAACTGTTGCTGCCAACTAACGGTTTAACCTAGAAGAACGTAATTTGGTGAGCCAAGTGGTATTGGGGTACTGATCATTACCTGAAACTGTCATCAAGATTGGGTGAAAAAATGTGTGCTGAGATTTCAGTAAATTCGTAGTTTTTTGGAAGCTTCGCAACCCCTTTACATGAAAGTGATTTGCGCCAGTCGCTGCTTAGAGCTACATCAATAGGAAACAAACCATAGAGATAGAACATGGAACTACTTTATTGTGTCAAGTTTCAAAGAGCTATCACAAACCGTGTTTGATTTAGAGTTCCAACTACATGTATCCATATAGGAGAAAACAGGGTGAAACCTAAAAATTAAAACTGTTACTGCCAACTAACAGTTTAACCTAGAAGAACGAAATTTGGTGAGCCAAGTGGGATTGAAGTACTGATTATTACCTGAAAGTGTCATCAAGATTGGGTGAAAAAATATGTGCTGTGATTTCAGGAAACTCGTAGTTTTTGGAAGCTTGGCAACCCCTTTCCATGTAAGTGATTTGCGCCAATCTCGGCTCAGGGCTACATCAATAAAAAAAAAACCATAGGGATAGAACTTGGAACTACTTCATTGTGTCAAGTTTCAAAGAGCTAGCATTAACCGTGTTTGATTTAGAGTTCCAACTACATGTATCCATATAGGAGAAAACAGAGTAAAACCTAAAAATTAAAACTGTTACTGCCAATGAACGGTTTAACCTAGAAGAACGAAATTTGGTGAGCCAAGTGGGATTGGGGTACTGATCATTACCTGAAAGTGTCTTCAAGATTGGTAAAAAAATATGTGCTGAGATTTCAGGAAACTCGTAGTTTTTTCAAAGCTTGGCAAACCCTTTCCATGAAAGTGATTTGTGCCCTTCTCTGCATAGGGCTACATCAATAGGAAACAAACCATGGATATAGAACTTGGAACTACTTTATTGTGTCAAGTTTCAAAGAGCTAGCACAAACCGTGTTTGATTTAGAGTTCCAACTACATGTATCCATATAGGAGAAAACAGAGTGAAACCTAAAAATTAAAACTGTTATTGCCAAAGAACGGTTTAACCTAGAAGAACGAAATTTGGTGAGACAAGTGGGATTGGGGTACTGATCATTACCTGAAACTGTCATCAAGATTGGGTGAAAAAATATGTGCTGAGATTTCAGGAAACTCGTAGTTTTTTGGAAGCTTGGCAACCACTTTCCATGAAAGTGATTTGCGCCAGTCTCTGCTTTGGGCTACATCAATAGGAAACAATCCATAGAGATAGAACTTGGAACTACTTTATTGTGTCAAGTTTCAAAGAGCCTGCACAAACCGTGTTTGATTTAGAGTTCCAACTACATGTATCCAAATAGGAGAAAACAGAGTGAAACCTAAAAATTAAAACTATTACTGCCAACGAACGATTTAAGCTAGAAGAACGAAATTTGGTGAGCCAAGTGGGAATGCGGTTCTGATCATTACCTGAAAGTGTCATCAAGATTGGGTGAAAAAATGTGTGCTGAGATTTAAGGAAACTCGTAGTTTTTTGGAAGCTTGGCAACCACTTTCCATGAAAGTGATTTGTGCCCGTCTGTGCTTAGGGCTACATCAATAGGAAACAAACCATAGAGATAGAAGTTGGAACTACTTTATTGTGTCAAGTTTCAAAGACCTAGCACAAACCGTGTTTGATTTAGAGTTCCAAATACATGTATCCATATAGGAGAAAACAGAGTGAAACCTAAAAATTAAAACTATTACTGCCAACGAACGGTTTAACCTAGAAGAACGAAATTTGGTGAGCCAAGTGGGATTGCGGTTCTGATCATTACCTGAAAGTGTCATCAAGATTGGGAGAAAAAATATGTGCTGAGATTTCAGGAAACTTGTAGTTTTTTGGAAGCTTGGAAACCCCTTTCCATGAAAGTGATTTGCGCCATCTCTGCTTAGGGCTACATCAATAGGAAACAAACCATAAAAATGGAACTTGGAACTACTTTATTGTGTCAAGTTTCAAAGAGCCTGCACAAACCGTGTTTGATTTAGCGTTCCAAATACATGTATCCATATAGGAGAAAACAGAGTGAAACCTAAAAATTAAAATTATTACTGCCAACCAACGGTTTAAACTAGAAGAACGAAATTTGGTGAGCCAAGTGGGATTGGGGTATTGATCATTACCTGAAAGTCTCATCAAGATTGGATGAAAAAATGTGTGCTGAGATTTCAGGAAATTCGTAGTTTTTTGGAAGCTTCGCAACCCCTCTCCATGAAAGTGATTTGCGCCAGTCGCTGCTTAGAGCTACATCAATAGGAAACAACCATAGAGATAGAACATGGAACTACTTTATTGTGTCAAGTTTTAAAGAGCTATCACAAACCGTGTTTGATTTAGAGTTCCAACTACATGTATCCATATAGGAGAAAACAGAGTGAAACCTAAAAATTAAAACTATTACTGCCAACGAACGGTTTAACCTAGAAGAACGAAATTTGGTGAGCCAAGTGGCATTGGGGTACTGATCATTACCTGAAAGTGTCTTCAAGATTGGTAAAAAAATATGTGCTGAGATTTCAGGAAACTCGTAGTTTTTTGAAAGCTTGGCAAACCCTTTCCATGAAAGTGATTGTGCCCTTCTCTGCATAGGGCTACATCAATAGGAAACAAACCATGGATATAGAACTTGGAACTACATTATTGTGTCAAGTTTCAAAGAGCTAGCACAAACCGTCTTTGATTTAGAGTTCCAACTACATGTATCCATATAGGAGAAAACAGAGTGAAACCTAAAAATTAAAACTATTACTGCCAACGAACGGTTTAACCTAGAAGAACGAAATGTGGTGAGCCAAGTGGGATTGCGGTTCTGATCTTTACCTGAAAGTGTCATCAAGATTGGGTGAAAAAATGTGTGCTGAGATTTCAGGAAACTCGTACTTTTTTGGAAGCTTGGCAACCCCTTTCCATGAGGGTGATTTGTGCCCTTCTCTGCTTAGGGCTACATCAATAGGAAACAAACCCTGGAGATAGAACTTGGAACTACTTTGTTGTGTCAAGTTTCAAAGAGCTAACACAAACCGTCTTTGATTTAGAGTTCCAACCACATGTATCCATATAGGAGAAAAGAGAGTGAAACCTAAAAATTAAAACTGTTTCTGCCAACGAACGGTTTAACCTAGAAGAACAAAATTTGGTGAGCCAAGTTGGATTGCGGTTCTGATCATTACCTGAAAGTGTCATCAAGATTGGGTGAAAAAATGTGTGCTGAGATTTCAGGAAACTCGTAGTTTTTTGGAAGCTTGGCAACCCCTTTCCATGAAAGTGTTTGCGCCCATCTCTGCTTAGGGCAACATCAATAGGAAACAAACCATAGAGATAGAACTTGGAACTACTTCATTGTGTCAAGTTTCAAATTGCTAGCATTAACCGTGTTTGATTTAGAGTTCCAACTACATGTATCCATATAGGAGAAAACAGAGTGAAACCTAAAAATTAAAACTGTAACTGCCAACGAACGGTTTAACCTAGAAGAACGAAATTTGGTGAGCCAAGTGGGATTGGGGTACTGATCATTACCTGAAACTGTCATCAAGATTGGGTGAAAAAATATGTGCTGAGATTTCAGGAAACTCGTAGTTTTTTGGAAGCTTGGAACCCCTTTCCATGAAAGTGATTTGCGCCAGTCTCTGCTTAGGGCTACATCAATAGGAAACAATCCATAGAGAGAGAACTTGGAACTACTTTATTGTGTCAAGTTTCAAAGAGCTAGCACAAACCGTCTTTGATTTAGAGTTCCAACTACATGTATCCATATAGGAGAAAAGAGAGTGAAACCTAAAAATTTAAACTGTTACTGCCAACGAACGGTTTAACCTAGAAGAATGAAATTTGGTGAGCCAAGTGGGATTGTGGTACTGATCATTACCTGAAAGTGTCATCAAGATTGGGTGAAAAAATGTGTGCTGAGATTTCAGGAAACTCGTACTTTTTTGGAAGCTTGGCAACCCCTTTCCATGAAAGTGATTTGTGCCCTTCTCTGCTTAGGGCTACATCAATAGGAAACAAACCCTGGAGATAGAACTTGGAACTACTTTGTTGTGTCAAGTTTCAAAGAGCTAACACAAACCGTCTTTGATTTAGAGTTCCAACCACATGTATCCATATAGGAGAAAAGAGAGTGAAACCTAAAAATTAAAACTGTTACTGCCAACGAACGGTTTAACCTAGAAGAACAAAATTTGGTGAGCCAAGTTGGATTGCGGTTCTGATCATTACCTGAAAGTGTCATCAAGATTGGGTGAAAAAATGTGTACTGAGATTTCAGGAAACTCGTAGTTTTTTGGAAGCTTGGCAACCCCTTTCCATGAAAGTGTTTGCGCCCATCTCTGCTTAGGGCAACATCAATAGGAAACAAACCATAGAGATAGAACTTGGAACTACTTTATTGTGTCAAGTTTCAAAGAGCTAGCACAAACCGTCTTTGATTTAGAGTTCCAACTACATGTATCCATATAGGAGAAAAGAGAGTGAAACCTAAAAATTTAAACTGTTACTGCCAACGAACGGTTTAACCTAGAAGAATGAAATTTGGTGAGCCAAGTGGGATTGGGGTACTGATCATTACCTGAAAGTGTCATCAAGATTGGGTGAAAAAATGTGTGCTGCGATTTCAGGAAACACGTAGTTTTTTGGAAGCTTGGCAACCCCTTTCCATGAAAGTGATTTGCGCCAGTCACTGCTTAGGCCTACACCAATAGGAAACAAACCATAGAGACAGAACTTGGAACTATTTATTCTGTCAAGTTTCATAGAGCTAGCACAAACCGTGTTTGATTTAGAGTTCCAACTACATGTTTCCATATAGGAGAAAAGAGAGTGAAACCTAAAAATTAAAACTGTTACTGCCAACGAACGGTTTAACCTAGAAGAATGAAATTAGGTGAGCCAAGTGGGAATGCGGTTCTGATCATTACCTGAAAGTGTCATCAAGATTGGGTGAAAAAATGTGTGCTGAGATTTAAGGAAACTCGTAGTTTTTTGGAAGCTTGGCAACCACTTTCCATGAAAGTGATTTGTGCCCGTCTGTGCTTAGGGCTACATCAATAGGAAACAAACCATAGAGATAGAAGTTGGAACTACTTTATTGTGTCAAGTTTCAAAGACCTAGCACAAACCGTGTTTGATTTAGAGTTCCAAATGCATGTATCCATATAGGAGAAAACAGAGTGAAACCTAAAAATTAAAACTATTACTGCCAACGAACGGTTTAACCTAGAAGAACGAAATTTGGTGAGCCAAGTGGGATTGCGGTTCTGATCATTACCTGAAAGTGTCATCAAGATTGGGAGAAAAAATATGTGCTGAGATTTCAGGAAACTCGTAGTTTTTTGAAAGCTTGGCAACCCCTTTCCATGAAAGTGATTTGTGCCCTTCTCTGCTTAGGGCTACATCAATAGGAAACAAACCATGGAGATTGAACTTGGAACTACTTTATTGTGTCAAGTTTCAGAGAGCTAGCACAAACCGTCTTTGATTTAGCATTCCATCTACATGTATCCATACAGGAGAAAACAGAGTAAAACCTAAAAATTAAAACTGTTACTGCCAACGCACGGTTTAAACTGGAAGAATGAAATATGGTGAGCCAAGTGGGATTGTGGTTCTGATCATTACCTGAAAGTGTCATCAAGATTGGGAGAAAAAATGTGTGCTGAGATTTCAGGAAACTTGTAGTTTTTTGGAAGCTTGGCAACCCCTTTCCATGAAAGTGATTTGCGCCATCTCTGCTTAGGGCTACATCAATAGGAAACAAACCATAGAAATGGAACTTGGAACTACTTTATTGTGTCAAGTTTCAAAGAGCCTGCACAAACCGTGTTTGATTTAGCGTTCCAAATACATGTATCCATATAGGAGAAAACAGAGTGAAACCTAAAAATTAAAATTGTTACTGCCAACCAACGGTTTAAACTAGAAGAACGAAATTTGATGAGCCAAGTGGGATTGGGGTATTGATCATTACCTGAAAGTCTCATCAAGATTGGATGAAAAAATGTGCGCTGAGATTTCAGGAAATTCGTAGTTTTTTGGAAGCTTCGCAACCCCTTTACATGAAAGTGATTTGCGCCAGTCGCTGCTTAGAGCTACATCAATAGGAAACAAACCATAGAGATAGAACATGGAACTACTTTATTGTGTCAAGTTTCAAAGAGTTATCACAAACCGTGTTTGATTTAGAGTTCCAACTACATGTATCCATATAGGAGAAAACAGGGTGAAACCTAAAAATTAAAACTGTTACTGCCAACTAACGGTTTAACCTAGAAGAACGAAATTTGGTGAGCCAAGTGGGATTGGGGTACTGATCATTACCTGAAAGTGTCATCAAGATTGGGTGAAAAAATATGTGCTGTGATTTCAGGAAACTCGTAGTTTTTGGAAGCTTGGCAACCCCTTTCCATGAAAGTGATTTGCGCCAATATCGGCTCAGGGCTACATCAATAAAAAAAAAACCATAGGGATAGAACTTGGAACTACTTTATTGTGTCAAGTTTCAAAGAGCTAGCACAAACCGTCTTTGATTTAGAGTTCCAACTACATGTATCCATATAGGAGAAAACAGAGTAAAACCTAAAAATTAAAACTGTTACTGCCAATGAACGGTTTAACCTAGAAGAACGAAATTTGGTGAGCCAAGTGGGATTGGGGTACTGATCATTACCTGAAAGTGTCTTCAAGATTGGTAAAAAAAATATGTGCTGAGATTTCAGGAAACTCGTAGTTTTTTGAAAGCTTGGCAAACCCTTTCCATGAAAGTGATTGTGCCCTTCTCTGCATAGGGCTACATCAATAGGAAACAAACCATGGATATAGAACTTGGAACTACATTATTGTGTCAAGTTTCAAAGAGCTAGCACAAACCGTCTTTGATTTAGAGTTCCAACTACATGTATCCATATAGGAGAAAACAGAGTGAAACCTAAAAATTAAAACTATTACTGCCAACGAACGGTTTAACCTAGAAGAATGAAATGTGGTGAGCCAAGTGGGATTGCGGTTCTGATCTTTACCTGAAAGTGTCATCAAGATTGGGTGAAAAAATGTGTGCTGAGATTTCAGGAAACTCGTACTTTTTTGGAAGCTTGGCAACCCCTTTCCATGAAAGTGATTTGTGCCCTTCTCTGCTTAGGGCTACATCAATAGGAAACAAACCCTGGAGATAGAACTTGGAACTACTTTGTTGTGTCAAGTTTCAAAGAGCTAACACAAACCGTCTTTGATTTAGAGTTCCAACCACATGTATCCATATAGGAGAAAAGAGAGTGAAACCTAAAAATTAAAACTGTTTCTGCCAACGAACGGTTTAACATAGAAGAACAAAATTTGGTGAGCCAAGTTGGATTGCGGTTCTGATCATTACCTGAAAGTGTCATCAAGATTGGGTGAAAAAATGTGTGCTGAGATTTCAGGAAACTCGTAGTTTTTTGGAAGCTTGGCAACCCCTTTCCATGAAAGTGTTTGCGCCCATCTCTGCTTAGGGCAACATCAATAGGAAACAAACCATAGAGATAGAAGTTGGAACTACTTTATTGTGTCAAGTTTCAAAGACCTAGCACAAACCGTGTTTGATTTAGAGTTCCAAATACATGTATCCATATAGGAGAAAACAGAGTGAAACCTAAAAATTAAAACTATTACTGCCAACGAACGGTTTAACCTAGAAGAACGAAATTTGGTGAGCCAAGTGGGAATCGGGTACTGATCATTACCTAAAAGTGTCATCAAGATTGGGTTGAAAAATGTGTGCTGAGACTTCAGGAAGCACTTAGTTTTTTGGAAGCTTGGCAACGCATTTCCATGAAAGTAATTTGCGCCAGTCTCTGGTTAGGGCTACATCAACAGGAAACAATCCATAGAGATAGATCTTGGAACTACTTTATTGTGTCAAGTTTCAAAGAGCTAGCACAAAATGTGTTTGATTTAGAGTTCCAACTACATGTATCCATATAGGAGAAAACAGATTAAACCTAAAAATTTAAACTGTTACTGCCAAAGAACGGTTTAAAATAGAAGAACGAAATTTGGTGAGCCAAGTGGGATTGGGGTACTGATCATTACCTGAAACTCTCATCAAGGTTGGGTGAAAAATTATGTGCTGAGATTTCAGGAAACTCGTTGTTTTTTGGAAGTTTGGCAACCCCTTTCCATGAAAGTGATTTGTGCCCTTCTCTGCTTAGGGCTACATCAATAGGATACAAACCATAGAGATAGAACTTGGAACTACATTATTGTGTCAAGTTTCAAAGAGCTAGCACAAACCGTGTTTGATTTAGAGTTCCAAATACTTGTATCCATATAGGAGAAAACAGAGTGAAACCTAAAAATTAAAACTCTTACTGCCAATGAACGGTTTAACCTAGAAGAACGAAATTTGGTGAGCCAAGTGGGATTGCGGTTCTGATCTTTACCTGAAAGTGTCATCAAGATTGGGTGAAAAAAATGTGTGCTGAGATTTCAGGAAACTCGTCGTTTTTCGGAAGCTTGGCAACCCCTTTTCATGAAAGTGATTTGCGCCAGTCTATGCTTAGGGCTACATCAATAGGAAACAAACCATAGAGATAGAAATTGGAACTACTTTATTGTGTCAAGTTTCAAAGAGCTAGCACAAACTGTGTTTGATTTAGAGTTCCAACTCCATGTATCCATATAGGAGAAAACAGAGTGAAACCTAAAAATTAAAACTGTAACTGCCAAAGAACGGTTTAACCTAGAAGAACGAAATCTGGTGCTCCAAGTGGGATTGGGGTACTGATCATTACCTGAAACTGTCATCAAGATTGGGTGAAAAAATATGTGCTGATATTTCAGGAAACTCGTAGTTTTTTGGAAGCTTGGCAACCAATTCCATGAAAGTGATTTGCGCCAGTCTCTGGTTAGGGCTACATCAACAGGAAACAATCCATAGAGATAGAACTTGGAACTACTTTATTGTGTCAAGTTTCAAAGAGCTAGCACAAACCATCTTTGATTTAGAGTTCCAACTACATGTATCCATATAGGAGAAAAGAGAGTGAAACCTAAAAATTTAAACTGTTACTGCCAACGCACGGTTTAACCTAGAAGAATGAAATTTGGTGAGCCAAGTGGGATTGGGGTACTGATCATTACCTGAAAATGTCATCTAGATTGGGTGAAAAAATGTTTGCTGTGATTTCAGGAAACACGTAGTTTTTTGGAAGCTTGGCAACCCCTTTCAATGTAAGTGATTTGCGCCGGTCTCTGCTTAGGGCTACATCAATAGGAAACAATCCATAGAGATAGAACTTGGAACTACTTTATTACGTCAAGTTTCAAAGAGCTAGCACAAAATATGTTTGATTTAGAGTTCCAACTACATGTATCCATATAGGAGAAAACAGAGTGAAACCTAAAAATTAAAACTGTTACTGTCAACGAACGGTTTAAACTAGAAGAACGAAATTTGGTGAGCCAAATGGGAATCAAATACTGATCATTACCTAAAAGTGTCATCGAGATTGGGTTGAAAAATGTGTGCTGAGACTTCAGGAAACACTTAGTTTTTTGGAAGCTTGGCAACGCATTTCCATGAAAGTAATTTGCGCCAGTCTCTGATTAGGGCTACATCAATAGCAAACAAACCATAGAGATAGAAATTGGAACTACTTTATTGTGTCAAGTTTCAAAGAGCTAGCAAAAACCGTGTTTGATTTAGAGTTCCAACTACATGTATCCATATAGGAGAAAACAGAGTAAAACCTAAAAATTAAAACTGTTACTGCCAAAGAACGGTTTAAAATAGAAGAAAGAAATTTGGTGAGCCAAGTGGGATTGGGGTACTGATCATTACCTGAAACCGTCATCAAGATTGGGTGAAAAAATATGTGCTGAGATTTCAGGAAACTCGTCGTTTTTTGCAAGTCTGGCACTGATCATTACCTGAAAGTGTCATCAAGATTGGGTTGAAAAATGTGTGCTGAGATTTCAGGAAACACTTAGTTTTTAGGAAGCTTCGCAACGCATTTCCATGAAAGTGATTTGTGCCAGTATCTGATTAGAGCTACATCCATAGGAAACAAACCATAGAGATAGAACTTGGAACTACTTTATTGTGTCAAGTTTCAAAGAGCTAGCAAAAACCGTCTTTGATTTAGAGTTCCAACAACATGTATCCATATAGGAGAAAAGAGAGTGAAACCTAAAAATTAAAACTGTTACTGCCAACGAACGGTTTAACCTAGAAGAACGAAATTTGTTGAGTCAAGTGGGATTGGGGTACTGATCATTACCTGAAAGTGTCCTCAAGTTTGGGTGAAAAAATGTGTGCTGTGATTTCAGGAAACTCGTAGTTTTTTGGAAGCTTGGAACCCCTTTCCATGAAAGTGATTTGTGCCAGTCTCTGCTTAGGGCTACATCAATAGGAAACAAACCATAGAGATAGAACTTGGAACTTCTTTATTGTGTCAAATTTCAAAGACCTAGCACCAACCGTGTTTGATTTAGAGTTCCAACTACATGTATCCATATAGGAGAAAACAGAGTGAAACCTAAAAATTAAAACTGTTCCTGCCAACGAATGGATTAACCCAGAAGAACGAAATTTGGTGAGCCAAGTGGGTTTTCAGTCAAGATCATTACCTGAAAGTGTCATCAAGTTTGGGTGAAAAAATGTGTGCTGAGATTTCAAAAAACACGTAGTTTTTTGGAAGCTTGGCAACCCCTTTCCATGAAAGGGATTTCTGACAGTCTGTGCTTAGGGCTACATCAATAGGAAACAAACCATAGAGATAGAAGTTGGAACTACTTTATTGTGTTAAGTTTCAAAGAGCTAGCAATAACTGTGTTTGATTTAGAGTTCCAACTACATGTATCCATATAGGAGAAAAAAGAGTGAAACCTAAAAATTAAAACTGTTACTGCCAAAGAACGGTTTAACCGAGAAGAACGAAATTTGGTGAGCCAAGTGGGATTGGGGTACTGATCATTACCTGAAACTGTCATCAAGATTAGGTGAAAAAATATGTGCTGAGATATCAGGAAACTAGTAATTTTTTGGAAGCTTGGCTACCCCTTTCCATGTAAGTGATTTGCGCCAGTCTCTGCTTAGGGCTAAATCAATAGGAAACAATCCATAGAGATTGAACTTGGAACTACTTTATTGTGTCAAGTTTCAAAGAGCTAGCACAAACCGTCTTTGATTTAGAGTTCCAACTACATGTATCCATATAGGAGAAAACAGAGTGAAACCTAAAAATTAAAACTGTTACTGCCAATGAACCGTTTAACATAGAAGAACGAAATTTGGTGAGCCAAGTGGGATTGGTGTACTGATCATTACCTGAAAGTGTCATCAAGATTGGGTGAAAAAATGTGTGCTGAGATTTCAGGAAACACGTAGTTTTTTGGAAGCTTGGCAACCCCTTTCCATGTAAGTGATTTGTGCCAGTCTGTGCTTAAGGCTACATCAATAGGAAACAAACCATAGAGATAGAACTTGGAACTACTTTATTGTGTCAAGTTTCAAAGAGCTAGCACAAACTGTGTTCGATTTAGAGTTCCAACTACATGTATCCATATAGGAGGAAACAGAGTGAAACCTAAAAATTAAAACTGTTACTGCCAACGAACGGTTTAACCTAGAAGAACGAAATTTGGAGAGTCAAGTGGGTTTGGGGTACCAATCATTACCTGAAAGTGTCATCAAGATTGGGTGAAAAAATGTGTGCTGAGATTTCAGGAAACACGTAGTTTTTTGGAAGCTTGGCAACCCCTTTCCACGTAAGTGATTTGTGCCAGTCTGTGCTTAGGGCTACATCAATAGGAAACAAACCATAGAGATCGAACTTGGAACTCCTTTATTGTGTCAAGTTTCAAAGAGCTAGCACAAACCGTGTTTCATTTAGAGTTCCAACTACATGTATCCATATAGGAGAAAACAGAGTGAAACCTAAAAATTAAAACTCTTACTGCCAACGAACGGTTTAAAATAGAAGAACGAAATTTGGTGAGCCAAGTGGGATTATGGTTCTGATCATTACCTGAAAGTGTCATCAAGATTGGGTGAAAAAATGTGTGCTGAGATTTCAGGAAACTCGTAGTTTTTTGGAAGATTGGCAACGCCTTTCCATGAAAGTGATTTGTGCCAGTCTCTGCTTAGGGCTACATCAATAGGAAACAAACAATAGAGATAGAACTTGGAACTACTTTATTGTGTCAAGTTTCAAAGAGCTAGCACAAAACGTGTTTGATTTAGAGTTCCAAATACATGTATCCATATAGGAGAAAACAGTGTGAAACCTAAAAATTAAAACTCTTACTGCCAACGAACGGTTTACCCTAGAAGAACGAAATTTGGTGAGCCATGTGGGATTGGGGTACTGATCATTACCTGAAAGTGTCATTAAGATTGGGTGAAAAAATGTGTGCTGAGATTTCAGGAAACTCGTAGTTTTTTGGACACTTGGCAACCCCTTTCCATGAAAGTGATTTGCGCCAGTCTCTACTTAGGGCTACATCAATAGGAAACAAACCATAGAGATAGAACTTGGAACTTCTTTATTGTATCAAGTTTCAAAGAGCTAGCACAAACCGTGTTTGATTTAGAGTTCCAACTACATGTATCCATATAGGAGAAAACAGAGTGAAACCTAAAAATTAAAACTGTTACTGCCAACGAATGGATTAACCCAGAAGAACGAAATTTGGTGAGCCAAGTGGGTTTTCAGTCAAGATCATTACCTGAAAGTGTCATAAAGTTTGGGTGAAAAAATGTGTGCTGAGATTTCAGGAAACTCGTAGTTTTTTGGAAGCTTGGCAACCCCTTTCCATGAAAGTGATTTGTGCCAGTCTCTGCTTAGGGCTACATCAATAGGAAACAAACCATAGAGATAGAACTTGGAACTACTTTATTGTGTCAACTTTCAAAGAGCTAGCACAAACCATGTTTGATTTAGAGTTCCAACTACATGTATCCATATAGGAGAAAACAAAGTGAAACCTAAAAATTAAAACTGTTACTGCCAACGAACGGTTTAACTTAGAAGAACGAAATTTGGTGAGCCAAGTGGGATTGGTGTACTGATCATTACCTGAAAGTGTCATCAAGATTGGGTGAAAAAATGTGTGCTGAGATTTCAGGAAACACGTAGTTTTTTGGAAGCTTGGCAACCCCTTTCCATGTAAGTGATTTGTGCCAGTCTGTGCTTAGGGCTACATCAATAGGAAACAAACCATAGAGATAGAACTTGGAACTACTTTATTGTGTCAAGTTTCAGAGAGCTAGCACAAACTGTGTTCGATTTAGAGTTCCAAATACATGTATCCATATAGGAGGAAACAGAGTGAAACCTAAAAATTAAAACTGTTACTGCCAACGAACGGTTTAACCTAGAAGAACGAAATTTGGAGAGTCAAGTGTGTTTGGGGTACCAATCATTACCTGAAAGTGTCATCAAGATTGGGTGAAAAAATGTGTGCTGAGATTTCAGGAAACATGTAGTTTTTTGGAAGCTTGGCAACCCCTTTCCATGTAAGTGATTTGTGCCAGTCTGTGCTTAGGGCTACATCAATAGGAAACAAACCATAGAGATAGAACTTGGAACTTCTTTATTGTGTCAAGTTTCAAAGAGCTAGCACAAACCGTGTTTCATTTAGAGTTCCAACTACATGTATCCATATAGGAGAAAACAGAGTGAAACCTAAAAATTAAAACTCTTACTGCCAACGAACGGTTTAAAATAGAAGAACGAAATTTGGTGAGCCAAGTGGGATTACGGTTCTGATCATTACCTGAAAGTGTCATCAAGATTGGGTGAAAAAATGTGTGCTGAGATTTCAGGAAACTCGTAGTTTTTTGGAAGCTTGCAACGCCTTTCCATGAAAGTGATTTGTGCCAGTCTCTGCTTAGGGCTACATCAATAGGAAACAAACAATAGAGATAGAACTTGGAACTTCTTTATTGTGTCAAGTTTCAAAGAGCTAGCACAAAACGTGTTTGATTTAGAGTTCCAAATACATGTACCCATATAGGAGAAAACAGTGTGAAACCTAAAAATTAAAACTCTTACTGCCAACGAACGGTTTACCCTAGAAGAACGAAATTTGGTGAGCCAAGTGGGATTGGGGTACTGATCATTACCTGAAAGTGTCATCAAGATTGGGTGAAAAAATGTGTGCTGAGATTTCAGGAAACTCGTAGTTTTTTGGACACTTGGCAACCCCTTTCCATGAAAGTGATTTGCGCCAGTCTCTACTTAGGGCTACATCAATAGGAAAAAAACCATAGAGATAGAACTTGGAACTTCTTTATTGTATCAATTTTCAAAGAGCTAGCACAAACCGTGTTTGATTTAGAGTTCCAACTACATGTATCCATATAGGAGAAAACAGAGTGAAACCTAAAAATTAAAACTGTTACTGCCAACGAATGGATTAAACCAGAAGAACGAAATTTGGTGAGCCAAGTGGGTTTTCAGTCAAGATCATTACCTGAAAGTGTCATAAAGTTTGGGTGAAAAAATGTGTGCTGAGATTTCAGGAAACTCGTAGTTTTTTGGAAGCTTGGCAACCCCTTTCCATGAAAGTGATTTGTGCCAGTCTCTGCTTAGGGCTACATCAATAGGAAACAAACCATAGAGATAGAACTTGGAACTACTTTATTGTGTCAACTTTCAAAGAGCTAGCACAAACCATGTTTGATTTAGAGTTCCAACTACATGTATCCATATAGGAGAAAACAGAGTGAAACCTAAAAATTAAAACTCTTACTGCCAACGAACGGTTTAACTTAGAAGAATGAAATTTGGTGAGCCAAGTGGGATTGGTGTACTGATCATTACCTGAAAGTGTCATCAAGATTGGGTGAAAAAATGTGTGCTGAGATTTCAGGAAACACGTAGTTTTTTGGAAGCTTGGCAACCCCTTTCCATGTAAGTGATTTGTGCCAGTCTGTGCTTAGGGCTACATCAATAGGAAACAAACCATAGAGATAGAACTTGGAACTACTTTATTGTGTCAAGTTTCAGAGAGCTAGCACAAACTGTGTTCGATTTAGAGTTCCAAATACATGTATCCATATAGGAGAAAACAGAGTGAAACCTAAAAATTAAAACTGTTACTGCCAACGAACGGTTTAACCTATAAGAACGAAATTTGGAGAGTCAAGTGGGTTTTGGGTACCGATCATTACCTGAAAGTGTCATCAAGATTGGGTGAAAAAATGTGTGCTGGGATTTCAGGAAACTCGTCGTTTTTTGGAAGCTTGGCAACCCCTTTCCATGAAAGTGATTTGCGCCATTCTCTGCTTAGGAATACATCAATGGGAAACAAACCATAGAGATAGAACTTGGAACTACTTTATTGTGTCAAGTTTCAAAGAGCTAGCACAAACCGTGTTTGATTTAGAGTTCCAACTACATGTATCCATTAGGAGAAAACAGAGTGAAACCTAAAAATTAAAACTCTTACTGCCAACGAACGGTTTAAAAGAGAAGAACGAAATTTGGTGAGCCAAGTGGGATTGCGGTTCTGATCATTACCTGAAAGTGTCATCAAGATTGGGTGAAAAAATGTGTGCTGAGATTTCAAGAAACTCGTAGTTTTTTGGAAGCTTGTCAACCATTTTCCATGAAAGTGATTTGTGACAGTCTATGCTTAGGGCTACATCAATAGGAAACAAACCATAGAGATAGAACTTGGAACTACTTTATTGTGTCAAGTTTCAAAGAGCTAGCACAAACCGTGTTTGATTTAGAGTTCCAAATACATGTATCCATATAGGAGAAAACAGAGTGAAACCTAAAAATTAAAACTGTTACTGCCAACGAACGGTTTAACCTAGAAGAACGAAATTTGGTGAGCCAAGTAGGATTGGAGTACTGATCATTACCTTAAAGTGTCATCAAGATTGGGTGAAAAAATGTGTGCTGAGATTTCAGGAAACTCGTTGTTTTTTGGAAGCATGGCAACCCCTTTTCATGAAAGTCATTTGCGCCAGTCTCTGGTTAGGGCTACATAAATGGGAAACAAACCCTAGAGATAGAACTTGGAACTACTTTATTGTGTCAAGTTTCAAAGAGCTAGCACAAACCGTGTTTGATTTGAGTTCCAACTACATGTATCCATATAGGAGAAAACAGAGTGAAATCTAAAAATTAAAACTGTTACTGCCAACGAACGGTTTAAAATAGAAGTACGAATTTTGGTGAGCCAAGTGGGATTCGGGTACTAATCATTACCTGAAAGTGTCATCAAGATTGGGTTGAAAAATGTGTGCTGAGATTTCAGGAAACACTTAGTTTTTTGGAAGCTTGGCAACGCATTTCCATGAAAGTGATTTGTGCCAGTCTCTGATTAGGGCTACATCAATAGGAAACAAACCATAGAGATAGAACTTGGAACTACTTCATTGTGTCAAGTTTCAAAGAGCTAGCACAAACCGTATTTGATTTAGAGTTCCAACTACATATATCCATATAGGAGAAAACAGAGTGAAACCAAAAAATTAAAACTCTTACTGCCAACGAACGGTTTAACCTAGAAGAACAAAATTTGGTGAGCCAATTGGGATTGGGGTTCTGATCATTACCTCAAAGTGTCATCAAGATTGGGTGAAAAAATGTGTGCTGAGATTTCAAGAAACTCGTAGTTTTTTGGAAGCTTGGCAACCTCTTTCCATGAAGGTGATTTGCGCCAGTCTCGCTTAGGGCTACACCAATAGGAAACAAACCATAGAGATAGAACTTGGAACTACTTTATTGTGTCAAATTTCAAAGAGCTAGCACAAACCGTGTTTGATTGAGAGATCCAACTACATGTATCCATATATATGAGAAAACAGAGTGAAACCTAAAAATTAAAACTGTTACTGCCAACGAACGGTTTAACCTAGAAGAACAAAATTTGGTGAGCCAAATGGGATTATGGTTCTGATCATTACCTGAAATTGTCATCAAGATTGGGTGAAAAAATGTGTGCTGAGATTTCAGGAAACTCGTAGTTTTTTGGAAGCTTGGCAACCCCTTTCCATGAAAGTGATTTGTGCCAGTCTGTGCTTTGGGATACATCAATAGGAAAAAAACCATAGATATAGAACTTGGAACTACTTTATTCTGTCAAGTTTCAAAGAGCTAGCACAAACCGTCTTTGATTTAGAGTTCCAACTACATGTATCCATATAGGAGAAAACAGAGTGAAACCTAAAAATTAAAACTCTTACTGCCAACGAACGGTTTAACCTAGAAGAACGAAATTTGGTGAGCCAAGTGGGACTGGTGTACTGATCATTACCTGAAAGTGTCATTAAGATTGGGTGAAAAAATGTGTGCTGAGATTTCAGGAAACTCATAGTTTTTTGGAAGCTTGGCAACCCCTTTCCATGAAAGTGATTTGTGCCCTTCTCTGCTTAGGGCTACATCAATAGGAAACAAACCATAGAGATAGAACTTGGAACTACTTTATTGTGTCAAATTTCAAAGAGCTAGCACAAACCGTGTTTGATTTAGAGTTCCAACTACATGTATCCATATAGGAGAAAACAGAGTGAAAACTAAAAATTAAATCTGTTACCGCCAAAGAACGGTTTAACCTAGAAGAACGAAATTTGGTGAGCCAAGTGGGATTGGGGTACTGATCATTACCTGAAAGTGTCATCAAGTTTGGGTGAAAAAATGTGTGCTGAGATTTCAGGAAACTCGTAGTTTTTTGGAAGCTTGGCAACCCCTTTCCATGAAAGTGATTTGCTCCAATCTCGTTTTAGTGCTACATCAATAGGAAACAAACCATAGAGATAGAACTTGGAACTACTTTATTGTGTCAAGTTTCAAAGAGCTAGCACAAACAGTGTTTGATTTAGAGTACCAACTACATGTATCCATATAGCAGAAAACAGAGTGAAACCTAAAAATTAAAACTGTTACTGCCAACAAACGGTTTAAACTAGAAGAACGAAATTTGGTGAGCCAAGTGGGACTTGGGTACTGATCATTACCTGAAAGTGTCATCAAGATTGGGTTGAAAAATGTGTGCTGAGATTTCAGGAAACACTTAATTTTTTGGAAGCTTGGCAACACATTTCCATGAAAGTAATTTGTGCCAGTCTCTGATTAGGTCTACATCAATTGGAAACAAACCATAGAGATAGAACTTGGAACTACTTTATTGTGTCAAGTTTCAAAGAGCTAGCACAAACAGTGTTTCATTTAGAGTTCCAAATACATGTATCCATATAGGAGAAAACAGAGTGAAACCTAAAAATTAAAACTGTTACTGCCAAAGAACGGTTTAACCTAGAAGAACGAAATTTGGTGAGCCAAGTGGGATTGGGGTACTGATCATTACCTGAAACTGTCATCAAGATTGGGTGAAAAAATATGTGCTGAGATTTCAGGAAACTCGTACTTTTTTGGAAGCTTGGCAACCCCTTTCCATGAAACTGATTTGCAACAGTCTCTGCTTAGGGCTACATCAATAGGAAACAAACCATAGAGATTAAACATGGAACTACTTTATTTTGTCAAGTTTCAAAGAGCTAGCACAAACCGTGTTTGATTTAGAGTTCCAACTACATGTATCCATATAGGAGAAAACAGAGTGAAACCTAAAAATTAAAACTCTTACTGCCAATGAATGGTTTAACCTAGAAGAACGAAATTTGGTGAGCCAAGTGAGATTGCGGTTCTGATCATTACCTGAAAGTGTCATCAAGATTGGGTGAAAAAATGTGTGCTGAGATTTCAGGAAACTCGTAGTTTTTTGGATGCTTGGCAACCCCTTTCCATGAAAGTGATTTGTGCCAGTCTGTGCTTAGGGCTTCATCAATAGGAAACAAACCATAGAGATAGAACTTGGAACTACTATATTGTGTCACATTTCAAAGAGGTAGCACAAACCGTGTTTGATTTAGAGTTCCAAATACATGTATCCATATAGGAGAAAAGAGAGTGAAACCTAAAAATTAAAACTGTTACTGCCAATGAACGGTTTAAACTCGAAGAACTAAATTTGGTGAGCCAAGTGGGATTCGGGTACTGATCATTACCTGAAAGTGTCATCAAGTTTGGGTGAAAAAATGTGTGCCGAGATTGCAGGAAACTCGTAGTTTTTTTGAAGCTTGGCAACGCTTTTCCATGAAAGTGATTTTTGCCCGTCTCTGATTAGGGCTACATCAATAGGAAACAAACCATAGAGAGAGAACTTGGAA
Organism: Spermophilus citellus; assembly: GCF_964194105.1. Taxonomy (NCBI): domain Eukaryota; kingdom Metazoa; phylum Chordata; class Mammalia; order Rodentia; family Sciuridae; genus Spermophilus; species Spermophilus citellus. The sequence continues at coordinate 18,448,984 of NC_138196.1, read as the reverse complement.
CTATTTTATTCTGTCAAGTTTCAAAGAGCTAGCACAAACCGTGTTTGATTTAGAGTTCCAACTACATGTACCCATATAGGAGAAAACAGAGTGAAACCTAAATTTAAAACTGTTACTGCCAACGAACGGTTTAACCTTGAAGAACGAAATTTCGTGAGCCAAGTGTGATTGGGGTACTGATCATTACCTGAAAGTGTCATTAAGATTGGGTTAAAAAATGTGTGCTGAGATTTCAGGAAAATCGTAGTTTTTTGGACGCTTGGCAACCACTTTCCATGAAAGTGATTTGCGCCAGTCTCTACTTAGGGCTACATGAATAGGAAACAAACCATAGAGATAGAACTTGGAACTACTTCATTGTGTCAAGTTTCAAAGAGCTAGCACAAACCGTATTTTATTTAGAGTTCCAACTACATGTATCCATATAGGAGAAAACAGAGTGAAACCAAAAAATTAAAACTCTTACTGCCAACGAACGGTTTAACCTAGAAGAACAAAATTTGGTGAGCCAAGTGGGATTGCGGTTCTGATCATTACCTGAAAGTGTCATCAAGATTGGGTGAAAAAATGTGTGCTGAGATTTCAAGAAACTCGTAGTTTTTTGGAAGCTTGGCAACATCTTTCCATGAAAGTGATTTGCGCCAGTCTCGCTTAGGGCTACACCAATAGGAAACAAACCATAGAGATAGAACTTGGAACTACTTTATTGTGTCAAATTTCAAAGAGCTAGCACAAACCGTGTTTGATTGAGAGATCCAACTACATGTATCCATATATATGAGAAAACAGAGTGAAACCTAAAAATTAAAACTGTTACTGCCAACGAACGGTTTAACCTAGAAGAACAAAATTTGGTGAGCCAAATGGGATTATGGTTCTGATCATTACCTGAAATTGTCATCAAGATTGGGTGAAACAATGTGTGCTGAGATTTCAGGAAACTCGTAGTTTTTTGGAAGCTTGGCAACCCCTTTCCATGAAAGTGATTTGTGCCAGTCTGTGCTTTGGGCTACATCAATAGGAAACAAACCATAGATATAGAACTTGAAACTACTTTATTGTGTCAAGTTTCAAAGAGCTAGCACAAACCGTCTTTGATTTAGAGTTCCAACTACATGTATCCATATAGGAGAAAACAGAGTGAAACCTAAAAATTAAAACGCTTACTGCCAACGAACGGTTTAACCTAGAAGAACGAAATTTGGTGAGCCAAGTGGGATTGGGGTACTGATCATTACCTGAAAGTGTCATCAAGTTTTGGTGAAAAAATGTGTGCTGAGATTTCAGGAAACTCGTAGTTTTTTGGAAGCTGGGCAACCCCTTTCCATGAAAGTGATTTGCTCCAATCTCGTTTTAGTGCTACATCAATAGGAAACAAACCATAGAGATAGAACTTGGAACTACTTTATTGTGTCAATTTTCAAAGAGCTAGCATAAACCGTGTTTGATTTAGAGTTCCAACTACATGTATCCATATAGCAGAAAACAGAGTGAAACCTAAAAATTAAAACTGTTACTGCCAACGAACGGTTTAAACTAGAAGAACGAAATTTGTGAGCCAAGTTGGATTCGGGTACTGATCATTACCTGAAAGTGTCATTAAGATTGGGTGAAAAAATGTGTGCTGAGATTTCAGGAAACTCCTATTTTTGGGAAGTTTGGCAACCCCTTTCCATGAAAGTGATTTGCGCCAGTCTCTGCTTAGGGCTACATCAATAGGAAACAAAACATAGAGATAGAACTTGGAACACATTTATTGTGTCAAGTTTCAAGGAGCTAGCACAAACCGTGTTTGATTTAGAGTTCCAATTACATGGATCCATATAGGAGAAAACAGAGTGAAACCTAAATATTAAAAACTTTACTGCCAACGAACGGTTTAACCTAGAAGAACGAAATTTGGTGAGCCATGTGGGATTGGGGTACTGATCATTACCTGAAAGTGTCATCAAGATTGGGTGAAAAAATATGTGCTGAGATTTCAGGAAACTCGCAGTGTTTTGGAAGCTTGGCAACCCCTTTCCATGAAAGTGATTTGCGCCAGTCTCTGCTTATGGCTACATCAATAGGAAACAAACCATAGAGACAGAACTCGGAACTACTTTATTGTGTCACGTTTCAAAGAGCTAGCAGAAACCGTGTTTGATTTAGAGTTCCAAAAACATGTATCCATATAGGAGAAAACAGAGTGAAACCTAAAAATTAAAACTGTTACTGCCAAAGAACGGTTTAACCTAGAAGAACGAAATTTGGTGAGCCAAGTGGGATTGGGTAATGGTCATTACCTGAAAGTGTCATCAAGATTGGGTGAAAAAATGTGTGCTGATTTCAGGAAACTGGTCGTTTTTTGGAAGCTTGGCAACCCCTTTCAATGGAAGTGATTTGCGCCAGTCTCTGCTTAGGGCTACAACAATAGGAATCAAACCATAGATACAGAACTTGGAACTACTTTATTGTGTCAAGTTTCAAAGAGCTAGCACAAACCGTCTTTGATTTAGGGTTCCAACTACATGTATCCATATAGGAGAAAACAGAGTGAAACCTAAAAATTAAAACTCTTACTGACAACGAACGGTTTAACCTAGAAGAACGAAATTTGGTGAGCCAAGTGGGATTGGGGTACTGATCATTACCTGAAAGTGTCATCAAGATTGGGTGAAAAAATGTGTGCTGAGATTTCAGGAAACTCATAGTTTTTTGGAAGCTTGGCAACCCCTTTCCATGAAAGTGATTTGTGCCCTTCTTTGCTTAGGGCTACATCAATAGGAAACAAACCATAGAGATAGAACTTGGAACTACTTTATTGAGTTAAGTTTCAAAGAGCTAGCACAAACCGTGTTTGATTTAGAGTTCCAACTACATGTATCCATATAGGAGAAAACAGAGTGAAAACTAAAAATTAAAACTCTTACCGCCAACGAACGGTTTAACATAGAAGAACGAAATTTGGTGAGCCAAGTGGGATTGGGGTACTGATCATTACCTGAAAGTGTCATCAAGTTTTGGTGAAAAAGTGTGTGCTGAGATTTCAGGAAACTCGTAGTTTTTTGGAAGCTTGGCAACCCCTTTCCATGAAAGTAATTTGCTCCAATATCGTTTTAGTGCTACATCAATAGGAAACAAACAATAGAGATAGAACTTGGAACTACTTTATTGTGTCAAGTTTCAAAGAGCTAGCACAAACCGTGTTTGATATAGAGTTCCAACTACATGTATCCATATAGCAGAAAACAGAGTGAAACCTAAAAATTAAAACAGTTACTGCCAACGAACGGTTTAAACTAGAAGAACGAAATTTGGTGAGCCAAGTTGGATTCGGGTACTGATCATTACCTGAAAGTGTCATCAAGTTTTGGTGAAAAAATGTGTGCTGAGATTTCAGGAAACTCGTAGTTTTTTGGAAGCTTGGCAACCCCTTTCCTTGAAAGTGATTTGCTCCAATATCGTTTTAGTGCTACATCAATAGGAAACAAACCATAGAGATAGAACTTGGAACTACTTTATTGTGTCAAGTTTCAAAGAGCTAGCACAAACCGTGTTTGATATAGAGTTCCAACTACATGTATCCATATAGCAGAAAACAGAGTGAAACCTAAAAATTAAAACGGTTACTGCCAACGAACGGTTTAAACTAGAAGAACGAAATTTGGTGAGCCAAGTTGGATTTGGGTACTGATCATTACCTGAAAGTGTCATCAAGATTGGGTGAAAAAATGTGTGCTGATTTCAAGAAAGTCTTCATATTTTGGAAGCTTGGCAACACCTTTCAATGGAAGTGATTTGCGCCAGTCTCTGCTTAGGGCTACATCAATAGGAAACAAACCATAGAGATAGAAATTGGAACTACTTCATTGTGTCAGGTTTCAAAGAGCTTGCACAAACCGTGTTTGAATTAGAGTTCCAAATATATTTATCCATATAGGAGAAAACAGAGTGAAACCTAAAAATTAAAACTGTTACTGCCAACGCACGGTTTAATCTAGAAGAACGAAATTTGGTGAGCCAAGTGGGATTGGCGTACTGATCATTACCTGAAAGTGTCATCAAGAGTGGGTTGAAAAATGTGTGCTGAGATTTCATGAAACTCCTAGTTTTTTGGAAGCTTGGCAACCCCTTTCCATGAAAGTGATTTGTGCCATTCTCTGCTTAGGGCTACATCAATAGGAAACAAACCATAGAGAGAGAACTTGGAACTGTTTATTGTGTCAAGATTCAAAGAGCTAGCACAAACCGTGTTTGATTTAGAGTTCCAACTACATGTATCCATATAGGAGAAAACAGAGTGAAACCTAAAAATTAAAACTGTTACTGTCAAAGAACGGTTTAACCTAGAAGAATGAAAATCGGTGAGCCAAGTGGGATTGGAGTACTGATCAATACCTGAAAGTGTCATCAAGATTCGGTTGAAAAATGTGTGCTGCGATTTCAGGAAACTCGTAGTTTTTGGAAGCTTGGCAACCCCTTTCCATGAAAGTGATTTGTGTCAGTCTCTGCTTAGGGATACATCAATAGGAAAAATACCATAGAGATAGAACATTGAACTACTTTATTGTGTCAACTTTCAAAGAGCTAGCACAAATCGTGTTTGATTTAGAGTTCCAACTACATGTATCCATATAGGAGAAAACAGAGTGAAAACTAAAAATTAAAACGGTTACCGCCAACGAACGGTTTAACCTAGAAGAACAAAATTTGGTAAGCCAAATGGGATTGGGGTACTGATCATTACCTGAAAGTGTCATCAAGTTTGGGTGAAAAAATTTGTGCTGTGATTTCAGGAAACTCGTAGTTTTTTGGAAGCTTGGCAACCCCTTTCCATGAAAGTGATTTGCTCCAATCTCGTTTTAGTGCTACATCAATAGGAAACAAACCATAGAGATGGAACTTGGAACTGCTTTATTGTGTCAAGTTTCAAAGAGCTAGCACAAACCGTGTTTGATTTAGAGTTCCAACTACATGTATCCATATAGGAGAAAACAGAGTGAAACCTAAAAATTAAAACTGTTACTGCCAACGAACGATTTAACCTAGAAGAACGAAATTTGGTGAGCCAAGTGGGAATCGGGTACTGATCCTTACCTGAAAGTGTCATCAAGATTGGGTGAAAAAATGTGTGCTGATTTCAGGAAACTCCTCGATTTTTGGAAGCTTGACAACCCATTTCCATGGAAGTGATTTGCGCCAGTCTCTGCTTAGGGTTACATCAATAGGAAACAAACCATAGAGACAGAACTTGGAACTACTTCATTGTGTCAAGTTTCAAAGAGCTAGCACAAACCGTGCTTGATTTAGAGTTCCAACTACATGTATCCATATAGGAGAAAACAGAGTGAAACCTAAAGATTAAAACTGTTACTGGCAACGAAAGTTTAACATAGAAGAACGAAATTTGGTGAGCCAAGTGGGATTGGAATACTGATCATTACCTGAAAGTGTCATCAAGATTGGGTTGAAAAATGTGTGCTGAGATTTCAGGAAACTCCTAGTTTTTGGAAGCTTGGCAAACCCTTTCCATGAAAGTGATTTGCACCAGTCTCTGCTTAGGGCTACATCAATAGGAAACAAACCACAAAGATAGAACATGGAACTGCTTTATTGTGTCACGTTTCAAAGAGCTAGCACAAACCCTGTTTGATTTAGAGTTCCAACTACATGTATCCATATAGGCGAAAACAGAGTGAAACCTAAAAATTAAAACTGTTGCTGCCAACGAACGGTTTAACCTAGAAGAATGAAATTTGGTGAGCCAAGTGGGATTATGGTACTGATCATTACCTGAAATTGTCATCAAGTTTGGGTGAAAAAATGTGTGCTGAGATTTCAGGAAACTCTTAGTGTTTGGAAGCTTGGGAACCCCTTTCCATGAATGTGATTTGCGCCAGTCTCTGCTTAGGGCTACATCAATAGGAAACAAACCATAGAGACAGAACATGGAACTACTTTATTGTGTCAAATTTCAAAGAGCTCGCACAAACCGTGTTTGATTTAGAGTTCCAAATACATGTATCCATATAGGAGAAAACAGAGTGAAACCTAAATTTAAAACTGTTACTGCCAACGAACGGTTTAACCTTGAAGAACGAAATTTGGTGAGCCAAGTGTGATTGGGGTACTGATCATTACCTGAAAGTGTCATTAAGATTGGGTTAAAAAATGTGTGCTGAGATTTCAGGAAATTCGTAGTTTTTTGGACGCTTGGCAACCACTTTCCATGAAAGTGATTTGCGCCAGTCTCTACTTAGGGCTACATGAATAGGAAACAAACCATAGAGATAGAACTTGGAACTACTTCATTGTGTCAAGTTTCAAAGAGCTAGCACAAACCTTATTTTATTTAGAGTTCCAACTACATGTATCCATATAGGAGAAAACAGAGTGAAACCAAAAAATTAAAACTCTTACTGCCAACGAACGGTTTAACCTAGAAGAACAAAATTTGGTGAGCCAAGTGGGATTGCGGTTCTGATCATTACCTGAAAGTGTCATCAAGATTGGGTGAAAAAATGTGTGCTGAGATTTCAAGAAACTCGTAGTTTTTTGGAAGCTTGGCAACATCTTTCCATGAAAGTGATTTGCGCCAGTCTCGCTTAGGGCTACACCAATAGGAAACAAACCATAGAGATAGAACTTGGAACTACTTTATTGTGTCAAATTTCAAAGAGCTAGCACAAACCGTGTTTGATTGAGAGATCCAACTACATGTATCCATATATATGAGAAAACAGAGTGAAACCTAAAAATTAAAACTGTTACTGCCAACGAACGGTTTAACCTAGAAGAACAAAATTTGGTGAGCCAAATGGGATTATGGTTCTGATCATTACCTGAAATTGTCATCAAGATTGGGTGAAACAATGTGTGCTGAGATTTCAGGAAACTCGTAGTTTTTGGAAGCTTGGCAACCCCTTCCATGAAAGTGATTTGTGCCAGTCTGTGCTTTGGGCTACATCAATAGGAAACAAACCATAGATATAGAACTTGGAACTACTTTATTGTGTCAAGTTTCAAAGAGCTAGCACAAACCGTCTTTGATTTAGAGTTCCAACTACATGTATCCATATAGGAGAAAACAGAGTGAAACCTAAAAATTAAAACGCTTACTGCCAACGAACGGTTTAACCTAGAAGAACGAAATTTGGTGAGCCAAGTGGGATTGGGGTACTGATCATTACCTGAAAGTGTCATCAAGTTTTGGTGAAAAAATGTGTGCTGAGATTTCAGGAAACTCGTAGTTTTTTGGAAGCTTGGCAACCCCTTTCCATGAAAGTGATTTGCTCCAATCTCGTTTTAGTGCTACATCAATAGGAAACAAACCATAGAGATAGAACTTGGAACTACTTTATTGTGTCAAGTTTCAAAGAGCTAGCATAAACCGTGTTTGATTTAGAGTTCCAACTACATGTATCCATATAGCAGAAAACAGAGTGAAACCTAAAAATTAAAACTGTTACTGCCAACGAACGGTTTAAACTAGAAGAACGAAATTTGTGAGCCAAGTTGGATTCGGGTACTGATCATTACCTGAAAGTGTCATTAAGATTGGGTGAAAAAATGTGTGCTGAGATTTCAGGAAACTCCTATTTTTGGGAAGTTTGGCAACCCCTTTCCATGAAAGTGATTTGCGCCAGTCTCTGCTTAGGGCTACATCAATAGGAAACAAAACATAGAGATAGAACTTGGAACACATTTATTGTGTCAAGTTTCAAGGAGCTAGCACAAACCGTGTTTGATTTAGAGTTCCAATTACATGGATCCATATAGGAGAAAACAGAGTGAAACCTAAATATTAAAAACTTTACTGCCAACGAACGGTTTAACCTAGAAGAACGAAATTTGGTGAGCCATGTGGGATTGGGGTACTGATCATTACCTGAAAGTGTCATCAAGATTGGGTGAAAAAATATGTGCTGAGATTTCAGGAAACTCGCAGTGTTTTGGAAGCTTGGCAACCCCTTTCCATGAAAGTGATTTGCGCCAGTCTCTGCTTATGGCTACATCAATAGGAAACAAACCATAGAGACAGAACTCGGAACTACTTTATTGTGTCACGTTTCAAAGAGCTAGCAGAAACCGTGTTTGATTTAGAGTTCCAAAAACATGTATCCATATAGGAGAAAACAGAGTGAAACCTAAAAATTAAAACTGTTACTGCCAAAGAACGGTTTAACCTAGAAGAACGAAATTTGGTGAGCCAAGTGGGATTGGGTAATGATCATTACCTGAAAGTGTCATCAAGATTGGGTGAAAAAATGTGTGCTGATTTCAGGAAACTGGTCGTTTTTTGGAAGCTTGGCAACCCCTTTAAATGGAAGTGATTTGCGCCAGTCTCTGCTTAGGGCTACAACAATAGGAATCAAACCATAGATACAGAACTTGGAACTACTTTATTGTGTCAAGTTTCAAAGAGCTAGCACAAACCGTGTTTGATTTAGAGTTCCAACTACATGTATCCATAGAGGAGAAAACAGAGTGAAACCTGAAAATTAAAACTGTTACTGCCAACGAACGGTTTAACCTAGAAGAACAAAATTTGGTGAGCGAAGTGGGATTGGGGTACTGATCGTTATCTGAAAGTGTCATCAAGAATGGGTGAAAAAATGTGTGCTGAGATTTCAGGAAACTCGAGTTTTTTGGAAGCTTGGCAACACCTTTCCATGAAAGTGATTTGCGCCAGTCTCTGCTTAGGGCTACATCAATAGGAAACAAACCATAGAGATAGAACTTGGAACTACTTTATTGTGTCAAGTTTCAAAGAGCTAGCACAAACCGTCTTTGATTTAGGGTTCCAACTACATGTATCCATATAGGAGAAAACAGAGTGAAACCTAAAAATTAAAACTCTTACTGACAACGAACGGTTTAACCTAGAAGAACGAAATTTGGTGAGCCAAGTGGGATTGGGGTACTGATCATTACCTGAAAGTGTCATCAAGATTGGGTGAAAAAATGTGTGCTGAGATTTCAGGAAACTCATAGTTTTTTGGAAGCTTGGCAACCCCTTTCCATGAAAGTGATTTGTGCCCTTCTTTGCTTAGGGCTACATCAATAGGAAACAAACCATAGAGATAGAACTTGGAACTACTTTATTGAGTTAAGTTTCAAAGAGCTAGCACAAACCGTGTTTGATTTAGAGTTCCAACTACATGTATCCATATAGGAGAAAACAGAGTGAAAACTAAAAATTAAAACTCTTACCGCCAACGAACGGTTTAACATAGAAGAACGAAATTTGGTGAGCCAAGTGGGATTGGGGTACTGATCATTACCTGAAAGTGTCATCAAGTTTTGGTGAAAAAGTGTGTGCTGAGATTTCAGGAAACTCGTAGTTTTTTGGAAGCTTGGCAACCCCTTTCCATGAAAGTAATTTGCTCCAATATCGTTTTAGTGCTACATCAATAGGAAACAAACAATAGAGATAGAACTTGGAACTACTTTATTGTGTCAAGTTTCAAAGAGCTAGCACAAACCGTGTTTGATATAGAGTTCCAACTACATGTATCCATATAGCAGAAAACAGAGTGAAACCTAAAAATTAAAACAGTTACTGCCAACGAACGGTTTAAACTAGAAGAACGAAATTTGGTGAGCCAAGTTGGATTCGGGTACTGATCATTACCTGAAAGTGTCATCAAGTTTTGGTGAAAAAATGTGTGCTGAGATTTCAGGAAACTCGTAGTTTTTTGGAAGCTTGGCAACCCCTTTCCTTGAAAGTGATTTGCTCCAATATCGTTTTAGTGCTACATCAATAGGAAACAAACCATAGAGATAGAACTTGGAACTACTTTATTGTGTCAAGTTTCAAAGTGCTAGCACAAACCGTGTTTGATATAGAGTTCCAACTACATGTATCCATATAGCAGAAAACAGAGTGAAACCTAAAAATTAAAACGGTTACTGCCAACGAACGGTTTAAACTAGAAGAACGAAATTTGGTGAGCCAAGTTGGATTTGGGTACTGATCATTACCTGAAAGTGTCATCAAGATTGGGTGAAAAAATGTGTGCTGATTTCAAGAAAGTCTTCATATTTTGGAAGCTTGGCAACACCTTTCAATGGAAGTGATTTGCGCCAGTCTCTGCTTAGGGCTACATCAATAGGAAACAAACCATAGAGATAGAAATTGGAACTACTTCATTGTGTCAGGTTTCAAAGAGCTTGCACAAACCGTGTTTGAATTAGAGTTCCAAATATATTTATCCATATAGGAGAAAACAGAGTGAAACCTAAAAATTAAAACTGTTACTGCCAACGCACGGTTTAATCTAGAAGAACGAAATTTGGTGAGCCAAGTGGGATTGGCGTACTGATCATTACCTGAAAGTGTCATCAAGAGTGGGTTGAAAAATGTGTGCTGAGATTTCATGAAACTCCTAGTTTTTTGGAAGCTTGACAACCCCTTTCCATGAAAGTGATTTGTGCCATTCTCTGCTTAGGGCTACATCAATAGGAAACAAACCATAGAGAGAGAACTTGGAACTGTTTATTGTGTCAAGATTCAAAGAGCTAGCACAAACCGTGTTTGATTTAGAGTTCCAACTACATGTATCCATATAGGAGAAAACAGAGTGAAACCTAAAAATTAAAACTGTTAAGTCAAAGAACGGTTTAACCTAGAAGAATGAAAATCGGTGAGCCAAGTGGGATTGGAGTACTGATCAATACCTGAAAGTGTCATCAAGATTCGGTTGAAAAATGTGTGCTGCGATTTCAGGAAACTCGTAGTTTTTGGAAGCTTGGCAACCCCTTTCCATGAAAGTGATTTGTGTCAGTCTCTGCTTAGGGATACATCAATAGGAAAAATACCATAGAGATAGAACATTGAACTACTTTATTGTGTCAACTTTCAAAGAGCTAGCACAAATCGTGTTTGATTTAGAGTTCCAACTACATGTATCCATATAGGAGAAAACAGAGTGAAAACTAAAAATTAAAACGGTTACCGCCAACGAACGGTTTAACCTAGAAGAACAAAATTTGGTAAGCCAAATGGGATTGGGGTACTGATCATTACCTGAAAGTGTCATCAAGTTTGGGTGAAAAAATTTGTGCTGTGATTTGAGGAAACTCGTAGTTTTTTGGAAGCTTGGCAACCCCTTTCCATGAAAGTGATTTGCTCCAATCTCGTTTTAGTGCTACATCAATAGGAAACAAACCATAGAGATGGAACTTGGAACTGCTTTATTGTGTCAAGTTTCAAAGAGCTAGCACAAACCGTGTTTGATTTAGAGTTCCAACTACATGTATCCATATAGGAGAAAACAGAGTGAAACCTAAAAATTAAAACTGTTACTGCCAACGAACGATTTAACCTAGAAGAACGAAATTTGGTGAGCCAAGTGGGAATCGGGTACTGATCCTTACCTGAAAGTGTCATCAAGATTGGGTGAAAAAATGTGTGCTGATTTCAGGAAACTCCTCGATTTTTGGAAGCTTGACAACCCATTTCCATGGAAGTGATTTGCGCCAGTCTCTGCTTAGGGTTACATCAATAGGAAACAAACCATAGAGACAGAACTTGGAACTACTTCATTGTGTCAAGTTTCAAAGAGCTAGCACAAACCGTGCTTGATTTAGAGTTCCAACTACATGTATCCATATAGGAGAAAACAGAGTGAAACCTAAAGATTAAAACTGTTACTGGCAACGAAAGTTTAACATAGAAGAACGAAATTTGGTGAGCCAAGTGGGATTGGAATACTGATCATTACCTGAAAGTGTCATCAAGATTGGGTTGAAAAATGTGTGCTGAGATTTCAGGAAACTCCTAGTTTTTGGAAGCTTGGCAAACCCTTTCCATGAAAGTGATTTGCACCAGTCTCTGCTTAGGGCTACATCAATAGGAAACAAACCACAAAGATAGAACATGGAACTGCTTTATTGTGTCACGTTTCAAAGAGCTAGCACAAACCCTGTTTGATTTAGAGTTCCAACTACATGTATCCATATAGGCGAAAACAGAGTGAAACCTAAAAATTAAAACTGTTGCTGCCAACGAACGGTTTAACCTAGAAGAATGAAATTTGGTGAGCCAAGTGGGATTATGGTACTGATCATTACCTGAAATTGTCATCAAGTTTGGGTGAAAAAATGTGTGCTGAGATTTCAGGAAACTCTTAGTGTTTGGAAGCTTGGGAACCCCTTTCCATGAATGTGATTTGCGCCAGTCTCTGCTTAGGGCTACATCAATAGGAAACAAACCATAGAGACAGAACATGGAACTACTTTATTGTGTCAAATTTCAAAGAGCTCGCACAAACCGTGTTTGATTTAGAGTTCCAAATACATGTATCCATATAGGAGAAAACAGAGTGAAACCTAAATTTAAAACTGTTACTGCCAACGAACGGTTTAACCTTGAAGAACGAAATTTGGTGAGCCAAGTGTGATTGGGGTACTGATCATTACCTGAAAGTGTCATTAAGATTGGGTTAAAAAATGTGTGCTGAGATTTCAGGAAATTCGTAGTTTTTTGGACGCTTGGCAACCACTTTCCATGAAAGTGATTTGCGCCAGTCTCTACTTAGGGCTACATGAATAGGAAACAAACCATAGAGATAGAACTTGGAACTACTTCATTGTGTCAAGTTTCAAAGAGCTAGCACAAACCTTATTTTATTTAGAGTTCCAACTACATGTATCCATATAGGAGAAAACAGAGTGAAACCAAAAAATTAAAACTCTTACTGCCAACGAACGGTTTAACCTAGAAGAACAAAATTTGGTGAGCCAAGTGGGATTGCGGTTCTGATCATTACCTGAAAGTGTCATCAAGATTGGGTGAAAAAATGTGTGCTGAGATTTCAAGAAACTCGTAGTTTTTTGGAAGCTTGGCAACATCTTTCCATGAAAGTGATTTGCGCCAGTCTCGCTTAGGGCTACACCAATAGGAAACAAACCATAGAGATAGAACTTGGAACTACTTTATTGTGTCAAATTTCAAAGAGCTAGCACAAACCGTGTTTGATTGAGAGATCCAACTACATGTATCCATATATATGAGAAAACAGAGTGAAACCTAAAAATTAAAACTGTTACTGCCAACGAACGGTTTAACCTAGAAGAACAAAATTTGGTGAGCCAAATGGGATTATGGTTCTGATCATTACCTGAAATTGTCATCAAGATTGGGTGAAACAATGTGTGCTGAGATTTCAGGAAACTCGTAGTTTTTGGAAGCTTGGCAACCCCTTCCATGAAAGTGATTTGTGCCAGTCTGTGCTTTGGGCTACATCAATAGGAAACAAACCATAGATATAGAACTTGGAACTACTTTATTGTGTCAAGTTTCAAAGAGCTAGCACAAACCGTCTTTGATTTAGAGTTCCAACTACATGTATCCATATAGGAGAAAACAGAGTGAAACCTAAAAATTAAAACGCTTACTGCCAACGAACGGTTTAACCTAGAAGAACGAAATTTGGTGAGCCAAGTGGGATTGGGGTACTGATCATTACCTGAAAGTGTCATCAAGTTTTGGTGAAAAAATGTGTGCTGAGATTTCAGGAAACTCGTAGTTTTTTGGAAGCTTGGCAACCCCTTTCCATGAAAGTGATTTGCTCCAATCTCGTTTTAGTGCTACATCAATAGGAAACAAACCATAGAGATAGAACTTGGAACTACTTTATTGTGTCAAGTTTCAAAGAGCTAGCATAAACCGTGTTTGATTTAGAGTTCCAACTACATGTATCCATATAGCAGAAAACAGAGTGAAACCTAAAAATTAAAACTGTTACTGCCAACGAACGGTTTAAACTAGAAGAACGAAATTTGTGAGCCAAGTTGGATTCGGGTACTGATCATTACCTGAAAGTGTCATTAAGATTGGGTGAAAAAATGTGTGCTGAGATTTCAGGAAACTCCTATTTTTGGGAAGTTTGGCAACCCCTTTCCATGAAAGTGATTTGCGCCAGTCTCTGCTTAGGGCTACATCAATAGGAAACAAAACATAGAGATAGAACTTGGAACACATTTATTGTGTCAAGTTTCAAGGAGCTAGCACAAACCGTGTTTGATTTAGAGTTCCAATTACATGGATCCATATAGGAGAAAACAGAGTGAAACCTAAATATTAAAAACTTTACTGCCAACGAACGGTTTAACCTAGAAGAACGAAATTTGGTGAGCCATGTGGGATTGGGGTACTGATCATTACCTGAAAGTGTCATCAAGATTGGGTTGAAAAAAATATGTGCTGAGATTTCAGGAAACTCGCAGTGTTTTGGAAGCTTGGCAACCCCTTTCCATGAAAGTGATTTGCGCCAGTCTCTGCTTATGGCTACATCAATAGGAAACAAACCATAGAGACAGAACTCGGAACTACTTTATTGTGTCACGTTTCAAAGAGCTAGCAGAAACCGTGTTTGATTTAGAGTTCCAAAAACATGTATCCATATAGGAGAAAACAGAGTGAAACCTAAAAATTAAAACTGTTACTGCCAAAGAACGGTTTAACCTAGAAGAACGAAATTTGGTGAGCCAAGTGGGATTGGGTAATGATCATTACCTGAAAGTGTCATCAAGATTGGGTGAAAAAATGTGTGCTGATTTCAGGAAACTGGTCGTTTTTTGGAAGCTTGGCAACCCCTTTAAATGGAAGTGATTTGCGCCAGTCTCTGCTTAGGGCTACAACAATAGGAATCAAACCATAGATACAGAACTTGGAACTACTTTATTGTGTCAAGTTTCAAAGAGCTAGCACAAACCGTGTTTGATTTAGAGTTCCAACTACATGTATCCATAGAGGAGAAAACAGAGTGAAACCTGAAAATTAAAACTGTTACTGCCAACGAACGGTTTAACCTAGAAGAACAAAATTTGGTGAGCGAAGTGGGATTGGGGTACTGATCGTTATCTGAAAGTGTCATCAAGAATGGGTGAAAAAATGTGTGCTGAGATTTCAGGAAACTCGAGTTTTTTTGGAAGCTTGGCAACACCTTTCCATGAAAGTGATTTGCGCCAGTCTCTGCTTAGGGCTACATCAATAGGAAACAAACCATAGAGATAGAACTTGGAACTACTTTATTGTGTCAAGTTTCAAAGAGCTAGCACAAACCGTCTTTGATTTAGGGTTCCAACTACATGTATCCATATAGGAGAAAACAGAGTGAAACCTAAAAATTAAAACTCTTACTGACAACGAACGGTTTAACCTAGAAGAACGAAATTTGGTGAGCCAAGTGGGATTGGGGTACTGATCATTACCTGAAAGTGTCATCAAGATTGGGTGAAAAAATGTGTGCTGAGATTTCAGGAAACTCATAGTTTTTTGGAAGCTTGGCAACCCCTTTCCATGAAAGTGATTTGTGCCCTTCTTTGCTTAGGGCTACATCAATAGGAAACAAACCATAGAGATAGAACTTGGAACTACTTTATTGAGTTAAGTTTCAAAGAGCTAGCACAAACCGTGTTTGATTTAGAGTTCCAACTACATGTATCCATATAGGAGAAAACAGAGTGAAAACTAAAAATTAAAACTCTTACCGCCAACGAACGGTTTAACATAGAAGAACGAAATTTGGTGAGCCAAGTGGGATTGGGGTACTGATCATTACCTGAAAGTGTCATCAAGTTTTGGTGAAAAAGTGTGTGCTGAGATTTCAGGAAACTCGTAGTTTTTTGGAAGCTTGGCAACCCCTTTCCATGAAAGTAATTTGCTCCAATATCGTTTTAGTGCTACATCAATAGGAAACAAACAATAGAGATAGAACTTGGAACTACTTTATTGTGTCAAGTTTCAAAGAGCTAGCACAAACCGTGTTTGATATAGAGTTCCAACTACATGTATCCATATAGCAGAAAACAGAGTGAAACCTAAAAATTAAAACAGTTACTGCCAACGAACGGTTTTAAACTGAAGAACGAAATTTGGTGAGCCAAGTTGGATTCGGGTACTGATCATTACCTGAAAGTGTCATCAGTTTTGTGAAAAAATGTGTGCTGAGATTTCAGGAAACTCGTAGTTTTTTTGGAAGGCTTGGCAACCCCTTTCCTTGAAAGTGATTTGCTCCAATATCGTTTTAGTGCTACATCAATAGGAAACAAAACCATAGAGATAGAACTTGGAACTACTTTATTGTGTCAAGTTTCAAAGAGCTAGCACAAACCGTGTTTGATATAGAGTTCCAACTACATGTATCCATATAGCAGAAAACAGAGTGAAACCTAAAAATTAAAACGGTTACTGCCAACGAACGTTTAAACTAGAAGAACGAAATTTGGTGAGCCAAGTTGGATTTGGGTACTGATCATTACCTGAAAGTGTCATCAAGATTGGGTGAAAAAATGTGTGCTGATTTCAAGAAAGTCTTCATATTTTGGAAGCTTGGCAACACCTTTCAATGGAAGTGATTTGCGCCAGTCTCTGCTTAGGGCTACATCAATAGGAAACAAACCATAGAGATAGAAATTGGAACTACTTCATTGTGTCAGGTTTCAAAGAGCTTGCACAAACCGTGTTTGAATTAGAGTTCCAAATATATTTATCCATATAGGAGAAAACAGAGTGAAACCTAAAAATTAAAACTGTTACTGCCAACGCACGGTTTAATCTAGAAGAACGAAATTTGGTGAGCCAAGTGGGATTGGCGTACTGATCATTACCTGAAAGTGTCATCAAGAGTGGGTTGAAAAATGTGTGCTGAGATTTCATGAAACTCCTAGTTTTTTGGAAGCTTGACAACCCCTTTCCATGAAAGTGATTTGTGCCATTCTCTGCTTAGGGCTACATCAATAGGAAACAAACCATAGAGAGAGAACTTGGAACTGTTTATTGTGTCAAGATTCAAAGAGCTAGCACAAACCGTGTTTGATTTAGAGTTCCAACTACATGTATCCATATAGGAGAAAACAGAGTGAAACCTAAAAATTAAAACTGTTAAGTCAAAGAACGGTTTAACCTAGAAGAATGAAAATCGGTGAGCCAAGTGGGATTGGAGTACTGATCAATACCTGAAAGTGTCATCAAGATTCGGTTGAAAAATGTGTGCTGCGATTTCAGGAAACTCGTAGTTTTTGGAAGCTTGGCAACCCCTTTCCATGAAAGTGATTTGTGTCAGTCTCTGCTTAGGGATACATCAATAGGAAAAATACCATAGAGATAGAACATTGAACTACTTTATTGTGTCAACTTTCAAAGAGCTAGCACAAATCGTGTTTGATTTAGAGTTCCAACTACATGTATCCATATAGGAGAAAACAGAGTGAAAACTAAAAATTAAAACGGTTACCGCCAACGAACGGTTTAACCTAGAAGAACAAAATTTGGTAAGCCAAATGGGATTGGGGTACTGATCATTACCTGAAAGTGTCATCAAGTTTGGGTGAAAAAATTTGTGCTGTGATTTGAGGAAACTCGTAGTTTTTTGGAAGCTTGGCAACCCCTTTCCATGAAAGTGATTTGCTCCAATCTCGTTTTAGTGCTACATCAATAGGAAACAAACCATAGAGATGGAACTTGGAACTGCTTTATTGTGTCAAGTTTCAAAGAGCTAGCACAAACCGTGTTTGATTTAGAGTTCCAACTACATGTATCCATATAGGAGAAAACAGAGTGAAACCTAAAAATTAAAACTGTTACTGCCAACGAACGATTTAACCTAGAAGAACGAAATTTGGTGAGCCAAGTGGGAATCGGGTACTGATCCTTACCTGAAAGTGTCATCAAGATTGGGTGAAAAAATGTGTGCTGATTTCAGGAAACTCCTCGATTTTTGGAAGCTTGACAACCCATTTCCATGGAAGTGATTTGCGCCAGTCTCTGCTTAGGGTTACATCAATAGGAAACAAACCATAGAGACAGAACTTGGAACTACTTCATTGTGTCAAGTTTCAAAGAGCTAGCACAAACCGTGCTTGATTTAGAGTTCCAACTACATGTATCCATATAGGAGAAAACAGAGTGAAACCTAAAGATTAAAACTGTTACTGGCAACGAAAGTTTAACATAGAAGAACGAAATTTGGTGAGCCAAGTGGGATTGGAATACTGATCATTACCTGAAAGTGTCATCAAGATTGGGTTGAAAAATGTGTGCTGAGATTTCAGGAAACTCCTAGTTTTTGGAAGCTTGTCAAACCCTTTCCATGAAAGTGATTTGCACCAGTCTCTGCTTAGGGCTACATCAATAGGAAACAAACCACAAAGATAGAACATGGAACTGCTTTATTGTGTCACGTTTCAAAGAGCTAGCACAAACCCTGTTTGATTTAGAGTTCCAACTACATGTATCCATATAGGCGAAAACAGAGTGAAACCTAAAAATTAAAACTGTTGCTGCCAACGAACGGTTTAACCTAGAAGAATGAAATTTGGTGAGCCAAGTGGGATTATGGTACTGATCATTACCTGAAATTGTCATCAAGTTTGGGTGAAAAAATGTGTGCTGAGATTTCAGGAAACTCTTAGTGTTTGGAAGCTTGGGAACCCCTTTCCATGAATGTGATTTGCGCCAGTCTCCGCTTAGGGCTACATCAATAGGAAACAAACCATAGAGACAGAACATGGAACTACTTTATTGTGTCAAATTTCAAAGAGCTCGCACAAACCGTGTTTGATTTAGAGTTCCAAATACATGTATCCATATAGGAGAAAACAGAGTGAAACCTAAAAATTAAAACTGTTACTGCCAACGAACGGTTTAACCAAGAAGAACAAAATTTGGTGAGCCAAGTGGGACTGGGGTACTGATCATTACCTGAAAGTGTCACCAAGATTGGGTGAAAAAATGTGTGATGAGATATCAGGAAACTCATAGTGTTTTAAAAGCTTGGAAACCTTTTTCCATGAAAGTGATTTGTGCCAGTCTCTGCTTAGGGCTACAT
This sequence comes from Spermophilus citellus, assembly GCF_964194105.1. NCBI lineage: Eukaryota > Metazoa > Chordata > Mammalia > Rodentia > Sciuridae > Spermophilus > Spermophilus citellus. The sequence goes on along the minus strand of NC_138196.1, from coordinate 18,430,166 downwards.
CAATAGGAAACAAACCATAGAGATAGAACTTTGAACTACTTTATTGTGTCAACTTTCAAAGAGCTAGCACAAACCGTGTTTCATTTAGAGATCCAACTACATGTATCCATGTAGGAGAAAACCGAGTGAAACCTAAAAATTAAAACTCTTACTGCAAACTAATGGTTTAACATAGAAGAATGGAATTTGGTGAGTCAAGTGGGACTGGGGTAATGATCATTACCTGAAAGTGTCATCAAGATTGGGTGAAAAAATGTGTGATGAGATTCCAGGAATCTCGTAGTTTTTTGGAAGCTTGGCAACCCCTTTCCATGAAAGAGATTTGCGCCAGTCTCTGCTTAGGGCTACATAAGTAGGAAACAAACCATAGAGACAGAACTTGGAACTACTTTATTGTGTCAAGTTTCAAAGAGCTAGCAAAAACCGTGTTTGATTTAGAGTTCCAACTACATGTATCCATATAGGAGAAAACAGAATGAAACCTAAAATCTAAAACCGTTACTGCCAAAGAATGGTTTAACCTAGAAGAACGAAATTTGGTGAGCCAAGTGGGATTGGGGTACTGATCATTACCTGAAAGTGCCATCAAGATTGGGTTGAAAAATGTGTGATGAGATTTCAGAAAACTAGTAGTTTTTTGGAAGCTTTTCAAGCCCTTTCCATGAAAGAGATTTGCTCCAGTCTCTGCTTAAGGCTACATCAATAGGAAGCAAACCATAGAGATATAACTTGGAATTACTTTATTGTGTCAAGTTTCAAAGAGCTAGCACAAACCGTGTTTGATTTAGAGTTCCAACTACATGTATCCATATAGGAGAAAACAGAGTGAAACCTAAAAATTAAAACTTTTACTGCCAACGAACCGTTTAACATAGAAGAACGAAATTTGGTGAGCCAAGTGGAATTGGGGTACTGATCATTACCTGAAAGTGTCATCAAGATTGGGTGAAAAATGTGTGCTGAGTTTTCAAGAAACAAGCTGTTTTTTGAAAGCTTGGCAACCCCTTTCCATGAAAGTGATTAGCGCCAGTCTCTTCGTAGGGCTACATCAATAGGAAGCAAACCATAGAGATATAACTTGGAAATACTTTATTGTGTCAAGTTTCAAAGAGCTAGCACAAACCGTGTTTGATTTAGAGTTCCAACTACATGTATCCATATAGGAGAAAGCAGAGTGTAACCTAAAAATTAAAACTGTTACTGCCAACGAACCGTTTAACATAGAAGAAGGAACTTTGGTGAGCCAAGTGGAATTGGGGTACTGATCATTACCTGAAAGTGTCATCAAGATTGGGTGAAAAAGGTGTGCTGGGTTTTCAGGAAACACGCTGTTTTGGGCACCTTGGCAACCCCTTTCGATGAAAGTGATTTGCGCCAGTCTCTGCTTAGGGCTACATCAATAGGAAACAAACCATAGTGATAGAACTTGGAACTACTTTATTGTGTCAAGTTTCAAAGAGCTAGCACAAACCGTCTTTGATTTAGAGTTCCAACTACATGTATCCATATAGGAGAAAACAGAGTGAAACCTAAAATTTAAAACTGTTACTGCCAACGAACGGTTTAACCTATAAGAACGAAATTTGGTGAGCCAAGTGGGATTGGGGTACTGATCATTACCTGAAAGTGTCATCAAGTTTGGGTGAAAAAATGTGTGCTGAGATTTCAGGAAACTCATAGTTTTTTAAAAGCTTGGCAACCCCTTTCCATGAAAGTGATTTGTGCCCTTCTCTGCTTAGGGCTACATCAATAGGAAACAAACCATAGAGATAGAACTTGGAACTACTTTATTGTGTCAAGTTTCAAAGAGCTAGCACAAACCGTGTTTGATTTAGAGTTCCAACTACATGTATCCATATAGGAGAAAACAGAGTGAAACCTAAAAATTAAAACTGTTACTGCCAACGAACCGTTTAACATAGAAGAAGGAACTTTGGTGAGCCAAGTGGAATTGGGGTACTGATCATTACCTGAAAGTGTCATCAAGATTGGGTGAAAAAGGTGTGCTGGGTTTTCAGGAAACACGCTGTTTTTGGCAGCTTGGCAACCCCTTTCGATGAAAGTGATTTGCGCCAGTCTCTCCTTAGGGCTACATCAATAGGAAGCAAACCATAGAAATAGAACTTGGAATTACTTTATTGTGTCAAGTTTCAAAGAGCTAGCACAAACCGTGATTGATTTAGAGTTCCAACTACATGTATCCATATAGGAGAAAACAGAGTGAAACCTAAAAATTAAAACTGTTACTGCCAACGAACGGTTTAACATAGAAGAACGGAATTTGGTGAGCCAAGTGGGATTGGGGTAATGATCATTACCTGAAAGTGTCATCAAGTTTGGGTGAAAAAATGTGTGCTGAGATTTCAGGAAACTCATAGTTTTTTGGAAGCTTGGCAACCCCTTTCCATGAAAGTGATTTGTGCCCTTCTCTGCTTAGGGCTACATCAATAGGAAACAAACCATAGAGATAGAACTTGGAACTACTTTATTGTGTCAAGTTTCAAAGAGCTAGCACAAACCGTGTTTGATTTAGAGTTCCAACTACATATATCCATATAGGAGAAAACAGAGTAAAAACTAAAAACTAAAACTGTTACCGCCAACGAACGGTTTAACCTAGAAGAACGAAATTTGGTAAGCCAAGTGGGATTGGGGTACTGATCATTACCTGAAAGTGTCATCAAGTTTGGGTGAAAAAATGGGTGCTGTGATTTCAGGAACCTCGTAGTTTTTTGGAAGCTTGGCATCCCCTTTCCATGAAAGTGATTTGCTCCAATCTCGTTATAGTGCTACATCAATAGGAAACAAACCATAGAGATAGAACTTGGAACTACTTTATTGTGTCAAGTTTCAAAGAGCTAGCCCAAACCGTGTTTGATTTAGAGTTCCAACTACATGTATCCATAAAGGAGAAAACAGAGTGAAACCTAAAAATTAAAACTGTTACTGCCAACGCACGGTTTAACCTAGAAGAACGAAATTTGGTGAGCCAAGGGGGATTGGAGAACTGATCATTACCTGAAAGTGTCATCATGATTGGGTTGAATAATGTGTGCTGAGATTTCAGGAAACTCGTAGTTTTTTGGAAGCTTGGAAACCCCTTTCCATGAAAGTGATTTGCGCCAGTCTCTGCTTAGGGCTACATCAATAGGAAACAAACCAATTAGATAGAACTTGGAACTACTTTATTGTGTCAAGTTTCAAAGAGCTAGCACAAACCGTGTTTGATTTAGAGTTCCAAATACATATATCCATATAGGAGAAAACAGAGTGAAACCTAAAAATTAAAACTGTTACTGCCAACGAACCGTTTAACATAGAAGAAGGAACTTTGGTGAGCCAAGTGGAATTGGGGTACTGATCATTACCTGAAAGTGTCATCAAGATTGGGTGAAAAAGGTGTGCTGGGTTTTCAGGAAACACGCTGTTTTTGGCACCTTGGCAACCCCTTTCGATGAAAGTGATTTGCGCCAGTCTCTGCTTAGGGCTACATCAATAGGAAACAAACCATAGTGATAGAACTTGGAACTACTTTATTGTGTCAAGTTTCAAAGAGCTAGCACAAACCGTCTTTGATTTAGAGTTCCAACTACATGTATCCATATAAGAGAAAACAGAGTGAAACCTAAAATTTAAAACTGTTACTGCCAACGAACGGTTTAACTTATAAGAACGAAATTTGGTGAGCCAAGTGGGATTGGGGTACTGATCATTACCTGAAAGTGTCATCAAGTTTGGGTGAAAAAATGTGTGCTGAGATTTCAGGAAACTCATAGTTTTTTAAAAGCTTGGCAACCCCTTTCCATGAAAGTGATTTGTGCCCTTCTCTGCTTAGGGCTACATCAATAGGAAACAAACCATAGAGATAGAACTTGGAACTACTTTATTGTGTCAAGTTTCAAAGAGCTAGCACAAACCGTGTTTGATTTAGAGTTCCAACTACATATATCCATATAGGAGAAAACAGAGTGAAAACTAAAAACTAAAACTGTTACCGCCAACGAACGGTTTAACCTAGAAGAACGAAATTTGGTAAGCCAAGTGGGATTGGGGTACTGATCATTACCTGAAAGTGTCATCAAGTTTGGGTGAAAAAATGGGTGCTGTGATTTCAGGAACCTCGTAGTTTTTTGGAAGCTTGGCATCCCCTTTCCATGAAAGTGATTTGCTCCAATCTCGTTATAGTGCTACATCAATAGGAAACAAACCATAGAGATAGAACTTGGAACTACTTTATTGTGTCAAGTTTCAAAGAGCTAGCACAAACCGTGTTTGATTTAGAGTTCCAACTACATGTATCCATAAAGGAGAAAACAGAGTGAAACCTAAAAATTAAAACTGTTACTGCCAACACACGGTTTAACCTAGAAGAACGAAATTCGGTGAGCCAAGGGGGATTGGAGAACTGATCATTACCTGAAAGTGTCATCATGATTGGGTTGAATAATGTGTGCTGAGATTTCAGGAAACTCGTAGTTTTTTGGAAGCTTGGAAACCCCTTTCCATGAATGTGATTTGCGCCAGTCTCTGCTTAGGGCTACATCAATAGGAAACAAACCAAATAGATAGAACTTGGAACTGATTTATTGTGTCAAGTTTCAAAGAGGTAGCAGAAGACGTGTTTGATTTAGAGTTCCAAATACATATATCCATATAGGAGAAAACAGAGTGAAACCTAAAAATTAAAACTGTTACTGCCAACGAACGGTTTAACATAGAAGAACGAAATTTGGTGAGCCAAGTTGGATTGGGGTACTGATCATTACGTGAATGTGTCATCAAGATTGGGTGAAAAAATCTGTGATGATATTTCAGGAAACTCCTACTTTTTTGGAAGCTTGGCAACCCCTTTCCATGAAAGTGATTTGCGCCACTCTCTGCATAGGGCTACATAAATAGGAAACAAACCATAGAGACACAACTTGGAACTACTTTATTGTGTCAAGTGACAAAGAGCTAGCACAAACCGTGTTTAATTTAGAGTTCCAACTACATGTATCCATATAGGAGAAAACAGAGTGAAACCTAAAAATTAAAACTGTTACTGCCAACGAACGGTATAACCTAGAAGAACGAAAATTGGTGAGCCAAGTGGGATTGGAGCACTGATCATTACCTGAAAGTGTCATCAAGATTCGGTTGAAAAATGTGTGCTGAGATTTCAGGAAACTCCTAGTTTTTTGGAAGCTTTGCAACCCCTTACCATGAAAGTGATTTGCGCCAGTCTCTGCTTAGGGCTACATCAATAGGAAACAAACCATAGAGATAGAACTTGGAACTACTTTATTGTGTCAAGTTTCAAAGAGCTAGCACAAACCGTGTTTGATTTAGAGTTCCAACTACATGTATCCATATAGGAGAAAACAGAGTGAAACCTAATAATGAAAACTGTTACTGTCAACGAACGGTTTAACCTAGAAGAATGAAATTTGATTAGCCAAGTGGGATTGGGGTACTGATCATTACCTGAAAGTGTCATCAAGATTGAGTGAAAAAATGTGTGCTGAGATTTCAGGAAACTCGTAGTTATTTGGAATCTTGGCAACCCCTTTCCATGAAAGTGATTTGCGCCAGTCCCTGCTTAGGGCTACATCAATAGGAAACAAACCATAGAGATAGAACTTGGAACTACTTTATTGTGTCAAGTTTCAAAGAGCTAGCACAAACCGTGTTTGATTTAGAGTTCCAACTACATGTATCCATATAGGAGAAAAGAGAGTGAAACCTAAAAATTAAATCAGTTACTGCCAACGAACGGTTTATCCTAGAAGAACGAAATTTGGTGAGCCAAGTGGGATTGGGGTACTGATTATTACCTGAAAGTGTCATCCAGATTTTGTGAAAAAATGTGTGCTGAGATTTCAGGAAACTCGTTGTTTTTTGGAAGCTTGGCAACCCCATTCATTGAAAGTGATTTGAGTAAGGCTCTGCTTAGAGCTACATCAATAGGAAACACACCATAGATATGAAACTTGGAACTACTTTATTGTGTCAAGTTTCAAAGAGCTAGCATAAAACGTCTTTGATTTAGAGTTCCAAATACATGTATCCATATAGGAGAAAACAGAGTGAAACCTAAAAATTAAAACTGTTACTGCGAACGAACGGTTTAACCTAGAAGAACGAAATTTGGTGAGCCAAGTGGGATTGGGGAACTGATCATTACCTGAAAGTGTCATCCAGATTGGGTGAAAAAATGTGTACTGACATTTCAGGAAACTCGTAGTTTTTTTAGAAGCCTGGCAACGCTTTCCATGAAAGTGAATTGCGCCAGTCTCTGCTTAGGGCTACATCAATAGGAAACAAACCATAGAGATTGAACTTGGAACTACTTTATTGTGTCAAGTTTCAAAGAGCTAGCACAAACCGTGTTTGATTTAGAGTTCCAACTACATGTATCCGTATAGGAGAAAACAGAGTAAAAACTAAAAATTTAAACTGTTACTGCAAACGAACGGTTTAACCTAGAAGAATGAAATTTGGTGAGCCAAGTGGGATTGGGGTACTGATCATTACCTGAAAGTGTCATCCAGACTGGGTGAAAAAATGTGTGCTGAGATTTCAGTAAACTCGTAATTTTTTGGAAGCTTGGCAACCCCTTTCCATGAAAGTGATTTGCGCCAGTCTCTGCTTAGGGCTACATCAATAGGAAACAAACCATAGAGATAGAACTTGGAACTACTTTATTGTGTCAAGTTTCAAAGAGCTAGCACAAACCGTGTTTGATTTAGAGTTCTAACTACATGTATCCATATAGGAGAAAAGAGAGTGAAACGTAAAAATTAAAACTGTTACTGCCAACGAACGGTTTAACTTAGAAGAACGAAATTTGGTGAGCCAAGTGGGATTGGGGAACTGATCATTACCTTAAAGTGACATCTAGATTGGGTGAAAAAATGTGTGCTGAGATTTCAGGAAATTCGTAGTTTTTTGGAAGCTTGGCAACCCCTTTCCATGAAAGTGATTTGCGCCAGTCTCTGCTTAGGGATACATCAACAGGAAACAAACCAGAGAGATAGAACTTGGAACTACTTCATTGTGTCAAGTTCCAAAGAGCTATCACAAACCGTGTTTGATTTAGAGTTCCAACTACATGTACCCATATAGGAGAAAACAGACTGAAACCTAAAAATTAAAACTGTTACTGCCAACGAACGGTTTAACCTAGAAGAATGAAATTTGGTGAGCCTCGTGGGATTGGGGTACTGATCATTACCTGAAAAGGTCATCAAGATTGGGTGAAAAAATGTGTGCTGAGATTTCAGGAAACTCGTAGTTTTTTGGAAGTTTGGCAACCCCTTTCCATGAAAGTGATTTGCGCCAGTCTCTGCTTAGGGCTACATCAATAGGAAACAAACCATAGTGATAGAACTTGGAACTACTTTATTGTGTCAAGTTTCAAAGAGGTAGCACAAACCCTGTTTCATTTAGAGTTCCAACCACATATACCCATATAGGAGAAAAGAGAGTGAAACCTAAAAATTAAAACTGTTACTGCCAACGAACGGTTTAACCTAGAAGTACGAAATTTGGTGAGCCAAGGGGGATTGGGGTACTGATCATTACGTGAAAGTGTCATCAAGATTGGGTAAAAAAATGTGTACTGAGATTTCAGGAAACTCGTAGTTTTTTGGAAGTTTGGCAACCCCTTTCCATGAAAGTGATTTGCGCCAGTCTCTGCTTAGGGATACATCAATAGGAAACAAACCATAGAAATAGAACTTGGAACTACTTTATTGTGTCAAGTTTCAAATAGCTAGCAGAAACCGTGTTTGATTTAGAGTTCCAAATACATGTACGAAAATAGGAGAAAACAGAGTGAAACCTAAAAACTAGAACTGTTACTGCCAACGAACGATTTAACCTAGAAGAACGAAATTTGGTAAGCCAAGTGTGATTGGGGTATTGATCATTACCTGAAAGTGTCTTCAAGATTGGGTGAAAAAATATGTGTTGAGATTTCAGGAAACTCCTAGTTTTTTGGAAGCTTGGCAACGCCTTTCCATGAATGGGATTTGCGCCAGTCTCTGCTTAGGGCTACATCAATAGGAAACAAACCGTAGAGATAGAACTTGGAACTACTTTATTGTGTCAAGTTTCAAAGAGCTAGCACACACCGTGTATGATTTAGAGTTCCAACTACATGTATCCATATAGAAGAAAACACAGTGAAACCTAAAAATAAAAACGGTTACTGCCAACGAACGGTTTAACGTAGAAGAACGAAATTTGGTGAGCCAAGTCGGATTGGGGTACTGATCATTACCTGAAAGTGTCATCAAGATTGGGTGAAAAAATGTGGGCTGAGATTTCAGGAAACTTATAGTTTTTTGGAAGCTTGGCAAACCATTTCCATAAAAGTGATTTGCGCCAGTCTCTGCTTAGGGCTCCATCAATAGGAAACAAACCATAGAGATAGAACATGGAACTACTTTATTGTGTCAAGTTTCAAAGAGCTAGCAAAAACCGTGTTTGATTTAGAGTTCCAACTACATGTATCCATATAGGAGAAAACAGAGTGAAACCTAAAATTTAAAACTGTTACTGCCAACGAACAGTTTAACCTAGAAGAACGAAATTTGGTGTGCCAAGTTGGATTGGGGTACTGATCATTACCTGAAAGTGTCATCAAGATTGGGTGAAAAAATGTGTCCTGAGATTTCAGGAAACTCGTAGTTTTTTGGAAGCTTGGCAACCCCTTTCCATCAAAGTGATTTGCGCCAGTCTCTGCTAAAGTCTACATCAATGGGAAACAAACGATAGAGATAGAACTTGGAACTACTTTATTGTGTCAAGTTTCAAAGAGCTAGCACAAACCGTGTTTGATTTAGAGTTCCAAATACATGTATCCATATAGAAGAAAACAGAGTAAAACCTAAAAATTAAAACTGTTACTGCCAACGAACGGTGTATCCTAGAAAAAAAAAATTCGGTGAGCCAAGTGGGATTGGTGTACTGATCATTATCTGAAAGTGCCATCAAGATTGGGTGAAAAAATGTGTGCTGAGATTTCAGGAAACTCGTAGTTTTTTGGAAGCTTGGCAACATCTTTCCATGAAAGTGATTTGCGCCAGTCTCTGCTTAGGGCTACATCAATAAGAAAAAAACCATAGAGATAGAACTTGGAACTACTTTATTATGTCAAATTTCAAAGAGCTAGCACAAACCGTGTTTGATTTAGAGATCCAAATTCATGTATCCATATAGGAGAAAACAGAATGAAACCTAAAAATTAAAACTGTTACTGCCAACTAACGGTTTAACATAGAAGAACGAAATTTGGTGAGCCAAGTGAGATTGATGTTCTGATCATTACCTGAAAGTGTCATCCAGATTGGGTGAAAAAATGTGTGCTGAGATTTCAAGAAACTAGTAGTTTTTTGAAAGTTTGGCAACCCCTTTCCATGTAAGTGATTTGTGCCAGTCTCTGCTTAGGGCTACATCAATAGGAAACAAACCATAGAGATAGAACTTGGAACTACTTTATTGTGTCAAGTTTCAAAGAGCTAGCACAAACCGTGTTTGATTTAGAGTTCCAAATTCATGTATCCATATAGGAGAAAACAGAATGAAACCTAAAAATTAAAACTGTTACTGCAACGAAAGGTTTAACCTAGAAGAACGAAATTTGGTGACGCAAGTGGGATTGGGGTACTGATCATTACCTGAAAGTGTCATCAAGATTGGGTGAAAAAATTGTGCTGAGATTTCAGGAAACTCGTATTTTTTTGGAAGCTTGGCAACCCCTTTCCATGATAGTGATTTGTGCCAGTCTCTGCTTAGGGCTACATCAGTAGGAAACAAACCATAGAGATAGAACTTGGAACTACGTTATTGTGTCAAGTTTCAAAGAGCTAGCACAAACCGTGTTTGATTTAGAGTTCCAAAAACATGTATCCATATAGGAGAAAACAGAATGAAACCTAAAAATTAAAACTGTTACTGCCAACTAACGGTTTAACATAGAAGAACGAAATTTGGTGAGCCAAGTGAGATTGATGTTCTGATCATTACCTGAAAGTGTCATCCAGATTGGGTGAAAAAATGTGTGCTGAGATTTCAGGAAACTCGTAGTTTTTTGGAAGCTTGGCACCCCTTTCCATGAAAGTGGTTTGCGCCAGTCTCTGCTTAAGGCTACATCAATAGGAAACAAACCATAGAGATAGATCTTGCAACTACTTTATTGTGTCAAGTTTCAAAGAGCTAGCACAAACCGTGTTTGATTTAGCGTTCCAAATACATATATCCATATAGGAGAAAACAGAGTAAAACCTAAAAATTTAAACTGTTACTGCCAACGAACGGTTTAACCTAGAAAAAGGAAATTTGGTGAGCCAAGTGGGATTGGGGTACTGATCATTACCTGAAAGTGTCATCAAGTTTGGGTGAAAAAATATGTGCTGAGATTTCAGGAAACTCGTAGTTTTTTGGAAGCTTGGCAACCCCTTTCCATGAAAGTGATTTGCGCCGTTCTCTGATTAGGGCTACATCAATAGGAAACAAACCATAGAGATAGAACTTGGAACTACTTTATTGTGTCAAGTTTGAAAGAGCTAGCACAAACCGTGTTTGATTTAGTGTTCCAACTACATGTATCCATATAGGAGAAAAGAGAGTAAAACCTAAAAATTAAAACTCTCACTGCCAACGAACGGTTTAACCTAGAAGAACGAAATCTGGTTAGCCAAGTAGGATTGGGGTACTGATCATGACCTGAAAGTGTTATCAAGATTGGGTGAAAAAAATGTGTGCTGAGATTTCAGGTAACTCGTAGTTTTTTGGAAGCTTTGCAACCCCTTTCCATGAAAGTGATTTGCGCCAGTCTCTGTTTAGGGCTACATCAATAGGAAACAAATCATAGAGATAGAACTTGGAACTACTTTATTGTGTCAAGTTTCAAAGAGCTAGCACAAACGGTGTTTGATTTAGAGTCCCTAATATATGTATCCATATAGGAGAAAACAGAGTGAAACCTAAAATTTTAAACTGTTACTGCCAACGAACGGTTTAACGTAGAAGAACGAAATTTGGTGAGCCAAGTGGGATGGGGGTACTGATCATTACCTGAAAGTGCCATCAAGATTGGGTGAAAAAATGTGTGCTGACATTTCAGGAAACTCGTAGTTTTTTGGAAGCTTGGCAACCCTTTCCATGAAAGTGATTTGCGCCAGTCTGTTTCTGCTTAGGGCTACATCAATAGGAAACAAACCATAGAGATAAAACTTGGAACTACTTTACTGTGTCAAGTTTCAAAGAGCTAGCACAAACCGTGTTTGATTTAGAGTTCCACCTACATGTATCCATATAGGAGAAAACAGATTGAAAACTAAAAATTAAAACTCTTACTGCCAACGAACGTTTTAACCTAGAGAACGAAATTTGGTGAGCCATCTGGGATTGGGGTACTGATCATTACCTGAAAGTGTCATCCAGATTGGGTGAACAAATGTGTGCTGAATTTTCAGAAAACTCGTTGTTTTTTGGAATCTTGGCAACCCTTTTCCATTTAAGTGATTTGCGCCAGTCTCTGCTTAGGGCTACATCAATAGGAAACAAACCATAGAGATAGAATTTGGAACTACTTTATTGTGTCAAGTTTTAAAGAGCTAGCACAGACCGTGTTTGATTTAGAGTCCCAAATATATGTATCCATATAGGAGAAAACAGAGTGAAACCTAAAAATTTAAACTCTTACTGACAACGAACGGTTTAACGTAGAAGAACGAAATTTGGTGAGCCAAGTGGGATTGGGGTACTGATCATTACCTGAAAGTGCCATCAAGATTGGGTGAAAAAATGTGTGCTGAGATTTCAGGAATCTCGTAGTTTTTTGGAAGCTTGGCAACCCTTTCCATGAAAGTGATTTGTGCCAGTCTGTCTCTGCTTAGGGCTACATGAATAGGAAACAAACCAGAGAGATAGCACTTGGAACTACTTTATTGTGTTAAGTTTCAAAGAGCTAGCAAAAAACGTGTTTGATTTAGAGTTCCAACTACATGTATCCATATAGGAGAAAACAGAGTAAAACCTAAAAATTTAAACTCTTACTGCCAACGAACCGTTTAACCTAGAAAAACGAAATTTGGTGAGCCAAGTGGGATTGGGGTACTGATCATTACCTGAAGGTGCCATCAAGTTGGGTAAAAAAATGTGTGCTGAAATTTCAGGAATCTCGTAGTTTTTTGGAAGTTTGGCAACCCTTTCCATGAAAGTGATTTGTGCCAGTCTCTGCTTAGGGCTCCATCAATAGGAAAAAAACCATAGAGATAGAACTTGGAACTACTTTATTGTGTCAAGTTTCAAAGAGCTAGCACAGACCGTGTTTGATTTAGAGTCCCAACTACATGTATCCATACAGGAGAAAACAGAGTGAAACATAAAAATTAAACCTCTTACTGCCAACGAACGGTTTCACCTAGAAGAACGAAATTTGGTGAGCCAAGTGGGATTGGGGAACTGATCATTACCTGAAAGTGTCATCCAGATTGGGTGAAAAAATGTGTACTGAGATTTCAGGAAACTCGTAGTTTTTTGGAAGCTTGGCAACATCTTTCCATGAAAGTGATTTGCGCCGGTCTCTGCTTAGGGCTACAACAATAGGAAACAAACCATAGAGATAGAACTTGGAACTACTTTATTGTGTCAAGTTTCAACGAGCTAGCACAAACCGTGTTTGATTTAGAGTTCCAACTTCATGTATCCATATAAGTGAAAACAGAGTGAAACCAAAAATTAAAACTGTTACTGCCAACGAACGGTTTAACCTAGAAGGACGAAATTTTGTGAGCCAAGTGGGATTGGGGTACTGATCATTACCTGAAAGTGCCATCGAGATTTGGTGAAAAAATGTGTGCTGAGATTTCAGGAAACTCGTAGTTTTTTGGAAGATTGGCACCCCTTTCCATGAAAGTGGTTTGCGCCAGTCTCTTCTTAAGGCTACATCAATAGGAAACAAACCATAGAGATAAATCTTGGCACTACTTTATTGTGTCAAGTTTCAAAGAGCTAGCACAAACCGTGTTTGATTTAGCGTTCCAAATACATATATCCATATAGGAGAAAACACAGTAAAACCTAAAAATTAAAACTGTTACTGCCAACGAACGGTTTAACCTAGAAGAAGGAAATTTGGTGAGCCAAGTGGGATTTGGGTACTGATCATTACCTGAAAGTGCCATCAAGATTGGGTGAAAAAATGTGTGCTGAGATTTCAGGAAACTCGTAGTTTTTTGGAAGCTTGGCACCCCTTTCCATGAAAGTGGTTTGCGCCAGTCTCTTCTTAAGGCTACATCAATAGGAAACAAACCATAGAGAGAAATCTTGGCACTACTTTATTGTGTCAAGTTTCAAAGAGCTAGCACAAACCGTGTTTGATTTAGCGTTCCAAATACATATATCCATATAGGAGAAAACACAGTAAAACCTAAAAATTAAAACTGTTACTGCCAACGAACGGTTTAACCTAGAAGAAGGAAATTTGGTGAGCCAAGTGGGATTGGGGTACTGATCATTACCTGAAAGTGTCATCAAGATTGGGTGAAAAAATATGTGCTGAGATTTCAGGAAACTCGTAGTTTTTTGGAAGCCTGGCAACCCCTTTCCATGAAAGTGATTTGCGCCAGTCTCTGCATAGGGCTACATCAATAGGAAACAAACAATAGAGATAAAACTTGGAACTACTTTATTTTGTCAAGTTTCAAAGAGCTAGCACAAATCGTGTTTGATTTAGAGTCCCAACTACATGTATCCATATAGGTGAAAACAGAGTGAAACCTAAAATTTAAAACTGTTACTGCCAACGAACGGTTTAACATAGAAGAACAAAATTTGGTGAGCCAAGTGGGATTGGGGTACTGATCATTACCTGAAAGGGCCATCAAGATTGGGTGAAAAAATGAGTGCTGAGATTTCAGGAAACTCGTAGTTTTTTGGAAGCTTGGCAACATCTTTCCATGAAAGTGATTTGTGCCAGTCTCTGCTTAGAGCTACATCAATAGGAAGCAAACCATAGAGATAGAACTTGGAACTACTTTACTGTGTCAAGTTTCAAAGAGCTAGCACAAACCGTGTTTGATTTAGAGTTCCAACTACATGTATCCATATAGGAGAAAACAGAGTGAAAACTAAAAATTAAAACTCTTACTGCCAACGAACGGTTTAACCTAGAAGAACGAAATTTGGTGAGCCAAGTGGGATTGGGGTACTGATCATTACCTGAAAGTGTCATCCAGATTAGGTTAAAAAATATGTGCTGAGATTTCAGGAAATCGTAGTTTTTTGGAAGCTTCGCAACCCCTTTCCATGAAAGTGATTTGTGCCAGTCTCTGCTTAGGTCTACATCAATAGGAAACAAACCATAGAGATAGATCTTGGAACTACTTTATTGTGTCAAGTTTCAAACAGCTAGCACAAACGGTGTTTGATTTAGTGTTCCAAATACATGTATCCATATAGGAGAAAACAGAGTGAAACATAAAAATTAAACCTCTTACTGCCAACGAACGGTTTAACATAGAAGAACGAAATTTGGTGAGCCAAGTGGGATTGGGGTACTGATCATTACCTGAAAGTGCCATCAAGATTGGGTGAAAAAATGTGTGCTGAGATTTCAGGAATCTCGTAGTTTTTTGGAAGTTTGGCAACCCTTTCCATGAAAGTGATTTGTGCCAGTCTCTGCTTAGGGCTCCATCAATAGGAAAAAACCATAGAGATAGAACTTGGAACTACTTTATTGTGTCAAGTTTCAAAGAGCTAGCACAGACCGTGTTTGATTTAGAGTCCCAACTACATGTATCCATATAGGAGAAAACAGAGTGAAACATAAAAATTAAACCTCTTACTGCCAACGAACGGTTTCACCTAGAAGGACGAAATTTGGTGAGCCAAGTGGGATTGGGGAACTGATCATTACCTGAAAGTGTCATCCAGATTGGGTGAAAAAATGTGTACTGAGATTTCAGGAAACTCGTAGTTTTTTGGAAACTTGGCAACCCCTTTCCATGAAAGTGATGCGCCGGTCTCTGCTTAGGGCTACATCAATAGGAAACAAACCATAGAGATAGAACTTGGAACTACTTTATTGTGTCAAGTTTCAAAGAGCTAGCACAAACCGTGTTTGATTTAGAGTTCCAAATTCATGTATCCATATAACAGAAAACAGAGTGAAACCAAAAATTAAAACTGTTACTGCCAACGAACGGTTTAACCTAGAAGGACAAAATTTTGTGAGCCAAGTGGGATTGGGGTACTGATCATTACCTGAAAGTGCCATCGAGATTTGGTGAAAAAATGTGTGCTGAGATCAGGAAACTCGTAGTTTTTTGGAAGATTGGCAACATCTTTCCATGAAAGTGATTTGCACCTGTCTCTGCTTAGGGCTACATCAATAGGAAACAAACCATAGAGATAGAACTTGGAACTACTTTATTGTGTCAAGTTTCAAAGAGCTAGCACAAACCATCTTTGATTTAGAGTTCCAACTACATGTATCCATATAGGAGAAAACAGAGTGAAACCTAAAAATTAAAACTGTTACTGCCAACGAACGGTTTCACCTAGAAGAAGGAAATTTGGTGAGCCAAGTGGGATTGGGGTACTGATCATTACCTGAAAGTGTCCTCAAGATTGGTGAAAAAATATGTGCTGAGATTTCAGGAAACTCGTAGTTTTTTGGAAGCTTGGCAACCCCTTTCCATGAAAGTGATTTGCGCCGGTCTCTGCTTAGGGCTACATCAATAGGAAACAAACCATAGAGATAGAACTTGGAACTACATTATTATGTCAAGTTTGAAAGAGCTAGCACAAACCGTGTTTGATTTAGTGTTATAACTACATGTATCCATATAGGAGAAAACAGAGTAAAACCTAAAAATTAAAACTCTCACTGCCAACGAACGGTTTAACAAAGAATAACGAAATTTGGTGAGCCAACTGGGATTGGGGAGCTGATCATTATCTGAAAGTGTCATGCAGATTGAGTGAAAAAATGTGTGCTGAGATTTCAGGAAACTCGTAGTTTTTTGGAAACTTGGCAACCCCTTTCCTTGAAAGTGATTTGCACCAGTCTCTGCTTAAGGCTACATCAATAGGAAACAAACCATAGAGATAGAACTTGGAACTACTTTATTGTGTCAAGTTTCAACGAGCTAGCACAAACCGTGTTTGATTTAGAGTTCCAACTACATGTATCCATATAGGAGAAAACAGAGTGAAACCTAAAAATTTAAACTGTTACTGCCAACGAACGGTTTAACGTAGAAGAACGAAATTTGGTTAGCCAAGTAGGATTGGGGTACTGATCATGACCTGAAAGTGTCATCAAGATTGGGTGACAAAAATGTGTGCTGAGATTTCAGGAAACTCGTAGTTTTTTGGAAGCTTCGCAACCCCTTTCCATGAAAGTGATTTGCGCCAGTCTCTGCTTAGGGCTACATCAATAGGAAACAAATCATAGAGATAGAACTTGGAACTACTTTATTGTGTCAAGTTTCAAAGAGCTAGCAAAAACCGTGTTTGATTTAGAGTCCCTAATATATGTATCCATATAGGAGAAAACAGAGTGAAACCTAAAATTTTAAACTGTTACTGCCACGAACGGTTTAACGTAGAAGTACGAAATTTGGTGAGCCAAGTGGGATGGGGGTACTGATCATTACCTGAAAATGCCATCAAGATTGGGTGAAAAAATGTGTGCTGAGATTTCAGGAAACTCGTAGTTTTTTGGAAGCTTGGCAACCCCTTTCCATGAAAGTGATTTGCGCCAGTCTGTTTCTGCTTAGGGCTACATCAATAGGAAACAAACCAAAGAGATAGAACTTAGAACTACTTTACTGTGTCAAGTTTCAAAGAGCTAGCACAAACCGGGTTTGATTTAGAGTTCCAACTACATGTATCCATATAGGAGAAAACAGAGTGAAAACTAAAAATTAAAACTCTTACTGCCAACGAACGGTTTAACCTAGAGAACGAAATTTGGTGAGCCATCTGGGATTGGGGTACTGATCATTACCTGAAATTGCCATCAAGATTGGTTGAAAAAATGTGTGCTGAGATTTCAGGAATCTCGTAGTTTTTTGGAAGCTTGGCAACCCTTTCCATGAAAGTGATTTGTGCCAGTCTGTCTCTGTTTAGGGCTACATGAATAGGAAACAAACCAGAGAGATAGAACTTGGAACTACTTTATTGTGTTAAGTTTCAAAGAGCTAGCACAAACCGTGTTTGATTTAGAGTTCCAACTACATGTATCCATATAGGAGAAAACAGAGTAAAACCTAAAACTTAAAACTGTTACTGCCAACGAACGGTTTAACGTAGAAGAACAAAATTTGGTGAGCCAAGTGGGATTGGGGTACTGATCATTACCTGAAAGTGCCATCAAGATTGGGTGAAAAAATGTGTGCTGAGATTTCAGGAAACTCGTAGTTTTTTGGAAGCTTGGCACCCCTTTCCATGAAAGTGGTTTGCGCCAGTCTCTTCTTAAGGCTACATCAATAGGAAACAAACCATAGAGATAAATCTTGGCACTACTTTATTGTGTCAAGTTTCAGAGAGCTAGCACAAACCGTGTTTGATTTAGCGTTCCAAATACATATATCCATATAGGAGAAAACAGAGTAAAACCTAAAAATTAAAACTGTTACTGCCAACGAATGGTTTAACCTAGAAGAAGGAAATTTGGTGAGCCAAGTGGGATTGGGGTACTGATCATTACCTGAAAGTGTCATCAAGATTGGGTGAAAAAATATGTGCTGAGATTTCAGGAAACAAGTAGTTTTTTGGAAGCTTGGCAACCCCTTTCCATGAAAGTGATTTGCGCCGGTCTCTGCTTAGGGCTACATCAATAGGAAACAAACCATAGAGATAGAACTTGGAACTACATTATTATGTCAAGTGTGAAAGAGCTAGCACAAACCGTGTTTGATTTAGTGTTCTAAATACATGTATCCATATAGGAGAAAACAGAGTAAAACCTAAAAATTAAAACTCTCACTGCCAACGTACGGTTTAACAAAGAAGAACGAAATTTGGTGAGCCAAGTGGGATTCGGGAGCTGATCATTACCTGAAAGTGTCATCCAGATTGAGTGAAAAAATGTGTGCTGAGATTTCAGGAAACTCGTAGTTTTTTGGAAACTTGGCAACCCCTTTCCATGAAAGTGATTTGCGCCAGTCTCTGCTTAGGGCTACATCAATAGGAAACACACCATAGAGATAGAACTTGGAACTACTTTATTGTGTCAAGTTTCAACGAGCTAGCACAAACCGTGTTTGATTTAGAGTTCCAACTACATGTATCCATATAGGAGAAAACAGAGTGAAACCTAAAAATTTAAACTGTTACTGCCAACGAACGGTTTAACGTAGAAGAACGAAATTTGGTTAGCCAAGTAGGATTGGGGTACTGATCATGACCTGAAAGTGTCATCAAGATTGGGTGACAAAAATGTGTGCTGAGATTTCAGGAAACTCGTAGTTTTTTGGAAGCTTCGCAACCCCTTTCCATGAAAGTGATTTGCGCCAGTCTCTGCTTAGGGGTACATCAATAGGAAACAAATCATAGAGATAGAACTTGGAACTACTTTATTGTGTCAAGTTTCAAAGAGCTAGCAAAAACCGTGTTTGATTTAGAGTCCCTAATATATGTATCCATATAGGAGAAAACAGAGTGAAACCTAAAATTTTAAACTGTTACTGCCACGAACGGTTTAACGTAGAAGTACGAAATTTGGTGAGCCAAGTGGGATGGGGGTACTGATCATTACCTGAAAATGCCATCAAGATTGGGTGAAAAAATGTGTGCTGAGATTTCAGGAAACTCGTAGATTTTTGGAAGCTTGGCAACCCCTTTCCATGAAAATGATTTGCGCCAGTCTATTTCTGCTTAGGACTACATCAATAGGAAACAAACCATAGAGATAGAACTTGGAACTACTTTACTGTGTCAAGTTTCAAAGAGCTAGCACAAACCGTGTTTGATTTAGAGTTCCAACTACATGTATCCATATAGGAGAAAACAGAGTGAAAACTAAAAATTAAAACTCTTACTGCCAACGAATGGTTTAACCTAGAGAACGAAATTTGGTGAGCCATCTGGGATTGGGGTACTGATCATTACCTGAAAGTGTCATCCAGATTGGGTGAAAAAATGTGTGCTGAGATTTCAGGAAACTCGTAGTTTTTTGGAAGCTTCGCAACCTTTTTCCATGAAAGTGATTTGCACAAGTCTCTGCTTAGGGCTACATCAATAGGAAACAAACCACAGAGATAGAACTTGGAACTACTTTATTTTGTCAAGTTTCAAAGAGCTAGCACAAACCGTGTTTGATTTAGTGTTCCAACTATATGTATACATATAGGAGAAAACAGAGTGAAACATAAAAATTAAAACTCTTACTGCCAATGAACGGTTTAACCTAGAAGAACGAAATTTGGTGAGCCAAGTGGGATTGCGGAACTGATCATTACCTGAAAGTGTCATCCAGAATGAGTGAAAAATGTGTGCTGAGATTTCAGGGAACTCATAGTTTTTTAGAAACTTGGCAACCCCTTTCCATGAAAGTGATTTGCGCCACTCTCAGCTTAGGGCTACATAAATAGGAAACAAACCATAGAGATAGAACTTGGAACTACTTTATTGTGTCAAGTTTCAAAGAGCTAGCACAAACCGTGTTTGATTTAGCGTTCCAAATACATATATCCATATAGGAGAAAACAGAGTAAAACCTAAAAACTAAAACTGTTACTGCCAACGAACGGTTTAACCTAGAAGAAGGCAATTTGGTGAGCCAAGTGGGATTGGGGTACTGATCATTACCTGAAATTGTCATCAAGATTGGGTGAAAAAATGTGTGCTGAGATTTCAGGAAACTCGTAGTTTTTTGGAAGCTTGGCAACCTTTTTCCATGAAAGTGATTTGTGCCGGTCTCTGCTTAGGGCTACATCAATAGGAAATAAACCATACAGATAGAACTTGGAACTACTTTATTGTGTCAAGTTTCAAAGAGCTAGCACAGACCGTGTTTGTTTTAGAGCCCCAAATATATGTATCCATGTAGGAGAAAACAGAGTGAAACCTAAAATTTTAAACTGTTACTGCCAACGAACGGTTTAACGTAGAAGAACGAAATTTGGTGAGGCAAGTGGGATTGGGGTCCTGATCATTACTTGAAAGTGCCATCAAGATTGGGAGAAAAAATGTGTGTTGAGATTTCAGGAATCTCGTAGTTTTTTGGAAGCTTGGCAACCCTTTCCATGAAAGTGATTTGTGCCAGTCTGTCTCTGCTCTGGGCTACATGAATAGGAAACAAACCAGAGAGATAGAACTTGGAACTACTTTATTGTGTTAAATTTCAAAAAGCTAGCACAAACCGTGTTTGATTTAGAGTACCAAATATATGTATCCATACAGGAGAAAAAAGAGTGAAACCTAAAACTTTAAACTGTTACTGCCAACGAACGGTTTAACGTAGAAGAACGAAATTTGGTGAGCCAACTGGGATTGGGGTACTGATCATTACCTGAAAGTGTCATCCAGATTGGGTGAAAAATGTGTGCTGAAATTTCAGGAATCTCATAGTTTTTTGGAAACTTGGCAACATCTTTACATATAAGTGATTTGCGCGACTCTCAGCTTAGGGCTAAATCAATAGGAAACAAACCATAGAGATAGAACTTGGAACTACTTTATTGTGTCAAGTTTCAAAGAGCTAGCACAAACCGTGTTTGATTTAGCGTTCCAAATACATATATCCATATAGGAGAAAACAGAGTAAAACCTAAAAATTGAAACTGTTACTGCCAACGAACGGTTTAACCTAGAAGAAGGAAATTTAGTGAGCCAAGTGGGATTGGGGTACTGATCATTACCTGAAAGTGCCATCAAGATTGGGTGAAAAAATGTGTGCTGAGATTTCAGGAATCTCATAGTTTTTTGGAAACTTGGCAACATCTTTCCATATAAGTGATTTGCGCCACTCTCAGCTTAGGGCTAAATCAATAGGAAACAAACCATAGAGATAGAACATGGAACTACTTTATTGTGTCAAGTTTCAAAGAGCTAGCACAAACCGTGTTTGATTTAGCGTTCCAAATACATATATCCATATAGGAGAAAACAGAGTAAAACCTAAAAATTGAAACTGTTACTGCCAACGAACGGTTTAACCTAGAAGAAGGAAATTTAGTGA
This sequence comes from Spermophilus citellus, assembly GCF_964194105.1. NCBI lineage: Eukaryota > Metazoa > Chordata > Mammalia > Rodentia > Sciuridae > Spermophilus > Spermophilus citellus. Next base: position 18,408,982 of record NC_138196.1, on the reverse strand, counting down.
GCCAAGTGGGATTGGGGTACTGATCATTACCTGAAAGTGCCATCAAGATTGGGTGAAAAAATGTGTGCTGAGATTTCAGGAATCTCGTAGTTTTTTGGAAGCTTGGCAACCCTTTCCATGAAATTGATTTGTGACAGTCTGTCTCTGCTTAGGGCTACATGAATAGGAAACAAACCAGAGAGATAGAACTTGGAACTACTTTATTGTGTTAAGTTTCAAAGAGGTAGCACAAACCGTGTTTGATTTAGAGTTCCTACTACATGTATCCATATAGGAGAAAACAGAGTAAAACCTAAAAATTAAAACTGTTACTGCCAACGAACGGTTTAACCTAGAAGAACGAAATTTGGTGAGCCAAGTGGGATTGGGGTACTGATCATTACCTGAAAGTGCCATCAAGTTGGGTGAAAAAATGTGTGCTGAGATTTCAGGAAACTCGTAGTTTTTTGGAAGCCTGGCAACCCCTTTCCATGAAAGTGATTTGCGCCAGTCTCTGCTTTGGGCTACATCAATAGGAAACAAACAATAGGGATAGAACTTGGAACTACTTTATTGTGTCAAGTTTCAAAGAGCTAGCACAAACCGTGTTTGATTTAGAGTCCCAACTACATGTATCCATATAGGAGAAAACAGAGTGAAACCTAAAACTTAAAACTGTTACTGCCAATGAACGGTTTAACGTAGAGGAACAAAATTTGGTGAGCCAAGTGGGATTGGGGTACTGATCATTACCTGAAAATGTCATTAAGATTGGGTTAAAAAATGTGTGCTGAGATTTCAGGAAACTCGTAGTTTTTTGGAAACTTGACAACATCTTTCCATGAAAGTGATTTGTGCCAGTCTCTGCTTAGAGCTACATCAATAGGAAACAAACCATAGAGATAGAACTTGGAACTACTTTACTGTGTCAAGTTTCAAAGAGCTAGCACAAACCATGTTATATTTAGAGTTCCAACTACATGTATCAATATAGGAGAAAACAGAGTGAAAACTAAAAATTAAAACTCTTACTGTCAACGAACGGTTTAACCTAGAAGAACGAAATTTGGTGAGCCAAGTGGCATTGGGGTACTGATCATTACCTGAAAGTGTCATCCAGATTGGGTTAAAAAATGTATGCTGAGATTTCAGGAAATCGTAGTTTTTTGGAAGCTTCGCAACCCCTTTCCATGAAAGTGATTTGCGCCAGTCTCTGCTTAGATCTACATCAATAGGAAACAAACCATAGAGATAGAACTTGGAACTACTTTATTGTGTCAAGTTTCAAAGAGCTAGCACAAACCGTGTTTGATTTAGTATTCCAACTACATGTGTCCATATAGGAATAAACAGAGTAAAACCTAAAAATTAAAACTCTCACTGCCAACGAACGGTTTAACCTAGAAGAATGAAATTTGGTGAGCCAAGTGGGATTGGGGAGCTGATCTTTACCTGAAAGTGTCATCCAGATTGGGGGAAAAAATGTGTGCTGAGATTTCAGGAAACTCGTAGTTTTTTGGAAGCTTGGCAACCCTTTCCATGAAAGTGATTTGCGCCAGTCTCTGTTGAGGGCTACATCAATAGGAAACAAACCATAGAGATAGAACTTGGAACTACTTTATTGTGTCAATTTTCAAAGAGTTAGCGCAGACCGTGTTTGATTTAGAGTCCCAACTACATGTTTCCATATAAGAGAAAACAGAGTGAAACCTATAATTTTTAAACTGTTACTGCCAACGAACGGTTTAACCTAGAAGAACGAAATTTGGTGAGCCAAGTGGGATTGGGGTACTGATCATTACCTGAAAGTGCCATCAAGATTGGGTGAAAAAATGTGTGCTGAGATTTCAGGAAACTCGTAGTTTTTGGGAAGCTTGGCAACCCCATTCCATGAAAGTGATTCGCGCCAGTCTCTGTTGAGGGCTACATCAATAGGAAACAAACCATAGAGATAGAACTTGGAACTACTTTATTGTGTCAAGTTTCAAAGAGCTAGCACAAACCGTGTTTGATTTAGAGTCCCAAATATATGTATCCATATAGGAGAAAACAGAGTGAGACCTAAAATTTTAAACTGTTACTGCCAACGAACGGTTTAACGTAGAAGAACGAAATTTGGTGAGCCAAGTGGGATTGGGGTACTGATCATTACCTGAAAGTGCCATCAAGATTGGGTGAAAAAATGTGTGCTGAGATTTCAGGAAACTCGTAGTTTTTTGGAAGCTTGGCAACCCCATTCCATGAAAGTGATTTGCGCCAGTCTCTGTTGAGGGCTACATCAATAGGAAACAAACCATAGAGATAGAACTTGGAACTACTTTATTGTGTCAAGTTTCAAAGAGCTAGCACAAACCGTGTTTGATTTAGAGTCCCAAATATATGTATCCATATAGGAGAAAACAGAGTGAGACCTAAAATTTTAAACTGTTACTGCCAACGAACGGTTTAACGTAGAAGAACGAAATTTGGTGAGCCAAGTGGGATTGGGGTACTGATCATTACCTGAAAATGCCATCAAGATTGGGTGAAAAAATGTGTGCTGAGATTTCAGGAAACTCGTAGTTTTTTGGAAGCTTGGCAACCCCTTTCCATGAAATTGATTTGCGCCAGTCTGTCTCCTCTTAGGGATACATCAATAGGAAACAAACCAGAGAGATAGAACTTGGAACTACTTTATTGTGTTAAGTTTCAAAGAGCTAGCACAAACCATGTTTGATTTAGAGTTCCAACTACATGTATCCATATAGGAGAAAACAGAGTAAAAACTAAAAATTAAAACTCTTACTGCCAACGAACGGTTTAACTTAGAAGAACGAAATTGGGTGAGCCAAGTGGGATTGGGGTACTTATCATTACCTGAAAGTGCCATCAAGATTGGTTGAAAAAATGTGTACTGAGATTTCAGGAAACTCGTAGTTTTTTGGAAGCTTGGCAACCCCTTTCCATGAAACTGATTTGCACCAGTCTCTGCTTAGGGCTACATCAATAGGAAACAAACCATAGGGATAGAAATTGGAACTACTTTATTGTGTCAAGTTTCAAAGAGCTAGCACAAACCGTGTTTGATTTAGAGTTCCAACGTCATGTAACCATATACGAGAAAACAAAGTGAAACCAAAAATAAAACTGTTACTGCCCACGAACGGTTTAACCTAGAAGGACGAAATTTTGAGATCCAAGTGGGATTGGGGTACTGATCATTACCTGAAAGTGCCATCAAGATTGGGTGAAAAAATGTGTGCTGAGTTTTCAGGAAACTCGCAGTGTTTTGGAAGATTGGCAACATCTTTCCATGAAAGTGTTTTGCGCCAGTCTCTGCTTAGTGCTACATCAATAGGAAACAAACCATAGAGATAGAACTTGGAACTACTATATCGTGTCAAGTTTCAAAGATCTAGCACAAACCGTGTTTGATTTAGTGTTCCAACTACATATATCCATACAGGAGAAAACAGAGTAAAACCTAAAAATTAAAACTCTTACTGCCAACGAACGGTTTAACCTAGAAGAAGGAAATTTGGAGAGCCAAGTGGGATTGGGGAACTGATCATTACCTGAAAGTGTCATCCATATTGGGTGAAAAAATGTGTGCTGAGATTTCAGGAAACTCATAGTTTTTTGGAAGCTTGGCAACCCCTTTCCATGAAAGTCATTTGCGCCAGTCTCTGCTTAGGGCTACATCAATAGGAAACAAACCATAGAGATAGAACTTGGAACTACTTTATTGTGTCAAGTTTCAAAGAGCTAGCACAAACCGTGTTTGATTTAGAGTTCCAACTTCATGTATCCATATAAGAGAAAACAAAGTGAAACCAAAAATTAAAACTGTTACTGCCAACGAACGGTTTAACCTAGAAGGACGAAATTTGGTGAGCCAAGTGGGATTGGGGTACTGATCATTACCTGAAAGTGCCATCAAGTTTGGGTGAAAAAATGTGTGCTGAGTTTTCAGGAAACTCGTAGTTTTTTGGAAGATTGGCAACATCTTTCCATGAAAGTGATTTGCGCCAGTCTCTGCTTAAGGATACATCAATAGGAAACAAACCATAGAGATAGACTAACTTGGAACTAATTTATTGTGTCAAGTTTCAAATTGCTAGCACAAACCGTGTTTGATTTAGCGATCCAAATACATATATCCATATAGGAGAAAACAGAGTAAAACCTAAAAATTAAAACTGTTACTGCCAACGAACGGTTTAACCTAGAAGAACGAAATTTGGTGAGCCAAGTGGGATTGGGGTACGGATCATTCCCTGAAAGTGTCATCAAGATTGGGTGAAAAAATATGTGCTGATATTTCAGGAAACTTGTAGTTTTTTAAAAGCTTGGCAACCCCTTTCCATGAAAGTGATTTGCGCCGGTCTCTGCTTAGGGCTACATCAATAGGAAACAAACCATAGAGATAGAACTTGGAACTACTTTATTGTGTCAAGTTTCAAAGAGCTAGAACAAACCGTGTTTGATTTAGTGTTCCAACTACATATATCCATACAGGAGAAAACAGAGTAAAACCTAAAAATTAAAACTCTTACTGCCAACGAACGGTTTAACCTAGAAGAAGGAAATTTGGTGAGCCAATTGGGATTGGGAAACTGATCATTACCTGAAAGTGTCATCCATATTGGGTGAAAAAATGTGTGCTGAGATTTCAGGAAACTCCTAGTTTTTTGGAAGCTTTGCAACCCCTTTCCATGAAAGTCATTTGCGCCAGTCTCTGCTTAGGGCTACATCAATAGAAAACAAACCATAGAGATAGAACTTGGAACTACTTTATTGTGTCAAGTTTCAAAGAGCTAGCACAGACAATGTTTGATTTAGAGTCCCAAGTACATGTATCCATATAAGAGAAAACAGAGTGAAACCTAATATTTAAAACTGTTACTGCCAACGAACGGTTTAACCTAGAAGAACGAAATTTGGTGAGCCAAGTGAAATTGGGGTACTGATCATTACCTGAAAGTGCCATCAACATTGGGTGAAAAAATGTGTGCTGAGATTTCAGGAAACTCGTTGTTTTTTGGAAGCTTGGCAACCCCTTTCCATGAAAGGGATTTGCGCCAGTCTCTGCTTAGGTCTACATCAATTGGAAACAAACCATAGAGATAGAACTTGGAACTAGTTTATTGTGTCAAGTTTCAAAGAGCTAGCACAAACCATGTTTCATTTAGAGTTCAAAATACATGTATCCATATAGGAGAAAACAGAGTAAAACCTAAAAATCAAAACTGTTACTGCCAACAAACGGTTGAACCTAGAAGAAGGAAATTTGGTGAGCCAAGTGGGATTGGCGTACTGATCATTACCTGAAAGTGTCATCAAGATTGGGTGAAAAAATGTGTGCGGAGATTTCAGGAAACTCGTAGTTTTTTTGAAGCTTGGCTACCCCTTTCCATGAAAGTGATTTGCGCTGGTCTCTGCTTAGGGCTACATCAATAGGAAACAAACCATAGAGATAGAACTTGGAATTACTTTATTGTGTCAAGTTTCAAAGAGCTAGCACAAACCGTGTTTGATTTAGAGTTCCAACTACATGTATCCATATAAGAGAATACAGAGTGAAACCTAAAATTTAAAACTGTTACTGCCAACGAACGGTTTAAACTAGAAGAAGGAAATTTGGTGAGCCAAGTGGGATTGGGGTACTGATCATTACCTGAAAGTGTCATCAAGATTCGGTGAAAAAATGTGTGCGGAGATTTCAGGAAACTCGTAGTTTTTTGGAAGCTTGGCAACCCATTCCATGAAAGTGATTTGCGCCAGTCTCTGCTTAGGGCTACATCAATAGGAAACAAACCATAGAGATAGAACTTGGAACTACTTTATTGTGTCAAGTTTCAAAGAGCTCGCAGAAACCGTGTTTGATTTAGAGTTCCAACTACATGTATCCATATAGGAGAAAACAGAGTAAAACCTAAAAATTAAAAGTGTTACTGCCAACGAACGGTTTAACCTAGAAGAAGGAAATTTGGTGAGCCAAGTGGGATTGGGGTACGGATCATTACCTCAAAGTGTCATCAAGATTGGTTGAAAAAATGTGTGCTGAGATTTCAGGAAACTCGTAGTTTTTTGGAAGCTTGGCAACCCCTTTCCATGAAAGTGATTTGCGCCAGTCTCTGCTTAGGGGTACATCAATAGGAAACAAACCATAGAGATAGAACTTGGAACTACTTTATGGTGTCAAGTTTCAAAGAGCTCCCAGAAACCGTGTTTGATTTAAAGTTCCAACTACATGTATCCATATAGGAGAAAACAGAGTGAAACCTAAAAATTTAAACTGTTACTGCCAACGAATGGTTTAACGTAGAAGAACGAAATTTGGTGAGCCAAGTAGGATTGGGTTACTGATGATTACCTGAAACTGTCATCACGACTGGTTGAAAAAATGTGTGCTGAGATTTCAGGAAACTCGTAGTTTTTTGGAAGCTTGGCAACCCCTTTCCATGAAAGTGATTTGCACCAGTCTCTGCTTAGGGCTACATCAATAGGAAACAAACCATAGAGATAGAACTTGGAACTACATTATTGTTTCAAGTTTCAAAGAGCTAGCACAAACCGTGTTTGATTTAGAGTTCCAACTTCATGTATCCATATAGGAGAAAACAGAGTGAAACCTAAAATTTAAAACTGTTACTGCCAATGAACGGTTTAACCTAGAAGAAGGAAATTTGGTGAGCCAAGTGGGATTGGGGTACTGAACATTACCTGAAAGTGCCATCAAGATTGGGTGAAAAAATGTGTGCTGAGATTTCAGGAAACTCGTAGTTTTTTGGAAGCTTGGCAACCCCTTTCCATGAAAGTGATTTGCGCCGGTCTCTGCTTAGGGCTACATAAATAGGAAACAAACCATAGAGATAGAACTTGGAACTACTTTATTGTGTCAAGTTTCAAAGAGCTTACAAAAACCGTGTTTGATTTAGAGTTCCAACATCATGTATCCATATAGGAGAAAACAGAGTGAAACCTAAAATTTAAAACTGTTACTGCCAATGAACGGTTTAACTTAGAAGAATGAAATTTGGTAGGCAAGAGGGATTGGGGTACTGATCATTCCCAGAAAGTGTCATCAAGATTGGGTGAAAAAATGTGTGCGGAGATTTCAGGAAACTCGTAGTTTTTTGGAAGCTTGGCAACCCCTTTTCATGAAAGGGATTTGCGCCAGTCTCTGCTTAGGTCTACATCAATTGGAAACAAACCATAGAGATAGAACTTGGAACTACTTTATTGTGTCAAGTTTCAAAGAGCTAGCAGAAACCATGTTTGATTTAGAGTTCCAAATACATGTATCCACATAGGAGAAAACAGAGTAAAACCTAAAAATTAAAACTGTTACTGCCAACGAACGGTTTAACATAGAAGAAGGAAATTTGGTGAGCCAAGTGGGATTGGGGTACTGATCATTACCTGAAAGTGTCATCAAGATTGGGTGAAAAAATGTGTGCGGAGATTTCAGGAAACTCGTAGTTTTTTGGAAGCTTGGCAACCCCTTTCCATGAAAGTGATTTGCGCCGGTCTCTGCTTAGGGCTACATCAATAGGAAACAAACCGTAGAGATAGAACGTGGAACTACTTTATTGTGTCAAGTTTCAAAGAGCTAGCAAAAACCGTGTTTGCTTTAGAGTTCCAACTTCATGTATTTATATAGAAGAAAACAGAGTGAAACCTAAAAATTAAAACTGTTACTGCCAATGAAAGGTATAACCTAGAAGAACGAAATTTGGTGAGCCAAGTGGTATTGGGGTACTGATCATTACCTGAAAATGCCATCAAGTTTGGGTGAAAAAATGTGTGCTGAGATTTCAGGAAACTCGTAGTTTTTTGGAAGCTTGGCAACCCCTTTCCATGAAAGTGATTTGCGCCGGTCTCTGCTTAGGGCTACATAAATAGGAAACAAACCATAGAGATAGAACTTGGAACTACTTTATTGTGTCAAGTTTCAAAGAGCTAGCACAAACCGTGTTTGATGTAGAGTTCCAGATTCATGTATCCATATTGTAGAAAACAGTGTGAAACCTAAAAATTAAAATTGTTAATGCCAATGAACGGTTTAACCTAGAAGAAGGAAATTTGGTGAGCCAAGTGGGATTGGGGTACTGATCATTACCTGAAAGTGTCATCAAGTTTGGGTGAAAAAATGTGTGCTGAGATTTCAGGAAACTCATAGTTTTTTAAAAGCTTGGCAACCCCTTTCCATGAAAGTGATTTGTGCCCTTCTCTGCTTAGGGCTACATCAATAGGAAACAAACCATAGAGATAGAACTTGGAACTACTTTATTGTGTCAAGTTTCAAAGAGCTAGCACAAACCGTGTTTGATTTAGTGTTCCAACTACATGTATCCATATAGGCGAAAACAGAGTAAAACCTAAAAATTAAAACTCTTACACCCAACGAACGGTTTAACCTAGAAGAACGAAATTTGGTGAGACAAGTGGGATTTGGGAACTGATCATTACCTGAAATTGTCATCCAGATTGGGTGAAAAAATGTGTGCTGAGATTTAAGGAAACTCGTAGTTTTTTGGAAGCTTGGCAACCCCTTTCCATGAAAGTGATTTGCGCCAGTCTCTGCTTAGGGCTACATCAATAGGAAACAAACCATAGAGATAGAACTTGGAACTACTTTATTGTGTCAAGTTTCAAACAGCTAGCACAGACCGTGTTTGATTTAGAGTCCCAACTACATGTATCCATATAGGAGAAAACAGAGTGAAACCTAAAATTTAAAACTGTTACTGCCTACGAACGGTTTAACCTAGAAAAACGAAATTTGGTGAGCCAAGTGGGATTGGGGTACTGATCATTACCTGAAAGTGCCATCAAGATTGGGTGAAAAAATGTGTGCTGAGATTTCAGGAAACTCGTAGTTTTTTGGAAGCTTGGCAACCCCTTTCCATGAAAGGGATTTGCGCCTGTCTCTGCTTAGGTCTACATCAATAGGAAACAAACCATAGAGATAGAACTTGGAACTACTTTATTGTGTCAAGTTTCAAAGAGCTCGCAGAAACCGTGTTTGATTTAGAGTTCCAAATACATGTATCCATATAGGAGATAACAGAGTGAAACCTAAAAATTTAAACTGTTACTGCCAACGAACGGTTTAACATAGAAGAACCAAATTTGGTGAGCCAAGTAGGATTGGGTTACTGATGATTACCTGAAAGTGTCATCAATATTGGGTGAAAAAATGTGTGCTGAGATTTCAGGAAACTGGTAGTTTTTTGGAAGCTTCGCAACCCCTTTCCATGAAAGTCATTTGCACCAGTCTCTGCATAGGGCTACATCAATAGGAAACAAACCATAGAGATAGAACTTGGAACTACATTATTGTGTTAAGTTTCAAAGACCTAGCACAAACCGTGTTTGATTTAGAGTTCCAACTTCATGTATCCATATAGGAGAAAACAGAGTGAAACCTAAAAATTAAAATTGTTACTGCCAATGAACGGTTTAATCAAGAAGAAGGAAATATGGTGAGCCAAGTGGGATTGGGGAACTGATGATTACCTGAAATTGTCATCCAGATTGGGTGAAAAAATGTGTGCTGAGATTTCAGGAAACTCGTAGTTTTTGGAAGCTTGGCAACCCCTTTCCATGAAAGTGATTTGCGCCAGTCTCTGCTTAGGGCTACATCAATAGGAAACAAACCATAGAGATAGAACTTGGAACTACTTTATTGTGTCAAGTTTCAAAGAGCTAGCACAGACCGTGTTTGATTTAGAGTCCCAACTACATGTTTCCATATAGGAGAAAAAAGAGTGAAACCTAAAATTTAAAACTGTTACTGCCAACGAACGGTTTAACCTAGAAGAAGGAAATTTGGTGAGCCAAGTGCGATTGGGGTACTGATCATTACCTGAAAGTGTCATCAAGATTGGGTGAAAAAATGTGTGCGGAGATTTCAGGAAACTCGTAGTATTTTGGAAGCTTGGCAACCCCTTTCCATGAAAGGGATTTGCGCCTGTCTCTGCTTAGGTCTACATCAATAGGAAACAAACCATAGAGATAGAACTTGGAACTACTTTATTGTGTCAAGTTTCAAGGAGCTAGCACAAACCATGTTTGATTTAGAGTGCCAAATACATGTATCCATATAGGAGAAAACAGAGTAAAACCTAAAAATTAAAACTGTTACTGCCAACGAACAGTTTAACCTAGAAGAAGGAAATTTGGTGAGCCAAGTGGGATTGGGGTACTGATCATTACCTGAAAGTGCCATCAAGATTGGGTGAAAAAATATGTGCTGAGATTTCAGGAAATTCGTTGTTTTTTGGAAGCTTGGCAACCCCTTTCCATGAAAGTGATTTGCACCAGTCTCTGCTTAGGGCTACATCAATAGGAAACAAATCATAGAGATAGAACTTGGAACTAATTTATTGTGTCATGTTTGAAAGAGCTAGCACAAACCGTGTTTGATTTAGAGTTCCAACTATATGTATCCATATAGGAGAAAACAGAGTGAAACCTAAAATTTAAAACTGTTACTGCCAACGAACGGTTTAACCTAGAAGAAGGAAATTTGGTGAGCCAAGTGAACTTGGGGTACTGATCATTACCTGAAAGTGTCATCAAGATTGGTTGAAAAAATGTGTGCGGTGATTTCAGGAAACTCGTAGTTTTTTGGAAGCTTGGCAACCCCTTTCCATGAAAGTCATTTGCGCCAGTCTCTGCTTAGGGCTACATCAATAGGAAACAAACCATAGAGATAGAACTTGGAACTACTTTATTGTGTTAAGTTTCAAAGAGCTAGCACAAACCGTGTTTGATATAGAGTTCCAAATTCATGTATCCATATAAGAGAAAACAGAGTGAAACCTAAAAAATTAAAATTGTTACTGCCAATGAACGGTTTGACCAAGAAGAAGGAAATTTGGTGAGCCAAGTGGGATTGGGGAACTGATCATTACCTGAAATTGTCATCCAGATTGGGTGAAAAAATGTGTGCTGAGATTTCAGGAAACTCGTAGTTTTTGGAAGCTTGGCAACCCCTTTCCATGAAAGTGATTTGCGCCTGTCTCTGCTTAGGGCTACATCAATAGGAAACAAACTATAGAGAAAGAACTTGGAACTACTTTATTGTGTCAAGTTTCAAAGAGCTAGCACAGACCGTGTTTGATTTAGAGTCCCAACTACATGTTTCCATATAGGAGAAAAAAGAGTGAAACCTAAAATTTAAAACTGTTACTGCCAACGAACGGTTTAACCTAGATGAAAGAAATTTGGTGAGCCTAGTGTGATTGGGGTACTGATCCTTACCTGAAAGTGCCATCAAGATTGGTTGAAAAAATGTGTGCGGAGATTTCAGGAAACTCGTAGTTTTTGGGAAGCTTGGCAACAACTTTCCATGAAAGTGATTTGCGCCAGTCTCTGCTTAGGGCTACATCAATAGGAAACAAACCATAGAGATGGAACTTGGAACTACTTTATTGTGTCAAGGTTCAAAGAGCTAGCACAAACCGTGTTTGATTTAGTGTTCCAACTACATGTAGCCATATAGGAGAAAACAGAGTAAAACCTAAAAATTAAAACTCTTACACCCAACGAACGGTTTAACCTAGAAGAATGAAATTTGGTGAGCCAAGTGGGATTGGGGAACTGATCATTACCTGAAATTGTCATCCAGATTGGGTGAAAAAATGTGCACTGAGATTTCAGGAAACTCGTAGTTTTTTGGAAGCTTGGCAACCCCTTTCCATGAAAGTGATTTGCGCCAGTCTCTGCTTAGGGCTACATCAATAGGAAACAAAACATAGAGATAGAACTTGGAACTACTTTATTGTGTCAAGTTTCAAAGAGCTAGCACAGACCGTGTTTGATTTAGAGTCCCAGCTACATGTATCCATATAGGAGAAAACAGAGTGAAACCTAATATATAAAACTGTTACTGCCTACGAACGGTTTAACCTAGAAGAACGAAATTTTGTGAGCCAAGTGGGATTGGGGTACTGATCATTACCTGAAAATGCCATCAAGTTTGGGTGAAAAAATGTGTGCTGAGATTTCAGGAAACTCGTAGTTTTTTGGAAGCTTGGCAACCCCTTTCCATGAAAGTGATTTGCGCCGGTCTCTGCTTAGGGCTACATAAATAGGAAACAAACCATAGAGATAGAACTTGGAACTACTTTATTGTGTCAAGTTTCAAAGAGCTAGCACAAACCGTGTTTGATGTAGAGTTCCAACTTCATGTATCCATATTGTAGAAAACAGAGTGAAACCTAAAAATTAAAATTGTTAATGCCAATGAACGGTTTAACCTAGAAGAAGGAAATTTGGTGAGCCAAGTGGGATTGGGGTACTGATCATTACCTGAAAGTGTCATCAAGATTGGGTGAAAAAATATGTGCTGAGATTTCAGGAAACTCGTAGTTTTTTGGAAGCTTTTCAACAACTTTCCATGAAAGTGATTTGCGCCGGTCTCTGCTTAGGGCTACATCAATAGGAAACAAACCATAGAGATAGAACTTGGAACTACTTTATTGTGTCAAGTTTCAAAGAGCTAGCACAAACCGTGTTTGATTTAGTGTTCCAACTACATGTATCCATATAGGCGAAAACAGAGTAAAACCTAAAAATTAAAACTCTTACACCCAACGAACGGTTTAACCTAGAAGAATGAAATTTGGTGAGCCAAGTGGGATTTGGGAACTGATCATTACCTGAAATTGTCATCCAGATTGGGTGAAAAAATGTGTGCTGAGATTTAAGGAAACTCGTAGTTTTTTGGAAGCTTGGCAACCCCTTTCCATGAAAGTGATTTGCGCCAGTCTCTGCTTAGGGCTACATCAATAGGAAACAAACCATAGAGATAGAACTTGGAACTACTTTATTGTGTCAAGTTTCAAAGAGCTAGCACAGACCGTGTTTGATTTAGAGTCCCAACTACATGTATCCATATAGGAGAAAACAGAGTGAAACCTAAAATTTAAAACTGTTACTGCCTACGAACGGTTTAACCTAGAAAAACGAAATTTGGTGAGCCAAGTGGGATTGGGGTACTGATCATTACCTGAAAGTGCCATCAATTTTGGGTGAAAAAATGTGTGCTGAGATTTCAGGAAACTCGTAGTATTTTGGAAGCTTGGCAACCCCTTTCCATGAAAGGGATTTGCGCCTGTCTCTGCTTAGGTCTACATCAATAGGAAACAAACCATAGAGATAGAACTTGGAACTACTTTATTGTGTCAAGTTTCAAAGAGCTAGCACAAACCATGTTTGATTTAGAGTGCCAAATACATGTATCCATATAGGAGAAAACAGAGTAAAACCTAAAAATTAAAACTGTTACTGCCAACGAACAGTTTAACCTAGAAGAAGGAAATTTGGTGAGCCAAGTGGGATTGGGGTACTGATCATTACCTGAAAGTGCCATCAAGATTGGGTGAAAAAATGTGTGCTGAGATTTCAGGAAACTCGTAGTTTTTTGGAAGCTTGGCAACCCCTTTCCATGAAAGGGATTTGCGCCTGTCTCTGCTTAGGTCTACATCAATAGGAAACAAACCATAGAGATAGAACATGGAACTACTTTATTGTGTCAAGTTTCAAAGAGCTCGCAGAAACCGTGTTTGATTTAGAGTTCCAAATACATGTATCCATATAGGAGATAACAGAGTGAAACCTAAAAATTTAAACTGTTACTGCCAACGAACGGTTTAACATAGAAGAACCAAATTTGGTGAGCCAAGTAGGATTGGGTTACTGATGATTACCTGAAAGTGTCATCAATATTGGGTGAAAAAATGTGTGCTGAGATTTCAGGAAACTCGTAGTTTTTGGAAGCTTGGCAACCCCTTTCCATGAAAGTGATTTGCGCCAGTCTCTGCTTAGGGCTACATCAATAGGAAACAAACTATAGAGAAAGAACTTGGAACTACTTTATTGTGTCAAGTTTCAAAGAGCTAGCACAGACCGTGTTTGATTTAGAGTCCCAATAACATGTTTCCATATAGGAGAAAAAAGAGTGAAACCTAAAATTTAAAACTGTTACTGCCTACGAACGGTTTAACCTAGAAGAATGAAATTTGGTTTGCCAAGTGTGATTGGGGTACTGATCATTACCTGAAAGTGCCATCAAGATTGGGTGAAAAAATGTGTGCTGAGATTTCAGGAAACTCGTAGTTTTTTGGAAGCTTGGCAACCCCTTTCCATGAAAGGGATTTGCGCCAGTCTCTGCTTAGGTATACATCAATAGGAAACAAACCATAGAGATAGAACTTGGAACTACTTTATTGTGTCAAGTTTCAAAGAGCTAGCACAAACCATGATTGATTTAGAGTTCCAAATACATGTATCCATATAGGAGAAAACAGAGTAAAACCTAAAAATTAAAACTGTTACTGCCAACGAACAATTTAACCTAGAAGAAGGAAATTTGGTGAGCCAAGTGGGATTGGTGTACTGATCATTACCTGAAAGTGTCATCAAGATTGGTTGAAAAAATGTGTGCGGTGATTTCAGGAAACTCGTAGTTTTTTGGAAACTTGGCAACCCCTTTCCATGAAAGTGATGTGCGCCGGTCTCTGCTTAGGGCTACATCAATAGGAAACAAACCATAGAGATAGAACGTGGAACTACTTTATTGTGTCAAGTTTCAAAGAGCTAGCAAAAACCGTGTTTGATTTAGAGTTCCAACTTCATGTATCCATATAGGAGAAAACAGAGTGAAACCTAAAAATTAAAACTGTTACTGCCAATGAACGGTTTAACCTCGAAGAACGAAATTTGGTGAGCCAAGTGGGATTGGGGTACTGATCATTACCTGAAAGTGCCATCAATTTGGGTGAAAAAATGTGTGCTGAGATTTCAGGAAACTCGTAGATTTTGGAAGCTTGGCAATCCATTTCCATGAAAGGGATTTGCGCCAGTCTCTGCTTAGGGCTACATCAATAGGAAACAAACCGTAGAGATAGAACTTGGAACTACTTTATTGTGTCAAGTTTCAAAGAGCTAGCACAAACCGTGTTTGATTTAGAGTTCCAACTACATGTATCCATTTAGGAGAAAACAGAGTGAAACCTAAAAATTTAAACTGTTACTGCCAACGAACGGTTTAAAGTAGAAGAAGGAAATTTGGTGAGCCAAGTGGGAATGGGGTACTGATCATTACCTGAAAATGCCATCAAGATTGGGTGAAAAAATGTGTGCTGAGATTTCAGGAAATTCGTAGTTTTTTGGAAGCTTGGCAACCCCTTTCCATGAAAGTGATTTGCGCCAGTCTCTGCTTAGGACTACATCAATAGGAAACAAATCATAGAGATAGAACTTGGAACTAATTTATTGTGTCAAGTTTCAAAGAGCTAGCACAAACCGTGTTTGATTTAGAGTTCCAACTATATGTATCCATACAGGAGAAAACAGAGTAAAACCTAAAAATTTAAACTGCTACTGCCAACGAACGGTTTAACCTAGAAGAACGTAATTTGGTGAGCCAAGTGGGATTGGGGTACTGATCATTACCTGAAAGTGCCATCAAGATTGGGTGAAAAAATGTGTGCTGATATTTCAGGAAACTCATAGTTTTTTGGAAGCTTGGCAACCTCTTTCCATGAAAGGGATTTGCGCCAGTCTCTGCTTAGGGCTACATCAATAGGAAACAAACCATAGAGATAGAACTTGGAACTACTTTATTGTGTCAAGTTTCAAAGAACTAGCACAAACCATGTTTGATACAGAGTTCGAACTACAAGTATCCATATAGGAGAAAACAGAGTGAAACCTAAAATTTAAAACTGTTACTGCCAACGAACGGTTTAACCTAGATGAAAGAAATTTGGTGAGCCAAGTGTGATTGGGGTACTGATCCTTACCTGAAAGTGCCATCAAGATTGGTTGAAAAAATGTGTGCGGAGATTTCAGGAAACTCGTAGTTTTTGGGAAGCTTGGCAACAACTTTCCATGAAAGTGATTTGCGCCAGTCTCTGCTTAGGGCTACATCAATAGGAAACAAACCATAGAGATAGAACTTGGAACTACTTTATTGTGTCAAGTTTCAAAGAGCTAGCACAAACCGTGTTTGATTTAGTGTTCCAACTACATGTAGCCATATAGGAGAAAACAGAGTAAAACCTAAAAATTAAAACTCTTACACCCAACGAACGGTTTAACCTAGAAGAACGAAATTTGGTGAGCCAAGTGGGATTGGGGAACTGATCATTACCTGAAATTGTCATCCAGATTGGGTGAAAAAATGTGCACTGAGATTTCAGGAAACTCGTAGTTTTTTGGAAGCTTGGCAACCCCTTTCCATGAAAGTGATTTGCGCTAGTCTCTGCTTAGGGCTACATCAATAGGAAACAAAACATAGAGATAGAACTTGGAACTACTTTATTGTGTCAAGTTTCAAAGAGCTAGCACAGACCGTGTTTGAATTAGAGTCCCAACTACATGTATCCATATAGGAGAAAACAGAGTGAAACCTAATATTTAAAACTGTTACTGCCTACGAACGGTTTAACCTAGAAGAACGAAATTTGGTGAGCCAAGTGGGATTGGGGTACTGATCATTACCTGAAAGTGCCATCAAGATTGGGTGAAAAAATGTGTGCTGAGATTTCAGGAAACTCGTAGTTTTTTGGAAGCTTGGCAACCCCTTTCCATGAAAGTGATTTGCGCCAGTCTCTGCTTAGGGCTACATCAATAGGAAACAAAACATAGAGATAGAACTTGGAACTACTTTATTGTGTCAAGTTTCAAAGAGCTAGCACAAACCATGTTTGATTTAGAGTTCCAAATACATGTATCCATATAGGAGAAAACAGAGTAAAACTTAAAAATTAAAACTGTTACTGCCAACGAACGGTTTAACCTAGAAAAGGGAATTCGGTGATCCAAGTGGGATTGGGGTACTGATCATTACCTGAAAGTGTCATCAAGATTGGTTGAAAAAATGTGTGCGGAGATTTCAGGAAACTCGTAGTTTTTTGGAAGCTTGGCAACCCCTTTCCATGAAAGTGATTTGCGCCGGTCTCTGCTTAAGGCTATATCAATAGGAAACAAACCATAGAGATAGAACTTGGAACTACTTTATTGTGTCACGTTTCAAAGAGCTAGCAAAAACCGTGTTTGATATAGAGTTCCAACTTCATGTATCCATATAGGAGAAAACAGAGTGAAACCTAAAAATTAAAACTGTTACTGCCTACGAACGGTTTAACCTAGAAGAACGAAATTTGGTGAGCCAAGTGGTATTGGGGTACAGATCATTACCTGAAAGTGCCATCAAGTTTGGGTGAAAAAATGTGTGCTGAGATTTCAGAAAACTCGTAGTTTTTTGGAAGCTTGGCAACCCCTTTCAATGAAAGTGATTTGCGCCAGTCTCTGCTTAGGGCTACATCAATAGGAAATAAACCGTAGAGATAGAACGTGGAACTACTTTATTGTGTCAAGTTTCAAAGAGCTAGCACAAACCGTGTTTGATGTAGAGTTCCAAATACATGTATCCATATTGTAGAAAACAGAGTGAAACCTAAAAATTAAAATTGTTAATGCCAATGAACGGTTTAACCTAGAAGAAGGAAATTTGGTGAGCCAAGTAGGATTGGGGTACTGATCATTACCTGAAAGTGTCATCAAGATTGGGTGAAAAAATATGTGCTGAGATTTCAGGAAACTCGTAGTTTTTTGGAAGCTTTTCAACAACTTTCCATGAAAGTGATTTGCGCCGGTCTCTGCTTAGGGCTACATCAATAGGAAACAAACCATAGAGATAGAACTTGGAACTACTTTATTGTGTCAAGTTTCAAAGAGCTAGCACAAACCGTGTTTGATTTAGTGTTCCAACTACATGTATCCATATAGGCGAAAACAGAGTAAAACCTAAAAATTAAAACTCTTACACCCAACGAACGGTTTAACCTAGAAGAACGAAATTTGGTGAGCCAAGTGGGATTTGGGAACTGATCATTACCTGAAATTGTCATCCAGATTGGGTGAAAAAATGTGTGCTGAGATTTAAGGAAACTTGTAGTTTTTTGGAAGCTTGGCAACCCCTTTCCATGAAAGTGATTTGCGCCAGTCTCTGCTTAGGGCTACATCAATAGGAAACAAACCATAGAGATAGAACTTGGAACTACTTTATTGTGTCAAGTTTCAAAGAGCTCGCAGAAACCGTGTTTGATTTAGAGTTCCAAATATATGTATCCATATAGGAGAAAACAGAGTAAAACCTAAAAATTAAAAGTGTTACTGCCAACGAACGGTTTAACCTAGAAGAAGGAAATTTGGTGAGCCAAGTGGGATTGGGGTACTGATCATTACCTCAAAGTGTCATCAAGATTGGTTGAAAAAATGTGTGCTGAGATTTCAGGAAACTCGTAGTTTTTTGGAAGCTTGGCAACCCCTTTCCATGAAAGTGATTTGCGCCAGTCTCTGCTTAGGGGTACATCAATAGGAAACAAACCATAGAGATAGAACTTGGAACTACTTTATGGTGTCAAGTTTCAAAGAGCTCCCAGAAACCGTGTTTGATTTAAAGTTCCAACTACATGTATCCATATAGGAGAAAACAGAGTGAAACCTAAAAATTTAAACTGTTACTGCCAACGAATGGTTTAACGTAGAAGAACGAAATTTGGTGAGCCAAGTAGGATTGGTTTACTGATGATTACCTGAAACTGTCATCACGATTGGTTGAAAAAATGTTTGCTGAGATTTCAGGAAACTCGTAGTTTTTTGGAAGCTTGGCAACCCCTTTCCATGAAAGTGATTTGCACCAGTCTCTGCTTAGGGCTACATCAATAGGAAACAAACCATAGAGATAGAACTTGGAACTACTTTATTGTGTCAAGTTTCAAAGAGCTAGCAGAAACCATGTTTGATTTAGAGTTCCAAATACATGTGTCCATATAGGAGAAAACAGAGTAAAACCTAAAAATTAAAACTGTTACTGCCAACGAACGGTTTAACCTAGAAGAAGGAAATTTGGTGAGCCAAGTGGGATTGGGGTACTGATCATTACCTGAAAGTGTCATCAAGATTGGGTGAAAAAATGTGTGCGGAGATTTCAGGAAACTCGTAGTTTTTTGGAAGCTTGGCAACCCCTTTCCATGAAAGTGATTTGCGCCAGTCTCTGCTTAGGGGTACATCAATAGGAAACAAACCATAGAGATAGAACTTGGAACTACTTTATTGTGTCAAGTTTCAAAGAGCTAGCACAAACCGTGTTTGATGTAGAGTTCCAACTTCATGTATCCATATTGTAGAAAACAGAGTGAAACATAAAAATTAAAATTGTTAATGCCAATGAACGGTTTAACCTAGAAGAAGGAAATTTGGTGAGCCAAGTGGGATTGGGGTACTGATCATTACCTGAAAGTGTCATCAAGATTGGGTGAAAAAATATGTGCTGAGATTTCAGGAAACTCGTAGTTTTTGGGAAGCTTTTCAACAACTTTCCATGAAAGTGATTTGCGCCGGTCTCTGCTTAGGGCTACATCAATAGGAAACAAACCATAGAGACAGAACTTGGAACTACTTTATTGTGTCAAGTTTCAAAGAGCTAGCACAAACCGTGTTTGATTTAGTGTTCCAACTACATGTATCCATATAGGCGAAAACAGAGTAAAACCTAAAAATTAAAACTCTTACACCCAACAAACGGTTTAACCTAGAAGAACGAAATTTGGTGAGCCAAGTGGGATTTGGGAACTGATCATTACCTGAAATTGTCATCCAGATTGGGTGAAAAAATGTGTGCTGAGATTTAAGGAAACTCGTAGTTTTTTGGAAGCTTGGCAACCCCTTTCCATGAAAGTGATTTGCGCCAGTCTCTGCTTAGGGCTACATCAATAGGAAACAAACCATAGAGATAGAACTTGGAACTACTTTATTGTGTCAAGTTTCAAAGAGCTAGCACAGACCGTGTTTGATTTAGAGTCCCAACTACATGTATCCATATAGGTGAAAACAGAGTGAAACCTAAAATTTAAAACTGTTACTGCCTACGAACAGTTTAACCTAGAAGAACGAAATTTGGTGAGCCAAGTGGGATTGGGGTACGGATCATTACCTGACAGTGCCATCAAGTTTGGGTGAAAAAATGTGTGCTGAGATTTCAGGAAACTCGTAGTTTTTTGGAAGCTTGGCAACCCATTTCCATGAAAGTGATTTGCGCCAGTCCCTGCTTAGGGCTACATCAATAGGAAATAAACCGTAGTGATAGAACGTGGAACTACTTTATTGTGTCAAGTTTCAAAGAGCTACCACAAACCGTGTTTGATTTAGAGTTCCAACTACATGTATCCATTTAGGAGAAAACAGAGTGAAACCTAAAAATTTAAACTGTTACTGCCAACGAACGGTTTAAAGTAGAAGAACGAAATTTGGTGAGCCAAGTGGGATTGGGGTACTGATCATTACCTGAAAGTGCCATCAAGATTGGGTGAAAAAATGTGTGCTGAGATTTCAGGAAACTCGTAGTTTTTTGGAAGCTTGGCAACCCCTTTACATGAAAGGGATTTGCGCCAGTCTTTGCTTAGGGCTACATCAATAGGAAACAAACCATAGAGATAGAACTTGGAGCTACTTTATTGTGTCAAGTTTCAAAGAGCTAGCACAACCGTGTTTGATTTTGAGCTCCAAATACATGTATCCATATAGGAGAAAACAGAGTAAAACCTAAAAATTAAAACTGTTACTGCGAACGAACGGTTTAATCTACAAGAAGGAAATTTGTTGAGCCAAGTGGGATTGGGGTACTGATCATTACCTGAAAGTGTCAACAAGATTGGGTGAAAAAATGAGTGCTGAGATTTCAAGAAACTCGTAGTATTTTGGAAGCTTGGCAACCCCTTTCCATGAAAGTGATTTGCGCCGGTCTCTGCTTAGTGCTACATCAACAGGAAACAAACCATAGAGATAGAACTTGGAACTCCTTTTTTGTTTCAAGTTTCAAAGAGCTACCACAAACCGTGTTTGATTTAGAGTTCCAACTTCATGTATCCATATAGGAGAAAACAGAGTGAAACCTAAAAATTAAAACTGTTACTGCCAATGAACGGTTTAACCTAGAAGAACGAAATTTGGTGAGCCAAGTGGTATTGGGGTACTGATCATTACCTGAAAGTGCCATCAAGATTGGGTGAAAAAATGTGTGCTGAGATTTCAGGGAACTCGCAGTTTTTAGGAAGCTTGGCATCCCCTTTGCATGAAAGTGATTTGCGCCAGTCTCTGCTTAGGGCTACATCAATAGGAAACAATCCATAGAGATAGAACTTGGAACTACTTTATTGTGTCAAGTTTCAAGAGCTAGCACAAACCGTGTTTGATTTAGAGTTCCAAATTCATGTATCCATATAGAAGAAAACAGAGTGAAACCTAAAAATTAATACTATTACTGCCAACGAACTATTTAACCTGGAAGAACGAAATTTGGTGAGCCAAGTGGGATTGGGGTACTGATCATTACCTGAAAGTCCCCTCAAGATTGGGTGAAAAAATGTGTGCTGATATTTCAGGAAACTCGTAGTTTTTTGGAAGCTTGGCAACCCCTTAACATGAAAGTGATTTGCGCCAGTCTCTGCTTAGGGCTACATAAATAGGAAACAAACCATATAGATAGAACTTGGAACTACTTTATTGTGTCAAGTTTCAAAGAGCTAGCACAAACCATGTTTGATACAGAGTTCGAACTACAAGTATCCATATAGAAGAAAACAGAGTGAAACCTAAAATTTAAAACTGTTACTGCCTACGAACTGTTTAACCTAGAAGAACAAAATTCGGTGAGCCAAGTGGGATTGGGGTACTGATCATTACCTGAAAGTGCCATCAAGATTGGGTGAAAAAATGTGTGCTGAGATTTCAGGAAACTCGTAGTTTTTTGGAAGCTTGGCAACCCATTTCCATGAAAGTGATTTGCGCCAGTCTCTGCTTAGGGCTACATCAATAGGAAACAAACCATAGACATAGAACTTGGAACTACTTTATTGTCTCAAGTTTCAAGAGCTAGCACAAACCGTGTTTGATTTAGAGTTCCAACTTCATGTATCCATATAGGAGAAAACAGAGTGAAACCTAAAAATTAATACTATTACTGCCAGCGAACGGTTTAACCTGGAAGAACGAAATTTGGTGAGCCAAGTGGGATTGGGGTACTGATCATTACCTGAAAGTGCCATCAAGATTGGGTGAAAAAATGTGTGCTGAGATTTCAGGAAAC
Organism: Spermophilus citellus; assembly: GCF_964194105.1. Classification (NCBI taxonomy): domain Eukaryota; kingdom Metazoa; phylum Chordata; class Mammalia; order Rodentia; family Sciuridae; genus Spermophilus; species Spermophilus citellus. Next base: position 18,386,853 of record NC_138196.1, on the reverse strand, counting down.
TCGTAGTTTTTAGGAAGCTTGGCAACCCCTTTCCATGAAAGTGATTTGCGCCAGTCTCTGCTTAGGGCTACATCAATAGGAAACAAACCGTAGAGATAGAACTTGGAACTGCTTTATTGTGTCAAGTTTCAAAGAGCTTGCACAGACCGTGTTTGATTTAGAGTCCCAACTACATGTATCCATATAGGTGAAAACAGAGTGAAACGTAAAATTTAAAACTGTTACTGCCTACGAACGGTTTAACCTAGAAGAACGAAATTTGGTGAGCCAAGTGGGATTGGGGTACTGATCATTACCTGAAAGTGCCATCAAGATTGGGTGAAAAAATGTGTGCTGAGATTTCAGGAAACTCGTAGTATTTTGGAAGCTTGGCAACCCCTTTCCATGAAAGGGATTTGCGCCAGTCTCTGCTTAGGTCTACATCAATAGGAAACAAACCATAGAGATAGAACTTTGAACTACTTTATTGTGTCAAGTTTCAAAGAGCTACCACAAACCATGTTTGATTTAGAGTTCCAAATACATGTATCCATATAGGAGAAAACAGAGTAAAACCTAAAAATTAACACTGTTACTGCCAACGAACGGTTTAACCTAGAAGAAGGAAATTTGGTGAGCCAAGTGGGATTGGGGTACTGATCATTACCTGAAAGTGTCATCAAGATTGGTTGAAAAAATGTGTGCGGCGATTTCAGGAAACTCGTAGTTTTTTGGAAGCTTGGCAACCCCTTTCCATGAAAGTGATTTGCGCCGGTCTCTGCTTAGGGCTACATCAATAGGAAACAAACCATAGAGATAGAACTTGGAACTACTTTATTGTGTCAAGTTTCAAAGAGCTAGCAAAAACCGTGTTTGATATAGAGTTCCAACTTCATGTATCCATATAGGAGAAAACAGAGTGAAACCTAAAAATCAAAACTGTTACTGCCTACGAACGGTTTAACCTAGAAGAACAAAATTTGGTGAGCCAAGTGGTATTGGGGTACTGATCATTTCCTGACAGTGCCATCAAGTTTTGGTGAAAAAAGGTGTGCTGAGATTTCAGGAAACTCGTAGTTTTTTGGAAGCTTGGCAACCCCTTTCCATGAAAGTGATTTGCGCCAGTCTCTGCTTAGGGCTACATCAATAGGAAATAAACCGTAGTGATAGAACGTGGAACTACTTTATTGTGTCAAGTTTCAAAGAGCTACCACAAACCGTGTTTGATTTAGAGTTCCAAATACATGTATCCATTTAGGAGAAAACAGAGTGAAACCTAAAAATTTAAACTGTTACTGCTAACGAACGGTTTAACGTAGAAGAACGAAATTTGGTGAGCCAAGTGGGATTGGGGTACTGATCATTACCTGAAAGTGCCATCAAGATTGGGTGAAAAAATGTGTGCTGAGATTTCAGGAAACTCGTAGTTTTTTGGAAGCTTGGCAACCCCTTTCCATGAAAGTGATTTGTGCCAGTCTCTGCTTACGGCTACATCAATAGGAAACAAACCATAGAGATAGAACTTGGAACTACTTTATTGTGTCAAGTTTCAAAGAGCTAGCACAACCGTGTTTGATTTTGAGCTTCAAATACCTGTATCCATATAGGAGAAAAGTGAGTAAAACCTAAAAATTAAAACTGTTACTGCCAACGAACGGTTTAACCTACAAGAAGGAAATTTGTTGAGCCAAGTGGGATTGGGGTACTGATCATTACCTGAAAGTGTCAACAAGATTGGGTGAAAAAATGAGTGCTGAGATTTCAGGAAACTCGTAGTATTTTGGAAGCTTGGCAACCCCTTTCCATGAAAGTGATTTGCGCCGGTCTCTGCTTAGTGCTACATCAACAGGAAACAAACCATAGAGATAGAACTTGGAACTCCTTTTTTGTTTCAAGTTTCAAAGAGCTACCACAAACCGTGTTTGATTTAGAGTTCCAACTTCATGTATCCATATAGGAGAAAACAGAGTGAAACCTAAAAATTAAAACTGTTACTGCCAATGAACGGTTTAACCTGGAAGAACGAAATTTGGTGAGCCAAGTGGTATTGGGGTACTGATCATTACCTGAAAGTGCCATCAAGATTGGGTGAAAAAATGTGTGCTGATATTTCAGGAAACTCGTAGTTTTTTGGAAGCTTGGCAACCCCTTTCCATGAAAGTGATTTGCGCCAGTCTCTGCTTAGGGCTACATAAATAGGAAACAAACCATAGAGATAGAACTTGGAACTACTTTATTGTGTCAAGTTTCAAAGAGCTAGCACAAACCATGTTTGATACAGAGTTCTAACTACAAGTATCCATATAGAAGAAAACAGAGTGAAACCTAAAATTTAAAACTGTTACTGCCTACGAACGGTTTAACCTAGAAGAACGAAATTTGGTGAGCCAAGTGGGATTGGGGTACTGATCATTACCTGAAAGTGCCATCAAGATTGGGTGAAAAAATGTGTGCTGAGATTTCAGGAAACTCGTAGTTTTTTGGAAGCTTGGCAACCCCTTTCCATGAAAGTGATTTGCGCCAGTCTCTGCTTAGGGCTACATCAATAGGAAACAAACCATAGAGATAGAACTTGGAACTACTTTATTGTGTCAAGTTTCAAAGAGCTACCACAAACCGTGTTTGATTTAGAGTTCCAAATACATGTATCCATTTAGGAGAAAACAGAGTGAAACCTAAAAATTTAAACTGTTACTGGCAACGAACGGTTTAACCTAGAAGAACGAAATTTGGTGAGCCAAGTGGGATTGGGGTACTGATCATTACCTGAAAGTGCCATCAAGATTGGGTGAAAAAATGTGTGCTGAGATTTCAGGAAACTCGTAGTTTTTTGGAAGCTTGGCAACCCCTTTCCATGAAAGGGATTTACGCCAGTCTCTGCTTAGGGCTACATCAATAGGAAACAAACCATAGAGATAGAACTTGGAACTACTTTATTGTGTCAAGTTTCAAAGAGCTAGCAGAAACCGTGTTTGATTTTGAGTTCCAAATACATGTATCCATATAGGAGAAAACAGAGTAAAACCTAAAAATTAACACTGTTACTGCCAACGAACGGTTTAACCTACAAGACGGAAATTTGTTGAGCCAAGTGGGATTGGGGTACTGATCATTACCTGAAAGTGTCAACAAGATTGGGTGAAAAAATGTGTGCTGAGATTTCAGGAAACTCGAAATTTTTTGGAAGCTTGGCAACCCCTTTCCATGAAAGTGATTTGCGCCGGTCTCTGCTTAGGGCTACATCAATAGGAAACAAACCATAGAGATAGAACTTGGAACTCCTTTAGTGTTTCAAGTTTCAAAGGGCTAGCACAAACCGTGTTTGATTTAGAGTTCCACATCATGTATCCATATAGGAGAAAACAGAGTGAAACCTAAAAATTAAAACTGTTACTGCCAATGAACGGTTTAACCTAGAAGAACGAAATTTGGTGAGCCAAGTGGTATTGGGGTACTGATCATTACCTGAAAGTGCCATCAAGATTGGGTGAAAAAATGTGTGCTGAGATTTCAGGAAACTCGTAGTTTTTAGGAACCTTGGCAACCCCTTTCCATGAAAGTGATTTGTGCCAGTCTCTGCTTAGGGCTACATCAATAGGAAACAAACCGTAGAGATAGAACTTGGAACTACTTTATTGTGTCAAATTTCAAGAGCTAGCACATACCGTGTTTGATTTAGAGTTCCAACTTCATGTATCCATATAGGAGAAAACAGAGTGAAACCTAAAAATTAATACTATTACTGACAATGAACGGTTTAACCTGGAAGAACGAAATTTGGTGAGCCAAGTGGGATTGGGGTACTGATCATTACCTGAAAGTGCCATCAAGATTGGGTGAAAAAATGTGTGCTGAGATTTCAGGAAACTCGTAGTTTTTTGGAAGCTTGGCAACCCGTTTCCATGAAAGGGATTTGCGCCAGTCTCTGCTTAGGGCTACATCAATAGGAAAAAAACATATAGATAGAACTTGGAACTACTTTATTGTGTCAAATTTCAAAGAACTAGCACAAACCATGTTTGATACAGAGTTCGAACTACAAGTATCCATATAGGAGAAAACAGAGTGAAACCTAAAATTTAAACTGTTACTGCCAACGAACGGTTTAACCTAGAAGAACGGAATTTGGTGAGCCAAGTGGGATTGGGGTACTGATCATTACCTGAAAGTGCCATCAAGATTGGTTGAAAAAATGTGTGCGGAGATTTCAGGAAACTCGTAGTTTTTGGGAAGCTTGGCAACAACTTTCCATGAAAGTGATTTGCGCCGGTCTCTGCTTAGGGCTACATCAATAGGAAACAAACCATAGAGATAGAACTTGGAACTACTTTATTGTGTCAAGTTTCAAAGAGCTAGCACAAACCGTGTTTGATTTAGTGTTCCAACTACATGTATCCATATAGGAGAAAACAGAGTAAAACCGAAAAATTAAAACTCTTACACCCAACGAACGGTTTAACCTAGAAGAACGAAATTTATTTTGCCAAGTGGGATTGGGGTACTGATCATTACCTGAAAGTGCCATCAAGATTGGGTGAAAAAATGTGTGCTGAGATTTCAGGAAACTCGAAATTTTTTGGAAGCTTGGCAACCCATTTCCATGAAAGTGATTTGCGCCAGTCTCTGCTTAGGGCTACATCAATAGGAAACAAACCATAAAGATAGAACTTGGAACTAATTTATTGTGTCAAATTTCAAAGAGCTAGCACAAACTGTGTTTGATTTAGAGTTCCAACTATATGTATCCATACACGAGAAAACAGAGTAAAACCTAAAAATTTAAACTGTTACTGCCAACGAACGGTTTAACTTAGAAGAAGGAAATTTGGTGAGCCAAGTGGGATTGGGGTACTGATCATTACCTGAAAGTGTCAACAAGATTGGGTGAAAAAATGTGTGCTGAGATTTCAGGAAACTCGAAATTTTTTGGAAACTTGGCATCCCCTTTCCATGAAAGTGATTTGCACTGGTCTCTGCTTAGGGCTACATCAATAGGAAACAAACCATAGAGACAGAACTTGGAACTCCTTTATTGTTTCAAGTTTCAAAGAGCTAGCACAAACCGTGTTTGATTTAGAGTACCAAATTCATGTATCCATATAGGAGAAAACAGAGTGAAACCTAAAAATTAAAACTGTTACTGCCAATGAACGGTTTAACCTAGAAGAACGAAATTTGGTGAGCCAAGTGGTATTGGGGTACTGATCATTACCTGAAAGTGCCATCAAGATTTGGTGAAAAAATGTGTGCTGAGATTTCAGGAAACTCGTAGTTTTTAGGAAGCTTGGCAACCCCTTTCCATGAAAGGGATTTGCGCCAGTCTCTGCTTAGGGCTACATCAATAGGAAACAAACCATAGAGATAGAACTTGGAACTACTTTATTGTCTCAAGTTTCAAGAGCTAGCACAAACCGTGTTTGATTTAGAGTTCCAACTGCATGTATCCATATAGGAGAAAACAGAGTGAAACCTAAAAATTAATACTATTACTGCCAACGAACGGTTTAACCTGGAAGAACGAAATTTGGTGAGCCAAGTGGGATTGGGGTACTGATCATTACCTGAAAGTGCCATCAAGATTGGGTGAAAAAATGTGTGCTGAGATTTCAGGAAACTCGTAGTTTTTAGGAACCTTGGCAACCCCTTTCCATGAAAGTGATTTGCGCCAGTCTCTGCTTAGGGCTACATCAATAGTAAACAAACCATAGAGATAGAACTTGGAACTACTTTATTGTGTCAAGTTTCAAGAGCTAGCACAAACCGTGTTTGATTTAGAGTTCCAACTTCATGTATCCATATAGGAGAAAACAGAGTGAAACCTAAAAATTAAAACTGTTACTGCCAATGAACGGTTTAACCTGGAAGAACGAAATTTGGTGAGCCAAGTGGGATTGGGGTACTGATCATTACCTGAAAGTGCCATCAAGATTGGGTGAAAAAATGTGTGCTGAGATTTCAGGAAACTCGTAGTTTTTTGGAAGCTTAGAAACCCCTTTCCATGAAAGTGATTTGCGCCAGTCTCTGCTTAGGGCTACTACAATAGGAAACAAACCATAGAGATAGTACTTAGAACTACTTTATTGTGTCAAGTTTCAAAGAATAGTACAAACCGTGTTTGATTTAGAGTTCCAACTATATGTATCGATATAGGAGAAAACAGAGTAAAACCTAAAAATTAAAACTGTTACTGCCAACGAACGGTTTAACCTGGAAGAACGAAATTTGGTGAGCCAAGTGGGATTGGGGTACTGATCATTACCTGAAAGTGCCATCAAGATTGGGTGAAAAAATGTGTGCTGATATTTCAGGAAACTCGTAGTTTTTTGGAAGCTTGGCAAACCCTTTCCATGAAAGTGATTTGCGCCAGTCTCTGCTTAGGGCTACATCAATAGGAAACAAATTATATAGATAGAACTTGGAACTACTTTATTGTGTCAAGTTTCAAAGAGCTAGCACAAACCAAGTTTGATACAGAGTTCGAACTACAAGTATCCATATAGGAGAAAACAGAGTGAAACATAAAATTTAAAACTTTACTGCCAACGAACGGTTTAACCTAGAAGAACGAAATTTGGTGAGCCAACTGGGATAGGGGTACTGATCATTACCTGAAAGTGCCATCAAGATTGGGTGAAAAAATGTGTGCTGAGATTTCAGGAAACTCGTAGTTTTTTTGGAAGCTTGGCAAACCCTTTCCATGAAAGTTCTTTGCGCCAGTCTCTGCTTAGGGCTACATCAATAAGAAACAAACCATAGAGATAGAACTTGGAACTACTTTATTGTGTCAAGTTTCAAAGAGCTAGCACAAACCGTGTTTGATTTAGAGTTCCAACTACATGTATCCATATAGGAGAAAACAGAGTGAAACCTAAAAATTTAAACTCTTACTGCCAACGAACGGTTTAACCTAGAAGAACGAAATTTGGTGATCCAACTGGGACTGGGGAACTGATCATTACCTGAAAGTGTCATCCAGATTGGGTGAAAAAATGTGTGATGAGATTTCAGGAAACCCGTAGTTTTTTGGAAGCTTGGCAACCCCTTTCCAAGAAAGTGATTTGCGCTAGTCTCTGCTCACGGCTACATAAATAGGAAACAAACCATAGAGATAGATCTTTTTTTTTTCTTTTTTTTCTTTTTTTTATTTATTTTTTTATTGATTATTTATCGCATTACATAGTTCATGATATATCATCTTTCGTACATTAGACTCAAATTGTGTTTTGAACTCCCATTTTCACCCCAAATACAGATTGCAGAATCACATCTGTTACATATTCGCATTTTTACATAATGCCATATTAGTGACTGTTGTATTCTGCTACCTTTCCTATCCCCTACTATCCCCCCTCCCCTCCACTCCCCTCCCATCTTCCCTCTCTACCTCCCCTGCTGTTGTTCAATTCTCTCCCTTTTTTTTCCCTCCCCCTTGCCCCTCATAACCTCTTATAATTTTATGTATCCTTGAAGGTCTCCTACCATTTCCATATGCTTTCCCTTCTCTCTGTTTCTCTCCCCCCATTCGTCTTTGTTTACTGTAGTCTTTTCCTCATGCTCTTTCTTCCTGTTCTGTTCTTAGTTTTTCTCTTTATATCAAAGCAGACATTTGGCATTTGTTTTTTAGGGCTTGGCTAGCTTCGCTTAGCATAATCTGCTCTAATGCCATCCATTTCCCCGCAAATTCTATGATTTTGTCATTTCTTAGTGCTGCATAATACTCCATTGTGTATAGATGCCACATTTTTTTATCCATTCATCAATTGAAGGGCATCTAGGTTGGTTCCACAGTCTAGCTATTGTGAATTGTGCCGCTATAATCATTGATGCAGCCGTATCCCTATAGTGCGCTCTTTTAAGGTCCTCAGGGAATAGTCCGAGAAGTGCGATAGCTGGGTCAAATGGTGGTTCCATTCCCAGCTTTCCCAGGAATCTCCATACTGCTTTCCAAATTGGCCTCACCATTTTGCAGTCCCACCAGCAGTGTACAAGTGTACCCTTTTCCCCACATCCCCGCCAACACTTGTTGTTGTTTGACTTCATAATGGCTGCCAATCTTACTGGAGTGAGATGGTATCTTAGGGTGGTTTTGATTTGCATTTCTCTGATTGCTAGAGATGGTGAGCATTTTTTCATGTACTTGTTGATTGATTGTATGTCCTCCTCTGAGAAGTGTCTGTTGAGGTCCTTGGCCCATTTGTTAATTGGGTTATTTGTTATCTTATTGTTTAATTTTTTGAGTTCTTTGTACATTCTGGATATTAGGGCTCTATCGGAGGTGTGGGGGGTAAAGATTTGTTCCCAGGATGTAGGCTCTCTATTTACCTTTTTTATTGTTTCTCTTGCTGAGAAAAAACTTTTTAGTTTAATTAAGTCCCATTTCTTTATTCTTGTTGTTAACTCTTGGGCTATGGGTGTCCTATTGAGGAACTATTAGTTCCAACTACATGTATCCATATATAGAAAACAGAGTGAAACCTAAAAATTAAAACTGTTACTGCCAACGAACCGTTTAACCTAGAAGAACGAAATTTGGTTCCTCTTGATGTAGCCCTAAGCCGCGACTGGCAATAAACACTTTCATGGAAAGGGGTTGCCAACCTTCCCAAAATTACGAATCTCCAGAAATCTCAGCAAATATTTTTTCCCCCAAACTGGATGATACTTTCAGGTAATGGTCAGTACACTGAGGCGACTTGGTTCCCCAAATTTCATTCTTCTATGTTGAAGCGTTCGTTTCCAGTAACAGTTTGAATTTTTAGGATTCACTCTGTTTTCTCCTATATTGATAGATGTATTTGGAATTCTAAATCCAACACGGTTTGTGCTAGCTTCTTGAAACTTGACACAATAAAGTAGTTTCACGTTCTATCTCTATGTTTTGTTTCCTCTTGATGTAGCCCTAAGCAGTGACTGGCGAGAAACACTTTCATGGAAAGGGGTTGACAAGCTTCCCAAAATTACGAATCTCCAGAAATCTCAGCAAATATTTTTTCACCCAAACTGGATGATACTTTCAGGTAATGATCAGTACACTAAGGCGACTTGGTTCCCAAATTGCATTCTTCTATGTTGAAGCGTTCGTTTCCAGTAACAGTTTGAATTTTTAGGTTTCACTCTGTTTTCTCCTATATTGATAGATGTATTTGGAACTCTAAATCCAACACGGTTTGTGCTAGCTTCTTGAAACTTGACACAATAAAGTAGTTTCACGTTCTATCTCTATGTTTTGTTTCCTCTTGATGTAGCCCTAAGCAGTGACTGGCGAGAAACACTTTCATGGAAAGGGGTTGACAAGCTTCCCAAAATTACGAATCTCCAGAAATCTCAGCAAATATTTTTTCACCCAAACTGGATGATACTTTCAGGTAATGATCAGTACACTGAGGCGACTTGGTTCCCCAAATTTCGTTCTTTTATGTTGAAGTGTTCGTTTCCAGTAACACTTTGAATTTTTAGGTTTCACTCTGTTTTCTCCTATATTGATAGATGTATTTGGAACTCTAAATCCAACACGGTTTGTGCTAGCTTCTTGAAACTTGACACAATCAAGTAGTTTCACGTTCTATATCTATGTTTTGTTTCCTCTTGATGAAGCCCTAAGCAGTGACTGGCGAGAAACACTTTCATGGAAAGGGGTTGCCAAGCTTCCCAAAATTACGAATCTCCAGAAATCTCAGCAAATATTTTTTCACCCAAACTGGATGATACTTTCAGGTAATGATCAGTATACTAAGGCGACTTGGTTCCCCAAATTTCGTTCTTCTATGTTGAAGCGTTCGTTTCCAGTAACAGTTTGAATTTTTAGGTTTCACTCTGTTTTCTCCTATATTGATAGATGTATTTGGAACTCTAAATCCAACACGGTTTGTGCTAGCTTCTTGAAATTTGACACAATAAAGTAGTTTCATGTTCTATATCTATGTTTTGTTTCCTCTTGATGAAGCCCTAAGCAGTGACTGGCGAGAAACACTTTCATGGAAAGGGGTTGCCAAGCTTCCCAAAATTACGAATCTCCAGAAATCTCAGCAAATATTTTCTCACCCAAACTGGATGATACTTTCAGGTAATGATCAGTACACTAAGGCAACTTGGTTCCCCAAATTTCGTTATCCTATGTTGAAGCGTTCGTTTCCAGTAACAGTTTGAATTTTTAGGTTTCACTCTGTTTTCTCCTATATTGATAGATGTATTTGGAACTCTAAATCCAACACGGTTTGTGCTAGCTTCTTGAAACTTGACACAATAAAGTAGTTTCACGTTCTATCTCTATGTTTTGTTTCCTCTTGATGTAGCCCTAAGCAGTGACTGGCGAGAAACACTTTCATGGAAAGGGGTTGCCAAGCTTCCCAAAATTACGAATCTCCAGAAATCTCAGCAAATATTTTTTCACCCAAACTGGATGATACTTTCAGGTAATGATCAGTACACTAAGGCGACTTGGTTCCCCAAATTTCGTTCTTCTATGTTGAAGCGTTCGTTTCCAGTAACAGTTTGAATTTTTAAGTTTCACTCTGTTTTCTCCTATATTGATAGATGTATTTGGAACTCTAAATCCAACACGGTTTGTGCTAGCTTCTTGAAACTTGACACAATAAAGTAGTTTCACGTTCTATATCTATGTTTTGTTTCCTCTTGATGAAGCCCTAAGCAGTGACTGGCGAGAAACACTTTCATGGAAAGGGGTTGCCAAGCTTCCCAAAATTACGAATCTCCAGAAATCTCAGCAAATATTTTTTCACCCAAACTGGATGATACTTTCAGGTAATGATCAGTACACTGAGGCGACTTGGTTCCCCAAATTTCGTTATTCTATGTTGAAGCGTTCGTTTCCAGTAACAGTTTGAATTTTTAGGTTTCACTCTGTTTTCTCCTACATTGATAGATGTATTTGGAACTCTAAATCCAACACGGTTTGTGCTAGCTTCTTGAAACTTGACACAATAAAGTAGTTTCACGTTCTATCTCTATGTTTTGTTTCCTCTTGATGAAGCCCTAAGCAGTGACTGGCGAGAAACACTTTCATGGAAAGGGGTTGCCAAGCTTCCCAAAATTACGAATCTCCAGAAATCTCAGCAAATATTTTTTCACCCAAACTGGATGATACTTTCAGGTAATGATCGGTACACTAAGGCGACTTGGTTCCTCAAATTTCGTTCTTCTATGTTGAAGCGTTCGTTTCCAGTAACAGTTTGAATTTTTAGGTTTCACTCTGTTTTCTCCTATATTGATAGATGTATTTGGAACTCTAAATCCAACACGGTTTGTGCTAGCTTCTTGAAACTTGACACAATAAAGTAGTTTCACGTTCTATCTCTATGTTTTGTTTCCTCTTGATGTAGCCCTAAGCAGTGACTGGCGAGAAACACTTTCATGGAAAGGGGTTGCCAAGCTTCCCAAAATTACGAATCTCCAGAAATCTCAGCAAATATTTTTTCACCCAAACTGGATGATACTTTCAGGTAAAGATCAGTACACTAAGGTGACTTGGTTCCCGAAATTTCGTTCTTCTATGTTGAAGCGTTCGTCCCCAGTAACAGTTTGAATTTTTAGGTTTCACTCTGTTTTCTCCTATATTGATAGATGTATTTGGAACTCTAAATCCAACACGGTTTGTGCTAGCTTCTTGAAACTTGACACAATAAAGTAGTTTCATGTTCTATATCTATGTTTTGTTTCCTCTTGATGAAGCCCTAAGCAGTGACTGGCGAGAAACACTTTCATGGAAAGGGGTTGCCAAGCTTCCCAAAATTACGAATCTCCAGAAATCTCAGCAAATATTTTTTCACCCAAACTGGATGATACTTTCAGGTAATGATCAGTACACTAAGGCGACTTGGTTCCCCAAATTTCGTTCTTCTATGTTGAAGCGTTCGTTTCCAGTAACAGTTTGAATTTTTAGGTTTCACTCTGTTTTCTCCTATATTGATAGATGTATTTGGAACTCTAAATCCAACACGGTTTGTGCTAGCTTCTTGAAACTTGACACAATAAAGTAGTTTCACGTTCTATATCTATGTTTTGTTTCCTCTTGATGAAGCCCTAAGCAGTGACTGGCGAGAAACACTTTCATGGAAAGGGGTTGCCAAGCTTCCCAAAATTACAAATCTCCAGAAATCTCAGCAAATATTTTTTCACCCAAACTGGATGATACTTTCAGGTAATGATCAGTATACTAAGGCGACTTGGTTCCCCAAATTTCGTTCTTCTATGTTGAAGCGTTCGTTTCCAGTAACAGTTTGAATTTTTAGGTTTCACTCTGTTTTCTCCTATATTGATAGATGTATTTGGAACTCTAAATCCAACACGATTTGTGCTAGCTTCTTGAAACTTGACACAATAAAGTAGTTTCACGTTCTATATCTATGTTTTGTTTCCTCTTGATGAAGCCCTAAGCAGTGACTGGCGAGAAACACTTTCATGGAAAGGGGTTGCCAAGCTTCCCAAAATTACGAATCTCCAGAAATCTCAGCAAATATTTTTTCACCCAAACTGGATGATACTTTCAGGTAATGATCAGTACACTAAGGCGACTTGGTTCCCCAAATTTCGTTCTTCTATGTTGAAGCGTTCGTTTCCAGTAACAGTTTGAATTTTTAGGTTTCACTCTGTTTTCTCCTATATTGATAGATGTATTTGGAACTCTAAATCCAACACGGTTTGTGCTAGCTTCTTGAAACTTGACACAATAAAGTAGTTTCACGTTCTATATCTATGTTTTGTTTCCTCTTGATGAAGCCCTAAGCAGTGACTGGCGAGAAACACTTTCATGGAAAGGGGTTGCCAAGCTTCCCAAAATTACAAATCTCCAGAAATCTCAGCAAATATTTTTTCACCCAAACTGGATGATACTTTCAGGTAATGATCAGTACACTAAGGCGACTTGGTTCCCCAAATTTCGTTCTTCTATGTTGAAGCGTTCGTTTCCAGTAACAGTTTGAATTTTTAGGTTTCATTCTGTTTTCTCCTATATTGATACATGTATTTGGAACTCTAAATCCAACACGGTTTGTGCTAGCTTCTTGAAACTTGACACAATAAAGTAGTTTCATGTTCTATCTCTATGTTTTGTTTCCTCTTGATGTAGCCCTAAGCAGTGACTGGCAACAAACACTTTCATGGAAAGGGGTTGCCAAGCTTCCCAAAATTACGAATCTCCAGAAATCTCAGCAAATATTTTTTCACCCAAACTGGATGATACTTTCAGGTAATGACCAGTACACTAAGGCGACTTGGTTCCCCAAATTTCGCTCTTCTATGTTGAAGCGTTCGTTTCCAGTAACAGTTTGAATTTTTAGGTTTCACTCTGTTTTCTCCTATATTGATAGATGTATTTGGAACTCTAAATCCAACACGGTTTGTGCTAGCTTCTTGAAACTTGACACAATAAAGTAGTTTCACGTTCTATATCTATGTTTTGTTTCCTCTTGATGAAGCCCTAAGCAGTGACTGGCGAGAAACACTTTCATGGAAAGGGGTTGCCAAGCTTCCCAAAATTACGAATCTCCAGAAATCTCAGCAAATATTTTTTCACCCAAACTGGATGATACTTTCAGGTAATGATCAGTACACTGAGGCGACTTGGTTCCCCAAATTTCGTTATTCTATGTTGAAGCGTTCGTTTCCAGTAACAGTTTGAATTTTTAGGTTTCACTCTGTTTTCTCCTACATTGATAGATGTATTTGGAACTCTAAATCCAACACGGTTTGTGCTAGCTTCTTGAAACTTGACACAATAAAGTAGTTTCACGTTCTATCTCTATGTTTTGTTTCCTCTTGATGTAGCCCTAAGCAGTGACTGGCAACAAACACTTTCATGGAAAGGGGTTGCCAAGCTTCCCAAAATTACGAATCTCCAGAAATCTCAGCAAATATTTTTTCACCCAAACTGGATGAAACTTTCAGGTAATGATCAGTACACTGAGGCGAGTTGGTTCCCCAAATTTCGTTATTCTATGTTGAAGCGTTCGTTTCCAGTAACAGTTTGAATTTTTAGGTTTCACTCTGTTTTCTCCTATATTGATAGATGTATTTGGAACTCTAAATCCAACACGGTTTGTGCTAGCTTCTTGAAACTTGACACAATAAAGTAGTTTCACGTTCTATCTCTATGTTTTGTTTCCTCTTGATGTAGCCCTAAGCAGTGACTGGCGACAAACACTTTCATGGAAAGGGGTTGCCAAGCTTCCCAAAATTACGAATCTCCAGAAATCTCAGCAAATATTTTTTCACCCAAACTGGATGATACTTTCAGGTAATGATCAGTACACTAAGGCGACTTGGTTCCCCAAATTTCGTTCTTCTATGTTGAAGCGTTCGTCCCCAGTAACAGTTTGAATTTTTAGGTTTCACTCTGTTTTCTCCTATATTGATAGATGTATTTGGAACTCTAAATCCTACACGGTTTGTGCTAGCTTCTTGAAACTTGACACAATAAAGTAGTTTCACGTTCTATATCTATGTTTTGTTTCCTCTTGATGAAGCCCTAAGCAGTGACTGGCGAGAAACACTTTCATGGAAAGGGGTTGCCAAGCTTCCCAAAATTACGAATCTCCAGAAATCTCAGCAAATATTTTTTCACCCAAACTGGATGATACTTTCAGGTAATGATCAGTATACTAAGGCGACTTGGTTCCCCAAATTTCGTTCTTCTATGTTGAAGCGTTCGTTTCCAGTAACAGTTTGAATTTTTAGGTTTCACTCTGTTTTCTCCTATATTGATAGATGTATTTGGAACTCTAAATCCAACACGGTTTGTGCTAGCTTCTTGAAACTTGACACAATAAAGTAGTTTCACGTTCTATATCTATGTTTTGTTTCCTCTTGATGAAGCACTAAGCAGTGACTGGCGAGAAACACTTTCATGGAAAGGGGTTGCCAAGCTTCCCAAAATTACGAATCTCCAGAAATCTCAGCAAATATTTTCTCACCCAAACTGGATGATACTTTCAGGTAATGATCAGTACACTAAGGCGACTTGGTTCCCCAAATTTCGTTATTCTATGTTGAAGCGTTCGTTTCCAGTAACAGTTTGAATTTTTAGGTTTCACTCTGTTTTCTCCTATATTGATAGATGTATTTGGAACTCTAAATCCAACACGGTTTGTGCTAGCTTCTTGAAACTTGACACAATACAGTAGTTTCACGTTCTATCTCTATGTTTTGTTTCCTCTTGATGTAGCCCTAAGCAGTGACTGGCGAGAAACACTTTCATGGAAAGGGGTTGCCAAGCTTCCCAAAATTACGAATCTCCAGAAATCTCAGCAAATATTTTTTCACCCAAACTGGATGATACTTTCAGGTAATGATCAGTACACTAAGGCTACTTGGTTCCCCAAATTTCGTTCTTCTATGTTGAAGCGTTCGTTTCCAGTAACAGTTTGAATTTTTAGGTTTCACTCTGTTTTCTCCTATATTGATAGATGTATTTGGAACTCTAAATCCAACACGGTTTGTGCTAGCTTCTTGAAACTTGACACAATAAAGTAGTTTCACGTTCTATATCTATGTTTTGTTTCCTCTTGATGAAGCCCTAAGCAGTGACTGGCGAGAAACACTTTCATGGAAAGGGGTTGCCAAGCTTCCCAAAATTACAAATCTACAGAAATCTCAGCAAATATTTTTTCACCCAAACTGGATGATACTTTCAGGTAATGATCAGTACACTAAGGCGACTTGGTTCCCCAAATTTCATTCTTCTATGTTGAAGCGTTCGTTTCCAGTAACAGTTTGAATTTTTAGGTTTCACTCTGTTTTCTCCTATATTGATACATGTATTTGGAACTCTAAATCCAACACGGTTTGTGCTAGCTTCTTGAAACTTGACACAATAAAGTAGTTTCACGTTCTATATCTATGTTTTATTTCCTCTTGATGAAGCCCTAAGCAGTGACTGGCGAGAAACACTTTCATGGAAAGGGGTTGCCAAGCTTCCCAAAATTACGAATCTCCAGAAATCTCAGCAAATATTTTTTCACCCAAACTGGATGATACTTTCAGGTAATGATCAGTACACTGAGGCGACTTGGTTCCCCAAATTTCGTTATTCTATGTTGAAGCGTTCGTTTCCAGTAACAGTTTGAATTTTTAGGTTTCACTCTGTTTTCTCCTGTATTGATAGATGTATTTGGAACTCTAAATCCAACACGGTTTGTGCTAGCTTCTTGAAACTTGACACAATAAAGTAGTTTCACGTTCTATCTCTATGTTTTGTTTCCTCTTGATGTAGCCCTAAGCAGTGACTGGCAACAAACACTTTCATGGAAAGGGGTTGCCAAGCTTCCCAAAATTACGAATCTCCAGAAATCTCAGCAAATATTTTTTCACCCAAACTGGATGATACTTTCAGGTAATGATCAGTACACTAAGGCGACTTGGTTCCTCAAATTTCGTTCTTCTATGTTGAAGCGTTCGTTTCCAGTAACAGTTTGAATTTTTAGGTTTCACTCTGTTTTCTCCTATATTGATAGATGTATTTGGAACTCTAAATCCAACACGGTTTCTGCTAGCTTCTTGAAACTTGACACAATAAAGTAGTTTCACGTTCTATGTCTATGTTTTGTTTCCTCTTGATGAAGCCCTAAGCAGTGACTGGCGAGAAACACTTTCATGGAAAGGGGTTGCCAAGCTTCCCAAAATTACAAATCTCCAGAAATCTCTGCAAATATTTTTTTCACCCAAAATGGATGATACTTTCAGGTGATGATCAGTACACTAAGGCGACTTGGTTCCCCAAATTTCGTTCTTCTATGTTGAAGCGTTCGTCTCCAGTAACAGTTTGAATTTTTAGGTTTCACTCTGTTTTCTCCTATATTGATAGATGTATTTGGAACTCTAAATCCAACACGGTTTGTGCTAGCTTCTTGAAACTTGACACAATAAAGTAGTTTCACGTTCTATATCTATGTATTGTTTCCTCTTGATGAAGCCCTAAGCAGTGACTGGCGAGAAACTCTTTCATGGAAAGGGGTTGCCAAGCTTCCCAAAATTACGAATCTCCAGAAATCTCAGCAAATATTTTTTCACCCAAACTGGATGATACTTTCAGGTAATGATCAGTACACTGAGGCGACTTGGTTCCCCAAATTTCGTTATTCTATGTTGAAGCGTTCGTTTCCAGTAACAGTTTGAATTTTTAGGTTTCACTCTGTTTTCTCCTACATTGATAGATGTATTTGGAACTGTAAATCCAACACGGTTTGTGCTAGCTTCTTGAAACTTGACACAATAAAGTAGTTTCACGTTCTATCTCTATGTTTTGTTTCCTCTTGATGTAGCCCTAAGCAGTGACTGGCGACAAACACTTTCATGGAAAGGGGTTGCCAAGCTTCCCAAAATTACGAATCTCCAGAAATCTCAGCAAATATTTTTTCACCCAAACTGGATGATACTTTCAGGTAATGATCAGTACACTAAGGCGACTTGGTTCCTCAAATTTCGTTCTTCTATGTTGAAGCGTTCGTTTCCAGTAACAGTTTGAATTTTTAGGTTTCACTCTGTTTTCTCCTATATTGATAGATGTATTTGGAACTCTAAATCCAACACGGTTTGTGCTAGCTTCTTGAAACTTGACACAATAAAGTAGTTTCACGTTCTATCTCTATGTTTTGTTTCCTCTTGATGTAGCCCTAAGCAGTGACTGGCGAGAAACACTTTCATGGAAAGGGGTTGCCAAGCTTCCCAAAATTACGAATCTCCAGAAATCTCAGCAAATATTTTTTCACCCAAACTGGATGATACTTTCATGTAAAGATCAGTACACTAAGGTGACTTGGTTCCCCAAATTTTGTTCTTCTATGTTGAAGCGTTCGTCCCCAGTAACAGTTTGAATTTTTAGGTTTCACTCTGTTTTCTCCTATATTGATAGATGTATTTGGAACTCTAAATCCAACACGGTTTGTGCTAGCTTCTTGAAACTTGACACAATAAAGTAGTTTCATGTTCTATATCTATGTTTTGTTTCCTCTTGATGAAGCCCTAAGCAGTGACTGGCGAGAAACACTTTCATGGAAAGGGGTTGCCAAGCTTCCCAAAATTACGAATCTCCAGAAATCTCAGCAAATATTTTTTCACCCAAACTGGATGATACTTTCAGGTAATGATCAGTACACTAAGGCGACTTGGTTCCCCAAATTTCGTTCTTCTATGTTGAAGCGTTCGTTTCCAGTAACAGTTTGAATTTTTAGGTTTCACTCTGTTTTCTCCTATATTGATAGATGTATTTGGAACTCTAAATCCAACACGGTTTGTGCTAGCTTCTTGAAACTTGACACAATAAAGTAGTTTCACGTTCTATATCTATGTTTTGTTTCCTCTTGATGAAGCCCTAAGCAGTGACTGGCGAGAAACACTTTCATGGAAAGGGGTTGCCAAGCTTCCCAAAATTACAAATCTCCAGAAATCTCAGCAAACATTTTTTCACCCAAACTGGATGATACTTTCAGGTAATGATCAGTATACTAAGGCGACTTGGTTCCCCAAATTTCGTTCTTCTATGTTGAAGCGTTCGTTTCCAGTAACAGTTTGAATTTTTAGGTTTCACTCTGTTTTCTCCTATATTGATAGATGTATTTGGAACTCTAAATCCAACACGGTTTGTGCTAGCTTCTTGAAACTTGACACAATAAAGTAGTTTCACGTTCTATATCTATGTTTTGTTTCCTCTTGATGAAGCCCTAAGCAGTGACTGGCGAGAAACACTTTCATGGAAAGGGGTTGCCAAGCTTCCCAAAATTACGAATCTCCACAAATCTCTGCAAATATTTTTTTCACCCAAACTGGATGATACTTTCAGGTAATGATCAGTACACTGAGGCGACTTGGTTCCCCAAATTTCGTTATTCTATGTTGAAGCGTTCGTTTCCAGTAACAGTTTGAATTTTTAGGTTTCACTCTGTTTTCTCCTACATTGATAGATGTATTTGGAACTCTAAATCCAACACGGTTTGTGCTAGCTTCTTGAAACTTGACACAATAAATTAGTTTCACGTTCTATCTCTATGTTTTGTTTCCTCTTGATGTAGCCCTAAGCAGTGACTGGCAACAAACACTTTCATGGAAAGGGGTTGCCAAGCTTCCCAAAATTACGAATCTCCAGAAATCTCAGCAAATATTTTTTCACCCAAACTGGATGATACTTTCAGGTAATGATCAGTACACTGAGGCGAGTTGGTTCCCCAAATTTCGTTATTCTATGTTGAAGCGTTCGTTTCCAGTAACAGTTTGAATTTTTAGGTTTCACTCTGTTTTCTCCTATATTGATAGATGTATTTGGAACTCTAAATCCAACACGGTTTGTGCTAGCTTCTTGAAACTTGACACAATAAAGTAGTTTCACGTTCTATCTCTATGTTTTGTTTCCTATTGATGTAGCCCTAAGCAGTGACTGGCGACAAACACTTTCATGGAAAGGGGTTGCCAAGCTTCCCAAAATTACGAATCTCCAGAAATCTCAGCAAATATTTTTTCACCCAAACTGGATGATACTTTCAGGTAATGATCAGTACACTAAGGCGACTTGGTTCCCCAAATTTCGTTCTTCTATGTTGAAGCGTTCGTTTCCAGTAACAGTTTGAATTTTTAGGTTTCACTCTGTTTTCTCCTATATTGATAGATGTATTTGGAACTCTAAATCCAACACGGTTTGTGCTAGCTTCTTGAAACTTGACACAATAAAGTAGTTTCACGTTCTATATCTATGTTTTGTTTCCTCTTGATGAAGCCCTAAGCAGTGACTGGCGAGAAACACTTTCATGGAAAGGGGTTGCCAAGCTTCCCAAAATTACGAATCTCCAGAAATCTCAGCAAATATTTTTTCACCCAAACTGGATGATACTTTCAGGTAAAGATCAGTACACTAAGGTGACTTGGTTCCCCAAATTTCGTTCTTCTATGTTGAAGCGTTCGTCTCCAGTAACAGTTTGAATTTTTAGGTTTCACTCTGTTTTCTCCTATATTGATAGATGTATTTGGAACTCTAAATCCAACACGGTTTGTGCTAGCTTCTTGAAACTTGACACAATAAAGTAGTTTCACGTTCTATCTCTATGTTTTGTTTCCTCTTGATGTAGCCCTAAGCAGTGACTGGCGAGAAACACTTTCATGGAAAGGGGTTGCCAAGCTTCCCAAAATTACGAATCTCCAGAAATCTCAGCAAATATTTTTTCACCCAAACTGGATGATACTTTCAGGTAATGATCAGTACACTAAGGCGACTTGGTTCCCCAAATTTCGTTCTTCTATGTTGAAGCGTTCGTTTCCAGTAACAGTTTGAATTTTTAGGTTTCACTCTGTTTTCTCCTATATTGATAGATGTATTTGGAACTCTAAATCCAACACGGTTTGTGCTAGCTTCTTGAAACTTGACACAATAAAGTAGTTTCACGTTCTATCTCTATGTTTTGTTTCCTCTTGATGTAGCCCTAAGCAGTGACTGGCGAGAAACACTTTCATGGAAAGGGGTTGCCAAGCTTCCCAAAATTACAAATCTACAGAAATCTCAGCAAATATTTTTTCACCCAAACTGGATGATACTTTCAGGTAATGATCAGTACACTAAGGTGACTTGGTTCCCCAAATTTCATTCTTCTATGTTGAAGCGTTCGTTTCCAGTAACAGTTTGAATTTTTAGGTTTCACTCTGTTTTCTCCTATATTGATACATGTATTTGGAACTCTAAATCCAACACGGTTTGTGCTAGCTTCTTGAAACGTGACACAATAAAGTAGTTTCACGTTCTATATCTATGTTTTGTTTCCTCTTGATGAAGCCCTAAGCAGTGACTGGCGAGAAACACTTTCATGGAAAGGGGTTGCCAAGCTTCCCAAAATTACGAATCTCCAGAAATCTCAGCAAATATTTTTTCACCCAAACTGGATGATACTTTCAGGTAATGATCAGTACACTGAGGCGACTTGGTTCCCCAAATTTCGTTATTCTATGTTGAAGCGTTCGTTTCCAGTAACAGTTTGAATTTTTAGGTTTCACTCTGTTTTCTCCTGTATTGATAGATGTATTTGGAACTCTAAATCCAACACGGTTTGTGCTAGCTTCTTGAAACTTGACACAATAAAGTAGTTTCACGTTCTATCTCTATGTTTTGTTTCCTCTTGATGTAGCCCTAAGCAGTGACTGGCAACAAACACTTTCATGGAAAGGGGTTGCCAAGCTTCCCAAAATTACGAATCTCCAGAAATCTCAGCAAATATTTTTTCACCCAAACTGGATGATACTTTCAGGTAATGATCAGTACACTAAGGCGACTTGGTTCCTCAAATTTCGTTCTTCTATGTTGAAGCGTTCGTTTCCAGTAACAGTTTGAATTTTTAGGTTTCACTCTGTTTTCTCCTATATTGATAGATGTATTTGGAACTCTAAATCCAACACGGTTTCTGCTAGCTTCTTGAAACTTGACACAATAAAGTAGTTTCACGTTCTATGTCTATGTTTTGTTTCCTCTTGATGAAGCCCTAAGCAGTGACTGGCGAGAAACACTTTCATGGAAAGGGGTTGCCAAGCTTCCCAAAATTACAAATCTCCAGAAATCTCTGCAAATATTTTTTTCACCCAAAATGGATGATACTTTCAGGTAATGATCAGTACACTAAGGCGACTTGGTTCCCCAAATTTCGTTCTTCTATGTTGAAGCGTTCGTCTCCAGTAACAGTTTGAATTTTTAGGTTTCACTCTGTTTTCTCCTATATTGATAGATGTATTTGGAACTCTAAATCCAACACGGTTTGTGCTAGCTTCTTGAAACGTGACACAATAAAGTAGTTTCACGTTCTATATCTATGTTTTGTTTCCTCTTGATGAAGCCCTAAGCAGTGACTGGCGAGAAACACTTTCATGGAAAGGGGTTGCCAAGCTTCCCAAAATTACGAATCTCCAGAAATCTCAGCAAATATTTTTTCACCCAAACTGGATGATACT
This sequence comes from Spermophilus citellus, assembly GCF_964194105.1. NCBI lineage: Eukaryota > Metazoa > Chordata > Mammalia > Rodentia > Sciuridae > Spermophilus > Spermophilus citellus. The sequence goes on along the minus strand of NC_138196.1, from coordinate 18,364,947 downwards.
TTCAGGTAATGATCAGTACACTGAGGCGACTTGGTTCCCCAAATTTCGTTCTTCTATGTTGAAGCGTTCGTTTCCAGTAACAGTTTGAATTTTTAGGTTTCACTCTGTTTTCTCCTATATTGATAGATGTATTTGGAACTCTAAATCCAACACGGTTTGTGCTAGCTTCTTGAAACTTGACACAATAACGTAGTTTCACGTTCTATCTCTATGTTTTGTTTCCTCTTGATGTAGCCCTAAGCAGTGACTGGCGAGAAACACTTTCATGGAAAGGGGTTGCCAAGCTTCCCAAAATTACGAATCTCCAGAAATCTCAGCAAATATTTTTTCACCCAAACTGGATGATACTTTCAGGTAAAGATCAGTACACTAAGGTGACTTGGTTCCCCAAATTTCGTTCTTCTATGTTGAAGCGTTCGTCTCCAGTAACAGTTTGAATTTTTAGGTTTCACTCTGCTTTCTCCTATATTGATAGATGTATTTGGAACTCTAAATCCAACACGGTTTGTGCTAGCTTCTTGAAACTTGACACAATAAAGTAGTTTCACGTTCTATCTCTATGTTTTGTTTCCTCTTGATGTAGCCCTAAGCAGTGACTGGCAACAAACACTTTCATGGAAAGGGGTTGCCAAGCTTCCCAAAATTACGAATCTCCAGAAATCTCAGCAAATATTTTTTCACCCAAACTGGATGATACTTTCAGGTAATGATCAGTACACTAAGGCGACTTGGTTCCTCAAATTTCGTTCTTCTATGTTGAAGCGTTCGTTTCCAGTAACAGTTTGAATTTTTAGGTTTCACTCTGTTTTCTCCTATATTGATAGATGTATTTGGAACTCTAAATCCAACACGGTTTGTGCTAGCTTCTTGAAACTTGACACAATAAAGTAGTTTCACGTTCTATATCTATGTTTTGTTTCCTCTTGATGAAGCCCTAAGCAGTGACTGGCGAGAAACACTTTCATGGAAAGGGGTTGCCAAGCTTCCCAAAATTACAAATCTCCAGAAATCTCAGCAAATATTTTTTCACCCAAACTGGATGATACTTTCAGGTAATGATCAGTACACTAAGGCGACTTGGTTCCCCAAATTTCGTTCTTCTATGTTGAAGCGTTCGTTTCCAGTAACAGTTTGAATTTTTAGGTTTCACTCTGTTTTCTCCTATATTGATACATGTATTTGGAACTCTAAATCCAACACGGTTTGTGCTAGCTTCTTGAAACTTGACACAATAAAGTAGTTTCACGTTCTATATCTATGTTTTGTTTCCTCTTGATGAAGCCCTAAGCAGTGACTGGCGAGAAACACTTTCATGGAAAGGGGTTGCCAAGCTTCCCAAAATTAGGAATCTCCAGAAATATCAGCAAATATTTTTTCACCCAAACTGGATGATACTTTCAGGTAATGATCAGTACACTGAGGCGACTTGGTTCCCCAAATTTCGTTTTTCTATGTTGAAGCGTTCGTTTCCAGTAACAGTTTGAATTTTTAGGTTTCACTCTGTTTTCTCCTATATTGATAGATGTATTTGGAACTCTAAATCCAACACGGTTTGTGCTAGCTTCTTGAAACTTGACACAATAAAGTAGTTTCACGTTCTATCTCTATGTTTTGTTTCCTCTTGATGTAGCCCTAAGCAGTGACTGGCAACAAACACTTTCATGGAAAGGGGTTGCCAAGCTTCCCAAAATTACGAATCTCCAGAAATCTCAGCAAATATTTTTTCACCCAAACTGGATGATACTTTCAGGTAATGATCAGTACACTAAGGCGACTTGGTTCCCCAAATTTCGCTCTTCTATGTTGAAGTGTTCGTTTCCAGTAACACTTTGAATTTTTAGGTTTCACTCTGTTTTCTCCTATATTGATAGATGTATTTGGAACTCTAAATCCAACACGGTTTGTGCTAGCTTCTTGAAACTTGACACAATAAAGTAGTTTCACGTTCTATATCTATGTTTTGTTTCCTCTTGATGAAGCCCTAAGCAGTGACTGGCGAGAAACACTTTCATGGAAAGGGGTTGCCAAGCTTCCCAAAATTACGAATCTCCAGAAATCTCAGCAAATATTTTTTCACCCAAACTGGATGATACTTTCAGGTAATGATCAGTATACTAAGGCGACTTGGTTCCCCAAATTTCGTTCTTCTATGTTGAAGCGTTCGTTTCCAGTAACAGTTTGAATTTTTAGGTTTCACTCTGTTTTCTCCTATATTGATAGATGTATTTGGAACTCTAAATCCAACAAGGTTTGTGCTAGCTTCTTGAAACTTGACACAATAAAGTAGTTTCACGTTCTATATCTATGTTTTGTTTCCTCTTGATGAAGCACTAAGCAGTGACTGGCGAGAAACACTTTCATGGAAAGGGGTTGCCAAGCTTCCCAAAATTACGAATCTCCAGAAATCTCAGCAAATATTTTCTCACCCAAACTGGATGATACTTTCAGGTAATGATCAGTACACTAAGGCGACTTGGTTCCCCAAATTTCGTTATTCTATGTTGAAGCGTTCGTTTCCAGTAACAGTTTGAATTTTTAGGTTTCACTCTGTTTTCTCCTATATTGATAGATGTATTTGGAACTGTAAATCCAACACGGTTTGTGCTAGCTTCTTGAAACTTGACACAATAAAGTAGTTTCACGTTCTATCTCTATGTTTTGTTTCCTCTTGATGTAGCCCTAAGCAGTGACTGGCGAGAAACACTTTCATGGAAAGGGGTTGCCAAGCTTCCCAAAATTACGAATCTCCAGAAATCTCAGCAAATATTTTTTCACCCAAACTGGATGATACTTTCAGGTAATGATCAGTACACTAAGGCGACTTGGTTCCCCAAATTTCGTTCTTCTATGTTGAAGCGTTCGTTTCCAGTAACAGTTTGAATTTTTAGGTTTCACTCTGTTTTCTCCTATATTGATAGATGTATTTGGAACTCTAAATCCAACACGGTTTGTGCTAGCTTCTTGAAACTTGACACAATAAAGTAGTTTCACGTTCTATCTCTATGTTTTGTTTCCTCTTGATGTAGCCCTAAGCAGTGACTGGCGAGAAACACTTTCATGGAAAGGGGTTGCCAAGCTTCCCAAAATTACAAATCTACAGAAATCTCAGCAAATATTTTTTCACCCAAACTGGATGATACTTTCAGGTAATGATCAGTACACTAAGGCGACTTGGTTCCCCAAATTTCATTCTTCTATGTTGAAGCGTTCGTTTCCAGTAACAGTTTGAATTTTTAGGTTTCACTCTGTTTTCTCCTATATTGATACATGTATTTGGAACTCTAAATCCAACACGGTTTGTGCTAGCTTCTTGAAACGTGACACAATAAAGTAGTTTCACGTTCTATATCTATGTTTTGTTTCCTCTTGATGAAGCCCTAAGCAGTGACTGGCGAGAAACACTTTCATGGAAAGGGGTTGCCAAGCTTCCCAAAATTACGAATCTCCAGAAATCTCAGCAAATATTTTTTCACCCAAACTGGATGATACTTTCAGGTAATGATCAGTACACTGAGGCGACTTGGTTCCCCAAATTTCGTTATTCTATGTTGAAGCGTTCGTTTCCAGTAACAGTTTGAATTTTTAGGTTTCACTCTGTTTTCTCCTGTATTGATAGATGTATTTGGAACTCTAAATCCAACACGGTTTGTGCTAGCTTCTTGAAACTTGACACAATAAAGTAGTTTCACGTTCTATCTCTATGTTTTGTTTCCTCTTGATGTAGCCCTAAGCAGTGACTGGCAACAAACACTTTCATGGAAAGGGGTTGCCAAGCTTCCCAAAATTACGAATCTCCAGAAATCTCAGCAAATATTTTTTCACCCAAACTGGATGATACTTTCAGGTAATGATCAGTACACTAAGGCGACTTGGTTCCTCAAATTTCGTTCTTCTATGTTGAAGCGTTCGTTTCCAGTAACAGTTTGAATTTTTAGGTTTCACTCTGTTTTCTCCTATATTGATAGATGTATTTGGAACTCTAAATCCAACATGGTTTCTGCTAGCTTCTTGAAACTTGACACAATAAAGTAGTTTCACGTTCTATGTCTATGTTTTGTTTCCTCTTGATGAAGCCCTAAGCAGTGACTGGCGAGAAACACTTTCATGGAAAGGGGTTGCCAAGCTTCCCAAAATTACAAATCTCCAGAAATCTCTGCAAATATTTTTTTCACCCAAAATGGATGATACTTTCAGGTAATGATCAGTACACTAAGGCGACTTGGTTCCCCAAATTTCGTTCTTCTATGTTGAAGCGTTCGTCTCCAGTAACAGTTTGAATTTTTAGGTTTCACTCTGTTTTCTCCTACATTGATAGATGTATTTGGAACTCTAAATCCAACACGGTTTGTGCTAGCTTCTTGAAACTTGACACAATAAAGTAGTTTCACGTTCTATATCTATGTTTTGTTTCCTCTTGATGAAGCCCTAAGCAGTGACTGGCGAGAAACACTTTCATGGAAAGGGGTTGCCAAGCTTCCCAAAATTACGAATCTCCAGAAATCTCAGCAAATATTTTTTCACCCAAACTGGATGATACTTTCAGGTAATGATCAGTACACTGAGGCGACTTGGTTCCCCAAATTTCGTTCTTCTATGTTGAAGCGTTCGTTTCCAGTAACAGTTTGAATTTTTAGGTTTCACTCTGTTTTCTCCTATATTGATAGATGTATTTGGAACTCTAAATCCAACACGGTTTGTGCTAGCTTCTTGAAACTTGACACAATAACGTAGTTTCACGTTCTATCTCTATGTTTTGTTTCCTCTTGATGTAGCCCTAAGCAGTGACTGGCGAGAAACACTTTCATGGAAAGGGGTTGCCAAGCTTCCCAAAATTACGAATCTCCAGAAATCTCAGCAAATATTTTTTCACCCAAACTGGATGATACTTTCAGGTAAAGATCAGTACACTAAGGTGACTTGGTTCCCCAAATTTCGTTCTTCTATGTTGAAGCGTTCGTCTCCAGTAACAGTTTGAATTTTTAGGTTTCACTCTGTTTTCTCCTATATTGATAGATGTATTTGGAACTCTAAATCCAACACGGTTTGTGCTAGCTTCTTGAAACTTGACACAATAAAGTAGTTTCACGTTCTATCTCTATGTTTTGTTTCCTCTTGATGTAGCCCTAAGCAGTGACTGGCGACAAACACTTTCATGGAAAGGGGTTGCCAAGCTTCCCAAAATTACGAATCTCCAGAAATCTCAGCAAATATTTTTTCACCCAAACTGGATGATACTTTCAGGTAATGATCAGTACACTAAGGCGACTTGGTTCCTCAAATTTCGTTCTTCTAGTTGAAGCGTTCGTTTCCAGTAACAGTTTGAATTTTTAGGTTTCACTCTGTTTTCTCCTATATTGATAGATGTATTTGGAACTCTAAATCCAACACGGTTTGTGCTAGCTTCTTGAAACTTGACACAATAAAGTAGTTTCACGTTCTATATCTATGTTTTGTTTCCTCTTGATGAAGCCCTAAGCAGTGACTGGCGAGAAACACTTTCATGGAAAGGGGTTGCCAAGCTTCCCAAAATTACAAATCTCCAGAAATCTCAGCAAATATTTTTTCACCCAAACTGGATGATACTTTCAGGTAATGATCAGTACACTAAGGCGACTTGGTTCCCCAAATTTCGTTCTTCTATGTTGAAGCGTTCGTTTCCAGTAACAGTTTGAATTTTTAGGTTTCACTCTGTTTTCTCCTATATTGATACATGTATTTGGAACTCTAAATCCAACACGGTTTGTGCTAGCTTCTTGAAACTTGACACAATAAAGTAGTTTCACGTTCTATATCTATGTTTTGTTTCCTCTTGATGAAGCCCTAAGCAGTGACTGGCGAGAAACACTTTCATGGAAAGGGGTTGCCAAGCTTCCCAAAATTAGGAATCTCCAGAAATATCAGCAAATATTTTTTCACCCAAACTGGATGATACTTTCAGGTAATGATCAGTACACTGAGGCGACTTGGTTCCCCAAATTTCGTTTTTCTATGTTGAAGCGTTCGTTTCCAGTAACAGTTTGAATTTTTAGGTTTCACTCTGTTTTCTCCTATATTGATAGATGTATTTGGAACTCTAAATCCAACACGGTTTGTGCTAGCTTCTTGAAACTTGACACAATAAAGTAGTTTCACGTTCTATCTCTATGTTTTGTTTCCTCTTGATGTAGCCCTAAGCAGTGACTGGCAACAAACACTTTCATGGAAAGGGGTTGCCAAGCTTCCCAAAATTACGAATCTCCAGAAATCTCAGCAAATATTTTTTCACCCAAACTGGATGATACTTTCAGGTAATAATCAGTACACTAAGGCGACTTGGTTCCCCAAATTTCGCTCTTCTATGTTGAAGCGTTCGTTTCCAGTAACAGTTTGAATTTTTAGGTTTCACTCTGTTTTCTCCTATATTGATAGATGTATTTGGAACTCTAAATCCAACACGGTTTGTGCTAGCTTCTTGAAACTTGACACAATAAAGTAGTTTCACGTTCTATCTCTATGTTTTGTTTCCTCTTGATGTAGCCCTAAGCAGTGACTGGCGAGAAACACTTTCATGGAAAGGGGTTGACAAGCTTCCCAAAATTACGAATCTCCAGAAATCTCAGCAAATATTTTTTCACCCAAACTGGATGATACTTTCAGGTAATGATCAGTACACTGAGGCGACTTGGTTCCCCAAATTTCGTTCTTTTATGTTGAAGTGTTCGTTTCCAGTAACAGTTTGAATTTTTAGGTTTCACTCTGTTTTCTCCTATATTGATAGATGTATTTGGAACTCTAAATCCAACACGGTTTGTGCTAGCTTCTTGAAACTTGACACAATAACGTAGTTTCACGTTCTATCTCTATGTTTTGTTTCCTCTTGATGTAGCCCTAAGCAGTGACTGGCGAGAAACACTTTCATGGAAAGGGGTTGCCAAGCTTCCCAAAATTACGAATCTCCAGAAATCTCAGCAAATATTTTTTCACCCAAACTGGATGATACTTTCAGGTAAAGATCAGTACACTAAGGTGACTTGGTTCCCCAAATTTCGTTCTTCTATGTTGAAGCGTTCGTCTCCAGTAACAGTTTGAATTTTTAGGTTTCACTCTGTTTTCTCCTATATTGATAGATGTATTTGGAACTCTAAATCCAACACGGTTTGTGCTAGCTTCTTGAAACTTGACACAATAAAGTAGTTTCACGTTCTATCTCTATGTTTTGTTTCCTCTTGATGTAGCCCTAAGCAGTGACTGGCGACAAACACTTTCATGGAAAGGGGTTGCCAAGCTTCCCAAAATTACGAATCTCCAGAAATCTCAGCAAATATTTTTTCACCCAAACTGGATGATACTTTCAGGTAATGATCAGTACACTAAGGCGACTTGGTTCCTCAAATTTCGTTCTTCTAGTTGAAGCGTTCGTTTCCAGTAACAGTTTGAATTTTTAGGTTTCACTCTGTTTTCTCCTATATTGATAGATGTATTTGGAACTCTAAATCCAACACGGTTTGTGCTAGCTTCTTGAAACTTGACACAATAAAGTAGTTTCACGTTCTATATCTATGTTTTGTTTCCTCTTGATGAAGCCCTAAGCAGTGACTGGCGAGAAACACTTTCATGGAAAGGGGTTGCCAAGCTTCCCAAAATTACAAATCTCCAGAAATCTCAGCAAATATTTTTTCACCCAAACTGGATGATACTTTCAGGTAATGATCAGTACACTAAGGCGACTTGGTTCCCCAAATTTCGTTCTTCTATGTTGAAGCGTTCGTTTCCAGTAACAGTTTGAATTTTTAGGTTTCACTCTGTTTTCTCCTATATTGATACATGTATTTGGAACTCTAAATCCAACACGGTTTGTGCTAGCTTCTTGAAACTTGACACAATAAAGTAGTTTCACGTTCTATATCTATGTTTTGTTTCCTCTTGATGAAGCCCTAAGCAGTGACTGGCGAGAAACACTTTCATGGAAAGGGGTTGCCAAGCTTCCCAAAATTAGGAATCTCCAGAAATATCAGCAAATATTTTTTCACCCAAACTGGATGATACTTTCAGGTAATGATCAGTACACTGAGGCGACTTGGTTCCCCAAATTTCGTTTTTCTATGTTGAAGCGTTCGTTTCCAGTAACAGTTTGAATTTTTAGGTTTCACTCTGTTTTCTCCTATATTGATAGATGTATTTGGAACTCTAAATCCAACACGGTTTGTGCTAGCTTCTTGAAACTTGACACAATAAAGTAGTTTCACGTTCTATCTCTATGTTTTGTTTCCTCTTGATGTAGCCCTAAGCAGTGACTGGCAACAAACACTTTCATGGAAAGGGGTTGCCAAGCTTCCCAAAATTACGAATCTCCAGAAATCTCAGCAAATATTTTTTCACCCAAACTGGATGATACTTTCAGGTAATAATCAGTACACTAAGGCGACTTGGTTCCCCAAATTTCGCTCTTCTATGTTGAAGCGTTCGTTTCCAGTAACAGTTTGAATTTTTAGGTTTCACTCTGTTTTCTCCTATATTGATAGATGTATTTGGAACTCTAAATCCAACACGGTTTGTGCTAGCTTCTTGAAACTTGACACAATAAAGTAGTTTCACGTTCTATCTCTATGTTTTGTTTCCTCTTGATGTAGCCCTAAGCAGTGACTGGCGAGAAACACTTTCATGGAAAGGGGTTGACAAGCTTCCCAAAATTACGAATCTCCAGAAATCTCAGCAAATATTTTTTCACCCAAACTGGATGATACTTTCAGGTAATGATCAGTACACTGAGGCGACTTGGTTCCCCAAATTTCGTTCTTTTATGTTGAAGTGTTCGTTTCCAGTAACACTTTGAATTTTTAGGTTTCACTCTGTTTTCTCCTATATTGATAGATGTATTTGGAACTCTAAATCCAACACGGTTTGTGCTAGCTTCTTGAAACTTGACACAATCAAGTAGTTTCACGTTCTATATCTATGTTTTGTTTCCTCTTGATGAAGCCCTAAGCAGTGACTGGCGAGAAACACTTTCATGGAAAGGGGTTGCCAAGCTTCCCAAAATTACGAATCTCCAGAAATCTCAGCAAATATTTTTTCACCCAAACTGGATGATACTTTCAGGTAATGATCAGTATACTAAGGCGACTTGGTTCCCCAAATTTCGTTCTTCTATGTTGAAGCGTTCGTTTCCAGTAACAGTTTGAATTTTTAGGTTTCACTCTGTTTTCTCCTATATTGATAGATGTATTTGGAACTCTAAATCCAACACGGTTTGTGCTAGCTTCTTGAAACTTGACACAATAAAGTAGTTTCACGTTCTATCTCTATGTTTTGTTTCCACTTGATGTAGCCCTAAGCAGTGACTGGCGAGAAACACTTTCATGGAAAGGGGTTGCCAAGCTTCCCAAAATTACGAATCTCCAGAAATCTCAGCAAATATTTTTTCACCCAAACTGGATGATACTTTCAGGTAATGATCAGTACACTAAGGCGACTTGGTTCCCCAAATTTCGTTCTTCTATGTTGAAGCGTTCGTTTCCAATAACAGTTTGAATTTTTAGGTTTCACTCTGTTTTCTCCTATATTGATAGATGTATTTGGAACTCTAAATCCAACACGGTTTGTGCTAGCTTCTTGAAACTTGACACAATAAAGTAGTTTCACGTTCTATATCTATGTTTTGTTTCCTCTTGATGAAGCCCTAAGCAGTGACTGGCGAGAAACACTTTCATGGAAAGGGGCAAGCTTCCCAAAATTACGAATCTCCAGAAATCTCTGCAAATATTTTTTCACCCAAACTGGATGATACTTTCAGGTAATGATCAGTACACTAAGGCGACTTGGTTCCCCAAATTTCGTTCTTCTATGTTGAAGCGTTCGTCTCCAGTAACAGTTTGAATTTTTAGGTTTCACTCTGTTTTCTCCTATATTGATAGATGTATTTGGAACTCTAAATCCAACACGGTTTGTGCTAGCTTCTTGAAACTTGACACAATAAAGTAGTTTCACGTTCTATCTCTATGTTTTGTTTCCTCTTGATGTAGCCCTAAGCAGTGACTGGCGAGAAACACTTTCATGGAAAGGGGTTGCCAAGCTTCCCAAAATTACGAATCTCCACAAATCTCTGCAAATATTTTTTTCACCCAAACTGGATGATACTTTCAGGTAATGATCAGTACACTAAGGCGACTTGGTTCCCCAAATTTCGTTCTTCTATGTTGAAGCGTTCGTCTCCAGTAACAGTTTGAATTTTTAGGTTTCACTCTGTTTTCTCCTATATTGATAGATGTATTTGGAACTCTAAATCCAACACGGTTTGTGCTAGCTTCTTGAAACTTGACACAATAAAGTAGTTTCACGTTCTATATCTATGTTTTGTTTCCTCTTGATGAAGCCCTAAGCAGTGACTGGCGAGAAACACTTTCATGGAAAGGGGTTGCCAAGCTTCCCAAAATTACGAATCTCCAGAAATCTCAGCAAATATTTTTTCACCCAAACTGGATGATACTTTCAGGTAATGATCAGTACACTGAGGCGAGTTGTTTCCCCAAATTTCGTTATTCTATGTTGAAGCGTTCGTTTCCAGTAACAGTTTGAATTTTTAGGTTTCACTCTGTTTTCTCCTATATTGATAGATGTATTTGGAACTCTAAATCCAACACGGTTTGTGCTAGCTTCTTGAAACTTGACACAATAAAGTAGTTTCACGTTCTATCTCTATGTTTTGTTTCCTCTTGATGTAGCCCTAAGCAGTGACTGGCGACAAACACTTTCATGGAAAGGGGTTGCCAAGCTTCCCAAAATTACGAATCTCCAGAAATCTCAGCAAATATTTTTTCACCCAAACTGGATGATACTTTCAGGTAATGATCAGTACACTAAGGCGACTTGGTTCCCCAAATTTCGTTCTTCTATGTTGAAGCGTTCGTTTCCAGTAACAGTTTGAATTTTTAGGTTTCACTCTGTTTTCTCCTATATTGATAGATGTATTTGGAACTCTAAATCCAACACGGTTTGTGCTAGCTTCTTGAAACTTGACACAATAAAGTAGTTTCACGTTCTATCTCTATGTTTTGTTTCCTCTTGATGTAGCCCTAAGCAGTGACTGGCGACAAACACTTTCATGGAAAGGGGTTGCCAAGCTTCCCAAAATTACGAATCTCCAGAAATCTCAGCAAATATTTTTTCACCCAAACTGGATGATACTTTCAGGTAATGATCAGTACACTGAGGCGACTTGGTTCCCCAAATTTCGATCTTCTATGTTGAAGCGTTCGTTTCCAGTAACAGTTTGAATTTTTAGGTTTCACTCTGTTTTCTCCTATATTGATAGATGTATTTGGAACTCTAAATCCAACAAGGTTTGTGCTAGCTTCTTGAAACTTGACACAATAAAGTAGTTTCACGTTCTATCTCTACGTTTTGTTTCCTCTTGATGTAGCCCTAAGCAGTGACTGGCGAGAAACACTTTCATGGAAAGGGGTTGCCAAGCTTCCCAAAATTACGAATCTCCAGAAATCTCAGCAAATATTTTTTCACCCAAACTGGATGATACTTTCAGGTAAAGATCAGTACACTAAGGTGACTTGGTTCCCCAAATTTCGTTCTTCTATGTTGAAGCGTTCGTCTCCAGTAACAGTTTGAATTTTTACGTTTCACTCTGTTTTCTCCTATATTGATAGATGTATTTGGAACTCTAAATCCAACACGGTTTGTGCTAGCTTCTTGAAACTTGACACAATAAAGTAGTTTCACGTTCTATCTCTATGTTTTGTTTCCTCTTGATGTAGCCCTAAGCAGTGACTGGCAACAAACACTTTCATGGAAAGGGGTTGCCAAGCTTCCCAAAATTACGAATCTCCAGAAATCTCAGCAAATATTTTTTCACCCAAACTGGATGATACTTTCAGGTAAAGATCAGTACACTAAGGTGACTTGGTTCCCCAAATTTCGTTCTTCTATGTTGAAGCGTTCGTCTCCAGTAACAGTTTGAATTTTTAGGTTTCACTCTGTTTTCTCCTATATTGATAGATGTATTTGGAACTCTAAATCCAACACGGTTTGTGCTAGCTTCTTGAAACTTGACACAATAAAGTAGTTTCACGTTCTATATCTATGTTTTGTTTCCTCTTGATGAAGCCCTAAGCAGTGACTGGCGAGAAACACTTTCATGGAAAGGGGTTGCCAAGCTTCCCAAAATTACGAATCTCCAGAAATCTCAGCAAATATTTTTTCACCCAAACTGGATGATACTTTCAGGTAATGATCAGTACACTGAGGCGACTTGGTTCCCCAAATTTCGTTATTCTATGTTGAAGCGTTCGTTTCCAGTAACAGTTTGAATTTTTAGGTTTCACTCTGTTTTCTCCTACATTGATAGATGTATTTGGAACTCTAAATCCAACACGGTTTGTGCTAGCTTCTTGAAACTTGACACAATAAAGTAGTTTCACGTTCTATCTCTATGTTTTGTTTCCTCTTGATGTAGCCCTAAGCAGTGACTGGCAACAAACACTTTCATGGAAAGGGGTTGCCAAGCTTCCCAAAATTACGAATCTCCAGAAATCTCAGCAAATATTTTTTCACCCAAACTGGATGATACTTTCAGGTAATGATCAGTACACTAAGGCGACTTGGTTCCTCAAATTTCGTTCTTCTATGTTGAAGCGTTCGTTTCCAGTAACAGTTTGAATTTTTAGGTTTCACTCTGTTTTCTCCTATATTGATAGATGTATTTGGAACTCTAAATCCAACACGGTTTGTGCTAGCTTCTTGAAACTTGACACAATAAAGTAGTTTCACGTTCTATCTCAATGTTTTGTTTCCTCTTGATGTAGCCCTAAGCAGTGACTGGCGAGAAACACTTTCATGGAAAGGGGTTGCCAAGCTTCCCAAAATTACGAATCTCCAGAAATCTCAGCAAATATTTTTTCACCCAAACTGGATGATACTTTCAGTTAAAGATCAGTACACTAAGGTGACTTGGTTCCCCAAATTTCGTTCTTCTATGTTGAAGCGTTCGTCCCCAGTAACAGTTTGAATTTTTAGGTTTCACTCTGTTTTCTCCTATATTGATAGATGTATTTGGAACTCTAAATCCAACACGGTTTGTGCTAGCTTCTTGAAACTTGACACAATAAAGTAGTTTCACGTTCTATATCTATGTTTTGTTTCCTCTTGATGTAGCCCTAAGCAGTGACTGGCGAGAAACACTTTCATGGAAAGGGGTTGCCAAGCTTCCCAAAATTACGAATCTCCAGAAATCTCAGCAAATATTTTTTCACCCAAACTGGATGATACTTTCAGGTAATGATCAGTACACTGAGGCGACTTGGTTCCCCAAATTTCGTTCTTCTATGTTGAAGCGTTCGTTTCCAGTAACAGTTTGAATTTTTAGGTTTCACTCTGTTTTCTCCTATATTGATAGATGTATTTGGAACTCTAAATCCAACACGGTTTGTGCTAGCTTCTTGAAACTTGACACAATAAAGTAGTTTCACGTTCTATCTCAATGTTTTGTTTCCTCTTGATGTAGCCCTAAGCAGTGACTGGCGAGAAACACTTTCATGGAAAGGGGTTGCCAAGCTTCCCAAAATTACGAATCTCCAGAAATCTCAGCAAATATTTTTTCACCCAAACTGGATGATACTTTCAGTTAAAGATCAGTACACTAAGGTGACTTGGTTCCCCAAATTTCGTTCTTCTATGTTGAAGCGTTCGTCCCCAGTAACAGTTTGAATTTTTAGGTTTCACTCTGTTTTCTCCTATATTGATAGATGTATTTGGAACTCTAAATCCAACACGGTTTGTGCTAGCTTCTTGAAACTTGACACAATAAAGTAGTTTCACGTTCTATATCTATGTTTTGTTTCCTCTTGATGTAGCCCTAAGCAGTGACTGGCGAGAAACACTTTCATGGAAAGGGGTTGCCAAGCTTCCCAAAATTACGAATCTCCAGAAATCTCAGCAAATATTTTTTCACCCAAACTGGATGATACTTTCAGGTAATGATCAGTACACTAAGGCGACTTGGTTCCCCAAATTTCGTTCTTCTATGTTGAAGCGTTCGTTTCCAGTAACAGTTTGAATTTTTAGGTTTCACTCTGTTTTCTCCTATATTGATAGATGTATTTGGAACTCTAAATCCAACACGGTTTGTGCTAGCTTCTTGAAACTTGACACAATAAAGTAGTTTCACGTTCTATATCTATGTTTTGTTTCCTCTTGATGAAGCCCTAAGCAGTGACTGGCGAGAAACACTTTCATGGAAAGGGGTTGCCAAGCTTCCCAAAATTACGAATCTCCAGAAATCTCAGCAAATATTTTTTCACCCAAACTGGATGATACTTTCAGGTAATGATCAGTATACTAAGGCGACTTGGTTCCCCAAATTTCGTTCTTCTATGTTGAAGCGTTCGTTTCCAGTAACAGTTTGAATTTTTAGGTTTCACTCTGTTTTCTCCTATATTGATAGATGTATTTGGAACTCTAAATCCAACACGGTTTGTGCTAGCTTCTTGAAACTTGACACAATAAAGTAGTTTCAAGTTCTATATCTATGTTTTGTTTCCTCTTGATGAAGCCCTAAGCAGTGACTGGCGAGAAACACTTTCATGGAAAGGGGTTGCCAAGCTTCCCAAAATTACGAATCTCCAGAAATCTCAGCAAATATTTTCTCACCCAAACTGGATGATACTTTCAGGTAATGATCAGTACACTAAGGCGACTTGGTTCCCCAAATTTCGTTATTCTATGTTGAAGCGTTCGTTTCCAGTAACAGTTTGAATTTTTAGGTTTCACTCTGTTTTCTCCTATATTGATAGATGTATTTGGAACTCTAAATCCAACACGGTTTGTGCTAGCTTCTTGAAACTTGACACAATAAAGTAGTTTCACGTTCTATCTCTATGTTTTGTTTCCTCTTGATGTAGCCCTAAGCAGTGACTGGCGAGAAACACTTTCATGGAAAGGGGTTGCCAAGCTTCCCAAAATTACGAATCTCCAGAAATCTCAGCAAATATTTTTTCACCCAAACTGGATGATACTTTCAGGTAATGATCAGTACACTAAGGCGACTTGGTTCCCCAAATTTCGTTCTTCTATGTTGAAGCGTTCGTTTCCAGTAACAGTTTGAATTTTTAGGTTTCACTCTGTTTTCTCCTATATTGATACATGTATTTGGAACTCTAAATCCAACACGGTTTGTGCTAGCTTCTTGAAACTTGACACAATAAAGTAGTTTCACGTTCTATCTCTATGTTTTGTTTCCTCTTGATGTAGCCCTAAGCAGTGACTGGCAACAAACACTTTCATGGAAAGGGGTTGCCAAGCTTCCCAAAATTACGAATCTCCAGAAATCTCAGCAAATATTTTTTCACCCAAACTGGATGATACTTTCAGGTAATGATCAGTACACTAAGGCGACTTGGTTCTTCAAATTTCGTTCTTCTATGTTGAAGCGTTCGTTTCCAGTAACAGTTTGAATTTTTAGGTTTCACTCTGTTTTCTCCTATATTGATAGATGTATTTGGAACTCTAAATCCAACACGGTTTGTGCTAGCTTCTTGAAACTTGACACAATAAAGTAGTTTCACGTTCTATCTCTATGTTTTGTTTCCTCTTGATGTAGCCCTAAGCAGTGACTGGCGAGAAACACTTTCATGGAAAGGGGTTGCCAAGCTTCCCAAAATTACGAATCTCCAGAAATCTCAGCAAATATTTTTTCACCCAAACTGGATGATACTTTCAGGTAAAGATCAGTACACTAAGGTGACTTGGTTCCCCAAATTTCGTTCTTCTATGTTGAAGCGTTCGTTTCCAGTAACAGTTTGAATTTTTAGGTTTCACTCTGTTTTCTCCTATATTGATAGATGTATTTGGAACTCTAAATCCAACACGGTTTGTGCTAGCTTCTTGAAACTTGACACAATAAAGTAGTTTCACGTTCTATATCTATGTTTTGTTTCCTCTTGATGAAGCCCTAAGCAGTGACTGGCGAGAAACACTTTCATGGAAAGGGGTTGCCAAGCTTCCCAAAATTACGAATCTCCAGAAATCTCAGCAAATATTTTTTCACCCAAACTGGATGATACTTTCAGGTTATGATCAGTATACTAAGGCGACTTGGTTCCCCAAATTTCGTTCTTCTATGTTGAAGCGTTCGTTTCCAGTAACAGTTTGAATTTTTAGGTTTCACTCTGTTTTCTCCTATATTGATAGATGTATTTGGAACTCTAAATCCAACACGGTTTGTGCTAGCTTCTTGAAACTTGACACAATAAAGTAGTTTCACGTTCTATCTCTATGTTTTGTTTCCTCTTGATGTAGCCCTAAGCAGTGACTGGCGAGAAACACTTTCATGGAAAGGGGTTGCCAAGCTTCCCAAAATTACGAATCTCCAGAAATCTCAGCAAATATTTTTTCACCCAAACTGGATGATACTTTCAGGTAATGATCAGTACACTAAGGCGACTTGGTTCCCCAAATTTCGTTCTTCTATGTTGAAGCGTTCGTTTCCAATAACAGTTTGAATTTTTAGGTTTCACTCTGTTTTCTCCTATATTGATAGATGTATTTGGAACTCTAAATCCAACACGGTTTGTGCTAGCTTCTTGAAACTTGACACAATAAAGTAGTTTCACGTTCTATATCTATGTTTTGTTTCCTCTTGATGAAGCCCTAAGCAGTGACTGGCGAGAAACACTTTCATGGAAAGGGGCAAGCTTCCCAAAATTACGAATCTCCAGAAATCTCTGCAAATATTTTTTCACCCAAACTCGATGATACTTTCAGGTAATGATCAGTACACTAAGGCGACTTGGTTCCCCAAATTTCGTTCTTCTATGTTGAAGCGTTCGTCTCCAGTAACAGTTTGAATTTTTAGGTTTCACTCTGTTTTCTCCTATATTGATAGATGTATTTGGAACTCTAAATCCAACACGGTTTGTGCTAGCTTCTTGAAACTTGACACAATAAAGTAGTTTCACGTTCTATCTCTATGTTTTGTTTCCTCTTGATGTAGCCCTAAGCAGTGACTGGCGAGAAACACTTTCATGGAAAGGGGTTGCCAAGCTTCCCAAAATTACGAATCTCCACAAATCTCTGCAAATATTTTTTTCACCCAAACTGGATGATACTTTCAGGTAATGATCAGTACACTAAGGCGACTTGGTTCCCCAAATTTCGTTCTTCTATGTTGAAGCGTTCGTCTCCAGTAACAGTTTGAATTTTTAGGTTTCACTCTGTTTTCTCCTATATTGATAGATGTATTTGGAACTCTAAATCCAACACGGTTTGTGCTAGCTTCTTGAAACTTGACACAATAAAGTAGTTTCACGTTCTATATCTATGTTTTGTTTCCTCTTGATGAAGCCCTAAGCAGTGACTGGCGAGAAACACTTTCATGGAAAGGGGTTGCCAAGCTTCCCAAAATTACGAATCTCCAGAAATCTCAGCAAATATTTTTTCACCCAAACTGGATGATACTTTCAGGTAATGATCAGTACACTGAGGCGAGTTGGTTCCCCAAATTTCGTTATTCTATGTTGAAGCGTTCGTTTCCAGTAACAGTTTGAATTTTTAGGTTTCACTCTGTTTTCTCCTATATTGATAGATGTATTTGGAACTCTAAATCCAACACGGTTTGTGCTAGCTTCTTGAAACTTGACACAATAAAGTAGTTTCACGTTCTATCTCTATGTTTTGTTTCCTCTTGATGTAGCCCTAAGCAGTGACTGGCGACAAACACTTTCATGGAAAGGGGTTGCCAAGCTTCCCAAAATTACGAATCTCCAGAAATCTCAGGAAATATTTTTTCACCCAAACTGGATGATACTTTCAGGTAATGATCAGTACACTGAGGCGACTTGGTTCCCCAAATTTCGTTCTTCTATGTTGAAGCGTTCGTTTCCAGTAACAGTTTGAATTTTTAGGTTTCACTCTGTTTTCTCCTATATTGATAGATGTATTTGGAACTCTAAATCCAACACGGTTTGTGCTAGCTTCTTGAAACTTGACACAATAAAGTAGTTTCACGTTCTATATCTACGTTTTGTTTCCTCTTGATGTAGCCCTAAGCAGTGACTGGCGAGAAACACTTTCATGGAAAGGGGTTGCCAAGCTTCCCAAAATTACGAATCTCCAGAAATCTCAGCAAATATTTTTTCACCCAAACTGGATGATACTTTCAGGTAAAGATCAGTACACTAAGGTGACTTGGTTCCCCAAATTTCGTTCTTCTATGTTGAAGCGTTCGTCTCCAGTAACAGTTTGAATTTTTACGTTTCACTCTGTTTTCTCCTATATTGATAGATGTATTTGGAACTCTAAATCCAACACGGTTTGTGCTAGCTTCTTGAAACTTGACACAATAAAGTAGTTTCACGTTCTATCTCTATGTTTTGTTTCCTCTTGATGTAGCCCTAAGCAGTGACTGGCAACAAACACTTTCATGAAAAGGGGTTGCCAAGCTTCCCAAAATTACGAATCTCCAGAAATCTCAGCAAATATTTTTTCACCCAAACTGGATGATACTTTCAGGTAAAGATCAGTACACTAAGGTGACTTGGTTCCCCAAATTTCGTTCTTCTATGTTGAAGCGTTCGTCTCCAGTAACAGTTTGAATTTTTAGGTTTCACTCTGTTTTCTCCTATATTGATAGATGTATTTGGAACTCTAAATCCAACACGGTTTGTGCTAGCTTCTTGAAACTTGACACAATAAAGTAGTTTCACGTTCTATATCTATGTTTTGTTTCCTCTTGATGAAGCGCTAAGCAGTGACTGGCGAGAAACACTTTCATGGAAAGGGGTTGCCAAGCTTCCCAAAATTACGAATCTCCAGAAATCTCAGCAAATATTTTTTCACCCAAACTGGATGATACTTTCAGGTAATGATCAGTACACTGAGGCGACTTGGTTCCCCAAATTTCGTTCTTCTATGTTGAAGCGTTCGTCTCCAGTAACAGTTTGAATTTTTAGGTTTCACTCTGTTTTCTCCTATATTGATAGATGTATTTGGAACTCTAAATCCAACACGGTTTGTGCTAGCTTCTTGAAACTTGACACAATAAAGTAGTTTCACGTTCTATATCTATGTTTTGTTTCCTCTTGATGAAGCCCTAAGCAGTGACTGGCGAGAAACACTTTCATGGAAAGGGGTTGCCAAGCTTCCCAAAATTACGAATCTCCAGAAATCTCAGCAAATATTTTTTCACCCAAACTGGATGATACTTTCAGGTAATGATCAGTACACTGAGGCGACTTGGTTCCCCAAATTTCGTTCTTCTATGTTGAAGCGTTCGTTTCCAGTAACAGTTTGAATTTTTAGGTTTCACTCTGTTTTCTCCTATATTGATAGATGTATTTGGAACTCTAAATCCAACAAGGTTTGTGCTAGCTTCTTGAAACTTGACACAATAAAGTAGTTTCACGTTCTATCTCTACGTTTTGTTTCCTCTTGATGTAGCCCTAAGCAGTGACTGGCGAGAAACACTTTCATGGAAAGGGGTTGCCAAGCTTTCCAAAATTACGAATCTCCAGAAATCTCAGCAAATATTTTTTCACCCAAACTGGATGATACTTTCAGGTAAAGATCAGTACACTAAGGTGACTTGGTTCCCCAAATTTCGTTCTTCTATGTTGAAGCGTTCGTCTCCAGTAACAGTTTGAATTTTTACGTTTCACTCTGTTTTCTCCTATATTGATAGATGTATTTGGAACTCTAAATCCAACAAGGTTTGTGCTAGCTTCTTGAAACTTGACACAATAAAGTAGTTTCACGTTCTATCTCTATGTTTTGTTTCCTCTTGATGTAGCCCTAAGCAGTGACTGGCAACAAACACTTTCATGGAAAGGGGTTGCCAAGCTTCCCAAAATTACGAATCTCCAGAAATCTCAGCAAATATTTTTTCACCCAAACTGGATGATACTTTCAGGTAAAGATCAGTACACTAAGGTGACTTGGTTCCCCAAATTTCGTTCTTCTATGTTGAAGCGTTCGTCTCCAGTAACAGTTTGAATTTTTAGGTTTCACTCTGTTTTCTCCTATATTGATAGATGTATTTGGAACTCTAAATCCAACACGGTTTGTGCTAGCTTCTTGAAACTTGACACAATAAAGTAGTTTCACGTTCTATATCTATGTTTTGTTTCCTCTTGATGAAGCCCTAAGCAGTGACTGGCGAGAAACACTTTCATGGAAAGGGGTTGCCAAGCTTCCCAAAATTAGGAATCTCCAGAAATATCAGCAAATATTTTTTCACCCAAACTGGATGATACTTTCAGGTAATGATCAGTACACTGAGGCGACTTGGTTCCCCAAATTTCGTTTTTCTATGTTGAAGCGTTCGTTTCCAGTAACAGTTTGAATTTTTAGGTTTCACTCTGTTTTCTCCTATATTGATAGATGTATTTGGAACTCTAAATCCAACACGGTTTGTGCTAGCTTCTTGAAACTTGACACAATAAAGTAGTTTCACGTTCTATCTCTATGTTTTGTTTCCTCTTGATGTAGCCCTAAGCAGTGACTGGCAACAAACACTTTCATGGAAAGGGGTTGCCAAGCTTCCCAAAATTACGAATCTCCAGAAATCTCAGCAAATATTTTTTCACCCAAACTGGATGATACTTTCAGGTAATGATCAGTACACTAAGGCGACTTGGTTCCCCAAATTTCGCTCTTCTATGTTGAAGCGTTCGTTTCCAGTAACAGTTTGAATTTTTAGGTTTCACTCTGTTTTCTCCTATATTGATAGATGTATTTGGAACTCTAAATCCAACACGGTTTGTGCTAGCTTCTTGAAACTTGACACAATAAAGTAGTTTCACGTTCTATCTCTATGTTTTGTTTCCTCTTGATGTAGCCCTAAGCAGTGACTGGCGAGAAACACTTTCATGGAAAGGGGTTGACAAGCTTCCCAAAATTACGAATCTCCAGAAATCTCAGCAAATATTTTTTCACCCAAACTGGATGATACTTTCAGGTAATGATCAGTACACTGAGGCGACTTGGTTCCCCAAATTTCGTTCTTTTATGTTGAAGTGTTCGTTTCCAGTAACACTTTGAATTTTTAGGTTTCACTCTGTTTTCTCCTATATTGATAGATGTATTTGGAACTCTAAATCCAACACGGTTTGTGCTAGCTTCTTGAAACTTGACACAATCAAGTAGTTTCACGTTCTTTATCTATGTTTTGTTTCCTCTTGATGAAGCCCTAAGCAGTGACTGGCGAGAAACACTTTCATGGAAAGGGGTTGCCAAGCTTCCCAAAATTACGAATCTCCAGAAATCTCAGCAAATATTTTTTGACCCAAACTGGATGATACTTTCAGGTAATGATCAGTATACTAAGGCGACTTGGTTCCCCAAATTTCGTTCTTCTATGTTGAAGCGTTCGTTTCCAGTAACAGTTTGAATTTTTAGGTTTCACTCTGTTTTCTCCTATATTGATAGATGTATTTGGAACTCTAAATCCAACACGGTTTGTGCTAGCTTCTTGAAACTTGACACAATAAAGTAGTTTCACGTTCTATCTCTATGTTTTGTTTCCTCTTGATGTAGCCCTAAGCAGTGACTGGCGAGAAACACTTTCATGGAAAGGGGTTGCCAAGCTTCCCAAAATTACGAATCTCCAGAAATCTCAGCAAATATTTTTTCACCCAAACTGGATGATACTTTCAGGTAATGATCAGTACACTAAGGCGACTTGGTTCCCCAAATTTCGTTCTTCTATGTTGAAGCGTTCGTTTCCAATAACAGTTTGAATTTTTAGGTTTCACTCTGTTTTCTCCTATATTGATAGATGTATTTGGAACTCTAAATCCAACACGGTTTGTGCTAGCTTCTTGAAACTTGACACAATAAAGTAGTTTCACGTTCTATCTCTATGTTTTGTTTCCTCTTGATGTAGCCCTAAGCAGTGACTGGCGAGAAACACTTTCATGGAAAGGGGTTGCCAAGCTTCCCAAAATTACGAATCTCCACAAATCTCTGCAAATATTTTTTTCACCCAAACTGGATGATACTTTCAGGTCATGATCAGTACACTAAGGCGACTTGGTTCCCCAAATTTCGTTCTTCTATGTTGAAGCGTTCGTCTCCAGTAACAGTTTGAATTTTTAGGTTTCACTCTGTTTTCTCCTATATTGATAGATGTATTTGGAACTCTAAATCCAACACGGTTTGTGCTAGCTTCTTGAAACTTGACACAATAAAGTAGTTTCACGTTCTATATCTATGTTTTGTTTCCTCTTGATGAAGCCCTAAGCAGTGACTGGCGAGAAACACTTTCATGGAAAGGGGTTGCCAAGCTTCCCAAAATTAGGAATCTCCAGAAATATCAGCAAATATTTTTTCACCCAAACTGGATGATACTTTCAGGTAATGATCAGTACACTGAGGCGACTTGGTTCCCCAAATTTCGTTATTCTATGTTGAAGCGTTCGTTTCCAGTAACAGTTTGAATTTTTAGGTTTCACTCTGTTTTCTCCTATATTGATAGATGTATTTGGAACTCTAAATCCAACACGGTTTGTGCTAGCTTCTTGAAACTTGACACAATAAAGTAGTTTCACGTTCTATCTCTATGTTTTGTTTCCTCTTGATGTAGCCCTAAGCAGTGACTGGCAACAAACACTTTCATGGAAAGGGGTTGCCAAGCTTCCCAAAATTACGAATCTCCAGAAATCTCAGCAAATATTTTTTCACCCAAACTGGATGATACTTTCAGGTAATGATCAGTACACTAAGGCGACTTGGTTCCCCAAATTTCGCTCTTCTATGTTGAAGCGTTCGTTTCCAGTAACAGTTTGAATTTTTAGGTTTCACTCTGTTTTCTCCTATATTGATAGATGTATTTGGAACTCTAAATCCAACACGGTTTGTGCTAGCTTCTTGAAACTTGACACAATAAAGTAGTTTCACGTTCTATCTCTATGTTTTGTTTCCTCTTGATGTAGCCCTAAGCAGTGACTGGCGAGAAACACTTTCATGGAAAGGGGTTGACAAGCTTCCCAAAATTACGAATCTCCAGAAATCTCAGCAAATATTTTTTCACCCAAACTGGATGATACTTTCAGGTAATGATCAGTACACTGAGGCGACTTGGTTCCCCAAATTTCGTTCTTTTATGTTGAAGTGTTCGTTTCCAGTAACACTTTGAATTTTTAGGTTTCACTCTGTTTTCTCCTATATTGATAGATGTATTTGGAACTCTAAATCCAACACGGTTTGTGCTAGCTTCTTGAAACTTGACACAATCAAGTAGTTTCACGTTCTATATCTATGTTTTGTTTCCTCTTGATGAAGCCCTAAGCAGTGACTGGCGAGAAACACTTTCATGGAAAGGGGTTGCCAAGCTTCCCAAAATTACGAATCTCCAGAAATCTCAGCAAATATTTTTTCACCCAAACTGGATGATACTTTCAGGTAATGATCAGTATACTAAGGCGACTTGGTTCCCCAAATTTCGTTCTTCTATGTTGAAGCGTTCGTTTCCAGTAACAGTTTGAATTTTTAGGTTTCACTCTGTTTTCTCCTATATTGATACATGTATTTGGAACTCTAAATCCAACACGGTTTGTGCTAGCTTCTTGAAACTTGACACAATAAAGTAGTTTCACGTTCTATCTCTATGTTTTGTTTCCTCTTGATGTAGCCCTAAGCAGTGACTGGCGAGAAACACTTTCATGGAAAGGGGTTGCCAAGCTTCCCAAAATTACGAATCTCCAGAAATCTCAGCAAATATTTTTTCACCCAAACTGGATGATACTTTCAGGTAATGATCAGTACACTAAGGCGACTTGGTTCCCCAAATTTCGTTCTTCTATGTTGAAGCGTTCGTTTCCAATAACAGTTTGAATTTTTAGGTTTCACTCTGTTTTCTCCTATATTGATAGATGTATTTGGAACTCTAAATCCAACACGGTTTGTGCTAGCTTCTTGAAACTTGACACAATAAAGTAGTTTCACGTTCTATCTCTATGTTTTGTTTCCTCTTGATGTAGCCCTAAGCAGTGACTGGCGAGAAACACTTTCATGGAAAGGGGTTGCCAAGCTTCCCAAAATTACGAATCTCCACAAATCTCTGCAAATATTTTTTTCACCCAAACTGGATGATACTTTCAGGTCATGATCAGTACACTAAGGCGACTTGGTTCCCCAAATTTCGTTCTTCTATGTTGAAGCGTTCGTCTCCAGTAACAGTTTGAATTTTTAGGTTTCACTCTGTTTTCTCCTATATTGATAGATGTATTTGGAACTCTAAATCCAACACGGTTTGTGATAGCTTCTTGAAACTTGACACAATAAAGTAGTTTCACGTTCTATATCTATGTTTTGTTTCCTCTTGATGAAGCCCTAAGCAGTGACTGGCGAGAAACACTTTCATGGAAAGGGGTTGCCAAGCTTCCCAAAATTACGAATCTCCAGAAATCTCAGCAAATATTTTTTCACCCAAACTGGATGATACTTTCAGGTAATGATCAGTACACTAAGGCGACTTGGTTCCCCAAATTTCGTTCTTCTATGTTGAAGCGTTCGTTTCCAGTAACAGTTTGAATTTTTAGGTTTCACTCTGTTTTCTCCTATATTGATACATGTATTTGGAACTCTAAATCCAACACGGTTTGTGCTAGCTTCTTGAAACTTGACACAATAAAGTAGTTTCACGTTCTATCTCTATGTTTTGTTTCCTCTTGATGTAGCCCTAAGCAGTGACTGGCAACAAACACTTTCATGGAAAGGGGTTGCCAAGCTTCCCAAAATTACGAATCTCCAGAAATCTCAGCAAATATTTTTTCACCCAAACTGGATGATACTTTCAGGTAATGATCAGTACACTAAGGCGACTTGGTTCTTCAAATTTCGTTCTTCTATGTTGAAGCGTTCGTTTCCAGTAACAGTTTGAATTTTTAGGTTTCACTCTGTTTTCTCCCATATTGATAGATGTATTTGGAACTCTAAATCCAACACGGTTTGTGCTAGCTTCTTGAAACTTGACACAATAAAGTAGTTTCACGTTCTATCTCTATGTTTTGTTTCCTCTTGATGTAGCCCTAAGCAGTGACTGGCGAGAAACACTTTCATGGAAAGGGGTTGCCAAGCTTCCCAAAATTACGAATCTCCAGAAATCTCAGCAAATATTTTTTCACCCAAACTGGATGATACTTTCAGGTAAAGATCAGTACACTAAGGTGACTTGGTTCCCCAAATTTCGTTCTTCTATGTTGAAACGTTCGTTTCCAGTAACAGTTTGAATTTTTAGGTTTCACTCTGTTTTCTCCTATATTGATAGATGTATTTGGAACTCTAAATCCAACACGGTTTGTGCTAGCTTCTTGAAACTTGACACAATAAAGTAGTTTCACGTTCTATATCTATGTTTTGTTTCCTCTTGATGAAGCCCTAAGCAGTGACTGGCGAGAAACACTTTCATGGAAAGGGGTTGCCAAGCTTCCCAAAATTACGAATCTCCAGAAATCTCAGCAAATATTTTTTCACCCAAACTGGATGATACTTTCAGGTAATGATCAGTATACTAAGGCGACTTGGTTCCCCAAATTTCGTTCTTCTATGTTGAAGCGTTCGTTTCCAGTAACAGTTTGAATTTTTAGGTTTCACTCTGTTTTCTCCTATATTGATAGATGTATTTGGAACTCTAAATCCAACACGGTTTGTGCTAGCTTCTTGAAACTTGACACAATAAAGTAGTTTCACGTTCTATCTCTATGTTTTGTTTCCTCTTGATGTAGCCCTAAGCAGTGACTGGCGAGAAACACTTTCATGGAAAGGGGTTGCCAAGCTTCCCAAAATTACGAATCTCCAGAAATCTCAGCAAATATTTTTTCACCCAAACTGGATGATACTTTCAGGTAATGATCAGTACACTAAGGCGACTTGGTTCCCCAAATTTCGTTCTTCTATGTTGAAGCGTTCGTTTCCAATAACAGTTTGAATTTTTAGGTTTCACTCTGTTTTCTCCTATATTGATAGATGTATTTGGAACTCTAAATCCAACACGGTTTGTGCTAGCTTCTTGAAACTTGACACAATAAAGTAGTTTCACGTTCTATATCTATGTTTTGTTTCCTCTTGATGAAGCCCTAAGCAGTGACTGGCGAGAAACACTTTCATGGAAAGGGGCAAGCTTCCCAAAATTACGAATCTCCAGAAATCTCTGCAAATATTTTTTCACCCAAACTGGATGATACTTTCAGGTAATGATCAGTACACTGAGGCGAGTTGGTTCCCCAAATTTCGTTATTCTATGTTGAAGCGTTCGTTTCCAGTAACAGTTTGAATTTTTAGGTTTCACTCTGTTTTCTCCTATATTGATAGATGTATTTGGAACTCTAAATCCAACACGGTTTGTGCTAGCTTCTTGAAACTTGACACAATAAAGTAGTTTCACGTTCTATCTCTATGTTTTGTTTCCTCTTGATGTAGCCCTAAGCAGTGACTGGCGACAAACACTTTCATGGAAAGGGGTTGCCAAGCTTCCCAAAATTACGAATCTCCAGAAATCTCAGGAAATATTTTTTCACCCAAACTGGATGATACTTTCAGGTAATGATCAGTACACTGAGGCGACTTGGTTCCCCAAATTTCGTTCTTCTATGTTGAAGCGTTCGTTTCCAGTAACAGTTTGAATTTTTAGGTTTCACTCTGTTTTCTCCTATATTGATAGATGTATTTGGAACTCTAAATCCAACACGGTTTGTGCTAGCTTCTTGAAACTTGACACAATAAAGTAGTTTCACGTTCTATATCTACGTTTTGTTTCCTCTTGATGTAGCCCTAAGCAGTGACTGGCGAGAAACACTTTCATGGAAAGGGGTTGCCAAGCTTCCCAAAATTACGAATCTCCAGAAATCTCAGCAAATATTTTTTCACCCAAACTGGATGATACTTTCAGGTAAAGATCAGTACACTAAGGTGACTTGGTTCCCCAAATTTCGTTCTTCTATGTTGAAGCGTTCGTCTCCAGTAACAGTTTGAATTTTTACGTTTCACTCTGTTTTCTCCTATATTGATAGATGTATTTGGAACTCTAAATCCAACACGGTTTGTGCTAGCTTCTTGAAACTTGACACAATAAAGTAGTTTCACGTTCTATCTCTATGTTTTGTTTCCTCTTGATGTAGCCCTAAGCAGTGACTGGCAACAAACACTTTCATGAAAAGGGGTTGCCAAGCTTCCCAAAATTACGAATCTCCAGAAATCTCAGCAAATATTTTTTCACCCAAACTGGATGATACTTTCAGGTAAAGATCAGTACACTAAGGTGACTTGGTTCCCCAAATTTCGTTCTTCTATGTTGAAGCGTTCGTCTCCAGTAACAGTTTGAATTTTTAGGTTTCACTCTGTTTTCTCCTATATTGATAGATGTATTTGGAACTCTAAATCCAACACGGTTTGTGCTAGCTTCTTGAAACTTGACACAATAAAGTAGTTTCACGTTCTATATCTATGTTTTGTTTCCTCTTGATGAAGCCCTAAGCAGTGACTGGCGAGAAACACTTTCATGGAAAGGGGTTGCCAAGCTTCCCAAAATTACGAATCTCCAGAAATCTCAGCAAATATTTTTTCACCCAAACTGGATGATACTTTCAGGTAATGATCAGTACACTGAGGCGACTTGGTTCCCCAAATTTCGTTCTTCTATGTTGAAGCGTTCGTCTCCAGTAACAGTTTGAATTTTTAGGTTTCACTCTGTTTTCTCCTATATTGATAGATGTATTTGGAACTCTAAATCCAACACGGTTTGTGCTAGCTTCTTGAAACTTGACACAATAAAGTAGTTTCACGTTCTATATCTATGTTTTGTTTCCTCTTGATGAAGCCCTAAGCAGTGACTGGCGAGAAACACTTTCATGGAAAGGGGTTGCCAAGCTTCCCAAAATTACGAATCTCCAGAAATCTCAGCAAATATTTTTTCACCCAAACTGGATGATACTTTCAGGTAATGATCAGTACACTGAGGCGACTTGGTTCCCCAAATTTCGTTCTTCTATGTTGAAGCGTTCGTTTCCAGTAACAGTTTGAATTTTTAGGTTTCACTCTGTTTTCTCCTATATTGATAGATGTATTTGGAACTCTAAATCCAACAAGGTTTGTGCTAGCTTCTTGAAACTTGACACAATAAAGTAGTTTCACGTTCTATCTCTACGTTTTGTTTCCTCTTGATGTAGCCCTAAGCAGTGACTGGCGAGAAACACTTTCATGGAAAGGGGTTGCCAAGCTTTCCAAAATTACGAATCTCCAGAAATCTCAGCAAATATTTTTTCACCCAAACTGGATGATACTTTCAGGTAAAGATCAGTACACTAAGGTGACTTGGTTCCCCAAATTTCGTTCTTCTATGTTGAAGCGTTCGTCTCCAGTAACAGTTTGAATTTTTACGTTTCACTCTGTTTTCTCCTATATTGATAGATGTATTTGGAACTCTAAATCCAACAAGGTTTGTGCTAGCTTCTTGAAACTTGACACAATAAAGTAGTTTCACGTTCTATCTCTATGTTTTGTTTCCTCTTGATGTAGCCCTAAGCAGTGACTGGCAACAAACACTTTCATGGAAAGGGGTTGCCAAGCTTCCCAAAATTACGAATCTCCAGAAATCTCAGCAAATATTTTTTCACCCAAACTGGATGATACATTCAGGTAAAGATCAGTACACTAAGGTGACTTGGTTCCCCAAATTTCGTTCTTCTATGTTGAAGCGTTCGTCTCCAGTAACAGTTTGAATTTTTAGGTTTCACTCTGTTTTCTCCTATATTGATAGATGTATTTGGAACTCTAAATCCAACACGGTTTGTGCTAGCTTCTTGAAACTTGACACAATAAAGTAGTTTCACGTTCTATATCTATGTTTTGTTTCCTCTTGATGAAGCCCTAAGCAGTGACTGGCGAGAAACACTTTCATGGAAAGGGGTTGCCAAGCTTCCCAAAATTAGGAATCTCCAGAAATATCAGCAAATATTTTTTCACCCAAACTGGATGATACTTTCAGGTAATGATCAGTACACTGAGGCGACTTGGTTCCCCAAATTTCGTTTTTCTATGTTGAAGCGTTCGTTTCCAGTAACAGTTTGAATTTTTAGGTTTCACTCTGTTTTCTCCTATATTGATAGATGTATTTGGAACTCTAAATCCAACACGGTTTGTGCTAGCTTCTTGAAACTTGACACAATAAAGTAGTTTCACGTTCTATCTCTATGTTTTGTTTCCTCTTGATGTAGCCCTAAGCAGTGACTGGCAACAAACACTTTCATGGAAAGGGGTTGCCAAGCTTCCCAAAATTACGAATCTCCAGAAATCTCAGCAAATATTTTTTCACCCAAACTGGATGATACTTTCAGGTAATGATCAGTACACTAAGGCGACTTGGTTCCCCAAATTTCGCTCTTCTATGTTGAAGCGTTCGTTTCCAGTAACAGTTTGAATTTTTAGGTTTCACTCTGTTTTCTCCTATATTGATAGATGTATTTGGAACTCTAAATCCAACACGGTTTGTGCTAGCTTCTTGAAACTTGACACAATAAAGTAGTTTCACGTTCTATCTCTATGTTTTGTTTCCTCTTGATGTAGCCCTAAGCAGTGACTGGCGAGAAACACTTTCATGGAAAGGGGTTGACAAGCTTCCCAAAATTACGAATCTCCAGAAATCTCAGCAAATATTTTTTCACCCAAACTGGATGATACTTTCAGGTAATGATCAGTACACTGAGGCGACTTGGTTCCCCAAATTTCGTTCTTTTATGTTGAAGTGTTCGTTTCCAGTAACACTTTGAATTTTTAGGTTTCACTCTGTTTTCTCCTATATTGATAGATGTATTTGGAACTCTAAATCCAACACGGTTTGTGCTAGCTTCTTGAAACTTGACACAATCAAGTAGTTTCACGTTCTATATCTATGTTTTGTTTCCTCTTGATGAAGCCCTAAGCAGTGACTGGCGAGAAACACTTTCATGGAAAGGGGTTGCCAAGCTTCCCAAAATTACGAATCTCCAGAAATCTCAGCAAATATTTTTTCACCCAAACTGGATGATACTTTCAGGTAATGATCAGTATACTAAGGCGACTTGGTTCCCCAAATTTCGTTCTTCTATGTTGAAGCGTTCGTTTCCAGTAACAGTTTGAATTTTTAGGTTTCACTCTGTTTTCTCCTATATTGATAGATGTATTTGGAACTCTAAATCCAACACAGTTTGTGCTAGCTTCTTGAAACTTGACACAATAAAGTAGTTTCACGTTCTATCTCTATGTTTTGTTTCCTCTTGATGTAGCCCTAAGCAGTGACTGGCGAGAAACACTTTCATGGAAAGGGGTTGCCAAGCTTCCCAAAATTACGAATCTCCAGAAATCTCAGCAAATATTTTTTCACCCAAACTGGATGATACTTTCAGGTAATGATCAGTACACTAAGGCGACTTGGTTCCCCAAATTTCGTTCTTCTATGTTGAAGCGTTCGTTTCCAATAACAGTTTGAATTTTTAGGTTTCACTCTGTTTTCTCCTATATTGATAGATGTATTTGGAACTCTAAATCCAACACGGTTTGTGCTAGCTTCTTGAAACTTGACACAATAAAGTAGTTTCACGTTCTATCTCTATGTTTTGTTTCCTCTTGATGTAGCCCTAAGCAGTGACTGGCGAGAAACACTTTCATGGAAAGGGGTTGCCAAGCTTCCCAAAATTACGAATCTCCAGAAATCTCAGCAAATATTTTTTCACCCAAACTGGATGATACTTTCAGGTAATGATCAGTACACTAAGGCGACTTGGTTCCCCAAATTTCGTTCTTCTATGTTGAAGCGTTCGTTTCCAGTAACAGTTTGAATTTTTAGGTTTCACTCTGTTTTCTCCTATATTGATAGATGTATTTGGAACTCTAAATCCAACACGGTTTGTGCTAGCTTCTTGAAACTTGACACAATAAAGTAGTTTCACGTTCTATCTCTATGTTTTGTTTCCTCTTGATGTAGCCCTAAGCAGTGACTGGCGACAAACACTTTCATGGAAAGGGGTTGCCAAGCTTCCCAAAATTACGAATCTCCAGAAATCTCAGCAAATATTTTTTCACCCAAACTGGATGATACTTTCAGGTAATGATCAGTACACTGAGGCGACTTGGTTCCCCAAATTTCGTTCTTCTATGTTGAAGCGTTCGTTTCCAGTAACAGTTTGAATTTTTAGGTTTCACTCTGTTTTCTCCTATATTGATAGATGTATTTGGAACTCTAAATCCAACAATGTTTGTGCTAGCTTCTTGAAACTTGACACAATAAAGTAGTTTCACGTTCTATCTCTACGTTTTGTTTCCTCTTGATGTAGCCCTAAGCAGTGACTGGCGAGAAACACTTTCATGGAAAGGGGTTGCCAAGCTTCCCAAAATTACGAATCTCCAGAAATCTCAGCAAATATTTTTTCACCCAAACTGGATGATACTTTCAGGTAAAGATCAGTACACTAAGGTGACTTGGTTCCCCAAATTTCGTTCTTCTATGTTGAAGCGTTCGTCTCCAGTAACAGTTTGAATTTTTACGTTTCACTCTGTTTTCTCCTATATTGATAGATGTATTTGGAACTCTAAATCCAACACGGTTTGTGCTAGCTTCTTGAAACTTGACACAATAAAGTAGTTTCACGTTCTATCTCTATGTTTTGTTTCCTCTTGATGTAGCCCTAAGCAGTGACTGGCAACAAACACTTTCATGGAAAGGGGTTGCCAAGCTTCCCAAAATTACGAATCTCCAGAAATCTCAGCAAATATTTTTTCACCCAAACTGGATGATACTTTCAGGTAAAGATCAGTACACTAAGGTGACTTGGTTCCCCAAATTTCGTTCTTCTATGTTGAAGCGTTCGTCTCCAGTAACAGTTTGAATTTTTAGGTTTCACTCTGTTTTCTCCTATATTGATAGATGTATTTGGAACTCTAAATCCAACACGGTTTGTGCTAGCTTCTTGAAACTTGACACAATAAAGTAGTTTCACGTTCTATATCTATGTTTTGTTTCCTCTTGATGAAGCCCTAAGCAGTGACTGGCGAGAAACACTTTCATGGAAAGGGGTTGCCAAGCTTCCCAAAATTACGAATCTCCAGAAATCTCAGCAAATATTTTTTCACCCAAACTGGATGATACTTTCAGGTAATGATCAGTACACTGAGGCGACTTGGTTCCCCAAATTTCGTTCTTCTATGTTGAAGCGTTCGTTTCCAGTAACAGTTTGAATTTTTAGGTTTCACTCTGTTTTCTCCTATATTGATAGATGTATTTGGAACTCTAAATCCAACAAGGTTTGTGCTAGCTTCTTGAAACTTGACACAATAAAGTAGTTTCACGTTCTATCTCTACGTTTTGTTTCCTCTTGATGTAGCCCTAAGCAGTGACTGGCGAGAAACACTTTCATGGAAAGGGGTTGCCAAGCTTCCCAAAATTACGAATCTCCAGAAATCTCAGCAAATATTTTTTCACCCAAACTGGATGATACTTTCAGGTAAAGATCAGTACACTAAGGTGACTTGGTTCCCCAAATTTCGTTCTTCTTTGTTGAAGCGTTCGTCTCCAGTAACAGTTTGAATTTTTACGTTTCACTCTGTTTTCTCCTATATTGATAGATGTATTTGGAACTCTAAATCCAACACGGTTTGTGCTAGCTTCTTGAAACTTGACACAATAAAGTAGTTTCACGTTCTATCTCTATGTTTTGTTTCCTCTTGATGTAGCCCTAAGCAGTGACTGGCAACAAACACTTTCATGGAAAGGGGTTGCCAAGCTTCCCAAAATTACGAATCTCCAGAAATCTCAGCAAATATTTTTTCACCCAAACTGGATGATACTTTCAGGTAAAGATCAGTACACTAAGGTGACTTGGTTCCCCAAATTTCGTTCTTCTATGTTGAAGCGTTCGTCTCCATAACAGTTTGAATTTTTAGGTTTCACTCTGTTTTCTCCTATATTGATAGATGTATTTGGAACTCTAAATCCAACACGGTTTGTGCTAGCTTCTTGAAACTTGACACAATAAAGTAGTTTCACGTTCTATATCTATGTTTTGTTTCCTCTTGATGAAGCCCTAAGCAGTGACTGGCGAGAAACACTTTCATGGAAAGGGGTTGCCAAGCTTCCCAAAATTACGAATCTCCAGAAATCTCAGCAAATATTTTTTCACCCAAACTGGATGATACTTTCAGGTAATGATCAGTACACTGAGGCGACTTGGTTCCCCAAATTTCGTTATTCTATGTTGAAGCGTTCGTTTCCAGTAACAGTTTGAATTTTTAGGTTTCACTCTGTTTTCTCCTACATTGATAGATGTATTTGGAACTCTAAATCCAACACGGTTTGTGCTAGCTTCTTGAAACTTGACACAATAAAGTAGTTTCACGTTCTATCTCTATGTTTTGTTTCCTCTTGATGTAGCCCTAAGCAGTGACTGGCAACAAACACTTTCATGGAAAGGGGTTGCCAAGCTTCCCAAAATTACGAATCTCCAGAAATCTCAGCAAATATTTTTTCACCCAAACTGGATGATACTTTCAGGTAATGATCAGTACACTAAGGCGACTTGGTTCCTCAAATTTCGTTCTTCTATGTTGAAGCGTTCGTTTCCAGTAACAGTTTGAATTTTTAGGTTTCACTCTGTTTTCTCCTATATTGATAGATGTATTTGGAACTCTAAATCCAACACGGTTTGTGCTAGCTTCTTGAAACTTGACACAATAAAGTAGTTTCACGTTCTATCTCAATGTTTTGTTTCCTCTTGATGTAGCCCTAAGCAGTGACTGGCGAGAAACACTTTCATGGAAAGGGGTTGCCAAGCTTCCCAAAATTACGAATCTCCAGAAATCTCAGCAAATATTTTTTCACCCAAACTGGATGATACTTTCAGTTAAAGATCAGTACACTAAGGTGACTTGGTTCCCCAAATTTCGTTCTTCTATGTTGAAGCGTTCGTCCCCAGTAACAGTTTGAATTTTTAGGTTTCACTCTGTTTTCTCCTATATTGATAGATGTATTTGGAACTCTAAATCCAACACGGTTTGTGCTAGCTTCTTGAAACTTGACACAATAAAGTAGTTTCACGTTCTATATCTATGTTTTGTTTCCTCTTGATGAAGCCCTAAGCAGTGACTGGCGAGAAACACTTTCATGGAAAGGGGTTGCCAAGCTTCCCAAAATTACGAATCTCCAGAAATCTCAGCAAATATTTTTTCACCCAAACTGTATGATACTTTCAGGTAATGATCAGTACAATAAGGCGACTTGGTTCCCCAAATTTCGTTCTTCTATGTTGAAGCGTTCGTTTCCAGTAACAGTTTGAATTTTTAGGTTTCACTCTGTTTTCTCCTATATTGATAGATGTATTTGGAACTCTAAATCCAACACGGTTTGTGCTAGCTTCTTGAAACTTGACACAATAAAGTAGTTTCACGTTCTATCTCTATGTTTTGTTTCCTCTTGATGTAGCCCTAAGCAGTGACTGGCAACAAACACTTTCATGGAAAGGGGTTGCCAAGCTTCCCAAAATTACGAATCTCCAGAAATCTCAGCAAATATTTTTTCACCCAAACTGGATGATACTTTCAGGTAATGATCAGTACACTAAGGCGACTTGGTTCTTCAAATTTCGTTCTTCTATGTTGAAGCGTTCGTTTCCAGTAACAGTTTGAATTTTTAGGTTTCACTCTGTTTTCTCCTATATTGATAGATGTATTTGGAACTCTAAATCCAACACGGTTTGTGCTAGCTTCTTGAAACTTGACACAATAAAGTAGTTTCACGTTCTATCTCTATGTTTTGTTTCCTCTTGATGTAGCCCTAAGCAGTGACTGGCGAGAAACACTTTCATGGAAAGGGGTTGCCAAGCTTCCCAAAATTACGAATCTCCAGAAATCTCAGCAAATATTTTTTCACCCAAACTGGATGATACTTTCAGGTAAAGATCAGTACACTAAGGTGACTTGGTTCCCCAAATTTCGTTCTTCTATGTTGAAGCGTTCGTTTCCAGTAACAGTTTGAATTTTTAGGTTTCACTCTGTTTTCTCCTATATTGATAGATGTATTTGGAACTCTAAATCCAACACGGTTTGTGCTAGCTTCTTGAAACTTGACACAATAAAGTAGTTTCACGTTCTATATCTATGTTTTGTTTCCTCTTGATGAAGCCCTAAGC
Source organism: Spermophilus citellus (assembly GCF_964194105.1). Taxonomy (NCBI): domain Eukaryota; kingdom Metazoa; phylum Chordata; class Mammalia; order Rodentia; family Sciuridae; genus Spermophilus; species Spermophilus citellus. Next base: position 18,329,815 of record NC_138196.1, on the reverse strand, counting down.
AGTGACTGGCGAGAAACACTTTCATGGAAAGGGGTTGCCAAGCTTCCCAAAATTACGAATCTCCAGAAATCTCAGCAAATATTTTTTCACCCAAACTGGATGATACTTTCAGGTAATGATCAGTATACTAAGGCGACTTGGTTCCCCAAATTTCGTTCTTCTATGTTGAAGCGTTCGTTTCCAGTAACAGTTTGAATTTTTAGGTTTCACTCTGTTTTCTCCTATATTGATAGATGTATTTGGAACTCTAAATCCAACACGGTTTGTGCTAGCTTCTTGAAACTTGACACAATAAAGTAGTTTCACGTTCTATCTCTATGTTTTGTTTCCTCTTGATGTAGCCCTAAGCAGTGACTGGCGAGAAACACTTTCATGGAAAGGGGTTGCCAAGCTTCCCAAAATTACGAATCTCCAGAAATCTCAGCAAATATTTTTTCACCCAAACTGGATGATACTTTCAGGTAATGATCAGTACACTAAGGCGACTTGGTTCCCCAAATTTCGTTCTTCTATGTTGAAGCATTCGTTTCCAATAACAGTTTGAATTTTTAGGTTTCACTCTGTTTTCTCCTATATTGATAGATGTATTTGGAACTCTAAATCCAACACGGTTTGTGCTAGCTTCTTGAAACTTGACACAATAAAGTAGTTTCACGTTCTATATCTATGTTTTGTTTCCTCTTGATGAAGCCCTAAGCAGTGACTGGCGACAAACACTTTCATGGAAAGGGGCAAGCTTCCCAAAATTACGAATCTCCAGAAATCTCTGCAAATATTTTTTCACCCAAACAGGATGATACTTTCAGGTAATGATCAGTACACTAAGGCGACTTGGTTCCCCAAATTTCGTTCTTCTATGTTGAAGCGTTCGTTTCCAGTAACAGTTTGAATTTTTAGGTTTCACTCTGTTTTCTCCTATATTGATAGATGTATTTGGAACTCTAAATCCAACACGGTTTGTGCTAGCTTCTTGAAACTTGACACAATAAAGTAGTTTCACGTTCTATCTCTATGTTTTGTTTCCTCTTGATGTAGCCCTAAGCAGTGACTGGCGAGAAACACTTTCATGGAAAGGGGTTGCCAAGCTTCCCAAAATTACGAATCTCCACAAATCTCTGCAAATATTTTTTTCACCCAAACTGGATGATACTTTCAGGTAAAGATCAGTACACTAAGGTGACTTGGTTCCCCAAATTTCGTTCTTCTATGTTGAAGCGTTCGTCTCCAGTAACAGTTTGAATTTTTACGTTTCACTCTGTTTTCTCCTATATTGATAGATGTATTTGGAACTCTAAATCCAACACGGTTTGTGCTAGCTTCTTGAAACTTGACACAATAAAGTAGTTTCACGTTCTATCTCTATGTTTTGTTTCCTCTTGATGTAGCCCTAAGCAGTGACTGGCAACAAACACTTTCATGGAAAGGGGTTGCCAAGCTTCCCAAAATTACGAATCTCCAGAAATCTCAGCAAATATTTTTTCACCCAAACTGGATGATACTTTCAGGTAAAGATCAGTACACTAAGGTGACTTGGTTCCCCAAATTTCGTTCTTCTATGTTGAAGCGTTCGTCTCCAGTAACAGTTTGAATTTTTAGGTTTCACTCTGTTTTCTCCTATATTGATAGATGTATTTGGAACTCTAAATCCAACACGGTTTGTGCTAGCTTCTTGAAACTTGACACAATAAAGTAGTTTCACGTTCTATATCTATGTTTTGTTTCCTCTTGATGAAGCCCTAAGCAGTGACTGGCGAGAAACACTTTCATGGAAAGGGGTTGCCAAGCTTCCCAAAATTACGAATCTCCAGAAATCTCAGCAAATATTTTTTCACCCAAACTGGATGATACTTTCAGGTAATGATCAGTACACTGAGGCGACTTGGTTCCCCAAATTTCGTTCTTCTATGTTGAAGCGTTCGTTTCCAGTAACAGTTTGAATTTTTAGGTTTCACTCTGTTTTCTCCTATATTGATAGATGTATTTGGAACTCTAAATCCAACAAGGTTTGTGCTAGCTTCTTGAAACTTGACACAATAAAGTAGTTTCACGTTCTATCTCTACGTTTTGTTTCCTCTTGATGTAGCCCTAAGCAGTGACTGGCGAGAAACACTTTCATGGAAAGGGGTTGCCAAGCTTCCCAAAATTACGAATCTCCAGAAATCTCAGCAAATATTTTTTCACCCAAACTGGATGATACTTTCAGGTAAAGATCAGTACACTAAGGTGACTTGGTTCCCCAAATTTCGTTCTTCTTTGTTGAAGCGTTCGTCTCCAGTAACAGTTTGAATTTTTACGTTTCACTCTGTTTTCTCCTATATTGATAGATGTATTTGGAACTCTAAATCCAACACGGTTTGTGCTAGCTTCTTGAAACTTGACACAATAAAGTAGTTTCACGTTCTATCTCTATGTTTTGTTTCCTCTTGATGTAGCCCTAAGCAGTGACTGGCAACAAACACTTTCATGGAAAGGGGTTGCCAAGCTTCCCAAAATTACGAATCTCCAGAAATCTCAGCAAATATTTTTTCACCCAAACTGGATGATACTTTCAGGTAAAGATCAGTACACTAAGGTGACTTGGTTCCCCAAATTTCGTTCTTCTATGTTGAAGCGTTCGTCTCCAGTAACAGTTTGAATTTTTAGGTTTCACTCTGTTTTCTCCTATATTGATAGATGTATTTGGAACTCTAAATCCAACACGGTTTGTGCTAGCTTCTTGAAACTTGACACAATAAAGTAGTTTCACGTTCTATATCTATGTTTTGTTTCCTCTTGATGAAGCCCTAAGCAGTGACTGGCGAGAAACACTTTCATGGAAAGGGGTTGCCAAGCTTCCCAAAATTACGAATCTCCAGAAATCTCAGCAAATATTTTTTCACCCAAACTGGATGATACTTTCAGGTAATGATCAGTACACTGAGGCGACTTGGTTCCCCAAATTTCGTTATTCTATGTTGAAGCGTTCGTTTCCAGTAACAGTTTGAATTTTTAGGTTTCACTCTGTTTTCTCCTACATTGATAGATGTATTTGGAACTCTAAATCCAACACGGTTTGTGCTAGCTTCTTGAAACTTGACACAATAAAGTAGTTTCACGTTCTATCTCTATGTTTTGTTTCCTCTTGATGTAGCCCTAAGCAGTGACTGGCAACAAACACTTTCATGGAAAGGGGTTGCCAAGCTTCCCAAAATTACGAATCTCCAGAAATCTCAGCAAATATTTTTTCACCCAAACTGGATGATACTTTCAGGTAATGATCAGTACACTAAGGCGACTTGGTTCCTCAAATTTCGTTCTTCTATGTTGAAGCGTTCGTTTCCAGTAACAGTTTGAATTTTTAGGTTTCACTCTGTTTTCTCCTATATTGATAGATGTATTTGGAACTCTAAATCCAACACGGTTTGTGCTAGCTTCTTGAAACTTGACACAATAAAGTAGTTTCACGTTCTATCTCAATGTTTTGTTTCCTCTTGATGTAGCCCTAAGCAGTGACTGGCGAGAAACACTTTCATGGAAAGGGGTTGCCAAGCTTCCCAAAATTACGAATCTCCAGAAATCTCAGCAAATATTTTTTCACCCAAACTGGATGATACTTTCAGTTAAAGATCAGTACACTAAGGTGACTTGGTTCCCCAAATTTCGTTCTTCTATGTTGAAGCGTTCGTCCCCAGTAACAGTTTGAATTTTTAGGTTTCACTCTGTTTTCTCCTATATTGATAGATGTATTTGGAACTCTAAATCCAACACGGTTTGTGCTAGCTTCTTGAAACTTGACACAATAAAGTAGTTTCACGTTCTATATCTATGTTTTGTTTCCTCTTGATGAAGCCCTAAGCAGTGACTGGCGAGAAACACTTTCATGGAAAGGGGTTGCCAAGCTTCCCAAAATTACGAATCTCCAGAAATCTCAGCAAATATTTTTTCACCCAAACTGGATTATACTTTCAGGTAATGATCAGTACACTAAGGCGACTTGGTTCCCCAAATTTCGTTCTTCTATGTTGAAGCGTTCGTTTCCAGTAACAGTTTGAATTTTTAGGTTTCACTCTGTTTTCTCCTATATTGATAGATGTATTTGGAACTCTAAATCCAACACGGTTTGTGCTAGCTTCTTGAAACGTGACACAATAAAGTAGTTTCACGTTCTATATCTATGTTTTGTTTCCTCTTGATGTAGCCCTAAGCAGTGACTGGCGAGAAACACTTTCATGGAAAGGGGTTGCCAAGCTTCCCAAAATTACGAATCTCCAGAAATCTCAGCAAATATTTTCTCACCCAAACTGGATGATACTTTCAGGTAATGATCAGTACACTAAGGCGACTTGGTTCCCCAAATTTCGTTATTCTATGTTGAAGCGTTCGTTTCCAGTAACAGTTTGAATTTTTAGGTTTCACTCTGTTTTCTCCTATATTGATAGATGTATTTGGAACTCTAAATCCAACACGGTTTGTGCTAGCTTCTTGAAACTTGACACAATAAAGTAGTTTCACGTTCTATCTCTATGTTTTGTTTCCTCTTGATGTAGCCCTAAGCAGTGACTGGCGAGAAACACTTTCATGGAAAGGGGTTGCCAAGCTTCCCAAAATTACGAATCTCCAGAAATCTCAGCAAATATTTTTTCACCCAAATTGGATGATACTTTCAGGTAATGATCAGTACACTAAGGCGACTTGGTTCCCCAAATTTCGTTATTCTATGTTGAAGCGTTCGTTTCCAGTAACAGTTTGAATTTTTAGGTTTCACTCTGTTTTCTCCTATATTGATAGATGTATTTGGAACTCTAAATCCAACACGGTTTGTGCTAGCTTCTTGAAACTTGACACAATAAAGTAGTTTCACGTTCTATATCTATGTTTTGTTTCCTCTTGATGTAGCCCTAAGCAGTGACTGGCGAGAAACACTTTCATGGAAAGGGGTTGCCAAGCTTCCCAAAATTACGAATCTCCAGAAATCTCAGCAAATATTTTTTCACCCAAACTGGATGATACTTTCAGGTAATGATCAGTACACTAAGGCGACTTGGTTCCCCAAATTTCGTTCTTCTATGTTGAAGCGTTCGTTTCCAGTAACAGTTTGAATTTTTAGGTTTCACTCTGTTTTCTCCTATATTGATAGATGTATTTGGAACTCTAAATCCAACACGGTTTGTGCTAGCTTCTTGAAACTTGACACAATAAAGTAGTTTCACGTTCTATCTCTATGTTTTGTTTCCTCTTGATGTAGCCCTAAGCAGTGACTGGCAACAAACACTTTCATGGAAAGGGGTTGCCAAGCTTCCCAAAATTACGAATCTCCAGAAATCTCAGCAAATATTTTTTCACCCAAACTGGATGATACTTTCAGGTAATGATCAGTACACTAAGGCGACTTGGTTCTTCAAATTTCGTTCTTCTATGTTGAAGCGTTCGTTTCCAGTAACAGTTTGAATTTTTAGGTTTCACTCTGTTTTCTCCTATATTGATAGATGTATTTGGAACTCTAAATCCAACACGGTTTGTGCTAGCTTCTTGAAACTTGACACAATAAAGTAGTTTCACGTTCTATCTCTATGTTTTGTTTCCTCTTGATGTAGCCCTAAGCAGTGACTGGCGAGAAACACTTTCATGGAAAGGGGTTGCCAAGCTTCCCAAAATTACGAATCTCCAGAAATCTCAGCAAATATTTTTTCACCCAAACTGGATGATACTTTCAGGTAAAGATCAGTACACTAAGGTGACTTGGTTCCCCAAATTTCGTTCTTCTATGTTGAAGCGTTCGTTTCCAGTAACAGTTTGAATTTTTAGGTTTCACTCTGTTTTCTCCTATATTGATAGATGTATTTGGAACTCTAAATCCAACACGGTTTGTGCTAGCTTCTTGAAACTTGACACAATAAAGTAGTTTCACGTTCTATATCTATGTTTTGTTTCCTCTTGATGAAGCCCTAAGCAGTGACTGGCGAGAAACACTTTCATGGAAAGGGGTTGCCAAGCTTCCCAAAATTACGAATCTCCAGAAATCTCAGCAAATATTTTTTCACCCAAACTGGATGATACTTTCAGGTAATGATCAGTATACTAAGGCGACTTGGTTCCCCAAATTTCGTTCTTCTATGTTGAAGCGTTCGTTTCCAGTAACAGTTTGAATTTTTAGGTTTCACTCTGTTTTCTCCTATATTGATAGATGTATTTGGAACTCTAAATCCAACACGGTTTGTGCTAGCTTCTTGAAACTTGACACAATAAAGTAGTTTCACGTTCTATCTCTATGTTTTGTTTCCTCTTGATGTAGCCCTAAGCAGTGACTGGCGAGAAACACTTACATGGAAAGGGGTTGCCAAGCTTCCCAAAATTACGAATCTCCAGAAATCTCAGCAAATATTTTTTCACCCAAACTGGATGATACTTTCAGGTAATGATCAGTACACTAAGGCGACTTGGTTCCCCAAATTTCGTTCTTCTATGTTGAAGCGTTCGTTTCCAATAACAGTTTGAATTTTTAGGTTTCACTCTGTTTTCTCCTATATTGATAGATGTATTTGGAACTCTAAATCCAACACGGTTTGTGCTAGCTTCTTGAAACTTGACACAATAAAGTAGTTTCACGTTCTATATCTATGTTTTGTTTCCTCTTGATGAAGCCCTAAGCAGTGACTGGCGAGAAACACTTTCATGGAAAGGGGCAAGCTTCCCAAAATTACGAATCTCCAGAAATCTCTGCAAATATTTTTTCACCCAAACTGGATGATACTTTCAGGTAATGATCAGTACACTAAGGCGACTTGGTTCCCCAAATTTCGTTCTTCTATGTTGAAGCGTTCGTCTCCAGTAACAGTTTGAATTTTTAGGTTTCACTCTGTTTTCTCCTATATTGATAGATGTATTTGGAACTCTAAATCCAACACGGTTTGTGCTAGCTTCTTGAAACTTGACACAATAAAGTAGTTTCACGTTCTATCTCTATGTTTTGTTTCCTCTTGATGTAGCCCTAAGCAGTGACTGGCGAGAAACACTTTCATGGAAAGGGGTTGCCAAGCTTCCCAAAATTACGAATCTCCACAAATCTCTGCAAATATTTTTTTCACCCAAACTGGATGATACTTTCAGGTAATGATCAGTACACTAAGGCGACTTGGTTCCCCAAATTTCGTTCTTCTATGTTGAAGCGTTCGTCTCCAGTAACAGTTTTAATTTTTAGGTTTCACTCTGTTTTCTCCTATATTGATAGATGTATTTGGAACTCTAAATCCAACACGGTTTGTGCTAGCTTCTTGAAACTTGACACAATAAAGTAGTTTCACGTTCTATATCTATGTTTTGTTTCCTCTTGATGAAGCCCTAAGCAGTGACTGGCGAGAAACACTTTCATGGAAAGGGGTTGCCAAGCTTCCCAAAATTACGAATCTCCAGAAATCTCAGCAAATATTTTTTCACCCAAACTGGATGATACTTTCAGGTAATGATCAGTACACTGAGGCGAGTTGGTTCCCCAAATTTCGTTATTCTATGTTGAAGCGTTCGTTTCCAGTAACAGTTTGAATTTTTAGGTTTCACTCTGTTTTCTCCTATATTGATAGATGTATTTGGAAGTCTAAATCCAACACGGTTTGTGCTAGCTTCTTGAAACTTGACACAATAAAGTAGTTTCACGTTCTATCTCTATGTTTTGTTTCCTCTTGATGTAGCCCTAAGCAGTGACTGGCGACAAACACTTTCATGGAAAGGGGTTGCCAAGCTTCCCAAAATTACGAATCTCCAGAAATCTCAGCAAATATTTTTTCACCCAAACTGGATGATACTTTCAGGTAATGATCAGTACACTAAGGCGACTTGGTTCCCCAAATTTCGTTCTTCTATGTTGAAGCGTTCGTTTCCAGTAACAGTTTGAATTTTTAGGTTTCACTCTGTTTTCTCCTATATTGATAGATGTATTTGGAACTCTAAATCCAACACGGTTTGTGCTAGCTTCTTGAAACTTGACACAATAAAGTAGTTTCACGTTCTATCTCTATGTTTTGTTTCCTCTTGATGTAGCCCTAAGCAGTGACTGGCGACAAACACTTTCATGGAAAGGGGTTGCCAAGCTTCCCAAAATTACGAATCTCCAGAAATCTCAGGAAATATTTTTTCACCCAAACTGGATGATACTTTCAGGTAATGATCAGTACACTGAGGCGACTTGGTTCCCCAAATTTCGTTCTTCTATGTTGAAGCGTTCGTTTCCAGTAACAGTTTGAATTTTTAGGTTTCACTCTGTTTTCTCCTATATTGATAGATGTATTTGGAACTCTAAATCCAACACGGTTTGTGCTAGCTTCTTGAAACTTGACACAATAAAGTAGTTTCACGTTCTATATCTACGTTTTGTTTCCTCTTGATGTAGCCCTAAGCAGTGACTGGCGAGAAACACTTTCATGGAAAGGGGTTGCCAAGCTTCCCAAAATTACGAATCTCCAGAAATCTCAGCAAATATTTTTTCACCCAAACTGGATGATACTTTCAGGTAAAGATCAGTACACTAAGGTGACTTGGTTCCCCAAATTTCGTTCTTCTATGTTGAAGCGTTCGTCTCCAGTAACAGTTTGAATTTTTACGTTTCACTCTGTTTTCTCCTATATTGATAGATGTATTTGGAACTCTAAATCCAACACGGTTTGTGCTAGCTTCTTGAAACTTGACACAATAAAGTAGTTTCACGTTCTATCTCTATGTTTTGTTTCCTCTTGATGTAGCCCTAAGCAGTGACTGGCAACAAACACTTTCATGAAAAGGGGTTGCCAAGCTTCCCAAAATTACGAATCTCCAGAAATCTCAGCAAATATTTTTTCACCCAAACTGGATGATACTTTCAGGTAAAGATCAGTACACTAAGGTGACTTGGTTCCCCAAATTTCGTTCTTCTATGTTGCAGCGTTCGTCTCCAGTAACAGTTTGAATTTTTAGGTTTCACTCTGTTTTCTCCTATATTGATAGATGTATTTGGAACTCTAAATCCAACACGGTTTGTGCTAGCTTCTTGAAACTTGACACAATAAAGTAGTTTCACGTTCTATATCTATGTTTTGTTTCCTCTTGATGAAGCCCTAAGCAGTGACTGGCGAGAAACACTTTCATGGAAAGGGGTTGCCAAGCTTCCCAAAATTACGAATCTCCAGAAATCTCAGCAAATATTTTTTCACCCAAACTGGATGATACTTTCAGGTAATGATCAGTACACTGAGGCGACTTGGTTCCCCAAATTTCGTTCTTCTATGTTGAAGCGTTCGTCTCCAGTAACAGTTTGAATTTTTAGGTTTCACTCTGTTTTCTCCTATATTGATAGATGTATTTGGAACTCTAAATCCAACACGGTTTGTGCTAGCTTCTTGAAACTTGACACAATAAAGTAGTTTCACGTTCTATATCTATGTTTTGTTTCCTCTTGATGAAGCCCTAAGCAGTGACTGGCGAGAAACACTTTCATGGAAAGGGGTTGCCAAGCTTCCCAAAATTACGAATCTCCAGAAATCTCAGCAAATATTTTTTCACCCAAACTGGATGATACTTTCAGGTAATGATCAGTACACTGAGGCGACTTGGTTCCCCAAATTTCGTTCTTCTATGTTGAAGCGTTCGTTTCCAGTAACAGTTTGAATTTTTAGGTTTCACTCTGTTTTCTCCTATATTGATAGATGTATTTGGAACTCTAAATCCAACAAGGTTTGTGCTAGCTTCTTGAAACTTGACACAATAAAGTAGTTTCACGTTCTATCTCTACGTTTTGTTTCCTCTTGATGTAGCCCTAAGCAGTGACTGGCGAGAAACACTTTCATGGAAAGGGGTTGCCAAGCTTTCCAAAATTACGAATCTCCAGAAATCTCAGCAAATATTTTTTCACCCAAACTGGATGATACTTTCAGGTAAAGATCAGTACACTAAGGTGACTTGGTTCCCCAAATTTCGTTCTTCTATGTTGAAGCGTTCGTCTCCAGTAACAGTTTGAATTTTTACGTTTCACTCTGTTTTCTCCTATATTGATAGATGTATTTGGAACTCTAAATCCAACAAGGTTTGTGCTAGCTTCTTGAAACTTGACACAATAAAGTAGTTTCACGTTCTATCTCTATGTTTTGTTTCCTCTTGATGTAGCCCTAAGCAGTGACTGGCAACAAACACTTTCATGGAAAGGGGTTGCCAAGCTTCCCAAAATTACGAATCTCCAGAAATCTCAGCAAATATTTTTTCACCCAAACTGGATGATACTTTCAGGTAAAGATCAGTACACTAAGGTGACTTGGTTCCCCAAATTTCGTTCTTCTATGTTGAAGCGTTCGTCTCCAGTAACAGTTTGAATTTTTAGGTTTCACTCTGTTTTCTCCTATATTGATAGATGTATTTGGAACTCTAAATCCAACACGGTTTGTGCTAGCTTCTTGAAACTTGACACAATAAAGTAGTTTCACGTTCTATATCTATGTTTTGTTTCCTCTTGATGAAGCCCTAAGCAGTGACTGGCGAGAAACACTTTCATGGAAAGGGGTTGCCAAGCTTCCCAAAATTACGAATCTCCAGAAATCTCAGCAAATATTTTTTCACCCAAACTGGATGATACTTTCAGGTAATGATCAGTACACTGAGGCGACTTGGTTCCCCAAATTTCGTTATTCTATGTTGAAGCGTTCGTTTCCAGTAACAGTTTGAATTTTTAGGTTTCACTCTGTTTCTCCTACATTGATAGATGTATTTGGAACTCTAAATCCAACACGGTTTGTGCTAGCTTCTTGAAACTTGACACAATAAAGTAGTTTCACGTTCTATCTCTATGTTTTGTTTCCTCTTGATGTAGCCCTAAGCAGTGACTGGCAACAAACACTTTCATGGAAAGGGGTTGCCAAGCTTCCCAAAATTACGAATCTCCAGAAATCTCAGCAAATATTTTTTCACCCAAACTGGATGATACTTTCAGGTAATGATCAGTACACTAAGGCGACTTGGTTCCTCAAATTTCGTTCTTCTATGTTGAAGCGTTCGTTTCCAGTAACAGTTTGAATTTTTAGGTTTCACTCTGTTTTCTCCTATATTGATAGATGTATTTGGAACTCTAAATCCAACACGGTTTGTGCTAGCTTCTTGAAACTTGACACAATAAAGTAGTTTCACGTTCTATCTCAATGTTTTGTTTCCTCTTGATGTAGCCCTAAGCAGTGACTGGCGAGAAACACTTTCATGGAAAGGGGTTGCCAAGCTTCCCAAAATTACGAATCTCCAGAAATCTCAGCAAATATTTTTTCACCCAAACTGGATGATACTTTCAGTTAAAGATCAGTACACTAAGGTGACTTGGTTCCCCAAATTTCGTTCTTCTATGTTGAAGCGTTCGTCCCCAGTAACAGTTTGAATTTTTAGGTTTCACTCTGTTTTCTCCTATATTGATAGATGTATTTGGAACTCTAAATCCAACACGGTTTGTGCTAGCTTCTTGAAACTTGACACAATAAAGTAGTTTCACGTTCTATATCTATGTTTTGTTTCCTCTTGATGAAGCCCTAAGCAGTGACTGGCGAGAAACACTTTCATGGAAAGGGGTTGCCAAGCTTCCCAAGATTACGAATCTCCAGAAATCTCAGCAAATATTTTTTCACCCAAACTGGATGATACTTTCAGGTAATGATCAGTACACTAAGGCGACTTGGTTCCCCAAATTTCGTTCTTCTATGTTGAAGCGTTCGTTTCCAGTAACAGTTTGAATTTTTAGGTTTCACTCTGTTTTCTCCTATATTGATAGATGTATTTGGAACTCTAAATCCAACACGGTTTGTGCTAGCTTCTTGAAACTTGACACAATAAAGTAGTTTCACGTTCTATATCTATGTTTTGTTTCCTCTTGATGAAGCCCTAAGCAGTGACTGGCGAGAAACACTTTCATGGAAAGGGGTTGCCAAGCTTCCCCAAATTACGAATCTCCAGAAATCTCAGCAAATATTTTTTCACCCAAACTGGATGATACTTTCAGGTAATGATCAGTATACTAAGGCGACTTGGTTCCCCAAATTTCGTTCTTCTATGTTGAAGCGTTCGTTTCCAGTAACAGTTTGAATTTTTAGGTTTCACTCTGTTTTCTCCTATATTGATAGATGTATTTGGAACTCTAAATCCAACACGGTTTGTGCTAGCTTCTTGAAACTTGACACAATAAAGTAGTTTCACGTTCTATCTCTATGTTTTGTTTCCTCTTGATGTAGCCCTAAGCAGTGACTGGCGAGAAACACTTTCATGGAAAGGGGTTGCCAAGCTTCCCAAAATTACGAATCTCCAGAAATCTCAGCAAATATTTTTTCACCCAAACTGGATGATACTTTCAGGTAATGATCAGTACACTAAGGCGACTTGGTTCCCCAAATTTCGTTCTTCTATGTTGAAGCGTTCGTTTCCAGTAACAGTTTGAATTTTTAGGTTTCACTCTGTTTTCTCCTATATTGATAGATGTATTTGGAACTCTAAATCCAACACGGTTTGTGCTAGCTTCTTGAAACTTGACACAATAAAGTAGTTTCACGTTCTATCTCTATGTTTTGTTTCCTCTTGATGTAGCCCTAAGCAGTGACTGGCGACAAACACTTTCATGGAAAGGGGTTGCCAAGCTTCCCAAAATTACGAATCTCCAGAAATCTCAGCAAATATTTTTTCACCCAAACTGGATGATACTTTCAGGTAATGATCAGTACACTGAGGCGACTTGGTTCCCCAAATTTCGTTCTTCTATGTTGAAGCGTTCGTTTCCAGTAACAGTTTGAATTTTTAGGTTTCACTCTGTTTTCTCCTATATTGATAGATGTATTTGGAACTCTAAATCCAACAATGTTTGTGCTAGCTTCTTGAAACTTGACACAATAAAGTAGTTTCACGTTCTATCTCTACGTTTTGTTTCCTCTTGATGTAGCCCTAAGCAGTGACTGGCGAGAAACACTTTCATGGAAAGGGGTTGCCAAGCTTCCCAAAATTACGAATCTCCAGAAATCTCAGCAAATATTTTTTCACCCAAACTGGATGATACTTTCAGGTAAAGATCAGTACACTAAGGTGACTTGGTTCCCCAAATTTCGTTCTTCTATGTTGAAGCGTTCGTCTCCAGTAACAGTTTGAATTTTTACGTTTCACTCTGTTTTCTCCTATATTGATAGATGTATTTGGAACTCTAAATCCAACACGGTTTGTGCTAGCTTCTTGAAACTTGACACAATAAAGTAGTTTCACGTTCTATCTCTATGTTTTGTTTCCTCTTGATGTAGCCCTAAGCAGTGACTGGCAACAAACACTTTCATGGAAAGGGGTTGCCAAGCTTCCCAAAATTACGAATCTCCAGAAATCTCAGCAAATATTTTTTCACCCAAACTGGATGATACTTTCAGGTAAAGATCAGTACACTAAGGTGACTTGGTTCCCCAAATTTCGTTCTTCTATGTTGAAGCGTTCGTCTCCAGTAACAGTTTGAATTTTTAGGTTTCACTCTGTTTTCTCCTATATTGATAGATGTATTTGGAACTCTAAATCCAACACGGTTTGTGCTAGCTTCTTGAAACTTGACACAATAAAGTAGTTTCACGTTCTATATCTATGTTTTGTTTCCTCTTGATGAAGCCCTAAGCAGTGACTGGCGAGAAACACTTTCATGGAAAGGGGTTGCCAAGCTTCCCAAAATTACGAATCTCCAGAAATCTCAGCAAATATTTTTTCACCCAAACTGGATGATACTTTCAGGTAATGATCAGTACACTGAGGCGACTTGGTTCCCCAAATTTCGTTCTTCTATGTTGAAGCGTTCGTTTCCAGTAACAGTTTGAATTTTTAGGTTTCACTCTGTTTTCTCCTATATTGATAGATGTATTTGGAACTCTAAATCCAACAAGGTTTGTGCTAGCTTCTTGAAACTTGACACAATAAAGTAGTTTCACGTTCTATCTCTACGTTTTGTTTCCTCTTGATGTAGCCCTAAGCAGTGACTGGCGAGAAACACTTTCATGGAAAGGGGTTGCCAAGCTTCCCAAAATTACGAATCTCCAGAAATCTCAGCAAATATTTTTTCACCCAAACTGGATGATACTTTCAGGTAAAGATCAGTACACTAAGGTGACTTGGTTCCCCAAATTTCGTTCTTCTTTGTTGAAGCGTTCGTCTCCAGTAACAGTTTGAATTTTTACGTTTCACTCTGTTTTCTCCTATATTGATAGATGTATTTGGAACTCTAAATCCAACACGGTTTGTGCTAGCTTCTTGAAACTTGACACAATAAAGTAGTTTCACGTTCTATCTCTATGTTTTGTTTCCTCTTGATGTAGCCCTAAGCAGTGACTGGCAACAAACACTTTCATGGAAAGGGGTTGCCAAGCTTCCCAAAATTACGAATCTCCAGAAATCTCAGCAAATATTTTTTCACCCAAACTGGATGATACTTTCAGGTAAAGATCAGTACACTAAGGTGACTTGGTTCCCCAAATTTCGTTCTTCTATGTTGAAGCGTTCGTCTCCATAACAGTTTGAATTTTTAGGTTTCACTCTGTTTTCTCCTATATTGATAGATGTATTTGGAACTCTAAATCCAACACGGTTTGTGCTAGCTTCTTGAAACTTGACACAATAAAGTAGTTTCACGTTCTATATCTATGTTTTGTTTCCTCTTGATGAAGCCCTAAGCAGTGACTGGCGAGAAACACTTTCATGGAAAGGGGTTGCCAAGCTTCCCAAAATTACGAATCTCCAGAAATCTCAGCAAATATTTTTTCACCCAAACTGGATGATACTTTCAGGTAATGATCAGTACACTGAGGCGACTTGGTTCCCCAAATTTCGTTATTCTATGTTGAAGCGTTCGTTTCCAGTAACAGTTTGAATTTTTAGGTTTCACTCTGTTTTCTCCTACATTGATAGATGTATTTGGAACTCTAAATCCAACACGGTTTGTGCTAGCTTCTTGAAACTTGACACAATAAAGTAGTTTCACGTTCTATCTCTATGTTTTGTTTCCTCTTGATGTAGCCCTAAGCAGTGACTGGCAACAAACACTTTCATGGAAAGGGGTTGCCAAGCTTCCCAAAATTACGAATCTCCAGAAATCTCAGCAAATATTTTTTCACCCAAACTGGATGATACTTTCAGGTTGATCAGTACACTAAGGCGACTTGGTTCCTCAAATTTCGTTCTTCTATGTTGAAGCGTTCGTTTCCAGTAACAGTTTGAATTTTTAGGTTTCACTCTGTTTTCTCCTATATTGATAGATGTATTTGGAACTCTAAATCCAACACGGTTTGTGCTAGCTTCTTGAAACTTGACACAATAAAGTAGTTTCACGTTCTATCTCAATGTTTTGTTTCCTCTTGATGTAGCCCTAAGCAGTGACTGGCGAGAAACACTTTCATGGAAAGGGGTTGCCAAGCTTCCCAAAATTACGAATCTCCAGAAATCTCAGCAAATATTTTTTCACCCAAACTGGATGATACTTTCAGTTAAAGATCAGTACACTAAGGTGACTTGGTTCCCCAAATTTCGTTCTTCTATGTTGAAGCGTTCGTCCCCAGTAACAGTTTGAATTTTTAGGTTTCACTCTGTTTTCTCCTATATTGATAGATGTATTTGGAACTCTAAATCCAACACGGTTTGTGCTAGCTTCTTGAAACTTGACACAATAAAGTAGTTTCACGTTCTATATCTATGTTTTGTTTCCTCTTGATGAAGCCCTAAGCAGTGACTGGCGAGAAACACTTTCATGGAAAGGGGTTGCCAAGCTTCCCAAAATTACGAATCTCCAGAAATCTCAGCAAATATTTTTTCACCCAAACTGGATGATACTTTCAGGTAATGATCAGTACACTAAGGCGACTTGGTTCCCCAAATTTCGTTCTTCTATGTTGAAGCGTTCGTTTCCAGTAACAGTTTGAATTTTTAGGTTTCACTCTGTTTTCTCCTATATTGATAGATGTATTTGGAACTCTAAATCCAACACGGTTTGTGCTAGCTTCTTGAAACTTGACACAATAAAGTAGTTTCACGTTCTATATCTATGTTTTGTTTCCTCTTGATGAAGCCCTAAGCAGTGACTGGCGAGAAACACTTTCATGGAAAGGGGTTGCCAAGCTTCCCAAAATTACGAATCTCCAGAAATCTCAGCAAATATTTTTTCACCCAAACTGGATGATACTTTCAGGTAATGATCAGTATACTAAGGCGACTTGGTTCCCCAAATTTCGTTCTTCTATGTTGAAGCGTTCGTTTCCAGTAACAGTTTGAATTTTTAGGTTTCACTCTGTTTTCTCCTATATTGATAGATGTATTTGGAACTCTAAATCCAACACGGTTTGTGCTAGCTTCTTGAAACTTGACACAATAAAGTAGTTTCACGTTCTATATCTATGTTTTGTTTCCTCTTGATGAAGCCCTAAGCAGTGACTGGCGAGAAACACTTTCATGGAAAGGGGTTGCCAAGCTTCCCAAAATTACGAATCTCCAGAAATCTCAGCAAATATTTTTTCACCCAAACTGGATGATACTTTCAGGTAATGATCAGTACACTAAGGCGACTTGGTTCCCCAAATTTCGTTCTTCTATGTTGAAGCGTTCGTTTCCAGTAACAGTTTGAATTTTTAGGTTTCACTCTGTTTTCTCCTATATTGATAGATGTATTTGGAACTCTAAATCCAACACGGTTTGTGCTAGCTTCTTGAAACTTGACACAATAAAGTAGTTTCACGTTCTATCTCTATGTTTTGTTTCCTCTTGATGTAGCCCTAAGCAGTGACTGGCGAGAAACACTTTCATGGAAAGGGGTTGCCAAGCTTCCCAAAATTACGAATCTCCAGAAATCTCAGCAAATATTTTTTCACCCAAACTGTATGATACTTTCAGGTAATGATCAGTACAATAAGGCGACTTGGTTCCCCAAATTTCGTTCTTCTATGTTGAAGCGTTCGTTTCCAGTAACAGTTTGAATTTTTAGGTTTCACTCTGTTTTCTCCTATATTGATAGATGTATTTGGAACTCTAAATCCAACACGGTTTGTGCTAGCTTCTTGAAACTTGACACAATAAAGTAGTTTCACGTTCTATCTCTATGTTTTGTTTCCTCTTGATGTAGCCCTAAGCAGTGACTGGCAACAAACACTTTCATGGAAAGGGGTTGCCAAGCTTCCCAAAATTACGAATCTCCAGAAATCTCAGCAAATATTTTTTCACCCAAACTGGATGATACTTTCAGGTAATGATCAGTACACTAAGGCGACTTGGTTCTTCAAATTTCGTTCTTCTATGTTGAAGCGTTCGTTTCCAGTAACAGTTTGAATTTTTAGGTTTCACTCTGTTTTCTCCTATATTGATAGATGTATTTGGAACTCTAAATCCAACACGGTTTGTGCTAGCTTCTTGAAACTTGACACAATAAAGTAGTTTCACGTTCTATCTCTATGTTTTGTTTCCTCTTGATGTAGCCCTAAGCAGTGACTGGCGAGAAACACTTTCATGGAAAGGGGTTGCCAAGCTTCCCAAAATTACGAATCTCCAGAAATCTCAGCAAATATTTTTTCACCCAAACTGGATGATACTTTCAGGTAATGATCAGTACACTAAGGTGACTTGGTTCCCCAAATTTCGTTCTTCTATGTTGAAGCGTTCGTTTCCAGTAACAGTTTGAATTTTTAGGTTTCACTCTGTTTTCTCCTATATTGATAGATGTATTTGGAACTCTAAATCCAACACGGTTTGTGCTAGCTTCTTGAAACTTGACACAATAAAGTAGTTTCACGTTCTATATCTATGTTTTGTTTCCTCTTGATGAAGCCCTAAGCAGTGACTGGCGAGAAACACTTTCATGGAAAGGGGTTGCCAAGCTTCCCAAAATTACGAATCTCCAGAAATCTCAGCAAATATTTTTTCACCCAAACTGGATGATACTTTCAGGTAATGATCAGTATACTAAGGCGACTTGGTTCCCCAAATTTCGTTCTTCTATGTTGAAGCGTTCGTTTCCAGTAACAGTTTGAATTTTTAGGTTTCACTCTGTTTTCTCCTATATTGATAGATGTATTTGGAACTCTAAATCCAACACGGTTTGTGCTAGCTTCTTGAAACTTGACACAATAAAGTAGTTTCACGTTCTATCTCTATGTTTTGTTTCCTCTTGATGTAGCCCTAAGCAGTGACTGGCGAGAAACACTTTCATGGAAAGGGGTTGCCAAGCTTCCCAAAATTACGAATCTCCAGAAATCTCAGCAAATATTTTTTCACCCAAACTGGATGATACTTTCAGGTAATGATCAGTACACTAAGGCGACTTGGTTCCCCAAATTTCGTTCTTCTATGTTGAAGCGTTCGTTTCCAATAACAGTTTGAATTTTTAGGTTTCACTCTGTTTTCTCCTATATTGATAGATGTATTTGGAACTCTAAATCCAACACGGTTTGTGCTAGCTTCTTGAAACTTGACACAATAAAGTAGTTTCACGTTCTATATCTATGTTTTGTTTCCTCTTGATGAAGCCCTAAGCAGTGACTGGCGACAAACACTTTCATGGAAAGGGGCAAGCTTCCCAAAATTACGAATCTCCAGAAATCTCTGCAAATATTTTTTCACCCAAACAGGATGATACTTTCAGGTAATGATCAGTACACTAAGGCGACTTGGTTCCCCAAATTTCGTTCTTCTATGTTGAAGCGTTCGTTTCCAGTAACAGTTTGAATTTTTAGGTTTCACTCTGTTTTCTCCTATATTGATAGATGTATTTGGAACTCTAAATCCAACACGGTTTGTGCTAGCTTCTTGAAACTTGACACAATAAAGTAGTTTCACGTTCTATCTCTATGTTTTGTTTCCTCTTGATGTAGCCCTAAGCAGTGACTGGCGAGAAACACTTTCATGGAAAGGGGTTGCCAAGCTTCCCAAAATTACGAATCTCCACAAATCTCTGCAAATATTTTTTTCACCCAAACTGGATGATACTTTCAGGTAAAGATCAGTACACTAAGGTGACTTGGTTCCCCAAATTTCGTTCTTCTATGTTGAAGCGTTCGTCTCCAGTAACAGTTTGAATTTTTACGTTTCACTCTGTTTTCTCCTATATTGATAGATGTATTTGGAACTCTAAATCCAACACGGTTTGTGCTAGCTTCTTGAAACTTGACACAATAAAGTAGTTTCACGTTCTATCTCTATGTTTTGTTTCCTCTTGATGTAGCCCTAAGCAGTGACTGGCAACAAACACTTTCATGGAAAGGGGTTGCCAAGCTTCCCAAAATTACGAATCTCCAGAAATCTCAGCAAATATTTTTTCACCCAAACTGGATGATACTTTCAGGTAATGATCAGTACACTAAGGTGACTTGGTTCCCCAAATTTCGTTCTTCTATGTTGAAGCGTTCGTCTCCAGTAACAGTTTGAATTTTTAGGTTTCACTCTGTTTTCTCCTATATTGATAGATGTATTTGGAACTCTAAATCCAACACGGTTTGTGCTAGCTTCTTGAAACTTGACACAATAAAGTAGTTTCACGTTCTATATCTATGTTTTGTTTCCTCTTGATGAAGCCCTAAGCAGTGACTGGCGAGAAACACTTTCATGGAAAGGGGTTGCCAAGCTTCCCAAAATTACGAATCTCCAGAAATCTCAGCAAATATTTTTTCACCCAAACTGGATGATACTTTCAGGTAATGATCAGTACACTGAGGCGACTTGGTTCCCCAAATTTCGTTCTTCTATGTTGAAGCGTTCGTTTCCAGTAACAGTTTGAATTTTTAGGTTTCACTCTGTTTTCTCCTATATTGATAGATGTATTTGGAACTCTAAATCCAACAAGGTTTGTGCTAGCTTCTTGAAACTTGACACAATAAAGTAGTTTCACGTTCTATCTCTACGTTTTGTTTCCTCTTGATGTAGCCCTAAGCAGTGACTGGCGAGAAACACTTTCATGGAAAGGGGTTGCCAAGCTTCCCAAAATTACGAATCTCCAGAAATCTCAGCAAATATTTTTTCACCCAAACTGGATGATACTTTCAGGTAAAGATCAGTACACTAAGGTGACTTGGTTCCCCAAATTTCGTTCTTCTTTGTTGAAGCGTTCGTCTCCAGTAACAGTTTGAATTTTTACGTTTCACTCTGTTTTCTCCTATATTGATAGATGTATTTGGAACTCTAAATCCAACACGGTTTGTGCTAGCTTCTTGAAACTTGACACAATAAAGTAGTTTCACGTTCTATCTCTATGTTTTGTTTCCTCTTGATGTAGCCCTAAGCAGTGACTGGCAACAAACACTTTCATGGAAAGGGGTTGCCAAGCTTCCCAAAATTACGAATCTCCAGAAATCTCAGCAAATATTTTTTCACCCAAACTGGATGATACTTTCAGGTAAAGATCAGTACACTAAGGTGACTTGGTTCCCCAAATTTCGTTCTTCTATGTTGAAGCGTTCGTCTCCAGTAACAGTTTGAATTTTTAGGTTTCACTCTGTTTTCTCCTATATTGATAGATGTATTTGGAACTCTAAATCCAACACGGTTTGTGCTAGCTTCTTGAAACTTGACACAATAAAGTAGTTTCACGTTCTATATCTATGTTTTGTTTCCTCTTGATGAAGCCCTAAGCAGTGACTGGCGAGAAACACTTTCATGGAAAGGGGTTGCCAAGCTTCCCAAAATTACGAATCTCCAGAAATCTCAGCAAATATTTTTTCACCCAAACTGGATGATACTTTCAGGTAATGATCAGTACACTGAGGCGACTTGGTTCCCCAAATTTCGTTATTCTATGTTGAAGCGTTCGTTTCCAGTAACAGTTTGAATTTTTAGGTTTCACTCTGTTTTCTCCTACATTGATAGATGTATTTGGAACTCTAAATCCAACACGGTTTGTGCTAGCTTCTTGAAACTTGACACAATAAAGTAGTTTCACGTTCTATCTCTATGTTTTGTTTCCTCTTGATGTAGCCCTAAGCAGTGACTGGCAACAAACACTTTCATGGAAAGGGGTTGCCAAGCTTCCCAAAATTACGAATCTCCAGAAATCTCAGCAAATATTTTTTCACCCAAACTGGATGATACTTTCAGGTAATGATCAGTACACTAAGGCGACTTGGTTCCTCAAATTTCGTTCTTCTATGTTGAAGCGTTCGTTTCCAGTAACAGTTTGAATTTTTAGGTTTCACTCTGTTTTCTCCTATATTGATAGATGTATTTGGAACTCTAAATCCAACACGGTTTGTGCTAGCTTCTTGAAACTTGACACAATAAAGTAGTTTCACGTTCTATCTCAATGTTTTGTTTCCTCTTGATGTAGCCCTAAGCAGTGACTGGCGAGAAACACTTTCATGGAAAGGGGTTGCCAAGCTTCCCAAAATTACGAATCTCCAGAAATCTCAGCAAATATTTTTTCACCCAAACTGGATGATACTTTCAGTTAAAGATCAGTACACTAAGGTGACTTGGTTCCCCAAATTTCGTTCTTCTATGTTGAAGCGTTCGTCCCCAGTAACAGTTTGAATTTTTAGGTTTCACTCTGTTTTCTCCTATATTGATAGATGTATTTGGAACTCTAAATCCAACACGGTTTGTGCTAGCTTCTTGAAACTTGACACAATAAAGTAGTTTCACGTTCTATATCTATGTTTTGTTTCCTCTTGATGAAGCCCTAAGCAGTGACTGGCGAGAAACACTTTCATGGAAAGGGGTTGCCAAGCTTCCCAAAATTACGAATCTCCAGAAATCTCAGCAAATATTTTTTCACCCAAACTGGATTATACTTTCAGGTAATGATCAGTACACTAAGGCGACTTGGTTCCCCAAATTTCGTTCTTCTATGTTGAAGCGTTCGTTTCCAGTAACAGTTTGAATTTTTAGGTTTCACTCTGTTTTCTCCTATATTGATAGATGTATTTGGAACTCTAAATCCAACACGGTTTGTGCTAGCTTCTTGAAACGTGACACAATAAAGTAGTTTCACGTTCTATATCTATGTTTTGTTTCCTCTTGATGTAGCCCTAAGCAGTGACTGGCGAGAAACACTTTCATGGAAAGGGGTTGCCAAGCTTCCCAAAATTACGAATCTCCAGAAATCTCAGCAAATATTTTCTCACCCAAACTGGATGATACTTTCAGGTAATGATCAGTACACTAAGGCGACTTGGTTCCCCAAATTTCGTTATTCTATGTTGAAGCGTTCGTTTCCAGTAACAGTTTGAATTTTTAGGTTTCACTCTGTTTTCTCCTATATTGATAGATGTATTTGGAACTCTAAATCCAACACGGTTTGTGCTAGCTTCTTGAAACTTGACACAATAAAGTAGTTTCACGTTCTATCTCTATGTTTTGTTTCCTCTTGATGTAGCCCTAAGCAGTGACTGGCGAGAAACACTTTCATGGAAAGGGGTTGCCAAGCTTCCCAAAATTACGAATCTCCAGAAATCTCAGCAAATATTTTTTCACCCAAATTGGATGATACTTTCAGGTAATGATCAGTACACTAAGGCGACTTGGTTCCCCAAATTTCGTTATTCTATGTTGAAGCGTTCGTTTCCAGTAACAGTTTGAATTTTTAGGTTTCACTCTGTTTTCTCCTATATTGATAGATGTATTTGGAACTCTAAATCCAACACGGTTTGTGCTAGCTTCTTGAAACTTGACACAATAAAGTAGTTTCACGTTCTATCTCTATGTTTTGTTTCCTCTTGATGTAGCCCTAAGCAGTGACTGGCGAGAAACACTTTCATGGAAAGGGGTTGCCAAGCTTCCCAAAATTACGAATCTCCAGAAATCTCAGCAAATATTTTTTCACCCAAACTGGATGATACTTTCAGGTAATGATCAGTACACTAAGGCGACTTGGTTCCCCAAATTTCGTTCTTCTATGTTGAAGCGTTCGTTTCCAGTAACAGTTTGAATTTTTAGGTTTCACTCTGTTTTCTCCTATATTGATAGATGTATTTGGAACTCTAAATCCAACACGGTTTGTGCTAGCTTCTTGAAACTTGACACAATAAAGTAGTTTCACGTTCTATCTCTATGTTTTGTTTCCTCTTGATGTAGCCCTAAGCAGTGACTGGCAACAAACACTTTCATGGAAAGGGGTTGCCAAGCTTCCCAAAATTACGAATCTCCAGAAATCTCAGCAAATATTTTTTCACCCAAACTGGATGATACTTTCAGGTAATGATCAGTACACTAAGGCGACTTGGTTCCCCAAATTTCGTTCTTCTATGTTGAAGCGTTCGTTTCCAATAACAGTTTGAATTTTTAGGTTTCACTCTGTTTTCTCCTATATTGATAGATGTATTTGGAACTCTAAATCCAACACGGTTTGTGCTAGCTTCTTGAAACTTGACACAATAAAGTAGTTTCACGTTCTATATCTATGTTTTGTTTCCTCTTGATGAAGCCCTAAGCAGTGACTGGCGAGAAACACTTTCATGGAAAGGGGCAAGCTTCCCAAAATTACGAATCTCCAGAAATCTCTGCAAATATTTTTTCACCCAAACTGGATGATACTTTCAGGTAATGATCAGTACACTAAGGCGACTTGGTTCCCCAAATTTCGTTCTTCTATGTTGAAGCGTTCGTCTCCAGTAACAGTTTGAATTTTTAGGTTTCACTCTGTTTTCTCCTATATTGATAGATGTATTTGGAACTCTAAATCCAACACGGTTTGTGCTAGCTTCTTGAAACTTGACACAATAAAGTAGTTTCACGTTCTATCTCTATGTTTTGTTTCCTCTTGATGTAGCCCTAAGCAGTGACTGGCGAGAAACACTTTCATGGAAAGGGGTTGCCAAGCTTCCCAAAATTACGAATCTCCACAAATCTCTGCAAATATTTTTTTCACCCAAACTGGATGATACTTTCAGGTAATGATCAGTACACTAAGGCGACTTGGTTCCCCAAATTTCGTTCTTCTATGTTGAAGCGTTCGTCTCCAGTAACAGTTTTAATTTTTAGGTTTCACTCTGTTTTCTCCTATATTGATAGATGTATTTGGAACTCTAAATCCAACACGGTTTGTGCTAGCTTCTTGAAACTTGACACAATAAAGTAGTTTCACGTTCTATATCTATGTTTTGTTTCCTCTTGATGAAGCCCTAAGCAGTGACTGGCGAGAAACACTTTCATGGAAAGGGGTTGCCAAGCTTCCCAAAATTACGAATCTCCAGAAATCTCAGCAAATATTTTTTCACCCAAACTGGATGATACTTTCAGGTAATGATCAGTACACTGAGGCGAGTTGGTTCCCCAAATTTCGTTATTCTATGTTGAAGCGTTCGTTTCCAGTAACAGTTTGAATTTTTAGGTTTCACTCTGTTTTCTCCTATATTGATAGATGTATTTGGAAGTCTAAATCCAACACGGTTTGTGCTAGCTTCTTGAAACTTGACACAATAAAGCAGTTTCACGTTCTATCTCTATGTTTTGTTTCCTCTTGATGTAGCCCTAAGCAGTGACTGGCGACAAACACTTTCATGGAAAGGGGTTGCCAAGCTTCCCAAAATTACGAATCTCCAGAAATCTCAGCAAATATTTTTTCACCCAAACTGGATGATACTTTCAGGTAATGATCAGTACACTAAGGCGACTTGGTTCCCCAAATTTCGTTCTTCTATGTTGAAGCGTTCGTTTCCAGTAACAGTGTGAATTTTTAGGTTTCACTCTGTTTTCTCCTATATTGATAGATGTATTTGGAACTCTAAATCCAACACGGTTTGTGCTAGCTTCTTGAAACTTGACACAATAAAGTAGTTTCACGTTCTATCTCTATGTTTTGTTTCCTCTTGATGTAGCCCTAAGCAGTGACTGGCGACAAACACTTTCATGGAAAGGGGTTGCCAAGCTTCCCAAAATTACGAATCTCCAGAAATCTCAGGAAATATTTTTTCACCCAAACTGGATGATACTTTCAGGTAATGATCAGTACACTGAGGCGACTTGGTTCCCCAAATTTCGTTATTCTATGTTGAAGCGTTCGTTTCCAGTAACAGTTTGAATTTTTAGGTTTCACTCTGTTTTCTCCTATATTGATAGATGTATTTGGAACTCTAAATCCAACACGGTTTGTGCTAGCTTCTTGAAACTTGACACAATAAAGTAGTTTCACGTTCTATATCTACGTTTTGTTTCCTCTTGATGTAGCCCTAAGCAGTGACTGGCGAGAAACACTTTCATGGAAAGGGGTTGCCAAGCTTCCCAAAATTACGAATCTCCAGAAATCTCAGCAAATATTTTTTCACCCAAACTGGATGATACTTTCAGGTAAAGATCAGTACACTAAGGTGACTTGGTTCCCCAAATTTCGTTCTTCTATGTTGAAGCGTTCGTCTCCAGTAACAGTTTGAATTTTTACGTTTCACTCTGTTTTCTCCTATATTGATAGATGTATTTGGAACTCTAAATCCAACACGGTTTGTGCTAGCTTCTTGAAACTTGACACAATAAAGTAGTTTCACGTTCTATCTCTATGTTTTGTTTCCTCTTGATGTAGCCCTAAGCAGTGACTGGCAACAAACACTTTCATGAAAAGGGGTTGCCAAGCTTCCCAAAATTACGAATCTCCAGAAATCTCAGCAAATATTTTTTCACCCAAACTGGATGATACTTTCAGGTAAAGATCAGTACACTAAGGTGACTTGGTTCCCCAAATTTCGTTCTTCTATGTTGAAGCGTTCGTCTCCAGTAACAGTTTGAATTTTTAGGTTTCACTCTGTTTTCTCCTATATTGATAGATGTATTTGGAACTCTAAATCCAACACGGTTTGTGCTAGCTTCTTGAAACTTGACACAATAAAGTAGTTTCACGTTCTATATCTATGTTTTGTTTCCTCTTGATGAAGCCCTAAGCAGTGACTGGCGAGAAACACTTTCATGGAAAGGGGTTGCCAAGCTTCCCAAAATTACGAATCTCCAGAAATCTCAGCAAATATTTTTTCACCCAAACTGGATGATACTTTCAGGTAATGATCAGTACACTGAGGCGACTTGGTTCCCCAAATTTCGTTCTTCTATGTTGAAGCGTTCGTCTCCAGTAACAGTTTGAATTTTTAGGTTTCACTCTGTTTTCTCCTATATTGATAGATGTATTTGGAACTCTAAATCCAACACGGTTTGTGCTAGCTTCTTGAAACTTGACACAATAAAGTAGTTTCACGTTCTATATCTATGTTTTGTTTCCTCTTGATGAAGCCCTAAGCAGTGACTGGCGAGAAACACTTTCATGGAAAGGGGTTGCCAAGCTTCCCAAAATTACGAATCTCCAGAAATCTCAGCAAATATTTTTTCACCCAAACTGGATGATACTTTCAGGTAATGATCAGTACACTGAGGCGACTTGGTTCCCCAAATTTCGTTCTTCTATGTTGAAGCGTTCGTTTCCAGTAACAGTTTGAATTTTTAGGTTTCACTCTGTTTTCTCCTATATTGATAGATGTATTTGGAACTCTAAATCCAACAAGGTTTGTGCTAGCTTCTTGAAACTTGACACAATAAAGTAGTTTCACGTTCTATCTCTACGTTTTGTTTCCTCTTGATGTAGCCCTAAGCAGTGACTGGCGAGAAACACTTTCATGGAAAGGGGTTGCCAAGCTTTCCAAAATTACGAATCTCCAGAAATCTCAGCAAATATTTTTTCACCCAAACTGGATGATACTTTCAGGTAAAGATCAGTACACTAAGGTGACTTGGTTCCCCAAATTTCGTTCTTCTATGTTGAAGCGTTCGTCTCCAGTAACAGTTTGAATTTTTACGTTTCACTCTGTTTTCTCCTATATTGATAGATGTATTTGGAACTCTAAATCCAACAAGGTTTGTGCTAGCTTCTTGAAACTTGACACAATAAAGTAGTTTCACGTTCTATCTCTATGTTTTGTTTCCTCTTGATGTAGCCCTAAGCAGTGACTGGCAACAAACACTTTCATGGAAAGGGGTTGCCAAGCTTCCCAAAATTACGAATCTCCAGAAATCTCAGCAAATATTTTTTCACCCAAACTGGATGATACTTTCAGGTAAAGATCAGTACACTAAGGTGACTTGGTTCCCCAAATTTCGTTCTTCTATGTTGAAGCGTTCGTCTCCAGTAACAGTTTGAATTTTTAGGTTTCACTCTGTTTTCTCCTATATTGATAGATGTATTTGGAACTCTAAATCCAACACGGTTTGTGCTAGCTTCTTGAAACTTGACACAATAAAGTAGTTTCACGTTCTATATCTATGTTTTGTTTCCTCTTGATGAAGCCCTAAGCAGTGACTGGCGAGAAACACTTTCATGGAAAGGGGTTGCCAAGCTTCCCAAAATTACGAATCTCCAGAAATCTCAGCAAATATTTTTTCACCCAAACTGGATGATACTTTCAGGTAATGATCAGTACACTGAGGCGACTTGGTTCCCCAAATTTCGTTATTCTATGTTGAAGCGTTCGTTTCCAGTAACAGTTTGAATTTTTAGGTTTCACTCTGTTTTCTCCTACATTGATAGATGTATTTGGAACTCTAAATCCAACACGGTTTGTGCTAGCTTCTTGAAACTTGACACAATAAAGTAGTTTCACGTTCTATCTCTATGTTTTGTTTCCTCTTGATGTAGCCCTAAGCAGTGACTGGCAACAAACACTTTCATGGAAAGGGGTTGCCAAGCTTCCCAAAATTACGAATCTCCAGAAATCTCAGCAAATATTTTTTCACCCAAACTGGATGATACTTTCAGGTAATGATCAGTACACTAAGGCGACTTGGTTCCTCAAATTTCGTTCTTCTATGTTGAAGCGTTCGTTTCCAGTAACAGTTTGAATTTTTAGGTTTCACTCTGTTTTCTCCTATATTGATAGATGTATTTGGAACTCTAAATCCAACACGGTTTGTGCTAGCTTCTTGAAACTTGACACAATAAAGTAGTTTCACGTTCTATCTCAATGTTTTGTTTCCTCTTGATGTAGCCCTAAGCAGTGACTGGCGAGAAACACTTTCATGGAAAGGGGTTGCCAAGCTTCCCAAAATTACGAATCTCCAGAAATCTCAGCAAATATTTTTTCACCCAAACTGGATGATACTTTCAGTTAAAGATCAGTACACTAAGGTGACTTGGTTCCCCAAATTTCGTTCTTCTATGTTGAAGCGTTCGTCCCCAGTAACAGTTTGAATTTTTAGGTTTCACTCTGTTTTCTCCTATATTGATAGATGTATTTGGAACTCTAAATCCAACACGGTTTGTGCTAGCTTCTTGAAACTTGACACAATAAAGTAGTTTCACGTTCTATATCTATGTTTTGTTTCCTCTTGATGAAGCCCTAAGCAGTGACTGGCGAGAAACACTTTCATGGAAAGGGGTTGCCAAGCTTCCCAAGATTACGAATCTCCAGAAATCTCAGCAAATATTTTTTCACCCAAACTGGATGATACTTTCAGGTAATGATCAGTACACTAAGGCGACTTGGTTCCCCAAATTTCGTTCTTCTATGTTGAAGCGTTCGTTTCCAGTAACAGTTTGAATTTTTAGGTTTCACTCTGTTTTCTCCTATATTGATAGATGTATTTGGAACTCTAAATCCAACACGGTTTGTGCTAGCTTCTTGAAACTTGACACAATAAAGTAGTTTCACGTTCTATATCTATGTTTTGTTTCCTCTTGATGAAGCCCTAAGCAGTGACTGGCGAGAAACACTTTCATGGAAAGGGGTTGCCAAGCTTCCCCAAATTACGAATCTCCAGAAATCTCAGCAAATATTTTTTCACCCAAACTGGATGATACTTTCAGGTAATGATCAGTATACTAAGGCGACTTGGTTCCCCAAATTTCGTTCTTCTATGTTGAAGCGTTCGTTTCCAGTAACAGTTTGAATTTTTAGGTTTCACTCTGTTTTCTCCTATATTGATAGATGTATTTGGAACTCTAAATCCAACACGGTTTGTGCTAGCTTCTTGAAACTTGACACAATAAAGTAGTTTCAAGTTCTATATCTATGTTTTGTTTCCTCTTGATGAAGCCCTAAGCAGTGACTGGCGAGAAACACTTTCATGGAAAGGGGTTGCCAAGCTTCCCAAAATTACGAATCTCCAGAAATCTCAGCAAATATTTTCTCACCCAAACTGGATGATACTTTCAGGTAATGATCAGTACACTAAGGCGACTTGGTTCCCCAAATTTCGTTATTCTATGTTGAAGCGTTCGTTTCCAGTAACAGTTTGAATTTTTAGGTTTCACTCTGTTTTCTCCTATATTGATAGATGTATTTGGAACTCTAAATCCAACACGGTTTGTGCTAGCTTCTTGAAACTTGACACAATAAAGTAGTTTCACGTTCTATCTCTATGTTTTGTTTCCTCTTGATGTAGCCCTAAGCAGTGACTGGCGAGAAACACTTTCATGGAAAGGGGTTGCCAAGCTTCCCAAAATTACGAATCTCCAGAAATCTCAGCAAATATTTTTTCACCCAAACTGGATGATACTTTCAGGTAATGATCAGTACACTAAGGCGACTTGGTTCCCCAAATTTCGTTCTTCTATGTTGAAGCGTTCGTTTCCAGTAACAGTTTGAATTTTTAGGTTTCACTCTGTTTTCTCCTATATTGATAGATGTATTTGGAACTCTAAATCCAACACGGTTTGTGCTAGCTTCTTGAAACTTGACACAATAAAGTAGTTTCACGTTCTATATCTATGTTTTGTTTCCTCTTGATGAAGCCCTAAGCAGTGACTGGCGAGAAACACTTTCATGGAAAGGGGTTGCCAAGCTTCCCGAAATTACAAATCTCCAGAAATCTCAGCAAATATTTTTTCACCCAAACTGGATGATACTTTCAGGTAATGATCAGTACACTAAGGCGACTTGGTTCCCCAAATTTCGTTCTTCTATGTTGAAGCGTTCGTTTCCAGTAACAGTTTGAATTTTTAGGTTTCACTCTGTTTTCTCCTATATTGATACATGTATTTGGATCTCTAAATCCAACACGGTTTGTGCTAGCTTCTTGAAACTTGACACAATAAAGTAGTTTCACGTTCTATCTCTATGTTTTGTTTCCTCTTGATGTAGCCCTAAGCAGTGACTGGCAACAAACACTTTCATGGAAAGGGGTTGCCAAGCTTCCCAAAATTACGAATCTCCAGAAATCTCAGCAAATATTTTTTCACCCAAACTGGATGATACTTTCAGGTAATGATCAGTACACTAAGGCGACTTGGTTCCCCAAATTTCGCTCTTCTTTGTTGAAGCGTTCGTTTCCAGTAACAGTTTGAATTTTTAGGTTTCACTCTGTTTTCTCCTATATTGATAGATGTATTTGGAACTCTAAATCCAACACGGTTTGTGCTAGCTTCTTGAAACTTGACACAATAAAGTAGTTTCACGTTCTATATCTATGTTTTGTTTCCTCTTGATGAAGCCCTAAGCAGTGACTGGCGAGAAACACTTTCATGGAAAGGGGTTGCCAAGCTTCCCAAAATTACGAATCTCCAGAAATCTCAGCAAATATTTTTTCACCCAAACTGGATGATACTTTCAGGTAATGATCAGTACACTGAGGCGACTTGGTTCCCCAAATTTCGTTCTTCTATGTTGAAGCGTTCGTTTCCAGTAACAGTTTGAATTTTTAGGTTTCACTCTGTTTTCTCCTATATTGATAGATGTATTTGGAACTCTAAATCCAACAAGGTTTGTGCTAGCTTCTTGAAACTTGACACAATAAAGTAGTTTCACGTTCTATCTCTACGTTTTGTTTCCTCTTGATGTAGCCCTAAGCAGTGACTGGCGAGAAACACTTTCATGGAAAGGGGTTGCCAAGCTTCCCAAAATTACGAATCTCCAGAAATCTCAGCAAATATTTTTTCACTCAAACTGGATGATACTTTCAGGTAAAGATCAGTACACTAAGGTGACTTGGTTCCCCAAATTTCGTTCTTCTATGTTGAAGCGTTCGTCTCCAGTAACAGTTTTAATTTTTACGTTTCACTCTGTTTTCTCCTATATTGATAGATGTATTTGGAACTCTAAATCCAACACGGTTTGTGCTAGCTTCTTGAAACTTGACACAATAAAGTAGTTTCACGTTCTATCTCTATGTTTTGTTTCCTCTTGATGTAGCCCTAAGCAGTGACTGGCAACAAACACTTTCATGGAAAGGGGTTGCCAAGCTTCCCAAAATTACGAATCTCCAGAAATCTCAGCAAATATTTTTTCACCCAAACTGGATGATACTTTCAGGTAAAGATCAGTACACTAAGGTGACTTGGTTCCCCAAATTTCGTTCTTCTATGTTGAAGCGTTCGTCTCCAGTAACAGTTTGAATTTTTAGGTTTCACTCTGTTTTCTCCTATATTGATAGATGTATTTGGAACTCTAAATCCAACACGGTTTGTGCTAGCTTCTTGAAACTTGACACAATAAAGTAGTTTCACGTTCTATATCTATGTTTTGTTTCCTCTTGATGAAGCCCTAAGCAGTGACTGGCGAGAAACACTTTCATGGAAAGGGGTTGCCAAGCTTCCCAAAATTACGAATCTCCAGAAATCTCAGCAAATATTTTTTCACCCAAACTGGATGATACTTTCAGGTAATGATCAGTACACTGAGGCGACTTGGTTCCCCAAATTTCGTTATTCTATGTTGAAGCGTTCGTTTCCAGTAACAGTTTGAATTTTTAGGTTTCACTCTGTTTTCTCCTACATTGATAGATGTATTTGGAACTCTAAATCCAACACGGTTTGTGCTAGCTTCTTGAAACTTGACACAATAAAGTAGTTTCACGTTCTATCTCTATGTTTTGTTTCCTCTTGATGTAGCCCTAAGCAGTGACTGGCAACAAACACTTTCATGGAAAGGGGTTGCCAAGCTTCCCAAAATTACGAATCTCCAGAAATCTCAGCAAATATTTTTTCACCCAAACAGGATGATACTTTCAGGTAATGATCAGTACACTAAGGCGACTTGGTTCCTCAAATTTCGTTCTTCTATGTTGAAGCGTTCGTTTCCAGTAACAGTTTGAATTTTTAGGTTTCACTCTGTTTTCTCCTATATTGATAGATGTATTTGGAACTCTAAATCCAACACGGTTTGTGCTAGCTTCTTGAAACTTGACACAATAAAGTAGTTTCACGTTCTATCTCAATGTTTTGTTTCCTCTTGATGTAGCCCTAAGCAGTGACTGGCGAGAAACACTTTCATGGAAAGGGGTTGCCAAGCTTCCCAAAATTACGAATCTCCAGAAATCTCAGCAAATATTTTTTCACCCAAACTGGATGATACTTTCAGTTAAAGATCAGTACACTAAGGTGACTTGGTTCCCCAAATTTCGTTCTTCTATGTTGAAGCGTTCGTCCCCAGTAACAGTTTGAATTTTTAGGTTTCACTCTGTTTTCTCCTATATTGATAGATGTATTTGGAACTCTAAATCCAACACGGTTTGTGCTAGCTTCTTGAAACTTGACACAATAAAGTAGTTTCACGTTCTATATCTATGTTTTGTTTCCTCTTGATGAAGCCCTAAGCAGTGACTGGCGAGAAACACTTTCATGGAAAGGGGTTGCCAAGCTTCCCAAGATTACGAATCTCCAGAAATCTCAGCAAATATTTTTTCACCCAAACTGGATGATACTTTCAGGTAATGATCAGTACACTAAGGCGACTTGGTTCCCCAAATTTCGTTCTTCTATGTTGAAGCGTTCGTTTCCAGTAACAGTTTGAATTTTTAGGTTTCACTCTGTTTTCTCCTATATTGATAGATGTATTTGGAACTCTAAATCCAACACGGTTTGTGCTAGCTTCTTGAAACTTGACACAATAAAGTAGTTTCACGTTCTATATCTATGTTTTGTTTCCTCTTGATGAAGCCCTAAGCAGTGACTGGCGAGAAACACTTTCATGGAAAGGGGTTGCCAAGCTTCCCCAAATTACGAATCTCCAGAAATCTCAGCAAATATTTTTTCACCCAAACTGGATGATACTTTCAGGTAATGATCAGTATACTAAGGCGACTTGGTTCCCCAAATTTCGTTCTTCTATGTTGAAGCGTTCGTTTCCAGTAACAGTTTGAATTTTTAGGTTTCACTCTGTTTTCTCCTATATTGATAGATGTATTTGGAACTCTAAATCCAACACGGTTTGTGCTAGCTTCTTGAAACTTGACACAATAAAGTAGTTTCAAGTTCTATATGTATGTTTTGTTTCCTCTTGATGAAGCCCTAAGCAGTGACTGGCGAGAAACACTTTCATGGAAAGGGGTTGCCAAGCTTCCCAAAATTACGAATCTCCAGAAATCTCAGCAAATATTTTCTCACCCAAACTGGATGATACTTTCAGGTAATGATCAGTACACTAAGGCGACTTGGTTCCCCAAATTTCGTTATTCTATGTTGAAGCGTTCGTTTCCAGTAACAGTTTGAATTTTTAGGTTTCACTCTGTTTTCTCCTATATTGATAGATGTATTTGGAACTCTAAATCCAACACGGTTTGTGCTAGCTTCTTGAAACTTGACACAATAAAGTAGTTTCACGTTCTATCTCTATGTTTTGTTTCCTCTTGATGTAGCCCTAAGCAGTGACTGGCGAGAAACACTTTCATGGAAAGGGGTTGCCAAGCTTCCCAAAATTACGAATCTCCAGAAATCTCAGCAAATATTTTTTCACCCAAACTGGATGATACTTTCAGGTAATGATCAGTACACTAAGGCGACTTGGTTCCCCAAATTTCGTTCTTCTATGTTGAAGCGTTCGTTTCCAGTAACAGTTTGAATTTTTAGGTTTCACTCTGTTTTCTCCTATATTGATAGATGTATTTGGAACTCTAAATCCAACACGGTTTGTGCTAGCTTCTTGAAACTTGACACAATAAAGTAGTTTCACGTTCTATATCTATGTTTTGTTTCCTCTTGATGAAGCCCTAAGCAGTGACTGGCGAGAAACACTTTCATGGAAAGGGGTTGCCAAGCTTCCCGAAATTACAAATCTCCAGAAATCTCAGCAAATATTTTTTCACCCAAACTGGATGATACTTTCAGGTAATGATCAGTACACTAAGGCGACTTGGTTCCCCAAATTTCGTTCTTCTATGTTGAAGCGTTCGTTTCCAGTAACAGTTTGAATTTTTAGGTTTCACTCTGTTTTCTCCTATATTGATACATGTATTTGGAACTCTAAATCCAACACGGTTTGTGCTAGCTTCTTGAAACTTGACACAATAAAGTAGTTTCACGTTCTATCTCTATGTTTTGTTTCCTCTTGATGTAGCCCTAAGCAGTGACTGGCAACAAACACTTTCATGGAAAGGGGTTGCCAAGCTTCCCAAAATTACGAATCTCCAGAAATCTCAGCAAATATTTTTTCACCCAAACTGGATGATACTTTCAGGTAATGATCAGTACACTAAGGCGACTTGGTTCCCCAAATTTCGCTCTTCTTTGTTGAAGCGTTCGTTTCCAGTAACAGTTTGAATTTTTAGGTTTCACTCTGTTTTCTCCTATATTGATAGATGTATTTGGAACTCTAAATCCAACACGGTTTGTGCTAGCTTCTTGAAACTTGACACAATAAAGTAGTTTCACCTTCTATATCTATGTTTTGTTTCCTCTTGATGAAGCCCTAAGCAGTGACTGGCGAGAAACACTTTCATGGAAAGGGGTTGCCAAGCTTCCCAAAATTACGAATCTCCAGAAATCTCAGCAAATATTTTTTCACCCAAACTGGATGATACTTTCAGGTAATGATCAGTACACTGAGGCGACTTGGTTCCCCAAATTTCGTTCTTCTATGTTGAAGCGTTCGTTTCCAGTAACAGTTTGAATTTTTAGGTTTCACTCTGTTTTCTCCTATATTGATAGATGTATTTGGAACTCTAAATCCAACAAGGTTTGTGCTAGCTTCTTGAAACTTGACACAATAAAGTAGTTTCACGTTCTATCTCTACGTTTTGTTTCCTCTTGATGTAGCCCTAAGCAGTGACTGGCGAGAAACACTTTCATGGAAAGGGGTTGCCAAGCTTCCCAAAATTACGAATCTCCAGAAATCTCAGCAAATATTTTTTCACTCAAACTGGATGATACTTTCAGGTAAAGATCAGTACACTAAGGTGACTTGGTTCCCCAAATTTCGTTCTTCTATGTTGAAGCGTTCGTCTCCAGTAACAGTTTTAATTTTTACGTTTCACTCTGTTTTCTCCTATATTGATAGATGTATTTGGAACTCTAAATCCAACACGGTTTGTGCTAGGTTCTTGAAACTTGACACAATAAAGTAGTTTCACGTTCTATCTCTATGTTTTGTTTCCTCTTGATGTAGCCCTAAGCAGTGACTGGCAACAAACACTTTCATGGAAAGGGGTTGCCAAACTTCCCAAAATTACGAATCTCCAGAAATCTCAGCAAATATTTTTTCACCCAAACTGGATGATACTTTCAGGTAAAGATCAGTACACTAAGGTGACTTGGTTCCCCAAATTTCGTTCTTCTATGTTGAAGCGCTCGTCTCCAGTAACAGTTTGAATTTTTAGGTTTCACTCTGTTTTCTCCTATATTGATAGATGTATTTGGAACTCTAAATCCAACACGGTTTGTGCTAGCTTCTTGAAACTTGACACAATAAAGTAGTTTCACGTTCTATATCTATGTTTTGTTTCCTCTTGATGAAGCCCTAAGCAGTGACTGGCGAGAAACACTTTCATGGAAAGGGGTTGCCAAGCTTCCCAAAATTACGAATCTCCAGAAATCTCAGCAAATATTTTTTCACCCAAACTGGATGATACTTTCAGGTAATGATCAGTACACTGAGGCGACTTGGTTCCCCAAATTTCGTTATTCTATGTTGAAGCGTTCGTTTCCAGTAACAGTTTGAATTTTTAGGTTTCACTCTGTTTTCTCCTACATTGATAGATGTATTTGGAACTCTAAATCCAACACAGTTTGTGCTAGCTTCTTGAAACTTGACACAATAAAGTAGTTTCACGTTCTATCTCTATGTTTTGTTTCCTCTTGATGTAGCCCTAAGCAGTGACTGGCAACGAACACTTTCATGGAAAGGGGTTGCCAAGCTTCCCAAAATTACGAATCTCCAGAAATCTCAGCAAATATTTTTTCACCCAAACTGGATGATACTTTCAGGTAATGATCAGTACACTAAGGCGACTTGGTTCCTCAAATTTCGTTCTTCTATGTTGAAGCGTTCGTTTCCAGTAACAGTTTGAATTTTTAGGTTTCACTCTGTTTTCTCCTATATTGATAGATGTATTTGGAACTCTAAATCCAACACGGTTTGTGCTAGCTTCTTGAAACTTGACACAATAAAGTAGTTTCACGTTCTATATCTATGTTTTGTTTCCTCTTGATGAAGCCCTAAGCAGTGACTGGCGAGAAACACTTTCATGGAAAGGGGTTGCCAAGCTTCCCAAGATTACGAATCTCCAGAAATCTCAGCAAATATTTTTTCACCCAAACTGGATGATACTTTCAGGTAATGATCAGTACACTAAGGCGACTTGGTTCCCCAAATTTCGTTCTTCTATGTTGAAGCGTTCGTTTCCAGTAACAGTTTGAATTTTTAGGTTTCACTCTGTTTTCTCCTATATTGATAGATGTATTTGGAACTCTAAATCCAACACGGTTTGTGCTAGCTTCTTGAAACTTGACACAATAAAGTAGTTTCACGTTCTATATCTACGTTTTGTTTCCTCTTGATGAAGCCCTAAGCAGTGACTGGCGAGAAACACTTTCATGGAAAGGGGTTGCCAAGCTTCCCAAAATTACAAATCTCCAGAAATCTCAGCAAATATTTTTTCACCCAAACTGGATGATACTTTCAGGTAATGATCAGTACACTAAGGCGACTTGGTTCCCCAAATTTCGTTCTTCTATGTTGAAGCGTTCGTTTCCAGTAACAGTTTGAATTTTTAGGTTTCACTCTGTTTTCTCCTATATTGATACATGTATTTGGAACTCTAAATCCAACACGGTTTGTGCTAGCTTCTTGAAACTTGACACAATAAAGTAGTTTCACGTTCTATCTCTATGTTTTGTTTCCTCTTGATGTAGCCCTAAGCAGTGACTGGCAACAAACACTTTCATGGAAAGGGGTTGCCAAGCTTCCCAAAATTACGAATCTCCAGAAATCTCAGCAAATATTTTTTCACCCAAACTGGATGATACTTTCAGGTAATGATCAGTACACTAAGGCGACTTGGTTCCCCAAATTTCGCTCTTCTTTGTTGAAGCGTTCGTTTCCAGTAACAGTTTGAATTTTTAGGTTTCACTCTGTTTTCTCCTATATTGATAGATGTATTTGGAACTCTAAATCCAACACGGTTTGTGCTAGCTTCTTGAAACTTGACACAATAAAGTAGTTTCACGTTCTATATCTATGTTTTGTTTCCTCTTGATGAAGCCCTAAGCAGTGACTGGCGAGAAACACTTTCATGGAAAGGGGTTGCCAAGCTTCCCAAAATTACGAATCTCCAGAAATCTCAGCAAATATTTTTTCACCCAAACTGGATGATACTTTCAGGTAATGATCAGTACACTGAGGCGACTTGGTTCCCCAAATTTCGTTCTTCTATGTTGAAGCGTTCGTTTCCAGTAACAGTTTGAATTTTTAGGTTTCACTCTGTTTTCTCCTATATTGATAGATGTATTTGGAACTCTAAATCCAACAACGTTTGTGCTAGCTTCTTGAAACTTGACACAATAAAGTAGTTTCACGTTCTATCTCTACGTTTTGTTTCCTCTTGATGTAGCCCTAAGCAGTGACTGGCGAGAAACACTTTCATGGAAAGGGGTTGCCAAGCTTCCCAAAATTACGAATCTCCAGAAATCTCAGCAAATATTTTTTCACCCAAACTGGATGATACTTTCAGGTAAAGATCAGTACACTAAGGTGACTTGGTTCCCCAAATTTCGTTCTTCTATGTTGAAGCGTTCGTCTCCAGTAACAGTTTGAATTTTTAGGTTTCACTCTGTTTTCTCCTATATTGATAGATGTATTTGGAACTCTAAATCCAACACGGTTTGTGCTAGCTTCTTGAAACTTGACACAATAAAGTAGTTTCACGTTCTATCTCTATGTTTTGTTTCCTCTTGATGTAGCCCTAAGCAGTGACTGGCAACAAACACTTTCATGGAAAGGGGTTGCCAAGCTTCCCAAAATTACGAATCTCCAGAAATCTCAGCAAATATTTTTTCACCCAAACTGGATGATACTTTCAGGTAAAGATCAGTACACTAAGGTGACTTGGTTCCCCAAATTTCGTTCTTCTATGTTGAAGCGTTCGTCTCCAGTAACAGTTTGAATTTTTACGTTTCACTCTGTTTTCTCCTATATTGATAGATGTATTTGGAACTCTAAATCCAACACGGTTTGTGCTAGCTTCTTGAAACTTGACACAATAAAGTAGTTTCACGTTCTATATCTATGTTTTGTTTCCTCTTGATGAAGCCCTAAGCAGTGACTGGCGAGAAACACTTTCATGGAAAGGGGTTGCCAAGCTTCCCAAAATTACGAATCTCCAGAAATCTCAGCAAATATTTTTTCACCCAAACTGGATGATACTTTCAGGTAATGATCAGTACACTGAGGCGCCTTGGTTCCCCAAATTTCGTTATTCTATGTTGAAGCGTTCGTTTCCAGTAACAGTTTGAATTTTTAGGTTTCACTCTGTTTTCTCCTACATTGATAGATGTATTTGGAACTCTAAATCCAACACGGTTTGTGCTAGCTTCTTGAAACTTGACACAATAAAGTAGTTTCACGTTCTATCTCTATGTTTTGTTTCCTCTTGATGTAGCCCTAAGCAGTGACTGGCAACAAACACTTTCATGGAAAGGGGTTGCCAAGCTTCCCAAAATTACGAATCTCCAGAAATCTCAGCAAATATTTTTTCACCCAAACTGGATGATACTTTCAGGTAATGATCAGTACACTAAGGCGACTTGGTTCCTCAAATTTCGTTCTTCTATGTTGAAGCGTTCGTTTCCAGTAACAGTTTGAATTTTTAGGTTTCACTCTGTTTTCTCCTATATTGATAGATGTATTTGGAACTCTAAATCCAACACGGTTTGTGCTAGCTTCTTGAAACTTGACACAATAAAGTAGTTTCACGTTCTATCTCAATGTTTTGTTTCCTCTTGATGTAGCCCTAAGCAGTGACTGGCGAGAAACACTTTCATGGAAAGGGGTTGCCAAGCTTCCCAAAATTACGAATCTCCAGAAATCTCAGCAAATATTTTTTCACCCAAACTGGATGATACTTTCAGTTAAAGATCAGTACACTAAGGTGACTTGGTTCCCCAAATTTTGTTCTTCTATGTTGAAGCGTTCGTCCCCAGTAACAGTTTGAATTTTTAGGTTTCACTCTGTTTTCTCCTATATTGATAGATGTATTTGGAACTCTAAATCCAACACGGTTTGTGCTAGCTTCTTGAAACTTGACACAATAAAGTAGTTTCACGTTCTATATCTATGTTTTGTTTCCTCTTGATGAAGCCCTAAGCAGTGACTGGCGAGAAACACTTTCATGGAAAGGGGTTGCCAAGCTTCCCAAGATTACGAATCTCCAGAAATCTCAGCAAATATTTTTTCACCCAAACTGGATGATACTTTCAGGTAATGATCAGTACACTAAGGCGACTTGGTTCTCCAAATTTCGTTCTTCTATGTTGAAGCGTTCGTTTCCAGTAACAGTTTGAATTTTTAGGTTTCACTCTGTTTTCTCCTATACTGATAGATGTATTTGGAACTCTAAATCCAACACGGTTTGTGCTAGCTTCTTGAAACTTGACACAATAAAGTAGTTTCACGTTCTATATCTATGTTTTGTTTCCTCTTGATGAAGCCCTAAGCAGTGACTGGCGAGAAACACTTTCATGGAAAGGGGTTGCCAAGCTTCCCCAAATTACGAATCTCCAGAAATCTCAGCAAATATTTTTTCACCCAAACTGGATGATACTTTCAGGTAATGATCAGTATACTAAGGCGACTTGGTTCCCCAAATTTCGTTCTTCTATGTTGAAGCGTTCGTTTCCAGTAACAGTTTGAATTTTTAAGTTTCACTCTGTTTTCTCCTATATTGATAGATGTATTTGGAACTCTAAATCCAACACGGTTTGTGCTAGCTTCTTGAAACTTGACACAATAAAGTAGTTTCACGTTCTATATCTATGTTTTGTTTCCTCTTGATGAAGCCCTAAGCAGTGACTG
Source organism: Spermophilus citellus (assembly GCF_964194105.1). NCBI lineage: Eukaryota > Metazoa > Chordata > Mammalia > Rodentia > Sciuridae > Spermophilus > Spermophilus citellus. The sequence goes on along the minus strand of NC_138196.1, from coordinate 18,289,688 downwards.
GCGAGAAACACTTTCATGGAAAGGGGTTGCCAAGCTTCCCAAAATTACGAATCTCCAGAAATCTCAGCAAATATTTTCTCACCCAAACTGGATGATACTTTCAGGTAATGATCAGTACACTAAGGCGACTTGGTTCCCCAAATTTCGTTATTCTATGTTGAAGCGTTCGTTTCCAGTAACAGTTTGAATTTTTAGGTTTCACTCTGTTTTCTCCTATATTGATAGATGTATTTGGAACTCTAAATCCAACACGGTTTGTGCTAGCTTCTTGAAACTTGACACAATAAAGTAGTTTCACGTTCTATCTCTATGTTTTGTTTCCTCTTGATGTAGCCCTAAGCAGTGACTGGCGAGAAACACTTTCATGGAAAGGGGTTGCCAAGCTTCCCAAAATTACGAATCTCCAGAAATCTCAGCAAATATTTTTTCACCCAAACTGGATGATACTTTCAGGTAATGATCAGTACACTAAGGCGACTTGGTTCCCCAAATTTCGTTCTTCTATGTTGAAGCGTTCGTTTCCAGTAACAGTTTGAATTTTTAGGTTTCACTCTGTTTTCTCCTATATTGATAGATGTATTTGGAACTCTAAATCCAACACGGTTTGTGCTAGCTTCTTGAAACTTGACACAATAAAGTAGTTTCACGTTCTATATCTATGTTTTGTTTCCTCTTGATGAAGCCCTAAGCAGTGACTGGCGAGAAACACTTTCATGGAAAGGGGTTGCCAAGCTTCCCAAAATTACAAATCTCCAGAAATCTCAGCAAATATTTTTTCACCCAAACTGGATGATACTTTCAGGTAATGATCAGTACACTAAGGCGACTTGGTTCCCCAAATTTCGTTCTTCTATGTTGAAGCGTTCGTTTCCAGTAACAGTTTGAATTTTTAGGTTTCACTCTGTTTTCTCCTATATTGATACATGTATTTGGAACTCTAAATCCAACACGGTTTGTGCTAGCTTCTTGAAACTTGACACAATAAAGTAGTTTCACGTTCTATATCTACGTTTTGTTTCCTCTTGATGTAGCCCTAAGCAGTGACTGGCGAGAAACACTTTCATGGAAAGGGGTTGCCAAGCTTCCCAAAATTACGAATCTCCAGAAATCTCAGCAAATATTTTTTCACCCAAACTGGATGATACTTTCAGGTAAAGATCAGTACACTAAGGTGACTTGGTTCCCCAAATTTCGTTCTTCTATGTTGAAGCGTTCGTCTCCAGTAACAGTTTGAATTTTTACGTTTCACTCTGTTTTCTCCTATATTGATAGATGTATTTGGAACTCTAAATCCAACACGGTTTGTGCTAGCTTCTTGAAACTTGACACAATAAAGTAGTTTCACGTTCTATCTCTATGTTTTGTTTCCTCTTGATGTAGCCCTAAGCAGTGACTGGCAACAAACACTTTCATGAAAAGGGGTTGCCAAGCTTCCCAAAATTACGAATCTCCAGAAATCTCAGCAAATATTTTTTCACCCAAACTGGATGATACTTTCAGGTAAAGATCAGTACACTAAGGTGACTTGGTTCCCCAAATTTCGTTCTTCTATGTTGAAGCGTTGGTCTCCAGTAACAGTTTGAATTTTTAGGTTTCACTCTGTTTTCTCCTATATTGATAGATGTATTTGGAACTCTAAATCCAACACGGTTTGTGCTAGCTTCTTGAAACTTGACACAATAAAGTAGTTTCACGTTCTATATCTATGTTTTGTTTCCTCTTGATGAAGCCCTAAGCAGTGACTGGCGAGAAACACTTTCATGGAAAGGGGTTGCCAAGCTTCCCAAAATTACGAATCTCCAGAAATCTCAGCAAATATTTTTTCACCCAAACTGGATGATACTTTCAGGTAATGATCAGTACACTGAGGCGACTTGGTTCCCCAAATTTCGTTCTTCTATGTTGAAGCGTTCGTCTCCAGTAACAGTTTGAATTTTTAGGTTTCACTCTGTTTTCTCCTATATTGATAGATGTATTTGGAACTCTAAATCCAACACGGTTTGTGCTAGCTTCTTGAAACTTGACACAATAAAGTAGTTTCACGTTCTATATCTATGTTTTGTTTCCTCTTGATGAAGCCCTAAGCAGTGACTGGCGAGAAACACTTTCATGGAAAGGGGTTGCCAAGCTTCCCAAAATTACGAATCTCCAGAAATCTCAGCAAATATTTTTTCACCCAAACTGGATGATACTTTCAGGTAATGATCAGTACACTGAGGCGACTTGGTTCCCCAAATTTCGTTCTTCTATGTTGAAGCGTTCGTTTCCAGTAACAGTTTGAATTTTTAGGTTTCACTCTGTTTTCTCCTATATTGATAGATGTATTTGGAACTCTAAATCCAACAAGGTTTGTGCTAGCTTCTTGAAACTTGACACAATAAAGTAGTTTCACGTTCTATCTCTACGTTTTGTTTCCTCTTGATGTAGCCCTAAGCAGTGACTGGCGAGAAACACTTTCATGGAAAGGGGTTGCCAAGCTTTCCAAAATTACGAATCTCCAGAAATCTCAGCAAATATTTTTTCACCCAAACTGGATGATACTTTCAGGTAAAGATCAGTACACTAAGGTGACTTGGTTCCCCAAATTTCGTTCTTCTATGTTGAAGCGTTCGTCTCCAGTAACAGTTTGAATTTTTACGTTTCACTCTGTTTTCTCCTATATTGATAGATGTATTTGGAACTCTAAATCCAACAAGGTTTGTGCTAGCTTCTTGAAACTTGACACAATAAAGTAGTTTCACGTTCTATCTCTATGTTTTGTTTCCTCTTGATGTAGCCCTAAGCAGTGACTGGCAACAAACACTTTCATGGAAAGGGGTTGCCAAGCTTCCCAAAATTACGAATCTCCAGAAATCTCAGCAAATATTTTTTCACCCAAACTGGATGATACTTTCAGGTAAAGATCAGTACACTAAGGTGACTTGGTTCCCCAAATTTCGTTCTTCTATGTTGAAGCGTTCGTCTCCAGTAACAGTTTGAATTTTTAGGTTTCACTCTGTTTTCTCCTATATTGATAGATGTATTTGGAACTCTAAATCCAACACGGTTTGTGCTAGCTTCTTGAAACTTGACACAATAAAGTAGTTTCACGTTCTATATCTATGTTTTGTTTCCTCTTGATGAAGCCCTAAGCAGTGACTGGCGAGAAACACTTTCATGGAAAGGGGTTGCCAAGCTTCCCAAAATTACGAATCTCCAGAAATCTCAGCAAATATTTTTTCACCCAAACTGGATGATACTTTCAGGTAATGATCAGTACACTGAGGCGACTTGGTTCCCCAAATTTCGTTATTCTATGTTGAAGCGTTCGTTTCCAGTAACAGTTTGAATTTTTAGGTTTCACTCTGTTTTCTCCTACATTGATAGATGTATTTGGAACTCTAAATCCAACACGGTTTGTGCTAGCTTCTTGAAACTTGACACAATAAAGTAGTTTCACGTTCTATCTCTATGTTTTGTTTCCTCTTGATGTAGCCCTAAGCAGTGACTGGCAACAAACACTTTCATGGAAAGGGGTTGCCAAGCTTCCCAAAATTACGAATCTCCAGAAATCTCAGCAAATATTTTTTCACCCAAACTGGATGATACTTTCAGGTAATGATCAGTACACTAAGGCGACTTGGTTCCTCAAATTTCGTTCTTCTATGTTGAAGCGTTCGTTTCCAGTAACAGTTTGAATTTTTAGGTTTCACTCTGTTTTCTCCTATATTGATAGATGTATTTGGAACTCTAAATCCAACACGGTTTGTGCTAGCTTCTTGAAACTTGACACAATAAAGTAGTTTCACGTTCTATCTCAATGTTTTGTTTCCTCTTGATGTAGCCCTAAGCAGTGACTGGCGAGAAACACTTTCATGGAAAGGGGTTGCCAAGCTTCCCAAAATTACGAATCTCCAGAAAACTCAGCAAATATTTTTTCACCCAAACTGGATGATACTTTCAGTTAAAGATCAGTACACTAAGGTGACTTGGTTCCCCAAATTTCGTTCTTCTATGTTGAAGCGTTCGTCCCCAGTAACAGTTTGAATTTTTAGGTTTCACTCTGTTTTCTCCTATATTGATAGATGTATTTGGAACTCTAAATCCAACACGGTTTGTGCTAGCTTCTTGAAACTTGACACAATAAAGTAGTTTCACGTTCTATATCTATGTTTTGTTTCCTCTTGATGAAGCCCTAAGCAGTGACTGGCGAGAAACACTTTCATGGAAAGGGGTTGCCAAGCTTCCCAAGATTACGAATCTCCAGAAATCTCAGCAAATATTTTTTCACCCAAACTGGATGATACTTTCAGGTAATGATCAGTACACTAAGGCGACTTGGTTCCCCAAATTTCGTTCTTCTATGTTGAAGCGTTCGTTTCCAGTAACAGTTTGAATTTTTAGGTTTCACTCTGTTTTCTCCTATATTGATAGATGTATTTGGAACTCTAAATCCAACACGGTTTGTGCTAGCTTCTTGAAACTTGACACAATAAAGTAGTTTCACGTTCTATATCTATGTTTTGTTTCCTCTTGATGAAGCCCTAAGCAGTGACTGGCGAGAAACACTTTCATGGAAAGGGGTTGCCAAGCTTCCCCAAATTACGAATCTCCAGAAATCTCAGCAAATATTTTTTCACCCAAACTGGATGATACTTTCAGGTAATGATCAGTATACTAAGGCGACTTGGTTCCCCAAATTTCGTTCTTCTATGTTGAAGCATTCGTTTCCAGTAACAGTTTGAATTTTTAGGTTTCACTCTGTTTTCTCCTATATTGATAGATGTATTTGGAACTCTAAATCCAACACGGTTTGTGCTAGCTTCTTGAAACTTGACACAATAAAGTAGTTTCAAGTTCTATATGTATGTTTTGTTTCCTCTTGATGAAGCCCTAAGCAGTGACTGGCGAGAAACACTTTCATGGAAAGGGGTTGCCAAGCTTCCCAAAATTACGAATCTCCAGAAATCTCAGCAAATATTTTCTCACCCAAACTGGATGATACTTTCAGGTAATGATCAGTACACTAAGGCGACTTGGTTCCCCAAATTTCGTTATTCTATGTTGAAGCGTTCGTTTCCAGTAACAGTTTGAATTTTTAGGTTTCACTCTGTTTTCTCCTATATTGATAGATGTATTTGGAACTCTAAATCCAACACGGTTTGTGCTAGCTTCTTGAAACTTGACACAATAAAGTAGTTTCACGTTCTATCTCTATGTTTTGTTTCCTCTTGATGTAGCCCTAAGCAGTGACTGGCGAGAAACACTTTCATGGAAAGGGGTTGCCAAGCTTCCCAAAATTACGAATCTCCAGAAATCTCAGCAAATATTTTTTCACCCAAACTGGATGATACTTTCAGGTAATGATCAGTACACTAAGGCGACTTGGTTCCCCAAATTTCGTTCTTCTATGTTGAAGCGTTCGTTTCCAGTAACAGTTTGAATTTTTAGGTTTCACTCTGTTTTCTCCTATATTGATAGATGTATTTGGAACTCTAAATCCAACACGGTTTGTGCTAGCTTCTTGAAACTTGACACAATAAAGTAGTTTCACGTTCTATCTCTATGTTTTGTTTCCTCTTGATGAAGCCCTAAGCAGTGACTGGCGAGAAACACTTTCATGGAAAGGGGTTGCCAAGCTTCCCGAAATTACAAATCTCCAGAAATCTCAGCAAATATTTTTTCACCCAAACTGGATGATACTTTCAGGTAATGATCAGTACACTAAGGCGACTTGGTTCCCCAAATTTCGTTCTTCTATGTTGAAGCGTTCGTTTCCAGTAACAGTTTGAATTTTTAGGTTTCACTCTGTTTTCTCCTATATTGATACATGTATTTGGAACTCTAAATCCAACACGGTTTGTGCTAGCTTCTTGAAACTTGACACAATAAAGTAGTTTCACGTTCTATCTCTATGTTTTGTTTCCTCTTGATGTAGCCCTAAGCAGTGACTGGCAACAAACACTTTCATGGAAAGGGGTTGCCAAGCTTCCCAAAATTACGAATCTCCAGAAATCTCAGCAAATATTTTTTCACCCAAACTGGATGATACTTTCAGGTAATGATCAGTACACTAAGGCGACTTGGTTCCCCAAATTTCGCTCTTCTTTGTTGAAGCGTTCGTTTCCAGTAACAGTTTGAATTTTTAGGTTTCACTCTGTTTTCTCCTATATTGATAGATGTATTTGGAACTCTAAATCCAACACGGTTTGTGCTAGCTTCTTGAAACTTGACACAATAAAGTAGTTTCACGTTCTATATCTATGTTTTGTTTCCTCTTGATGAAGCCCTAAGCAGTGACTGGCGAGAAACACTTTCATGGAAAGGGGTTGCCAAGCTTCCCAAAATTACGAATCTCCAGAAATCTCAGCAAATATTTTTTCACCCAAACTGGATGATACTTTCAGGTAATGATCAGTACACTGAGGCGACTTGGTTCCCCAAATTTCGTTCTTCTATGTTGAAGCGTTCGTTTCCAGTAACAGTTTGAATTTTTAGGTTTCACTCTGTTTTCTCCTATATTGATAGATGTATTTGGAACTCTAAATCCAACAAGGTTTGTGCTAGCTTCTTGAAACTTGACACAATAAAGTAGTTTCACGTTCTATCTCTACGTTTTGTTTCCTCTTGATGTAGCCCTAAGCAGTGACTGGCGAGAAACACTTTCATGGAAAGGGGTTGCCAAGCTTCCCAAAATTACGAATCTCCAGAAATCTCAGCAAATATTTTTTCACTCAAACTGGATGATACTTTCAGGTAAAGATCAGTACACTAAGGTGACTTGGTTCCCCAAATTTCGTTCTTCTATGTTGAAGCGTTCGTCTCCAGTAACAGTTTTAATTTTTACGTTTCACTCTGTTTTCTCCTATATTGATAGATGTATTTGGAACTCTAAATCCAACACGGTTTGTGCTAGGTTCTTGAAACTTGACACAATAAAGTAGTTTCACGTTCTATCTCTATGTTTTGTTTCCTCTTGATGTAGCCCTAAGCAGTGACTGGCAACAAACACTTTCATGGAAAGGGGTTGCCAAACTTCCCAAAATTACGAATCTCCAGAAATCTCAGCAAATATTTTTTCACCCAAACTGGATGATACTTTCAGGTAAAGATCAGTACACTAAGGTGACTTGGTTCCCCAAATTTCGTTCTTCTATGTTGAAGCGCTCGTCTCCAGTAACAGTTTGAATTTTTAGGTTTCACTCTGTTTTCTCCTATATTGATAGATGTATTTGGAACTCTAAATCCAACACGGTTTGTGCTAGCTTCTTGAAACTTGACACAATAAAGTAGTTTCACGTTCTATCTCTATGTTTTGTTTCCTCTTGATGTAGCCCTAAGCAGTGACTGGCAACGAACACTTTCATGGAAAGGGGTTGCCAAGCTTCCCAAAATTACGAATCTCCAGAAATCTCAGCAAATATTTTTTCACCCAAACTGGATGATACGTTCAGGTAATGATCAGTACACTAAGGCGACTTGGTTCCTCAAATTTCGTTCTTCTATGTTGAAGCGTTCGTTTCCAGTAACAGTTTGAATTTTTAGGTTTCACTCTGTTTTCTCCTATATTGATAGATGTATTTGGAACTCTAAATCCAACACGGTTTGTGCTAGCTTCTTGAAACTTGACACAATAAAGTAGTTTCACGTTCTATATCTATGTTTTGTTTCCTCTTGATGAAGCCCTAAGCAGTGACTGGCGAGAAACACTTTCATGGAAAGGGGTTGCCAAGCTTCCCAAGATTACGAATCTCCAGAAATCTCAGCAAATATTTTTTCACCCAAACTGGATGATACTTTCAGGTAATGATCAGTACACTAAGGCGACTTGGTTCCCCAAATTTCGTTCTTCTATGTTGAAGCGTTCGTTTCCAGTAACAGTTTGAATTTTTAGGTTTCACTCTGTTTTCTCCTATATTGATAGATGTATTTGGAACTCTAAATCCAACACGGTTTGTGCTAGCTTCTTGAAACTTGACACAATAAAGTAGTTTCACGTTCTATATCTATGTTTTGTTTCCTCTTGATGAAGCCCTAAGCAGTGACTGGCGAGAAACACTTTCATGGAAAGGGGTTGCCAAGCTTCCCAAAATTACAAATCTCCAGAAATCTCAGCAAATATTTTTTCACCCAAACTGGATGATACTTTCAGGTAATGATCAGTACACTAAGGCGACTTGGTTCCCCAAATTTCGTTATTCTATGTTGAAGCGTTCGTTTCCAGTAACAGTTTGAATTTTTAGGTTTCACTCTGTTTTCTCCTATATTGATACATGTTTTTGGAACTCTAAATCCAACACGGTTTGTGCTAGCTTCTTGAAACTTGACACAATAAAGTAGTTTCACGTTCTATCTCTATGTTTTGTTTCCTCTTGATGTAGCCCTAAGCAGTGACTGGCAACAAACACTTTCATGGAAAGGGGTTGCCAAGCTTCCCAAAATTACGAATCTCCAGAAATCTCAGCAAATATTTTTTCACCCAAACTGGATGATACTTTCAGGTAATGATCAGTACACTAAGGCGACTTGGTTCCCCAAATTTCGCTCTTCTTTGTTGAAGCGTTCGTTTCCAGTAACAGTTTGAATTTTTAGGTTTCACTCTGTTTTCTCCTATATTGATAGATGTATTTGGAACTCTAAATCCAACACGGTTTGTGCTAGCTTCTTGAAACTTGACACAATAAAGTAGTTTCACGTTCTATATCTATGTTTTGTTTCCTCTTGATGAAGCCCTAAGCAGTGACTGGCGAGAAACACTTTCATGGAAAGGGGTTGCCAAGCTTTCCAAAATTACGAATCTCCAGAAATCTCAGCAAATATTTTTTCACCCAAACTGGATGATACTTTCAGGTAATGATCAGTACACTGAGGCGACTTGGTTCCCCAAATTTCGTTCTTCTATGTTGAAGCGTTCGTTTCCAGTAACAGTTTGAATTTTTAGGTTTCACTCTGTTTTCTCCTATATTGATAGATGTATTTGGAACTCTAAATCCAACAACGTTTGTGCTAGCTTCTTGAAACTTGACACAATAAAGTAGTTTCACGTTCTATCTCTACGTTTTGTTTCCTCTTGATGTAGCCCTAAGCAGTGACTGGCGAGAAACACTTTCATGGAAAGGGGTTGCCAAGCTTCCCAAAATTACGAATCTCCAGAAATCTCAGCAAATATTTTTTCACCCAAACTGGATGATACTTTCAGGTAAAGATCAGTACACTAAGGTGACTTGGTTCCCCAAATTTCGTTCTTCTATGTTGAAGCGTTCGTCTCCAGTAACAGTTTGAATTTTTAGGTTTCACTCTGTTTTCTCCTATATTGATAGATGTATTTGGAACTCTAAATCCAACACGGTTTGTGCTAGCTTCTTGAAACTTGACACAATAAAGTAGTTTCACGTTCTATCTCTATGTTTTGTTTCCTCTTGATGTAGCCCTAAGCAGTGACTGGCAACAAACACTTTCATGGAAAGGGGTTGCCAAGCTTCCCAAAATTACGAATCTCCAGAAATCTCAGCAAATATTTTTTCACCCAAACTGGATGATACTTTCAGGTAAAGATCAGTACACTAAGGTGACTTGGTTCCCCAAATTTCGTTCTTCTATGTTGAAGCGTTCGTCTCCAGTAACAGTTTGAATTTTTACGTTTCACTCTGTTTTCTCCTATATTGATAGATGTATTTGGAACTCTAAATCCAACACGGTTTGTGCTAGCTTCTTGAAACTTGACACAATAAAGTAGTTTCACGTTCTATATCTATGTTTTGTTTCCTCTTGATGAAGCCCTAAGCAGTGACTGGCGAGAAACACTTTCATGGAAAGGGGTTGCCAAGCTTCCCAAAATTACGAATCTCCAGAAATCTCAGCAAATATTTTTTCACCCAAACTGGATGATACTTTCAGGTAATGATCAGTACACTGAGGCGCCTTGGTTCCCCAAATTTCGTTATTCTATGTTGAAGCGTTCGTTTCCAGTAACAGTTTGAATTTTTAGGTTTCACTCTGTTTTCTCCTACATTGATAGATGTATTTGGAACTCTAAATCCAACACGGTTTGTGCTAGCTTCTTGAAACTTGACACAATAAAGTAGTTTCACGTTCTATCTCTATGTTTTGTTTCCTCTTGATGTAGCCCTAAGCAGTGACTGGCAACAAACACTTTCATGGAAAGGGGTTGCCAAGCTTCCCAAAATTACGAATCTCCAGAAATCTCAGCAAATATTTTTTCACCCAAACTGGATGATACTTTCAGGTAATGATCAGTACACTAAGGCGACTTGGTTCCTCAAATTTCGTTCTTCTATGTTGAAGCGTTCGTTTCCAGTAACAGTTTGAATTTTTAGGTTTCACTCTGTTTTCTCCTATATTGATAGATGTATTTGGAACTCTAAATCCAACACGGTTTGTGCTAGCTTCTTGAAACTTGACACAATAAAGTAGTTTCACGTTCTATCTCAATGTTTTGTTTCCTCTTGATGTAGCCCTAAGCAGTGACTGGCGAGAAACACTTTCATGGAAAGGGGTTGCCAAGCTTCCCAAAATTACGAATCTCCAGAAATCTCAGCAAATATTTTTTCACCCAAACTGGATGATACTTTCAGTTAAAGATCAGTACACTAAGGTGACTTGGTTCCCCAAATTTCGTTCTTCTATGTTGAAGCGTTCGTCCCCAGTAACAGTTTGAATTTTTAGGTTTCACTCTGTTTTCTCCTATATTGATAGATGTATTTGGAACTCTAAATCCAACACGGTTTGTGCTAGCTTCTTGAAACTTGACACAATAAAGTAGTTTCACGTTCTATATCTATGTTTTGTTTCCTCTTGATGAAGCCCTAAGCAGTGACTGGCGAGAAACACTTTCATGGAAAGGGGTTGCCAAGCTTCCCAAGATTACGAATCTCCAGAAATCTCAGCAAATATTTTTTCACCCAAACTGGATGATACTTTCAGGTAATGATCAGTACACTAAGGCGACTTGGTTCTCCAAATTTCGTTCTTCTATGTTGAAGCGTTCGTTTCCAGTAACAGTTTGAATTTTTAGGTTTCACTCTGTTTTCTCCTATACTGATAGATGTATTTGGAACTCTAAATCCAACACGGTTTGTGCTAGCTTCTTGAAACTTGACACAATAAAGTAGTTTCACGTTCTATATCTATGTTTTGTTTCCTCTTGATGAAGCCCTAAGCAGTGACTGGCGAGAAACACTTTCATGGAAAGGGGTTGCCAAGCTTCCCCAAATTACGAATCTCCAGAAATCTCAGCAAATATTTTTTCACCCAAACTGGATGATACTTTCAGGTAATGATCAGTATACTAAGGCGACTTGGTTCCCCAAATTTCGTTCTTCTATGTTGAAGCGTTTGTTTCCAGTAACAGTTTGAATTTTTAAGTTTCACTCTGTTTTCTCCTATATTGATAGATGTATTTGGAACTCTAAATCCAACACGGTTTGTGCTAGCTTCTTGAAACTTGACACAATAAAGTAGTTTCACGTTCTATATCTATGTTTTGTTTCCTCTTGATGAAGCCCTAAGCAGTGACTGGCGAGAAACACTTTCATGGAAAGGGGTTGCCAAGCTTCCCAAAATTACGAATCTCCAGAAATCTCAGCAAATATTTTCTCACCCAAACTGGATGATACTTTCAGGTAATGATCAGTACACTAAGGCGACTTGGTTCCCCAAATTTCGTTATTCTATGTTGAAGCGTTCGTTTCCAGTAACAGTTTGAATTTTTAGGTTTCACTCTGTTTTCTCCTATATTGATAGATGTATTTGGAACTCTAAATCCAACACGGTTTGTGCTAGCTTCTTGAAACTTGACACAATAAAGTAGTTTCACGTTCTATCTCTATGTTTTGTTTCCTCTTGATGTAGCCCTAAGCAGTGACTGGCGAGAAACACTTTCATGGAAAGGGGTTGCCAAGCTTCCCAAAATTACGAATCTCCAGAAATCTCAGCAAATATTTTCTCACCCAAACTGGATGATACTTTCAGGTAATGATCAGTACACTAAGGCGACTTGGTTCCCCAAATTTCGTTATTCTATGTTGAAGCGTTCGTTTCCAGTAACAGTTTGAATTTTTAGGTTTCACTCTGTTTTCTCCTATATTGATAGATGTATTTGGAACTCTAAATCCAACACGGTTTGTGCTAGCTTCTTGAAACTTGACACAATAAAGTAGTTTCACGTTCTATCTCTATGTTTTGTTTCCTCTTGATGTAGCCCTAAGCAGTGACTGGCGAGAAACACTTTCATGGAAAGGGGTTGCCAAGCTTCCCAAAATTACGAATCTCCAGAAATCTCAGCAAATATTTTTTCACCCAAACTGGATGATACTTTCAGGTAATGATCAGTACACTAAGGCGACTTGGTTCCCCAAATTTCGTTCTTCTATGTTGAAGCGTTCGTTTCCAGTAACAGTTTGAATTTTTAGGTTTCACTCTGTTTTCTCCTATATTGATAGATGTATTTGGAACTCTAAATCCAACACGGTTTGTGCTAGCTTCTTGAAACTTGACACAATAAAGTAGTTTCACGTTCTATATCTATGTTTTGTTTCCTCTTGATGAAGCCCTAAGCAGTGACTGGCGAGAAACACTTTCATGGAAAGGGGTTGCCAAGCTTCCCGAAATTACAAATCTCCAGAAATCTCAGCAAATATTTTTTCACCCAAACTGGATGATACTTTCAGGTAATGATCAGTACACTAAGGCGACTTGGTTCCCCAAATTTCGTTCTTCTATGTTGAAGCGTTCGTTTCCAGTAACAGTTTGAATTTTTAGGTTTCACTCTGTTTTCTCCTATATTGATACATGTATTTGGAACTCTAAATCCAACACGGTTTGTGCTAGCTTCTTGAAACTTGACACAATAAAGTAGTTTCACGTTCTATCTCTATGTTTTGTTTCCTCTTGATGTAGCCCTAAGCAGTGACTGGCAACAAACACTTTCATGGAAAGGGGTTGCCAAGCTTCCCAAAATTACGAATCTCCAGAAATCTCAGCAAATATTTTTTCACCCAAACTGGATGATACTTTCAGGTAATGATCAGTACACTAAGGCGACTTGGTTCCCCAAATTTCGCTCTTCTTTGTTGAAGCGTTCGTTTCCAGTAACAGTTTGAATTTTTAGGTTTCACTCTGTTTTCTCCTATATTGATAGATGTATTTGGAACTCTAAATCCAACACGGTTTGTGCTAGCTTCTTGAAACTTGACACAATAAAGTAGTTTCACGTTCTATATCTATGTTTTGTTTCCTCTTGATGAAGCCCTAAGCAGTGACTGGCGAGAAACACTTTCATGGAAAGGGGTTGCCAAGCTTCCCAAAATTACGAATCTCCAGAAATCTCAGCAAATATTTTTTCACCCAAACTGGATGATACTTTCAGGTAATGATCAGTACACTGAGGCGACTTGGTTCCCCAAATTTCGTTCTTCTATGTTGAAGCGTTCGTTTCCAGTAACAGTTTGAATTTTTAGGTTTCACTCTGTTTTCTCCTATATTGATAGATGTATTTGGAACTCTAAATCCAACAAGGTTTGTGCTAGCTTCTTGAAACTTGACACAATAAAGTAGTTTCACGTTCTATCTCTACGTTTTGTTTCCTCTTGATGTAGCCCTAAGCAGTGACTGGCGAGAAACACTTTCATGGAAAGGGGTTGCCAAGCTTCCCAAAATTACGAATCTCCAGAAATCTCAGCAAATATTTTTTCACTCAAACTGGATGATACTTTCAGGTAAAGATCAGTACACTAAGGTGACTTGATTCCCCAAATTTCGTTCTTCTATGTTGAAGCGTTCGTCTCCAGTAACAGTTTTAATTTTTACGTTTCACTCTGTTTTCTCCTATATTGATAGATGTATTTGGAACTCTAAATCCAACACGGTTTGTGCTAGGTTCTTGAAACTTGACACAATAAAGTAGTTTCACGTTCTATCTCTATGTTTTGTTTCCTCTTGATGTAGCCCTAAGCAGTGACTGGCAACAAACACTTTCATGGAAAGGGGTTGCCAAACTTCCCAAAATTACGAATCTCCAGAAATCTCAGCAAATATTTTTTCACCCAAACTGGATGATACTTTCAGGTAAAGATCAGTACACTAAGGTGACTTGGTTCCCCAAATTTCGTTCTTCTATGTTGAAGCGCTCGTCTCCAGTAACAGTTTGAATTTTTAGGTTTCACTCTGTTTTCTCCTATATTGATAGATGTATTTGGAACTCTAAATCCAACACGGTTTGTGCTAGCTTCTTGAAACTTGACACAATAAAGTAGTTTCACGTTCTATCTCTATGTTTTGTTTCCTCTTGATGAAGCCCTAAGCAGTGACTGGCGAGAAACACTTTCATGGAAAGGGGTTGCCAAGCTTCCCAAGATTACGAATCTCCAGAAATCTCAGCAAATATTTTTTCACCCAAACTGGATGATACTTTCAGGTAATGATCAGTACACTAAGGCGACTTGGTTCCCCAAATTTCGTTCTTCTATGTTGAAGCGTTCGTTTCCAGTAACAGTTTGAATTTTTAGGTTTCACTCTGTTTTCTCCTATATTGATAGATGTATTTGGAACTCTAAATCCAACACGGTTTGTGCTAGCTTCTTGAAACTTGACACAATAAAGTAGTTTCACGTTCTATATCTATGTTTTGTTTCCTCTTGATGAAGCCCTAAGCAGTGACTGGCGAGAAACACTTTCATGGAAAGGGGTTGCCAAGCTTCCCAAAATTACAAATCTCCAGAAATCTCAGCAAATATTTTTTCACCCAAACTGGATGATACTTTCAGGTAATGATCAGTACACTAAGGCGACTTGGTTCCCCAAATTTCGTTCTTCTATGTTGAAGCGTTCGTTTCCAGTAACAGTTTGAATTTTTAGGTTTCACTCTGTTTTCTCCTATATTGATACATGTATTTGGAACTCTAAATCCAACACGGTTTGTGCTAGCTTCTTGAAACTTGACACAATAAAGTAGTTTCACGTTCTATCTCTATGTTTTGTTTCCTCTTGATGTAGCCCTAAGCAGTGACTGGCAACAAACACTTTCATGGAAAGGGGTTGCCAAGCTTCCCAAAATTACGAATCTCCAGAAATCTCAGCAAATATTTTTTCACCCAAACTGGATGATACTTTCAGGTAATGATCAGTACACTAAGGCGACTTGGTTCCCCAAATTTCGCTCTTCTTTGTTGAAGCGTTCGTTTCCAGTAACAGTTTGAATTTTTAGGTTTCACTCTGTTTTCTCCTATATTGATAGATGTATTTGGAACTCTAAATCCAACACGGTTTGTGCTAGCTTCTTGAAACTTGACACAATAAAGTAGTTTCACGTTCTATATCTATGTTTTGTTTCCTCTTGATGAAGCCCTAAGCAGTGACTGGCGAGAAACACTTTCATGGAAAGGGGTTGCCAAGCTTTCCAAAATTACGAATCTCCAGAAATCTCAGCAAATATTTTTTCACCCAAACTGGATGATACTTTCAGGTAATGATCAGTACACTGAGGCGACTTGGTTCCCCAAATTTCGTTCTTCTATGTTGAAGCGTTCGTTTCCAGTAACAGTTTGAATTTTTAGGTTTCACTCTGTTTTCTCCTATATTGATAGATGTATTTGGAACTCTAAATCCAACAACGTTTGTGCTAGCTTCTTGAAACTTGACACAATAAAGTAGTTTCACGTTCTATCTCTACGTTTTATTTCCTCTTGATGTAGCCCTAAGCAGTGACTGGCGAGAAACACTTTCATGGAAAGGGGTTGCCAAGCTTCCCAAAATTACGAATCTCCAGAAATCTCAGCAAATATTTTTTCACCCAAACTGGATGATACTTTCAGGTAAAGATCAGTACACTAAGGTGACTTGGTTCCCCAAATTTCGTTCTTCTATGTTGAAGCGTTCGTCCCCAGTAACAGTTTGAATTTTTAGGTTTCACTCTGTTTTCTCCTATATTGATAGATGTATTTGGAACTCTAAATCCAACACGGTTTGTGCTAGCTTCTTGAAACTTGACACAATAAAGTAGTTTCACGTTCTATCTCTATGTTTTGTTTCCTCTTGATGTAGCCCTAAGCAGTGACTGGCAACAAACACTTTCATGGAAAGGGGTTGCCAAGCTTCCCAAAATTACGAATCTCCAGAAATCTCAGCAAATATTTTTTCACCCAAACTGGATGATACTTTCAGGTAAAGATCAGTACACTAAGGTGACTTGGTTCCCCAAATTTCGTTCTTCTATGTTGAAGCGTTCGTCTCCAGTAACAGTTTGAATTTTTACGTTTCACTCTGTTTTCTCCTATATTGATAGATGTATTTGGAACTCTAAATCCAACACGGTTTGTGCTAGCTTCTTGAAACTTGACACAATAAAGTAGTTTCACGTTCTATATCTATGTTTTGTTTCCTCTTGATGAAGCCCTAAGCAGTGACTGGCGAGAAACACTTTCATGGAAAGGGGTTGCCAAGCTTCCCAAAATTACGAATCTCCAGAAATCTCAGCAAATATTTTTTCACCCAAACTGGATGATACTTTCAGGTAATGATCAGTACACTGAGGCGCCTTGGTTCCCCAAATTTCGTTATTCTATGTTGAAGCGTTCGTTTCCAGTAACAGTTTGAATTTTTAGGTTTCACTCTGTTTTCTCCTACATTGATAGATGTATTTGGAACTCTAAATCCAACACGGTTTGTGCTAGCTTCTTGAAACTTGACACAATAAAGTAGTTTCACGTTCTATCTCTATGTTTTGTTTCCTCTTGATGTAGCCCTAAGCAGTGACTGGCAACAAACACTTTCATGGAAAGGGGTTGCCAAGCTTCCCAAAATTACGAATCTCCAGAAATCTCAGCAAATATTTTTTCACCCAAACTGGATGATACTTTCAGGTAATGATCAGTACACTAAGGCGACTTGGTTCCCCAAATTTCGCTCTTCTTTGTTGAAGCGTTCGTTTCCAGTAACAGTTTGAATTTTTAGGTTTCACTCTGTTTTCTCCTATATTGATAGATGTATTTGGAACTCTAAATCCAACACGGTTTGTGCTAGCTTCTTGAAACTTGACACAATAAAGTAGTTTCACGTTCTATATCTATGTTTTGTTTCCTCTTGATGAAGCCCTAAGCAGTGACTGGCGAGAAACACTTTCATGGAAAGGGGTTGCCAAGCTTCCCAAAATTACGAATCTCCAGAAATCTCAGCAAATATTTTTTCACCCAAACTGGATGATACTTTCAGGTAATGATCAGTACACTGAGGCGACTTGGTTCCCCAAATTTCGTTCTTCTATGTTGAAGCGTTCGTTTCCAGTAACAGTTTGAATTTTTAGGTTTCACTCTGTTTTCTCCTATATTGATAGATGTATTTGGAACTCTAAATCCAACAAGGTTTGTGCTAGCTTCTTGAAACTTGACACAATAAAGTAGTTTCACGTTCTATCTCTACGTTTTATTTCCTCTTGATGTAGCCCTAAGCAGTGACTGGCGAGAAACACTTTCATGGAAAGGGGTTGCCAAGCTTCCCAAAATTACGAATCTCCAGAAATCTCAGCAAATATTTTTTCACTCAAACTGGATGATACTTTCAGGTAAAGATCAGTACACTAAGGTGACTTGATTCCCCAAATTTCGTTCTTCTATGTTGAAGCGTTCGTCTCCAGTAACAGTTTTAATTTTTACGTTTCACTCTGTTTTCTCCTATATTGATAGATGTATTTGGAACTCTAAATCCAACACGGTTTGTGCTAGGTTCTTGAAACTTGACACATTAAAGTAGTTTCACGTTCTATCTCTATGTTTTGTTTCCTCTTGATGTAGCCCTAAGCAGTGACTGGCAACAAACACTTTCATGGAAAGGGGTTGCCAAACTTCCCAAAATTACGAATCTCCAGAAATCTCAGCAAATATTTTTTCACCCAAACTGGATGATACTTTCAGGTAAAGATCAGTACACTAAGGTGACTTGGTTCCCCAAATTTCGTTCTTCTATGTTGAAGCGCTCGTCTCCAGTAACAGTTTGAATTTTTAGGTTTCACTCTGTTTTCTCCTATATTGATAGATGTATTTGGAACTCTAAATCCAACACGGTTTGTGCTAGCTTCTTGAAACTTGACACAATAAAGTAGTTTCACGTTCTATCTCTATGTTTTGTTTCCTCTTGATGTAGCCCTAAGCAGTGACTGGCAACGAACACTTTCATGGAAAGGGGTTGCCAAGCTTCCCAAAATTACGAATCTCCAGAAATCTCAGCAAATATTTTTTCACCCAAACTGGATGATACTTTCAGGTAATGATCAGTACACTAAGGCGACTTGGTTCCTCAAATTTCGTTCTTCTATGTTGAAGCGTTCGTTTCCAGTAACAGTTTGAATTTTTAGGTTTCACTCTGTTTTCTCCTATATTGATAGATGTATTTGGAACTCTAAATCCAACACGGTTTGTGCTAGCTTCTTGAAACTTGACACAATAAAGTAGTTTCACGTTCTATATCTATGTTTTGTTTCCTCTTGATGAAGCCCTAAGCAGTGACTGGCGAGAAACACTTTCATGGAAAGGGGTTGCCAAGCTTCCCAAGATTACGAATCTCCAGAAATCTCAGCAAATATTTTTTCACCCAAACTGGATGATACTTTCAGGTAATGATCAGTACACTAAGGCGACTTGGTTCCCCAAATTTCGTTCTTCTATGTTGAAGCGTTCGTTTCCAGTAACAGTTTGAATTTTTAGGTTTCACTCTGTTTTCTCCTATATTGATAGATGTATTTGGAACTCTAAATCCAACACGGTTTGTGCTAGCTTCTTGAAACTTGACACAATAAAGTAGTTTCACGTTCTATATCTATGTTTTGTTTCCTCTTGATGAAGCCCTAAGCAGTGACTGGCGAGAAACACTTTCATGGAAAGGGGTTGCCAAGCTTCCCAAAATTACAAATCTCCAGAAATCTCAGCAAATATTTTTTCACCCAAACTGGATGATACTTTCAGGTAATGATCAGTACACTAAGGCGACTTGGTTCCCCAAATTTCGTTCTTCTATGTTGAAGCGTTCGTTTCCAGTAACAGTTTGAATTTTTAGGTTTCACTCTGTTTTCTCCTATATTGATACATGTATTTGGAACTCTAAATCCAACACGGTTTGTGCTAGCTTCTTGAAACTTGACACAATAAAGTAGTTTCACGTTCTATCTCTATGTTTTGTTTCCTCTTGATGTAGCCCTAAGCAGTGACTGGCAACAAACACTTTCATGGAAAGGGGTTGCCAAGCTTCCCAAAATTACGAATCTCCAGAAATCTCAGCAAATATTTTTTCACCCAAACTGGATGATACTTTCAGGTAATGATCAGTACACTAAGGCGACTTGGTTCCCCAAATTTCGCTCTTCTTTGTTGAAGCGTTCGTTTCCAGTAACAGTTTGAATTTTTAGGTTTCACTCTGTTTTCTCCTATATTGATAGATGTATTTGGAACTCTAAATCCAACACGGTTTGTGCTAGCTTCTTGAAACTTGACACAATAAAGTAGTTTCACGTTCTATATCTATGTTTTGTTTCCTCTTGATGAAGCCCTAAGCAGTGACTGGCGAGAAACACTTTCATGGAAAGGGGTTGCCAAGCTTTCCAAAATTACGAATCTCCAGAAATCTCAGCAAATATTTTTTCACCCAAACTGGATGATACTTTCAGGTAATGATCAGTACACTGAGGCGACTTGGTTCCCCAAATTTCGTTCTTCTATGTTGAAGCGTTCGTTTCCAGTAACAGTTTGAATTTTTAGGTTTCACTCTGTTTTCTCCTATATTGATAGATGTATTTGGAACTCTAAATCCAACAACGTTTGTGCTAGCTTCTTGAAACTTGACACAATAAAGTAGTTTCACGTTCTATCTCTACGTTTTGTTTCCTCTTGATGTAGCCCTAAGCAGTGACTGGCGAGAAACACTTTCAT
This sequence comes from Spermophilus citellus, assembly GCF_964194105.1. Lineage (NCBI taxonomy): Eukaryota > Metazoa > Chordata > Mammalia > Rodentia > Sciuridae > Spermophilus > Spermophilus citellus. The sequence continues at coordinate 18,269,778 of NC_138196.1, read as the reverse complement.
GGAAAGGGGTTGCCAAGCTTCCCAAAATTACGAATCTCCAGAAATCTCAGCAAATATTTTTTCACCCAAACTGGATGATACTTTCAGGTAAAGATCAGTACACTAAGGTGACTTGGTTCCCCAAATTTCGTTCTTCTATGTTGAAGCGTTCGTCCCCAGTAACAGTTTGAATTTTTAGGTTTCACTCTGTTTTCTCCTATATTGATAGATGTATTTGGAACTCTAAATCCAACACGGTTTGTGCTAGCTTCTTGAAACTTGACACAATAAAGTAGTTTCACGTTCTATCTCTATGTTTTGTTTCCTCTTGATGTAGCCCTAAGCAGTGACTGGCAACAAACACTTTCATGGAAAGGGGTTGCCAAGCTTCCCAAAATTACGAATCTCCAGAAATCTCAGCAAATATTTTTTCACCCAAACTGGATGATACTTTCAGGTAAAGATCAGTACACTAAGGTGACTTGGTTCCCCAAATTTCGTTCTTCTATGTTGAAGCGTTCGTCTCCAGTAACAGTTTGAATTTTTACGTTTCACTCTGTTTTCTCCTATATTGATAGATGTATTTGGAACTCTAAATCCAACACGGTTTGTGCTAGCTTCTTGAAACTTGACACAATAAAGTAGTTTCACGTTCTATATCTATGTTTTGTTTCCTCTTGATGAAGCCCTAAGCAGTGACTGGCGAGAAACACTTTCATGGAAAGGGGTTGCCAAGCTTCCCAAAATTACGAATCTCCAGAAATCTCAGCAAATATTTTTTCACCCAAACTGGATGATACTTTCAGGTAATGATCAGTACACTGAGGCGCCTTGGTTCCCCAAATTTCGTTATTCTATGTTGAAGCGTTCGTTTCCAGTAACAGTTTGAATTTTTAGGTTTCACTCTATTTTCTCCTACATTGATAGATGTATTTGGAACTCTAAATCCAACACGGTTTGTGCTAGCTTCTTGAAACTTGACACAATAAAGTAGTTTCACGTTCTATCTCTATGTTTTGTTTCCTCTTGATGTAGCCCTAAGCAGTGACTGGCAACAAACACTTTCATGGAAAGGGGTTGCCAAGCTTCCCAAAATTACGAATCTCCAGAAATCTCAGCAAATATTTTTTCACCCAAACTGGATGATACTTTCAGGTAATGATCAGTACACTAAGGCGACTTGGTTCCTCAAATTTCGTTCTTCTATGTTGAAGCGTTCGTTTCCAGTAACAGTTTGAATTTTTAGGTTTCACTCTGTTTTCTCCTATATTGATAGATGTATTTGGAACTCTAAATCCAACACGGTTTGTGCTAGCTTCTTGAAACTTGACACAATAAAGTAGTTTCACGTTCTATCTCAATGTTTTGTTTCCTCTTGATGTAGCCCTAAGCAGTGACTGGCGAGAAACACTTTCATGGAAAGGGGTTGCCAAGCTTCCCAAAATTACGAATCTCCAGAAATCTCAGCAAATATTTTTTCACCCAAACTGGATGATACTTTCAGTTAAAGATCAGTACACTAAGGTGACTTGGTTGCCCAAATTTCGTTCTTCTATGTTGAAGCGTTCGTCCCCAGTAACAGTTTGAATTTTTAGGTTTCACTCTGTTTTCTCCTATATTGATAGATGTATTTGGAACTCTAAATCCAACACGGTTTGTGCTAGCTTCTTGAAACTTGACACAATAAAGTAGTTTCACGTTCTATATCTATGTTTTGTTTCCTCTTGATGAAGCCCTAAGCAGTGACTGGCGAGAAACACTTTCATGGAAAGGGGTTGCCAAGCTTCCCAAGATTACGAATCTCCAGAAATCTCAGCAAATATTTTTTCACCCAAACTGGATGATACTTTCAGGTAATGATCAGTACACTAAGGCGACTTGGTTCTCCAAATTTCGTTCTTCTATGTTGAAGCGTTCGTTTCCAGTAACAGTTTGAATTTTTAGGTTTCACTCTGTTTTCTCCTATACTGATAGATGTATTTGGAACTCTAAATCCAACACGGTTTGTGCTAGCTTCTTGAAACTTGACACAATAAAGTAGTTTCACGTTCTATATCTATGTTTTGTTTCCTCTTGATGAAGCCCTAAGCAGTGACTGGCGAGAAACACTTTCATGGAAAGGGGTTGCCAAGCTTCCCCAAATTACGAATCTCCAGAAATCTCAGCAAATATTTTTTCACCCAAACTGGATGATACTTTCAGGTAATGATCAGTATACTAAGGCGACTTGGTTCCCCAAATTTCGTTCTTCTATGTTGAAGCGTTCGTTTCCAGTAACAGTTTGAATTTTTAAGTTTCACTCTGTTTTCTCCTATATTGATAGATGTATTTGGAACTCTAAATCCAACACGGTTTGTGCTAGCTTCTTGAAACTTGACACAATAAAGTAGTTTCACGTTCTATATCTATGTTTTGTTTCCTCTTGATGAAGCCCTAAGCAGTGACTGGCGAGAAACACTTTCATGGAAAGGGGTTGCCAAGCTTCCCAAAATTACGAATCTCCAGAAATCTCAGCAAATATTTTCTCACCCAAACTGGATGATACTTTCACGTAATGATCAGTACACTAAGGCGACTTGGTTCCCCAAATTTCGTTATTCTATGTTGAAGCGTTCGTTTCCAGTAACAGTTTGAATTTTTAGGTTTCACTCTGTTTTCTCCTATATTGATAGATGTATTTGGAACTCTAAATCCAACACGGTTTGTGCTAGCTTCTTGAAACTTGACACAATAAAGTAGTTTCACGTTCTATCTCTATGTTTTGTTTCCTCTTGATGTAGCCCTAAGCAGTGACTGGCGAGAAACACTTTCATGGAAAGGGGTTGCCAAGCTTCCCAAAATTACGAATCTCCAGAAATCTCAGCAAATATTTTTTCACCCAAACTGGATGATACTTTCAGGTAATGATCAGTACACTAAGGCGACTTGGTTCCCCAAATTTCGTTCTTCTATGTTGAAGCGTTCGTTTCCAGTAACAGTTTGAATTTTTAGGTTTCACTCTGTTTTCTCCTATATTGATAGATGTATTTGGAACTCTAAATCCAACACGGTTTGTGCTAGCTTCTTGAAACTTGACACAATAAAGTAGTTTCACGTTCTATATCTATGTTTTGTTTCCTCTTGATGAAGCCCTAAGCAGTGACTGGCGAGAAACACTTTCATGGAAAGGGGTTGCCAAGCTTCCCAAAATTACAAATCTCCAGAAATCTCAGCAAATATTTTTTCACCCAAACTGGATGATACTTTCAGGTAATGATCAGTACACTAAGGCGACTTGGTTCCCCAAATTTCGTTCTTCTATGTTGAAGCGTTCGTTTCCAGTAACAGTTTGAATTTTTAGGTTTCACTCTGTTTTCTCCTATATTGATACATGTATTTGGAACTCTAAATCCAACACGGTTTGTGCTAGCTTCTTGAAACTTGACACAATAAAGTAGTTTCACGTTCTATATCTATGTTTTGTTTCCTCTTGATGAAGCCCTAAGCAGTGACTGGCGAGAAACACTTTCATGGAAAGGGGTTGCCAAGCTTCCCAAAATTACGAATCTCCAGAAATCTCAGCAAATATTTTTTCACCCAAACTGGATGATACTTTCAGGTAATGATCAGTACACTGAGGCGACTTGGTTCCCCAAATTTCGTTATTCTATGTTGAACCGTTCGTTTCCAGTAACAGTTTGAATTTTTAGGTTTCACTCTGTTTTCTCCTATATTGATAGATGTATTTGGAACTCTAAATCCAACACGGTTTGTGCTAGCTTCTTGAAACTTGACACAATAAAGTAGTTTCACGTTCTATCTCTATGTTTTGTTTCCTCTTGATGTAGCCCTAAGCAGTGACTGGCGAGAAACACTTTCATGGAAAGGGGTTGCCAAGCTTCCCAAAATTACGAATCTCCAGAAATCTCAGCAAATATTTTTTCACCCAAACTGGATGATACTTTCAGGTAATGATCAGTACACTGAGGCGACTTGGTTCCCCAAATTTCGTTCTTCTATGTTGAAGCATTCGTTTCCAGTAACAGTTTGAATTTTTAGGTTTCACTCTGTTTTCTCCTATATTGATAGATGTATTTGGAACTCTAAATCCAACACGGTTTGTGCTAGCTTCTTGAAACTTGACACAATAAAGTAGTTTCACGTTCTATATCTACGTTTTGTTTCCTCTTGATGTAGCCCTAAGCAGTGACTGGCGAGAAACACTTTCATGGAAAGGGGTTGCCAAGCTTCCCAAAATTACGAATCTCCAGAAATCTCAGCAAATATTTTTTCACCCAAACTGGATGATACTTTCAGGTAAAGATCAGTACACTAAGGTGACTTGGTTCCCCAAATTTCGTTCTTCTATGTTGAAGCGTTCGTCTCCAGTAACAGTTTGAATTTTTACGTTTCACTCTGTTTTCTCCTATATTGATAGATGTATTTGGAACTCTAAATCCAACACGGTTTGTGCTAGCTTCTTGAAACTTGACACAATAAAGTAGTTTCACGTTCTATCTCTATGTTTTGTTTCCTCTTGATGTAGCCCTAAGCAGTGACTGGCAACAAACACTTTCATGAAAAGGGGTTGCCAAGCTTCCCAAAATTACGAATCTCCAGAAATCTCAGCAAATATTTTTTCACCCAAACTGGATGATACTTTCAGGTAAAGATCAGTACACTAAGGTGACTTGGTTCCCCAAATTTCGTTCTTCTATGTTGAAGCGTTCGTCTCCAGTAACAGTTTGAATTTTTAGGTTTCACTCTGTTTTCTCCTATATTGATAGATGTATTTGGAACTCTAAATCCAACACGGTTTGTGCTAGCTTCTTGAAACTTGACACAATAAAGTAGTTTCACGTTCTATATCTATGTTTTGTTTCCTCTTGATGAAGCCCTAAGCAGTGACTGGCGAGAAACACTTTCATGGAAAGGGGTTGCCAAGCTTCCCAAAATTACGAATCTCCAGAAATCTCAGCAAATATTTTTTCACCCAAACTGGATGATACTTTCAGGTAATGATCAGTACACTGAGGCGACTTGGTTCCCCAAATTTCGTTCTTCTATGTTGAAGCGTTCGTCTCCAGTAACAGTTTGAATTTTTAGGTTTCACTCTGTTTTCTCCTATATTGATAGATGTATTTGGAACTCTAAATCCAACACGGTTTGTGCTAGCTTCTTGAAACTTGACACAATAAAGTAGTTTCACGTTCTATATCTATGTTTTGTTTCCTCTTGATGAAGCCCTAAGCAGTGACTGGCGAGAAACACTTTCATGGAAAGGGGTTGCCAAGCTTCCCAAAATTACGAATCTCCAGAAATCTCAGCAAATATTTTTTCACCCAAACTGGATGATACTTTCAGGTAATGATCAGTACACTGAGGCGACTTGGTTCCCCAAATTTCGTTCTTCTATGTTGAAGCGTTCGTTTCCAGTAACAGTTTGAATTTTTAGGTTTCACTCTGTTTTCTCCTATATTGATAGATGTATTTGGAACTCTAAATCCAACAAGGTTTGTGCTAGCTTCTTGAAACTTGACACAATAAAGTAGTTTCACGTTCTATCTCTACGTTTTGTTTCCTCTTGATGTAGCCCTAAGCAGTGACTGGCGAGAAACACTTTCATGGAAAGGGGTTGCCAAGCTTTCCAAAATTACGAATCTCCAGAAATCTCAGCAAATATTTTTTCACCCAAACTGGATGATACTTTCAGGTAAAGATCAGTACACTAAGGTGACTTGGTTCCCCAAATTTCGTTCTTCTATGTTGAAGCGTTCGTCTCCAGTAACAGTTTGAATTTTTACGTTTCACTCTGTTTTCTCCTATATTGATAGATGTATTTGGAACTCTAAATCCAACAAGGTTTGTGCTAGCTTCTTGAAACTTGACACAATAAAGTAGTTTCACGTTCTATCTCTATGTTTTGTTTCCTCTTGATGTAGCTCTAAGCAGTGACTGGCAACAAACACTTTCATGGAAAGGGGTTGCCAAGCTTCCCAAAATTACGAATCTCCAGAAATCTCAGCAAATATTTTTTCACCCAAACTGGATGATACTTTCAGGTAAAGATCAGTACACTAAGGTGACTTGGTTCCCCAAATTTCGTTCTTCTATGTTGAAGCGTTCGTCTCCAGTAACAGTTTGAATTTTTAGGTTTCACTCTGTTTTCTCCTATATTGATAGATGTATTTGGAACTCTAAATCCAACACGGTTTGTGCTAGCTTCTTGAAACTTGACACAATAAAGTAGTTTCACGTTCTATATCTATGTTTTGTTTCCTCTTGATGAAGCCCTAAGCAGTGACTGGCGAGAAACACTTTCATGGAAAGGGGTTGCCAAGCTTCCCAAAATTACGAATCTCCAGAAATCTCAGCAAATATTTTTTCACCCAAACTGGATGATACTTTCAGGTAATGATCAGTACACTGAGGCGACTTGGTTCCCCAAATTTCGTTATTCTATGTTGAAGCGTTCGTTTCCAGTAACAGTTTGAATTTTTAGGTTTCACTCTGTTTTCTCCTACATTGATAGATGTATTTGGAACTCTAAATCCAACACGGTTTGTGCTAGCTTCTTGAAACTTGACACAATAAAGTAGTTTCACGTTCTATCTCTATGTTTTGTTTCCTCTTGATGTAGCCCTAAGCAGTGACTGGCAACAAACACTTTCATGGAAAGGGGTTGCCAAGCTTCCCAAAATTACGAATCTCCAGAAATCTCAGCAAATATTTTTTCACCCAAACTGGATGATACTTTCAGGTAATGATCAGTACACTAAGGCGACTTGGTTCCTCAAATTTCGTTCTTCTATGTTGAAGCGTTCGTTTCCAGTAACAGTTTGAATTTTTAGGTTTCACTCTGTTTTCTCCTATATTGATAGATGTATTTGGAACTCTAAATCCAACACGGTTTGTGCTAGCTTCTTGAAACTTGACACAATAAAGTAGTTTCACGTTCTATATCTATGTTTTGTTTCCTCTTGATGAAGCCCTAAGCAGTGACTGGCGAGAAACACTTTCATGGAAAGGGGTTGCCAAGCTTCCCAAGATTACGAATCCAGAAATCTCAGCAAATATTTTTTCACCCAAACTGGATGATACTTTCAGGTAATGATCAGTACACTAAGGCGACTTGGTTCCCCAAATTTCGTTCTTCTATGTTGAAGCGTTCGTTTCCAGTAACAGTTTGAATTTTTAGGTTTCACTCTGTTTTCTCCTATATTGATAGATGTATTTGGAACTCTAAATCCAACACGGTTTGTGCTAGCTTCTTGAAACTTGACACAATAAAGTAGTTTCACGTTCTATATCTATGTTTTGTTTCCTCTTGATGAAGCCCTAAGCAGTGACTGGCGAGAAACACTTTCATGGAAAGGGGTTGCCAAGCTTCCCCAAATTACGAATCTCCAGAAATCTCAGCAAATATTTTTTCACCCAAACTGGATGATACTTTCAGGTAATGATCAGTATACTAAGGCGACTTGGTTCCCCAAATTTCGTTCTTCTATGTTGAAGCGTTCGTTTCCAGTAACAGTTTGAATTTTTAGGTTTCACTCTGTTTTCTCCTATATTGATAGATGTATTTGGAACTCTAAATCCAACACGGTTTGTGCTAGCTTCTTGAAACTTGACACAATAAAGTAGTTTCACGTTCTATATCTATGTTTTGTTTCCTCTTGATGAAGCCCTAAGCAGTGACTGGCGAGAAACACTTTCATGGAAAGGGGTTGCCAAGCTTCCCAAAATTACGAATCTCCAGAAATCTCAGCAAATATTTTCTCACCCAAACTGGATGATACTTTCAGGTAATGATCAGTACACTGAGGCGACTTGGTTCCCCAAATTTCGTTCTTCTATGTTGAAGCGTTCGTTTCCAGTAACAGTTTGAATTTTTAGGTTTCACTCTGTTTTCTCCTATATTGATAGATGTATTTGGAACTCTAAATCCAACAACGTTTGTGCTAGCTTCTTGAAACTTGACACAATAAAGTAGTTTCACGTTCTATCTCTACGTTTTGTTTCCTCTTGATGTAGCCCTAAGCAGTGACTGGCGAGAAACACTTTCATGGAAAGGGGTTGCCAAGCTTCCCAAAATTACGAATCTCCAGAAATCTCAGCAAATATTTTTTCACCCAAACTGGATGATACTTTCAGGTAAAGATCAGTACACTAAGGTGACTTGGTTCCCCAAATTTCGTTCTTCTATGTTGAAGCGTTCGTCTCCAGTAACAGTTTGAATTTTTAGGTTTCACTCTGTTTTCTCCTATATTGATAGATGTATTTGGAACTCTAAATCCAACACGGTTTGTGCTAGCTTCTTGAAACTTGACACAATAAAGTAGTTTCACGTTCTATCTCTATGTTTTGTTTCCTCTTGATGTAGCCCTAAGCAGTGACTGGCAACAAACACTTTCATGGAAAGGGGTTGCCAAGCTTCCCAAAATTACGAATCTCCAGAAATCTCAGCAAATATTTTTTCACCCAAACTGGATGATACTTTCAGGTAAAGATCAGTACACTAAGGTGACTTGGTTCCCCAAATTTCGTTCTTCTATGTTGAAGCGTTCGTCTCCAGTAACAGTTTGAATTTTTACGTTTCACTCTGTTTTCTCCTATATTGATAGATGTATTTGGAACTCTAAATCCAACACGGTTTGTGCTAGCTTCTTGAAACTTGACACAATAAAGTAGTTTCACGTTCTATATCTATGTTTTGTTTCCTCTTGATGAAGCCCTAAGCAGTGACTGGCGAGAAACACTTTCATGGAAAGGGGTTGCCAAGCTTCCCAAAATTACGAATCTCCAGAAATCTCAGCAAATATTTTTTCACCCAAACTGGATGATACTTTCAGGTAATGATCAGTACACTGAGGCGCCTTGGTTCCCCAAATTTCGTTATTCTATGTTGAAGCGTTCGTTTCCAGTAACAGTTTGAATTTTTAGGTTTCACTCTGTTTTCTCCTACATTGATAGATGTATTTGGAACTCTAAATCCAACACGGTTTGTGCTAGCTTCTTGAAACTTGACACAATAAAGTAGTTTCACGTTCTATCTCTATGTTTTGTTTCCTCTTGATGTAGCCCTAAGCAGTGACTGGCAACAAACACTTTCATGGAAAGGGGTTGCCAAGCTTCCCAAAATTACGAATCTCCAGAAATCTCAGCAAATATTTTTTCACCCAAACTGGATGATACTTTCAGGTAATGATCAGTACACTAAGGCGACTTGGTTCCTCAAATTTCGTTCTTCTATGTTGAAGCGTTCGTTTCCAGTAACAGTTTGAATTTTTAGGTTTCACTCTGTTTTCTCCTATATTGATAGATGTATTTGGAACTCTAAATCCAACACGGTTTGTGCTAGCTTCTTGAAACTTGACACAATAAAGTAGTTTCACGTTCTATCTCAATGTTTTGTTTCCTCTTGATGTAGCCCTAAGCAGTGACTGGCGAGAAACACTTTCATGGAAAGGGGTTGCCAAGCTTCCCAAAATTACGAATCTCCAGAAATCTCAGCAAATATTTTTTCACCCAAACTGGATGATACTTTCAGTTAAAGATCAGTACACTAAGGTGACTTGGTTCCCCAAATTTCGTTCTTCTATGTTGAAGCGTTCGTCCCCAGTAACAGTTTGAATTTTTAGGTTTCACTCTGTTTTCTCCTATATTGATAGATGTATTTGGAACTCTAAATCCAACACGGTTTGTGCTAGCTTCTTGAAACTTGACACAATAAAGTAGTTTCACGTTCTATATCTATGTTTTGTTTCCTCTTGATGAAGCCCTAATCAGTGACTGGCGAGAAACACTTTCATGGAAAGGGGTTGCCAAGCTTCCCAAGATTACGAATCTCCAGAAATCTCAGCAAATATTTTTTCACCCAAACTGGATGATACTTTCAGGTAATGATCAGTACACTAAGGCGACTTGGTTCTCCAAATTTCGTTCTTCTATGTTGAAGCGTTCGTTTCCAGTAACAGTTTGAATTTTTAGGTTTCACTCTGTTTTCTCCTATACTGATAGATGTATTTGGAACTCTAAATCCAACACGGTTTGTGCTAGCTTCTTGAAACTTGACACAATAAAGTAGTTTCACGTTCTATATCTATGTTTTGTTTCCTCTTGATGAAGCCCTAAGCAGTGACTGGCGAGAAACACTTTCATGGAAAGGGGTTGCCAAGCTTCCCCAAATTACGAATCTCCAGAAATCTCAGCAAATATTTTTTCACCCAAACTGGATGATACTTTCAGGTAATGATCAGTATACTAAGGCGACTTGGTTCCCCAAATTTCGTTCTTCTATGTTGAAGCGTTCGTTTCCAGTAACAGTTTGAATTTTTAAGTTTCACTCTGTTTTCTCCTATATTGATAGATGTATTTGGAACTCTAAATCCAACACGGTTTGTGCTAGCTTCTTGAAACTTGACACAATAAAGTAGTTTCACGTTCTATATCTATGTTTTGTTTCCTCTTGATGAAGCCCTAAGCAGTGACTGGCGAGAAACACTTTCATGGAAAGGGGTTGCCAAGCTTCCCAAAATTACGAATCTCCAGAAATCTCAGCAAATATTTTCTCACCCAAACTGGATGATACTTTCAGGTAATGATCAGTACACTAAGGCGACTTGGTTCCCCAAATTTCGTTATTCTATGTTGAAGCGTTCGTTTCCAGTAACAGTTTGAATTTTTAGGTTTCACTCTGTTTTCTCCTATATTGATAGATGTATTTGGAACTCTAAATCCAACACGGTTTGTGCTAGCTTCTTGAAACTTGACACAATAAAGTAGTTTCACGTTCTATCTCTATGTTTTGTTTCCTCTTGATGTAGCCCTAAGCAGTGACTGGCGAGAAACACTTTCATGGAAAGGGGTTGCCAAGCTTCCCAAAATTACGAATCTCCAGAAATCTCAGCAAATATTTTTTCACCCAAACTGGATGATACTTTCAGGTAATGATCAGTACACTAAGGCGACTTGGTTCCCCAAATTTCGTTCTTCTATGTTGAAGCGTTCGTTTCCAGTAACAGTTTGAATTTTTAGGTTTCACTCTGTTTTCTCCTATATTGATAGATGTATTTGGAACTCTAAATCCAACACGGTTTGTGCTAGCTTCTTGAAACTTGACACAATAAAGTAGTTTCACGTTCTATATCTATGTTTTGTTTCCTCTTGATGAAGCCCTAAGCAGTGACTGGCGAGAAACACTTTCATGGAAAGGGGTTGCCAAGCTCCCCAAAATTGCAAATCTCCAGAAATCTCAGCAAATATTTTTTCACCCAAACTGGATGATACTTTCAGGTAATGATCAGTACACTAAGGCGACTTGGTTCCCCAAATTTCGTTCTTCTATGTTGAAGCGTTCGTTTCCAGTAACAGTTTGAATTTTTAGGTTTCACTCTGTTTTCTCCTATATTGATACATGTATTTGGAACTCTAAATCCAACACGGTTTGTGCTAGATTCTTGAAACTTGACACAATAAAGTAGTTTCACGTTCTATATCTATGTTTTGTTTCCTCTTGATGAAGCCCTAAGCAGTGACTGGCGAGAAACACTTTCATGGAAAGGGGTTGCCAAGCTTCCCAAAATTACGAATCTCCAGAAATCTCAGCAAATATTTTTTCACCCAAACTGGATGATACTTTCAGGTAATGATCAGTACACTGAGGCGACTTGGTTCCCCAAATTTCGTTATTCTATGTTGAACCGTTCGTTTCCAGTAACAGTTTGAATTTTTAGGTTTCACTCTGTTTTCTCCTATATTGATAGATGTATTTGGAACTCTAAATCCAACACGGTTTGTGCTAGCTTCTTGAAACTTGACACAATAAAGTAGTTTCACGTTCTATCTCTATGTTTTGTTTCCTCTTGATGTAGCCCTAAGCAGTGACTGGCGAGAAACACTTTCATGGAAAGGGGTTGCCAAGCTTCCCAAAATTACGAATCTCCAGAAATCTCAGCAAATATTTTTTCACCCAAACTGGATGATACTTTCAGGTAATGATCAGTACACTGAGGCGACTTGGTTCCCCAAATTTCGTTCTTCTATGTTGAAGCGTTCGTTTCCAGTAACAGTTTGAATTTTTAGGTTTCACTCTGTTTTCTCCTATATTGATAGATGTATTTGGAACTCTAAATCCAACACGGTTTGTGCTAGCTTCTTGAAACTTGACACAATAAAGTAGTTTCACGTTCTATATCTACGTTTTGTTTCCTCTTGATGTAGCCCTAAGCAGTGACTGGCGAGAAACACTTTCATGGAAAGGGGTTGCCAAGCTTCCCAAAATTACGAATCTCCAGAAATCTCAGCAAATATTTTTTCACCCAAACTGGATGATACTTTCAGGTAAAGATCAGTACACTAAGGTGACTTGGTTCCCCAAATTTCGTTCTTCTATGTTGAAGCGTTCGTCTCCAGTAACAGTTTGAATTTTTACGTTTCACTCTGTTTTCTCCTATATTGATAGATGTATTTGGAACTCTAAATCCAACACGGTTTGTGCTAGCTTCTTGAAACTTGACACAATAAAGTAGTTTCACGTTCTATCTCTATGTTTTGTTTCCTCTTGATGTAGCCCTAAGCAGTGACTGGCAACAAACACTTTCATGAAAAGGGGTTGCCAAGCTTCCCAAAATTACGAATCTCCAGAAATCTCAGCAAATATTTTTTCACCCAAACTGGATGATACTTTCAGGTAAAGATCAGTACACTAAGGTGACTTGGTTCCCCAAATTTCGTTCTTCTATGTTGAAGCGTTCGTCTCCAGTAACAGTTTGAATTTTTAGGTTTCACTCTGTTTTCTCCTATATTGATAGATGTATTTGGAACTCTAAATCCAACACGGTTTGTGCTAGCTTCTTGAAACTTGACACAATAAAGTAGTTTCACGTTCTATATCTATGTTTTGTTTCCTCTTGATGAAGCCCTAAGCAGTGACTGGCGAGAAACACTTTCATGGAAAGGGGTTGCCAAGCTTCCCAAAATTACGAATCTCCAGAAATCTCAGCAAATATTTTTTCACCCAAACTGGATGATACTTTCAGGTAATGATCAGTACACTGAGGCGACTTGGTTCCCCAAATTTCGTTCTTCTATGTTGAAGCGTTCGTCTCCAGTAACAGTTTGAATTTTTAGGTTTCACTCTGTTTTCTCCTATATTGATAGATGTATTTGGAACTCTAAATCCAACACGGTTTGTGCTAGCTTCTTGAAACTTGACACAATAAAGTAGTTTCACGTTCTATATCTATGTTTTGTTTCCTCTTGATGAAGCCCTAAGCAGTGACTGGCGAGAAACACTTTCATTGAAAGGGGTTGCCAAGCTTCCCAAAATTACGAATCTCCAGAAATCTCAGCAAATATTTTTTCACCAAACTGGATGATACTTTCAGGTAATGATCAGTACACTGAGGCGACTTGGTTCCCCAAATTTCGTTCTTCTATGTTGAAGCGTTCGTTTCCAGTAACAGTTTGAATTTTTAGGTTTCACTCTGTTTTCTCCTATATTGATAGATGTATTTGGAACTCTAAATCCAACAAGGTTTGTGCTAGCTTCTTGAAACTTGACACAATAAAGTAGTTTCACGTTCTATCTCTACGTTTTGTTTCCTCTTGATGTAGCCCTAAGCAGTGACTGGCGAGAAACACTTTCATGGAAAGGGGTTGCCAAGCTTTCCAAAATTACGAATCTCCAGAAATCTCAGCAAATATTTTTTCACCCAAACTGGATGATACTTTCAGGTAAAGATCAGTACACTAAGGTGACTTGGTTCCCCAAATTTCGTTCTTCTATGTTGAAGCGTTCGTCTCCAGTAACAGTTTGAATTTTTACGTTTCACTCTGTTTTCTCCTATATTGATAGATGTATTTGGAACTCTAAATCCAACAAGGTTTGTGCTAGCTTCTTGAAACTTGACACAATAAAGTAGTTTCACGTTCTATCTCTATGTTTTGTTTCCTCTTGATGTAGCTCTAAGCAGTGACTGGCAACAAACACTTTCATGGAAAGGGGTTGCCAAGCTTCCCAAAATTACGAATCTCCAGAAATCTCAGCAAATATTTTTTCACCCAAACTGGATGATACTTTCAGGTAAAGATCAGTACACTAAGGTGACTTGGTTCCCCAAATTTCGTTCTTCTATGTTGAAGCGTTCGTCTCCAGTAACAGTTTGAATTTTTAGGTTTCACTCTGTTTTCTCCTATATTGATAGATGTATTTGGAACTCTAAATCCAACACGGTTTGTGCTAGCTTCTTGAAACTTGACACAATAAAGTAGTTTCACGTTCTATATCTATGTTTTGTTTCCTCTTGATGAAGCCCTAAGCAGTGACTGGCGAGAAACACTTTCATGGAAAGGGGTTGCCAAGCTTCCCAAAATTACGAATCTCCAGAAATCTCAGCAAATATTTTTTCACCCAAACTGGATGATACTTTCAGGTAATGATCAGTACACTGAGGCGACTTGGTTCCCCAAATTTCGTTATTCTATGTTGAAGCGTTCGTTTCCAGTAACAGTTTGAATTTTTAGGTTTCACTCTGTTTTCTCCTACATTGATAGATGTATTTGGAACTCTAAATCCAACACGGTTTGTGCTAGCTTCTTGAAACTTGACACAATAAAGTAGTTTCACGTTCTATCTCTATGTTTTGTTTCCTCTTGATGTAGCCCTAAGCAGTGACTGGCAACAAACACTTTCATGGAAAGGGGTTGCCAAGCTTCCCAAAATTACGAATCTCCAGAAATCTCAGCAAATATTTTTTCACCCAAACTGGATGATACTTTCAGGTAATGATCAGTACACTAAGGCGACTTGGTTCCTCAAATTTCGTTCTTCTATGTTGAAGCGTTCGTTTCCAGTAACAGTTTGAATTTTTAGGTTTCACTCTGTTTTCTCCTATATTGATAGATGTATTTGGAACTCTAAATCCAACACGGTTTGTGCTAGCTTCTTGAAACTTGACACAATAAAGTAGTTTCACGTTCTATCTCAATGTTTTGTTTCCTCTTGATGTAGCCCTAAGCAGTGACTGGCGAGAAACACTTTCATGGAAAGGGGTTGCCAAGCTTCCCAAAATTACGAATCTCCAGAAATCTCAGCAAATATTTTTTCACCCAAACTGGATGATACTTTCAGTTAAAGATCAGTACACTAAGGTGACTTGGTTCCCCAAATTTCGTTCTTCTATGTTGAAGCGTTCGTCCCCAGTAACAGTTTGAATTTTTAGGTTTCACTCTGTTTTCTCCTATATTGATAGATGTATTTGGAACTCTAAATCCAACACGGTTTGTGCTAGCTTCTTGAAACTTGACACAATAAAGTAGTTTCACGTTCTATATCTATGTTTTGTTTCCTCTTGATGAAGCCCTAAGCAGTGACTGGCGAGAAACACTTTCATGGAAAGGGGTTGCCAAGCTTCCCAAGATTACGAATCCAGAAATCTCAGCAAATATTTTTTCACCCAAACTGGATGATACTTTCAGGTAATGATCAGTACACTAAGGCGACTTGGTTCCCCAAATTTCGTTCTTCTATGTTGAAGCGTTCGTTTCCAGTAACAGTTTGAATTTTTAGGTTTCACTCTGTTTTCTCCTATATTGATAGATGTATTTGGAACTCTAAATCCAACACGGTTTGTGCTAGCTTCTTGAAACTTGACACAATAAAGTAGTTTCACGTTCTATATCTATGTTTTGTTTCCTCTTGATGAAGCCCTAAGCAGTGACTGGCGAGAAACACTTTCATGGAAAGGGGTTGCCAAGCTTCCCCAAATTACGAATCTCCAGAAATCTCAGCAAATATTTTTTCACCCAAACTGGATGATACTTTCAGGTAATGATCAGTATACTAAGGCGACTTGGTTCCCCAAATTTCGTTCTTCTATGTTGAAGCGTTCGTTTCCAGTAACAGTTTGAATTTTTAGGTTTCACTCTGTTTTCTCCTATATTGATAGATGTATTTGGAACTCTAAATCCAACACGGTTTGTGCTAGCTTCTTGAAACTTGACACAATAAAGTAGTTTCACGTTCTATATCTATGTTTTGTTTCCTCTTGATGAAGCCCTAAGCAGTGACTGGCGAGAAACACTTTCATGGAAAGGGGTTGCCAAGCTTCCCAAAATTACGAATCTCCAGAAATCTCAGCAAATATTTTCTCACCCAAACTGGATGATACTTTCAGGTAATGATCAGTACACTAAGGCGACTTGGTTCCCCAAATTTCGTTATTCTATGTTGAAGCGTTCGTTTCCAGTAACAGTTTGAATTTTTAGGTTTCACTCTGTTTTCTCCTATATTGATAGATGTATTTGGAACTCTAAATCCAACACGGTTTGTGCTAGCTTCTTGAAACTTGACACAATAAAGTAGTTTCACGTTCTATCTCTATGTTTTGTTTCCTCTTGATGTAGCCCTAAGCAGTGACTGGCGAGAAACACTTTCATGGAAAGGGGTTGCCAAGCTTCCCAAAATTACGAATCTCCAGAAATCTCAGCAAATATTTTTTCACCCAAACTGGATGATACTTTCAGGTAATGATCAGTACACTAAGGCGACTTGGTTCCCCAAATTTCGTTCTTCTATGTTGAAGCGTTCGTTTCCAGTAACAGTTTGAATTTTTAGGTTTCACTCTGTTTTCTCCTATATTGATAGATGTATTTGGAACTCTAAATCCAACACGGTTTGTGCTAGCTTCTTGAAACTTGACACAATAAAGTAGTTTCACGTTCTATATCTATGTTTTGTTTCCTCTTGATGAAGCCCTAAGCAGTGACTGGCGAGAAACACTTTCATGGAAAGGGGTTGCCAAGCTTCCCAAAATTACAAATCTCCAGAAATCTCAGCAAATATTTTTTCACCCAAACTGGATGATACTTTCAGGTAATGATCAGTACACTAAGGCGACTTGGTTCCCCAAATTTCGTTCTTCTATGTTGAAGCGTTCGTTTCCAGTAACAGTTTGAATTTTTAGGTTTCACTCTGTTTTCTCCTATATTGATACATGTATTTGGAACTCTAAATCCAACACGGTTTGTGCTAGCTTCTTGAAACTTGACACAATAAAGTAGTTTCACGTTCTATCTCTATGTTTTGTTTCCTCTTGATGTAGCCCTAAGCAGTGACTGGCAACAAACACTTTCATGGAAAGGGGTTGCCAAGCTTCCCAAAATTACGAATCTCCAGAAATCTCAGCAAATATTTTTTCACCCAAACTGGATGATACTTTCAGGTAATGATCAGTACACTAAGGCGACTTGGTTCCCCAAATTTCGCTCTTCTTTGTTGAAGCGTTCGTTTCCAGTAACAGTTTGAATTTTTAGGTTTCACACTGTTTTCTCCTATATTGATAGATGTATTTGGAACTCTAAATCCAACACGGTTTGTGCTAGCTTCTTGAAACTTGACACAATAAAGTAGTTTCACGTTCTATATCTATGTTTTGTTTCCTCTTGATGAAGCCCTAAGCAGTGACTGGCGAGAAACACTTTCATGGAAAGGGGTTGCCAAGCTTCCCAAAATTACGAATCTCCAGAAATCTCAGCAAATATTTTTTCACCCAAACTGGATGATACTTTCAGGTAATGATCAGTACACTGAGGCGACTTGGTTCCCCAAATTTCGTTCTTCTATGTTGAAGCGTTCGTTTCCAGTAACAGTTTGAATTTTTAGGTTTCACTCTGTTTTCTCCTATATTGATAGATGTATTTGGAACTCTAAATCCAACAAGGTTTGTGCTAGCTTCTTGAAACTTGACACAATAAAGTAGTTTCACGTTCTATCTCTACGTTTTGTTTCCTCTTGATGTAGCCCTAAGCAGTGACTGGCGAGAAACACTTTCATGGAAAGGGGTTGCGAAGCTTCCCAAAATTACGAATCTCCAGAAATCTCAGCAAATATTTTTTCACCCAAACTGGATGATACTTTCAGGTAAAGATCAGTACACTAAGGTGACTTGGTTCCCCAAATTTCGTTCTTCTATGTTGAAGCGTTCGTCTCCAGTAACAGTTTGAATTTTTACGTTTCACTCTGTTTTCTCCTATATTGATAGATGTATTTGGAACTCTAAATCCAACACGGTTTGTGCTAGCTTCTTGAAACTTGACACAATAAAGTAGTTTCACGTTCTATCTCTATGTTTTGTTTCCTCTTGATGTAGCCCTAAGCAGTGACTGGCAACAAACACTTTCATGGAAAGGGGTTGCCAAACTTCCCAAAATTACGAATCTCCAGAAATCTCAGCAAATATTTTTTCACCCAAACTGGATGATACTTTCAGGTAAAGATCAGTACACTAAGGTGACTTGGTTCCCCAAATTTCGTTCTTCTATGTTGAAGCGCTCGTCTCCAGTAACAGTTTGAATTTTTAGGTTTCACTCTGTTTTCTCCTATATTGATAGATGTATTTGGAACTCTAAATCCAACACGGTTTGTGCTAGCTTCTTGAAACTTGACACAATAAAGTAGTTTCACGTTCTATATGTATGTTTTGTTTCCTCTTGATGAAGCCCTAAGCAGTGACTGGCGAGAAACACTTTCATGGAAAGGGGTTGCCAAGCTTCCCAAAATTACGAAT
Source organism: Spermophilus citellus (assembly GCF_964194105.1). Taxonomy (NCBI): domain Eukaryota; kingdom Metazoa; phylum Chordata; class Mammalia; order Rodentia; family Sciuridae; genus Spermophilus; species Spermophilus citellus. The sequence continues at coordinate 18,251,251 of NC_138196.1, read as the reverse complement.
CTCCAGAAATCTCAGCAAATATTTTTTCACCCAAACTGGATGATACTTTCAGGTAATGATCAGTACACTGAGGCGACTTGGTTCCCCAAATTTCGTTATTCTATGTTGAAGCGTTCGTTTCCAGTAACAGTTTGAATTTTTAGGTTTCACTCTGTTTTCTCCTACATTGATAGATGTATTTGGAACTCTAAATCCAACACAGTTTGTGCTAGCTTCTTGAAACTTGACACAATAAAGTAGTTTCACGTTCTATCTCTATGTTTTGTTTCCTCTTGATGTAGCCCTAAGCAGTGACTGGCAACGAACACTTTCATGGAAAGGGGTTGCCAAGCTTCCCAAAATTACGAATCTCCAGAAATCTCAGCAAATATTTTTTCACCCAAACTGGATGATACTTTCAGGTAATGATCAGTACACTAAGGCGACTTGGTTCCTCAAATTTCGTTCTTCTATGTTGAAGCGTTCGTTTCCAGTAACAGTTTGAATTTTTAGGTTTCACTCTGTTTTCTCCTATATTGATAGATGTATTTGGAACTCTAAATCCAACACGGTTTGTGCTAGCTTCTTGAAACTTGACACAATAAAGTAGTTTCACGTTCTATCTCAATGTCTTGTTTCCTCTTGATGTAGCCCTAAGCAGTGACTGGCGAGAAACACTTTCATGGAAAGGGGTTGCCAAGCTTCCCAAAATTACGAATCTCCAGAAATCTCAGCAAATATTTTTTCACCCAAACTGGATGATACTTTCAGTTAAAGATCAGTACACTAAGGTGACTTGGTTGCCCAAATTTCGTTCTTCTATGTTGAAGCGTTCGTCCCCAGTAACAGTTTGAATTTTTAGGTTTCACTCTGTTTTCTCCTATATTGATAGATGTATTTGGAACTCTAAATCCAACACGGTTTGTGCTAGCTTCTTGAAACTTGACACAATAAAGTAGTTTCACGTTCTATATCTATGTTTTGTTTCCTCTTGATGAAGCCCTAAGCAGTGACTGGCGAGAAACACTTTCATGGAAAGGGGTTGCCAAGCTTCCCAAGATTACGAATCTCCAGAAATCTCAGCAAATATTTTTTCACCCAAACTGGATGATACTTTCAGGTAATGATCAGTACACTAAGGCGACTTGGTTCCCCAAATTTCGTTCTTCTATGTTGAAGCGTTCATTTCCAGTAACAGTTTGAATTATTAGGTTTCACTCTGTTTTCTCCTATATTGATAGATGTATTTGGAACTCTAAATCCAACACGGTTTGTGCTAGCTTCTTGAAACTTGACACAATAAAGTAGTTTCACGTTCTATATCTATGTTTTGTTTCCTCTTGATGAAGCCCTAAGCAGTGACTGGCGAGAAACACTTTCATGGAAAGGGGTTGCCAAGCTTCCCAAAATTACAAATCTCCAGAAATCTCAGCAAATATTTTTTCACCCAAACTGGATGATACTTTCAGGTAATGATCAGTACACTAAGGCGACTTGGTTCCCCAAATTTCGCTCTTCTTTGTTGAAGCGTTCGTTTCCAGTAACAGTTTGAATTTTTAGGTTTCACTCTGTTTTCTCCTATATTGATAGATGTATTTGGAACTCTAAATCCAACACGGTTTGTGCTAGCTTCTTGAAACTTGACACAATAAAGTAGTTTCACGTTCTATATCTATGTTTTGTTTCCTCTTGATGAAGCCCTAAGCAGTGACTGGCGAGAAACACTTTCATGGAAAGGGGTTGCCAAGCTTCCCAAAATTACGAATCTCCAGAAATCTCAGCAAATATTTTTTCACCCAAACTGGATGATACTTTCAGGTAATGATCAGTACACTGAGGCGACTTGGTTCCCCAAATTTCGTTCTTCTATGTTGAAGCGTTCGTTTCCAGTAACAGTTTGAATTTTTAGGTTTCACTCTGTTTTCTCCTATATTGATAGATGTATTTGGAACTCTAAATCCAACAAGGTTTGTGCTAGCTTCTTGAAACTTGACACAATAAAGTAGTTTCACGTTCTATCTCTACGTTTTGTTTCCTCTTGATGTAGCCCTAAGCAGTGACTGGCGAGAAACACTTTCATGGAAAGGGGTTGCCAAGCTTCCCAAAATTACGAATCTCCAGAAATCTCAGCAAATATTTTTTCACCCAAACTGGATGATACTTTCAGGTAAAGATCAGTACACTAAGGTGACTTGGTTCCCCAAATTTCGTTCTTCTATGTTGAAGCGTTCGTCTCCAGTAACAGTTTGAATTTTTAGGTTTCACTCTGTTTTCTCCTATATTGATAGATGTATTTGGAACTCTAAATCCAATACGGTTTGTGCTAGCTTCTTGAAACTTGACACAATAAAGTAGTTTCACGTTCTATCTCTATGTTTTGTTTCCTCTTGATGTAGCCCTAAGCAGTGACTGGCAACAAACACTTTCATGGAAAGGGGTTGCCAAGCTTCCCAAAATTACGAATCTCCAGAAATCTCAGCAAATATTTTTTCACCCAAACTGGATGATACTTTCAGGTAAAGATCAGTACACTAAGGTGACTTGGTTCCCCAAATTTCGTTCTTCTATGTTGAAGCGTTCGTCTCCAGTAACAGTTTGAATTTTTACGTTTCACTCTGTTTTCTCCTATATTGATAGATGTATTTGGAACTCTAAATCCAACACGGTTTGTGCTAGCTTCTTGAAACTTGACACAATAAAGTAGTTTCACGTTCTATATCTATGTTTTGTTTCCTCTTGATGAAGCCCTAAGCAGTGACTGGCGAGAAACACTTTCATGGAAAGGGGTTGCCAAGCTTCCCAAAATTACGAATCTCCAGAAATCTCAGCAAATATTTTTTCACCCAAACTGAATGATACTTTCAGGTAATGATCAGTACACTGAGGCGCCTTGGTTCACCAAATTTCGTTATTCTATGTTGAAGCGTTCGTTTCCAGTAACAGTTTGAATTTTTAGGTTTCACTCTGTTTTCTCCTATATTGATAGATGTATTTGGAACTCTAAATCCAACACGGTTTGTGCTAGCTTCTTGAAACTTGACACAATAAAGTAGTTTCACGTTCTATCTCTATGTTTTGTTTCCTCTTGATGTAGCCCTAAGCAGTGACTGGCAACAAACACTTTCATGGAAAGGGGTTGCCAAGCTTCCCAAAATTACGAATCTCCAGAAATCTCAGCAAATATTTTTTCACCCAAACTGGATGATACTTTCAGGTAATGATCAGTACACTAAGGCGACTTGGTTCCTCAAATTTCGTTCTTCTATGTTGAAGCGTTCGTTTCCAGTAACAGTTTGAATTTTTAGGTTTCACTCTGTTTTCTCCTATATTGATAGATGTATTTGGAACTCTAAATCCAACACGGTTTGTGCTAGCTTCTTGAAACTTGACACAATAAAGTAGTTTCACGTTCTATCTCAATGTTTTGTTTCCTCTTGATGTAGCCCTAAGCAGTGACTGGCGAGAAACACTTTCATGGAAAGGGGTTGCGAAGCTTCCCAAAATTACGAATCTCCAGAAATCTCAGCAAATATTTTTTCACCCAAACTGGATGATACTTTCAGTTAAAGATCAGTACACTAAGGTGACTTGGTTCCCCAAATTTCGTTCTTCTATGTTGAAGCGTTCGTCCCCAGTAACAGTTTGAATTTTTAGGTTTCACTCTGTTTTCTCCTATATTGATAGATGTGTTTGGAACTCTAAATCCAACACGGTTTGTGCTAGCTTCTTGAAACTTGACACAATAAAGTAGTTTCACGTTCTATATCTATGTTTTGTTTCCTCTTGATGAAGCCCTAAGCAGTGACTGGCGAGAAACACTTTCATGGAAAGGGGTTGCCAAGCTTCCCAAGATTACGAATCTCCAGAAATCTCAGCAAATATTTTTTCACCTAAACTGGATGATACTTTCAGGTAATGATCAGTACACTAAGGCGACTTGGTTCTCCAAATTTCGTTCTTCTATGTTGAAGCGTTCGTTTCCAGTAACAGTTTGAATTTTTAGGTTTCACTCTGTTTTCTCCTATATTGATAGATGTATTTGGAACTCTAAATCCAACACGGTTTGTGCTAGCTTCTTGAAACTTGACACAATAAAGTAGTTTCACGTTCTATATCTATGTTTTGTTTCCTCTTGATGAAGCCCTAAGCAGTGACTGGCGAGAAACACTTTCATGGAAAGGGGTTGCCAAGCTTCCCCAAATTACGAATCTCCAGAAATCTCAGCAAATATTTTTTCACCCAAACTGGATGATACTTTCAGGTAATGATGAGTATACTAAGGCGACTTGGTTCCCCAAATTTCGTTCTTCTATGTTGAAGCGTTCGTTTCCAGTAACAGTTTGAATTTTTAGGTTTCACTCTGTTTTCTCCTATATTGATAGATGTATTTGGAACTCTAAATCCAACACGGTTTGTGCTAGCTTCTTGAAACTTGACACAATAAAGTAGTTTCACGTTCTATATCTATGTTTTGTTTCCTCTTGATGAAGCCCTAAGCAGTGACTGGCGAGAAACACTTTCATGGAAAGGGGTTGCCAAGCTTCCCAAAATTACGAATCTCCAGAAATCTCAGCAAATATTTTCTCACCCAAACTGGATGATACTTTCAGGTAATGATCAGTACACTAAGGCGACTTGGTTCCCCAAATTTCGTTATTCTATGTTGAAGCGTTCGTTTCCAGTAACAGTTTGAATTTTTAGGTTTCACTCTGTTTTCTCCTATATTGATAGATGTATTTGGAACTCTAAATCCAACACGGTTTGTGCTAGCTTCTTGAAACTTGACACAATAAAGTAGTTTCACGTTCTATCTCTATGTTTTGTTTCCTCTTGATGTAGCCCTAAGCAGTGACTGGCGAGAAACACTTTCATGGAAAGGGGTTGCCAAGCTTCCCAAAATTACGAATCTCCAGAAATCTCAGCAAATATTTTTTCACCCAAACTGGATGATACTTTCAGGTAATGATCAGTACACTGAGGCGACTTGGTTCCCCAAATTTCGTTCTTCTATGTTGAAGCGTTCGTTTCCAGTAACAGTTTGAATTTTTAGGTTTCACTCTGTTTTCTCCTATATTGATAGATGTATTTGGAACTCTAAATCCAACACGGTTTGTGCTAGCTTCTTGAAACTTGACACAATAAAGTAGTTTCACGTTCTATATCTATGTTTTGTTTCCTCTTGATGAAGCCCTAAGCAGTGACTGGCGAGAAACACTTTCATGGAAAGGGGTTGCCAAGCTTCCCAAAATTACAAATCTCCAGAAATCTCAGCAAATATTTTTTTACCCAAACTGGATGATACTTTCAGGTAATGATCAGTACACTAAGGCGACTTGGTTCCCCAAATTTCGTTCTTCTATGTTGAAGCGTTCGTTTCCAGTAACAGTTTGAATTTTTAGGTTTCACTCTGTTTTCTCCTATATTGATACATGTATTTGGAACTCTAAATCCAACACGGTTTGTGCTAGATTCTTGAAACTTGACACAATAAAGTAGTTTCACGTTCTATATCTATGTTTTGTTTCCTCTTGATGAAGCCCTAAGCAGTGACTGGCGAGAAACACTTTCATGGAAAGGGGTTGCCAAGCTTCCCAAAATTACGAATCTCCAGAAATCTCAGCAAATATTTTTTCACCCAAACTGGATGATACTTTCAGGTAATGATCAGTACACTGAGGCGACTTGGTTCCCCAAATTTCGTTATTCTATGTTGAACCGTTCGTTTCCAGTAACAGTTTGAATTTTTAGGTTTCACTCTGTTTTCTCCTATATTGATAGATGTATTTGGAACTCTAAATCCAACACGGTTTGGGCTAGCTTCTTGAAACTTGACACAATAAAGTAGTTTCACGTTCTATCTCTATGTTTTGTTTCCTCTTGATGTAGCCCTAAGCAGTGACTGGCGAGAAACACTTTCATGGAAAGGGGTTGCCAAGCTTCCCAAAATTACGAATCTCCAGAAATCTCAGCAAATATTTTTTCACCCAAACTGGATGATACTTTCAGGTAAAGATCAGTACACTAAGGTGACTTGGTTCCCCAAATTTCGTTCTTCTATGTTGAAGCGTTCGTCCCCAGTAACAGTTTGAATTTTTAGGTTTCACTCTGTTTTCTCCTATATTGATAGATGTATTTGGAACTCTAAATCCAACACGGTTTGTGCTAGCTTCTTGAAACTTGACACAATAAAGTAGTTTCACGTTCTATATCTATGTTTTGTTTCCTCTTGATGAAGCCCTAAGCAGTGACTGGCGAGAAACACTTTCATGGAAAGGGGTTGCCAAGCTTCCCAAAATTACAAATCTCCAGAAATCTCAGCAAATATTTTTTCACCCAAACTGGATGATACTTTCAGGTAATGATCAGTACACTAAGGCGACTTGGTTCCCCAAATTTCGCTCTTCTTTGTTGAAGCGTTCGTTTCCAGTAACAGTTTGAATTTTTAGGTTTCACTCTGTTTTCTCCTATATTGATAGATGTATTTGGAACTCTAAATCCAACACGGTTTGTGCTAGCTTCTTGAAACTTGACACAATAAAGTAGTTTCACGTTCTATATCTATGTTTTGTTTCCTCTTGATGAAGCCCTAAGCAGTGACTGGCGAGAAACACTTTCATGGAAAGGGGTTGCCAAGCTTCCCAAAATTACGAATCTCCAGAAATCTCAGCAAATATTTTTTCACCCAAACTGGATGATACTTTCAGGTAATGATCAGTACACTGAGGCGACTTGGTTCCCCAAATTTCGTTCTTCTATGTTGAAGCGTTCGTTTCCAGTAACAGTTTGAATTTTTAGGTTTCACTCTGTTTTCTCCTATATTGATAGATGTATTTGGAACTCTAAATCCAACACGGTTTGTGCTAGCTTCTTGAAACTTGACACAATAAAGTAGTTTCACGTTCTATATCTATGTTTTGTTTCCTCTTGATGAAGCCCTAAGCAGTGACTGGCGAGAAACACTTTCATGGAAAGGGGTTGCCAAGCTTCCCAAAATTACGAATCTCCAGAAATCTCAGCAAATATTTTCTCACCCAAACTGGATGATACTTTCAGGTAATGATCAGTACACTAAGGCGACTTGGTTCCCCAAATTTCGTTATTCTATGTTGAAGCGTTCGTTTCCAGTAACAGTTTGAATTTTTAGGTTTCACTCTGTTTTCTCCTATATTGATAGATGTATTTGGAACTCTAAATCCAACACGGTTTGTGCTAGCTTCTTGAAACTTGACACAATAAAGTAGTTTCACGTTCTATCTCTATGTTTTGTTTCCTCTTGATGTAGCCCTAAGCAGTGACTGGCGAGAAACACTTTCATGGAAAGGGGTTGCCAAGCTTCCCAAAATTACGAATCTCCAGAAATCTCAGCAAATATTTTTTCACCCAAACTGGATGATACTTTCAGGTAATGATCAGTACACTAAGGCGACTTGGTTCCCCAAATTTCGTTCTTCTATGTTGAAGCGTTCGTTTCCAGTAACAGTTTGAATTTTTAGGTTTCACTCTGTTTTCTCCTATATTGATACATGTATTTGGAACTCTAAATCCAACACGGTTTGTGCTAGCTTCTTGAAACTTGACACAATAAAGTAGTTTCACGTTCTATATCTATGTTTTGTTTCCTCTTGATGAAGCCCTAAGCAGTGACTGGCGAGAAACACTTTCATGGAAAGGGGTTGCCAAGCTTCCCAAAATTACAAATCTCCAGAAATCTCAGCAAATATTTTTTCACCCAAACTGGATGATACTTTCAGGTAATGATCAGTACACTAAGGCGACTTGGTTCCCCAAATTTCGTTCTTCTATGTTGAAGCGTTCGTTTCCAGTAACAGTTTGAATTTTTAGGTTTCACTCTGTTTTCTCCTATATTGATACATGTATTTGGAACTCTAAATCCAACACGGTTTGTGCTAGCTTCTTGAAACTTGACACAATAAAGTAGTTTCACGTTCTATATCTATGTTTTGTTTCCTCTTGATGAAGCCCTAAGCAGTGACTGGCGAGAAACACTTTCATGGAAAGGGGTTGCCAAGCTTCCCAAAATTACGAATCTCCAGAAATCTCAGCAAATATTTTTTCACCCAAACTGGATGATACTTTCAGGTAATGATCAGTACACTGAGGCGACTTGGTTCCCCAAATTTCGTTATTCTATGTTGAACCGTTCGTTTCCAGTAACAGTTTGAATTTTTAGGTTTCACTCTGTTTTCTCCTATATTGATAGATGTATTTGGAACTCTAAATCCAACACGGTTTGTGCTAGCTTCTTGAAACTTGACACAATAAAGTAGTTTCACGTTCTATCTCTATGTTTTGTTTCCTCTTGATGTAGCCCTAAGCAGTGACTGGCGAGAAACACTTTCATGGAAAGGGGTTGCCAAGCTTCCCAAAATTACGAATCTCCAGAAATCTCAGCAAATATTTTTTCACCCAAACTGGATGATACTTTCAGGTAAAGATCAGTACACTAAGGTGACTTGGTTCCCCAAATTTCGTTCTTCTATGTTGAAGCGTTCGTCCCCAGTAACAGTTTGAATTTTTAGGTTTCACTCTGTTTTCTCCTATATTGATAGATGTATTTGGAACTCTAAATCCAACACGGTTTGTGCTAGCTTCTTGAAACTTGACACAATAAAGTAGTTTCACGTTCTATATCTATGTTTTGTTTCCTCTTGATGAAGCCCTAAGCAGTGACTGGCGAGAAACACTTTCATGGAAAGGGGTTGCCAAGCTTCCCAAGATTACGAATCTCCAGAAATCTCAGCAAATATTTTTTCACCCAAACTGGATGATACTTTCAGGTAATGATCAGTACACTAAGGCGACTTGGTTCCCCAAATTTCGTTCTTCTATGTTGAAGCGTTCGTTTCCAGTAACAGTTTGAATTTTTAGGTTTCACTCTGTTTTCTCCTATATTGATAGATGTATTTGGAACTCTAAATCCAACACGGTTTGTGCTAGCTTCTTGAAACTTGACACAATAAAGTAGTTTCACGTTCTATATCTATGTTTTGTTTCCTCTTGATGAAGCCCTAAGCAGTGACTGGCGAGAAACACTTTCATGGAAAGGGGTTGCCAAGCTTCCCCAAATTACGAATCTCCAGAAATCTCAGCAAATATTTTTTCACCCAAACTGGATGATACTTTCAGGTAATGATCAGTATACTAAGGCGACTTGGTTCCCCAAATTTCGTTCTTCTATGTTGAAGCGTTCGTTTCCAGTAACAGTTTGAATTTTTAGGTTTCACTCTGTTTTCTCCTATATTGATAGATGTATTTGGAACTCTAAATCCAACACGGTTTGTGCTAGCTTCTTGAAACTTGACACAATAAAGTAGTTTCACGTTCTATATCTATGTTTTGTTTCCTCTTGATGAAGCCCTAAGCAGTGACTGGCGAGAAACACTTTCATGGAAAGGGGTTGCCAAGCTTCCCAAAATTACGAATCTCCAGAAATCTCAGCAAATATTTTCTCACCCAAACTGGATGATACTTTCAGGTAATGATCAGTACACTAAGGCGACTTGGTTCCCCAAATTTCGTTATTCTATGTTGAAGCGTTCGTTTCCAGTAACAGTTTGAATTTTTAGGTTTCACTCTGTTTTCTCCTATATTGATAGATGTATTTGGAACTCTAAATCCAACACGGTTTGTGCTAGCTTCTTGAAACTTGACACAATAAAGTAGTTTCACGTTCTATCTCTATGTTTTGTTTCCTCTTGATGTAGCCCTAAGCAGTGACTGGCGAGAAACACTTTCATGGAAAGGGGTTGCCAAGCTTCCCAAAATTACGAATCTCCAGAAATCTCAGCAAATATTTTTTCACCCAAACTGGATGATACTTTCAGGTAATGATCGTACACTAAGGCGACTTGGTTCCCCAAATTTCGTTCTTCTATGTTGAAGCGTTCGTTTCCAGTAACAGTTTGAATTTTTAGGTTTCACTCTGTTTTCTCCTATATTGATACATGTATTTGGAACTCTAAATCCAACACGGTTTGTGCTAGCTTCTTGAAACTTGACACAATAAAGTAGTTTCACGTTCTATCTCTATGTTTTGTTTCCTCTTGATGTAGCCCTAAGCAGTGACTGGCAACAAACACTTTCATGGAAAGGGGTTGCCAAGCTTCCCAAAATTACGAATCTCCAGAAATCTCAGCAAATATTTTTTCACCCAAACTGGATGATACTTTCAGGTAATGATCAGTACACTAAGGCGACTTGGTTCCCCAAATTTCGCTCTTCTATGTTGAAGCGTTCGTTTCCAGTAACAGTTTGAATTTTTAGGTTTCACTCTGTTTTCTCCTATATTGATAGATGTATTTGGAACTCTAAATCCAACACGGTTTGTGCTAGCTTCTTGAAACTTGACACAATAAAGTAGTTTCACGTTCTGTATCTATGTTTTGTTTCCTCTTGATGAAGCCCTAAGCAGTGACTGGCGAGAAACACTTTCATGGAAAGGGGTTGCCAAGCTTCCCAAAATTACGAATCTCCAGAAATCTCAGCAAATATTTTTTCACCCAAACTGGATGATACTTTCAGGTAATGATCAGTACACTGAGGCGACTTGGTTCCCCAAATTTCGTTATTCTATGTTGAACCGTTCGTTTTCAGTAACAGTTTGAATTTTTAGGTTTCACTCTGTTTTCTCCTATATTGATAGATGTATTTGGAACTCTAAATCCAACACGGTTTGTGCTAGCTTCTTGAAACTTGACACAATAAAGTAGTTTCACGTTCTGTCTCTATGTTTTGTTTCCTCTTGATGTAGCCCTAAGCAGTGACTGGCAACAAACACTTTCATGGAAAGGGGTTGCCAAGCTTCCCAAAATTACGAATCTCCAGAAATCTCAGCAAATATTTTTTCACCCAAACTGGATGATACTTTCAGGTAATGATCAGTACACTAAGGCGACTTGGTTCCTCAAATTTCGTTCTTCTATGTTGAAGCGTTCGTTTCCAGTAACAGTTTGAATTTTTAGGTTTCACTCTGTTTTCTCCTATATTGATAGATGTATTTGGAACTCTAAATCCAACACGGTTTGTGCTAGCTTCTTGAAACTTGACACAATAAAGTAGTTTCACGTTCTATATCTATGTTTTGTTTCCTCTTGATGAAGCCCTAAGCAGTGACTGGCGAGAAACACTTTCATGGAAAGGGGTTGCCAAGCTTCCCAAAATTACAAATCTCCAGAAATCTCAGCAAATATTTTTTCACCCAAACTGGATGATACTTTCAGGTAATGATCAGTACACTAAGGCGACTTGGTTCCCCAAATTTCGTTCTTCTATGTTGAAGCGTTCGTTTCCAGTAACAGTTTGAATTTTTAGGTTTCACTCTGTTTTCTCCTATATTGATACATGTATTTGGAACTCTAAATCCAACACGGTTTGTGCTAGCTTCTTGAAACTTGACACAATAAAGTAGTTTCACGTTCTATATCTATGTTTTGTTTCCTCTTGATGAAGCCCTAAGCAGTGACTGGCGAGAAACACTTTCATGGAAAGGGGTTGCCAAGCTTCCCAAAATTACGAATCTCCAGAAATCTCAGCAAATATTTTTTCACCCAAACTGGATGATACTTTCAGGTAATGATCAGTACACTGAGGCGACTTGGTTCCCCAAATTTCGTTATTCTATGTTGAACCGTTCGTTTCCAGTAACAGTTTGAATTTTTAGGTTTCACTCTGTTTTCTCCTATATTGATAGATGTATTTGGAACTCTAAATCCAACACGGTTTGTGCTAGCTTCTTGAAACTTGACACAATAAAGTAGTTTCACGTTCTATCTCTATGTTTTGTTTCCTCTTGATGTAGCCCTAAGCAGTGACTGGCGAGAAACACTTTCATGGAAAGGGGTTGCCAAGCTTCCCAAAATTACGAATCTCCAGAAATCTCAGCAAATATTTTTTCACCCAAACTGGATGATACTTTCAGGTAAAGATCAGTACACTAAGGTGACTTGGTTCCCCAAATTTCGTTCTTCTATGTTGAAGCGTTCGTCCCCAGTAACAGTTTGAATTTTTAGGTTTCACTCTGTTTTCTCCTATATTGATAGATGTATTTGGAACTCTAAATCCAACACGGTTTGTGCTAGCTTCTTGAAACTTGACACAATAAAGTAGTTTCACGTTCTATATCTATGTTTTGTTTCCTCTTGATGAAGCCCTAAGCAGTGACTGGCGAGAAACACTTTCATGGAAAGGGGTTGCCAAGCTTCCCAAGATTACGAATCTCCAGAAATCTCAGCAAATATTTTTTCACCCAAACTGGATGATACTTTCAGGTAATGATCAGTACACTAAGGCGACTTGGTTCCCCAAATTTCGTTCTTCTATGTTGAAGCGTTCGTTTCCAGTAACAGTTTGAATTTTTAGGTTTCACTCTGTTTTCTCCTATATTGATAGATGTATTTGGAACTCTAAATCCAACACGGTTTGTGCTAGCTTCTTGAAACTTGACACAATAAAGTAGTTTCACGTTCTATATCTATGTTTTGTTTCCTCTTGATGAAGCCCTAAGCAGTGACTGGCGAGAAACACTTTCATGGAAAGGGGTTGCCAAGCTTCCCCAAATTACGAATCTCCAGAAATCTCAGCAAATATTTTTTCACCCAAACTGGATGATACTTTCAGGTAATGATCAGTATACTAAGGCGACTTGGTTCCCCAAATTTCGTTCTTCTATGTTGAAGCGTTCGTTTCCAGTAACAGTTTGAATTTTTAGGTTTCACTCTGTTTTCTCCTATATTGATAGATGTATTTGGAACTCTAAATCCAACACGGTTTGTGCTAGCTTCTTGAAACTTGACACAATAAAGTAGTTTCACGTTCTATATCTATGTTTTGTTTCCTCTTGATGAAGCCCTAAGCAGTGACTGGCGAGAAACACTTTCATGGAAAGGGGTTGCCAAGCTTCCCAAAATTACGAATCTCCAGAAATCTCAGCAAATATTTTCTCACCCAAACTGGATGATACTTTCAGGTAATGATCAGTACACTAAGGCGACTTGGTTCCCCAAATTTCGTTATTCTATGTTGAAGCGTTCGTTTCCAGTAACAGTTTGAATTTTTAGGTTTCACTCTGTTTTCTCCTATATTGATAGATGTATTTGGAACTCTAAATCCAACACGGTTTGTGCTAGCTTCTTGAAACTTGACACAATAAAGTAGTTTCACGTTCTATCTCTATGTTTTGTTTCCTCTTGATGTAGCCCTAAGCAGTGACTGGCGAGAAACACTTTCATGGAAAGGGGTTGCCAAGCTTCCCAAAATTACGAATCTCCAGAAATCTCAGCAAATATTTTTTCACCCAAACTGGATGATACTTTCAGGTAATGATCAGTACACTAAGGCGACTTGGTTCCCCAAATTTCGTTCTTCTATGTTGAAGCGTTCGTTTCCAGTAACAGTTTGAATTTTTAGGTTTCACTCTGTTTTCTCCTATATTGATAGATGTATTTGGAACTCTAAATCCAACACGGTTTGTGCTAGCTTCTTGAAACTTGACACAATAAAGTAGTTTCACGTTCTATATCTATGTTTTGTTTCCTCTTGATGAAGCCCTAAGCAGTGACTGGCGAGAAACACTTTCATGGAAAGGGGTTGCCAAGCTTCCCAAAATTACAAATCTCCAGAAATCTCAGCAAATATTTTTTCACCCAAACTGGATGATACTTTCAGGTAATGATCAGTACACTAAGGCGACTTGGTTCCCCAAATTTCGCTCTTCTATGTTGAAGCGTTCGTTTCCAGTAACAGTTTGAATTTTTAGGTTTCACTCTGTTTTCTCCTATATTGATAGATGTATTTGGAACTCTAAATCCAACACGGTTTGTGCTAGCTTCTTGAAACTTGACACAATAAAGTAGTTTCACGTTCTATATCTATGTTTTGTTTCCTCTTGATGAAGCCCTAAGCAGTGACTGGCGAGAAACACTTTCATGGAAAGGGGTTGCCAAGCTTCCCAAAATTACGAATCTCCAGAAATCTCAGCAAATATTTTTTCACCCAAACTGGATGATACTTTCAGGTAATGATCAGTACACTGAGGCGACTTGGTTCCCCAAATTTCGTTATTCTATGTTGAACCGTTCGTTTCCAGTAACAGTTTGAATTTTTAGGTTTCACTCTGTTTTCTCCTATATTGATAGATGTATTTGGAACTCTAAATCCAACACGGTTTGTGCTAGCTTCTTGAAACTTGACACAATAAAGTAGTTTCACGTTCTATCTCTATGTTTTGTTTCCTCTTGATGTAGCCCTAAGCAGTGACTGGCGAGAAACACTTTCATGGAAAGGGGTTGCCAAGCTTCCCAAAATTACGAATCTCCAGAAATCTCAGCAAATATTTTTTCACCCAAACTGGATGATACTTTCAGGTAAAGATCAGTACACTAAGGTGACTTGGTTCCCCAAATTTCGTTCTTCTATGTTGAAGCGTTCGTCCCCAGTAACAGTTTGAATTTTTAGGTTTCACTCTGTTTTCTCCTATATTGATAGATGTATTTGGAACTCTAAATCCAACACGGTTTGTGCTAGCTTCTTGAAACTTGACACAATAAAGTAGTTTCACGTTCTATATCTATGTTTTGTTTCCTCTTGATGAAGCCCTAAGCAGTGACTGGCGAGAAACACTTTCATGGAAAGGGGTTGCCAAGCTTCCCAAGATTACGAATCTCCAGAAATCTCAGCAAATATTTTTTCACCCAAACTGGATGATACTTTCAGGTAATGATCAGTACACTAAGGCGACTTGGTTCCCCAAATTTCGTTCTTCTATGTTGAAGCGTTCGTTTCCAGTAACAGTTTGAATTTTTAGGTTTCACTCTGTTTTCTCCTATATTGATAGATGTATTTGGAACTCTAAATCCAACACGGTTTGTGCTAGCTTCTTGAAACTTGACACAATAAAGTAGTTTCACGTTCTATATCTATGTTTTGTTTCCTCTTGATGAAGCCCTAAGCAGTGACTGGCGAGAAACACTTTCATGGAAAGGGGTTGCCAAGCTTCCCCAAATTACGAATCTCCAGAAATCTCAGCAAATATTTTTTCACCCAAACTGGATGATACTTTCAGGTAATGATCAGTATACTAAGGCGACTTGGTTCCCCAAATTTCGTTCTTCTATGTTGAAGCGTTCGTTTCCAGTAACAGTTTGAATTTTTAGGTTTCACTCTGTTTTCTCCTATATTGATAGATGTATTTGGAACTCTAAATCCAACACGGTTTGTGCTAGCTTCTTGAAACTTGACACAATAAAGTAGTTTCACGTTCTATATCTATGTTTTGTTTCCTCTTGATGAAGCCCTAAGCAGTGACTGGCGAGAAACACTTTCATGGAAAGGGGTTGCCAAGCTTCCCAAAATTACGAATCTCCAGAAATCTCAGCAAATATTTTCTCACCCAAACTGGATGATACTTTCAGGTAATGATCAGTACACTAAGGCGACTTGGTTCCCCAAATTTCGTTATTCTATGTTGAAGCGTTCGTTTCCAGTAACAGTTTGAATTTTTAGGTTTCACTCTGTTTTCTCCTATATTGATAGATGTATTTGGAACTCTAAATCCAACACGGTTTGTGCTAGCTTCTTGAAACTTGACACAATAAAGTAGTTTCACGTTCTATCTCTATGTTTTGTTTCCTCTTGATGTAGCCCTAAGCAGTGACTGGCGAGAAACACTTTCATGGAAAGGGGTTGCCAAGCTTCCCAAAATTACGAATCTCCAGAAATCTCAGCAAATATTTTTTCACCCAAACTGGATGATACTTTCAGGTAATGATCAGTACACTAAGGCGACTTGGTTCCCCAAATTTCGTTCTTCTATGTTGAAGCGTTCGTTTCCAGTAACAGTTTGAATTTTTAGGTTTCACTCTGTTTTCTCCTATATTGATAGATGTATTTGGAACTCTAAATCCAACACGGTTTGTGCTAGCTTCTTGAAACTTGACACAATAAAGTAGTTTCACGTTCTATATCTATGTTTTGTTTCCTCTTGATGAAGCCCTAAGCAGTGACTGGCGAGAAACACTTTCATGGAAAGGGGTTGCCAAGCTTCCCAAAATTACAAATCTCCAGAAATCTCAGCAAATATTTTTTCACCCAAACTGGATGATACTTTCAGGTAATGATCAGTACACTAAGGCGACTTGGTTCCCCAAATTTCGCTCTTCTATGTTGAAGCGTTCGTTTCCAGTAACAGTTTGAATTTTTAGGTTTCACTCTGTTTTCTCCTATATTGATAGATGTATTTGGAACTCTAAATCCAACACGGTTTGTGCTAGCTTCTTGAAACTTGACACAATAAAGTAGTTTCACGTTCTATATCTATGTTTTGTTTCCTCTTGATGAAGCCCTAAGCAGTGACTGGCGAGAAACACTTTCATGGAAAGGGGTTGCCAAGCTTCCCAAAATTACGAATCTCCAGAAATCTCAGCAAATATTTTTTCACCCAAACTGGATGATACTTTCAGGTAATGATCAGTACACTGAGGCGACTTGGTTCCCCAAATTTCGTTATTCTATGTTGAACCGTTCGTTTTCAGTAACAGTTTGAATTTTTAGGTTTCACTCTGTTTTCTCCTATATTGATAGATGTATTTGGAACTCTAAATCCAACACGGTTTGTGCTAGCTTCTTGAAACTTGACACAATAAAGTAGTTTCACGTTCTGTCTCTATGTTTTGTTTCCTCTTGATGTAGCCCTAAGCAGTGACTGGCAACAAACACTTTCATGGAAAGGGGTTGCCAAGCTTCCCAAAATTACGAATCTCCAGAAATCTCAGCAAATATTTTTTCACCCAAACTGGATGATACTTTCAGGTAATGATCAGTACACTAAGGCGACTTGGTTCCTCAAATTTCGTTCTTCTATGTTGAAGCGTTCGTTTCCAGTAACAGTTTGAATTTTTAGGTTTCACTCTGTTTTCTCCTATATTGATAGATGTATTTGGAACTCTAAATCCAACACGGTTTGTGCTAGCTTCTTGAAACTTGACACAATAATGTAGTTTCACGTTCTATCTCTATGTTTTGTTTCCTCTTGATGTAGCCCTAAGCAGTGACTGGCGAGAAACACTTTCATGGAAAGGGGTTGCCAAGCTTCCCAAAATTACGAATCTCCAGAAATCTCAGCAAATATTTTTTCACCCAAACTGGATGATACTTTCAGGTAAAGATCAGTACACTAAGGCGACTTGGTTCCCCAAATTTCGTTCTTCTATGTTGAAGCGTTCGTCCCCAGTAACAGTTTGAATTTTTAGGTTTCACTCTGTTTTCTCCTATATTGATAGATGTATTTGGAACTCTAAATCCAACACGGTTTGTGCTAGCTTCTTGAAACTTGACACAATAAAGTAGTTTCACGTTCTATATCTATGTTTTGTTTCCTCTTGATGAAGCCCTAAGCAGTGACTGGCGAGAAACACTTTCATGGAAAGGGGCAAGCTTCCCAAAATTACGAATCTCCAGAAATCTCTGCAAATATTTTTTCACCCAAACTGGATGATACTTTCAGGTAATGATCAGTACACTGAGGCGACTTGGTTCCCCAAATTTCGTTCTTCTATGTTGAAGCGTTCGTTTCCAGTAACAGTTTGAATTTTTAGGTTTCACTCTGTTTTCTCCTATATTGATAGATGTATTTGGAACTCTAAATCCAACACGCTTTGTGCTAGCTTCTTGAAACTTGACACAATAAAGTAGTTTCACGTTCTATATCTATGTTTTGTTTCCTCTTGATGAAGCCCTAAGCAGTGACTGGCGAGAAACACTTTCATGGAAAGGGGTTGCCAAGCTTCCCAAAATTACGAATCTCCAGAAATCTCAGCAAATATTTTCTCACCCAAACTGGATGATACTTTCAGGTAATGATCAGTACACTAAGGCGACTTGGTTCCCCAAATTTCGTTATTCTATGTTGAAGCGTTCGTTTCCAGTAACAGTTTGAATTTTTAGGTTTCACTCTGTTTTCTCCTATATTGATAGATGTATTTGGAACTCTAAATCCAACACGGTTTGTGCTAGCTTCTTGAAACTTGACACAATAAAGTAGTTTCACGTTCTATCTCTATGTTTTGTTTCCTCTTGATGTAGCCCTAAGCAGTGACTGGCGAGAAACACTTTCATGGAAAGGGGTTGCCAAGCTTCCCAAAATTACGAATCTCCAGAAATCTCAGCAAATATTTTTTCACCCAAACTGGATGATACTTTCAGGTAATGATCAGTACACTAAGGCGACTTGGTTCCCCAAATTTCGTTCTTCTATGTTGAAGCGTTCGTTTCCAGTAACAGTTTGAATTTTTAGGTTTCACTCTGTTTTCTCCTATATTGATAGATGTATTTGGAACTCTAAATCCAACACGGTTTGTGCTAGCTTCTTGAAACTTGACACAATAAAGTAGTTTCACGTTCTATATCTATGTTTTGTTTCCTCTTGATGAAGCCCTAAGCAGTGACTGGCGAGAAACACTTTCATGGAAAGGGGTTGCCAAGCTTCCCAAAATTACAAATCTCCAGAAATCTCAGCAAATATTTTTTCACCCAAACTGGATGATACTTTCAGGTAATGATCAGTACACTAAGGCGACTTGGTTCCCCAAATTTCGCTCTTCTATGTTGAAGCGTTCGTTTCCAGTAACAGTTTGAATTTTTAGGTTTCACTCTGTTTTCTCCTATATTGATAGATGTATTTGGAACTCTAAATCCAACACGGTTTGTGCTAGCTTCTTGAAACTTGACACAATAAAGTAGTTTCACGTTCTATATCTATGTTTTGTTTCCTCTTGATGAAGCCCTAAGCAGTGACTGGCGAGAAACACTTTCATGGAAAGGGGTTGCCAAGCTTCCCAAAATTACGAATCTCCAGAAATCTCAGCAAATATTTTTTCACCCAAACTGGATGATACTTTCAGGTAATGATCAGTACACTGAGGCGACTTGGTTCCCCAAATTTCGTTATTCTATGTTGAACCGTTCGTTTCCAGTAACAGTTTGAATTTTTAGGTTTCACTCTGTTTTCTCCTATATTGATAGATGTATTTGGAACTCTAAATCCAACACGGTTTGTGCTAGCTTCTTGAAACTTGACACAATAAAGTAGTTTCACGTTCTATCTCTATGTTTTGTTTCCTCTTGATGTAGCCCTAAGCAGTGACTGGCGAGAAACACTTTCATGGAAAGGGGTTGCCAAGCTTCCCAAAATTACGAATCTCCAGAAATCTCAGCAAATATTTTTTCACCCAAACTGGATGATACTTTCAGGTAAAGATCAGTACACTAAGGTGACTTGGTTCCCCAAATTTCGTTCTTCTATGTTGAAGCGTTCGTCCCCAGTAACAGTTTGAATTTTTAGGTTTCACTCTGTTTTCTCCTATATTGATAGATGTATTTGGAACTCTAAATCCAACACGGTTTGTGCTAGCTTCTTGAAACTTGACACAATAAAGTAGTTTCACGTTCTATATCTATGTTTTGTTTCCTCTTGATGAAGCCCTAAGCAGTGACTGGCGAGAAACACTTTCATGGAAAGGGGTTGCCAAGCTTCCCAAGATTACGAATCTCCAGAAATCTCAGCAAATATTTTTTCACCCAAACTGGATGATACTTTCAGGTAATGATCAGTACACTAAGGCGACTTGGTTCCCCAAATTTCGTTCTTCTATGTTGAAGCGTTCGTTTCCAGTAACAGTTTGAATTTTTAGGTTTCACTCTGTTTTCTCCTATATTGATAGATGTATTTGGAACTCTAAATCCAACACGGTTTGTGCTAGCTTCTTGAAACTTGACACAATAAAGTAGTTTCACGTTCTATATCTATGTTTTGTTTCCTCTTGATGAAGCCCTAAGCAGTGACTGGCGAGAAACACTTTCATGGAAAGGGGTTGCCAAGCTTCCCCAAATTACGAATCTCCAGAAATCTCAGCAAATATTTTTTCACCCAAACTGGATGATACTTTCAGGTAATGATCAGTATACTAAGGCGACTTGGTTCCCCAAATTTCGTTCTTCTATGTTGAAGCGTTCGTTTCCAGTAACAGTTTGAATTTTTAGGTTTCACTCTGTTTTCTCCTATATTGATAGATGTATTTGGAACTCTAAATCCAACACGGTTTGTGCTAGCTTCTTGAAACTTGACACAATAAAGTAGTTTCACGTTCTATATCTATGTTTTGTTTCCTCTTGATGAAGCCCTAAGCAGTGACTGGCGAGAAACACTTTCATGGAAAGGGGTTGCCAAGCTTCCCAAAATTACGAATCTCCAGAAATCTCAGCAAATATTTTCTCACCCAAACTGGATGATACTTTCAGGTAATGATCAGTACACTAAGGCGACTTGGTTCCCCAAATTTCGTTATTCTATGTTGAAGCGTTCGTTTCCAGTAACAGTTTGAATTTTTAGGTTTCACTCTGTTTTCTCCTATATTGATAGATGTATTTGGAACTCTAAATCCAACACGGTTTGTGCTAGCTTCTTGAAACTTGACACAATAAAGTAGTTTCACGTTCTATCTCTATGTTTTGTTTCCTCTTGATGTAGCCCTAAGCAGTGACTGGCGAGAAACACTTTCATGGAAAGGGGTTGCCAAGCTTCCCAAAATTACGAATCTCCAGAAATCTCAGCAAATATTTTTTCACCCAAACTGGATGATACTTTCAGGTAATGATCAGTACACTAAGGCGACTTGGTTCCCCAAATTTCGTTCTTCTATGTTGAAGCGTTCGTTTCCAGTAACAGTTTGAATTTTTAGGTTTCACTCTGTTTTCTCCTATATTGATAGATGTATTTGGAACTCTAAATCCAACACGGTTTGTGCTAGCTTCTTGAAACTTGACACAATAAAGTAGTTTCACGTTCTATATCTATGTTTTGTTTCCTCTTGATGAAGCCCTAAGCAGTGACTGGCGAGAAACACTTTCATGGAAAGGGGTTGCCAAGCTTCCCAAAATTACAAATCTCCAGAAATCTCAGCAAATATTTTTTCACCCAAACTGGATGATACTTTCAGGTAATGATCAGTACACTAAGGCGACTTGGTTCCCCAAATTTCGCTCTTCTATGTTGAAGCGTTCGTTTCCAGTAACAGTTTGAATTTTTAGGTTTCACTCTGTTTTCTCCTATATTGATAGATGTATTTGGAACTCTAAATCCAACACGGTTTGTGCTAGCTTCTTGAAACTTGACACAATAAAGTAGTTTCACGTTCTATATCTATGTTTTGTTTCCTCTTGATGAAGCCCTAAGCAGTGACTGGCGAGAAACACTTTCATGGAAAGGGGTTGCCAAGCTTCCCAAAATTACGAATCTCCAGAAATCTCAGCAAATATTTTTTCACCCAAACTGGATGATACTTTCAGGTAATGATCAGTACACTGAGGCGACTTGGTTCCCCAAATTTCGTTATTCTATGTTGAACCGTTCGTTTTCAGTAACAGTTTGAATTTTTAGGTTTCACTCTGTTTTCTCCTATATTGATAGATGTATTTGGAACTCTAAATCCAACACGGTTTGTGCTAGCTTCTTGAAACTTGACACAATAAAGTAGTTTCACGTTCTGTCTCTATGTTTTGTTTCCTCTTGATGTAGCCCTAAGCAGTGACTGGCAACAAACACTTTCATGGAAAGGGGTTGCCAAGCTTCCCAAAATTACGAATCTCCAGAAATCTCAGCAAATATTTTTTCACCCAAACTGGATGATACTTTCAGGTAATGATCAGTACACTAAGGCGACTTGGTTCCTCAAATTTCGTTCTTCTATGTTGAAGCGTTCGTTTCCAGTAACAGTTTGAATTTTTAGGTTTCACTCTGTTTTCTCCTATATTGATAGATGTATTTGGAACTCTAAATCCAACACGGTTTGTGCTAGCTTCTTGAAACTTGACACAATAATGTAGTTTCACGTTCTATCTCTATGTTTTGTTTCCTCTTGATGTAGCCCTAAGCAGTGACTGGCGAGAAACACTTTCATGGAAAGGGGTTGCCAAGCTTCCCAAAATTACGAATCTCCAGAAATCTCAGCAAATATTTTTTCACCCAAACTGGATGATACTTTCAGGTAAAGATCAGTACACTAAGGCGACTTGGTTCCCCAAATTTCGTTCTTCTATGTTGAAGCGTTCGTCCCCAGTAACAGTTTGAATTTTTAGGTTTCACTCTGTTTTCTCCTATATTGATAGATGTATTTGGAACTCTAAATCCAACACGGTTTGTGCTAGCTTCTTGAAACTTGACACAATAAAGTAGTTTCACGTTCTATATCTATGTTTTGTTTCCTCTTGATGAAGCCCTAAGCAGTGACTGGCGAGAAACACTTTCATGGAAAGGGGCAAGCTTCCCAAAATTACGAATCTCCAGAAATCTCTGCAAATATTTTTTCACCCAAACTGGATGATACTTTCAGGTAATGATCAGTACACTGAGGCGACTTGGTTCCCCAAATTTCGTTCTTCTATGTTGAAGCGTTCGTTTCCAGTAACAGTTTGAATTTTTAGGTTTCACTCTGTTTTCTCCTATATTGATAGATGTATTTGGAACTCTAAAACCAACAAGGTTTGTGCTAGCTTCTTGAAACTTGACACAATAAAGTAGTTTCACGTTCTATCTCTACGTTATGTTTCCTCTTGATGTAGCCCTAAGCAGTGACTGGCGAGAAACACTTTCATGGAAAGGGGTTGCCAAGCTTCCCAAAATTACGAATCTCCAGAAATCTCAGCAAATATTTTTTCACCCAAACTGGATGATACTTTCAGGTAAAGATCAGTACACTAAGGTGACTTGGTCCCCAAATTTCGTTCTTCTATGTTGAAGCGTTCGTCTCCAGTAACAGTTTGAATTTTTACGTTTCACTCTGTTTTCTCCTATATTGATAGATGTATTTGGAACTCTAAATCCAACACGGTTTGTGCTAGCTTCTTGAAACTTGACACAATAAAGTAGTTTCACGTTCTATCTCTATGTTTTGTTTCCTCTTGATGTAGCCCTAAGCAGTGACTGGCGAGAAACACTTTCATGGAAAGGGGTTGCCAAGCTTCCCAAAATTACGAATCTCCAGAAATCTCAGCAAATATTTTCTCACCCAAACTGGATGATACTTTCAGGTAATGATCAGTACACTAAGGCGACTTGGTTCCCCAAATTTCGTTCTTCTATGTTGAAGCGTTCGTTTCCAGTAACAGTTTGAATTTTTAGGTTTCACTCTGTTTTCTCCTATATTGATAGATGTATTTGGAACTCTAAATCCAACACGGTTTGTGCTAGCTTCTTGAAACTTGACACAATAAAGTAGTTTCACGTTCTATATCTATGTTTTGTTTCCTCTTGATGAAGCCCTAAGCAGTGACTGGCGAGAAACACTTTCATGGAAAGGGGTTGCCAAGCTTCCCAAAATTACAAATCTCCAGAAATCTCAGCAAAAATTTTTTCACCCAAACTGGATGATACTTTCAGGTAATGATCAGTACACTAAGGCGACTTGGTTCCCCAAATTTCGTTCTTCTATGTTGAAGCGTTCGTTTCCAGTAACAGTTTGAATTTTTAGGTTTCACTCTGTTTTCTCCTATATTGATACATGTATTTGGAACTCTAAATCCAACACGGTTTGTGCTAGCTTCTTGAAACTTGACACAATAAAGTAGTTTCACGTTCTATCTCTACGTTATGTTTCCTCTTGATGTAGCCCTAAGCAGTGACTGGCGAGAAACACTTTCATGGAAAGGGGTTGCCAAGCTTCCCAAAATTACGAATCTCCAGAAATCTCAGCAAATATTTTTTCACCCAAACTGGATGATACTTTCAGGTAAAGATCAGTACACTAAGGTGACTTGGTCCCCAAATTTTGTTCTTCTATGTTGAAGCGTTCGTCTCCAGTAACAGTTTGAATTTTTACGTTTCACTCTGTTTTCTCCTATATTGATAGATGTATTTGGAACTCTAAATCCAACACGGTTTGTGCTAGCTTCTTGAAACTTGACACAATAAAGTAGTTTCACGTTCTATCTCTATGTTTTGTTTCCTCTTGATGTAGCCCTAAGCAGTGACTGGCGAGAAACACTTTCATGGAAAGGGGTTGCCAAGCTTCCCAAAATTACGAATCTCCAGAAATCTCAGCAAATATTTTTTCACCCAAACTGGATGATACTTTCAGGTAATGATCAGTACACTAAGGCGACTTGGTTCCCCAAATTTCGTTCTTCTATGTTGAAGCGTTCGTTTCCAGTAACAGTTTGAATTTTTAGGTTTCACTCTGTTTTCTCCTATATTGATAGATGTATTTGGAACTCTAAATCCAACACGGTTTGTGCTAGCTTCTTGAAACTTGACACAATAAAGTAGTTTCACGTTCTATATCTATGTTTTGTTTCCTCTTGATGAAGCCCTAAGCAGTGACTGGCGAGAAACACTTTCATGGAAAGGGGTTGCCAAGCTTCCCAAAATTACAAATCTCCAGAAATCTCAGCAAATATTTTTTCACCCAAACTGGATGATACTTTCAGGTAATGATCAGTACACTAAGGCGACTTGGTTCCCCAAATTTCGTTCTTCTATGTTGAAGCGTTCGTTTGCAGTAACAGTTTGAATTTTTAGGTTTCACTCTGTTTTCTCCTATATTGATACATGTATTTGGAACTCTAAATCCAACACGGTTTGTGCTAGCTTCTTGAAACTTGACACAATAAAGTAGTTTCACGTTCTATATCTATGTTTTGTTTCCTCTTGATGAAGCCCTAAGCAGTGACTGGCGAGAAACACTTTCATGGAAAGGGGTTGCCAAGCTTCCCAAAATTACGAATCTCCAGAAATCTCAGCAAATATTTTCTCACCCAAACTGGATGATACTTTCAGGTAATGATCAGTACACTAAGGCGACTTGGTTCCCCAAATTTCGTTATTCTATGTTGAAGCGTTCGTTTCCAGTAACAGTTTGAATTTTTAGGTTTCACTCTGTTTTCTCCTATATTGATAGATGTATTTGGAACTCTAAATCCAACACGGTTTGTGCTAGCTTCTTGAAACTTGACACAATAAAGTAGTTTCACGTTCTATCTCTATGTTTTGTTTCCTCTTGATGTAGCCCTAAGCAGTGACTGGCGAGAAACACTTTCATGGAAAGGGGTTGCCAAGCTTCCCAAAATTACGAATCTCCAGAAATCTCAGCAAATATTTTTTCACCCAAACTGGATGATACTTTCAGGTAATGATCAGTACACTAAGGCGACTTGGTTCCCCAAATTTCGTTCTTCTATGTTGAAGCGTTCGTTTCCAGTAACAGTTTGAATTTTTAGGTTTCACTCTGTTTTCTCCTATATTGATAGATGTATTTGGAACTCTAAATCCAACACGGTTTGTGCTAGCTTCTTGAAACTTGACACAATAAAGTAGTTTCACGTTCTATATCTATGTTTTGTTTCCTCTTGATGAAGCCCTAAGCAGTGACTGGCGAGAAACACTTTCATGGAAAGGGGTTGCCAAGCTTCCCAAAATTACAAATCTCCAGAAATCTCAGCAAATATTTTTTCACCCAAACTGGATGATACTTTCAGGTAATGATCAGTACACTAAGGCGACTTGGTTCCCCAAATTTCGCTCTTCTATGTTGAAGCGTTCGTTTCCAGTAACAGTTTGAATTTTTAGGTTTCACTCTGTTTTCTCCTATATTGATAGATGTATTTGGAACTCTAAATCCAACACGGTTTGTGCTAGCTTCTTGAAACTTGACACAATAAAGTAGTTTCACGTTCTATATCTATGTTTTGTTTCCTCTTGATGAAGCCCTAAGCAGTGACTGGCGAGAAACACTTTCATGGAAAGGGGTTGCCAAGCTTCCCAAAATTACGAATCTCCAGAAATCTCAGCAAATATTTTTTCACCCAAACTGGATGATACTTTCAGGTAATGATCAGTACACTGAGGCGACTTGGTTCCCCAAATTTCGTTATTCTATGTTGAACCGTTCGTTTTCAGTAACAGTTTGAATTTTTAGGTTTCACTCTGTTTTCTCCTATATTGATAGATGTATTTGGAACTCTAAATCCAACACGGTTTGTGCTAGCTTCTTGAAACTTGACACAATAAAGTAGTTTCACGTTCTGTCTCTATGTTTTGTTTCCTCTTGATGTAGCCCTAAGCAGTGACTGGCAACAAACACTTTCATGGAAAGGGGTTGCCAAGCTTCCCAAAATTACGAATCTCCAGAAATCTCAGCAAATATTTTTTCACCCAAACTGGATGATACTTTCAGGTAATGATCAGTACACTAAGGCGACTTGGTTCCTCAAATTTCGTTCTTCTATGTTGAAGCGTTCGTTTCCAGTAACAGTTTGAATTTTTAGGTTTCACTCTGTTTTCTCCTATATTGATAGATGTATTTGGAACTCTAAATCCAACACGGTTTGTGCTAGCTTCTTGAAACTTGACACAATAATGTAGTTTCACGTTCTATCTCTATGTTTTGTTTCCTCTTGATGTAGCCCTAAGCAGTGACTGGCGAGAAACACTTTCATGGAAAGGGGTTGCCAAGCTTCCCAAAATTACGAATCTCCAGAAATCTCAGCAAATATTTTTTCACCCAAACTGGATGATACTTTCAGGTAAAGATCAGTACACTAAGGCGACTTGGTTCCCCAAATTTCGTTCTTCTATGTTGAAGCGTTCGTCCCCAGTAACAGTTTGAATTTTTAGGTTTCACTCTGTTTTCTCCTATATTGATAGATGTATTTGGAACTCTAAATCCAACACGGTTTGTGCTAGCTTCTTGAAACTTGACACAATAAAGTAGTTTCACGTTCTATATCTATGTTTTGTTTCCTCTTGATGAAGCCCTAAGCAGTGACTGGCGAGAAACACTTTCATGGAAAGGGGCAAGCTTCCCAAAATTACGAATCTCCAGAAATCTCTGCAAATATTTTTTCACCCAAACTGGATGATACTTTCAGGTAATGATCAGTACACTGAGGCGACTTGGTTCCCCAAATTTCGTTCTTCTATGTTGAAGCGTTCGTTTCCAGTAACAGTTTGAATTTTTAGGTTTCACTCTGTTTTCTCCTATATTGATAGATGTATTTGGAACTCTAAATCCAACACGGTTTGTGCTAGCTTCTTGAAACTTGACACAATAAAGTAGTTTCACGTTCTATATCTATGTTTTGTTTCCTCTTGATGAAGCCCTAAGCAGTGACTGGCGAGAAACACTTTCATGGAAAGGGGTTGCCAAGCTTCCCAAAATTACGAATCTCCAGAAATCTCAGCAAATATTTTCTCACCCAAACTGGATGATACTTTCAGGTAATGATCAGTACACTAAGGCGACTTGGTTCCCCAAATTTCGTTATTCTATGTTGAAGCGTTCGTTTCCAGTAACAGTTTGAATTTTTAGGTTTCACTCTGTTTTCTCCTATATTGATAGATGTATTTGGAACTCTAAATCCAACACGGTTTGTGCTAGCTTCTTGAAACTTGACACAATAAAGTAGTTTCACGTTCTATCTCTATGTTTTGTTTCCTCTTGATGTAGCCCTAAGCAGTGACTGGCGAGAAACACTTTCATGGAAAGGGGTTGCCAAGCTTCCCAAAATTACGAATCTCCAGAAATCTCAGCAAATATTTTTTCACCCAAACTGGATGATACTTTCAGGTAATGATCAGTACACTAAGGCGACTTGGTTCCCCAAATTTCGTTCTTCTATGTTGAAGCGTTCGTTTCCAGTAACAGTTTGAATTTTTAGGTTTCACTCTGTTTTCTCCTATATTGATAGATGTATTTGGAACTCTAAATCCAACACGGTTTGTGCTAGCTTCTTGAAACTTGACACAATAAAGTAGTTTCACGTTCTATATCTATGTTTTGTTTCCTCTTGATGAAGCCCTAAGCAGTGACTGGCGAGAAACACTTTCATGGAAAGGGGTTGCCAAGCTTCCCAAAATTACAAATCTCCAGAAATCTCAGCAAATATTTTTTCACCCAAACTGGATGATACTTTCAGGTAATGATCAGTACACTAAGGCGACTTGGTTCCCCAAATTTCGCTCTTCTATGTTGAAGCGTTCGTTTCCAGTAACAGTTTGAATTTTTAGGTTTCACTCTGTTTTCTCCTATATTGATAGATGTATTTGGAACTCTAAATCCAACACGGTTTGTGCTAGCTTCTTGAAACTTGACACAATAAAGTAGTTTCACGTTCTATATCTATGTTTTGTTTCCTCTTGATGAAGCCCTAAGCAGTGACTGGCGAGAAACACTTTCATGGAAAGGGGTTGCCAAGCTTCCCAAAATTACGAATCTCCAGAAATCTCAGCAAATATTTTTTCACCCAAACTGGATGATACTTTCAGGTAATGATCAGTACACTGAGGCGACTTGGTTCCCCAAATTTCGTTATTCTATGTTGAACCGTTCGTTTCCAGTAACAGTTTGAATTTTTAGGTTTCACTCTGTTTTCTCCTATATTGATAGATGTATTTGGAACTCTAAATCCAACACGGTTTGTGCTAGCTTCTTGAAACTTGACACAATAAAGTAGTTTCACGTTCTATCTCTATGTTTTGTTTCCTCTTGATGTAGCCCTAAGCAGTGACTGGCGAGAAACACTTTCATGGAAAGGGGTTGCCAAGCTTCCCAAAATTACGAATCTCCAGAAATCTCAGCAAATATTTTTTCACCCAAACTGGATGATACTTTCAGGTAAAGATCAGTACACTAAGGTGACTTGGTTCCCCAAATTTCGTTCTTCTATGTTGAAGCGTTCGTCCCCAGTAACAGTTTGAATTTTTAGGTTTCACTCTGTTTTCTCCTATATTGATAGATGTATTTGGAACTCTAAATCCAACACGGTTTGTGCTAGCTTCTTGAAACTTGACACAATAAAGTAGTTTCACGTTCTATATCTATGTTTTGTTTCCTCTTGATGAAGCCCTAAGCAGTGACTGGCGAGAAACACTTTCATGGAAAGGGGTTGCCAAGCTTCCCAAGATTACGAATCTCCAGAAATCTCAGCAAATATTTTTTCACCCAAACTGGATGATACTTTCAGGTAATGATCAGTACACTAAGGCGACTTGGTTCCCCAAATTTCGTTCTTCTATGTTGAAGCGTTCGTTTCCAGTAACAGTTTGAATTTTTAGGTTTCACTCTGTTTTCTCCTATATTGATAGATGTATTTGGAACTCTAAATCCAACACGGTTTGTGCTAGCTTCTTGAAACTTGACACAATAAAGTAGTTTCACGTTCTATATCTATGTTTTGTTTCCTCTTGATGAAGCCCTAAGCAGTGACTGGCGAGAAACACTTTCATGGAAAGGGGTTGCCAAGCTTCCCCAAATTACGAATCTCCAGAAATCTCAGCAAATATTTTTTCACCCAAACTGGATGATACTTTCAGGTAATGATCAGTATACTAAGGCGACTTGGTTCCCCAAATTTCGTTCTTCTATGTTGAAGCGTTCGTTTCCAGTAACAGTTTGAATTTTTAGGTTTCACTCTGTTTTCTCCTATATTGATAGATGTATTTGGAACTCTAAATCCAACACGGTTTGTGCTAGCTTCTTGAAACTTGACACAATAAAGTAGTTTCACGTTCTATATCTATGTTTTGTTTCCTCTTGATGAAGCCCTAAGCAGTGACTGGCGAGAAACACTTTCATGGAAAGGGGTTGCCAAGCTTCCCAAAATTACGAATCTCCAGAAATCTCAGCAAATATTTTCTCACCCAAACTGGATGATACTTTCAGGTAATGATCAGTACACTAAGGCGACTTGGTTCCCCAAATTTCGTTATTCTATGTTGAAGCGTTCGTTTCCAGTAACAGTTTGAATTTTTAGGTTTCACTCTGTTTTCTCCTATATTGATAGATGTATTTGGAACTCTAAATCCAACACGGTTTGTGCTAGCTTCTTGAAACTTGACACAATAAAGTAGTTTCACGTTCTATCTCTATGTTTTGTTTCCTCTTGATGTAGCCCTAAGCAGTGACTGGCGAGAAACACTTTCATGGAAAGGGGTTGCCAAGCTTCCCAAAATTACGAATCTCCAGAAATCTCAGCAAATATTTTTTCACCCAAACTGGATGATACTTTCAGGTAATGATCAGTACACTAAGGCGACTTGGTTCCCCAAATTTCGTTCTTCTATGTTGAAGCGTTCGTTTCCAGTAACAGTTTGAATTTTTAGGTTTCACTCTGTTTTCTCCTATATTGATAGATGTATTTGGAACTCTAAATCCAACACGGTTTGTGCTAGCTTCTTGAAACTTGACACAATAAAGTAGTTTCACGTTCTATATCTATGTTTTGTTTCCTCTTGATGAAGCCCTAAGCAGTGACTGGCGAGAAACACTTTCATGGAAAGGGGTTGCCAAGCTTCCCAAAATTACAAATCTCCAGAAATCTCAGCAAATATTTTTTCACCCAAACTGGATGATACTTTCAGGTAATGATCAGTACACTAAGGCGACTTGGTTCCCCAAATTTCGCTCTTCTATGTTGAAGCGTTCGTTTCCAGTAACAGTTTGAATTTTTAGGTTTCACTCTGTTTTCTCCTATATTGATAGATGTATTTGGAACTCTAAATCCAACACGGTTTGTGCTAGCTTCTTGAAACTTGACACAATAAAGTAGTTTCACGTTCTATATCTATGTTTTGTTTCCTCTTGATGAAGCCCTAAGCAGTGACTGGCGAGAAACACTTTCATGGAAAGGGGTTGCCAAGCTTCCCAAAATTACGAATCTCCAGAAATCTCAGCAAATATTTTTTCACCCAAACTGGATGATACTTTCAGGTAATGATCAGTACACTGAGGCGACTTGGTTCCCCAAATTTCGTTATTCTATGTTGAACCGTTCGTTTTCAGTAACAGTTTGAATTTTTAGGTTTCACTCTGTTTTCTCCTATATTGATAGATGTATTTGGAACTCTAAATCCAACACGGTTTGTGCTAGCTTCTTGAAACTTGACACAATAAAGTAGTTTCACGTTCTGTCTCTATGTTTTGTTTCCTCTTGATGTAGCCCTAAGCAGTGACTGGCAACAAACACTTTCATGGAAAGGGGTTGCCAAGCTTCCCAAAATTACGAATCTCCAGAAATCTCAGCAAATATTTTTTCACCCAAACTGGATGATACTTTCAGGTAATGATCAGTACACTAAGGCGACTTGGTTCCTCAAATTTCGTTCTTCTATGTTGAAGCGTTCGTTTCCAGTAACAGTTTGAATTTTTAGGTTTCACTCTGTTTTCTCCTATATTGATAGATGTATTTGGAACTCTAAATCCAACACGGTTTGTGCTAGCTTCTTGAAACTTGACACAATAATGTAGTTTCACGTTCTATCTCTATGTTTTGTTTCCTCTTGATGTAGCCCTAAGCAGTGACTGGCGAGAAACACTTTCATGGAAAGGGGTTGCCAAGCTTCCCAAAATTACGAATCTCCAGAAATCTCAGCAAATATTTTTTCACCCAAACTGGATGATACTTTCAGGTAAAGATCAGTACACTAAGGCGACTTGGTTCCCCAAATTTCGTTCTTCTATGTTGAAGCGTTCGTCCCCAGTAACAGTTTGAATTTTTAGGTTTCACTCTGTTTTCTCCTATATTGATAGATGTATTTGGAACTCTAAATCCAACACGGTTTGTGCTAGCTTCTTGAAACTTGACACAATAAAGTAGTTTCACGTTCTATATCTATGTTTTGTTTCCTCTTGATGAAGCCCTAAGCAGTGACTGGCGAGAAACACTTTCATGGAAAGGGGCAAGCTTCCCAAAATTACGAATCTCCAGAAATCTCTGCAAATATTTTTTCACCCAAACTGGATGATACTTTCAGGTAATGATCAGTACACTGAGGCGACTTGGTTCCCCAAATTTCGTTCTTCTATGTTGAAGCGTTCGTTTCCAGTAACAGTTTGAATTTTTAGGTTTCACTCTGTTTTCTCCTATATTGATAGATGTATTTGGAACTCTAAAACCAACAAGGTTTGTGCTAGCTTCTTGAAACTTGACACAATAAAGTAGTTTCACGTTCTATCTCTACGTTATGTTTCCTCTTGATGTAGCCCTAAGCAGTGACTGGCGAGAAACACTTTCATGGAAAGGGGTTGCCAAGCTTCCCAAAATTACGAATCTCCAGAAATCTCAGCAAATATTTTTTCACCCAAACTGGATGATACTTTCAGGTAAAGATCAGTACACTAAGGTGACTTGGTCCCCAAATTTCGTTCTTCTATGTTGAAGCGTTCGTCTCCAGTAACAGTTTGAATTTTTACGTTTCACTCTGTTTTCTCCTATATTGATAGATGTATTTGGAACTCTAAATCCAACACGGTTTGTGCTAGCTTCTTGAAACTTGACACAATAAAGTAGTTTCACGTTCTATCTCTATGTTTTGTTTCCTCTTGATGTAGCCCTAAGCAGTGACTGGCGAGAAACACTTTCATGGAAAGGGGTTGCCAAGCTTCCCAAAATTACGAATCTCCAGAAATCTCAGCAAATATTTTCTCACCCAAACTGGATGATACTTTCAGGTAATGATCAGTACACTAAGGCGACTTGGTTCCCCAAATTTCGTTCTTCTATGTTGAAGCGTTCGTTTCCAGTAACAGTTTGAATTTTTAGGTTTCACTCTGTTTTCTCCTATATTGATAGATGTATTTGGAACTCTAAATCCAACACGGTTTGTGCTAGCTTCTTGAAACTTGACACAATAAAGTAGTTTCACGTTCTATATCTATGTTTTGTTTCCTCTTGATGAAGCCCTAAGCAGTGACTGGCGAGAAACACTTTCATGGAAAGGGGTTGCCAAGCTTCCCAAAATTACAAATCTCCAGAAATCTCAGCAAAAATTTTTTCACCCAAACTGGATGATACTTTCAGGTAATGATCAGTACACTAAGGCGACTTGGTTCCCCAAATTTCGTTCTTCTATGTTGAAGCGTTCGTTTCCAGTAACAGTTTGAATTTTTAGGTTTCACTCTGTTTTCTCCTATATTGATACATGTATTTGGAACTCTAAATCCAACACGGTTTGTGCTAGCTTCTTGAAACTTGACACAATAAAGTAGTTTCACGTTCTATCTCTACGTTATGTTTCCTCTTGATGTAGCCCTAAGCAGTGACTGGCGAGAAACACTTTCATGGAAAGGGGTTGCCAAGCTTCCCAAAATTACGAATCTCCAGAAATCTCAGCAAATATTTTTTCACCCAAACTGGATGATACTTTCAGGTAAAGATCAGTACACTAAGGTGACTTGGTCCCCAAATTTTGTTCTTCTATGTTGAAGCGTTCGTCTCCAGTAACAGTTTGAATTTTTACGTTTCACTCTGTTTTCTCCTATATTGATAGATGTATTTGGAACTCTAAATCCAACACGGTTTGTGCTAGCTTCTTGAAACTTGACACAATAAAGTAGTTTCACGTTCTATCTCTATGTTTTGTTTCCTCTTGATGTAGCCCTAAGCAGTGACTGGCGAGAAACACTTTCATGGAAAGGGGTTGCCAAGCTTCCCAAAATTACGAATCTCCAGAAATCTCAGCAAATATTTTTTCACCCAAACTGGATGATACTTTCAGGTAATGATCAGTACACTAAGGCGACTTGGTTCCCCAAATTTCGTTCTTCTATGTTGAAGCGTTCGTTTCCAGTAACAGTTTGAATTTTTAGGTTTCACTCTGTTTTCTCCTATATTGATAGATGTATTTGGAACTCTAAATCCAACACGGTTTGTGCTAGCTTCTTGAAACTTGACACAATAAAGTAGTTTCACGTTCTATATCTATGTTTTGTTTCCTCTTGATGAAGCCCTAAGCAGTGACTGGCGAGAAACACTTTCATGGAAAGGGGTTGCCAAGCTTCCCAAAATTACAAATCTCCAGAAATCTCAGCAAATATTTTTTCACCCAAACTGGATGATACTTTCAGGTAATGATCAGTACACTAAGGCGACTTGGTTCCCCAAATTTCGTTCTTCTATGTTGAAGCGTTCGTTTCCAGTAACAGTTTGAATTTTTAGGTTTCACTCTGTTTTCTCCTATATTGATACATGTATTTGGAACTCTAAATCCAACACGGTTTGTGCTAGCTTCTTGAAACTTGACACAATAAAGTAGTTTCACGTTCTATCTCTATGTTTTGTTTCCTCTTGATGTAGCCCTAAGCAGTGACTGGCAACAAACACTTTCATGGAAAGGGGTTGCCAAGCTTCCCAAAATTACGAATCTCCAGAAATCTCAGCAAATATTTTTTCACCCAAACTGGATGATACTTTCAGGTAATGATCAGTACACTAAGGCGACTTGGTTCCCCAAATTTCGCTCTTCTTTGTTGAAGCGTTCGTTTCCAGTAACAGTTTGAATTTTTAGGTTTCACTCTGTTTTCTCCTATATTGATAGATGTATTTGGAACTCTAAATCCAACACGGTTTGTGCTAGCTTCTTGAAACTTGACACAATAAAGTAGTTTCACGTTCTATATCTATGTTTTGTTTCCTCTTGATGAAGCCCTAAGCAGTGACTGGCGAGAAACACTTTCATGGAAAGGGGTTGCCAAGCTTCCCAAAATTACGAATCTCCAGAAATCTCAGCAAATATTTTTTCACCCAAACTGGATGATACTTTCAGGTAATGATCAGTACACTGAGGCGACTTGGTTCCCCAAATTTCGTTATTCTATGTTGAACCGTTCGTTTCCAGTAACAGTTTGAATTTTTAGGTTTCACTCTGTTTTCTCCTATATTGATAGATGTATTTGGAACTCTAAATCCAACACGGTTTGTGCTAGCTTCTTGAAACTTGACACAATAAAGTAGTTTCACGTTCGATCTCTATGTTTTGTTTCCTCTTGATGTAGCCCTAAGCAGTGACTGGCGAGAAACACTTTCATGGAAAGGGGTTGCCAAGCTTCCCAAAATTACGAATCTCCAGAAATCTCAGCAAATATTTTTTCACCCAAACTGGATGATACTTTCAGGTAAAGATCAGTACACTAAGGTGACTTGGTTCCCCAAATTTCGTTCTTCTATGTTGAAGCGTTCGTCCCCAGTAACAGTTTGAATTTTTAGGTTTCACTCTGTTTTCTCCTATATTGATAGATGTATTTGGAACTCTAAATCCAACACGGTTTGTGCTAGCTTCTTGAAACTTGACACAATAAAGTAGTTTCACGTTCTATATCTATGTTTTGTTTCCTCTTGATGAAGCCCTAAGCAGTGACTGGCGAGAAACACTTTCATGGAAAGGGGTTGCCAAGCTTCCCAAAATTACGAATCTCCAGAAATCTCAGCAAATATTTTCTCACCCAAACTGGATGATACTTTCAGGTAATGATCAGTACACTAAGGCGACTTGGTTCCCCAAATTTCGTTCTTCTATGTTGAAGCGTTCGTTTCCAGTAACAGTTTGAATTTTTAGGTTTCACTCTGTTTTCTCCTATATTGATAGATGTATTTGGAACTCTAAATCCAACACGGTTTGTGCTAGCTTCTTGAAACTTGACACAATAAAGTAGTTTCACGTTCTATATCTATGTTTTGTTTCCTCTTGATGAAGCCCTAAGCAGTGACTGGCGAGAAACACTTTCATGGAAAGGGGTTGCCAAGCTTCCCAAAATTACGAATCTCCAGAAATCTCAGCAAATATTTTCTCACCCAAACTGGATGATACTTTCAGGTAATGATCAGTACACTAAGGCGACTTGGTTCCCCAAATTTCGTTCTTCTATGTTGAAGCGTTCGTTTCCAGTAACAGTTTGAATTTTTAGGTTTCACTCTGTTTTCTCCTATATTGATAGATGTATTTGGAACTCTAAATCCAACACGGTTTGTGCTAGCTTCTTGAAACTTGACACAATAAAGTAGTTTCACGTTCTATATCTATGTTTTGTTTCCTCTTGATGAAGCCCTAAGCAGTGACTGGCGAGAAACACTTTCATGGAAAGGGGTTGCCAAGCTTCCCAAAATTACAAATCTCCAGAAATCTCAGCAAATATTTTTTCACCCAAACTGGATGATACTTTCAGGTAATGATCAGTACACTAAGGCGACTTGGTTCCCCAAATTTCGTTCTTCTATGTTGAAGCGTTCGTTTCCAGTAACAGTTTGAATTTTTAGGTTTCACTCTGTTTTCTCCTATATTGATACATGTATTTGGAACTCTAAATCCAACACGGTTTGTGCTAGCTTCTTGAAACTTGACACAATAAAGTAGTTTCACGTTCTATCTCTATGTTTTGTTTCCTCTTGATGTAGCCCTAAGCAGTGACTGGCAACAAACACTTTCATGGAAAGGGGTTGCCAAGCTTCCCAAAATTACGAATCTCCAGAAATCTCAGCAAATATTTTTTCACCCAAACTGGATGATACTTTCAGGTAATGATCAGTACACTAAGGCGACTTGGTTCCCCAAATTTCGCTCTTCTTTGTTGAAGCGTTCGTTTCCAGTAACAGTTTGAATTTTTAGGTTTCACTCTGTTTTCTCCTATATTGATAGATGTATTTGGAACTCTAAATCCAACACGGTTTGTGCTAGCTTCTTGAAACTTGACACAATAAAGTAGTTTCACGTTCTATATCTATGTTTTGTTTCCTCTTGATGAAGCCCTAAGCAGTGACTGGCGAGAAACACTTTCATGGAAAGGGGTTGCCAAGCTTCCCAAAATTACGAATCTCCAGAAATCTCAGCAAATATTTTTTCACCCAAACTGGATGATACTTTCAGGTAATGATCAGTACACTGAGGCGACTTGGTTCCCCAAATTTCGTTATTCTATGTTGAACCGTTCGTTTCCAGTAACAGTTTGAATTTTTAGGTTTCACTCTGTTTTCTCCTATATTGATAGATGTATTTGGAACTCTAAATCCAACACGGTTTGTGCTAGCTTCTTGAAACTTGACACAATAAAGTAGTTTCACGTTCTATCTCTATGTTTTGTTTCCTCTTGATGTAGCCCTAAGCAGTGACTGGCGAGAAACACTTTCATGGAAAGGGGTTGCCAAGCTTCCCAAAATTACGAATCTCCAGAAATCTCAGCAAATATTTTTTCACCCAAACTGGATGATACTTTCAGGTAAAGATCAGTACACTAAGGTGACTTGGTTCCCCAAATTTCGTTCTTCTATGTTGAAGCGTTCGTCCCCAGTAACAGTTTGAATTTTTAGGTTTCACTCTGTTTTCTCCTATATTGATAGATGTATTTGGAACTCTAAATCCAACACGGTTTGTGCTAGCTTCTTGAAACTTGACACAATAAAGTAGTTTCACGTTCTATATCTATGTTTTGTTTCCTCTTGATGAAGCCCTAAGCAGTGACTGGCGAGAAACACTTTCATGGAAAGGGGCAAGCTTCCCAAAATTACGAATCTCCAGAAATCTCTGCAAATATTTTTTCACCCAAACTGGATGATACTTTCAGGTAATGATCAGTACACTAAGGCGACTTGGTTCCCCAAATTTCGTTCTTCTATGTTGAAGCGTTCGTCTCCAGTAACAGTTTGAATTTTTAGGTTTCACTCTGTTTTCTCCTATATTGATAAATGTATTTGGAACTCTAAATCCAACACGGTTTGTGCTAGCTTCTTGAAACTTGACACAATAAAGTAGTTTCACGTTCTATATCTATGTTTTGTTTCCTCTTGATGAAGCCCTAAGCAGTGACTGGCGAGAAACACTTTCATGGAAAGGGGTTGCCAAGCTTCCCAAAATTACGAATCTCCAGAAATCTCAGCAAATATTTTTTCACCCAAACTGGATGATACTTTCAGGTAATGATCAGTACACTGAGGCGACTTGGTTCCCCAAATTTCGTTCTTCTATGTTGAAGCGTTCGTCTCCAGTAACAGTTTGAATTTTTAGGTTTCACTCTGTTTTCTCCTATATTGATAGATGTATTTGGAACTCTAAATCCAACATGGTTTGTGCTAGCTTCTTGAAACTTGACACAATAAAGTAGTTTCACGTTCTATATCTATGTTTTGTTTCCTCTTGATGAAGCCCTAAGCAGTGACTGGCGAGAAACACTTTCATGGAAAGGGGTTGCCAAGCTTCCCAAAATTACGAATCTCCAGAAATCTCAGCAAATATTTTTTCACCCAAACTGGATGATACTTTCAGGTAATGATCAGTACACTGAGGCGACTTGGTTCCCCAAATTTCGTTCTTCTATGTTGAAGCGTTCGTTTCCAGTAACAGTTTGAATTTTTAGGTTTCACTCTGTTTTCTCCTATATTGATAGATGTATTTGGAACTCTAAAACCAACAAGGTTTGTGCTAGCTTCTTGAAACTTGACACAATAAAGTAGTTTCACGTTCTATCTCTACGTTTTGTTTCCTCTTGATGTAGCCCTAAGCAGTGACTGGCGAGAAACACTTTCATGGAAAGGGGTTGCCAAGCTTCCCAAAATTACGAATCTCCAGAAATCTCAGCAAATATTTTTTCACCCAAACTGGATGATACTTTCAGGTAAAGATCAGTACACTAAGGTGACTTGGTCCCCAAATTTCGTTCTTCTATGTTGAAGCGTTCGTCTCCAGTAACAGTTTGAATTTTTACGTTTCACTCTGTTTTCTCCTATATTGATAGATGTATTTGGAACTCTAAATCCAACACGGTTTGTGCTAGCTTCTTGAAACTTGACACAATAAAGTAGTTTCACGTTCTATATCTATGTTTTGTTTCCTCTTGATGTAGCCCTAAGCAGTGACTGGCGAGAAACACTTTCATGGAAAGGGGTTGCCAAGCTTCCCAAAATTACGAATCTCCAGAAATCTCAGCAAATATTTTTTCACCCAAACTGGATGATACTTTCAGGTAATGATCAGTACACTAAGGCGACTTGGTTCCCCAAATTTCGTTCTTCTATGTTGAAGCGTTCGTTTCCAGTAACAGTTTGAATTTTTAGGTTTCACTCTGTTTTCTCCTATATTGATAGATGTATTTGGAACTCTAAATCCAACACGGTTTGTGCTAGCTTCTTGAAACTTGACACAATAAAGTAGTTTCACGTTCTATATCTATGTTTTGTTTCCTCTTGATGTAGCCCTAAGCAGTGACTGGCGAGAAACACTTTCATGGAAAGGGGTTGCCAAGCTTCCCAAAATTACGAATCTCCAGAAATCTCAGCAAATATTTTTTCACCCAAACTGGATGATACTTTCAGGTAATGATCAGTACACTAAGGCGACTTGGTTCCCCAAATTTCGTTCTTCTATGTTGAAGCGTTCGTTTCCAGTAACAGTTTGAATTTTTAGGTTTCACTCTGTTTTCTCCTATATTGATAGATGTATTTGGAACTCTAAATCCAACACGGTTTGTGCTAGCTTCTTGAAACTTGACACAATAAAGTAGTTTCACGTTCTATATCTATGTTTTGTTTCCTCTTGATGAAGCCCTAAGCAGTGACTGGCGAGAAACACTTTCATGGAAAGGGGTTGCCAAGCTTCCCAAAATTACAAATCTCCAGAAATCTCAGCAAATATTTTTTCACCCAAACTGGATGATACTTTCAGGTAATGATCAGTACACTAAGGCGACTTGGTTCCCCAAATTTCGTTCTTCTATGTTGAAGCGTTCGTTTCCAGTAACAGTTTGAATTTTTAGGTTTCACTCTGTTTTCTCCTATATTGATACATGTATTTGGAACTCTAAATCCAACACGGTTTGTGCTAGCTTCTTGAAACTTGACACAATAAAGTAGTTTCACGTTCTATCTCTATGTTTTGTTTCCTCTTGATGTAGCCCTAAGCAGTGACTGGCAACAAACACTTTCATGGAAAGGGGTTGCCAAGCTTCCCAAAATTACGAATCTCCAGAAATCTCAGCAAATATTTTTCACCCAAACTGGATGATACTTTCAGGTAATGATCAGTACACTAAGGCGACTTGGTTCCCCAAATTTCGCTCTTCTTTGTTGAAGCATTCGTTTCCAGTAACAGTTTGAATTTTTAGGTTTCACTCTGTTTTCTCCTATATTGATAGATGTATTTGGAACTCTAAATCCAACACGGTTTGTGCTAGCTTCTTGAAACTTGACACAATAAAGTAGTTTCACGTTCTATATCTATGTTTTGTTTCCTCTTGATGAAGCCCTAAGCAGTGACTGGCGAGAAACACTTTCATGGAAAGGGGTTGCCAAGCTTCCCAAAATTACGAATCTCCAGAAATCTCAGCAAATATTTTTTCACCCAAACTGGATGATACTTTCAGGTAATGATCAGTACACTGAGGCGACTTGGTTCCCCAAATTTCGTTATTCTATGTTGAACCGTTCGTTTCCAGTAACAGTTTGAATTTTTAGGTTTCACTCTGTTTTCTCCTATATTGATAGATGTATTTGGAACTCTAAATCCAACACGGTTTGTGCTAGCTTCTTGAAACTTGACACAATAAAGTAGTTTCACGTTCTATCTCTATGTTTTGTTTCCTCTTGATGTAGCCCTAAGCAGTGACTGGCGAGAAACACTTTCATGGAAAGGGGTTGCCAAGCTTCCCAAAATTACGAATCTCCAGAAATCTCAGCAAATATTTTTTCACCCAAACTGGATGATACTTTCAGGTAATGATCAGTACACTGAGGCGACTTGGTTCCCCAAATTTCGTTCTTCTATGTTGAAGCGTTCGTTTCCAGTAACAGTTTGAATTTTTAGGTTTCACTCTGTTTTCTCCTATATTGATAGATGTATTTGGAACTCTAAAACCAACAAGGTTTGTGCTAGCTTCTTGAAACTTGACACAATAAAGTAGTTTCACGTTCTATCTCTACGTTTTGTTTCCTCTTGATGTAGCCCTAAGCAGTGACTGGCGAGAAACACTTTCATGGAAAGGGGTTGCCAAGCTTCCCAAAATTACGAATCTCCAGAAATCTCAGCAAATATTTTTTCACCCAAACTGGATGATACTTTCAGGTAAAGATCAGTACACTAAGGTGACTTGGTCCCCAAATTTCGTTCTTCTATGTTGAAGCGTTCGTCTCCAGTAACAGTTTGAATTTTTACGTTTCACTCTGTTTTCTCCTATATTGATAGATGTATTTGGAACTCTAAATCCAACACGGTTTGTGCTAGCTTCTTGAAACTTGACACAATAAAGTAGTTTCACGTTCTATATCTATGTTTTGTTTCCTCTTGATGTAGCCCTAAGCAGTGACTGGCGAGAAACACTTTCATGGAAAGGGGTTGCCAAGCTTCCCAAAATTACGAATCTCCAGAAATCTCAGCAAATATTTTTTCACCCAAACTGGATGATACTTTCAGGTAATGATCAGTACACTAAGGCGACTTGGTTCCCCAAATTTCGTTCTTCTATGTTGAAGCGTTCGTTTCCA
Organism: Spermophilus citellus; assembly: GCF_964194105.1. Taxonomy (NCBI): domain Eukaryota; kingdom Metazoa; phylum Chordata; class Mammalia; order Rodentia; family Sciuridae; genus Spermophilus; species Spermophilus citellus. The sequence goes on along the minus strand of NC_138196.1, from coordinate 18,209,974 downwards.
GTAACAGTTTGAATTTTTAGGTTTCACTCTGTTTTCTCCTATATTGATAGATGTATTTGGAACTCTAAATCCAACACGGTTTGTGCTAGCTTCTTGAAACTTGACACAATAAAGTAGTTACACGTTCTATATCTATGTTTTGTTTCCTCTTGATGAAGCCCTAAGCAGTGACTGGCGAGAAACACTTTCATGGAAAGGGGTTGCCAAGCTTCCCAAAATTACGAATCTCCAGAAATCTCAGCAAATATTTTTTCACCCAAACTGGATGATACTTTCAGGTAATGATCAGTACACTAAGGCGACTTGGTTCCCCAAATCTCGTTCTTCTATGTTGAAGCGTTCGTTTCCAGTAACAGTTTGAATTTTTAGGTTTCACTCTGTTTTCTCCTATATTGATAGATGTATTTGGAACTCTAAATCCAACACGGTTTGTGCTAGCTTCTTGAAACTTGACACAATAAAGTAGTTTCACGTTCTATATCTATGTTTTGTTTCCTCTTGATGAAGCCCTAAGCAGTGACTGGCGAGAAACACTTTCATGGAAAGGGGTTGCCAAGCTTCCCAAAATTACGAATCTCCAGAAATCTCAGCAAATATTTTTTCACCCAAACTGGATGATACTTTCAGGTAATGATCAGTATACTAAGGCGACTTGGTTCCCCAAATTTCGTTCTTCTATGTTGAAGCGTTCGTTTCCAGTAACAGTTTGAATTTTTAGGTTTCACTCTGTTTTCTCCTATATTGATAGATGTATTTGGAACTCTAAATCCAACACGGTTTGTGCTAGCTTCTTGAAACTTGACACAATAAAGTAGTTTCACGTTCTATATCTATGTTTTGTTTCCTCTTGATGAAGCCCTAAGCAGTGACTGGCGAGAAACACTTTCATGGAAAGGGGTTGCCAAGCTTCCCAAAATTACGAATCTCCAGAAATCTCAGCAAATATTTTCTCACCCAAACTGGATGATACTTTCAGGTAATGATCAGTACACTAAGGCGACTTGGTTCCCCAAATTTCGTTCTTCTATGTTGAAGCGTTCGTTTCCAGTAACAGTTTGAATTTTTAGGTTTCACTCTGTTTTCTCCTATATTGATAGATGTATTTGGAACTCTAAATCCAACACGGTTTGTGCTAGCTTCTTGAAACTTGACACAATAAAGTAGTTTCACGTTCTATATCTATGTTTTGTTTCCTCTTGATGAAGCCCTAAGCAGTGACTGGCGAGAAACACTTTCATGGAAAGGGGTTGCCAAGCTTCCCAAAATTACGAATCTCCAGAAATCTCAGCAAATATTTTTTCACCCAAACTGGATGATACTTTCAGGTAATGATCAGTACACTAAGGCGACTTGGTTCCCCAAATTTCGTTCTTCTATGTTGAAGCGTTCGTTTCCAGTAACAGTTTGAATTTTTAGGTTTCACTCTGTTTTCTCCTATATTGATAGATGTATTTGGAACTCTAAATCCAACACGGTTTGTGCTAGCTTCTTGAAACTTGACACAATAAAGTAGTTTCACGTTCTATATCTATGTTTTGTTTCCTCTTGATGAAGCCCTAAGCAGTGACTGGCGAGAAACACTTTCGTGGAAAGGGGTTGCCAAGCTTCCCAAAATTACAAATCTCCAGAAATCTCAGCAAATATTTTTTCACCCAAACTGGATGATACTTTCAGGTAATGATCAGTACACTAAGGCGACTTGGTTCCCCAAATTTCGTTCTTCTATGTTGAAGCGTTCGTTTCCAGTAACAGTTTGAATTTTTAGGTTTCACTCTGTTTTCTCCTATATTGATACATGTATTTGGAACTCTAAATCCAACACGGTTTGTGCTAGCTTCTTGAAACTTGACACAATAAAGTAGTTTCACGTTCTATCTCTATGTTTTGTTTCCTCTTGATGTAGCCCTAAGCAGTGACTGGCAACAAACACTTTCATGGAAAGGGGTTGCCAAGCTTCCCAAAATTACGAATCTCCAGAAATCTCAGCAAATATTTTTTCACCCAAACTGGATGATACTTTCAGGTAATGATCAGTACACTAAGGCGACTTGGTTCCCCAAATTTCGCTCTTCTTTGTTGAAGCGTTCGTTTCCAGTAACAGTTTGAATTTTTAGGTTTCACTCTGTTTTCTCCTATATTGATAGATGTATTTGGAACTCTAAATCCAACACGGTTTGTGCTAGCTTCTTGAAACTTGACACAATAAAGTAGTTTCACGTTCTATATCTATGTTTTGTTTCCTCTTGATGAAGCCCTAAGCAGTGACTGGCGAGAAACACTTTCATGGAAAGGGGTTGCCAAGCTTCCCAAAATTACGAATCTCCAGAAATCTCAGCAAATATTTTTTCACCCAAACTGGATGATACTTTCAGGTAATGATCAGTACACTGAGGCGACTTGGTTCCCCAAATTTCGTTATTCTATGTTGAACCGTTCGTTTCCAGTAACAGTTTGAATTTTTAGGTTTCACTCTGTTTTCTCCTATATTGATAGATGTATTTGGAACTCTAAATCCAACACGGTTTGTGCTAGCTTCTTGAAACTTGACACAATAAAGTAGTTTCACGTTCTATCTCTATGTTTTGTTTCCTCTTGATGTAGCCCTAAGCAGTGACTGGCGAGAAACACTTTCATGGAAAGGGGTTGCCAAGCTTCCCAAAATTACGAATCTCCAGAAATCTCAGCAAATATTTTTTCACCCAAACTGGATGATACTTTCAGGTAAAGATCAGTACACTAAGGTGACTTGGTTCCCCAAATTTCGTTCTTCTATGTTGAAGCGTTCGTCCCCAGTAACAGTTTGAATTTTTAGGTTTCACTCTGTTTTCTCCTATATTGATAGATGTATTTGGAACTCTAAATCCAACACGGTTTGTGCTAGCTTCTTGAAACTTGACACAATAAAGTAGTTTCACGTTCTATATCTATGTTTTGTTTCCTCTTGATGAAGCCCTAAGCAGTGACTGGCGAGAAACACTTTCATGGAAAGGGGTTGCCAAGCTTCCCAAAATTACGAATCTCCAGAAATCTCAGCAAATATTTTCTCACCCAAACTGGATGATACTTTCAGGTAATGATCAGTACACTAAGGCGACTTGGTTCCCCAAATTTCGTTCTTCTATGTTGAAGCGTTCGTTTCCAGTAACAGTTTGAATTTTTAGGTTTCACTCTGTTTTCTCCTATATTGATAGATGTATTTGGAACTCTAAATCCAACACGGTTTGTGCTAGCTTCTTGAAACTTGACACAATAAAGTAGTTTCACGTTCTATATCTATGTTTTGTTTCCTCTTGATGAAGCCCTAAGCAGTGACTGGCGAGAAACACTTTCATGGAAAGGGGTTGCCAAGCTTCCCAAAATTACGAATCTCCAGAAATCTCAGCAAATATTTTTTCACCCAAACTGGATGATACTTTCAGGTAATGATCAGTATACTAAGGTGACTTGGTTCCCCAAATTTCGTTCTTCTATGTTGAAGCGTTCGTTTCCAGTAACAGTTTGAATTTTTAGGTTTCACTCTGTTTTCTCCTATATTGATAGATGTATTTGGAACTCTAAATCCAACACGGTTTGTGCTAGCTTCTTGAAACTTGACACAATAAAGTAGTTTCACGTTCTATATCTATGTTTTGTTTCCTCTTGATGAAGCCCTAAGCAGTGACTGGCGAGAAACACTTTCATGGAAAGGGGTTGCCAAGCTTCCCAAAATTACGAATCTCCAGAAATCTCAGCAAATATTTTCTCACCCAAACTGGATGATACTTTCAGGTAATGATCAGTACACTAAGGCGACTTGGTTCCCCAAATTTCGTTCTTCTATGTTGAAGCGTTCGTTTCCAGTAACAGTTTGAATTTTTAGGTTTCACTCTGTTTTCTCCTATATTGATAGATGTATTTGGAACTCTAAATCCAACACGGTTTGTGCTAGCTTCTTGAAACTTGACACAATAAAGTAGTTTCACGTTCTATATCTATGTTTTGTTTCCTCTTGATGAAGCCCTAAGCAGTGACTGGCGAGAAACACTTTCATGGAAAGGGGTTGCCAAGCTTCCCAAAATTACAAATCTCCAGAAATCTCAGCAAATATTTTTTCACCCAAACTGGATGATACTTTCAGGTAATGATCAGTACACTAAGGCGACTTGGTTCCCCAAATTTCGTTCTTCTATGTTGAAGCGTTCGTTTCCAGTAACAGTTTGAATTTTTAGGTTTCACTCTGTTTTCTCCTATATTGATAGATGTATTTGGAACTCTAAATCCAACACGGTTTGTGCTAGCTTCTTGAAACTTGACACAATAAAGTAGTTTCACGTTCTATATCTATGTTTTGTTTCCTCTTGATGAAGCCCTAAGCAGTGACTGGCGAGAAACACTTTCATGGAAAGGGGTTGCCAAGCTTCCCAAAATTACAAATCTCCAGAAATCTCAGCAAATATTTTTTCACCCAAACTGGATGATACTTTCAGGTAATGATCAGTACACTAAGGCGACTTGGTTCCCCAAATTTCGTTCTTCTATGTTGAAGCGTTCGTTTCCAGTAACAGTTTGAATTTTTAGGTTTCACTCTGTTTTCTCCTATATTGATACATGTATTTGGAACTCTAAATCCAACACGGTTTGTGCTAGCTTCTTGAAACTTGACACAATAAAGTAGTTTCACGTTCTATCTCTATGTTTTGTTTCCTCTTGATGTAGCCCTAAGCAGTGACTGGCAACAAACACTTTCATGGAAAGGGGTTGCCAAGCTTCCCAAAATTACGAATCTCCAGAAATCTCAGCAAATATTTTTTCACCCAAACTGGATGATACTTTCAGGTAATGATCAGTACACTAAGGCGACTTGGTTCCCCAAATTTCGCTCTTCTTTGTTGAAGCGTTCGTTTCCAGTAACAGTTTGAATTTTTAGGTTTCACTCTGTTTTCTCCTATATTGATAGATGTATTTGGAACTCTAAATCCAACACGGTTTGTGCTAGCTTCTTGAAACTTGACACAATAAAGTAGTTTCACGTTCTATATCTATGTTTTGTTTCCTCTTGATGAAGCCCTAAGCAGTGACTGGCGAGAAACACTTTCATGGAAAGGGGTTGCCAAGCTTCCCAAAATTACGAATCTCCAGAAATCTCAGCAAATATTTTTTCACCCAAACTGGATGATACTTTCAGGTAATGATCAGTACACTGAGGCGACTTGGTTCCCCAAATTTCGTTATTCTATGTTGAACCGTTCGTTTCCAGTAACAGTTTGAATTTTTAGGTTTCACTCTGTTTTCTCCTATATTGATAGATGTATTTGGAACTCTAAATCCAACACGGTTTGTGCTAGCTTCTTGAAACTTGACACAATAAAGTAGTTTCACGTTCTATCTCTATGTTTTGTTTCCTCTTGATGTAGCCCTAAGCAGTGACTGGCGAGAAACACTTTCATGGAAAGGGGTTGCCAAGCTTCCCAAAATTACGAATCTCCAGAAATCTCAGCAAATATTTTTTCACCCAAACTGGATGATACTTTCAGGTAAAGATCAGTACACTAAGGTGACTTGGTTCCCCAAATTTCGTTCTTCTATGTTGAAGCGTTCGTCCCCAGTAACAGTTTGAATTTTTAGGTTTCACTCTGTTTTCTCCTATATTGATAGATGTATTTGGAACTCTAAATCCAACACGGTTTGTGCTAGCTTCTTGAAACTTGACACAATAAAGTAGTTTCACGTTCTATATCTATGTTTTGTTTCCTCTTGATGAAGCCCTAAGCAGTGACTGGCGAGAAACACTTTCATGGAAAGGGGTTGCCAAGCTTCCCAAAATTACGAATCTCCAGAAATCTCAGCAAATATTTTCTCACCCAAACTGGATGATACTTTCAGGTAATGATCAGTACACTAAGGCGACTTGGTTCCCTAAATTTCGTTCTTCTATGTTGAAGCGTTCGTTTCCAGTAACAGTTTGAATTTTTAGGTTTCACTCTGTTTTCTCCTATATTGATAGATGTATTTGGAACTCTAAATCCAACACGGTTTGTGCTAGCTTCTTGAAACTTGACACAATAAAGTAGTTTCACGTTCTATATCTATGTTTCGTTTCCTCTTGATGAAGCCCTAAGCAGTGACTGGCGAGAAACACTTTCATGGAAAGGGGTTGCCAAGCTTCCCAAAATTACGAATCTCCAGAAATCTCAGCAAATATTTTTTCACCCAAACTGGATGATACTTTCAGGTAATGATCAGTATACTAAGGCGACTTGGTTCCCCAAATTTCGTTCTTCTATGTTGAAGCGTTCGTTTCCAGTAACAGTTTGAATTTTTAGGTTTCACTCTGTTTTCTCCTATATTGATAGATGTATTTGGAACTCTAAATCCAACACGGTTTGTGCTAGCTTCTTGAAACTTGACACAATAAAGTAGTTTCACGTTCTATATCTATGTTTTGTTTCCTCTTGATGAAGCCCTAAGCAGTGACTGGCGAGAAACACTTTCATGGAAAGGGGTTGCCAAGCTTCCCAAAATTACGAATCTCCAGAAATCTCAGCAAATATTTTCTCACCCAAACTGGATGATACTTTCAGGTAATGATCAGTACACTAAGGCGACTTGGTTCCCCAAATTTCGTTATTCTATGTTGAAGCGTTCGTTTCCAGTAACAGTTTGAATTTTTAGGTTTCACTCTGTTTTCTCCTATATTGATAGATGTATTTGGAACTCTAAATCCAACACGGTTTGTGCTAGCTTCTTGAAACTTGACACAATAAAGTAGTTTCACGTTCTATCTCTATGTTTTGTTTCCTCTTGATGTAGCCCTAAGCAGTGACTGGCAACAAACACTTTCATGGAAAGGGGTTGCCAAGCTTCCCAAAATTACGAATCTCCAGAAATCTCAGCAAATATTTTTTCACCCAAACTGGATGATACTTTCAGGTAATGATCAGTACACTAAGGCGACTTGGTTCCCCAAATTTCGTTCTTCTATGTTGAAGCGTTCGTTTCCAGTAACAGTTTGAATTTTTAGGTTTCACTCTGTTTTCTCCTATATTGATAGATGTATTTGGAACTCTAAATCCAACACGGTTTGTGCTAGCTTCTTGAAACTTGACACAATAAAGTAGTTTCACGTTCTATATCTATGTTTTGTTTCCTCTTGATGAAGCCCTAAGCAGTGACTGGCGAGAAACACTTTCATGGAAAGGGGTTGCCAAGCTTCCCAAAATTACGAATCTCCAGAAATCTCAGCAAATATTTTCTCACCCAAACTGGATGATACTTTCAGGTAATGATCAGTACACTAAGGCGACTTGGTTCCCCAAATTTCGTTATTCTATGTTGAAGCGTTCGTTTCCAGTAACAGTTTGAATTTTTAGGTTTCACTCTGTTTTCTCCTATATTGATAGATGTATTTGGAACTCTAAATCCAACACGGTTTGTGCTAGCTTCTTGAAACTTGACACAATAAAGTAGTTTCACGTTCTATCTCTATGTTTTGTTTCCTCTTGATGTAGCCCTAAGCAGTGACTGGCGAGAAACACTTTCATGGAAAGGGGTTGCCAAGCTTCCCAAAATTACAAATCTCCAGAAATCTCAGCAAATATTTTTTCACCCAAACTGGATGATACTTTCAGGTAATGATCAGTACACTAAGGCGACTTGGTTCCCCAAATTTCGTTCTTCTATGTTGAAGCGTTCGTTTCCAGTAACAGTTTGAATTTTTAGGTTTCACTCTGTTTTCTCCTATATTGATACATGTATTTGGAACTCTAAATCCAACACGGTTTGTGCTAGCTTCTTGAAACTTGACACAATAAAGTAGTTTCACGTTCTATCTCTATGTTTTGTTTCCTCTTGATGTAGCCCTAAGCAGTGACTGGCAACAAACACTTTCATGGAAAGGGGTTGCCAAGCTTCCCAAAATTACGAATCTCCAGAAATCTCAGCAAATATTTTTTCACCCAAACTGGATGATACTTTCAGGTAATGATCAGTACACTAAGGCGACTTGGTTCCCCAAATTTCGTTCTTCTATGTTGAAGCGTTCGTTTCCAGTAACAGTTTGAATTTTTAGGTTTCACTCTGTTTTCTCCTATATTGATAGATGTATTTGGAACTCTAAATCCAACACGGTTTGTGCTAGCTTCTTGAAACTTGACACAATAAAGTAGTTTCACGTTCTATATCTATGTTTTGTTTCCTCTTGATGAAGCCCTAAGCAGTGACTGGCGAGAAACACTTTCATGGAAAGGGGTTGCCAAGCTTCCCAAAATTACGAATCTCCAGAAATCTCAGCAAATATTTTCTCACCCAAACTGGATGATACTTTCAGGTAATGATCAGTACACTGAGGCGACTTGGTTCCCCAAATTTCGTTATTCTATGTTGAAGCGTTCGTTTCCAGTAACAGTTTGAATTTTTAGGTTTCACTCTGTTTTCTCCTATATTGATAGATGTATTTGGAACTCTAAATCCAACACGGTTTGTGCTAGCTTCTTGAAACTTGACACAATAAAGTAGTTTCACGTTCTATCTCTATGTTTTGTTTCCTCTTGATGTAGCCCTAAGCAGTGACTGGGAGAAACACTTTCATGGAAAGGGGTTGCCAAGCTTCCCAAAATTACGAATCTCCAGAAATCTCAGCAAATATTTTTTCACCCAAACTGGATGATACTTTCAGGTAATGATCAGTACACTAAGGCGACTTGGTTCCCCAAATTTCGTTCTTCTATGTTGAAGCGTTCGTTTCCAGTAACAGTTTGAATTTTTAGGTTTCACTCTGTTTTCTCCTATATTGATACATGTATTTGGAACTCTAAATCCAACACGGTTTGTGCTAGCTTCTTGAAACTTGACACAATAAAGTAGTTTCACGTTCTATCTCTATGTTTTGTTTCCTCTTGATGTAGCCCTAAGCAGTGACTGGCGAGAAACACTTTCATGGAAAGGGGTTGCCAAGCTTCCCAAAATTACGAATCTCCAGAAATCTCAGCAAATATTTTTTCACCCAAACTGGATGATACTTTCAGGTAATGATCAGTACACTAAGGCGACTTGGTTCCCCAAATTTCGTTCTTCTATGTTGAAGCGTTCGTTTCCAGTAACAGTTTGAATTTTTAGGTTTCACTCTGTTTTCTCCTATATTGATAGATGTATTTGGAACTCTAAATCCAACACGGTTTGTGCTAGCTTCTTGAAACTTGACACAATAAAGTAGTTTCACGTTCTATATCTATGTTTTGTTTCCTCTTGATGAAGCCCTAAGCAGTGACTGGCGAGAAACACTTTCATGGAAAGGGGTTGCCAAGCTTCCCAAAATTACAAATCTCCAGAAATCTCAGCAAATATTTTTTCACCCAAACTGGATGATACTTTCAGGTAATGATCAGTACACTAAGGCGACTTGGTTCCCCACATTTCGTTCTTCTATGTTGAAGCGTTCGTTTCCAGTAACAGTTTGAATTTTTAGGTTTCACTCTGTTTTCTCCTATATTGATACATGTATTTGGAACTCTAAATCCAACACGGTTTGTGCTAGCTTCTTGAAACTTGACACAATAAAGTAGTTTCACGTTCTATCTCTATGTTTTGTTTCCTCTTGATGTAGCCCTAAGCAGTGACTGGCAACAAACACTTTCATGGAAAGGGGTTGCCAAGCTTCCCAAAATTACGAATCTCCAGAAATCTCAGCAAATATTTTTTCACCCAAACTGGATGATACTTTCAGGTAATGATCAGTACACTAAGGCGACTTGGTTCCCCAAATTTCGCTCTTCTATGTTGAAGCGTTCGTTTCCAGTAACAGTTTGAATTTTTAGGTTTCACTCTGTTTTCTCCTATATTGATAGATGTATTTGAACTCTAAATCCAACACGGTTTGTGCTAGCTTCTTGAAAATTGACACAATAAAGTAGTTTCACGTTCTATATCTATGTTTTGTTTCCTCTTGATGAAGCCCTAAGCAGTGACTGGCGAGAAACACTTTCATGGAAAGGGGTTGCCAAGCTTCCCAAAATTACGAATCTCCAGAAATCTCAGCAAATATTTTTTCACCCAAACTGGATGATACTTTCAGGTAATGATCAGTACACTAAGGCGACTTGGTTCCCCAAATTTCGTTATTCTATGTTGAACCGTTCGTTTTCAGTAACAGTTTGAATTTTTAGGTTTCACTCTGTTTTCTCCTATATTGATAGATGTATTTGGAACTCTAAATCCAACACGGTTTGTGCTAGCTTCTTGAAACTTGACACAATAAAGTAGTTTCACGTTCTATCTCTATGTTTTGTTTCCTCTTGATGTAGCCCTAAGCAGTGACTGGCGAGAAACACTTTCATGGAAAGGGGTTGCCAAGCTTCCCAAAATTACGAATCTCCAGAAATCTCAGCAAATATTTTTTCACCCAAACTGGATGATACTTTCAGGTAATGATCAGTACACTAAGGCGACATGGTTCCTCAAATTTCGTTCTTCTATGTTGAAGCGTTCGTTTCCAGTAACAGTTTGAATTTTTAGGTTTCACTCTGTTTTCTCCTATATTGATAGATGTATTTGGAACTCTAAATCCAACACGGTTTGTGCTAGCTTCTTGAAACTTGACACAATAAAGTAGTTTCACGTTCTATCTCTATGTTTTGTTTCCTCTTGATGTAGCCCTAAGCAGTGACTGGCGAGAAACACTTTCATGGAAAGGGGTTGCCAAGCTTCCCAAAATTACGAATCTCCAGAAATCTCAGCAAATATTTTTTCACCCAAACTGGATGATACTTTCAGGTAAAGATCAGTACACTAAGGTGACTTGGTTCCCCAAATTTCGTTCTTCTATGTTGAAGCGTTCGTCCCCAGTAACAGTTTGAATTTTTAGGTTTCACTCTGTTTTCTCCTATATTGATAGATGTATTTGGAACTCTAAATCCAACACGGTTTGTGCTAGCTTCTTGAAACTTGACACAATAAAGTAGTTTCATGTTCTATATCTATGTTTTGTTTCCTCTTGATGAAGCCCTAAGCAGTGACTGGCGAGAAACACTTTCATGGAAAGGGGCAAGCTTCCCAAAATTACGAATCTCCAGAAATCTCTGCAAATATTTTTTCACCCAAACTGGATGATACTTTCAGGTAATGATCAGTACACTAAGGCGACTTGGTTCCCCAAATTTCGTTCTTCTATGTTGAAGCGTTCGTCTCCAGTAACAGTTTGAATTTTTAGGTTTCACTCTGTTTTCTCCTATATTGATAGATGTATTTGGAACTCTAAATCCAACACGGTTTGTGCTAGCTTCTTGAAACTTGACACAATAAAGTAGTTTCACGTTCTATCTCTATGTTTTGTTTCCTCTTGATGTAGCCCTAAGCAGTGACTGGCGAGAAACACTTTCATGGAAAGGGGTTGCCAAGCTTCCCAAAATTACGAATCTCCACAAATCTCTGCAAATATTTTTTTCACCCAAACTGGATGATACTTTCAGGTAATGATCAGTACACTAAGGCGACTTGGTTCCCCAAATTTCGTTCTTCTATGTTGAAGCGTTCGTCTCCAGTAACAGTTTGAATTTTTAGGTTTCACTCTGTTTTCTCCTATATTGATAGATGTATTTGGAACTCTAAATCCAACACGGTTTGTGCTAGCTTCTTGAAACTTGACACAATAAAGTAGTTTCACGTTCTATAACTATGTTTTGTTTCCTCTTGATGAAGCCCTAAGCAGTGACTGGCGAGAAACACTTTCATGGAAAGGGGTTGCCAAGCTTCCCAAAATTACAAATCTCCAGAAATCTCAGCAAATATTTTTTCACCCAAACTGGATGATACTTTCAGGTAATGATCAGTACACTAAGGCGACTTGGTTCCCCAAATTTCGTTCTTCTATGTTGAAGCATTCGTTTCCAGTAACAGTTTGAATTTTTAGGTTTCACTCTGTTTTCTCCTATATTGATACATGTATTTGGAACTCTAAATCCAACACGGTTTGTGCTAGCTTCTTGAAACTTGACACAATAAAGTAGTTTCACGTTCTATCTCTATGTTTTGTTTCCTCTTGATGTAGCCCTAAGCAGTTACTGGCAACGAACACTTTCATGGAAAGGGGTTGCCAAGCTTCCCAAAATTACGAATCTCCAGAAATCTCAGCAAATATTTTCTCACCCAAACTGGATGATACTTTCAGGTAATGATCAGTACACTAAGGCGACTTAGTTCCCCAAATTTCGTTCTTCTATGTTGAAGCGTTCGTTTCCAGTAACAGTTTGAATTTTTAGGTTTCACTCTGTTTTCTCCTATATTGATAGATGTATTTGGAACTCTAAATCCAACACGGTTTGTGCTAGCTTCTTGAAACTTGACACAATAAAGTAGTTTCACGTTCTATCTCTATGTTTTGTTTCCTCTTGATGTAGCCCTAAGCAGTGACTGGCGAGAAACACTTTCATGGAAAGGGGTTGCCATGCTTCCCAAAATTACGAATCTCCCGAAATCTCAGCAAATATTTTTTCACCCAAACTGGATGATACTTTCAGGTAATGATCAGTACACTAAGGCGACTTGGTTCCCCAAATTTCGTTCTTCTATGTTGAAGCGTTCGTTTCCAGTAACAGTTTGAATTTTTAGGTTTCACTCTGTTTTCTCCTATATTGATAGATGTATTTGGAACTCTAAATCCAACACGGTTTGTGCTAGCTTCTTGAAACTTGACACAATAAAGTAGTTTCACGTTCTATATCTATGTTTTGTTTCCTCTTGATGAAGCCCTAAGCAGTGACTGGCGAGAAACACTTTCATGGAAAGGGGTTGCCAAGCTTCCCAAAATTACGAATCTCCAGAAATCTCAGCAAATATTTTTTCACCCAAACTGGATGATACTTTCAGGTAATGATCAGTACACTAAGGCGACTTGGTTCCCCAAATTTCGTTCTTCTATGTTGAAGCGTTCGTTTCCAGTAACAGTTTGAATTTTTAGGTTTCACTCTGTTTTCTCCTATATTGATAGATGTATTTGGAACTCTAAATCCAACAAGGTTTGTGCTAGCTTCTTGAAACTTGACACAATAAAGTAGTTTCACGTTCTATCTCTACATTTTGTTTCCTCTTGATGTAGCCCTAAGCAGTGACTGGCGAGAAACACTTTCATGGAAAGGGGTTGCCAAGCTTCCCAAAATTACGAATCTCCAGAAATCTCAGCAAATATTTTTTCACCCAAACTGGATGATACTTTCAGGTAAAGATCAGTACACTAAGGTGACTTGGTTCCCCAAATTTCGTTCTTCTATGTTGAAGCGTTCGTCTCCAGTAACAGTTTGAATTTTTACGTTTCACTCTGTTTTCTCCTATATTGATAGATGTATTTGGAACTCTAAATCCAACACGGTTTGTGCTAGCTTCTTGAAACTTGACACAATAAAGTAGTTTCACGTTCTATCTCTATGTTTTGTTTCCTCTTGATGTAGCCCTAAGCAGTGACTGGCAACAAACACATTCATGGAAAGGGGTTGCCAAGCTTCCCAAAATTACGAATCTCCAGAAATCTCAGCAAATATTTTTTCACCCAAACTGGATGATACTTTCAGGTAAAGATCAGTACACTAAGGTGACTTGGTTCCCCAAATTTCGTTCTTCTATGTTGAAGCGTTCGTCTCCAGTAACAGTTTGAATTTTTAGGTTTCACTCTGTTTTCTCCTATATTGATAGATGTATTTGGAACTCTAAATCCAACACGGTTTGTGCTAGCTTCTTGAAACTTGACAAAATAAAGTAGTTTCACGTTCTATATCTATGTTTTGTTTCCTCTTGATGAAGCCCTAAGCAGTGACTGGCGAGAAACACTTTCATGAAAAGGGGTTGCCAAGCTTCCCAAAATTACGAATCTCCAGAAATCTCAGCAAATATTTTTTCACCCAAACTGGATGATACTTTCAGGTAATGATCAGTACACTGAGGCGACTTGGTTCCCCAAATTTCGTTATTCTATGTTGAAGCGTTCATTTCCAGTAACAGTTTGAATTTTTAGGTTTCACTCTGTTTTCTCCTACATTGATAGATGTATTTGGAACTCTAAATCCAACACGGTTTGTGCTAGCTTCTTGAAACTTGACACAATAATGTAGTTTCACGTTCTATCTCTATGTTTTGTTTCCTCTTGATGTAGCCCTAAGCAGTGACTGGCGAGAAACACTTTCATGGAAAGGGGTTGCCAAGCTTCCCAAAATTACGAATCTCCAGAAATCTCTGCAAATATTTTTTCACCCAAACTGGATGATACTTTCAGGTAATGATCAGTACACTAAGGCGACTTGGTTCCCCAAATTTCGTTCTTCTATGTTGAAGCGTTCGTCTCCAGTAACAGTTTGAATTTTTAGGTTTCACTCTGTTTTCTCCTATATTGATAGATGTATTTGGAACTCTAAATCCAACACGGTTTGTGCTAGCTTCTTGAAACTTGACACAATAAAGTAGTTTCACGTTCTATCTCTATGTTTTGTTTCCTCTTGATGTAGCCCTAAGCAGTGACTGGCGAGAAACACTTTCATGGAAAGGGGTTGCCAAGCTTCCCAAAATTACGAATCTCCAGAAATCTCAGCAAATATTTTTTTCACCCAAACTGGATGATACTTTCAGGTAATGATCAGTACACTAAGGCGACTTGGTTCCCCAAATTTCGTTCTTCTATGTTGAAGCGTTCGTCTCCAGTAACAGTTTGAATTTTTAGGTTTCACTCTGTTTTCTCCTATATTGATAGATGTATTTGGAACTCTAAATCCAACACGGTTTGTGCTAGCTTCTTGAAACTTGACACAATAAAGTAGTTTCACGTTCTATATCTATGTTTTGTTTCCTCTTGATGAAGCCCTAAGCAGTGACTGGCGAGAAACACTTTCATGGAAAGGGGTTGCCAAGCTTCCCAAAATTACGAATCTCCAGAAATCTCAGCAAATATTTTTTCACCCAAACTGGATGATACTTTCAGGTAATGATCAGTACACTGAGGCGACTTGGTTCCCCAAATTTCGTTATTCTATGTTGAACCGTTCGTTTTCAGTAACAGTTTGAATTTTTAGGTTTCACTCTGTTTTCTCCTATATTGATAGATGTATTTGGAACTCTAAATCCAACACGGTTTGTGCTAGCTTCTTGAAACTTGACACAATAAAGTAGTTTCACGTTCTGTCTCTATGTTTTGTTTCCTCTTGATGTAGCCCTAAGCAGTGACTGGCAACAAACACTTTCATGGAAAGGGGTTGCCAAGCTTCCCAAAATTACGAATCTCCAGAAATCTCAGCAAATATTTTTTCACCCAAACTGGATGATACTTTGAGGTAATGATCAGTACACTAAGGCGACTTGGTTCCCCAAATTTCGTTCTTCTATGTTGAAGCGTTCGTTTCCAGTAACAGTTTGAATTTTTAGGTTTCACTCTGTTTTCTCCTATATTGATAGATGTATTTGGAACTCTAAATCCAACACGGTTTGTGCTAGCTTCTTGAAACTTGACACAATAAAGTAGTTTCACGTTCTATCTCTATGTTTTGTTTCCTCTTGATGTAGCCCTAAGCAGTGACTGGCGAGAAACACTTTCATGGAAAGGGGTTGCCAAGCTTCCCAAAATTACGAATCTCCAGAAATCTCAGCAAATATTTTTTCACCCAAACTGGATGATACTTTCAGGTAAAGATCAGTACACTAAGGTGACTTGGTTCCCCAAATTTCGTTCTTCTATGTTGAAGCGTTCGTCCCCAGTAACAGTTTGAATTTTTAGGTTTCACTCTGTTTTCTCCTATATTGATAGATGTATTTGGAACTCTAAATCCAACACGGTTTGTGCTAGCTTCTTGAAACTTGACACAATAAAGTAGTTTCACGTTCTATATCTATGTTTTGTTTCCTCTTGATAAAGCCCTAAGCAGTGACTGGCGAGAAACACTTTCATGGAAAGGGGTTGCCAAGCTTCCCAAAATTACGAATCTCCAGAAATCTCAGCAAATATTTTTTCACCCAAACTGGATGATACTTTGAGGTAATGATCAGTACACTAAGGCGACTTGGTTCCCCAAATTTCGTTCTTCTATGTTGAAGCGTTCGTTTCCAGTAACAGTTTGAATTTTTAGGTTTCACTCTGTTTTCTCCTATATTGATAGATGTATTTGGAACTCTAAATCCAACACGGTTTGTGCTAGCTTCTTGAAACTTGACACAATAAAGTAGTTTCACGTTCTATATCTATGTTTTGTTTCCTCTTGATGAAGCCCTAAGCAGTGACTGGCGAGAAACACTTTCATGGAAAGGGGTTGCCAAGCTTCCCAAAATTACGAATCTCCAGAAATCTCAGCAAATATTTTTTCACCCAAACTGGATGATACTTTCAGGTAAAGATCAGTACACTAAGGTGACTTGGTTCCCCAAATTTCGTTCTTCTATGTTGAAGCGTTCGTCTCCAGTAACAGTTTGAATTTTTAGGTTTCACTCTGTTTTCTCCTATATTGATAGATGTATTTGGAACTCTAAATCCAACACGGTTTGTGCTAGCTTCTTGAAACTTGACAAAATAAAGTAGTTTCACGTTCTATATCTATGTTTTGTTTCCTCTTGATGAAGCCCTAAGCAGTGACTGGCGAGAAACACTTTCATGAAAAGGGGTTGCCAAGCTTCCCAAAATTACGAATCTCCAGAAATCTCAGCAAATATTTTTTCACCCAAACTGGATGATACTTTCAGGTAATGATCAGTACACTGAGGCGACTTGGTTCCCCAAATTTCGTTATTCTATGTTGAAGCGTTCATTTCCAGTAACAGTTTGAATTTTTAGGTTTCACTCTGTTTTCTCCTACATTGATAGATGTATTTGGAACTCTAAATCCAACACGGTTTGTGCTAGCTTCTTGAAACTTGACACAATAATGTAGTTTCACGTTCTATCTCTATGTTTTGTTTCCTCTTGATGTAGCCCTAAGCAGTGACTGGCGAGAAACACTTTCATGGAAAGGGGTTGCCAAGCTTCCCAAAATTACGAATCTCCAGAAATCTCAGCAAATATTTTTTCACCCAAACTGGATGATACTTTCAGGTAAAGATCAGTACACTAAGGTGACTTGGTTCCCCAAATTTCGTTCTTCTATGTTGAAGCGTTCGTCCCCAGTAACAGTTTGAATTTTTAGGTTTCACTCTGTTTTCTCCTATATTGATAGATGTATTTGGAACTCTAAATCCAACACGGTTTGTGCTAGCTTCTTGAAACTTGACACAATAAAGTAGTTTCATGTTCTATATCTATGTTTTGTTTCCTCTTGATGAAGCCCTAAGCAGTGACTGGCGAGAAACACTTTCATGGAAAGGGGCAAGCTTCCCAAAATTACGAATCTCCAGAAATCTCTGCAAATATTTTTTCACCCAAACTGGATGATACTTTCAGGTAATGATCAGTACACTAAGGCGACTTGGTTCCCCAAATTTCGTTCTTCTATGTTGAAGCGTTCGTCTCCAGTAACAGTTTGAATTTTTAGGTTTCACTCTGTTTTCTCCTATATTGATAGATGTATTTGGAACTCTAAATCCAACACGGTTTGTGCTAGCTTCTTGAAACTTGACACAATAAAGTAGTTTCACGTTCTATCTCTATGTTTTGTTTCCTCTTGATGTAGCCCTAAGCAGTGACTGGCGAGAAACACTTTCATGGAAAGGGGTTGCCAAGCTTCCCAAAATTACGAATCTCCAGAAATCTCAGCAAATATTTTTTTCACCCAAACTGGATGATACTTTCAGGTAATGATCAGTACACTAAGGCGACTTGGTTCCCCAAATTTCGTTCTTCTATGTTGAAGCGTTCGTCTCCAGTAACAGTTTGAATTTTTAGGTTTCACTCTGTTTTCTCCTATATTGATAGATGTATTTGGAACTCTAAATCCAACACGGTTTGTGCTAGCTTCTTGAAACTTGACACAATAAAGTAGTTTCACGTTCTATATCTATGTTTTGTTTCCTCTTGATGAAGCCCTAAGCAGTGACTGGCGAGAAACACTTTCATGGAAAGGGGTTGCCAAGCTTCCCAAAATTACGAATCTCCAGAAATCTCAGCAAATATTTTTTCACCCAAACTGGATGATACTTTCAGGTAATGATCAGTACACTGAGGCGACTTGGTTCCCCAAATTTCGTTATTCTATGTTGAACCGTTCGTTTTCAGTAACAGTTTGAATTTTTAGGTTTCACTCTGTTTTCTCCTATATTGATAGATGTATTTGGAACTCTAAATCCAACACGGTTTGTGCTAGCTTCTTGAAACTTGACACAATAAAGTAGTTTCACGTTCTGTCTCTATGTTTTGTTTCCTCTTGATGTAGCCCTAAGCAGTGACTGGCAACAAACACTTTCATGGAAAGGGGTTGCCAAGCTTCCCAAAATTACGAATCTCCAGAAATCTCAGCAAATATTTTTTCACCCAAACTGGATGATACTTTGAGGTAATGATCAGTACACTAAGGCGACTTGGTTCCCCAAATTTCGTTCTTCTATGTTGAAGCGTTCGTTTCCAGTAACAGTTTGAATTTTTAGGTTTCACTCTGTTTTCTCCTATATTGATAGATGTATTTGGAACTCTAAATCCAACACGGTTTGTGCTAGCTTCTTGAAACTTGACACAATAAAGTAGTTTCACGTTCTATCTCTATGTTTTGTTTCCTCTTGATGTAGCCCTAAGCAGTGACTGGCGAGAAACACTTTCATGGAAAGGGGTTGCCAAGCTTCCCAAAATTACGAATCTCCAGAAATCTCAGCAAATATTTTTTCACCCAAACTGGATGATACTTTCAGGTAAAGATCAGTTCACTAAGGTGACTTGGTTCCCCAAATTTCGTTCTTCTATGTTGAAGCGTTCGTCCCCAGTAACTGTTTGAATTTTTAGGTTTCACTCTGTTTTCTCCTATATTGATAGATGTATTTGGAACTCTAAATCCAACACGGTTTGTGCTAGCTTCTTGAAACTTGACACAATAAAGTAGTTTCACGTTCTATATCTATGTTTTGTTTCCTCTTGATGAAGCCCTAAGCAGTGACTGGCGAGAAACACTTTCATGGAAAGGGGTTGCCAAGCTTCCCAAAATTACGAATCTCCAGAAATCTCAGCAAATATTTTTTCACCCAAACTGGATGATACTTTCAGGTAATGATCAGTACACTAAGGCGACTTGGTTCCCCAAATTTCGTTCTTCTATGTTGAAGCGTTCGTTTCCAGTAACAGTTTGAATTTTTAGGTTTCACTCTGTTTTCTCCTATATTGATAGATGTATTTGGAACTCTAAATCCAACACGGTTTGTGCTAGCTTCTTGAAACTTGACACAATAAAGTAGTTTCACGTTCTATATCTATGTTTTGTTTCCTCTTGATGAAGCCCTAAGCAGTGACTGGCGAGAAACACTTTCATGGAAAGGGGTTGCCAAGCTTCCCAAAATTACGAATCTCCAGAAATCTCAGCAAATATTTTTTCACCCAAACTGGATGATACTTTCAGGTAATGATCAGTATACTAAGGCGACTTGGTTCCCCAAATTTCGTTCTTCTATGTTGAAGCGTTCGTTTCCAGTAACAGTTTGAATTTTTAGGTTTCACTCTGTTTTCTCCTATATTGATAGATGTATTTGGAACTCTAAATCCAACACGGTTTGTGCTAGCTTCTTGAAACTTGACACAATAAAGTAGTTTCACGTTCTATATCTATGTTTTGTTTCCTCTTGATGAAGCCCTAAGCAGTGACTGGCGAGAAACACTTTCATGGAAAGGGGTTGCCAAGCTTCCCAAAATTACAAATCTCCAGAAATCTCAGCAAATATTTTTTCACCCAAACTGGATGATACTTTGAGGTAATGATCAGTACACTAAGGCGACTTGGTTCCCCAAATTTCGTTCTTCTATGTTGAAGCGTTCGTTTCCAGTAACAGTTTGAATTTTTAGGTTTCACTCTGTTTTCTCCTATATTGATAGATGTATTTGGAACTCTAAATCCAACACGGTTTGTGCTAGCTTCTTGAAACTTGACACAATAAAGTAGTTTCACGTTCTATCTCTATGTTTTGTTTCCTCTTGATGTAGCCCTAAGCAGTGACTGGCAACGAACACTTTCATGGAAAGGGGTTGCCAAGCTTCCCAAAATTACGAATCTCCAGAAATCTCAGCAAATATTTTTTCACCCAAACTGGATGATACTTTCAGGTAATGATCAGTACACTAAGGCGACTTAGTTCCCCAAATTTCGTTCTTCTATGTTGAAGCGTTCGTTTCCAGTAACAGTTTGAATTTTTAGGTTTCACTCTGTTTTCTCCTATATTGATAGATGTATTTGGAACTCTAAATCCAACACGGTTTGTGCTAGCTTCTTGAAACTTGACACAATAAAGTAGTTTCACGTTCTATCTCTATGTTTTGTTTCCTCTTGATGTAGCCCTAAGCAGTGACTGGCGAGAAACACTTTCATGGAAAGGGGTTGCCAAGCTTCCCAAAATTACGAATCTCCAGAAATCTCAGCAAATATTTTTTCACCCAAACTGGATGATACTTTCAGGTAAAGATCAGTACACTAAGGTGACTTGGTTCCCCAAATTTCGTTCTTCTATGTTGAAGCGTTCGTCCCCAGTAACAGTTTGAATTTTTAGGTTTCACTCTGTTTTCTCCTATATTGATAGATGTATTTGGAACTCTAAATCCAACACGGTTTGTGCTAGCTTCTTGAAACTTGACACAATAAAGTAGTTTCACGTTCTATATCTATGTTTTGTTTCCTCTTGATGAAGCCCTAAGCAGTGACTGGCGAGAAACACTTTCATGGAAAGGGGTTGCCAAGCTTCCCAAAATTACGAATCTCCAGAAATCTCAGCAAATATTTTTTCACCCAAACTGGATGATACTTTCAGGTAATGATCAGTATACTAAG
This sequence comes from Spermophilus citellus, assembly GCF_964194105.1. NCBI lineage: Eukaryota > Metazoa > Chordata > Mammalia > Rodentia > Sciuridae > Spermophilus > Spermophilus citellus. The sequence goes on along the minus strand of NC_138196.1, from coordinate 18,189,092 downwards.
GCGACTTGGTTCCCCAAATTTCGTTCTTCTATGTTGAAGCGTTCGTTTCCAGTAACAGTTTGAATTTTTAGGTTTCACTCTGTTTTCTCCTATATTGATAGATGTATTTGGAACTCTAAATCCAACACGGTTTGTGCTAGCTTCTTGAAACTTGACACAATAAAGTAGTTTCACGTTCTATATCTATGTTTTGTTTCCTCTTGATGAAGCCCTAAGCAGTGACTGGCGAGAAACACTTTCATGGAAAGGGGTTGCCAAGCTTCCCAAAATTACGAATCTCCAGAAATCTCAGCAAATATTTTTTCACCCAAACTGGATGATACTTTCAGGTAATGATCAGTATACTAAGGCGACTTGGTTCCCCAAATTTCGTTCTTCTATGTTGAAGCGTTCGTTTCCAGTAACAGTTTGAATTTTTAGGTTTCACTCTGTTTTCTCCTATATTGATAGATGTATTTGGAACTCTAAATCCAACACGGTTTGTGCTAGCTTCTTGAAACTTGACACAATAAAGTAGTTTCACGTTCTATATCTATGTTTTGTTTCCTCTTGATGAAGCCCTAAGCAGTGACTGGCGAGAAACACTTTCATGGAAAGGGGTTGCCAAGCTTCCCAAAATTACAAATCTCCAGAAATCTCAGCAAATATTTTTTCACCCAAACTGGATGATACTTTGAGGTAATGATCAGTACACTAAGGCGACTTGGTTCCCCAAATTTCGTTCTTCTATGTTGAAGCGTTCGTTTCCAGTAACAGTTTGAATTTTTAGGTTTCACTCTGTTTTCTCCTATATTGATAGATGTATTTGGAACTCTAAATCCAACACGGTTTGTGCTAGCTTCTTGAAACTTGACACAATAAAGTAGTTTCACGTTCTATCTCTATGTTTTGTTTCCTCTTGATGTAGCCCTAAGCAGTGACTGGCAACAAACACTTTCATGGAAAGGGGTTGCCAAGCTTCCCAAAATTACGAATCTCCAGAAATCTCAGCAAATATTTTCTCACCCAAACTGGATGATACTTTCAGGTAATGATCAGTACACTAAGGCGACTTAGTTCCCCAAATTTCGTTCTTCTATGTTGAAGCGTTCGTTTCCAGTAACAGTTTGAATTTTTAGGTTTCACTCTGTTTTCTCCTATATTGATAGATGTATTTGGAACTCTAAATCCAACACGGTTTGTGCTAGCTTCTTGAAACTTGACACAATAAAGTAGTTTCACGTTCTATCTCTATGTTTTGTTTCCTCTTGATGTAGCCCTAAGCAGTGACTGGCGAGAAACACTTTCATGGAAAGGGGTTGCCATGCTTCCCAAAATTACGAATCTCCCGAAATCTCAGCAAATATTTTTTCACCCAAACTGGATGATACTTTCAGGTAATGATCAGTACACTAAGGCGACTTGGTTCCCCAAATTTCGTTTTTCTATGTTGAAGCGTTCGTTTCCAGTAACAGTTTGAATTTTTAGGTTTCACTCTGTTTTCTCCTATATTGATAGATGTATTTGGAACTCTAAATCCAACACGGTTTGTGCTAGCTTCTTGAAACTTGACACAATAAAGTAGTTTCACGTTCTATATCTATGTTTTGTTTCCTCTTGATGAAGCCCTAAGCAGTGACTGGCGAGAAACACTTTCATGGAAAGGGGTTGCCAAGCTTCCCAAAATTACGAATCTCCAGAAATCTCAGCAAATATTTTTTCACCCAAACTGGATGATACTTTCAGGTAATGATCAGTACACTGAGGCGACTTGGTTCCCCAAATTTCGTTCTTCTATGTTGAAGCGTTCGTTTCCAGTAACAGTTTGAATTTTTAGGTTTCACTCTGTTTTCTCCTATATTGATAGATGTATTTGGAACTCTAAATCCAACAAGGTTTGTGCTAGCTTCTTGAAACTTGACACAATAAAGTAGTTTCACGTTCTATCTCTACGTTTTGTTTCCTCTTGATGTAGCCCTAAGCAGTGACTGGCGAGAAACACTTTCATGGAAAGGGGTTGCCAAGCTTCCCAAAATTACGAATCTCCAGAAATCTCAGCAAATATTTTTTCACCCAAACTGGATGATACTTTCAGGTAAAGATCAGTACACTAAGGTGACTTGGTTCCCCAAATTTCGTTCTTCTATGTTGAAGCGTTCGTCTCCAGTAACAGTTTGAATTTTTACGTTTCACTCTGTTTTCTCCTATATTGATAGATGTATTTGGAACTCTAAATCCAACACGGTTTGTGCTAGCTTCTTGAAACTTGACACAATAAAGTAGTTTCATGTTCTATCTCTATGTTTTGTTTCCTCTTGATGTAGCCCTAAGCAGTGACTGGCAACAAACACTTTCATGGAAAGGGGTTGCCAAGCTTCCCAAAATTACGAATCTCCAGAAATCTCAGCAAATATTTTTTCACCCAAACTGGATGATACTTTCAGGTAAAGATCAGTACACTAAGGTGACTTGGTTCCCCAAATTTCGTTCTTCTATGTTGAAGCGTTCGTCTCCAGTAACAGTTTGAATTTTTAGGTTTCACTCTGTTTTCTCCTATATTGATAGATGTATTTGGAACTCTAAATCCAACACGGTTTGTGCTAGCTTCTTGAAACTTGACAAAATAAAGTAGTTTCACGTTCTATATCTATGTTTTGTTTCCTCTTGATGAAGCCCTAAGCAGTGACTGGCGAGAAACACTTTCATGAAAAGGGGTTGCCAAGCTTCCCAAAATTACGAATCTCCAGAAATCTCAGCAAATATTTTTTCACCCAAACTGGATGATACTTTCAGGTAATGATCAGTACACTGAGGCGACTTGGTTCCCCAAATTTCGTTATTCTATGTTGAAGCGTTCATTTCCAGTAACAGTTTGAATTTTTAGGTTTCACTCTGTTTTCTCCTACATTGATAGATGTATTTGGAACTCTAAATCCAACACGGTTTGTGCTAGCTTCTTGAAACTTGACACAATAATGTAGTTTCACGTTCTATCTCTATGTTTTGTTTCCTCTTGATGTAGCCCTAAGCAGTGACTGGCGAGAAACACTTTCATGGAAAGGGGTTGCCAAGCTTCACAAAATTACGAATCTCCAGAAATCTCAGCAAATATTTTTTCACCCAAACTGGATGATACTTTCAGGTAAAGATCAGTACACTAAGGTGACTTGGTTCCCCAAATTTCGTTCTTCTATGTTGAAGCGTTCGTCCCCAGTAACAGTTTGAATTTTTAGGTTTCACTCTGTTTTCTCCTATATTGATAGATGTATTTGGAACTCTAAATCCAACACGGTTTGTGCTAGCTTCTTGAAACTTGACACAATAAAGTAGTTTCATGTTCTATATCTATGTTTTGTTTCCTCTTGATGAAGCCCTAAGCAGTGACTGGCGAGAAACACTTTCATGGAAAGGGGCAAGCTTCCCAAAATTACGAATCTCCAGAAATCTCTGCAAATATTTTTTCACCCAAACTGGATGATACTTTCAGGTAATGATCAGTACACTAAGGCGACTTGGTTCCCCAAATTTCGTTCTTCTATGTTGAAGCGTTCGTCTCCAGTAACAGTTTGAATTTTTAGGTTTCACTCTGTTTTCTCCTATATTGATAGATGTATTTGGAACTCTAAATCCAACACGGTTTGTGCTAGCTTCTTGAAACTTGACACAATAAAGTAGTTTCACGTTCTATCTCTATGTTTTGTTTCCTCTTGATGTAGCCCTAAGCAGTGACTGGCGAGAAACACTTTCATGGAAAGGGGTTGCCAAGCTTCCCAAAATTACGAATCTCCAGAAATCTCAGCAAATATTTTTTTCACCCAAACTGGATGATACTTTCAGGTAATGATCAGTACACTAAGGCGACTTGGTTCCCCAAATTTCGTTCTTCTATGTTGAAGCGTTCGTCTCAGTAACAGTTTGAATTTTTAGGTTTCACTCTGTTTTCTCCTATATTGATAGATGTATTTGGAACTCTAAATCCAACACGGTTTGTGCTAGCTTCTTGAAACTTGACACAATAAAGTAGTTTCACGTTCTATATCTATGTTTTGTTTCCTCTTGATGAAGCCCTAAGCAGTGACTGGCGAGAAACACTTTCATGGAAAGGGGTTGCCAAGCTTCCCAAAATTACGAATCTCCAGAAATCTCAGCAAATATTTTTTCACCCAAACTGGATGATACTTTCAGGTAATGATCAGTACACTGAGGCGACTTGGTTCCCCAAATTTCGTTATTCTATGTTGAACCGTTCGTTTTCAGTAACAGTTTGAATTTTTAGGTTTCACTCTGTTTTCTCCTATATTGATAGATGTATTTGGAACTCTAAATCCAACACGGTTTGTGCTAGCTTCTTGAAACTTGACACAATAAAGTAGTTTCACGTTCTGTCTCTATGTTTTGTTTCCTCTTGATGTAGCCCTAAGCAGTGACTGGCAACAAACACTTTCATGGAAAGGGGTTGCCAAGCTTCCCAAAATTACGAATCTCCAGAAATCTCAGCAAATATTTTTTCACCCAAACTGGATGATACTTTCAGGTAATGATCAGTACACTAAGGCGACTTAGTTCCCCAAATTTCGTTCTTCTATGTTGAAGCGTTCGTTTCCAGTAACAGTTTGAATTTTTAGGTTTCACTCTGTTTTCTCCTATATTGATAGATGTATTTGGAACTCTAAATCCAACACGGTTTGTGCTAGCTTCTTGAAACTTGACACAATAAAGTAGTTTCACGTTCTATCTCTATGTTTTGTTTCCTCTTGATGTAGCCCTAAGCAGTGACTGGCGAGAAACACTTTCATGGAAAGGGGTTGCCAAGCTTCCCAAAATTACGAATCTCCAGAAATCTCAGCAAATATTTTTTCACCCAAACTGGATGATACTTTCAGGTAAAGATCAGTACACTAAGGTGACTTGGTTCCCCAAATTTCGTTCTTCTATGTTGAAGCGTTCGTCCCCAGTAACAGTTTGAATTTTTAGGTTTCACTCTGTTTTCTCCTATATTGATAGATGTATTTGGAACTCTAAATCCAACACGGTTTGTGCTAGCTTCTTGAAACTTGACACAATAAAGTAGTTTCACGTTCTATATCTATGTTTTGTTTCCTCTTGATGAAGCCCTAAGCAGTGACTGGCGAGAAACACTTTCATGGAAAGGGGTTGCCAAGCTTCCCAAAATTACGAATCTCCAGAAATCTCAGCAAATATTTTTTCACCCAAACTGGATGATACTTTCAGGTAATGATCAGTACACTAAGGCGACTTGGTTCCCCAAATTTCGTTCTTCTATGTTGAAGCGTTCGTTTCCAGTAACAGTTTGAATTTTTAGGTTTCACTCTGTTTTCTCCTATATTGATAGATGTATTTGGAACTCTAAATCCAACACGGTTTGTGCTAGCTTCTTGAAAATTGACACAATAAAGTAGTTTCACGTTCTATATCTATGTTTTGTTTCCTCTTGATGAAGCCCTAAGCAGTGACTGGCGAGAAACACTTTCATGGAAAGGGGTTGCCAAGCTTCCCAAAATTACGAATCTCCAGAAATCTCAGCAAATATTTTTTCACCCAAACTGGATGATACTTTCAGGTAATGATCAGTATACTAAGGCGACTTGGTTCCCCAAATTTCGTTCTTCTATGTTGAAGCGTTCGTTTCCAGTAACAGTTTGAATTTTTAGGTTTCACTCTGTTTTCTCCTATATTGATAGATGTATTTGGAACTCTAAATCCAACACGGTTTGTGCTAGCTTCTTGAAACTTGACACAATAAAGTAGTTTCACGTTCTATATCTATGTTTTGTTTCCTCTTGATGAAGCCCTAAGCAGTGACTGGCGAGAAACACTTTCATGGAAAGGGGTTGCCAAGCTTCCCAAAATTACGAATCTCCAGAAATCTCAGCAAATATTTTCTCACCCAAACTGGATGATACTTTCAGGTAATGATCAGTACACTAAGGCGACTTGGTTCCCCAAATTTCGTTCTTCTATGTTGAAGCGTTCGTTTCCAGTAACAGTTTGAATTTTTAGGTTTCACTCTGTTTTCTCCTATATTGATAGATGTATTTGGAACTCTAAATCCAACACGGTTTGTGCTAGCTTCTTGAAACTTGACACAATAAAGTAGTTTCACGTTCTATCTCTATGTTTTGTTTCCTCTTGATGTAGCCCTAAGCAGTGACTGGCGAGAAACACTTTCATGGAAAGGGGTTGCCAAGCTTCCCAAAATTACAAATCTCCAGAAATCTCAGCAAATATTTTTTCACCCAAACTGGATGATACTTTCAGGTAATGATCAGTACACTAAGGCGACTTGGTTCCCCAAATTTCGTTCTTCTATGTTGAAGCGTTCGTTTCCAGTAACAGTTTGAATTTTTAGGTTTCACTCTGTTTTCTCCTATATTGATACATGTATTTGGAACTCTAAATCCAACACGGTTTGTGCTAGCTTCTTGAAACTTGACACAATAAAGTAGTTTCACGTTCTATCTCTATGTTTTGTTTCCTCTTGATGTAGCCCTAAGCAGTGACTGGCAACAAACACTTTCATGGAAAGGGGTTGCCAAGCTTCCCAAAATTACGAATCTCCAGAAATCTCAGCAAATATTTTTTCACCCAAACTGGATGATACTTTCAGGTAATGATCAGTACACTAAGGCGACTTGGTTCCCCAAATTTCGTTCTTCTATGTTGAAGCGTTCGTTTCCAGTAACAGTTTGAATTTTTAGGTTTCACTCTGTTTTCTCCTATATTGATAGATGTATTTGGAACTCTAAATCCAACACGGTTTGTGCTAGCTTCTTGAAACTTGACACAATAAAGTAGTTTCACGTTCTATATCTATGTTTTGTTTCCTCTTGATGAAGCCCTAAGCAGTGACTGGCGAGAAACACTTTCATGGAAAGGGGTTGCCAAGCTTCCCAAAATTACGAATCTCCAGAAATCTCAGCAAATATTTTCTCACCCAAACTGGATGATACTTTCAGGTAATGATCAGTACACTGAGGCGACTTGGTTCCCCAAATTTCGTTATTCTATGTTGAAGCGTTCGTTTCCAGTAACAGTTTGAATTTTTAGGTTTCACTCTGTTTTCTCCTATATTGATAGATGTATTTGGAACTCTAAATCCAACACGGTTTGTGCTAGCTTCTTGAAACTTGACACAATAAAGTAGTTTCACGTTCTATCTCTATGTTTTGTTTCCTCTTGATGAAGCCCTAAGCAGTGACTGGCGAGAAACACTTTCATGGAAAGGGGTTGCCAAGCTTCCCAAAATTACGAATCTCCAGAAATCTCAGCAAATATTTTTTCACCCAAACTGGATGATACTTTCAGGTAATGATCAGTACACTAAGGCGACTTGGTTCCCCAAATTTCGTTCTTCTATGTTGAAGCGTTCGTTTCCAGTAACAGTTTGAATTTTTAGGTTTCACTCTGTTTTCTCCTATATTGATAGATGTATTTGGAACTCTAAATCCAACACGGTTTGTGCTAGCTTCTTGAAACTTGACACAATAAAGTAGTTTCACGTTCTATATCTATGTTTTGTTTCCTCTTGATGAAGCCCTAAGCAGTGACTGGCGAGAAACACTTTCATGAAAAGGGGTTGCCAAGCTTCCCAAAATTACGAATCTCCAGAAATCTCAGCAAATATTTTTTCACCCAAACTGGATGATACTTTCAGGTAATGATCAGTACACTGAGGCGACTTGGTTCCCCAAATTTCGTTATTCTATGTTGAAGCGTTCATTTCCAGTAACAGTTTGAATTTTTAGGTTTCACTCTGTTTTCTCCTACATTGATAGATGTATTTGGAACTCTAAATCCAACACGGTTTGTGCTAGCTTCTTGAAACTTGACACAATAATGTAGTTTCACGTTCTATCTCTATGTTTTGTTTCCTCTTGATGTAGCCCTAAGCAGTGACTGGCGAGAAACACTTTCATGGAAAGGGGTTGCCAAGCTTCCCAAAATTACGAATCTCCAGAAATCTCAGCAAATATTTTTTCACCCAAACTGGATGATACTTTCAGGTAAAGATCAGTACACTAAGGTGACTTGGTTCCCCAAATTTCGTTCTTCTATGTTGAAGCGTTCGTCCCCAGTAACAGTTTGAATTTTTAGGTTTCACTCTGTTTTCTCCTATATTGATAGATGTATTTGGAACTCTAAATCCAACACGGTTTGTGCTAGCTTCTTGAAACTTGACACAATAAAGTAGTTTCATGTTCTATATCTATGTTTTGTTTCCTCTTGATGAAGCCCTAAGCAGTGACTGGCGAGAAACACTTTCATGGAAAGGGGCAAGCTTCCCAAAATTACGAATCTCCAGAAATCTCTGCAAATATTTTTTCACCCAAACTGGATGATACTTTCAGGTAATGATCAGTACACTAAGGCGACTTGGTTCCCCAAATTTCGTTCTTCTATGTTGAAGCGTTCGTCTCCAGTAACAGTTTGAATTTTTAGGTTTCACTCTGTTTTCTCCTATATTGATAGATGTATTTGGAACTCTAAATCCAACACGGTTTGTGCTAGCTTCTTGAAACTTGACACAATAAAGTAGTTTCACGTTCTATCTCTATGTTTTGTTTCCTCTTGATGTAGCCCTAAGCAGTGACTGGCGAGAAACACTTTCATGGAAAGGGGTTGCCAAGCTTCCCAAAATTACGAATCTCCAGAAATCTCAGCAAATATTTTTTTCACCCAAACTGGATGATACTTTCAGGTAATGATCAGTACACTAAGGCGACTTGGTTCCCCAAATTTCGTTCTTCTATGTTGAAGCGTTCGTCTCCAGTAACAGTTTGAATTTTTAGGTTTCACTCTGTTTTCTCCTATATTGATAGATGTATTTGGAACTCTAAATCCAACACGGTTTGTGCTAGCTTCTTGAAACTTGACACAATAAAGTAGTTTCACGTTCTATATCTATGTTTTGTTTCCTCTTGATGAAGCCCTAAGCAGTGACTGGCGAGAAACACTTTCATGGAAAGGGGTTGCCAAGCTTCCCAAAATTACGAATCTCCAGAAATCTCAGCAAATATTTTTTCACCCAAACTGGATGATACTTTCAGGTAATGATCAGTACACTGAGGCGACTTGGTTCCCCAAATTTCGTTATTCTATGTTGAACCGTTCGTTTTCAGTAACAGTTTGAATTTTTAGGTTTCACTCTGTTTTCTCCTATATTGATAGATGTATTTGGAACTCTAAATCCAACACGGTTTGTGCTAGCTTCTTGAAACTTGACACAATAAAGTAGTTTCACGTTCTGTCTCTATGTTTTGTTTCCTCTTGATGTAGCCCTAAGCAGTGACTGGCAACAAACACTTTCATGGAAAGGGGTTGCCAAGCTTCCCAAAATTACGAATCTCCAGAAATCTCAGCAAATATTTTTTCACCCAAACTGGATGATACTTTCAGGTAATGATCAGTACACTAAGGCGACTTAGTTCCCCAAATTTCGTTCTTCTATGTTGAAGCGTTCGTTTCCAGTAACAGTTTGAATTTTTAGGTTTCACTCTGTTTTCTCCTATATTGATAGATGTATTTGGAACTCTAAATCCAACACGGTTTGTGCTAGCTTCTTGAAACTTGACACAATAAAGTAGTTTCACGTTCTATCTCTATGTTTTGTTTCCTCTTGATGTAGCCCTAAGCAGTGACTGGCGAGAAACACTTTCATGGAAAGGGGTTGCCAAGCTTCCCAAAATTACGAATCTCCAGAAATCTCAGCAAATATTTTTTCACCCAAACTGGATGATACTTTCAGGTAAAGATCAGTACACTAAGGTGACTTGGTTCCCCAAATTTCGTTCTTCTATGTTGAAGCGTTCGTCCCCAGTAACAGTTTGAATTTTTAGGTTTCACTCTGTTTTCTCCTATATTGATAGATGTATTTGGAACTCTAAATCCAACACGGTTTGTGCTAGCTTCTTGAAACTTGACACAATAAAGTAGTTTCACGTTCTATATCTATGTTTTGTTTCCTCTTGATGAAGCCCTAAGCAGTGACTGGCGAGAAACACTTTCATGGAAAGGGGTTGCCAAGCTTCCCAAAATTACGAATCTCCAGAAATCTCAGCAAATATTTTTTCACCCAAACTGGATGATACTTTCAGGTAATGATCAGTACACTAAGGCGACTTGGTTCCCCAAATTTCGTTCTTCTATGTTGAAGCGTTCGTTTCCAGTAACAGTTTGAATTTTTAGGTTTCACTCTGTTTTCTCCTATATTGATAGATGTATTTGGAACTCTAAATCCAACACGGTTTGTGCTAGCTTCTTGAAAATTGACACAATAAAGTAGTTTCACGTTCTATATCTATGTTTTGTTTCCTCTTGATGAAGCCCTAAGCAGTGACTGGCGAGAAACACTTTCATGGAAAGGGGTTGCCAAGCTTCCCAAAATTACGAATCTCCAGAAATCTCAGCAAATATTTTTTCACCCAAACTGGATGATACTTTCAGGTAATGATCAGTATACTAAGGCGACTTGGTTCCCCAAATTTCGTTCTTCTATGTTGAAGCGTTCGTTTCCAGTAACAGTTTGAATTTTTAGGTTTCACTCTGTTTTCTCCTATATTGATAGATGTATTTGGAACTCTAAATCCAACACGGTTTGTGCTAGCTTCTTGAAACTTGACACAATAAAGTAGTTTCACGTTCTATATCTATGTTTTGTTTCCTCTTGATGAAGCCCTAAGCAGTGACTGGCGAGAAACACTTTCATGGAAAGGGGTTGCCAAGCTTCCCAAAATTACGAATCTCCAGAAATCTCAGCAAATATTTTCTCACCCAAACTGGATGATACTTTAAGGTAATGATCAGTACACTAAGGCGACTTGGTTCCCCAAATTTCGTTCTTCTATGTTGAAGCGTTCGTTTCCAGTAACAGTTTGAATTTTTAGGTTTCACTCTGTTTTCTCCTATATTGATAGATGTATTTGGAACTCTAAATCCAACACGGTTTGTGCTAGCTTCTTGAAACTTGACACAATAAAGTAGTTTCACGTTCTATCTCTATGTTTTGTTTCCTCTTGATGTAGCCCTAAGCAGTGACTGGCGAGAAACACTTTCATGGAAAGGGGTTGCCAAGCTTCCCAAAATTACAAATCTCCAGAAATCTCAGCAAATATTTTTTCACCCAAACTGGATGATACTTTCAGGTAATGATCAGTACACTAAGGCGACTTGGTTCCCCAAATTTCGTTCTTCTATGTTGAAGCGTTCGTTTCCAGTAACAGTTTGAATTTTTAGGTTTCACTCTGTTTTCTCCTATATTGATACATGTATTTGGAACTCTAAATCCAACACGGTTTGTGCTAGCTTCTTGAAACTTGACACAATAAAGTAGTTTCACGTTCTATCTCTATGTTTTGTTTCCTCTTGATGTAGCCCTAAGCAGTGACTGGCAACAAACACTTTCATGGAAAGGGGTTGCCAAGCTTCCCAAAATTACGAATCTCCAGAAATCTCAGCAAATATTTTTTCACCCAAACTGGATGATACTTTCAGGTAATGATAAGTACACTAAGGCGACTTGGTTCCCCAAATTTCGTTCTTCTATGTTGAAGCGTTCGTTTCCAGTAACAGTTTGAATTTTTAGGTTTCACTCTGTTTTCTCCTATATTGATAGATGTATTTGGAACTCTAAATCCAACACGGTTTGTGCTAGCTTCTTGAAACTTGACACAATAAAGTAGTTTCACGTTCTATATCTAAGTTTTGTTTCCTCTTGATGAAGCCCTAAGCAGTGACTGGCGAGAAACACTTTCATGGAAAGGGGTTGCCAAGCTTCCCAAAATTACGAATCTCCAGAAATCTCAGCAAATATTTTCTCACCCAAACTGGATGATACTTTCAGGTAATGATCAGTACACTGAGGCGACTTGGTTCCCCAAATTTCGTTATTCTATGTTGAAGCGTTCGTTTCCAGTAACAGTTTGAATTTTTAGGTTTCACTCTGTTTTCTCCTATATTGATAGATGTATTTGGAACTCTAAATCCAACACGGTTTGTGCTAGCTTCTTGAAACTTGACACAATAAAGTAGTTTCACGTTCTATCTCTATGTTTTGTTTCCTCTTGATGAAGCCCTAAGCAGTGACTGGCGAGAAACACTTTCATGGAAAGGGGTTGCCAAGCTTCCCAAAATTACGAATCTCCAGAAATCTCAGCAAATATTTTTTCACCCAAACTGGATGATACTTTCAGGTAATGATCAGTACACTAAGGCGACTTGGTTCCCCAAATTTCGTTATTCTATGTTGAAGCGTTCGTTTCCAGTAACAGTTTGAATTTTTAGGTTTCACTCTGTTTTCTCCTATATTGATAGATGTATTTGGAACTCTAAATCCAACACGGTTTGTGCTAGCTTCTTGAAACTTGACACAATAAAGTAGTTTCACGTTCTATCTCTATGTTTTGTTTCCTCTTGATGTAGCCCTAAGCAGTGACTGGCGAGAAACACTTTCATGGAAAGGGGTTGCCAAGCTTCCCAAAATTACAAATCTCCAGAAATCTCAGCAAATATTTTTTCACCCAAACTGGATGATACTTTCAGGTAATGATCAGTACACTAAGGCGACTTGGTTCCCCAAATTTCGTTCTTCTATGTTGAAGCGTTCGTTTCCAGTAACAGTTTGAATTTTTAGGTTTCACTCTGTTTTCTCCTATATTGATACATGTATTTGGAACTCTAAATCCAACACGGTTTGTGCTAGCTTCTTGAAACTTGACACAATAAAGTAGTTTCACGTTCTATCTCTATGTTTTGTTTCCTCTTGATGTAGCCCTAAGCAGTGACTGGCAACAAACACTTTCATGGAAAGGGGTTGCCAAGCTTCCCAAAATTACGAATCTCCAGAAATCTCAGCAAATATTTTTTCACCCAAACTGGATGATACTTTCAGGTAATGATCAGTACACTAAGGCGACTTGGTTCCCCAAATTTCGTTCTTCTATGTTGAAGCGTTCGTTTCCAGTAACAGTTTGAATTTTTAGGTTTCACTCTGTTTTCTCCTATATTGATAGATGTATTTGGAACTCTAAATCCAACACGGTTTGTGCTAGCTTCTTGAAACTTGACACAATAAAGTAGTTTCACGTTCTATATCTATGTTTTGTTTCCTCTTGATGAAGCCCTAAGCAGTGACTGGCGAGAAACACTTTCATGGAAAGGGGTTGCCAAGCTTCCCAAAATTACGAATCTCCAGAAATCTCAGCAAATATTTTCTCACCCAAACTGGATGATACTTTCAGGTAATGATCAGTACACTGAGGCGACTTGGTTCCCCAAATTTCGTTATTCTATGTTGAAGCGTTCGTTTCCAGTAACAGTTTGAATTTTTAGGTTTCACTCTGTTTTCTCCTATATTGATAGATGTATTTGGAACTCTAAATCCAACACGGTTTGTGCTAGCTTCTTGAAACTTGACACAATAAAGTAGTTTCACGTTCTATCTCTATGTTTTGTTTCCTCTTGATGTAGCCCTAAGCAGTGACTGGCGAGAAACACTTTCATGGAAAGGGGTTGCCAAGCTTCCCAAAATTACGAATCTCCAGAAATCTCAGCAAATATTTTTTCACCCAAACTGGATGATACTTTCAGGTAATGATCAGTACACTAAGGCGACTTGGTTCCCCAAATTTCGTTCTTCTATGTTGAAGCGTTCGTTTCCAGTAACAGTTTGAATTTTTAGGTTTCACTCTGTTTTCTCCTATATTGATAGATGTATTTGGAACTCTAAATCCAACACGGTTTGTGCTAGCTTCTTGAAACTTGACACAATAAAGTAGTTTCACGTTCTATATCTATGTTTTGTTTCCTCTTGATGAAGCCCTAAGCAGTGACTGGCGAGAAACACTTTCATGGAAAGGGGTTGCCAAGCTTCCCAAAATTACAAATCTCCAGAAATCTCAGCAAATATTTTTTCACCCAAACTGGATGATACTTTCAGGTAAAGATCAGTACACTAAGGTGACTTGGTTCCCCAAATTTCGTTCTTCTATGTTGAAGCGTTCGTCCCCAGTAACAGTTTGAATTTTTAGGTTTCACTCTGTTTTCTCCTATATTGATAGATGTATTTGGAACTCTAAATCCAACACGGTTTGTGCTAGCTTCTTGAAACTTGACACAATAAAGTAGTTTCATGTTCTATATCTATGTTTTGTTTCCTCTTGATGAAGCCCTAAGCAGTGACTGGCGAGAAACACTTTCATGGAAAGGGGCAAGCTTCCCAAAATTACGAATCTCCAGAAATCTCTGCAAATATTTTTTCACCCAAACTGGATGATACTTTCAGGTAATGATCAGTACACTAAGGCGACTTGGTTCCCCAAATTTCGTTCTTCTATGTTGAAGCGTTCGTCTCCAGTAACAGTTTGAATTTTTAGGTTTCACTCTGTTTTCTCCTATATTGATAGATGTATTTGGAACTCTAAATCCAACACGGTTTGTGCTAGCTTCTTGAAACTTGACACAATAAAGTAGTTTCACGTTCTATCTCTATGTTTTGTTTCCTCTTGATGTAGCCCTAAGCAGTGACTGGCGAGAAACACTTTCATGGAAAGGGGTTGCCAAGCTTCCCAAAATTACGAATCTCCAGAAATCTCAGCAAATATTTTTTTCACCCAAACTGGATGATACTTTCAGGTAATGATCAGTACACTAAGGCGACTTGGTTCCCCAAATTTCGTTCTTCTATGTTGAAGCGTTCGTCTCCAGTAACAGTTTGAATTTTTAGGTTTCACTCTGTTTTCTCCTATATTGATAGATGTATTTGGAACTCTAAATCCAACACGGTTTGTGCTAGCTTCTTGAAACTTGACACAATAAAGTAGTTTCACGTTCTATATCTATGTTTTGTTTCCTCTTGATGAAGCCCTAAGCAGTGACTGGCGAGAAACACTTTCATGGAAAGGGGTTGCCAAGCTTCCCAAAATTACGAATCTCCAGAAATCTCAGCAAATATTTTTTCACCCAAACTGGATGATACTTTCAGGTAATGATCAGTACACTGAGGCGACTTGGTTCCCCAAATTTCGTTATTCTACGTTGAACCGTTCGTTTTCAGTAACAGTTTGAATTTTTAGGTTTCACTCTGTTTTCTCCTATATTGATAGATGTATTTGGAACTCTAAATCCAACACGGTTTGTGCTAGCTTCTTGAAACTTGACACAATAAAGTAGT
This sequence comes from Spermophilus citellus, assembly GCF_964194105.1. Classification (NCBI taxonomy): domain Eukaryota; kingdom Metazoa; phylum Chordata; class Mammalia; order Rodentia; family Sciuridae; genus Spermophilus; species Spermophilus citellus. Next base: position 18,173,926 of record NC_138196.1, on the reverse strand, counting down.
TTCACGTTCTGTCTCTATGTTTTGTTTCCTCTTGATGTAGCCCTAAGCAGTGACTGGCAACAAACACTTTCATGGAAAGGGGTTGCCAAGCTTCCCAAAATTACGAATCTCCAGAAATCTCAGCAAATATTTTTTCACCCAAACTGGATGATACTTTCAGGTAATGATCAGTACACTAAGGCGACTTAGTTCCCCAAATTTCGTTCTTCTATGTTGAAGCGTTCGTTTCCAGTAACAGTTTGAATTTTTAGGTTTCACTCTGTTTTCTCCTATATTGATAGATGTATTTGGAACTCTAAATCCAACACGGTTTGTGCTAGCTTCTTGAAACTTGACACAATAAAGTAGTTTCACGTTCTATCTCTATGTTTTGTTTCCTCTTGATGTAGCCCTAAGCAGTGACTGGCGAGAAACACTTTCATGGAAAGGGGTTGCCAAGCTTCCCAAAATTACGAATCTCCAGAAATCTCAGCAAATATTTTTTCACCCAAACTGGATGATACTTTCAGGTAAAGATCAGTACACTAAGGTGACTTGGTTCCCCAAATTTCGTTCTTCTATGTTGAAGCGTTCGTCCCCAGTAACAGTTTGAATTTTTAGGTTTCACTCTGTTTTCTCCTATATTGATAGATGTATTTGGAACTCTAAATCCAACACGGTTTGTGCTAGCTTCTTGAAACTTGACACAATAAAGTAGTTTCACGTTCTATATCTATGTTTTGTTTCCTCTTGATGAAGCCCTAAGCAGTGACTGGCGAGAAACACTTTCATGGAAAGGGGTTGCCAAGCTTCCCAAAATTACGAATCTCCAGAAATCTCAGCAAATATTTTTTCACCCAAACTGGATGATACTTTCAGGTAATGATCAGTACACTAAGGCGACTTGGTTCCCCAAATTTCGTTCTTCTATGTTGAAGCGTTCGTTTCCAGTAACAGTTTGAATTTTTAGGTTTCACTCTGTTTTCTCCTATATTGATAGATGTATTTGGAACTCTAAATCCAACACGGTTTGTGCTAGCTTCTTGAAAATTGACACAATAAAGTAGTTTCACGTTCTATATCTATGTTTTGTTTCCTCTTGATGAAGCCCTAAGCAGTGACTGGCGAGAAACACTTTCATGGAAAGGGGTTGCCAAGCTTCCCAAAATTACGAATCTCCAGAAATCTCAGCAAATATTTTTTCACCCAAACTGGATGATACTTTCAGGTAATGATCAGTACACTAAGGCGACTTGGTTCCCCAAATTTCGTTCTTCTATGTTGAAGCGTTCGTTTCCAGTAACAGTTTGAATTTTTAGGTTTCACTCTGTTTTCTCCTATATTGATAGATGTATTTGGAACTCTAAATCCAACACGGTTTGTGCTAGCTTCTTGAAACTTGACACAATAAAGTAGTTTCACGTTCTATATCTATGTTTTGTTTCCTCTTGATGAAGCCCTAAGCAGTGACTGGCGAGAAACACTTTCATGGAAAGGGGTTGCCAAGCTTCCCAAAATTACGAATCTCCAGAAATCTCAGCAAATATTTTCTCACCCAAACTGGATGATACTTTAAGGTAATGATCAGTACACTAAGGCGACTTGGTTCCCCAAATTTCGTTCTTCTATGTTGAAGCGTTCGTTTCCAGTAACAGTTTGAATTTTTAGGTTTCACTCTGTTTTCTCCTATATTGATAGATGTATTTGGAACTCTAAATCCAACACGGTTTGTGCTAGCTTCTTGAAACTTGACACAATAAAGTAGTTTCACGTTCTATCTCTATGTTTTGTTTCCTCTTGATGTAGCCCTAAGCAGTGACTGGCGAGAAACACTTTCATGGAAAGGGGTTGCCAAGCTTCCCAAAATTACAAATCTCCAGAAATCTCAGCAAATATTTTTTCACCCAAACTGGATGATACTTTCAGGTAATGATCAGTACACTAAGGCGACTTGGTTCCCCAAATTTCGTTCTTCTATGTTGAAGCGTTCGTTTCCAGTAACAGTTTGAATTTTTAGGTTTCACTCTGTTTTCTCCTATATTGATACATGTATTTGGAACTCTAAATCCAACACGGTTTGTGCTAGCTTCTTGAAACTTGACACAATAAAGTAGTTTCACGTTCTATCTCTATGTTTTGTTTCCTCTTGATGTAGCCCTAAGCAGTGACTGGCAACAAACACTTTCATGGAAAGGGGTTGCCAAGCTTCCCAAAATTACGAATCTCCAGAAATCTCAGCAAATATTTTTTCACCCAAACTGGATGATACTTTCAGGTAATGATCAGTACACTAAGGCGACTTGGTTCCCCAAATTTCGTTCTTCTATGTTGAAGCGTTCGTTTCCAGTAACAGTTTGAATTTTTAGGTTTCACTCTGTTTTCTCCTATATTGATAGATGTATTTGGAACTCTAAATCCAACACGGTTTGTGCTAGCTTCTTGAAACTTGACACAATAAAGTAGTTTCACGTTCTATATCTAAGTTTTGTTTCCTCTTGATGAAGCCCTAAGCAGTGACTGGCGAGAAACACTTTCATGGAAAGGGGTTGCCAAGCTTCCCAAAATTACGAATCTCCAGAAATCTCAGCAAATATTTTCTCACCCAAACTGGATGATACTTTCAGGTAATGATCAGTACACTGAGGCGACTTGGTTCCCCAAATTTCGTTATTCTATGTTGAAGCGTTCGTTTCCAGTAACAGTTTGAATTTTTAGGTTTCACTCTGTTTTCTCCTATATTGATAGATGTATTTGGAACTCTAAATCCAACACGGTTTGTGCTAGCTTCTTGAAACTTGACACAATAAAGTAGTTTCACGTTCTATCTCTATGTTTTGTTTCCTCTTGATGAAGCCCTAAGCAGTGACTGGCGAGAAACACTTTCATGGAAAGGGGTTGCCAAGCTTCCCAAAATTACGAATCTCCAGAAATCTCAGCAAATATTTTTTCACCCAAACTGGATGATACTTTCAGGTAATGATCAGTACACTAAGGCGACTTGGTTCCCCAAATTTCGTTATTCTATGTTGAAGCGTTCGTTTCCAGTAACAGTTTGAATTTTTAGGTTTCACTCTGTTTTCTCCTATATTGATAGATGTATTTGGAACTCTAAATCCAACACGGTTTGTGCTAGCTTCTTGAAACTTGACACAATAAAGTAGTTTCACGTTCTATCTCTATGTTTTGTTTCCTCTTGATGTAGCCCTAAGCAGTGACTGGCGAGAAACACTTTCATGGAAAGGGGTTGCCAAGCTTCCCAAAATTACAAATCTCCAGAAATCTCAGCAAATATTTTTTCACCCAAACTGGATGATACTTTCAGGTAATGATCAGTACACTAAGGCGACTTGGTTCCCCAAATTTCGTTCTTCTATGTTGAAGCGTTCGTTTCCAGTAACAGTTTGAATTTTTAGGTTTCACTCTGTTTTCTCCTATATTGATACATGTATTTGGAACTCTAAATCCAACACGGTTTGTGCTAGCTTCTTGAAACTTGACACAATAAAGTAGTTTCACGTTCTATCTCTATGTTTTGTTTCCTCTTGATGTAGCCCTAAGCAGTGACTGGCAACAAACACTTTCATGGAAAGGGGTTGCCAAGCTTCCCAAAATTACGAATCTCCAGAAATCTCAGCAAATATTTTTTCACCCAAACTGGATGATACTTTCAGGTAATGATCAGTACACTAAGGCGACTTGGTTCCCCAAATTTCGTTCTTCTATGTTGAAGCGTTCGTTTCCAGTAACAGTTTGAATTTTTAGGTTTCACTCTGTTTTCTCCTATATTGATAGATGTATTTGGAACTCTAAATCCAACACGGTTTGTGCTAGCTTCTTGAAACTTGACACAATAAAGTAGTTTCACGTTCTATATCTATGTTTTGTTTCCTCTTGATGAAGCCCTAAGCAGTGACTGGCGAGAAACACTTTCATGGAAAGGGGTTGCCAAGCTTCCCAAAATTACGAATCTCCAGAAATCTCAGCAAATATTTTCTCACCCAAACTGGATGATACTTTCAGGTAATGATCAGTACACTGAGGCGACTTGGTTCCCCAAATTTCGTTATTCTATGTTGAAGCGTTCGTTTCCAGTAACAGTTTGAATTTTTAGGTTTCACTCTGTTTTCTCCTATATTGATAGATGTATTTGGAACTCTAAATCCAACACGGTTTGTGCTAGCTTCTTGAAACTTGACACAATAAAGTAGTTTCACGTTCTATATCTATGTTTTGTTTCCTCTTGATGTAGCCCTAAGCAGTGACTGGCGAGAAACACTTTCATGGAAAGGGGTTGCCAAGCTTCCCAAAATTACGAATCTCCAGAAATCTCAGCAAATATTTTTTCACCCAAACTGGATGATACTTTCAGGTAATGATCAGTACACTAAGGCGACTTGGTTCCCCAAATTTCGTTCTTCTATGTTGAAGCGTTCGTTTCCAGTAACAGTTTGAATTTTTAGGTTTCACTCTGTTTTCTCCTATATTGATAGATGTATTTGGAACTCTAAATCCAACACGGTTTGTGCTAGCTTCTTGAAACTTGACACAATAAAGTAGTTTCACGTTCTATCTCTATGTTTTGTTTCCTCTTGATGTAGCCCTAAGCAGTGACTGGCGAGAAACACTTTCATGGAAAGGGGTTGCCAAGCTTCCCAAAATTACGAATCTCCAGAAATCTCAGCAAATATTTTTTCACCCAAACTGGATGATACTTTCAGGTAATGATCAGTACACTAAGGCGACTTGGTTCCCCAAATTTCGTTCTTCTATGTTGAAGCGTTCGTTTCCAGTAACAGTTTGAATTTTTAGGTTTCACTCTGTTTTCTCCTATATTGATAGATGTATTTGGAACTCTAAATCCAACACGGTTTGTGCTAGCTTCTTGAAACTTGACACAATAAAGTAGTTTCACGTTCTATATCTATGTTTTGTTTCCTCTTGATGAAGCCCTAAGCAGTGACTGGCGAGAAACACTTTCATGGAAAGGGGTTGCCAAGCTTCCCAAAATTACAAATCTCCAGAAATCTCAGCAAATATTTTTTCACCCAAACTGGATGATACTTTCAGGTAATGATCAGTACACTAAGGCGACTTGGTTCCCCACATTTCGTTCTTCTATGTTGAAGCGTTCGTTTCCAGTAACAGTTTGAATTTTTAGGTTTCACTCTGTTTTCTCCTATATTGATACATGTATTTGGAACTCTAAATCCAACACGGTTTGTGCTAGCTTCTTGAAACTTGACACAATAAAGTAGTTTCACGTTCTATCTCTATGTTTTGTTTCCTCTTGATGTAGCCCTAAGCAGTGACTGGCGAGAAACACTTTCATGGAAAGGGGTTGCCAAGCTTCCCAAAATTACGAATCTCCAGAAATCTCAGCAAATATTTTTTCACCCAAACTGGATGATACTTTCAGGTAATGATCAGTACACTAAGGCGACTTGGTTCCTCAAATTTCGTTCTTCTATGTAAGCGTTCGTTTCCAGTAACAGTTTGAATTTTTAGGTTTCACTCTGTTTTCTCCTATATTGATAGATGTATTTGGAACTCTAAATCCAACACGGTTTGTGCTAGCTTCTTGAAACTTGACACAATAAAGTAGTTTCACGTTCTATCTCTATGTTTTGTTTCCTCTTGATGTAGCCCTAAGCAGTGACTGGCGAGAAACACTTTCATGGAAAGGGGTTGCCAAGCTTCCCAAAATTACGAATCTCCAGAAATCTCAGCAAATATTTTTTCACCCAAACTGGATGATACTTTCAGGTAATGATCAGTACACTAAGGCGACTTGGTTCCCCAAATTTCGTTCTTCTATGTTGAAGCGTTCGTTTCCAGTAACAGTTTGAATTTTTAGGTTTCACTCTGTTTTCTCCTATATTGATAGATGTATTTGGAACTCTAAATCCAACACGGTTTGTGCTAGCTTCTTGAAACTTGACACAATAAAGTAGTTTCACGTTCTATATCTATGTTTTGTTTCCTCTTGATGAAGCCCTAAGCAGTGACTGGCGAGAAACACTTTCATGGAAAGGGGTTGCCAAGCTTCCCAAAATTACAAATCTCCAGAAATCTCAGCAAATATTTTTTCACCCAAACTGGATGATACTTTCAGGTAATGATCAGTACACTAAGGCGACTTGGTTCCCCACATTTCGTTCTTCTATGTTGAAGCGTTCGTTTCCAGTAACAGTTTGAATTTTTAGGTTTCACTCTGTTTTCTCCTATATTGATACATGTATTTGGAACTCTAAATCCAACACGGTTTGTGCTAGCTTCTTGAAACTTGACACAATAAAGTAGTTTCACGTTCTATCTCTATGTTTTGTTTCCTCTTGATGTAGCCCTAAGCAGTGACTGGCGAGAAACACTTTCATGGAAAGGGGTTGCCAAGCTTCCCAAAATTACGAATCTCCAGAAATCTCAGCAAATATTTTTTCACCCAAACTGGATGATACTTTCAGGTAATGATCAGTACACTAAGGCGACTTGGTTCCTCAAATTTCGTTCTTCTATGTAAGCGTTCGTTTCCAGTAACAGTTTGAATTTTTAGGTTTCACTCTGTTTTCTCCTATATTGATAGATGTATTTGGAACTCTAAATCCAACACGGTTTGTGCTAGCTTCTTGAAACTTGACACAATAAAGTAGTTTCACGTTCTATCTCTATGTTTTGTTTCCTCTTGATGTAGCCCTAAGCAGTGACTGGCGAGAAACACTTTCATGGAAAGGGGTTGCCAAGCTTCCCAAAATTACGAATCTCCAGAAATCTCAGCAAATATTTTTTCACCCAAACTGGATGATACTTTCAGGTAAAGATCAGTACACTAAGGTGACTTGGTTCCCCAAATTTCATTCTTCTATGTTGAAGCGTTCGTCCCCAGTAACAGTTTGAATTTTTAGGTTTCACTCTGTTTTCTCCTATATTGATAGATGTATTTGGAACTCTAAATCCAACACGGTTTGTGCTAGCTTCTTGAAACTTGACACAATAAAGTAGTTTCATGTTCTATATCTATGTTTTGTTTCCTCTTGATGAAGCCCTAAGCAGTGACTGGCGAAAAACACTTTCATGGAAAGGGGCAAGCTTCCCAAAATTACGAATCTCCAGAAATCTCTGCAAATATTTTTTCACCCAAACTGGATGATACTTTCAGGTAATGATCAGTACACTAAGGCGACTTGGTTCCCCAAATTTCGTTCTTCTATGTTGAAGCGTTCGTCTCCAGTAACAGTTTGAATTTTTAGGTTTCACTCTGTTTTCTCCTATATTGATAGATGTATTTGGAACTCTAAATCCAACACGGTTTGTGCTAGCTTCTTGAAACTTGACACAATAAAGTAGTTTCACGTTCTATCTCTATGTTTTGTTTCCTCTTGATGTAGCCCTAAGCAGTGACTGGCGAGAAACACTTTCATGGAAAGGGGTTGCCAAGCTTCCCAAAATTACGAATCTCCACAAATCTCTGCAAATATTTTTTTCACCCAAACTGGATGATACTTTCAGGTAATGATCAGTACACTAAGGCGACTTGGTTCCCCAAATTTCGTTCTTCTATGTTGAAGCGTTCGTCTCCAGTAACAGTTTGAATTTTTAGGTTTCACTCTGTTTTCTCCTATATTGATAGATGTATTTGGAACTCTAAATCCAACACGGTTTGTGCTAGCTTCTTGAAACTTGACACAATAAAGTAGTTTCACGTTCTATATCTATGTTTTGTTTCCTCTTGATGAAGCCCTAAGCAGTGACTGGCGAGAAACACTTTCATGGAAAGGGGTTGCCAAGCTTCCCAAAATTACAAATCTCCAGAAATCTCAGCAAATATTTTTTCACCCAAACTGGATGATACTTTCAGGTAATGATCAGTACACTAAGGCGACTTGGTTCCCCAAATTTCGTTCTTCTATGTTGAAGCGTTCGTTTCCAGTAACAGTTTGAATTTTTAGGTTTCACTCTGTTTTCTCCTATATTGATACATGTATTTGGAACTCTAAATCCAACACGGTTTGTGCTAGCTTCTTGAAACTTGACACAATAAAGTAGTTTCACGTTCTATCTCTATGTTTTGTTTCCTCTTGATGTAGCCCTAAGCAGTGACTGGCAACAAACACTTTCATGGAAAGGGGTTGCCAAGCTTCCCAAAATTACGAATCTCCAGAAATCTCAGCAAATATTTTTTCACCCAAACTGGATGATACTTTCAGGTAATGATCAGTACACTAAGGCGACTTGGTTCCCCAAATTTCGCTCTTCTATGTTGAAGCGTTCGTTTCCAGTAACAGTTTGAATTTTTAGGTTTCACTCTGTTTTCTCCTATATTGATAGATGTATTTGGAACTCTAAATCCAACACGGTTTGTGCTAGCTTCTTGAAACTTGACACAATAAAGTAGTTTCACGTTCTATATCTATGTTTTGTTTCCTCTTGATGAAGCCCTAAGCAGTGACTGGCGAGAAACACTTTCATGGAAAGGGGTTGCCAAGCTTCCCAAAATTACAAATCTCCAGAAATCTCAGCAAATATTTTTTCACCCAAACTGGATGATACTTTCAGGTAATGATCAGTACACTAAGGCGACTTGGTTCCCCACATTTCGTTCTTCTATGTTGAAGCGTTCGTTTCCAGTAACAGTTTGAATTTTTAGGTTTCACTCTGTTTTCTCCTATATTGATACATGTATTTGGAACTCTAAATCCAACACGGTTTGTGCTAGCTTCTTGAAACTTGACACAATAAAGTAGTTTCACGTTCTATCTCTATGTTTTGTTTCCTCTTGATGTAGCCCTAAGCAGTGACTGGCGAGAAACACTTTCATGGAAAGGGGTTGCCAAGCTTCCCAAAATTACGAATCTCCAGAAATCTCAGCAAATATTTTTTCACCCAAACTGGATGATACTTTCAGGTAATGATCAGTACACTAAGGCGACTTGGTTCCTCAAATTTCGTTCTTCTATGTAAGCGTTCGTTTCCAGTAACAGTTTGAATTTTTAGGTTTCACTCTGTTTTCTCCTATATTGATAGATGTATTTGGAACTCTAAATCCAACACGGTTTGTGCTAGCTTCTTGAAACTTGACACAATAAAGTAGTTTCACGTTCTATCTCTATGTTTTGTTTCCTCTTGATGTAGCCCTAAGCAGTGACTGGCGAGAAACACTTTCATGGAAAGGGGTTGCCAAGCTTCCCAAAATTACGAATCTCCAGAAATCTCAGCAAATATTTTTTCACCCAAACTGGATGATACTTTCAGGTAATGATCAGTACACTAAGGCGACTTGGTTCCCCAAATTTCGTTCTTCTATGTTGAAGCGTTCGTTTCCAGTAACAGTTTGAATTTTTAGGTTTCACTCTGTTTTCTCCTATATTGATAGATGTATTTGGAACTCTAAATCCAACACGGTTTGTGCTAGCTTCTTGAAACTTGACACAATAAAGTAGTTTCACGTTCTATATCTATGTTTTGTTTCCTCTTGATGAAGCCCTAAGCAGTGACTGGCGAGAAACACTTTCATGGAAAGGGGTTGCCAAGCTTCCCAAAATTACAAATCTCCAGAAATCTCAGCAAATATTTTTTCACCCAAACTGGATGATACTTTCAGGTAATGATCAGTACACTAAGGCGACTTGGTTCCCCACATTTCGTTCTTCTATGTTGAAGCGTTCGTTTCCAGTAACAGTTTGAATTTTTAGGTTTCACTCTGTTTTCTCCTATATTGATACATGTATTTGGAACTCTAAATCCAACACGGTTTGTGCTAGCTTCTTGAAACTTGACACAATAAAGTAGTTTCACGTTCTATCTCTATGTTTTGTTTCCTCTTGATGTAGCCCTAAGCAGTGACTGGCGAGAAACACTTTCATGGAAAGGGGTTGCCAAGCTTCCCAAAATTACGAATCTCCAGAAATCTCAGCAAATATTTTTTCACCCAAACTGGATGATACTTTCAGGTAATGATCAGTACACTAAGGCGACTTGGTTCCTCAAATTTCGTTCTTCTATGTAAGCGTTCGTTTCCAGTAACAGTTTGAATTTTTAGGTTTCACTCTGTTTTCTCCTATATTGATAGATGTATTTGGAACTCTAAATCCAACACGGTTTGTGCTAGCTTCTTGAAACTTGACACAATAAAGTAGTTTCACGTTCTATCTCTATGTTTTGTTTCCTCTTGATGTAGCCCTAAGCAGTGACTGGCGAGAAACACTTTCATGGAAAGGGGTTGCCAAGCTTCCCAAAATTACGAATCTCCAGAAATCTCAGCAAATATTTTTTCACCCAAACTGGATGATACTTTCAGGTAAAGATCAGTACACTAAGGTGACTTGGTTCCCCAAATTTCGTTCTTCTATGTTGAAGCGTTCGTCCCCAGTAACAGTTTGAATTTTTAGGTTTCACTCTGTTTTCTCCTATATTGATAGATGTATTTGGAACTCTAAATCCAACACGGTTTGTGCTAGCTTCTTGAAACTTGACACAATAAAGTAGTTTCATGTTCTATATCTATGTTTTGTTTCCTCTTGATGAAGCCCTAAGCAGTGACTGGCGAAAAACACTTTCATGGAAAGGGGCAAGCTTCCCAAAATTACGAATCTCCAGAAATCTCTGCAAATATTTTTTCACCCAAACTGGATGATACTTTCAGGTAATGATCAGTACACTAAGGCGACTTGGTTCCCCAAATTTCGTTCTTCTATGTTGAAGCGTTCGTCTCCAGTAACAGTTTGAATTTTTAGGTTTCACTCTGTTTTCTCCTATATTGATAGATGTATTTGGAACTCTAAATCCAACACGGTTTGTGCTAGCTTCTTGAAACTTGACACAATAAAGTAGTTTCACGTTCTATCTCTATGTTTTGTTTCCTCTTGATGTAGCCCTAAGCAGTGACTGGCGAGAAACACTTTCATGGAAAGGGGTTGCCAAGCTTCCCAAAATTACGAATCTCCACAAATCTCTGCAAATATTTTTTTCACCCAAACTGGATGATACTTTCAGGTAATGATCAGTACACTAAGGCGACTTGGTTCCCCAAATTTCGTTCTTCTATGTTGAAGCGTTCGTCTCCAGTAACAGTTTGAATTTTTAGGTTTCACTCTGTTTTCTCCTATATTGATAGATGTATTTGGAACTCTAAATCCAACACGGTTTGTGCTAGCTTCTTGAAACTTGACACAATAAAGTAGTTTCACGTTCTATATCTATGTTTTGTTTCCTCTTGATGAAGCCCTAAGCAGTGACTGGCGAGAAACACTTTCATGGAAAGGGGTTGCCAAGCTTCCCAAAATTACAAATCTCCAGAAATCTCAGCAAATATTTTTTCACCCAAACTGGATGATACTTTCAGGTAATGATCAGTACACTAAGGCGACTTGGTTCCCCAAATTTCGTTCTTCTATGTTGAAGCGTTCGTTTCCAGTAACAGTTTGAATTTTTAGGTTTCACTCTGTTTTCTCCTATATTGATACATGTATTTGGAACTCTAAATCCAACACGGTTTGTGCTAGCTTCTTGAAACTTGACACAATAAAGTAGTTTCACGTTCTATCTCTATGTTTTGTTTCCTCTTGATGTAGCCCTAAGCAGTGACTGGCAACAAACACTTTCATGGAAAGGGGTTGCCAAGCTTCCCAAAATTACGAATCTCCAGAAATCTCAGCAAATATTTTTTCACCCAAACTGGATGATACTTTCAGGTAATGATCAGTACACTAAGGCGACTTGGTTCCCCAAATTTCGCTCTTCTATGTTGAAGCGTTCGTTTCCAGTAACAGTTTGAATTTTTAGGTTTCACTCTGTTTTCTCCTATATTGATAGATGTATTTGGAACTCTAAATCCAACACGGTTTGTGCTAGCTTCTTGAAACTTGACACAATAAAGTAGTTTCACGTTCTATATCTATGTTTTGTTTCCTCTTGATGAAGCCCTAAGCAGTGACTGGCGAGAAACACTTTCATGGAAAGGGGTTGCCAAGCTTCCCAAAATTACGAATCTCCAGAAATCTCAGCAAATATTTTTTCACCCAAACTGGATGATACTTTCAGGTAATGATCAGTACACTGAGGCGACTTGGTTCCCCAAATTTCGTTATTCTATGTTGAACCGTTCGTTTTCAGTAACAGTTTGAATTTTTAGGTTTCACTCTGTTTTCTCCTATATTGATAGATGTATTTGGAACTCTAAATCCAACACGGTTTGTGCTAGCTTCTTGAAACTTGACACAATAAAGTAGTTTCACGTTCTATATCTATGTTTTGTTTCCTCTTGATGAAGCCCTAAGCAGTGACTGCCGAGAAACACTTTCATGGAAAGGGGTTGCCAAGCTTCCCAAAATTACAAATCTCCAGAAATCTCAGCAAATATTTTTTCACCCAAACTGGATGATACTTTGAGGTAATGATCAGTACACTAAGGCGACTTGGTTCCCCAAATTTCGTTCTTCTATGTTGAAGCGTTCGTTTCCAGTAACAGTTTGAATTTTTAGGTTTCACTCTGTTTTCTCCTATATTGATAGATGTATTTGGAACTCTAAATCCAACACGGTTTGTGCTAGCTTCTTGAAACTTGACACAATAAAGTAGTTTCACGTTCTATCTCTATGTTTTGTTTCCTCTTGATGTAGCCCTAAGCAGTGACTGGCAACGAACACTTTCATGGAAAGGGGTTGCCAAGCTTCCCAAAATTACGAATCTCCAGAAATCTCAGCAAATATTTTCTCACCCAAACTGGATGATACTTTCAGGTAATGATCAGTACACTAAGGCGACTTAGTTCCCCAAATTTCGTTCTTCTATGTTGAAGCGTTCGTTTCCAGTAACAGTTTGAATTTTTAGGTTTCACTCTGTTTTCTCCTATATTGATAGATGTATTTGGAACTCTAAATCCAACACGGTTTGTGCTAGCTTCTTGAAACTTGACACAATAAAGTAGTTTCACGTTCTATCTCTATGTTTTGTTTCCTCTTGATGTAGCCCTAAGCAGTGACTGGCGAGAAACACTTTCATGGAAAGGGGTTGCCATGCTTCCCAAAATTACGAATCTCCCGAAATCTCAGCAAATATTTTTTAACCCAAACTGGATGATACTTTCAGGTAATGATCAGTACACTAAGGCGACTTGGTTCCCCAAATTTCGTTCTTCTATGTTGAAGCGTTCGTTTCCAGTAACAGTTTGAATTTTTAGGTTTCACTCTGTTTTCTCCTATATTGATAGATGTATTTGGAACTCTAAATCCAACACGGTTTGTGCTAGCTTCTTGAAACTTGACACAATAAAGTAGTTTCACGTTCTATATCTATGTTTTGTTTCCTCTTGATGAAGCCCTAAGCAGTGACTGGCGAGAAACACTTTCATGGAAAGGGGTTGCCAAGCTTCCCAAAATTACGAATCTCCAGAAATCTCAGCAAATATTTTTTCACCCAAACTGGATGATACTTTCAGGTAATGATCAGTACACTGAGGCGACTTGGTTCCCCAAATTTCGTTCTTCTATGTTGAAGCGTTCGTTTCCAGTAACAGTTTGAATTTTTAGGTTTCACTCTGTTTTCTCCTATATTGATAGATGTATTTGGAACTCTAAATCCAACAAGGTTTGTGCTAGCTTCTTGAAACTTGACACAATAAAGTAGTTTCACGTTCTATCTCTACGTTTTGTTTCCTCTTGATGTAGCCCTAAGCAGTGACTGGCGAGAAACACTTTCATGGAAAGGGGTTGCCAAGCTTCCCAAAATTACGAATCTCCAGAAATCTCAGCAAATATTTTTTCACCCAAACTGGATGATACTTTCAGGTAAAGATCAGTACACTAAGGTGACTTGGTTCCCCAAATTTCGTTCTTCTATGTTGAAGCGTTCGTCTCCAGTAACAGTTTGAATTTTTACGTTTCACTCTGTTTTCTCCTATATTGATAGATGTATTTGGAACTCTAAATCCAACACGGTTTGTGCTAGCTTCTTGAAACTTGACACAATAAAGTAGTTTCACGTTCTATCTCTATGTTTTGTTTCCTCTTGATGTAGCCCTAAGCAGTGACTGGCAACAAACACATTCATGGAAAGGGGTTGCCAAGCTTCCCAAAATTACGAATCTCCAGAAATCTCAGCAAATATTTTTTCACCCAAACTGGATGATACTTTCAGGTAAAGATCAGTACACTAAGGTGACTTGGTTCCCCAAATTTCGTTCTTCTATGTTGAAGCGTTCGTCTCCAGTAACAGTTTGAATTTTTAGGTTTCACTCTGTTTTCTCCTATATTGATAGATGTATTTGGAACTCTAAATCCAACACGGTTTGTGCTAGCTTCTTGAAACTTGACAAAATAAAGTAGTTTCACGTTCTATATCTATGTTTTGTTTCCTCTTGATGAAGCCCTAAGCAGTGACTGGCGAGAAACACTTTCATGAAAAGGGGTTGCCAAGCTTCCCAAAATTACGAATCTCCAGAAATCTCAGCAAATATTTTTTCACCCAAACTGGATGATACTTTCAGGTAATGATCAGTACACTGAGGCGACTTGGTTCCCCAAATTTCGTTATTCTATGTTGAAGCGTTCATTTCCAGTAACAGTTTGAATTTTTAGGTTTCACTCTGTTTTCTCCTACATTGATAGATGTATTTGGAACTCTAAATCCAACACGGTTTGTGCTAGCTTCTTGAAACTTGACACAATAATGTAGTTTCACGTTCTATCTCTATGTTTTGTTTCCTCTTGATGTAGCCCTAAGCAGTGACTGGCGAGAAACACTTTCATGGAAAGGGGTTGCCAAGCTTCCCAAAATTACGAATCTCCAGAAATCTCAGCAAATATTTTTTCACCCAAACTGGATGATACTTTCAGGTAAAGATCAGTACACTAAGGTGACTTGGTTCCCCAAATTTCGTTCTTCTATTTTGAAGCGTTCGTCCCCAGTAACAGTTTGAATTTTTAGGTTTCACTCTGTTTTCTCCTATATTGATAGATGTATTTGGAACTCTAAATCCAACACGGTTTGTGCTAGCTTCTTGAAACTTGACACAATAAAGTAGTTTCATGTTCTATATCTATGTTTTGTTTCCTCTTGATGAAGCCCTAAGCAGTGACTGGCGAGAAACACTTTCATGGAAAGGGGCAAGCTTCCCAAAATTACGAATCTCCAGAAATCTCTGCAAATATTTTTTCACCCAAACTGGATGATACTTTCAGGTAATGATCAGTACACTAAGGCGACTTGGTTCCCCAAATTTCGTTCTTCTATGTTGAAGCGTTCGTCTCCAGTAACAGTTTGAATTTTTAGGTTTCACTCTGTTTTCTCCTATATTGATAGATGTATTTGGAACTCTAAATCCAACACGGTTTGTGCTAGCTTCTTGAAACTTGACACAATAAAGTAGTTTCACGTTCTATCTCTATGTTTTGTTTCCTCTTGATGTAGCCCTAAGCAGTGACTGGCGAGAAACACTTTCATGGAAAGGGGTTGCCAAGCTTCCCAAAATTACGAATCTCCAGAAATCTCAGCAAATATTTTTTTCACCCAAACTGGATGATACTTTCAGGTAATGATCAGTACACTAAGGCGACTTGGTTCCCCAAATTTCGTTCTTCTATGTTGAAGCGTTCGTCTCCAGTAACAGTTTGAATTTTTAGGTTTCACTCTGTTTTCTCCTATATTGATAGATGTATTTGGAACTCTAAATCCAACACGGTTTGTGCTAGCTTCTTGAAACTTGACACAATAAAGTAGTTTCACGTTCTATATCTATGTTTTGTTTCCTCTTGATGAAGCCCTAAGCAGTGACTGGCGAGAAACACTTTCATGGAAAGGGGTTGCCAAGCTTCCCAAAATTACGAATCTCCAGAAATCTCAGCAAATATTTTTTCACCCAAACTGGATGATACTTTCAGGTAATGATCAGTACACTGAGGCGACTTGGTTCCCCAAATTTCGTTATTCTATGTTGAACCGTTCGTTTTCAGTAACAGTTTGAATTTTTAGGTTTCACTCTGTTTTCTCCTATATTGATAGATGTATTTGGAACTCTAAATCCAACACGGTTTGTGCTAGCTTCTTGAAACTTGACACAATAAAGTAGTTTCACGTTCTGTCTCTATGTTTTGTTTCCTCTTGATGTAGCCCTAAGCAGTGACTGGCAACAAACACTTTCATGGAAAGGGGTTGCCAAGCTTCCCAAAATTACGAATCTCCAGAAATCTCAGCAAATATTTTTTCACCCAAACTGGATGATACTTTCAGGTAATGATCAGTACACTAAGGCGACTTAGTTCCCCAAATTTCGTTCTTCTATGTTGAAGCGTTCGTTTCCAGTAACAGTTTGAATTTTTAGGTTTCACTCTGTTTTCTCCTATATTGATAGATGTATTTGGAACTCTAAATCCAACACGGTTTGTGCTAGCTTCTTGAAACTTGACACAATAAAGTAGTTTCACGTTCTATCTCTATGTTTTGTTTCCTCTTGATGTAGCCCTAAGCAGTGACTGGCGAGAAACACTTTCATGGAAAGGGGTTGCCAAGCTTCCCAAAATTACGAATCTCCAGAAATCTCAGCAAATATTTTTTCACCCAAACTGGATGATACTTTCAGGTAATGATCAGTATACTAAGGCGACTTGGTTCCCCAAATTTCGTTCTTCTATGTTGAAGCGTTCGTTTCCAGTAACAGTTTGAATTTTTAGGTTTCACTCTGTTTTCTCCTATATTGATAGATGTATTTGGAACTCTAAATCCAACACGGTTTGTGCTAGCTTCTTGAAACTTGACACAATAAAGTAGTTTCACGTTCTATCTCTATGTTTTGTTTCCTCTTGATGAAGCCCTAAGCAGTGACTGGCGAGAAACACTTTCATGGAAAGGGGTTGCCAAGCTTCCCAAAATTACAAATCTCCAGAAATCTCAGCAAATATTTTTTCACCCAAACTGGATGATACTTTGAGGTAATGATCAGTACACTAAGGCGACTTGGTTCCCCAAATTTCGTTCTTCTATGTTGAAGCGTTCGTTTCCAGTAACAGTTTGAATTTTTAGGTTTCACTCTGTTTTCTCCTATATTGATAGATGTATTTGGAACTCTAAATCCAACACGGTTTGTGCTAGCTTCTTGAAACTTGACACAATAAAGTAGTTTCACGTTCTATCTCTATGTTTTGTTTCCTCTTGATGTAGCCCTAAGCAGTGACTGGCAACGAACACTTTCATGGAAAGGGGTTGCCAAGCTTCCCAAAATTACAAATCTCCAGAAATCTCAGCAAATATTTTCTCACCCAAACTGGATGATACTTTCAGGTAATGATCAGTACACTAAGGCGACTTAGTTCCCCAAATTTCGTTCTTCTATGTTGAAGCGTTCGTTTCCAGTAACAGTTTGAATTTTTAGGTTTCACTCTGTTTTCTCCTATATTGATAGATGTATTTGGAACTCTAAATCCAACACGGTTTGTGCTAGCTTCTTGAAACTTGACACAATAAAGTAGTTTCACGTTCTATCTCTATGTTTTGTTTCCTCTTGATGTAGCCCTAAGCAGTGACTGGCGAGAAACACTTTCATGGAAAGGGGTTGCCATGCTTCCCAAAATTACGAATCTCCCGAAATCTCAGCAAATATTTTTTCACCCAAACTGGATGATACTTTCAGGTAATGATCAGTACACTAAGGCGACTTGGTTCCCCAAATTTCGTTCTTCTATGTTGAAGCGTTCGTTTCCAGTAACAGTTTGAATTTTTAGGTTTCACTCTGTTTTCTCCTATATTGATAGATGTATTTGGAACTCTAAATCCAACACGGTTTGTGCTAGCTTCTTGAAACTTGACACAATAAAGTAGTTTCACGTTCTATATCTATGTTTTGTTTCCTCTTGATGAAGCACTAAGCAGTGACTGGCGAGAAACACTTTCATGGAAAGGGGTTGCCAAGCTTCCCAAAATTACGAATCTCCAGAAATCTCAGCAAATATTTTTTCACCCAAACTGGATGATACTTTCAGGTAAAGATCAGTACACTAAGGTGACTTGGTTCCCCAAATTTCGTTCTTCTATGTTGAAGCGTTCGTCTCCAGTAACAGTTTGAATTTTTACGTTTCACTCTGTTTTCTCCTATATTGATAGATGTATTTGGAACTCTAAATCCAACACGGTTTGTGCTAGCTTCTTGAAACTTGACACAATAAAGTAGTTTCACGTTCTATCTCTATGTTTTGTTTCCTCTTGATGTAGCCCTAAGCAGTGACTGGCAACAAACACATTCATGGAAAGGGGTTGCCAAGCTTCCCAAAATTACGAATCTCCAGAAATCTCAGCAAATATTTTTTCACCCAAACTGGATGATACTTTCAGGTAATGATCAGTACACTGAGGCGACTTGGTTCCCCAAATTTCGTTATTCTATGTTGAAGCGTTCATTTCCAGTAACAGTTTGAATTTTTAGGTTTCACTCTGTTTTCTCCTACATTGATAGATGTATTTGGAACTCTAAATCCAACACGGTTTGTGCTAGCTTCTTGAAACTTGACACAATAATGTAGTTTCACGTTCTATCTCTATGTTTTGTTTCCTCTTGATGTAGCCCTAAGCAGTGACTGGCGAGAAACACTTTCATGGAAAGGGGTTGCCAAGCTTCCCAAAATTACGAATCTCCAGAAATCTCAGCAAATATTTTTTCACCCAAACTGGATGATACTTTCAGGTAAAGATCAGTACACTAAGGTGACTTGGTTCCCCAAATTTCGTTCTTCTATGTTGAAGCGTTCGTCCCCAGTAACAGTTTGAATTTTTAGGTTTCACTCTGTTTTCTCCTATATTGATAGATGTATTTGGAACTCTAAATCCAACACGGTTTGTGCTAGCTTCTTGAAACTTGACACAATAAAGTAGTTTCATGTTCTATATCTATGTTTTGTTTCCTCTTGATGAAGCCCTAAGCAGTGACTGGCGAGAAACACTTTCATGGAAAGGGGCAAGCTTCCCAAAATTACGAATCTCCAGAAATCTCTGCAAATATTTTTTCACCCAAACTGGATGATACTTTCAGGTAATGATCAGTACACTAAGGCGACTTGGTTCCCCAAATTTCGTTCTTCTATGTTGAAGCGTTCGTCTCCAGTAACAGTTTGAATTTTTAGGTTTCACTCTGTTTTCTCCTATATTGATAGATGTATTTGGAACTCTAAATCCAACACGGTTTGTGCTAGCTTCTTGAAACTTGACACAATAAAGTAGTTTCACGTTCTATCTCTATGTTTTGTTTCCTCTTGATGTAGCCCTAAGCAGTGACTGGCGAGAAACACTTTCATGGAAAGGGGTTGCCAAGCTTCCCAAAATTACGAATCTCCAGAAATCTCAGCAAATATTTTTTTCACCCAAACTGGATGATACTTTCAGGTAATGATCAGTACACTAAGGCGACTTGGTTCCCCAAATTTCGTTCTTCTATGTTGAAGCGTTCGTCTCCAGTAACAGTTTGAATTTTTAGGTTTCACTCTGTTTTCTCCTATATTGATAGATGTATTTGGAACTCTAAATCCAACACGGTTTGTGCTAGCTTCTTGAAACTTGACACAATAAAGTAGTTTCACGTTCTATATCTATGTTTTGTTTCCTCTTGATGAAGCCCTAAGCAGTGACTGGCGAGAAACACTTTCATGGAAAGGGGTTGCCAAGCTTCCCAAAATTACGAATCTCCAGAAATCTCAGCAAATATTTTTTCACCCAAACTGGATGATACTTTCAGGTAATGATCAGTACACTGAGGCGACTTGGTTCCCCAAATTTCGTTATTCTATGTTGAACCGTTCGTTTTCAGTAACAGTTTCAATTTTTAGGTTTCACTCTGTTTTCTCCTATATTGATAGATGTATTTGGAACTCTAAATCCAACACGGTTTGTGCTAGCTTCTTGAAACTTGACACAATAAAGTAGTTTCACGTTCTGTCTCTATGTTTTGTTTCCTCTTGATGTAGCCCTAAGCAGTGACTGGCAACAAACACTTTCATGGAAAGGGGTTGCCAAGCTTCCCAAAATTACGAATCTCCAGAAATCTCAGCAAATATTTTTTCACCCAAACTGGATGATACTTTCAGGTAATGATCAGTACACTAAGGCGACTTAGTTCCCCAAATTTCGTTCTTCTATGTTGAAGCGTTCGTTTCCAGTAACAGTTTGAAATTTAGGTTTCACTCTGTTTTCTCCTATATTGATAGATGTATTTGGAAATCTAAATCCAACACGGTTTGTGCTAGCTTCTTGAAACTTGACACAATAAAGTAGTTTCACGTTCTATCTCTATGTTTTGTTTCCTCTTGATGTAGCCCTAAGCAGTGACTGGCGAGAAACACTTTCATGGAAAGGGGTTGCCAAGCTTCCCAAAATTACGAATCTCCAGAAATCTCAGCAAATATTTTTTCACCCAAACTGGATGATACTTTCAGGTAAAGATCAGTACACTAAGGTGACTTGGTTCCCCAAATTTCGTTCTTCTATGTTGAAGCGTTCGTCCCCAGTAACAGTTTGAATTTTTAGGTTTCACTCTGTTTTCTCCTATATTGATAGATGTATTTGGAACTCTAAATCCAACACGGTTTGTGCTAGCTTCTTGAAACTTGACACAATAAAGTAGTTTCACGTTCTATCTCTATGTTTTGTTTCCTCTTGATGAAGCCCTAAGCAGTGACTGGCGAGAAACACTTTCATGGAAAGGGGTTGCCAAGCTTCCCAAAATTACGAATCTCCAGAAATCTCAGCAAATATTTTTTCACCCAAACTGGATGATACTTTCAGGTAATGATCAGTACACTAAGGCGACTTGGTTCCCCAAATTTCGTTCTTCTATGTTGAAGCGTTCGTTTCCAGTAACAGTTTGAATTTTTAGGTTTCACTCTGTTTTCTCCTATATTGATAGATGTATTTGGAACTCTAAATCCAACACGGTTTGTGCTAGCTTCTTGAAACTTGACACAATAAAGTAGTTTCACGTTCTATATCTATGTTTTGTTTCCTCTTGATGAAGCCCTAAGCAGTGACTGGCGAGAAACACTTTCATGGAAAGGGGTTGCCAAGCTTCCCAAAATTACGAATCTCCAGAAATCTCAGCAAATATTTTTTCACCCAAACTGGATGATACTTTCAGGTAATGATCAGTATACTAACGCGACTTGGTTCCCCAAATTTCGTTCTTCTATGTTGAAGCGTTCGTTTCCAGTAACAGTTTGAATTTTTAGGTTTCACTCTGTTTTCTCCTATATTGATAGATGTATTTGGAACTCTAAATCCAACACGGTATGTGCTAGCTTCTTGAAACTTGACACAATAAAGTAGTTTCACGTTCTATATCTATGTTTTGTTTCCTCTTGATGAAGCCCTAAGCAGTGACTGGCGAGAAACACTTTCATGGAAAGGGGTTGCCAAGCTTCCCAAAATTACGAATCTCCAAAAATCTCAGCAAATATTTTCTCACCCAAACTGGATGATACTTTCAGGTAATGATCAGTACACTGAGGCGACTTGGTTCCCCAAATTTCGTTATTCTATGTTGAAGCGTTCGTTTCCAGTAACAGTTTGAATTTTTAGGTTTCACTCTGTTTTCTCCTATATTGATAGATGTATTTGGAACTCTAAATCCAACACGGTTTGTGCTAGCTTCTTGAAACTTGACACAATAATGTAGTTTCACGTTCTATCTCTATGTTTTGTTTCCTCTTGATGTAGCCCTAAGCAGTGACTGGCGAGAAACACTTTCATGGAAAGGGGTTGCCAAGCTTCCCAAAATTACGAATCTCCAGAAATCTCAGCAAATATTTTTTCACCCAAACTGGATGATACTTTCAGGTAAAGATCAGTACACTAAGGTGACTTGGTTCCCCAAATTTCGTTCTTCTATGTTGAAGCGTTCGTCCCCAGTAACAGTTTGAATTTTTAGGTTTCACTCTGTTTTCTCCTATATTGATAGATGTATTTGGAACTCTAAATCCAACACGGTTTGTGCTAGCTTCTTGAAACTTGACACAATAAAGTAGTTTCATGTTCTATATCTATGTTTTGTTTCCTCTTGATGAAGCCCTAAGCAGTGACTGGCGAGAAACACTTTCATGGAAAGGGGCAAGCTTCCCAAAATTACGAATCTCCAGAAATCTCTGCAAATATTTTTTCACCCAAACTGGATGATACTTTCAGGTAATGATCAGTACACTAAGGCGACTTGGTTCCCCAAATTTCGTTCTTCTATGTTGAAGCGTTCGTCTCCAGTAACAGTTTGAATTTTTAGGTTTCACTCTGTTTTCTCCTATATTGATAGATGTATTTGGAACTCTAAATCCAACACGGTTTGTGCTAGCTTCTTGAAACTTGACACAATAAAGTAGTTTCACGTTCTATCTCTATGTTTTGTTTCCTCTTGATGTAGCCCTAAGCAGTGACTGGCGAGAAACACTTTCATGGAAAGGGGTTGCCAAGCTTCCCAAAATTACGAATCTCCAGAAATCTCAGCAAATATTTTTTTCACCCAAACTGGATGATACTTTCAGGTAATGATCAGTACACTAAGGCGACTTGGTTCCCCAAATTTCGTTCTTCTATGTTGAAGCGTTCGTCTCCAGTAACAGTTTGAATTTTTAGGTTTCACTCTGTTTTCTCCTATATTGATAGATGTATTTGGAACTCTAAATCCAACACGGTTTGTGCTAGCTTCTTGAAACTTGACACAATAAAGTAGTTTCACGTTCTATATCTATGTTTTGTTTCCTCTTGATGAAGCCCTAAGCAGTGACTGGCGAGAAACACTTTCATGGAAAGGGGTTGCCAAGCTTCCCAAAATTACGAATCTCCAGAAATCTCAGCAAATATTTTTTCACCCAAACTGGATGATACTTTCAGGTAATGATCAGTACACTGAGGCGACTTGGTTCCCCAAATTTCGTTATTCTATGTTGAACCGTTCGTTTTCAGTAACAGTTTGAATTTTTAGGTTTCACTCTGTTTTCTCCTATATTGATAGATGTATTTGGAACTCTAAATCCAACACGGTTTGTGCTAGCTTCTTGAAACTTGACACAATAAAGTAGTTTCACGTTCTGTCTCTATGTTTTGTTTCCTCTTGATGTAGCCCTAAGCAGTGACTGGCAACAAACACTTTCATGGAAAGGGGTTGCCAAGCTTCCCAAAATTACGAATCTCCAGAAATCTCAGCAAATATTTTTTCACCCAAACTGGATGATACTTTCAGGTAATGATCAGTACACTAAGGCGACTTAGTTCCCCAAATTTCGTTCTTCTATGTTGAAGCGTTCGTTTCCAGTAACAGTTTGAATTTTTAGGTTTCACTCTGTTTTCTCCTATATTGATAGATGTATTTGGAACTCTAAATCCAACACGGTTTGTGCTAGCTTCTTGAAACTTGACACAATAAAGTAGTTTCACGTTCTATCTCTATGTTTTGTTTCCTCTTGATGTAGCCCTAAGCAGTGACTGGCGAGAAACACTTTCATGGAAAGGGGTTGCCAAGCTTCCCAAAATTACGAATCTCCAGAAATCTCAGCAAATATTTTTTCACCCAAACTGGATGATACTTTCAGGTAAAGATCAGTACACTAAGGTGACTTGGTTCCCCAAATTTCGTTCTTCTATGTTGAAGCGTTCGTCCCCAGTAACAGTTTGAATTTTTAGGTTTCACTCTGTTTTCTCCTATATTGATAGATGTATTTGGAACTCTAAATCCAACACGGTTTGTGCTAGCTTCTTGAAACTTGACACAATAAAGTAGTTTCACGTTCTATATCTATGTTTTGTTTCCACTTGATGAAGCCCTAAGCAGTGACTGGCGAGAAACACTTTCATGGAAAGGGGTTGCCAAGCTTCCCAAAATTACGAATCTCCAGAAATCTCAGCAAATATTTTTTCACCCAAACTGGATGATACTTTCAGGTAATGATCAGTACACTAAGGCGACTTGGTTCCCCAAATTTCGTTCTTCTATGTTGAAGCGTTCGTTTCCAGTAACAGTTTGAATTTTTAGGTTTCACTCTGTTTTCTCCTATATTGATAGATGTATTTGGAACTCTAAATCCAACACGGTTTGTGCTAGCTTCTTGAAACTTGACACAATAAAGTAGTTTCACGTTCTATATCTATGTTTTGTTTCCTCTTGATGAAGCCCTAAGCAGTGACTGGCGAGAAACACTTTCATGGAAAGGGGTTGCCAAGCTTCCCAAAATTACGAATCTCCAGAAATCTCAGCAAATATTTTTTCACCCAAACTGGATGATACTTTCAGGTAATGATCAGTATACTAAGGCGACTTGGTTCCCCAAATTTCGTTCTTCTATGTTGAAGCGTTCGTTTCCAGTAACAGTTTGAATTTTTAGGTTTCACTCTGTTTTCTCCTATATTGATAGATGTATTTGGAACTCTAAATCCAACACGGTTTGTGCTAGCTTCTTGAAACTTGACACAATAAAGTAGTTTCACGTTCTATATCTATGTTTTGTTTCCTCTTGATGAAGCCCTAAGCAGTGACTGGCGAGAAACACTTTCATGGAAAGGGGTTGCCAAGCTTCCCAAAATTACGAATCTCCAGAAATCTCAGCAAATATTTTCTCACCCAAACTGGATGATACTTTCAGGTAATGATCAGTACACTAAGGCGACTTGGTTCCCCAAATTTCGTTATTCTATGTTGAAGCGTTCGTTTCCAGTAACAGTTTGAATTTTTAGGTTTCACTCTGTTTTCTCCTATATTGATAGATGTATTTGGAACTCTAAATCCAACACGGTTTGTGCTAGCTTCTTGAAACTTGACACAATAAAGTAGTTTCACGTTCTATCTCTATGTTTTGTTTCCTCTTGATGTAGCCCTAAGCAGTGACTGGCGAGAAACACTTTCATGGAAAGGGGTTGCCAAGCTTCCCAAAATTACAAATCTCCAGAAATCTCAGCAAATATTTTTTCACCCAAACTGGATGATACTTTCAGGTAATGATCAGTACACTAAGGCGACTTGGTTCCCCAAATTTCGTTCTTCTATGTTGAAGCGTTCGTTTCCAGTAACAGTTTGAATTTTTAGGTTTCACTCTGTTTTCTCCTATATTGATACATGTATTTGGAACTCTAAATCCAACACGGTTTGTGCTAGCTTCTTGAAACTTGACACAATAAAGTAGTTTCACGTTCTATCTCTATGTTTTGTTTCCTCTTGATGTAGCCCTAAGCAGTGACTGGCAACAAACACTTTCATGGAAAGGGGTTGCCAAGCTTCCCAAAATTACGAATCTCCAGAAATCTCAGCAAATATTTTTTCACCCAAACTGGATGATACTTTCAGGTAATGATCAGTACACTAAGGCGACTTGGTTCCCCAAATTTCGTTCTTCTATGTTGAAGCGTTCGTTTCCAGTAACAGTTTGAATTTTTAGGTTTCACTCTGTTTTCTCCTATATTGATAGATGTATTTGGAACTCTAAATCCAACACGGTTTGTGCTAGCTTCTTGAAACTTGACACAATAAAGTAGTTTCACGTTCTATATCTATGTTTTGTTTCCTCTTGATGAAGCCCTAAGCAGTGACTGGCGAGAAACACTTTCATGGAAAGGGGTTGCCAAGCTTCCCAAAATTACGAATCTCCAGAAATCTCAGCAAATATTTTTTCACCCAAACTGGATGATACTTTCAGGTAATGATCAGTACACTAAGGCGACTTGGTTCCCCAAATTTCGTTCTTCTATGTTGAAGCGTTCGTTTCCAGTAACAGTTTGAATTTTTAGGTTTCACTCTGTTTTCTCCTATATTGATAGATGTATTTGGAACTCTAAATCCAACACGGTTTGTGCTAGCTTCTTGAAACTTGACACAATAAAGTAGTTTCACGTTCTATATCTATGTTTTGTTTCCTCTTGATGAAGCCCTAAGCAGTGACTGGCGAGAAACACTTTCATGGAAAGGGGTTGCCAAGCTTCCCAAAATTACGAATCTCCAGAAATCTCAGCAAATATTTTCTCACCCAAACTGGATGATACTTTCAGGTAATGATCAGTACACTGAGGCGACTTGGTTCCCCAAATTTCGTTATTCTATGTTGAAGCGTTCGTTTCCAGTAACAGTTTGAATTTTTAGGTTTCACTCTGTTTTCTCCTATATTGATAGATGTATTTGGAACTCTAAATCCAACACGGTTTGTGCTAGCTTCTTGAAACTTGACACAATAAAGTAGTTTCACGTTCTATATCTATGTTTTGTTTCCTCTTGATGTAGCCCTAAGCAGTGACTGGCGAGAAACACTTTCATGGAAAGGGGTTGCCAAGCTTCCCAAAATTACGAATCTCCAGAAATCTCATCAAATATTTTTTCACCCAAACTGGATGATACTTTCAGGTAATGATCAGTACACTAAGGCGACTTGGTTCCCCAAATTTCGTTCTTCTATGTTGAAGCGTTCGTTTCCAGTAACAGTTTGAATTTTTAGGTTTCACTCTGTTTTCTCCTATATTGATAGATGTATTTGGAACTCTAAATCCAACACGGTTTGTGCTAGCTTCTTGAAACTTGACACAATAAAGTAGTTTCACGTTCTATCTCTATGTTTTGTTTCCTCTTGATGTAGCCCTAAGCAGTGACTGGCGAGAAACACTTTCATGGAAAGGGGTTGCCAAGCTTCCCAAAATTACGAATCTCCAGAAATCTCAGCAAATATTTTTTCACCCAAACTGGATGATACTTTCAGGTAATGATCAGTACACTAAGGCGACTTGGTTCCCCAAATTTCGTTCTTCTATGTTGAAGCGTTCGTTTCCAGTAACAGTTTGAATTTTTAGGTTTCACTCTGTTTTCTCCTATATTGATAGATGTATTTGGAACTCTAAATCCAACACGGTTTGTGCTAGCTTCTTGAAACTTGACACAATAAAGTAGTTTCACGTTCTATCTCTATGTTTTGTTTCCTCTTGATGTAGCCCTAAGCAGTGACTGGCGAGAAACACTTTCATGGAAAGGGGTTGCCAAGCTTCCCAAAATTACAAATCTCCAGAAATCTCAGCAAATATTTTTTCACCCAAACTGGATGATACTTTCAGGTAATGATCAGTACACTAAGGCGACTTGGTTCCCCAAATTTCGTTCTTCTATGTTGAAGCGTTCGTTTCCAGTAACAGTTTGAATTTTTAGGTTTCACTCTGTTTTCTCCTATATTGATACATGTATTTGGAACTCTAAATCCAACACGGTTTGTGCTAGCTTCTTGAAACTTGACACAATAAAGTAGTTTCACGTTCTATCTCTATGTTTTGTTTCCTCTTGATGTAGCCCTAAGCAGTGACTGGCAACAAACACTTTCATGGAAAGGGGTTGCCAAGCTTCCCAAAATTACGAATCTCCAGAAATCTCAGCAAATATTTTTTCACCCAAACTGGATGATACTTTCAGGTAATGATCAGTACACTAAGGCGACTTGGTTCCCCAAATTTCGTTCTTCTATGTTGAAGCGTTCGTTTCCAGTAACAGTTTGAATTTTTAGGTTTCACTCTGTTTTCTCCTATATTGATAGATGTATTTGGAACTCTAAATCCAACACGGTTTGTGCTAGCTTCTTGAAACTTGACACAATAAAGTAGTTTCACGTTCTATATCTATGTTTTGTTTCCTCTTGATGAAGCCCTAAGCAGTGACTGGCGAGAAACACTTTCATGGAAAGGGGTTGCCAAGCTTCCCAAAATTACGAATCTCCAGAAATCTCAGCAAATATTTTCTCACCCAAACTGGATGATACTTTCAGGTAATGATCAGTACACTGAGGCGACTTGGTTCCCCAAATTTCGTTATTCTATGTTGAAGCGTTCGTTTCCAGTAACAGTTTGAATTTTTAGGTTTCACTCTGTTTTCTCCTATATTGATAGATGTATTTGGAACTCTAAATCCAACACGGTTTGTGCTAGCTTCTTGAAACTTGACACAATAAAGTAGTTTCACGTTCTATATCTATGTTTTGTTTCCTCTTGATGTAGCCCTAAGCAGTGACTGGCGAGAAACACTTTCATGGAAAGGGGTTGCCAAGCTTCCCAAAATTACGAATCTCCAGAAATCTCAGCAAATATTTTTTCACCCAAACTGGATGATACTTTCAGGTAATGATCAGTACACTAAGGCGACTTGGTTCCCCAAATTTCGTTCTTCTATGTTGAAGCGTTCGTTTCCAGTAACAGTTTGAATTTTTAGGTTTCACTCTGTTTTCTCCTATATTGATAGATGTATTTGGAACTCTAAATCCAACACGGTTTGTGCTAGCTTCTTGAAACTTGACACAATAAAGTAGTTTCACGTTCTATCTCTATGTTTTGTTTCCTCTTGATGTAGCCCTAAGCAGTGACTGGCGAGAAACACTTTCATGGAAAGGGGTTGCCAAGCTTCCCAAAATTACGAATCTCCAGAAATCTCAGCAAATATTTTTTCACCCAAACTGGATGATACTTTCAGGTAATGATCAGTACACTAAGGCGACTTGGTTCCCCAAATTTCGTTCTTCTATGTTGAAGCGTTCGTTTCCAGTAACAGTTTGAATTTTTAGGTTTCACTCTGTTTTCTCCTATATTGATAGATGTATTTGGAACTCTAAATCCAACACGGTTTGTGCTAGCTTCTTGAAACTTGACACAATAAAGTAGTTTCACGTTCTATATCTATGTTTTGTTTCCTCTTGATGAAGCCCTAAGCAGTGACTGGCGAGAAACACTTTCATGGAAAGGGGTTGCCAAGCTTCCCAAAATTACAAATCTCCAGAAATCTCAGCAAATATTTTTTCACCCAAACTGGATGATACTTTCAGGTAATAATCAGTACACTAAGGCGACTTGGTTCCCCACATTTCGTTCTTCTATGTTGAAGCGTTCGTTTCCAGTAACAGTTTGAATTTTTAGGTTTCACTCTGTTTTCTCCTATATTGATAGATGTATTTGGAACTCTAAATCCAACACGGTTTGTGCTAGCTTCTTGAAACTTGACACAATAAAGTAGTTTCACGTTCTATCTCTATGTTTTGTTTCCTCTTGATGTAGCCCTAAGCAGTGACTGGCAACAAACACTTTCATGGAAAGGGGTTGCCAAGCTTCCCAAAATTACGAATCTCCAGAAATCTCAGCAAATATTTTTTCACCCAAACTGGATGATACTTTCAGGTAATGATCAGTACACTAAGGCGACTTGGTTCCTCAAATTTCGTTCTTCTATGTTGAAGCGTTCGTTTCCAGTAACAGTTTGAATTTTTAGGTTTCACTCTGTTTTCTCCTATATTGATAGATGTATTTGGAACTCTAAATCCAACACGGTTTGTGCTAGCTTCTTGAAACTTGACACAATAAAGTAGTTTCACGTTCTATCTCTATGTTTTGTTTCCTCTTGATGTAGCCCTAAGCAGTGACTGGCGAGAAACACTTTCATGGAAAGGGGTTGCCAAGCTTCCCAAAATTACGAATCTCCAGAAATCTCAGCAAATATTTTTTCACCCAAACTGGATGATACTTTCAGGTAAAGATCAGTACACTAAGGTGACTTGGTTCCCCAAATTTCGTTCTTCTATGTTGAAGCGTTCGTCCCCAGTAACAGTTTGAATTTTTAGGTTTCACTCTGTTTTCTCCTATATTGATAGATGTATTTGGAACTCTAAATCCAACACGGTTTGTGCTAGCTTCTTGAAACTTGACACAATAAAGTAGTTTCATGTTCTATATCTATGTTTTGTTTCCTCTTGATGAAGCCCTAAGCAGTGACTGGCGAGAAACACTTTCATGGAAAGGGGCAAGCTTCCCAAAATTACGAATCTCCAGAAATCTCTGCAAATATTTTTTCACCCAAACTGGATGATACTTTCAGGTAATGATCAGTACACTAAGGCGACTTGGTTCCCCAAATTTCGTTCTTCTATGTTGAAGCGTTCGTCTCCAGTAACAGTTTGAATTTTTAGGTTTCACTCTGTTTTCTCCTATATTGATAGATGTATTTGGAACTCTAAATCCAACACGGTTTGTGCTAGCTTCTTGAAACTTGACACAATAAAGTAGTTTCACGTTCTATCTCTATGTTTTGTTTCCTCTTGATGTAGCCCTAAGCAGTGACTGGCGAGAAACACTTTCATGGAAAGGGGTTGCCAAGCTTCCCAAAATTACGAATCTCCACAAATCTCTGCAAATATTTTTTTCACCCAAACTGGATGATACTTTCAGGTAATGATCAGTACACTAAGGCGACTTGGTTCCCCAAATTTCGTTCTTCTATGTTGAAGCGTTCGTCTCCAGTAACAGTTTGAATTTTTAGGTTTCACTCTGTTTTCTCCTATATTGATAGATGTATTTGGAACTCTAAATCCAACACGGTTTGTGCTAGCTTCTTGAAACTTGACACAATAAAGTAGTTTCACGTTCTATATCTATGTTTTGTTTCCTCTTGATGAAGCCCTAAGCAGTGACTGGCGAGAAACACTTTCATGGAAAGGGGTTGCCAAGCTTCCCAAAATTACAAATCTCCAGAAATCTCAGCAAATATTTTTTCACCCAAACTGGATGATACTTTCAGGTAATGATCAGTACACTAAGGCGACTTGGTTCCCCAAATTTCGTTCTTCTATGTTGAAGCGTTCGTTTCCAGTAACAGTTTGAATTTTTAGGTTTCACTCTGTTTTCTCCTATATTGATACATGTATTTGGAACTCTAAATCCAACACGGTTTGTGCTAGCTTCTTGAAACTTGACACAATAAAGTAGTTTCACGTACTATCTCTATGTTTTGTTTCCTCTTGATGTAGCCCTAAGCAGTGACTGGCAACAAACACTTTCATGGAAAGGGGTTGCCAAGCTTCCCAAAATTACGAATCTCCAGAAATCTCAGCAAATATTTTTTCACCCAAACTTAATGATACTTTCAGGTAATGATCAGTACCCTAAGGCGACTTGGTTCCCCAAATTTCGCTCTTCTATGTTGAAGCGTTCGTTTCCAGTAACAGTTTGAATTTTTAGGTTTCACTCTGTTTTCTCCTATATTGATAGATGTATTTGGAACTCTAAATCCAACACGGTTTGTGCTAGCTTCTTGAAACTTGACACAATAAAGTAGTTTCACGTTCTATATCTATGTTTTGTTTCCTCTTGATGAAGCCCTAAGCAGTGACTGGCGAGAAACACTTTCATGGAAAGGGGTTGCCAAGCTTCCCAAAATTACGAATCTCCAGAAATCTCAGCAAATATTTTTTCACCCAAACTGGATGATACTTTCAGGTAATGATCAGTACACTGAGGCGACTTGGTTCCCCAAATTTCGTTATTCTATGTTGAACCGTTCGTTTTCAGTAACAGTTTGAATTTTTAGGTTTCACTCTGTTTTCTCCTATATTGATAGATGTATTTGGAACTCTAAATCCAACACGGTTTGTGCTAGCTTCTTGAAACTTGACACAATAAAGTAGTTTCACGTTCTATATCTATGTTTTGTTTCCTCTTGATGAAGCCCTAAGCAGTGACTGGCGAGAAACACTTTCATGGAAAGGGGTTGCCAAGCTTCCCAAAATTACAAATCTCCAGAAATCTCAGCAAATATTTTTTCACCCAAACTGGATGATACTTTGAGGTAATGATCAGTACACTAAGGCGACTTGGTTCCCCAAATTTCGTTCTTCTATGTTGAAGCGTTCGTTTCCAGTAACAGTTTGAATTTTTAGGTTTCACTCTGTTTTCTCCTATATTGATAGATGTATTTGGAACTCTAAATCCAACACGGTTTGTGCTAGCTTCTTGAAACTTGACACAATAAAGTAGTTTCACGTTCTATCTCTATATTTTGTTTCCTCTTGATGTAGCCCTAAGCAGTGACTGGCAACGAACACTTTCATGGAAAGGGGTTGCCAAGCTTCCCAAAATTACGAATCTCCAGAAATCTCAGCAAATATTTTCTCACCCAAACTGGATGATACTTTCAGGTAATGATCAGTACACTAAGGCGACTTAGTTCCCCAAATTTCGTTCTTCTATGTTGAAGCGTTCGTTTCCAGTAACAGTTTGAATTTTTAGGTTTCACTCTGTTTTCTCCTATATTGATAGATGTATTTGGAACTCTAAATCCAACACGGTTTGTGCTAGCTTCTTGAAACTTGACACAATAAAGTAGTTTCACGTTCTATCTCTATGTTTTGTTTCCTCTTGATGTAGCCCTAAGCAGTGACTGGCGAGAAACACTTTCATGGAAAGGGGTTGCCATGCTTCCCAAAATTACGAATCTCCCGAAATCTCAGCAAATATTTTTTCACCCAAACTGGATGATACTTTCAGGTAATGATCAGTACACTAAGGCGACTTGGTTCCCCAAATTTCGTTCTTCTATGTTGAAGCGTTCGTTTCCAGTAACAGTTTGAATTTTTAGGTTTCACTCTGTTTTCTCCTATATTGATAGATGTATTTGGAACTCTAAATCCAACACGGTTTGTGCTAGCTTCTTGAAACTTGACACAATAAAGTAGTTTCACGTTCTATATCTATGTTTTGTTTCCTCTTGATGAAGCCCTAAGCAGTGACTGGCGAGAAACACTTTCATGGAAAGGGGTTGCCAAGCTTCCCAAAATTACGAATCTCCAGAAATCTCAGCAAATATTTTTTCACCCAAACTGGATGATACTTTCAGGTAATGATCAGTACACTGAGGCGACTTGGTTCCCCAAATTTCGTTCTTCTATGTTGAAGCGTTCGTTTCCAGTAACAGTTTGAATTTTTAGGTTTCACTCTGTTTTCTCCTATATTGATAGATGTATTTGGAACTCTAAATCCAACAAGGTTTGTGCTAGCTTCTTGAAACTTGACACAATAAAGTAGTTTCACGTTCTATCTCTACGTTTTGTTTCCTCTTGATGTAGCCCTAAGCAGTGACTGGCGAGAAACACTTTCATGGAAAGGGGTTGCCAAGCTTCCCAAAATTACGAATCTCCAGAAATCTCAGCAAATATTTTTTCACCCAAACTGGATGATACTTTCAGGTAAAGATCAGTACACTAAGGTGACTTGGTTCCCCAAATTTCGTTCTTCTATGTTGAAGCGTTCGTCTCCAGTAACAGTTTGAATTTTTACGTTTCACTCTGTTTTCTCCTATATTGATAGATGTATTTGGAACTCTAAATCCAACACGCTTTGTGCTAGCTTCTTGAAACTTGACACAATAAAGTAGTTTCACGTTCTATCTCTATGTTTTGTTTCCTCTTGATGTAGCCCTAAGCAGTGACTGGCAACAAACACTTTCATGGAAAGGGGTTGCCAAGCTTCCCAAAATTACGAATCTCCAGAAATCTCAGCAAATATTTTTTCACCCAAACTGGATGATACTTTCAGGTAAAGATCAGTACACTAAGGTGACTTGGTTCCCCAAATTTCGTTCTTCTATATTGAAGCGTTCGTCTCCAGTAACAGTTTGAATTTTTAGGTTTCACTCTGTTTTCTCCTATATTGATAGATGTATTTGGAACTCTAAATCCAACACGGTTTGTGCTAGCTTCTTGAAACTTGACAAAATAAAGTAGTTTCACGTTCTATATCTATGTTTTGTTTCCTCTTGATGAAGCCCTAAGCAGTGACTGGCGAGAAACACTTTCATGGAAAGGGGTTGCCAAGCTTCCCAAAATTACGAATCTCCAGAAATCTCAGCAAATATTTTTTCACCCAAACTGGATGATACTTTCAGGCAATGATCAGTACACTGAGGCGACTTGGTTCCCCAAATTTCGTTATTCTATGTTGAAGCGTTCATTTCCAGTAACAGTTTGAATTTTTAGGTTTCACTCTGTTTTCTCCTACATTGATAGATGTATTTGGAACTCTAAATCCAACACGGTTTGTGCTAGCTTCTTGAAACTTGACACAATAATGTAGTTTCACGTTCTATCTCTATGTTTTGTTTCCTCTTGATGTAGCCCTAAGCAGTGACTGGCAACAAACACTTTCATGGAAAGGGGTTGCCAAGCTTCCCAAAATTACGAATCTCCAGAAATCTCAGCAAATATTTTTTCACCCAAACTGGATGATACTTTCAGGTAATGATCAGTACACTAAGGCGACTTGGTTCCTCAAATATCGTTCTTCTATGTTGAAGCGTTCGTTTCCAGTAACAGTTTGAATTTTTAGGTTTCACTCTGTTTTCTCCTATATTGATAGATGTATTTGGAACTCTAAATCCAACACGGTTTGTGCTAGCTTCTTGAAACTTGACACAATAAAGTAGTTTCACGTTCTATCTCTATGTTTTGTTTCCTCTTGATGTAGCCCTAAGCAGTGACTGGCGAGAAACACTTTCATGGAAAGGGGTTGCCAAGCTTCCCAAAATTACGAATCTCCAGAAATCTCAGCAAATATTTTTTCACCCAAACTGGATGATACTTTCAGGTAAAGATCAGTACACTAAGGTGACTTGGTTCCCCAAATTTCGTTCTTCTATGTTGAAGCGTTCGTCCCCAGTAACAGTTTGAATTTTTAGGTTTCACTCTGTTTTCTCCTATATTGATAGATGTATTTGGAACTCTAAATCCAACACGGTTTGTGCTAGCTTCTTGAAACTTGACACAATAAAGTAGTTTCACGTTCTATATCTATGTTTTGTTTCCTCTTGATGAAGCCCTAAGCAGTGACTGGCGAGAAACACTTTCATGGAAAGGGGTTGCCAAGCTTCCCAAAATTACGAATCTCCAGAAATCTCAGCAAATATTTTTTCACCCAAACTGGATGATACTTTCAGGTAATGATCAGTACACTGAGGCGACTTGGTTCCCCAAATTTCGTTCATCTATGTTGAAGCGTTCGTTTCCAGTAACAGTTTGAATTTTTAGGTTTCACTCTGTTTTCTCCTATATTGATAGATGTATTTGGAACTCTAAATCCAACAAGGTTTGTGCTAGCTTCTTGAAACTTGACACAATAAAGTAGTTTCACGTTCTATCTCTACGTTTTGTTTCCTCTTGATGTAGCCCTAAGCAGTGACTGGCGAGAAACACTTTCATGGAAAGGGGTTGCCAAGCTTCCCAAAATTACGAATCTCCAGAAATCTCAGCAAATATTTTTTCACCCAAACTGGATGATACTTTCAGGTAAAGATCAGTACACTAAGGTGACTTGGTTCCCCAAATTTCGTTCTTCTATGTTGAAGCGTTCGTCTCCAGTAACAGTTTGAATTTTTACGTTTCACTCTGTTTTCTCCTATATTGATAGATGTATTTGGAACTCTAAATCCAACACGGTTTGTGCTAGCTTCTTGAAACTTGACACAATAAAGTAGTTTCACGTTCTATCTCTATGTTTTGTTTCCTCTTGATGTAGCCCTAAGCAGTGACTGGCAACAAACACTTTCATGGAAAGGGGTTGCCAAGCTTCCCAAAATTACGAATCTCCAGAAATCTCAGCAAATATTTTTTCACCCAAACTGGATGATACTTTCAGGTAAAGATCAGTACACTAAGGTGACTTGGTTCCCCAAATTTCGTTCTTCTATGTTGAAGCGTTCGTCTCCAGTAACAGTTTGAATTTTTAGGTTTCACTCTGTTTTCTCCTATATTGATAGATGTATTTGGAACTCTAAATCCAACATGGTTTGTGCTAGCTTCTTGAAACTTGACACAATAAAGTAGTTTCACGTTCTATATCTATGTTTTGTTTCCTCTTGATGAAGCCCTAAGCAGTGACTGGCGAGAAACACTTTCATGGAAAGGGGTTGCCAAGCTTCCCAAAATTACGAATCTCCAGAAATCTCAGCAAATATTTTTTCACCCAAACTGGATGATACTTTCAGGTAATGATCAGTACACTGAGGCGACTTGGTTCCCCAAATTTCGTTATTCTATGTTGAAGCGTTCGTTTCCAGTAACAGTTTGAATTTTTAGGTTTCACTCTGTTTTCTCCTACATTGATAGATGTATTTGGAACTCTAAATCCAACACGGTTTGTGCTAGCTTCTTGAAACTTGACACAATAAAGTAGTTTCACGTTCTATCTCTATGTTTTGTTTCCTCTTGATGTAGCCCTAAGCAGTGACTGGCGAGAAACACTTTCATGGAAAGGGGTTGCCAAGCTTCCCAAAATTACGAATCTCCAGAAATCTCAGCAAATATTTTTTCACCCAAACTGGATGATACTTTCAGGTAATGATCAGTACACTAAGGTGACTTGGTTCCTCAAATTTCGTTCTTCTATGTTGAAGCGTTCGTTTCCAGTAACAGTTTGAATTTTTAGGTTTCACTCTGTTTTCTCCTATATTGATAGATGTATTTGGAACTGTAAATCCAACACGGTTTGTGCTAGCTTCTTGAAACTTGACACAATAAAGTAGTTTCACGTTCTATCTCTATGTTTTGTTTCCTCTTGATGTAGCCCTAAGCAGTGACTGGCGAGAAACACTTTCATGGAAAGGGGTTGCCAAGCTTCCCAAAATTACGAATCTCCAGAAATCTCAGCAAATATTTTTTCACCCAAACTGGATGATACTTTCAGGTAAAGATCAGTACACTAAGGTGACTTGGTTCCCCAAATTTCGTTCTTCTATGTTGAAGCGTTCGTCCCCAGTAACAGTTTGAATTTTTAGGTTTCACTCTGTTTTCTCCTATATTGATAGATGTATTTGGAACTCTAAATCCAACACGGTTTGTGCTAGCTTCTTGAAACTTGACACAATAAAGTAGTTTCACGTTCTATATCTATGTTTTGTTTCCTCTTGATGAAGCCCTAAGCAGTGACTGGCGAGAAACACTTTCATGGAAAGGGGTTGCCAAGCTTCCCAAAATTACGAATCTCCAGAAATCTCAGCAAATATTTTTTCACCCAAACTGGATGATACTTTCAGGTAATGATCAGTACACTAAGGCGACTTGGTTCCCCAAATTTCGTTCTTCTATGTTGAAGCGTTCGATTCCAGTAACAGTTTGAATTTTTAGGTTTCACTCTGTTTTCTCCTATATTGATAGATGTATTTGGAACTCTAAATCCAACACGGTTTGTGCTAGCTTCTTGAAACTTGACACAATAAAGTAGTTTCACGT
The DNA here is from genome assembly GCF_964194105.1 of Spermophilus citellus. Taxonomy (NCBI): domain Eukaryota; kingdom Metazoa; phylum Chordata; class Mammalia; order Rodentia; family Sciuridae; genus Spermophilus; species Spermophilus citellus. Next base: position 18,136,952 of record NC_138196.1, on the reverse strand, counting down.
TCTATATCTATGTTTTGTTTCCTCTTGATGAAGCCCTAAGCAGTGACTGGCGAGAAACACTTTCATGGAAAGGGGTTGCCAAGCTTCCCAAAATTACGAATCTCCAGAAATCTCAGCAAATATTTTTTCACCCAAACTGGATGATACTTTCAGGTAATGATCAGTATACTAAGGCGACTTGGTTCCCCAAATTTCGTTCTTCTATGTTGAAGCGTTCGTTTCCAGTAACAGTTTGAATTTTTAGGTTTCACTCTGTTTTCTCCTATATTGATAGATGTATTTGGAACTCTAAATCCAACACGGTTTGTGCTAGCTTCTTGAAACTTGACACAATAAAGTAGTTTCACGTTCTATATCTATGTTTTGTTTCCTCTTGATGAAGCCCTAAGCAGTGACTGGCGAGAAACACTTTCATGGAAAGGGGTTGCCAAGCTTCCCAAAATTACGAATCTCCAGAAATCTCAGCAAATATTTTCTCACCCAAACTGGATGATACTTTCAGGTAATGATCAGTACACTAAGGCGACTTGGTTCCCCAAATTTCGTTCTTCTATGTTGAAGCGTTCGTTTCCAGTAACAGTTTGAATTTTTAGGTTTCACTCTGTTTTCTCCTATATTGATAGATGTATTTGGAACTCTAAATCCAACACGGTTTGTGCTAGCTTCTTGAAACTTGACACAATAAAGTAGTTTCACGTTCTATCTCTATGTTTTGTTTCCTCTTGATGTAGCCCTAAGCAGTGACTGGCGAGAAACACTTTCATGGAAAGGGGTTGCCAAGCTTCCCAAAATTACGAATCTCCAGAAATCTCAGCAAATATTTTTTCACCCAAACTGGATGATACTTTCAGGTAATGATCAGTACACTAAGGCGACTTGGTTCCCCAAATTTCGTTCTTCTATGTTGAAGCGTTCGTTTCCAGTAACAGTTTGAATTTTTAGGTTTCACTCTGTTTTCTCCTATATTGATAGATGTATTTGGAACTCTAAATCCAACACGGTTTGTGCTAGCTTCTTGAAACTTGACACAATAAAGTAGTTTCACGTTCTATATCTATGTTTTGTTTCCTCTTGATGAAGCCCTAAGCAGTGACTGGCGAGAAACACTTTCATGGAAAGGGGTTGCCAAGATTCCCAAAATTACAAATCTCCAGAAATCTCAGCAAATATTTTTTCACCCAAACTGGATGATACTTTCAGGTAATGATCAGTACACTAAGGCGACTTGGTTCCCCAAATTTCGTTCTTCTATGTTGAAGCGTTCGTTTCCAGTAACAGTTTGAATTTTTAGGTTTCACTCTGTTTTCTCCTATATTGATACATGTATTTGGAACTCTAAATCCAACACGGTTTGTGCTAGCTTCTTGAAACTTGACACAATAAAGTAGTTTCACGTTCTATCTCTATGTTTTGTTTCCTCTTGATGTAGCCCTAAGCAGTGACTGGCAACAAACACTTTCATGGAAAGGGGTTGCCAAGCTTCCCAAAATTACGAATCTCCAGAAATCTCAGCAAATATTTTTTCACCCAAACTGGATGATACTTTCAGGTAATGATCAGTACACTAAGGCGACTTGGTTCCCCAAATTTCGCTCTTCTATGTTGAAGCGTTCGTTTCCAGTAACAGTTTGAATTTTTAGGTTTCACTCTGTTTTCTCCTATATTGATAGATGTATTTGGAACTCTAAATCCAACACGGTTTGTGCTAGCTTCTTGAAACTTGACACAATAAAGTAGTTTCACGTTCTATATCTATGTTTTGTTTCCTCTTGATGAAGCCCTAAGCAGTGACTGGCGAGAAACACTTTCATGGAAAGGGGTTGCCAAGCTTCCCAAAATTACGAATCTCCAGAAATCTCAGCAAATATTTTTTCACCCAAACTGGATGATACTTTCAGGTAATGATCAGTACACTAAGGCGACTTGGTTCCCCAAATTTCGCTCTTCTATGTTGAAGCGTTCGTTTCCAGTAACAGTTTGAATTTTTAGGTTTCACTCTGTTTTCTCCTATATTGATAGATGTATTTGGAACTCTAAATCCAACACGGTTTGTGCTAGCTTCTTGAAACTTGACACAATAAAGTAGTTTCACGTTCTATCTCTATGTTTTGTTTCCTCTTGATGAAGCCCTAAGCAGTGACTGGCGAGAAACACTTTCATGGAAAGGGGTTGCCAAGCTTCCCAAAATTACGAATCTCCAGAAATCTCAGCAAATATTTTCTCACCCAAACTGGATGATACTTTCAGGTAATGATCAGTACACTGAGGCGACTTGGTTCCCCAAATTTCGTTCTTCTATGTTGAAGCGTTCGTTTCCAGTAACAGTTTGAATTTTTAGGTTTCACTCTGTTTTCTCCTATATTGATAGATGTATTTGGAACTCTAAATCCAACAAGGTTTGTGCTAGCTTCTTGAAACTTGATACAATAAAGTAGTTTCACGTTCTATCTCTACGTTTTGTTTCCTCTTGATGTAGCCCTAAGCAGTGACTGGCGAGAAACACTTTCATGGAAAGGGGTTGCCAAGCTTCCCAAAATTACGAATCTCCAGAAATCTCAGCAAATATTTTTTCACCCAAACTGGATGATACTTTCAGGTAAAGATCAGTACACTAAGGTGACTTGGTTCCCCAAATTTCGTTCTTCTATGTTGAAGCGTTCGTCTCCAGTAACAGTTTGAATTTTTACGTTTCACTCTGTTTTCTCCTATATTGATAGATGTATTTGGAACTCTAAATCCAACACGGTTTGTGCTAGCTTCTTGAAACTTGACACAATAAAGTAGTTTCACGTTCTATCTCTATGTTTTGTTTCCTCTTGATGTAGCCCTAAGCAGTGACTGGCAACAAACACTTTCATGGAAAGGGGTTGCCAAGCTTCCCAAAATTACGAATCTCCAGAAATCTCAGCAAATATTTTTTCACCCAAACTGGATGATACTTTCAGGTAAAGATCAGTACACTAAGGTGACTTGGTTCCCCAAATTTCGTTCTTCTATGTTGAAGCGTTCGTCTCCAGTAACAGTTTGAATTTTTAGGTTTCACTCTGTTTTCTCCTATATTGATAGATGTATTTGGAACTCTAAATCCAACACGGTTTGTGCTAGCTTCTTGAAACTTGACACAATAAAGTAGTTTCACGTTCTATATCTATGTTTTGTTTCCTCTTGATGAAGCCCTAAGCAGTGACTGGCGAGAAACACTTTCATGGAAAGGGGTTGCCAAGCTTCCCAAAATTACGAATCTCCAGAAATCTCAGCAAATATTTTTTCACCCAAACTGGATGATACTTTCAGGTAATGATCAGTACACTGAGGCGACTTGGTTCCCCAAATTTCGTTATTCTATGTTGAAGCGTTCGTTTCCAGTAACAGTTTGAATTTTTAGGTTTCACTCTGTTTTCTCCTACATTGATAGATGTATTTGGAACTCTAAATCCAACACGGTTTGTGCTAGCTTCTTGAAACTTGACACAATAAAGTAGTTTCACGTTCTATATCTATGTTTTGTTTCCTCTTGATGTAGCCCTAAGCAGTGACTGGCAACAAACACTTTCATGGAAAGGGGTTGCCAAGCTTCCCAAAATTACGAATCTCCAGAAATCTCAGCAAATATTTTTTAACCCAAACTGGATGATACTTTCAGGTAATGATCAGTACACTAAGGCGACTTGGTTCCTCAAATTTCGTTCTTCTATGTTGAAGCGTTCGTTTCCAGTAACAGTTTGAATTTTTAGGTTTCACTCTGTTTTCTCCTATATTGATAGATGTATTTGGAACTCTAAATCCAACACGGTTTGTGCTAGCTTCTTGAAACTTGACACAATAAAGTAGTTTCACGTTCTATCTCTATGTTTTGTTTCCTCTTGATGTAGCCCTAAGCAGTGACTGGCGAGAAACACTTTCATGGAAAGGGGTTGCCAAGCTTCCCAAAATTACGAATCTCCAGAAATCTCAGCAAATATTTTTTCACCCAAACAGGATGATACTTTCAGGTAAAGATCAGTACACTAAGGTGACTTGGTTCCCCAAATTTCGTTCTTCTATGTTGAAGCGTTCGTCCCCAGTAACAGTTTGAATTTTTAGGTTTCACTCTGTTTTCTCCTATATTGATAGATGTATTTGGAACTCTAAATCCAACACGGTTTGTGCTAGCTTCTTGAAACTTGACACAATAAAGTAGTTTCACGTTCTATATCTATGTTTTGTTTCCTCTTGATGAAGCCCTAAGCAGTGACTGGCGAGAAACACTTTCATGGAAAGGGGTTGCCAAGCTTCCCAAAATTACGAATCTCCAGAAATCTCAGCAAATATTTTTTCACCCCAACTGGATGATACTTTCAGGTAATGATCAGTACACTAAGGCGACTTGGTTCCCCAAATTTCGTTCTTCTATGTTGAAGCGTTCGTTTCCAGTAACAGTTTGAATTTTTAGGTTTCACTCTGTTTTCTCCTATATTGATAGATGTATTTGGAACTCTAAATCCAACACGGTTTGTGCTAGCTTCTTGAAACTTGACACAATAAAGTAGTTTCACGTTCTATATCTATGTTTTGTTTCCTCTTGATGAAGCCCTAAGCAGTGACTGGCGAGAAACACTTTCATGGAAAGGGGTTGCCAAGCTTCCCAAAATTACGAATCTCCAGAAATCTCAGCAAATATTTTTTCACCCAAACTGGATGATACTTTCAGGTAATGATCAGTATACTAAGGCGACTTGGTTCCCCAAATTTCGTTCTTCTATGTTGAAGCGTTCGTTTCCAGTAACAGTTTGAATTTTTAGGTTTCACTCTGTTTTCTCCTATATTGATAGATGTATTTGGAACTCTAAATCCAACACGGTTTGTGCTAGCTTCTTGAAACTTGACACAATAAAGTAGTTTCACGTTCTATATCTATGTTTTGTTTCCTCTTGATGAAGCCCTAAGCAGTGACTGGCGAGAAACACTTTCATGGAAAGGGGTTGCCAAGCTTCCCAAAATTACGAATCTCCAGAAATCTCAGCAAATATTTTCTCACCCAAACTGGATGATACTTTCAGGTAATGATCAGTACACTAAGGCGACTTGGTTCCCCAAATTTCGTTCTTCTATGTTGAAGCGTTCGTTTCCAGTAACAGTTTGAATTTTTAGGTTTCACTCTGTTTTCTCCTATATTGATAGATGTATTTGGAACTCTAAATCCAACACGGTTTGTGCTAGCTTCTTGAAACTTGACACAATAAAGTAGTTTCACGTTCTATCTCTATGTTTTGTTTCCTCTTGATGTAGCCCTAAGCAGTGACTGGCGAGAAACACTTTCATGGAAAGGGGTTGCCAAGCTTCCCAAAATTACGAATCTCCAGAAATCTCAGCAAATATTTTTTCACCCAAACTGGATGATACTTTCAGGTAATGATCAGTACACTAAGGCGACTTGGTTCCCCAAATTTCGTTCTTCTATGTTGAAGCGTTCGTTTCCAGTAACAGTTTGAATTTTTAGGTTTCACTCTGTTTTCTCCTATATTGATAGATGTATTTGGAACTCTAAATCCAACACTGTTTGTGCTAGCTTCTTGAAAGTTGACACAATAAAGTAGTTTCACGTTCTATATCTATGTTTTGTTTCCTCTTGATGAAGCCCTAAGCAGTGACTGGCGAGAAACACTTTCATGGAAAGGGGTTGACAAGCTTCCCAAAATTACGAATCTCCAGAAATCTCAGCAAATATTTTCTCACCCAAACTGGATGATACTTTCAGGTAATGATCAGTACACTAAGGCGACTTGGTTCCCCAAATTTCGTTCTTCTATGTTGAAGCGTTCGTTTCCAGTAACAGTTTGAATTTTTAGGTTTCACTCTGTTTTCTCCTATATTGATACATGTATTTGGAACTCTAAATCCAACACGGTTTGTGCTAGCTTCTTGAAACTTGACACAATAAAGTAGTTTCACGTTCTATCTCTATGTTTTGTTTCCTCTTGATGTAGCCCTAAGCAGTGACTGGCAACAAACACTTTCATGGAAAGGGGTTGCCAAGCTTCCCAAAATTACGAATCTCCAGAAATCTCAGCAAATATTTTTTCACCCAAACTGGATGATACTTTCAGGTAATGATCAGTACACTAAGGCGACTTGGTTCCCCAAATTTCGCTCTTCTATGTTGAAGCGTTCGTTTCCAGTAACAGTTTGAATTTTTAGGTTTCACTCTGTTTTCTCCTATATTGATAGATGTATTTGGAACTCTAAATCCAACACGGTTTGTGCTAGCTTCTTGAAACTTGACACAATAAAGTAGTTTCACGTTCTATATCTATGTTTTGTTTCCTCTTGATGAAGCCCTAAGCAGTGACTGGCGAGAAACACTTTCATGGAAAGGGGTTGCCAAGCTTCCCAAAATTACGAATCTCCAGAAATCTCAGCAAATATTTTTTCACCCAAACTGGATGATACTTTCAGGTAATGATCAGTACACTAAGGCGACTTGGTTCCCCAAATTTCGCTCTTCTATGTTGAAGCGTTCGTTTCCAGTAACAGTTTGAATTTTTAGGTTTCACTCTGTTTTCTCCTATATTGATAGATGTATTTGGAACTCTAAATCCAACACGGTTTGTGCTAGCTTCTTGAAACTTGACACAATAAAGTAGTTTCACGTTCTATCTCTATGTTTTGTTTCCTCTTGATGAAGCCCTAAGCAGTGACTGGCGAGAAACACTTTCATGGAAAGGGGTTGCCAAGCTTCCCAAAATTACGAATCTCCAGAAATCTCAGCAAATATTTTCTCACCCAAACTGGATGATACTTTCAGGTAATGATCAGTACACTGAGGCGACTTGGTTCCCCAAATTTCGTTCTTCTATGTTGAAGCGTTCGTTTCCAGTAACAGTTTGAATTTTTAGGTTTCACTCTGTTTTCTCCTATATTGATAGATGTATTTGGAACTCTAAATCCAACAAGGTTTGTGCTAGCTTCTTGAAACTTGATACAATAAAGTAGTTTCACGTTCTATCTCTACGTTTTGTTTCCTCTTGATGTAGCCCTAAGCAGTGACTGGCGAGAAACACTTTCATGGAAAGGGGTTGCCAAGCTTCCCAAAATTACGAATCTCCAGAAATCTCAGCAAATATTTTTTCACCCAAACTGGATGATACTTTCAGGTAAAGATCAGTACACTAAGGTGACTTGGTTCCCCAAATTTCGTTCTTCTATGTTGAAGCGTTCGTCTCCAGTAACAGTTTGAATTTTTACGTTTCACTCTGTTTTCTCCTATATTGATAGATGTATTTGGAACTCTAAATCCAACACGGTTTGTGCTAGCTTCTTGAAACTTGACACAATAAAGTAGTTTCACGTTCTATCTCTATGTTTTGTTTCCTCTTGATGTAGCCCTAAGCAGTGACTGGCAACAAACACTTTCATGGAAAGGGGTTGCCAAGCTTCCCAAAATTACGAATCTCCAGAAATCTCAGCAAATATTTTTTCACCCAAACTGGATGATACTTTCAGGTAAAGATCAGTACACTAAGGTGACTTGGTTCCCCAAATTTCGTTCTTCTATGTTGAAGCGTTCGTCTCCAGTAACAGTTTGAATTTTTAGGTTTCACTCTGTTTTCTCCTATATTGATAGATGTATTTGGAACTCTAAATCCAACACGGTTTGTGCTAGCTTCTTGAAACTTGACACAATAAAGTAGTTTCACGTTCTATCTCTATGTTTTGTTTCCTCTTGATGTAGCCCTAAGCAGTGACTGGCGAGAAACACTTTCATGGAAAGGGGTTGCCAAGCTTCCCAAAATTACGAATCTCCAGAAATCTCAGCAAATATTTTTTAACCCAAACTGGATGATACTTTCAGGTAATGATCAGTACACTAAGGCCACTTGGTTCCTCAAATTTCGTTCTTCTATGTTGAAGCGTTCGTTTCCAGTAACAGTTTGAATTTTTAGGTTTCACTCTGTTTTCTCCTATATTGATAGATGTATTTGGAACTCTAAATCCAACACGGTTTGTGCTAGCTTCTTGAAACTTGACACAATAAAGTAGTTTCACGTTCTATCTCTATGTTTTGTTTCCTCTTGATGTAGCCCTAAGCAGTGACTGGCGAGAAACACTTTCATGGAAAGGGGTTGCCAAGCTTCCCAAAATTACGAATCTCCAGAAATCTCAGCAAATATTTTTTCACCCAAACTGGATGATACTTTCAGGTAAAGATCAGTACACTAAGGTGACTTGGTTCCCCAAATTTCGTTCTTCTATGTTGAAGCGTTCGTCCCCAGTAACAGTTTGAATTTTTAGGTTTCACTCTGTTTTCTCCTATATTGATAGATGTATTTGGAACTCTAAATCCAACACGGTTTGTGCTAGCTTCTTGAAACTTGACACAATAAAGTAGTTTCACGTTCTATATCTATGTTTTGTTTCCTCTTGATGAAGCCCTAAGCAGTGACTGGCGAGAAACACTTTCATGGAAAGGGGTTGCCAAGCTTCCCAAAATTACGAATCTCCAGAAATCTCAGCAAATATTTTTTCACCCCAACTGGATGATACTTTCAGGTAATGATCAGTACACTAAGGCGACTTGGTTCCCCAAATTTCGTTCTTCTATGTTGAAGCGTTCGTTTCCAGTAACAGTTTGAATTTTTAGGTTTCACTCTGTTTTCTCCTATATTGATAGATGTATTTGGAACTCTAAATCCAACACGGTTTGTGCTAGCTTCTTGAAACTTGACACAATAAAGTAGTTTCACGTTCTATATCTATGTTTTGTTTCCTCTTGATGAAGCCCTAAGCAGTGACTGGCGAGAAACACTTTCATGGAAAGGGGTTGCCAAGCTTCCCAAAATTACGAATCTCCAGAAATCTCAGCAAATATTTTTTCACCCAAACTGGATGATACTTTCAGGTAATGATCAGTATACTAAGGCGACTTGGTTCCCCAAATTTCGTTCTTCTATGTTGAAGCGTTCGTTTCCAGTAACAGTTTGAATTTTTAGGTTTCACTCTGTTTTCTCCTATATTGATAGATGTATTTGGAACTCTAAATCCAACACGGTTTGTGCTAGCTTCTTGAAACTTGACACAATAAAGTAGTTTCACGTTCTATATCTATGTTTTGTTTCCTCTTGATGAAGCCCTAAGCAGTGACTGGCGAGAAACACTTTCATGGAAAGGGGTTGCCAAGCTTCCCAAAATTACGAATCTCCAGAAATCTCAGCAAATATTTTCTCACCCAAACTGGATGATACTTTCAGGTAATGATCAGTACACTAAGGCGACTTGGTTCCCCAAATTTCGTTCTTCTATGTTGAAGCGTTCGTTTCCAGTAACAGTTTGAATTTTTAGGTTTCACTCTGTTTTCTCCTATATTGATAGATGTATTTGGAACTCTAAATCCAACACGGTTTGTGCTAGCTTCTTGAAACTTGACACAATAAAGTAGTTTCACGTTCTATCTCTATGTTTTGTTTCCTCTTGATGTAGCCCTAAGCAGTGACTGGCGAGAAACACTTTCATGGAAAGGGGTTGCCAAGCTTCCCAAAATTACGAATCTCCAGAAATCTCAGCAAATATTTTTTCACCCAAACTGGATGATACTTTCAGGTAATGATCAGTACACTAAGGCGACTTGGTTCCCCAAATTTCGTTCTTCTATGTTGAAGCGTTCGTTTCCAGTAACAGTTTGAATTTTTAGGTTTCACTCTGTTTTCTCCTATATTGATAGATGTATTTGGAACTCTAAATCCAACACTGTTTGTGCTAGCTTCTTGAAACTTGACACAATAAAGTAGTTTCACGTTCTATATCTATGTTTTGTTTCCTCTTGATGAAGCCCTAAGCAGTGACTGGCGAGAAACACTTTCATGGAAAGGGGTTGACAAGCTTCCCAAAATTACGAATCTCCAGAAATCTCAGCAAATATTTTCTCACCCAAACTGGATGATACTTTCAGGTAATGATCAGTACACTAAGGCGACTTGGTTCCCCAAATTTCGTTCTTCTATGTTGAAGCGTTCGTTTCCAGTAACAGTTTGAATTTTTAGGTTTCACTCTGTTTTCTCCTATATTGATACATGTATTTGGAACTCTAAATCCAACACGGTTTGTGCTAGCTTCTTGAAACTTGACACAATAAAGTAGTTTCACGTTCTATCTCTATGTTTTGTTTCCTCTTGATGTAGCCCTAAGCAGTGACTGGCGAGAAACACTTTCATGGAAAGGGGTTGCCAAGCTTCCCAAAATTACGAATCTCCAGAAATCTCAGCAAATATTTTTTCACCCAAACTGGATGATACTTTCAGGTAATGATCAGTACACTGAGGCGACTTGGTTCCCCAAATTTCGTTCTTCTATGTTGAAGCGTTCGTTTCCAGTAACAGTTTGAATTTTTAGGTTTCACTCTGTTTTCTCCTATATTGATAGATGTATTTGGAACTCTAAATCCAACACGGTTTGTGCTAGCTTCTTGAAACTTGACAGAATAAAGTAGTTTCACGTTCTATCTCTATGTTTTGTTTCCTCTTGATGTAGCCCTAAGCAGTGACTGGCGAGAAACACTTTCATGGAAAGGGGTTGCCAAGCTTCCCAAAATTACGAATCTCCAGAAATCTCAGCAAATATTTTTTCACCCAAACTGGATGATACTTTCAGGTAATGATCAGTACACTAAGGCGACTTGGTTCCCCAAATTTCGTTCTTCTATGTTGAAGCGTTCGTTTCCAGTAACAGTTTGAATTTTTAGGTTTCACTCTGTTTTCTCCTATATTGATAGATGTATTTGGAACTCTAAATCCAACACGGTTTGTGCTAGCTTCTTGAAACTTGACACAATAAAGTAGTTTCACGTTCTATATCTATGTTTTGTTTCCTCTTGATGAAGCCCTAAGCAGTGACTGGCGAGAAACACTTTCATGGAAAGGGGTTGCCAAGCTTCCCAAAATTACGAATCTCCAGAAATCTCAGCAAATATTTTTTCACCCAAACTGGATGATACTTTCAGGTAAAGATCAGTACACTAAGGTGACTTGGTTCCCCAAATTTCGTTCTTCTATGTTGAAGCGTTCGTCTCCAGTAACAGTTTGAATTTTTAGGTTTCACTCTGTTTTCTCCTATATTGATAGATGTATTTGGAACTCTAAATCCAACACGGTTTGTGCTAGCTTCTTGAAACTTGACACAATAAAGTAGTTTCACGTTCTATCTCTATGTTTTGTTTCCTCTTGATGTAGCCCTAAGCAGTGACTGGCGAGAAACACTTTCATGGAAAGGGGTTGCCAAGCTTCCCAAAATTACGAATCTCCAGAAATCTCAGCAAATATTTTTTCACCCAAACTGGATGATACTTTCAGGTAATGATCAGTACACTAAGGCGACTTGGTTCCCCAAATTTCGTTCTTCTATGTTGAAGCGTTCGTTTCCAGTAACAGTTTGAATTTTTAGGTTTCACTCTGTTTTCTCCTACATTGATAGATGTATTTGGAACTCTAAATCCAACACGGTTTGTGCTAGCTTCTTGAAACTTGACACAATAAAGTAGTTTCACGTTCTATATCTATGTTTTGTTTCCTCTTGATGAAGCCCTAAGCAGTGACTGGCGAGAAACACTTTCATGGAAAGGGGTTGCCAAGCTTCCCAAAATTACGAATCTCCAGAAATCTCAGCAAATATTTTTTCACCCAAACTGGATGATACTTTCAGGTAATGATCAGTACACTAAGGCGACTTGGTTCCCCAAATTTCGCTCTTCTATGTTGAAGCGTTCGTTTCCAGTAACAGTTTGAATTTTTAGGTTTCACTCTGTTTTCTCCTATATTGATAGATGTATTTGGAACTCTAAATCCAACACGGTTTGTGCTAGCTTCTTGAAACTTGACACAATAAAGTAGTTTCACGTTCTATCTCTATGTTTTGTTTCCTCTTGATGAAGCCCTAAGCAGTGACTGGCGAGAAACACTTTCATGGAAAGGGGTTGCCAAGCTTCCCAAAATTACGAATCTCCAGAAATCTCAGCAAATATTTTCTCACCCAAACTGGATGATACTTTCAGGTAATGATCAGTACACTGAGGCGACTTGGTTCCCCAAATTTCGCTCTTCTATGTTGAAGCGTTCGTTTCCAGTAACAGTTTGAATTTTTAGGTTTCACTCTGTTTTCTCCTATATTGATAGATGTATTTGGAACTCTAAATCCAACAAGGTTTGTGCTAGCTTCTTGAAACTTGACACAATAAAGTAGTTTCACGTTCTATCTCTACGTTTTGTTTCCTCTTGATGTAGCCCTAAGCAGTGACTGGCGAGAAACACTTTCATGGAAAGGGGTTGCCAAGCTTCCCAAAATTACGAATCTCCAGAAATCTCAGCAAATATTTTCTCACCCAAACTGGATGATACTTTCAGGTAATGATCAGTACACTAAGGTGACTTGGTTCCCCAAATTTCGTTCTTCTATGTTGAAGCGTTCGTCTCCAGTAACAGTTTGAATTTTTACGTTTCACTCTGTTTTCTCCTATATTGATAGATGTATTTGGAACTCTAAATCCAACACGGTTTGTGCTAGCTTCTTGAAACTTGACACAATAAAGTAGTTTCACGTTCTATCTCTACGTTTTGTTTCCTCTTGATGTAGCCCTAAGCAGTGACTGGCAACAAACACTTTCATGGAAAGGGGTTGCCAAGCTTCCCAAAATTACGAATCTCCAGAAATCTCAGCAAATATTTTTTCACCCAAACTGGATGATACTTTCAGGTAAAGATCAGTACACTAAGGTGACTTGGTTCCCCAAATTTCGTTCTTCTATGTTGAAGCGTTCGTCTCCAGTAACAGTTTGAATTTTTAGGTTTCACTCTGTTTTCTCCTATATTGATAGATGTATTTGGAACTCTAAATCCAACACGGTTTGTGCTAGCTTCTTGAAACTTGACACAATAAAGTAGTTTCACGTTCTATATCTATGTTTTGTTTCCTCTTGATGAAGCCCTAAGCAGTGACTGGCGAGAAACACTTTCATGGAAAGGGGTTGCCAAGCTTCCCAAAATTACGAATCTCCAGAAATCTCAGCAAATATTTTTTCACCCAAACTGGATGATACTTTCAGGTAATGATCAGTACACTGAGGCGACTTGGTTCCCCAAATTTCGTTATTCTATGTTGAAGCGTTCGTTTCCAGTAACAGTTTGAATTTTTAGGTTTCACTCTGTTTTCTCCTACATTGATAGATGTATTTGGAACTCTAAATCCAACACGGTTTGTGCTAGCTTCTTGAAACTTGACACAATAAAGTAGTTTCACGTTCTATCTCTATGTTTTGTTTCCTCTTGATGTAGCCCTAAGCAGTGACTGGCAACAAACACTTTCATGGAAAGGGGTTGCCAAGCTTCCCAAAATTACGAATCTCCAGAAATCTCAGCAAATATTTTTTCACCCAAACTGGATGATACTTTCAGGTAATGATCAGTACACTAAGGCGACTTGGTTCCTCAAATTTCGTTCTTCTATGTTGAAGCGTTCGTTTCCAGTAACAGTTTGAATTTTTAGGTTTCACTCTGTTTTCTCCTATATTGATAGATGTATTTGGAACTCTAAATCCAACACGGTTTGTGCTAGCTTCTTGAAACTTGACACAATAAAGTAGTTTCACGTTCTATCTCTATGTTTTGTTTCCTCTTGATGTAGCCCTAAGCAGTGACTGGCGAGAAACACTTTCATGGAAAGGGGTTGCCAAGCTTCCCAAAATTACGAATCTCCAGAAATCTCAGCAAATATTTTTTCACCCAAACTGGATGATACTTTCAGGTAAAGATCAGTACACTAAGGCGACTTGGTTCCCCAAATTTCGTTCTTCTATGTTGAAGCGTTCGTCCCCAGTAACAGTTTGAATTTTTAGGTTTCACTCTGTTTTCTCCTATATTGATAGATGTATTTGGAACTCTAAATCCAACACGGTTTGTGCTAGCTTCTTGAAACTTGACACAATAAAGTAGTTTCACGTTCTATATCTATGTTTTGTTTCCTCTTGATGAAGCCCTAAGCAGTGACTGGCGAGAAACACTTTCATGGAAAGGGGTTGCCAAGCTTCCCAAAATTACGAATCTCCAGAAATCTCAGCAAATATTTTTTCACCCAAACTGGATGATACTTTCAGGTAATGATCAGTACACTAAGGCGACTTGGTTCCCCAAATTTCGTTCTTCTATGTTGAAGCGTTCGTTTCCAGTAACAGTTTGAATTTTTAGGTTTCACTCTGTTTTCTCCTATATTGATAGATGTATTTGGAACTCTAAATCCAACACGGTTTGTGCTAGCTTCTTGAAACTTGACACAATAAAGTAGTTTCACGTTCTATATCTATGTTTTGTTTCCTCTTGATGAAGCCCTAAGCAGTGACTGGCGAGAAACACTTTCATGGAAAGGGGTTGCCAAGCTTCCCAAAATTACGAATCTCCAGAAATCTCAGCAAATATTTTTTCACCCAAACTGGATGATACTTTCAGGTAATGATCAGTACACTAAGGCGACTTGGTTCCCCAAATTTCGTTCTTCTATGTTGAAGCGTTCGTTTCCAGTAACAGTTTGAATTTTTAGGTTTCACTCTGTTTTCTCCTATATTGATAGATGTATTTGGAACTCTAAATCCAACACGGTTTGTGCTAGCTTCTTGAAACTTGACACAATAAAGTAGTTTCACGTTCTATATCTATGTTTTGTTTCCTCTTGATGAAGCCCTAAGCAGTGACTGGCGAGAAACACTTTCATGGAAAGGGGTTGCCAAGCTTCCCAAAATTACGAATCTCCAGAAATCTCAGCAAATATTTTCTCACCCAAACTGGATGATACTTTCAGGTAATGATCAGTACACTAAGGCGACTTGGTTCCCCAAATTTCGTTCTTCTATGTTGAAGCGTTCGTTTCCAGTAACAGTTTGAATTTTTAGGTTTCACTCTGTTTTCTCCTATATTGATAGATGTATTTGGAACTCTAAATCCAACACGGTTTGTGCTAGCTTCTTGAAACTTGACACAATAAAGTAGTTTCACGTTCTATCTCTATGTTTTGTTTCCTCTTGATGTAGCCCTAAGCAGTGACTGGCGAGAAACACTTTCATGGAAAGGGGTTGCCAAGCTTCCCAAAATTACGAATCTCCAGAAATCTCAGCAAATATTTTTTCACCCAAACTGGATGATACTTTCAGGTAATGATCAGTACACTAAGGCGACTTGGTTCCCCAAATTTCGTTCTTCTATGTTGAAGCGTTCGTTTCCAGTAACAGTTTGAATTTTTAGGTTTCACTCTGTTTTCTCCTATATTGATAGATGTATTTGGAACTCTAAATCCAACACTGTTTGTGCTAGCTTCTTGAAACTTGACACAATAAAGTAGTTTCACGTTCTATCTCTATGTTTTGTTTCCTCTTGATGAAGCCCTAAGCAGTGACTGGCGAGAAACACTTTCATGGAAAGGGGTTGCCAAGCTTCCCAAAATTACGAATCTCCAGAAATCTCAGCAAATATTTTCTCACCCAAACTGGATGATACTTTCAGGTAATGATCAGTACACTAAGGCGACTTGGTTCCCCAAATTTCGTTCTTCTATGTTGAAGCGTTCGTTTCCAGTAACAGTTTGAATTTTTAGGTTTCACTCTGTTTTCTCCTATATTGATACATGTATTTGGAACTCTAAATCCAACACGGTTTGTGCTAGCTTCTTGAAACTTGACACAATAAAGTAGTTTCACGTTCTATCTCTATGTTTTGTTTCCTCTTGATGTAGCCCTAAGCAGTGACTGGCGAGAAACACTTTCATGGAAAGGGGTTGCCAAGCTTCCCAAAATTACGAATCTCCAGAAATCTCAGCAAATATTTTTTCACCCAAACTGGATGATACTTTCAGGTAATGATCAGTACACTAAGGCGACTTGGTTCCCCAAATTTCGTTCTTCTATGTTGAAGCGTTCGTTTCCAGTAACAGTTTGAATTTTTAGGTTTCACTCTGTTTTCTCCTATATTGATAGATGTATTTGGAACTCTAAATCCAACACGGTTTGTGCTAGCTTCTTGAAACTTGACACAATAAAGTAGTTTCACGTTCTATATCTATGTTTTGTTTCCTCTTGATGAAGCCCTAAGCAGTGACTGGCGAGAAACACTTTCATGGAAAGGGGTTGCCAAGATTCCCAAAATTACAAATCTCCAGAAATCTCAGCAAATATTTTTTCACCCAAACTGGATGATACTTTCAGGTAATGATCAGTACACTAAGGCGACTTGGTTCCCCAAATTTCGTTCTTCTATGTTGAAGCGTTCGTTTCCAGTAACAGTTTGAATTTTTAGGTTTCACTCTGTTTTCTCCTATATTGATACATGTATTTGGAACTCTAAATCCAACACGGTTTGTGCTAGCTTCTTGAAACTTGACACAATAAAGTAGTTTCACGTTCTATCTCTATGTTTTGTTTCCTCTTGATGTAGCCCTAAGCAGTGACTGGCAACAAACACTTTCATGGAAAGGGGTTGCCAAGCTTCCCAAAATTACGAATCTCCAGAAATCTCAGCAAATATTTTTTCACCCAAACTGGATGATACTTTCAGGTAATGATCAGTACACTGAGGCGACTTGGTTCCCCAAATTTCGTTCTTCTATGTTGAAGCGTTCGTTTCCAGTAACAGTTTGAATTTTTAGGTTTCACTCTGTTTTCTCCTACATTGATAGATGTATTTGGAACTCTAAATCCAACACGGTTTGTGCTAGCTTCTTGAAACTTGACACAATAAAGTAGTTTCACGTTCTATCTCTATGTTTTGTTTCCTCTTGATGTAGCCCTAAGCAGTGACTGGCAACAAACACTTTCATGGAAAGGCGTTGCCAAGCTTCCCAAAATTACGAATCTCCAGAAATCTCAGCAAATATTTTTTTCACCCAAACTGGATGATACTTTCAGGTAATGATCAGTACACTAAGGCGACTTGGTTCCTCAAATTTCGTTCTTCTATGTTGAAGCGTTCGTTTCCAGTAACAGTTTGAATTTTTAGGTTTCACTCTGTTTTCTCCTATATTGATAGATGTATTTGGAACTCTAAATCCAACACGGTTTGTGCTAGCTTCTTGAAACTTGACACAATAAAGTAGTTTCACGTTCTATCTCTATGTTTTGTTTCCTCTTGATGAAGCCCTAAGCAGTGACTGGCGAGAAACACTTTCATGGAAAGGGGTTGCCAAGCTTCCCAAAATTACGAATCTCCAGAAATCTCAGCAAATATTTTCTCACCCAAACTGGATGATACTTTCAGGTAATGATCAGTACACTGAGGTGACTTGGTTCCCCAAATTTCGTTCTTCTATGTTGAAGCGTTCGTCCCCAGTAACAGTTTGAATTTTTAGGTTTCACTCTGTTTTCTCCTATATTGATAGATGTATTTGGAACTCTAAATCCAACACGGTTTGTGCTAGCTTCTTGAAACTTGACACAATAAAGTAGTTTCACGTTCTATATCTATGTTTTGTTTCCTCTTGATGAAGCCCTAAGCAGTGACTGGCGAGAAACACTTTCATGGAAAGGGGTTGCCAAGCTTCCCAAAATTACGAATCTCCAGAAATCTCAGCAAATATTTTTTCACCCAAACTGGATGATACTTTCAGGTAATGATCAGTACACTAAGGCGACTTGGTTCCCCAAATTTCGTTCTTCTATGTTGAAGCGTTCGTTTCCAGTAACAGTTTGAATTTTTAGGTTTCACTCTGTTTTCTCCTATATTGATAGATGTATTTGGAACTCTAAATCCAACACGGTTTGTGCTAGCTTCTTGAAACTTGACACAATAAAGTAGTTTCACGTTCTATCTCTATGTTTTGTTTCCTCTTGATGAAGCCCTAAGCAGTGACTGGCGAGAAACACTTTCATGGAAAGGGGTTGCCAAGCTTCCCAAAATTACGAATCTCCAGAAATCTCAGCAAATATTTTTTCACCCAAACTGGATGATACTTTCAGGTAATGATCATTATACTAAGGCGACTTGGTTCCCCAAATTTCGTTCTTCTATGTTGAAGCGTTCGTTTCCAGTAACAGTTTGAATTTTTAGGTTTCACTCTGTTTTCTCCTATATTGATAGATGTATTTGGAACTCTAAATCCAACACGGTTTGTGCTAGCTTCTTGAAACTTGACACAATAAAGTAGTTTCACGTTCTATATCTATGTTTTGTTTCCTCTTGATGAAGCCCTAAGCAGTGACTGGCGAGAAACACTTTCATGGAAAGGGGTTGCCAAGCTTCCCAAAATTACGAATCTCCAGAAATCTCAGCAAATATTTTCTCACCCAAACTGGATGATACTTTCAGGTAATGATCAGTACACTAAGGCGACTTGGTTCCCCAAATTTCGTTCTTCTATGTTGAAGCGTTCGTTTCCAGTAACAGTTTGAATTTTTAGGTTTCACTCTGTTTTCTCCTATATTGATAGATGTATTTGGAACTCTAAATCCAACACGGTTTGTGCTAGCTTCTTGAAACTTGACACAATAAAGTAGTTTCACGTTCTATCTCTATGTTTTGTTTCCTCTTGATGTAGCCCTAAGCAGTGACTGGCGAGAAACACTTTCATGGAAAGGGGTTGCCAAGCTTCCCAAAATTACGAATCTCCAGAAATCTCAGCAAATATTTTTTCACCCAAACTGGATGATACTTTCAGGTAATGATCAGTACACTAAGGCGACTTGGTTCCCCAAATTTCGTTCTTCTATGTTGAAGCGTTCGTTTCCAGTAACAGTTTGAATTTTTAGGTTTCACTCTGTTTTCTCCTATATTGATAGATGTATTTGGAACTCTAAATCCAACACGGTTTGTGCTAGCTTCTTGAAACTTGACACAATAAAGTAGTTTCACGTTCTATATCTATGTTTTGTTTCCTCTTGATGAAGCCCTAAGCAGTGACTGGCGAGAAACACTTTCATGGAAAGGGGTTGCCAAGATTCCCAAAATTACAAATCTCCAGAAATCTCAGCAAATATTTTTTCACCCAAACTGGATGATACTTTCAGGTAAAGATCAGTACACTAAGGTGACTTGGTTCCCCAAATTTCGTTCTTCTATGTTGAAGCGTTCGTCCCCAGTAACAGTTTGAATTTTTAGGTTTCACTCTGTTTTCTCCTATATTGATAGATGTATTTGGAACTCTAAATCCAACACGGTTTCTGCTAGCTTCTTGAAACTTGACACAATAAAGTAGTTTCACGTTCTATATCTATGTTTTGTTTCCTCTTGATGAAGCCCTAAGCAGTGACTGGCGAGAAACACTTTCATGGAAAGGGGTTGCCAAGCTTCCCAAAATTACGAATCTCCAGAAATCTCAGCAAATATTTTTTCACCCAAACTGGATGATACTTTCAGGTAATGATCAGTACACTAAGGCGACTTGGTTCCCCAAATTTCGTTCTTCTATGTTGAAGCGTTCGTTTCCAGTAACAGTTTGAATTTTTAGGTTTCACTCTGTTTTCTCCTATATTGATAGATGTATTTGGAACTCTAAATCCAACACGGTTTGTGCTAGCTTCTTGAAACTTGACACAATAAAGTAGTTTCACGTTCTATATCTATGTTTTGTTTCCTCTTGATGAAGCCCTAAGCAGTGACTGGCGAGAAACACTTTCATGGAAAGGGGTTGCCAAGCTTCCCAAAATTACGAATCTCCAGAAATCTCAGCAAATATTTTTTCACCCAAACTGGATGATACTTTCAGGTAATGATCAGTATACTAAGGCGACTTGGTTCCCCAAATTTCGTTCTTCTATGTTGAAGCGTTCGTTTCCAGTAACAGTTTGAATTTTTAGGTTTCACTCTGTTTTCTCCTATATTGATAGATGTATTTGGAACTCTAAATCCAACACGGTTTGTGCTAGCTTCTTGAAACTTGACACAATAAAGTAGTTTCACGTTCTATATCTATGTTTTGTTTCCTCTTGATGAAGCCCTAAGCAGTGACTGGCGAGAAACACTTTCATGGAAAGGGGTTGCCAAGCTTCCCAAAATTACGAATCTCCAGAAATCTCAGCAAATATTTTCTCACCCAAACTGGATGATACTTTCAGGTAATGATCAGTACACTAAGGCGACTTGGTTCCCCAAATTTCGTTCTTCTATGTTGAAGCGTTCGTTTCCAGTAACAGTTTGAATTTTTAGGTTTCACTCTGTTTTCTCCTATATTGATAGATGTATTTGGAACTCTAAATCCAACACGGATTGTGCTAGCTTCTTGAAACTTGACACAATAAAGTAGTTTCACGTTCTATCTCTATGTTTTGTTTCCTCTTGATGTAGCCCTAAGCAGTGACTGGCGAGAAACACTTTCATGGAAAGGGGTTGCCAAGCTTCCCAAAATTACGAATCTCCAGAAATCTCAGCAAATATTTTTTCACCCAAACTGGATGATACTTTCAGGTAATGATCAGTACACTAAGGCGACTTGGTTCCCCAAATTTCGTTCTTCTATGTTGAAGCGTTCGTTTCCAGTAACAGTTTGAATTTTTAGGTTTCACTCTGTTTTCTCCTATATTGATAGATGTATTTGGAACTCTAAATCCAACACGGTTTGTGCTAGCTTCTTGAAACTTGACACAATAAAGTAGTTTCACGTTCTATATCTATGTTTTGTTTCCTCTTGATGAAGCCCTAAGCAGTGACTGGCGAGAAACACTTTCATGGAAAGGGGTTGCCAAGATTCCCAAAATTACAAATCTCCAGAAATCTCAGCAAATATTTTTTCACCCAAACTGGATGATACTTTCAGGTAAAGATCAGTACACTAAGGCGACTTGGTTCCCCAAATTTCGTTCTTCTATGTTGAAGCGTTCGTCCCCAGTAACAGTTTGAATTTTTAGGTTTCACTCTGTTTTCTCCTATATTGATAGATGTATTTGGAACTCTAAATCCAACACAGTTTCTGCTAGCTTCTTGAAACTTGACACAATAAAGTAGTTTCACGTTCTATATCTATGTTTTGTTTCCTCTTGATGAAGCCCTAAGCAGTGACTGGCGAGAAACACTTTCATGGAAAGGGGTTGCCAAGCTTCCCAAAATTACGAATCTCCAGAAATCTCAGCAAATATTTTTTCACCCAAACTGGATGATACTTTCAGGTAATGATCAGTACACTAAGGCGACTTGGTTCCCCAAATTTCGTTCTTCTATGTTGAAGCGTTCGTTTCCAGTAACAGTTTGAATTTTTAGGTTTCACTCTGTTTTCTCCTATATTGATAGATGTATTTGGAACTCTAAATCCAACACGGTTTGTGCTAGCTTCTTGAAACTTGACACAATAAAGTAGTTTCACGTTCTATCTCTATGTTTTGTTTCCTCTTGATGAAGCCCTAAGCAGTGACTGGCGAGAAACACTTTCATGGAAAGGGGTTGCCAAGCTTCCCAAAATTACGAATCTCCAGAAATCTCAGCAAATATTTTCTCACCCAAACTGGATGATACTTTCAGGTAATGATCAGTACACTAAGGCGACTTGGTTCCCCAAATTTCGTTCTTCTATGTTGAAGCGTTCGTTTCCAGTAACAGTTTGAATTTTTAGGTTTCACTCTGTTTTCTCCTATATTGATAGATGTATTTGGAACTCTAAATCCAACACGGTTTGTGCTAGCTTCTTGAAACTTGACACAATAAAGTAGTTTCACGTTCTATATCTATGTTTTGTTTCCTCTTGATGAAGCCCTAAGCAGTGACTGGCGAGAAACACTTTCATGGAAAGGGGTTGCCAAGCTTCCCAAAATTACGAATCTCCAGAAATCTCAGCAAATATTTTCTCACCCAAACTGGATGATACTTTCAGGTAATGATCAGTACACTAAGGCGACTTGGTTCCCCAAATTTCGTTCTTCTATGTTGAAGCGTTCGTTTCCAGTAACAGTTTGAATTTTTAGGTTTCACTCTGTTTTCTCCTATATTGATAGATGTATTTGGAACTCTAAATCCAACACGGATTGTGCTAGCTTCTTGAAACTTGACACAATAAAGTAGTTTCACGTTCTATCTCTATGTTTTGTTTCCTCTTGATGTAGCCCTAAGCAGTGACTGGCGAGAAACACTTTCATGGAAAGGGGTTGCCAAGCTTCCCAAAATTACGAATCTCCAGAAATCTCAGCAAATATTTTTTCACCCAAACTGGATGATACTTTCAGGTAATGATCAGTACACTAAGGCGACTTGGTTCCCCAAATTTCGCTCTTCTATGTTGAAGCGTTCGTTTCCAGTAACAGTTTGAATTTTTAGGTTTCACTCTGTTTTCTCCTATATTGATACATGTATTTGGAACTCTAAATCCAACACGGTTTGTGCTAGCTTCTTGAAACTTGACACAATAAAGTAGTTTCACGTTCTATATCTATGTTTTGTTTCCTCTTGATGAAGCCCTAAGCAGTGACTGGCTAGAAACACTTTCATGGAAAGGGGTTGCCAAGCTTCCCAAAATTACGAATCTCCAGAAATCTCAGCAAATATTTTTTCACCCAAACTGGATGATACTTTCAGGTAATGATCAGTACACTGAGGCGACTTGGTTCCCCAAATTTCGTTATTCTATGTTGAACCGTTCGTTTCCAGTAACAGTTTGAATTTTTAGGTTTCACTCTGTTTTCTCCTATATTGATAGATGTATTTGGAACTCTAAATCCAACACGGTTTGTGCTAGCTTCTTGAAACTTGACACAATAAAGTAGTTTCACGTTCTATCTCTATGTTTTGTTTCCTCTTGATGTAGCCCTAAGCAGTGACTGGCAACAAACACTTTCATGGAAAGGGGTTGCCAAGCTTCCCAAAATTACGAATCTCCAGAAATCTCAGCAAATATTTTTTCACCCAAACTGGATGATACTTTCAGGTAATGATCAGTACACTAAGGTGACTTGGTTCCTCAAATTTCCTTCTTCTATGTTGAAGCGTTCGTTTCCAGTAACAGTTTGAATTTTTAGGTTTCACTCTGTTTTCTCCTATATTGATAGATGTATTTGGAACTCTAAATCCAACACGGTTTGTGCTAGCTTCTTGAAACTTGACACAATAAAGTAGTTTCACGTTCTATCTCTATGTTTTGTTTCCTCTTGATGTAGCCCTAAGCAGTGACTGGCGAGAAACACTTTCATGGAAAGGGGTTGCCAAGCTTCCCAAAATTACGAATCTCCAGAAATCTCAGCAAATATTTTTTCACCCAAACTGGATGATACTTTCAGGTAAAGATCAGTACACTAAGGTGACTTGGTTCCCCAAATTTCGTTCTTCTATGTTGAAGCGTTCGTCCCCAGTAACAGTTTGAATTTTTAGGTTTCACTCTGTTTTCTCCTATATTGATAGATGTATTTGGAACTCTAAATCCAACACGGTTTGTGCTAGCTTCTTGAAACTTGACACAATAAAGTAGTTTCACGTTCTATATCTATGTTTTGTTTCCTCTTGATGAAGCCCTAAGCAGTGACTGGCGAGAAACACTTTCATGGAAAGGGGTTGCCAAGCTTCCCAAAATTACGAATCTCCAGAAATCTCAGCAAATATTTTTTCACCCCAACTGGATGATACTTTCAGGTAATGATCAGTACACTAAGGCGACTTGGTTCCCCAAATTTCGTTCTTCTATGTTGAAGCGTTCGTTTCCAGTAACAGTTTGAATTTTTAGGTTTCACTCTGTTTTCTCCTATATTGATAGATGTATTTGGAACTCTAAATCCAACACGGTTTGTGCTAGCTTCTTGAAACTTGACACAATAAAGTAGTTTCACGTTCTATATCTATGTTTTGTTTCCTCTTGATGAAGCCCTAAGCAGTGACTGGCGAGAAACACTTTCATGGAAAGGGGTTGCCAAGCTTCCCAAAATTACGAATCTCCAGAAATCTCAGCAAATATTTTTTCACCCAAACTGGATGATACTTTCAGGTAATGATCAGTACACTAAGGCGACTTGGTTCCCCAAATTTCGTTCTTCTATGTTGAAGCGTTCGTTTCCAGTAACAGTTTGAATTTTTAGGTTTCACTCTGTTTTCTCCTATATTGATAGATGTATTTGGAACTCTAAATCCAACACGGTTTGTGCTAGCTTCTTGAAACTTGACACAATAAAGTAGTTTCACGTTCTATATCTATGTGTGGTTTTCTCTTGATGAAGCCCTAAGCAGTGACTGGCGAGAAACACTTTCATGGAAAGGGGTTGCCAAGCTTCCCAAAATTACGAATCTCCAGAAATCTCAGCAAATATTTTTTCACCCAAACTGGATGATACTTTCAGGTAATGATCAGTATACTAAGGCGACTTGGTTCCCCAAATTTCGTTCTTCTATGTTGAAGCGTTCGTTTCCAGTAACAGTTTGAATTTTTAGGTTTCACTCTGTTTTCTCCTATATTGATAGATGTATTTGGAACTCTAAATCCAACACGGTTTGTGCTAGCTTCTTGAAACTTGACACAATAAAGTAGTTTCACGTTCTATATCTATGTTTTGTTTCCTCTTGATGAAGCCCTAAGCAGTGACTGGCGAGAAACACTTTCATGGAAAGGGGTTGCCAAGCTTCCCAAAATTACGAATCTCCAGAAATCTCAGCAAATATTTTCTCACCCAAACTGGATGATACTTTCAGGTAATGATCAGTACACTAAGGCGACTTGGTTCCCCAAATTTCGTTCTTCTATGTTGAAGCGTTCGTTTCCAGTAACAGTTTGAATTTTTAGGTTTCACTCTGTTTTCTCCTATATTGATAGATGTATTTGGAACTCTAAATCCAACACGGTTTGTGCTAGCTTCTTGAAACTTGACACAATAAAGTAGTTTCACGTTCTATCTCTATGTTTTGTTTCCTGTTGATGTAGCCCTAAGCAGTGACTGGCGAGAAACACTTTCATGGAAAGGGGTTGCCAAGCTTCCCAAAATTACGAATCTCCAGAAATCTCAGCAAATATTTTTTCACCCAAACTGGATGATACTTTCAGGTAATGATCAGTACACTAAGGCGACTTGGTTCCCCAAATTTCGTTCTTCTATGTTGAAGCGTTCGTTTCCAGTAACAGTTTGAATTTTTAGGTTTCACTCTGTTTTCTCCTATATTGATAGATGTATTTGGAACTCTAAATCCAACACGGTTTGTGCTAGCTTCTTGAAACTTGACACAATAAAGTAGTTTCACGTTCTATATCTATGTTTTGTTTCCTCTTGATGAAGCCCTAAGCAGTGACTGGCGAGAAACACTTTCATGGAAAGGGGTTGCCAAGCTTCCCAAAATTACAAATCTCCAGAAATCTCAGCAAATATTTTTTCACCCAAACTGGATGATACTTTCAGGTAATGATCAGTACACTAAGGCGACTTGGTTCCCCAAATTTCGTTCTTCTATGTTGAAGCGTTCGTTTCCAGTAACAGTTTGAATTTTTAGGTTTCACTCTGTTTTCTCCTATATTGATACATGTATTTGGAACTCTAAATCCAACACGGTTTGTGCTAGCTTCTTGAAACTTGACACAATAAAGTAGTTTCACGTTCTATATCTATGTTTTGTTTCCTCTTGATGAAGCCCTAAGCAGTGACTGGAGAGAAACACTTTCATGGAAAGGGGTTGCCAAGCTTCCCAAAATTAGGAATCTCCAGAAATATCAGCAAATATTTTTTCAACCAAACTGGATGATACTTTCAGGTAATGATCAGTACACTGAGGCGACTTGGTTCCCCAAATTTCGTTATTCTATGTTGAAGCGTTCGTCTCCAGTAACAGTTTGAATTTTTAGGTTTCACTCTGTTTTCTCCTATATTGATAGATGTATTTGGAACTCTAAATCCAACACGGTTTGTGCTAGCTTCTTGAAACTTGACACAATAAAGTAGTTTCACGTTCTATCTCTATGTTTTGTTTCCTCTTGATGTAGCCCTAAGCAGTGACTGGCAACAAACACTTTCATGGAAAGGGGTTGCCAAGCTTCCCAAAATTACGAATCTCCAGAAATCTCAGCAAATATTTTCTCACCCCAACTGGATGATACTTTCAGGTAATGATCAGTACACTAAGGCGACTTGGTTCCCCAAATTTCGTTCTTCTATGTTGAAGCGTTCGTTTCCAGTAACAGTTTGAATTTTTAGGTTTCACTCTGTTTTCTCCTATATTGATAGATGTATTTGGAACTCTAAATCCAACACGGTTTGTGCTAGCTTCTTGAAACTTGACACAATAAAGTAGTTTCACGTTCTATATCTATGTTTTGTTTCCTCTTGATGAAGCCCTAAGCAGTGACTGGCGAGAAACACTTTCATGGAAAGGGGTTGCCAAGCTTCCCAAAATTACGAATCTCCAGAAATCTCAGCAAATATTTTTTCACCCAAACTGGATGATACTTTCAGGTAATGATCAGTACACTAAGGCGACTTGGTTCCCCAAATTTCGTTCTTCTATGTTGAAGCGTTCGTTTCCAGTAACAGTTTGAATTTTTAGGTTTCACTCTGTTTTCTCCTATATTGATAGATGTATTTGGAACTCTAAATCCAACACGGTTTGTGCTAGCTTCTTGAAACTTGACACAATAAAGTAGTTTCACGTTCTATATCTATGTTTTGTTTTCTCTTGATGAAGCCCTAAGCAGTGACTGGCGAGAAACACTTTCATGGAAAGGGGTTGCCAAGCTTCCCAAAATTACGAATCTCCAGAAATCTCAGCAAATATTTTTTCACCCAAACTGGATGATACTTTCAGGTAATGATCAGTATACTAAGGCGACTTGGTTCCCCAAATTTCGTTCTTCTATGTTGAAGCGTTCGTTTCCAGTAACAGTTTGAATTTTTAGGTTTCACTCTGTTTTCTCCTATATTGATAGATGTATTTGGAACTCTAAATCCAACACGGTTTGTGCTAGCTTCTTGAAACTTGACACAATAAAGTAGTTTCACGTTCTATATCTATGTTTTGTTTCCTCTTGATGAAGCCCTAAGCAGTGACTGGCGAGAAACACTTTCATGGAAAGGGGTTGCCAAGCTTCCCAAAATTACGAATCTCCAGAAATCTCAGCAAATATTTTCTCACCCAAACTGGATGATACTTTCAGGTAATGATCAGTACACTAAGGCGACTTGGTTCCCCAAATTTCGTTCTTCTATGTTGAAGCGTTCGTTTCCAGTAACAGTTTGAATTTTTAGGTTTCACTCTGTTTTCTCCTATATTGATAGATGTATTTGGAACTCTAAATCCAACACGGTTTGTGCTAGCTTCTTGAAACTTGACACAATAAAGTAGTTTCACGTTCTATCTCTATGTTTTGTTTCCTCTTGATGTAGCCCTAAGCAGTGACTGGCGAGAAACACTTTCATGGAAAGGGGTTGCCAAGCTTCCCAAAATTACGAATCTCCAGAAATCTCAGCAAATATTTTTTCACCCAAACTGGATGATACTTTCAGGTAATGATCAGTACACTAAGGCGACTTGGTTCCCCAAATTTCGTTCTTCTATGTTGAAGCGTTCGTTTCCAGTAACAGTTTGAATTTTTAGGTTTCACTCTGTTTTCTCCTATATTGATACATGTATTTGGAACTCTAAATCCAACACGGTTTGTGCTAGCTTCTTGAAACTTGACACAATAAAGTAGTTTCACGTTCTATATCTATGTTTTGTTTCCTCTTGATGAAGCCCTAAGCAGTGACTGGAGAGAAACACTTTCATGGAAAGGGGTTGCCAAGCTTCCCAAAATTAGGAATCTCCAGAAATATCAGCAAATATTTTTTCAACCAAACTGGATGATACTTTCAGGTAATGATCAGTACACTGAGGCGACTTGGTTCCCCTAATTTCGTTATTCTATGTTGAAGCGTTCGTCTCCAGTAACAGTTTGAATTTTTAGGTTTCACTCTGTTTTCTCCTATATTGATAGATGTATTTGGAACTCTAAATCCAACACGGTTTGTGCTAGCTTCTTGAAACTTGACACAATAAAGTAGTTTCACGTTCTATCTCTATGTTTTGTTTCCTCTTGATGTAGCCCTAAGCAGTGACTTGCAACAAACACTTTCATGGAAAGGGGTTGCCAAGCTTCCCAAAATTACGAATCTCCAGAAATCTCAGCAAATATTTTCTCACCCAAACTGGATGATACTTTCAGGTAATGATCAGTACACTAAGGCGACTTGGTTCCCCAAATTTCGTTCTTCTATGTTGAAGCGTTCGTTTCCAGTAACAGTTTGAATTTTTAGGTTTCACTCTGTTTTCTCCTATATTGATAGATGTATTTGGAACTCTAAATCCAACACGGTTTGTGCTAGCTTCTTGAAACTTGACACAATAAAGTAGTTTCACGTTCTATATCTATGTTTTGTTTTCTCTTGATGAAGCCCTAAGCAGTGACTGGCGAGAAACACTTTCATGGAAAGGGGTTGCCAAGCTTCCCAAAATTACGAATCTCCAGAAATCTCAGCAAATATTTTCTCACCCAAACTGGATGATACTTTCAGGTAATGATCAGTACACTAAGGCGACTTGGTTCCCCAAATTTCGTTCTTCTATGTTGAAGCGTTCGTTTCCAGTAACAGTTTGAATTTTTAGGTTTCACTCTGTTTTCTCCTATATTGATAGATGTATTTGGAACTCTAAATCCAACACGGTTTGTGCTAGCTTCTTGAAACTTGACACAATAAAGTAGTTTCACGTTCTATATCTATGTTTTGTTTCCTCTTGATGTAGCCCTAAGCAGTGACTGGCGAGAAACACTTTCATGGAAAGGGGTTGCCAAGCTTCCCAAAATTACGAATCTCCAGAAATCTCAGCAAATATTTTTTCACCCAAACTGGATGATACTTTCAGGTAATGATCAGTACACTAAGGCGACTTGGTTCCCCAAATTTCGTTCTTCTATGTTGAAGCGTTCGTTTCCAGTAACAGTTTGAATTTTTAGGTTTCACTCTGTTTTCTCCTATATTGATAGATGTATTTGGAACTCTAAATCCAACACGGTTTGTGCTAGCTTCTTGAAACTTGACACAATAAAGTAGTTTCACGTTCTATATCTATGTTTTGTTTCCTCTTGATGAAGCCCTAAGCAGTGACTGGCGAGAAACACTTTCATGGAAAGGGGTTGCCAAGCTTCCCAAAATTACAAATCTCCAGAAATCTCAGCAAATATTTTTTCACCCAAACTGGATGATACTTTCAGGTAATGATCAGTACACTAAGGCGACTTGGTTCCCCAAATTTCGTTCTTCTATGTTGAAGCGTTCGTTTCCAGTAACAGTTTGAATTTTTAGGTTTCACTCTGTTTTCTCCTATATTGATACATGTATTTGGAACTCTAAATCCAACACGGTTTGTGCTAGCTTCTTGAAACTTGACACAATAAAGTAGTTTCACGTTCTATCTCTATGTTTTGTTTCCTCTTGATGTAGCCCTAAGCAGTGACTGGCAACAAACACTTTCATGGAAAGGGGTTGCCAAGCTTCCCAAAATTACGAATCTCCAGAAATCTCAGCAAATATTTTTTCACCCAAACTGGATGATACTTTCAGGTAATGATCAGTACACTAAGGCGACTTGGTTCCCCAAATTTCGCTCTTCTATGTTGAAGCGTTCGTTTCCAGTAACAGTTTGAATTTTTAGGTTTCACTCTGTTTTCTCCTATATTGATAGATGTATTTGGAACTCTAAATCCAACACGGTTTGTGCTAGCTTCTTGAAACTTGACACAATAAAGTAGTTTCACGTTCTATATCTATGTTTTGTTTCCTCTTGATGAAGCCCTAAGCAGTGACTGGCGAGAAACACTTTCATGGAAAGGGGTTGCCAAGCTTCCTAAAATTACGAATCTCCAGAAATCTCAGCAAATATTTTTTCACCCAAACTGGATGATACTTTCAGGTAATGATCAGTACACTAAGGCGACTTGGTTCCCCAAATTTCGTTCTTCTATGTTGAAGCGTTCGTTTCCAGTAACAGTTTGAATTTTTAGGTTTCACTCTGTTTTCTCCTATATTGATACATGTATTTGGAACTCTAAATCCAACACGGTTTGTGCTAGCTTCTTGAAACTTGACACAATAAAGTAGTTTCACGTTCTATCTCTATGTTTTGTTTCCTCTTGATGTAGCCCTAAGCAGTGACTGGCAACAAACACTTTCATGGAAAGGGGTTGCCAAGCTTCCCAAAATTACGAATCTCCAGAAATCTCAGCAAATATTTTTTCACCCAAACTGGATGATACTTTCAGGTAATGATCAGTACACTAAGGCGACTTGGTTCCTCAAATTTCGCTCTTCTATGTTGAAGCGTTCGTTTCCAGTAACAGTTTGAATTTTTAGGTTTCACTCTGTTTTCTCCTATATTGATAGATGTATTTGGAACTCTAAATCCAACACGGTTTGTGCTAGCTTCTTGAAACTTGACACAATAAAGTAGTTTCACGTTCTATATCTATGTTTTGTTTCCTCTTGATGAAGCCCTAAGCAGTGACTGGCGAGAAACACTTTCATCGAAAGGGGTTGCCAAGCTTCCCAAAATTACGAATCTCCAGAAATCTCAGCAAATATTTTTTCACCCAAACTGGATGATACTTTCAGGTAATGATCAGTACACTGAGGCGACTTGGTTCCCCAAATTTCGTTATTCTATGTTGAACCGTTCGTTTCCAGTAACAGTTTGAATTTTTAGGTTTCACTCTGTTTTCTCCTATATTGATAGATGTATTTGGAACTCTAAATCCAACACGGTTTTTGCTAGCTTCTTGAAACTTGACACAATAAAGTAGTTTCACGTTCTATCTCTATGTTTTGTTTCCTCTTGATGTAGCCCTAATCAGCGACTGGCAACAAACACTTTCATGGAAAGGGGTTGCCAAGCTTCCCAAAATTACGAATCTCCAGAAATCTCAGCAAATATTTTTTCACCCAAACTGGATGATACTTTCAGGTAAAGATCAGTACACTAAGGTGACTTGGTTCCCCAAATTTCGTTCTTCTATGTTGAAGCGTTCGTCCCCAGTAACAATTTGAATTTTTAGGTTTCACTCTGTTTTCTCCTATATTGATAGATGTATTTGGAACTCTAAATCCAACACGGTTTGTGCTAGCTTCTTGAAACTTGACACAATAAAGTAGTTTCACGTTCTATATCTATGTTTTGTTTCCTCTTGATGAAGCCCTAAGCAGTGACTGGCGAGAAACACTTTCATGGAAAGGGGTTGCCAAGCTTCCCAAAATTACGAATCTCCAGAAATCTCAGCAAATATTTTTTCACCCCAACTGGATGATACTTTCAGGTAATGATCAGTACACTAAGGCGACTTGGTTCCCCAAATTTCGTTCTTCTATGTTGAAGCGTTCGTTTCCAGTAACAGTTTGAATTTTTAGGTTTCACTCTGTTTTCTCCTATATTGATAGATGTATTTGGAACTCTAAATCCAACACGGTTTGTGCTAGCTTCTTGAAACTTGACACAATAAAGTAGTTTCACGTTCTATATCTATGTTTTGTTTCCTCTTGATGAAGCCCTAAGCAGTGACTGGCGAGAAACACTTTCATGGAAAGGGGTTGCCAAGCTTCCCAAAATTACGAATCTCCAGAAATCTCAGCAAATATTTTTTCACCCAAACTGGATGATACTTTCAGGTAATGATCAGTACACTAAGGCGACTTGGTTCCCCAAATTTTGTTCTTCTATGTTGAAGCGTTCGTTTCCAGTAACAGTTTGAATTTTTAGGTTTCACTCTGTTTTCTCCTATATTGATAGATGTATTTGGAACTCTAAATCCAACACGGTTTGTGCTAGCTTCTTGAAACTTGACACAATAAAGTAGTTTCACGTTCTATCTCTATGTTTTGTTTCCTCTTGATGAAGCCCTAAGCAGTGACTGGCGAGAAACACTTTCATGGAAAGGGGTTGCCAAGCTTCCCAAGATTACGAATCTCCAGAAATCTCAGCAAATATTTTTTCACCCAAACTGGATGATACTTTCAGGTAATGATCAGTACACTAAGGCGACTTGGTTCCCCAAATTTCGTTCTTCTATGTTGAAGCGTTCGTTTCCAGTAACAGTTTGAATTTTTAGGTTTCACTCTGTTTTCTCCTATATTGATAGATGTATTTGGAACTCTAAATCCAACACGGTTTGTGCTAGCTTCTTGAAACTTGACACAATAAAGTAGTTTCACGTTCTATCTCTATGTTTTGTTTCCTCTTGATGTAGCCCTAAGCAGTGACTGGCGAGAAACACTTTCATGGAAAGGGGTTGCCAAGCTTCCCAAAATTACGAATCTCCAGAAATCTCAGCAAATATTTTTTCACCCAAACTGGATGATACTTTCAGGTAATGATCAGTACACTAAGGCGACTTGGTTCCCCAAATTTCGTTCTTCTATGTTGAAGCGTTCGTTTCCAGTAACAGTTTGAATTTTTAGGTTTCACTCTGTTTTCTCCTATATTGATAGATGTATTTGGAACTCTAAATCCAACACGGTTTGTGCTAGCTTCTTGAAACTTGACACAATAAAGTAGTTTCACGTTCTATATCTATGTTTTGTTTCCTCTTGATGAAGCCCTAAGCAGTGACTGGCGAGAAACACTTTCATGGAAAGGGGTTGCCAAGCTTCCCAAAATTACAAATCTCCAGAAATCTCAGCAAATATTTTTTCACCCAAACTGGATGATACTTTCAGGTAATGATCAGTACACTAAGGCGACTTGGTTCCCCAAATTTCGTTCTTCTATGTTGAAGCGTTCGTTTCCAGTAACAGTTTGAATTTTTAGGTTTCACTCTGTTTTCTCCTATATTGATACATGTATTTGGAACTCTAAATCCAACACGGTTTGTGCTAGCTTCTTGAAACTTGACACAATAAAGTAGTTTCACGTTCTATATCTATGTTTTGTTTCCTCTTGATGAAGCCCTAAGCAGTGACTGGAGAGAAACACTATCATGGAAAGGGGTTGCCAAGCTTCCCAAAATTAGGAATCTCCAGAAATATCAGCAAATATTTTTTCAACCAAACTGGATGATACTTTCAGGTAATGATCAGTACACTGAGGCGACTTGGTTCCCCAAATTTCGTTATTCTATGTTTAAGCGTTCGTCTCCAGTAACAGTTTGAATTTTTAGGTTTCACTCTGTTTTCTCCTATATTGATAGATGTATTTGGAACTCTAAATCCAACACGGTTTGTGCTAGCTTCTTGAAACTTGACACAATAAAGTAGTTTCACGTTCTATCTCTATGTTTTGTTTCCTCTTGATGTAGCCCTAAGCAGTGACTGGCAACAAACACTTTCATGGAAAGGGGTTGCCAAGCTTCCCAAAATTACGAATCTCCAGAAATCTCAGGAAATATTTTCTCACCCAAACTGGATGATACTTTCAGGTAATGATCAGTACACTAAGGCGACTTGGTTCCCCAAATTTCGTTCTTCTATGTTGAAGCGTTCGTTTCCAGTAACAGTTTGAATTTTTAGGTTTCACTCTGTTTTCTCCTATATTGATAGATGTATTTGGAACTCTAAATCCAACACGGTTTGTGCTAGCTTCTTGAAACTTGACACAATAAAGTAGTTTCACGTTCTATATCTATGTTTTGTTTCCTCTTGATGAAGCCCTAAGCAGTGACTGGCGAGAAACACTTTCATGGAAAGGGGTTGCCAAGCTTCCCAAAATTACGAATCTCCAGAAATCTCAGCAAATATTTTCTCACCCAAACTGGATGATACTTTCAGGTAATGATCAGTACACTAAGGCGACTTGGTTCCCCAAATTTCGTTCTTCTATGTTGAAGCGTTCGTTTCCAGTAACAGTTTGAATTTTTAGGTTTCACTCTGTTTTCTCCTATATTGATAGATGTATTTGGAACTCTAAATCCAACACGGTTTGTGCTAGCTTCTTGAAACTTGACACAATAAAGTAGTTTCACGTTCTATATCTATGTTTTGTTTTCTCTTGATGAAGCCCTAAGCAGTGACTGGCGAGAAACACTTTCATGGAAAGGGGTTGCCAAGCTTCCCAAAATTACGAATCTCCAGAAATCTCAGCAAATATTTTTTCACCCAAACTGGATGATACTTTC
The DNA here is from genome assembly GCF_964194105.1 of Spermophilus citellus. NCBI lineage: Eukaryota > Metazoa > Chordata > Mammalia > Rodentia > Sciuridae > Spermophilus > Spermophilus citellus. Next base: position 18,102,947 of record NC_138196.1, on the reverse strand, counting down.
AGGTAATGATCAGTACACTAAGGCGACTTGGTTCCCCAAATTTCGTTCTTCTATGTTGAAGCGTTCGTTTCCAGTAACAGTTTGAATTTTTAGGTTTCACTCTGTTTTCTCCTATATTGATAGATGTATTTGGAACTCTAAATCCAACACGGTTTGTGCTAGCTTCTTGAAACTTGACACAATAAAGTAGTTTCACGTTCTATATCTATGTTTTGTTTCCTCTTGATGAAGCCCTAAGCAGTGACTGGCGAGAAACACTTTCATGGAAAGGGGTTGCCAAGCTTCCCAAAATTACGAATCTCCAGAAATCTCAGCAAATATTTTCTCACCCAAACTGGATGATACTTTCAGGTAATGATCAGTACACTAAGGCGACTTGGTTCCCCAAATTTCGTTCTTCTATGTTGAAGCGTTCGTTTCCAGTAACAGTTTGAATTTTTAGGTTTCACTCTGTTTTCTCCTATATTGATAGATGTATTTGGAACTCTAAATCCAACACGGTTTGTGCTAGCTTCTTGAAACTTGACACAATAAAGTAGTTTCACGTTCTATCTCTATGTTTTGTTTCCTCTTGATGTAGCCCTAAGCAGTGACTGGCGAGAAACACTTTCATGGAAAGGGGTTGCCAAGCTTCCCAAAATTACGAATCTCCAGAAATCTCAGCAAATATTTTTTCACCCAAACTGGATGATACTTTCAGGTAATGATCAGTACACTAAGGCGACTTGGTTCCCCAAATTTCGTTCTTCTATGTTGAAGCGTTCGTTTCCAGTAACAGTTTGAATTTTTAGGTTTCACTCTGTTTTCTCCTATATTGATACATGTATTTGGAACTCTAAATCCAACACGGTTTGTGCTAGCTTCTTGAAACTTGACACAATAAAGTAGTTTCACGTTCTATATCTATGTTTTGTTTCCTCTTGATGAAGCCCTAAGCAGTGACTGGAGAGAAACACTTTCATGGAAAGGGGTTGCCAAGCTTCCCAAAATTAGGAATCTCCAGAAATATCAGCAAATATTTTTTCAACCAAACTGGATGATACTTTCAGGTAATGATCAGTACACTGAGGCGACTTGGTTCCCCTAATTTCGTTATTCTATGTTGAAGCGTTCGTCTCCAGTAACAGTTTGAATTTTTAGGTTTCACTCTGTTTTCTCCTATATTGATAGATGTATTTGGAACTCTAAATCCAACACGGTTTGTGCTAGCTTCTTGAAACTTGACACAATAAAGTAGTTTCACGTTCTATCTCTATGTTTTGTTTCCTCTTGATGTAGCCCTAAGCAGTGACTTGCAACAAACACTTTCATGGAAAGGGGTTGCCAAGCTTCCCAAAATTACGAATCTCCAGAAATCTCAGCAAATATTTTCTCACCCAAACTGGATGATACTTTCAGGTAATGATCAGTACACTAAGGCGACTTGGTTCCCCAAATTTCGTTCTTCTATGTTGAAGCGTTCGTTTCCAGTAACAGTTTGAATTTTTAGGTTTCACTCTGTTTTCTCCTATATTGATAGATGTATTTGGAACTCTAAATCCAACACGGTTTGTGCTAGCTTCTTGAAACTTGACACAATAAAGTAGTTTCACGTTCTATATCTATGTTTTGTTTTCTCTTGATGAAGCCCTAAGCAGTGACTGGCGAGAAACACTTTCATGGAAAGGGGTTGCCAAGCTTCCCAAAATTACGAATCTCCAGAAATCTCAGCAAATATTTTCTCACCCAAACTGGATGATACTTTCAGGTAATGATCAGTACACTAAGGCGACTTGGTTCCCCAAATTTCGTTCTTCTATGTTGAAGCGTTCGTTTCCAGTAACAGTTTGAATTTTTAGGTTTCACTCTGTTTTCTCCTATATTGATAGATGTATTTGGAACTCTAAATCCAACACGGTTTGTGCTAGCTTCTTGAAACTTGACACAATAAAGTAGTTTCACGTTCTATATCTATGTTTTGTTTCCTCTTGATGTAGCCCTAAGCAGTGACTGGCGAGAAACACTTTCATGGAAAGGGGTTGCCAAGCTTCCCAAAATTACGAATCTCCAGAAATCTCAGCAAATATTTTTTCACCCAAACTGGATGATACTTTCAGGTAATGATCAGTACACTAAGGCGACTTGGTTCCCCAAATTTCGTTCTTCTATGTTGAAGCGTTCGTTTCCAGTAACAGTTTGAATTTTTAGGTTTCACTCTGTTTTCTCCTATATTGATAGATGTATTTGGAACTCTAAATCCAACACGGTTTGTGCTAGCTTCTTGAAACTTGACACAATAAAGTAGTTTCACGTTCTATATCTATGTTTTGTTTCCTCTTGATGAAGCCCTAAGCAGTGACTGGCGAGAAACACTTTCATGGAAAGGGGTTGCCAAGCTTCCCAAAATTACAAATCTCCAGAAATCTCAGCAAATATTTTTTCACCCAAACTGGATGATACTTTCAGGTAATGATCAGTACACTAAGGCGACTTGGTTCCCCAAATTTCGTTCTTCTATGTTGAAGCGTTCGTTTCCAGTAACAGTTTGAATTTTTAGGTTTCACTCTGTTTTCTCCTATATTGATACATGTATTTGGAACTCTAAATCCAACACGGTTTGTGCTAGCTTCTTGAAACTTGACACAATAAAGTAGTTTCACGTTCTATCTCTATGTTTTGTTTCCTCTTGATGTAGCCCTAAGCAGTGACTGGCAACAAACACTTTCATGGAAAGGGGTTGCCAAGCTTCCCAAAATTACGAATCTCCAGAAATCTCAGCAAATATTTTTTCACCCAAACTGGATGATACTTTCAGGTAATGATCAGTACACTAAGGCGACTTGGTTCCCCAAATTTCGCTCTTCTATGTTGAAGCGTTCGTTTCCAGTAACAGTTTGAATTTTTAGGTTTCACTCTGTTTTCTCCTATATTGATAGATGTATTTGGAACTCTAAATCCAACACGGTTTGTGCTAGCTTCTTGAAACTTGACACAATAAAGTAGTTTCACGTTCTATATCTATGTTTTGTTTCCTCTTGATGAAGCCCTAAGCAGTGACTGGCGAGAAACACTTTCATGGAAAGGGGTTGCCAAGCTTCCTAAAATTACGAATCTCCACAAATCTCAGCAAATATTTTTTCACCCAAACTGGATGATACTTTCAGGTAATGATCAGTACACTAAGGCGACTTGGTTCCCCAAATTTCGTTCTTCTATGTTGAAGCGTTCGTTTCCAGTAACAGTTTGAATTTTTAGGTTTCACTCTGTTTTCTCCTATATTGATACATGTATTTGGAACTCTAAATCCAACACGGTTTGTGCTAGCTTCTTGAAACTTGACACAATAAAGTAGTTTCACGTTCTATCTCTATGTTTTGTTTCCTCTTGATGTAGCCCTAAGCAGTGACTGGCAACAAACACTTTCATGGAAAGGGGTTGCCAAGCTTCCCAAAATTACGAATCTCCAGAAATCTCAGCAAATATTTTTTCACCCAAACTGGATGATACTTTCAGGTAATGATCAGTACACTAAGGCGACTTGGTTCCTCAAATTTCGCTCTTCTATGTTGAAGCGTTCGTTTCCAGTAACAGTTTGAATTTTTAGGTTTCACTCTGTTTTCTCCTATATTGATAGATGTATTTGGAACTCTAAATCCAACACGGTTTGTGCTAGCTTCTTGAAACTTGACACAATAAAGTAGTTTCACGTTCTATATCTATGTTTTGTTTCCTCTTGATGAAGCCCTAAGCAGTGACTGGCGAGAAACACTTTCATCGAAAGGGGTTGCCAAGCTTCCCAAAATTACGAATCTCCAGAAATCTCAGCAAATATTTTTTCACCCAAACTGGATGATACTTTCAGGTAATGATCAGTACACTGAGGCGACTTGGTTCCCCAAATTTCGTTATTCTATGTTGAACCGTTCGTTTCCAGTAACAGTTTGAATTTTTAGGTTTCACTCTGTTTTCTCCTATATTGATAGATGTATTTGGAACTCTAAATCCAACACGGTTTTTGCTAGCTTCTTGAAACTTGACACAATAAAGTAGTTTCACGTTCTATCTCTATGTTTTGTTTCCTCTTGATGTAGCCCTAATCAGCGACTGGCAACAAACACTTTCATGGAAAGGGGTTGCCAAGCTTCCCAAAATTACGAATCTCCAGAAATCTCAGCAAATATTTTTTCACCCAAACTGGATGATACTTTCAGGTAAAGATCAGTACACTAAGGTGACTTGGTTCCCCAAATTTCGTTCTTCTATGTTGAAGCGTTCGTCCCCAGTAACAATTTGAATTTTTAGGTTTCACTCTGTTTTCTCCTATATTGATAGATGTATTTGGAACTCTAAATCCAACACGGTTTGTGCTAGCTTCTTGAAACTTGACACAATAAAGTAGTTTCACGTTCTATATCTATGTTTTGTTTCCTCTTGATGAAGCCCTAAGCAGTGACTGGCGAGAAACACTTTCATGGAAAGGGGTTGCCAAGCTTCCCAAAATTACGAATCTCCAGAAATCTCAGCAAATATTTTTTCACCCCAACTGGATGATACTTTCAGGTAATGATCAGTACACTAAGGCGACTTGGTTCCCCAAATTTCGTTCTTCTATGTTGAAGCGTTCGTTTCCAGTAACAGTTTGAATTTTTAGGTTTCACTCTGTTTTCTCCTATATTGATAGATGTATTTGGAACTCTAAATCCAACACGGTTTGTGCTAGCTTCTTGAAACTTGACACAATAAAGTAGTTTCACGTTCTATATCTATGTTTTGTTTCCTCTTGATGAAGCCCTAAGCAGTGACTGGCGAGAAACACTTTCATGGAAAGGGGTTGCCAAGCTTCCCAAAATTACGAATCTCCAGAAATCTCAGCAAATATTTTTTCACCCAAACTGGATGATACTTTCAGGTAATGATCAGTACACTAAGGCGACTTGGTTCCCCAAATTTTGTTCTTCTATGTTGAAGCGTTCGTTTCCAGTAACAGTTTGAATTTTTAGGTTTCACTCTGTTTTCTCCTATATTGATAGATGTATTTGGAACTCTAAATCCAACACGGTTTGTGCTAGCTTCTTGAAACTTGACACAATAAAGTAGTTTCACGTTCTATCTCTATGTTTTGTTTCCTCTTGATGAAGCCCTAAGCAGTGACTGGCGAGAAACACTTTCATGGAAAGGGGTTGCCAAGCTTCCCAAGATTACGAATCTCCAGAAATCTCAGCAAATATTTTTTCACCCAAACTGGATGATACTTTCAGGTAATGATCAGTACACTAAGGCGACTTGGTTCCCCAAATTTCGTTCTTCTATGTTGAAGCGTTCGTTTCCAGTAACAGTTTGAATTTTTAGGTTTCACTCTGTTTTCTCCTATATTGATAGATGTATTTGGAACTCTAAATCCAACACGGTTTGTGCTAGCTTCTTGAAACTTGACACAATAAAGTAGTTTCACGTTCTATCTCTATGTTTTGTTTCCTCTTGATGTAGCCCTAAGCAGTGACTGGCGAGAAACACTTTCATGGAAAGGGGTTGCCAAGCTTCCCAAAATTACGAATCTCCAGAAATCTCAGCAAATATTTTTTCACCCAAACTGGATGATACTTTCAGGTAATGATCAGTACACTAAGGCGACTTGGTTCCCCAAATTTCGTTCTTCTATGTTGAAGCGTTCGTTTCCAGTAACAGTTTGAATTTTTAGGTTTCACTCTGTTTTCTCCTATATTGATAGATGTATTTGGAACTCTAAATCCAACACGGTTTGTGCTAGCTTCTTGAAACTTGACACAATAAAGTAGTTTCACGTTCTATATCTATGTTTTGTTTCCTCTTGATGAAGCCCTAAGCAGTGACTGGCGAGAAACACTTTCATGGAAAGGGGTTGCCAAGCTTCCCAAAATTACAAATCTCCAGAAATCTCAGCAAATATTTTTTCACCCAAACTGGATGATACTTTCAGGTAATGATCAGTACACTAAGGCGACTTGGTTCCCCAAATTTCGTTCTTCTATGTTGAAGCGTTCGTTTCCAGTAACAGTTTGAATTTTTAGGTTTCACTCTGTTTTCTCCTATATTGATACATGTATTTGGAACTCTAAATCCAACACGGTTTGTGCTAGCTTCTTGAAACTTGACACAATAAAGTAGTTTCACGTTCTATATCTATGTTTTGTTTCCTCTTGATGAAGCCCTAAGCAGTGACTGGAGAGAAACACTTTCATGGAAAGGGGTTGCCAAGCTTCCCAAAATTAGGAATCTCCAGAAATATCAGCAAATATTTTTTCAACCAAACTGGATGATACTTTCAGGTAATGATCAGTACACTGAGGCGACTTGGTTCCCCAAATTTCGTTATTCTATGTTTAAGCGTTCGTCTCCAGTAACAGTTTGAATTTTTAGGTTTCACTCTGTTTTCTCCTATATTGATAGATGTATTTGGAACTCTAAATCCAACACGGTTTGTGCTAGCTTCTTGAAACTTGACACAATAAAGTAGTTTCACGTTCTATCTCTATGTTTTGTTTCCTCTTGATGTAGCCCTAAGCAGTGACTGGCAACAAACACTTTCATGGAAAGGGGTTGCCAAGCTTCCCAAAATTACGAATCTCCAGAAATCTCAGGAAATATTTTCTCACCCAAACTGGATGATACTTTCAGGTAATGATCAGTACACTAAGGCGACTTGGTTCCCCAAATTTCGTTCTTCTATGTTGAAGCGTTCGTTTCCAGTAACAGTTTGAATTTTTAGGTTTCACTCTGTTTTCTCCTATATTGATAGATGTATTTGGAACTCTAAATCCAACACGGTTTGTGCTAGCTTCTTGAAACTTGACACAATAAAGTAGTTTCACGTTCTATATCTATGTTTTGTTTCCTCTTGATGAAGCCCTAAGCAGTGACTGGCGAGAAACACTTTCATGGAAAGGGGTTGCCAAGCTTCCCAAAATTACGAATCTCCAGAAATCTCAGCAAATATTTTCTCACCCAAACTGGATGATACTTTCAGGTAATGATCAGTACACTAAGGCGACTTGGTTCCCCAAATTTCGTTCTTCTATGTTGAAGCGTTCGTTTCCAGTAACAGTTTGAATTTTTAGGTTTCACTCTGTTTTCTCCTATATTGATAGATGTATTTGGAACTCTAAATCCAACACGGTTTGTGCTAGCTTCTTGAAACTTGACACAATAAAGTAGTTTCACGTTCTATCTCTATGTTTTGTTTCCTCTTGATGTAGCCCTAAGCAGTGACTGGCGAGAAACACTTTCATGGAAAGGGGTTGCCAAGCTTCCCAAAATTACGAATCTCCAGAAATCTCAGCAAATATTTTTTCACCCAAACTGGATGATACTTTCAGGTAATGATCAGTACACTAAGGCGACTTGGTTCCCCAAATTTCGTTCTTCTATGTTGAAGCGTTCGTTTCCAGTAACAGTTTGAATTTTTAGGTTTCACTCTGTTTTCTCCTATATTGATAGATGTATTTGGAACTCTAAATCCAACACGGTTTGTGCTAGCTTCTTGAAACTTGACACAATAAAGTAGTTTCACGTTCTATATCTATGTTTTGTTTCCTCTTGATGAAGCCCTAAGCAGTGACTGGCGAGAAACACTTTCATGGAAAGGGGTTGCCAAGCTTCCCAAAATTACAAATCTCCAGAAATCTCAGCAAATATTTTTTCACCCAAACTGGATGATACTTTCAGGTAATGATCAGTACACTAAGGCGACTTGGTTCCCCAAATTTCGTTCTTCTATGTTGAAGCGTTCGTTTCCAGTAACAGTTTGAATTTTTAGGTTTCACTCTGTTTTCTCCTATATTGATACATGTATTTGGAACTCTAAATCCAACACGGTTTGTGCTAGCTTCTTGAAACTTGACACAATAAAGTAGTTTCACGTTCTATCTCTATGTTTTGTTTCCTCTTGATGTAGCCCTAAGCAGTGACTGGCAACAAACACTTTCATGGAAAGGGGTTGCCAAGCTTCCCAAAATTACGAATCTCCAGAAATCTCAGCAAATATTTTTTCACCCAAACTGGATGATACTTTCAGGTAATGATCAGTACACTAAGGCGACTTGGTTCCCCAAATTTCGCTCTTCTATGTTGAAGCGTTCGTTTCCAGTAACAGTTTGAATTTTTAGGTTTCACTCTGTTTTCTCCTATATTGATAGATGTATTTGGAACTCTAAATCCAACACGGTTTGTGCTAGCTTCTTGAAACTTGACACAATAAAGTAGTTTCACGTTCTATATCTATGTTTTGTTTCCTCTTGATGAAGCCCTAAGCAGTGACTGGCGAGAAACACTTTCATGGAAAGGGGTTGCCAAGCTTCCCAAAATTACGAATCTCCAGAAATCTCAGCAAATATTTTTTCACCCAAACTGGATGATACTTTCAGGTAATGATCAGTACACTGAGGCGACTTGGTTCCCCAAATTTCGTTATTCTATGTTGAACCGTTCGTTTCCAGTAACAGTTTGAATTTTTAGGTTTCACTCTGTTTTCTCCTATATTGATAGATGTATTTGGAACTCTAAATCCAACACGGTTTGTGCTAGCTTCTTGAAACTTGACACAATAAAGTAGTTTCACGTTCTATCTCTATGTTTTGTTTCCTCTTGATGTAGCCCTAAGCAGTGACTGGCGAGAAACACTTTCATGGAAAGGGGTTGCCAAGCTTCCCAAAATTACGAATCTCCAGAAATCTCAGCAAATATTTTTTCACCCAAACTGGATGATACTTTCAGGTAAAGATCAGTACACTAAGGTGACTTGGTTCCCCAAATTTCGTTCTTCTATGTTGAAGCGTTTGTCCCCAGTAACAGTTTGAATTTTTAGGTTTCACTCTGTTTTCTCCTATATTGATAGATGTATTTGGAACTCTAAATCCAACACGGTTTGTGCTAGCTTCTTGAAACTTGACACAATAAAGTAGTTTCACGTTCTATATCTATGTTTTGTTTCCTCTTGATGAAGCCCTAAGCAGTGACTGGCGAGAAACACTTTCATGGAAAGGGGTTGCCAAGCTTCCCAAAATTACGAATCTCCAGAAATCTCAGCAAATATTTTTTCACCCCAACTGGATGATACTTTCAGGTAATGATCAGTACACTAAGGCGACTTGGTTCCCCAAATTTCGTTCTTCTATGTTGAAGCGTTCGTTTCCAGTAACAGTTTGAATTTTTAGGTTTCACTCTGTTTTCTCCTATATTGATAGATGTATTTGGAACTCTAAATCCAACACGGTTTGTGCTAGCTTCTTGAAACTTGACACAATAAAGTAGTTTCACGTTCTATATCTATGTTTTGTTTCCTCTTGATGAAGCCCTAAGCAGTGACTGGCGAGAAACACTTTCATGGAAAGGGGTTGCCAAGCTTCCCAAAATTACGAATCTCCAGAAATCTCAGCAAATATTTTTTCACCCAAACTGGATGATACTTTCAGGTAATGATCAGTACACTAAGGCGACTTGGTTCCCCAAATTTCGTTCTTCTATGTTGAAGCGTTCGTTTCCAGTAACAGTTTGAATTTTTAGGTTTCACTCTGTTTTCTCCTATATTGATAGATGTATTTGGAACTCTAAATCCAACACGGTTTGTGCTAGCTTCTTGAAACTTGACACAATAAAGTAGTTTCACGTTCTATCTCTATGTTTTGTTTCCTCTTGATGAAGCCCTAAGCAGTGACTGGCGAGAAACACTTTCATGGAAAGGGGTTGCCAAGCTTCCCAAAATTACGAATCTCCAGAAATCTCAGCAAATATTTTTTCACCCAAACTGGATGATACTTTCAGGTAATGATCAGTACACTAAGGCGACTTGGTTCCCCAAATTTCGTTCTTCTATGTTGAAGCGTTCGTTTCCAGTAACAGTTTGAATTTTTAGGTTTCACTCTGTTTTCTCCTATATTGATAGATGTATTTGGAACTCTAAATCCAACACGGTTTGTGCTAGCTTCTTGAAACTTGACACAATAAAGTAGTTTCACGTTCTATATCTATGTTTTGTTTCCTCTTGATGAAGCCCTAAGCAGTGACTGGCGAGAAACACTTTCATGGAAAGGGGTTGCCAAGCTTCCCAAAATTACGAATCTCCAGAAATCTCAGCAAATATTTTTTCACCCAAACTGGATGATACTTTCAGGTAATGATCAGTACACTGAGGCGACTTGGTTCCCCAAATTTCGTTATTCTATGTTGAACCGTTCGTTTCCAGTAACAGTTTGAATTTTTAGGTTTCACTCTGTTTTCTCCTATATTGATAGATGTATTTGGAACTCTAAATCCAACACGGTTTGTGCTAGCTTCTTGAAACTTGACACAATAAAGTAGTTTCACGTTCTATCTCTATGTTTTGTTTCCTCTTGATGAAGCCCTAAGCAGTGACTGGCGAGAAACACTTTCATGGAAAGGGGTTGCCAAGCTTCCCAAAATTACGAATCTCCAGAAATCTCAGCAAATATTTTCTCACCCAAACTGGATGATACTTTCAGGTAATGATCAGTACACTAAGGCGACTTGGTTCCCCAAATTTCGCTCTTCTATGTTGAAGCGTTCGTTTCCAGTAACAGTTTGAATTTTTAGGTTTCACTCTGTTTTCTCCAATATTGATAGATGTATTTGGAACTCTAAATCCAACACGGTTTGTGCTAGCTTCTTGAAACTTGACACAATAAAGTAGTTTCACGTTCTATATCTATGTTTTGTTTCCTCTTGATGAAGCCCTAAGCAGTGACTGGCGAGAAACACTTTCATGGAAAGGGGTTGCCAAGCTTCCCAAAATTACGAATCTCCAGAAATCTCAGCAAATATTTTTTCACCCAAATTGGATGATACTTTCAGGTAATGATCAGTATACTAAGGCGACTTGGTTCCCCAAATTTCGTTATTCTATGTTGAACCGTTCGTTTCCAGTAACAGTTTGAATTTTTAGGTTTCACTCTGTTTTCTCCTATATTGATAGATGTATTTGGAACTCTAAATCCAACACGGTTTGTGCTAGCTTCTTGAAACTTGACACAATAAAGTAGTTTCACGTTCTATATCTATGTTTTGTTTCCTCTTGATGAAGCCCTAAGCAGTGACTGGCGAGAAACACTTTCATGGAAAGGGGTTGCCAAGCTTCCCAAAATTACGAATCTCCAGAAATCTCAGCAAATATTTTCTCACCCAAACTGGATGATACTTTCAGGTAATGATCAGTACACTAAGGCGACTTGGTTCCCCAAATTTCGTTCTTCTATGTTGAAGCGTTCGTTTCCAGTAACAGTTTGAATTTTTAGGTTTCACTCTGTTTTCTCCTATATTGATAGATGTATTTGGAACTCTAAATCCAACACGGTTTGTGCTAGCTTCTTGAAACTTGACACAATAAAGTAGTTTCACGTTCTATCTCTATGTTTTGTTTCCTCTTGATGTAGCCCTAAGCAGTGACTGGCGAGAAACACTTTCATGGAAAGGGGTTGCCAAGCTTCCCAAAATTACGAATCTCCAGAAATCTCAGCAAATATTTTCTCACCCAAACTGGATGATACTTTCAGGTAATGATCAGTACACTAAGGCGACTTGGTTCCCCAAATTTCGTTCTTCTATGTTGAAGCGTTCGTTTCCAGTAACAGTTTGAATTTTTAGGTTTCACTCTGTTTTCTCCTATATTGATAGATGTATTTGGAACTCTAAATCCAACACGGTTTGTGCTAGCTTCTTGAAACTTGACACAATAAAGTAGTTTCACGTTCTATCTCTATGTTTTGTTTCCTCTTGATGTAGCCCTAAGCAGTGACTGGCGAGAAACACTTTCATGGAAAGGGGTTGCCAAGCTTCCCAAAATTACGAATCTCCAGAAATCTCAGCAAATATTTTTTCACCCAAACTGGATGATACTTTCAGGTAAAGATCAGTACACTAAGGTGACTTGGTTCCCCAAATTTCGTTCTTCTATGTTGAAGCGTTCGTTTCCAGTAACAGTTTGAATTTTTAGGTTTCACTCTGTTTTCTCCTATATTGATAGATGTATTTGGAACTCTAAATCCAACACGGTTTGTGCTAGCTTCTTGAAACTTGACACAATAAAGTAGTTTCACGTTCTATATCTATGTTTTGTTTCCTCTTGATGAAGCCCTAAGCAGTGACTGGCGAGAAACACTTTCATGGAAAGGGGTTGCCAAGCTTCCCAAAATTACGAATCTCCAGAAATCTCAGCAAATATTTTTTCACCCCAACTGGATGATACTTTCAGGTAATGATCAGTACACTAAGGCGACTTGGTTCCCCAAATTTCGTTCTTCTATGTTGAAGCGTTCGTTTCCAGTAACAGTTTGAATTTTTAGGTTTCACTCTGTTTTCTCCTATATTGATAGATGTATTTGGAACTCTAAATCCAACACGGTTTGTGCTAGCTTCTTGAAACTTGACACAATAAAGTAGTTTCACGTTCTATCTCTATGTTTTGTTTCCTCTTGATGTAGCCCTAAGCAGTGACTGGCGAGAAACACTTTCATGGAAAGGGGTTGCCAAGCTTCCCAAAATTACGAATCTCCAGAAATCTCAGCAAATTTTTTTTCACCCAAACTGGATGATACTTTCAGGTAATGATCAGTACACTGAGGCGACTTAGTTCCCCAAATTTCGATCTTCTATGTTGAAGCGTTCGTTTCCAGTAACAGTTTGAATTTTTAGGTTTCACTCTGTTTTCTCCTATATTGATAGATGTATTTGGAACTCTAAATCCAACACGGTTTGTGCTAGCTTCTTGAAACTTGACACAATAAAGTAGTTTCACGTTCTATCTCTATGTTTTGTTTCCTCTTGATGTAGCCCTAAGCAGTGACTGGCGAGAAACACTTTCATGGAAAGGGGTTGCCAAGCTTCCCAAAATTACGAATCTCCAGAAATCTCAGCAAATATTTTTTCACCCAAACTGGATGATACTTTCAGGTAAAGATCAGTACACTAAGGTGACTTGGTTCCCCAAATTTCGTTCTTCTATGTTGAAGCGTTCGTCTCCAGTAACAGTTTGAATTTTTAGGTTTCACTCTGTTTTCTCCTATATTGATAGATGTATTTGGAACTCTAAATCCAACACGGTTTGTGCTAGCTTCTTGAAACTTGACACAATAAAGTAGTTTCACGTTCTATCTCTATGTTTTGTTTCCTCTTGATGTAGCCCTAAGCAGTGACTGGCAACAAACACTTTCATGGAAAGGGGTTGCCAAGCTTCCCAAAATTACGAATCTCCAGAAATCTGAGCAATTATTTTTTCACCCAAACTGGATGATACTTTCAGGTAATGATCAGTACACTAAGGCGACTTGGTTCCCCAAATTTCGCTCTTCTATGTTGAAGCGTTCGTTTCCAGTAACAGTTTGAATTTTTAGGTTTCACTCTGTTTTCTCCTATATTGATAGATGTATTTGGAACTCTAAATCCAACACGGTTTGTGCTAGCTTCTTGAAACTTGACACAATAAAGTAGTTTCACGTTCTATATCTATGTTTTGTTTCCTCTTGATGAAGCCCTAAGCAGTGACTGGCGAGAAACACTTTCATGGAAAGGGGTTGCCAAGCTTCCCAAAATTACGAATCTCCAGAAATCTCAGCAAATATTTTTTCACCCAAACTGGATGATACTTTCAGGTAATGATCAGTACACTGAGGCGACTTGGTTCCCCAAATTTCGTTATTCTATGTTGAACCGTTCGTTTCCAGTAACAGTTTGAATTTTTAGGTTTCACTCTGTTTTCTCCTATATTGATAGATGTATTTGGAACTCTAAATCCAACACGGTTTGTGCTAGCTTCTTGAAACTTGACACAATAAAGTAGTTTCACGTTCTATCTCTATGTTTTGTTTCCTCTTGATGTAGCCCTAAGCAGTGACTGGCGAGAAACACTTTCATGGAAAGGGGTTGCCAAGCTTCCCAAAATTACGAATCTCCAGAAATCTCAGCAAATATTTTTTCACCCAAACTGGATGATACTTTCAGGTAATGATCAGTACACTAAGGCGACTTGGTTCCCCAAATTTCGTTCTTCTATGTTGAAGCGTTCGTTTCCAGTAACAGTTTGAATTTTTAGGTTTCACTCTGTTTTCTCCTATATTGATAGATGTATTTGGAACGCTAAATCCAACACGGTTTGTGCTAGCTTCTTGAAACTTGACACAATAAAGTAGTTTCACGTTCTATGTCTATGTTTTGTTTCCTCTTGATGAAGCCCTAAGCAGTGACTGGCGAGAAACACTTTCATGGAAAGGGGTTGCCAAGCTTCCCAAAATTACGAATCTCCAGAAATCTCAGCAAATATTTTTTCACCCAAACTGGATGATACTTTCAGGTAATGATCAGTACACTAAGGCGACTTGGTTCCCCAAATTTCGCTCTTCTATGTTGAAGCGTTCGTTTCCAGTAACAGTTTGAATTTTTAGGTTTCACTCTGTTTTCTCCTATATTGATAGATGTATTTGGAACTCTAAATCCAACACGGTTTGTGCTAGCTTCTTGAAACTTGACACAATAAAGTAGTTTCACGTTCTATCTCTATGTTTTGTTTCCTCTTGATGAAGCCCTAAGCAGTGACTGGCGAGAAACACTTTCATGGAAAGGGGTTGCCAAGCTTCCCAAAATTACGAATCTCCAGAAATCTCAGCAAATATTTTCTCACCCAAACTGGATGATACTTTCAGGTAATGATCAGTACACTAAGGCGACTTGGTTCCCCAAATTTCGCTCTTCTATGTTGAAGCGTTCGTTTCCAGTAACAGTTTGAATTTTTAGGTTTCACTCTGTTTTCTCCTATATTGATAGATGTATTTGGAACTCTAAATCCAACACGGTTTGTGCTAGCTTCTTGAAACTTGACACAATAAAGTAGTTTCACGTTCTATATCTATGTTTTGTTTCCTCTTGATGAAGCCCTAAGCAGTGACTGGCGAGAAACACTTTCATGGAAAGGGGTTGCCAAGCTTCCCAAAATTACGAATCTCCAGAAATCTCAGCAAATATTTTTTCACCCAAACTGGATGATACTTTCAGGTAATGATCAGTACACTGAGGCGACTTGGTTCCCCAAATTTCGTTATTCTATGTTGAACCGTTCGTTTCCAGTAACAGTTTGAATTTTTAGGTTTCACTCTGTTTTCTCCTATATTGATAGATGTATTTGGAACTCTAAATCCAACACGGTTTGTGCTAGCTTCTTGAAACTTGACACAATAAAGTAGTTTCACGTTCTCTCTCTATGTTTTATTTCCTCTTGATGTAGCCCTAAGCAGTGACTGGCAACAAACACTTTCATGGAAAGGGGTTGCCAAGCTTCCCAAAATTACGAATCTCCAGAAATCTCAGCAAATATTTTTTCACCCAAACTGGATGATACTTTCAGGTAATGATCAGTACACTAAGGTGACTTGGTTCCTCAAATTTCGTTCTTCTATGTTGAAGCGTTCGTTTCCAGTAACAGTTTGAATTTTTAGGTTTCACTCTGTTTTCTCCTATATTGATAGATGTATTTGGAACTCTAAATCCAACACGGTTTGTGCTAGCTTCTTGAAACTTGACACAATAAAGTAGTTTCACGTTCTATCTCTATGTTTTGTTTCCTCTTGATGTAGCCCTAAGCAGTGACTGGCGAGAAACACTTTCATGGAAAGGGGTTGCCAAGCTTCCCAAAATTACGAATCTCCAGAAATCTCAGCAAATATTTTTTCACCCAAACTGGATGATACTTTCAGGTAAAGATCAGTACACTAAGGTGACTTGGTTCCCCAAATTTCGTTCTTCTATGTTGAAGCGTTCGTCCCCAGTAACAGTTTGAATTTTTAGGTTTCACTCTGTTTTCTCCTATATTGATAGATGTATTTGGAACTCTAAATCCAACACGGTTTGTGCTAGCTTCTTGAAACTTGACACAATAAAGTAGTTTCACGTTCTATATCTATGTTTTGTTTCCTCTTGATGAAGCCCTAAGCAGTGACTGGCGAGAAACACTTTCATGGAAAGGGGTTGCCAAGCTTCCCAAAATTACGAATCTCCAGAAATCTCAGCAAATATTTTTTCACCCCAACTGGATGATACTTTCAGGTAATGATCAGTACACTAAGGCGACTTGGTTCCCCAAATTTCGTTCTTCTATGTTGAAGCGTTCGTTTCCAGTAACAGTTTGAATTTTTAGGTTTCACTCTGTTTTCTCCTATATTGATAGATGTATTTGGAACTCTAAATCCAACACGGTTTGTGCTAGCTTCTTGAAACTTGACACAATAAAGTAGTTTCACGTTCTATCTCTATGTTTTGTTTCCTCTTGATGAAGCCCTAAGCAGTGACTGGCGAGAAACACTTTCATGGAAAGGGGTTGCCAAGCTTCCCAAAATTACGAATCTCCAGAAATCTCAGCAAATATTTTCTCACCCAAACTGGATGATACTTTCAGGTAATGATGAGTACACTAAGGCGACTTGGTTCCCCAAATTTCGCTCTTCTATGTTGAAGCGTTCGTTTCCAGTAACAGTTTGAATTTTTAGGTTTCACTCTGTTTTCTCCTATATTGATAGATGTATTTGGAACTCTAAATCCAACACGGTTTGTGCTAGCTTCTTGAAACTTGACACAATAAAGTAGTTTCACGTTCTATATCTATGTTTTGTTTCCTCTTGATGAAGCCCTAAGCAGTGACTGGCGAGAAACACTTTCATGGAAAGGGGTTGCCAAGATTCCCAAAATTACGAATCTCCAGAAATCTCAGCAAATATTTTTTCACCCAAACTGGATGATACTTTCAGGTAATGATCAGTACACTGAGGCGACTTGGTTCCCCAAATTTCGTTATTCTATGTTGAACCGTTCGTTTCCAGTAACAGTTTGAATTTTTAGGTTTCACTCTGTTTTCTCCTATATTGATAGATGTATTTGGAACTCTAAATCCAACACGGTTTGTGCTAGCTTCTTGAAACTTGACACAATAAAGTAGTTTCACGTTCTATCTCTATGTTTTGTTTCCTCTTGATGTAGCCCTAAGCAGTGACTGGCAACAAACACTTTCATGGAAAGGGGTTGCCAAGCTTCCCAAAATTACGAATCTCCAGAAATCTCAGCAAATATTTTTTCACCCAAACTGGATGATACTTTCAGGTAATGATCAGTACACTAAGGTGACTTGGTTCCTCAAATTTCGTTCTTCTATGTTGAAGCGTTCGTTTCCAGTAACAGTTTGAATTTTTAGGTTTCACTCTGTTTTCTCCTATATTGATAGATGTATTTGGAACTCTAAATCCAACACGGTTTGTGCTAGCTTCTTGAAACTTGACACAATAAAGTAGTTTCACGTTCTATCTCTATGTTTTGTTTCCTCTTGATGTAGCCCTAAGCAGTGACTGGCGAGAAACACTTTCATGGAAAGGGGTTGCCAAGTTTCCCAAAATTACGAATCTCCAGAAATCTCAGCAAATATTTTTTCACCCAAACTGGATGATACTTTCAGGTAAAGATCAGTACACTAAGGTGACTTGGTTCCCCAAATTTCGTTCTTCTATGTTGAAGCGTTCGTCCCCAGTAACAGTTTGAATTTTTAGGTTTCACTCTGTTTTCTCCTATATTGATAGATGTATTTGGAACTCTAAATCCAACACGGTTTGTGCTAGCTTCTTGAAACTTGACACAATAAAGTAGTTTCACGTTCTATATCTATGTTTTGTTTCCTCTTGATGAAGCCCTAAGCAGTGACTGGCGAGAAACACTTTCATGGAAAGGGGTTGCCAAGCTTCCCAAAATTACGAATCTCCAGAAATCTCAGCAAATATTTTTTCACCCCAACTGGATGATACTTTCAGGTAATGATCAGTACACTAAGGCGACTTGGTTCCCCAAATTTCGTTCTTCTATGTTGAAGCGTTCGTTTCCAGTAACAGTTTGAATTTTTAGGTTTCACTCTGTTTTCTCCTATATTGATAGATGTATTTGGAACTCTAAATCCAACACGGTTTGTGCTAGCTTCTTGAAACTTGACACAATAAAGTAGTTTCACGTTCTATATCTATGTTTTGTTTCCTCTTGATGAAGCCCTAAGCAGTGACTGGCGAGAAACACTTTCATGGAAAGGGGTTGCCAAGCTTCCCAAAATTACGAATCTCCAGAAATCTCAGCAAATATTTTTTCACCCAAACTGGATGATACTTTCAGGTAAAGATCAGTACACTAAGGTGACTTGGTTCCCCAAATTTCGTTCTTCTATGTTGAAGCGTTCGTCCCCAGTAGCAGTTTGAATTTTTAGGTTTCACTCTGTTTTCTCCTATATTGATAGATGTATTTGGAACTCTAAATCCAACACGGTTTGTGCTAGCTTCTTGAAACTTGACACAATAAAGTAGTTTCACGTTCTATATCTATGTTTTGTTTCCTCTTGATGAAGCCCTAAGCAGTGACTGGCGAGAAACACTTTCATGGAAAGGGGTTGCCAAGCTTCCCAAAATTACGAATCTCCAGAAATCTCAGCAAATATTTTTTCACCCAAACTGGATGATACTTTCAGGTAATGATCAGTACACTAAGGCGACTTGGTTCCCCAAATTTCGTTCTTCTATGTTGAAGCGTTCGTTTCCAGTAACAGTTTGAATTTTTAGGTTTCACTCTGTTTTCTCCTATATTGATAGATGTATTTGGAACTCTAAATCCAACACGGTTTGTGCTAGCTTCTTGAAACTTGACACAATAAAGTAGTTTCACGTTCTATATCTATGTTTTGTTTCCTCTTGATGAAGCCCTAAGCAGTGACTGGCGAGAAACACTTTCATGGAAAGGGGTTGCCAAGCTTCCCAAAATTACGAATCTCCAGAAATCTCAGCAAATATTTTTTCACCCAAACTGGATGATACTTTCAGGTAATGATCAGTATACTAAGGCGACTTGGTTCCCCAAATTTCGTTCTTCTATGTTGAAGCGTTCGTTTCCAGTAACAGTTTGAATTTTTAGGTTTCACTCTGTTTTCTCCTATATTGATAGATGTATTTGGAACTCTAAATCCAACACGGTTTGTGCTAGCTTCTTGAAATATGACACAATAAAGTAGTTTCACGTTCTATATCTATGTTTTGTTTCCTCTTGATGAAGCCCTAAGCAGTGACTGGCGAGAAACACTTTCATGGAAAGGGGTTGCCAAGCTTCCCAAAATTACGAATCTCCAGAAATCTCAGCAAATATTTTCTCACCCAAACTGGATGATACTTTCAGGTAATGATCAGTACACTAAGGCGACTTGGTTCCCCAAATTTCGTTCTTCTATGTTGAAGCGTTCGTTTCCAGTAACAGTTTGAATTTTTAGGTTTCACTCTGTTTTCTCCTATATTGATAGATGTATTTGGAACTCTAAATCCAACACGGTTTGTGCTAGCTTCTTGAAACTTGACACAATAAAGTAGTTTCACGTTCTATCTCTATGTTTTGTTTCCTCTTGATGTAGCCCTAAGCAGTGACTGGCGAGAAACACTTTCATGGAAAGGGGTTGCCAAGCTTCCCAAAATTACGAATCTCCAGAAATCTCAGCAAATATTTTTTCACCCAAACTGGATGATACTTTCAGGTAATGATCAGTACACTAAGGCGACTTGGTTCCCCAAATTTCGTTCTTCTATGTTGAAGCGTTCGTTTCCAGTAACAGTTTGAATTTTTAGGTTTCACTCTGTTTTCTCCTATATTGATAGATGTATTTGGAACTCTAAATCCAACACGGTTTGTGCTAGCTTCTTGAAACTTGACACAATAAAGTAGTTTCACGTTCTATATCTATGTTTTGTTTCCTCTTGATGAAGCCCTAAGCAGTGACTGGCGAGAAACACTTTCATGGAAAGGGGTTGCCAAGCTTCCCAAAATTACGAATCTCCAGAAATCTCAGCAAATATTTTTTCACCCAAACTGGATGATACTTTCAGGTAATGATCAGTACACTGAGGCGACTTGGTTCCCCAAATTTCGTTATTCTATGTTGAACCGTTCGTTTCCAGTAACAGTTTGAATTTTTAGGTTTCACTCTGTTTTCTCCTATATTGATAGATGTATTTGGAACTCTAAATCCAACACGGTTTGTGCTAGCTTCTTGAAACTTGACACAATAAAGTAGTTTCACGTTCTATCTCTATGTTTTATTTCCTCTTGATGTAGCCCTAAGCAGTGACTGGCAACAAACACTTTCATGGAAAGGGGTTGCCAAGCTTCCCAAAATTACGAATCTCCAGAAATCTCAGCAAATATTTTTTCACCCAAACTGGATGATACTTTCAGGTAATGATCAGTACACTAAGGTGACTTGGTTCCTCAAATTTCGTTCTTCTATGTTGAAGCGTTCGTTTCCAGTAACAGTTTGAATTTTTAGGTTTCACTCTGTTTTCTCCTATATTGATAGATGTATTTGGAACTCTAAATCCAACACGGTTTGTGCTAGCTTCTTGAAACTTGACACAATAAAGTAGTTTCACGTTCTATCTCTATGTTTTGTTTCCTCTTGATGTAGCCCTAAGCAGTGACTGGCGAGAAACACTTTCATGGAAAGGGGTTGCCAAGCTTCCCAAAATTACGAATCTCCAGAAATCTCAGCAAATATTTTTTCACCCAAACTGGATGATACTTTCAGGTAAAGATCAGTACACTAAGGTGACTTGGTTCCCCAAATTTCGTTCTTCTATGTTGAAGCGTTCGTCCCCAGTAACAGTTTGAATTTTTAGGTTTCACTCTGTTTTCTCCTATATTGATAGATGTATTTGGAACTCTAAATCCAACACGGTTTGTGCTAGCTTCTTGAAACTTGACACAATAAAGTAGTTTCACGTTCTATATCTATGTTTTGTTTCCTCTTGATGAAGCCCTAAGCAGTGACTGGCGAGAAACACTTTCATGGAAAGGGGTTGCCAAGCTTCCCAAAATTACGAATCTCCAGAAATCTCAGCAAATATTTTTTCACCCCAACTGGATGATACTTTCAGGTAATGATCAGTACACTAAGGCGACTTGGTTCCCCAAATTTCGTTCTTCTATGTTGAAGCGTTCGTTTCCAGTAACAGTTTGAATTTTTAGGTTTCACTCTGTTTTCTCCTATATTGATAGATGTATTTGGAACTCTAAATCCAACACGGTTTGTGCTAGCTTCTTGAAACTTGACACAATAAAGTAGTTTCACGTTCTATCTCTATGTTTTGTTTCCTCTTGATGAAGCCCTAAGCAGTGACTGGCGAGAAACACTTTCATGGAAAGGGGTTGCCAAGCTTCCCAAAATTACGAATCTCCAGAAATCTCAGCAAATATTTTCTCACCCAAACTGGATGATACTTTCAGGTAATGATGAGTACACTAAGGCGACTTGGTTCCCCAAATTTCGCTCTTCTATGTTGAAGCGTTCGTTTCCAGTAACAGTTTGAATTTTTAGGTTTCACTCTGTTTTCTCCTATATTGATAGATGTATTTGGAACTCTAAATCCAACACGGTTTGTGCTAGCTTCTTGAAACTTGACACAATAAAGTAGTTTCACGTTCTATATCTATGTTTTGTTTCCTCTTGATGAAGCCCTAAGCAGTGACTGGCGAGAAACACTTTCATGGAAAGGGGTTGCCAAGCTTCCCAAAATTACGAATCTCCAGAAATCTCAGCAAATATTTTTTCACCCAAACTGGATGATACTTTCAGGTAATGATCAGTACACTGAGGCGACTTGGTTCCCCAAATTTCGTTATTCTATGTTGAACCGTTCGTTTCCAGTAACAGTTTGAATTTTTAGGTTTCACTCTGTTTTCTCCTATATTGATAGATGTATTTGGAACTCTAAATCCAACACGGTTTGTGCTAGCTTCTTGAAACTTGACACAATAAAGTAGTTTCACGTTCTATCTCTATGTTTTGTTTCCTCTTGATGTAGCCCTAAGCAGTGACTGGCAACAAACACTTTCATGAAAAGGGGTTGCCAAGCTTCCCAAAATTACGAATCTCCAGAAATCTCAGCAAATATTTTTTCACCCAAACTGGATGATACTTTCAGGTAATGATCAGTACACTAAGGTGACTTGGTTCCTCAAATTTCGTTCTTCTATGTTGAAGCGTTCGTTTCCAGTAACAGTTTGAATTTTTAGGTTTCACTCTGTTTTCTCCTATATTGATAGATGTATTTGGAACTCTAAATCCAACACGGTTTGTGCTAGCTTCTTGAAACTTGACACAATAAAGTAGTTTCACGTTCTATCTCTATGTTTTGTTTCCTCTTGATGTAGCCCTAAGCAGTGACTGGCGAGAAACACTTTCATGGAAAGGGGTTGCCAAGCTTCCCAAAATTACGAATCTCCAGAAATCTCAGCAAATATTTTTTCACCCAAACTGGATGATACTTTCAGGTAAAGATCAGTACACTAAGGTGACTTGGTTCCCCAAATTTCGTTCTTCTATGTTGAAGCGTTCGTCCCCAGTAACAGTTTGAATTTTTAGGTTTCACTCTGTTTTCTCCTATATTGATAGATGTATTTGGAACTCTAAATCCAACACGGTTTGTGCTAGCTTCTTGAAACTTGACACAATAAAGTAGTTTCACGTTCTATATCTATGTTTTGTTTCCTCTTGATGAAGCCCTAAGCAGTGACTGGCGAGAAACACTTTCATGGAAAGGGGTTGCCAAGCTTCCCAAAATTACGAATCTCCAGAAATCTCAGCAAATATTTTTTCACCCCAACTGGATGATACTTTCAGGTAATGATCAGTACACTAAGGCGACTTGGTTCCCCAAATTTCGTTCTTCTATGTTGAAGCGTTCGTTTCCAGTAACAGTTTGAATTTTTAGGTTTCACTCTGTTTTCTCCTATATTGATAGATGTATTTGGAACTCTAAATCCAACACGGTTTGTGCTAGCTTCTTGAAACTTGACACAATAAAGTAGTTTCACGTTCTATATCTATGTTTTGTTTCCTCTTGATGAAGCCCTAAGCAGTGACTGGCGAGAAACACTTTCATGGAAAGGGGTTGCCAAGCTTCCCAAAATTACGAATCTCCAGAAATCTCAGCAAATATTTTTTCACCCAAACTGGATGATACTTTCAGGTAAAGATCAGTACACTAAGGTGACTTGGTTCCCCAAATTTCGTTCTTCTATGTTGAAGCGTTCGTCCCCAGTAGCAGTTTGAATTTTTAGGTTTCACTCTGTTTTCTCCTATATTGATAGATGTATTTGGAACTCTAAATCCAACACGGTTTGTGCTAGCTTCTTGAAACTTGACACAATAAAGTAGTTTCACGTTCTATATCTATGTTTTGTTTCCTCTTGATGAAGCCCTAAGCAGTGACTGGCGAGAAACACTTTCATGGAAAGGGGTTGCCAAGCTTCCCAAAATTACGAATCTCCAGAAATCTCAGCAAATATTTTTTCACCCAAACTGGATGATACTTTCAGGTAATGATCAGTACACTAAGGCGACTTGGTTCCCCAAATTTCGTTCTTCTATGTTGAAGCGTTCGTTTCCAGTAACAGTTTGAATTTTTAGGTTTCACTCTGTTTTCTCCTATATTGATAGATGTATTTGGAACTCTAAATCCAACACGGTTTGTGCTAGCTTCTTGAAACTTGACACAATAAAGTAGTTTCACGTTCTATATCTATGTTTTGTTTCCTCTTGATGAAGCCCTAAGCAGTGACTGGCGAGAAACACTTTCATGGAAAGGGGTTGCCAAGCTTCCCAAAATTACGAATCTCCAGAAATCTCAGCAAATATTTTTTCACCCAAACTGGATGATACTTTCAGGTAATGATCAGTATACTAAGGCGACTTGGTTCCCCAAATTTCGTTCTTCTATGTTGAAGCGTTCGTTTCCAGTAACAGTTTGAATTTTTAGGTTTCACTCTGTTTTCTCCTATATTGATAGATGTATTTGGAACTCTAAATCCAACACGGTTTGTGCTAGCTTCTTGAAATATGACACAATAAAGTAGTTTCACGTTCTATATCTATGTTTTGTTTCCTCTTGATGAAGCCCTAAGCAGTGACTGGCGAGAAACACTTTCATGGAAAGGGGTTGCCAAGCTTCCCAAAATTACGAATCTCCAGAAATCTCAGCAAATATTTTCTCACCCAAACTGGATGATACTTTCAGGTAATGATCAGTACACTAAGGCGACTTGGTTCCCCAAATTTCGTTCTTCTATGTTGAAGCGTTCGTTTCCAGTAACAGTTTGAATTTTTAGGTTTCACTCTGTTTTCTCCTATATTGATAGATGTATTTGGAACTCTAAATCCAACACGGTTTGTGCTAGCTTCTTGAAACTTGACACAATAAAGTAGTTTCACGTTCTATCTCTATGTTTTGTTTCCTCTTGATGTAGCCCTAAGCAGTGACTGGCGAGAAACACTTTCATGGAAAGGGGTTGCCAAGCTTCCCAAAATTACGAATCTCCAGAAATCTCAGCAAATATTTTTTCACCCAAACTGGATGATACTTTCAGGTAATGATCAGTACACTAAGGCGACTTGGTTCCCCAAATTTCGTTCTTCTATGTTGAAGCGTTCGTTTCCAGTAACAGTTTGAATTTTTAGGTTTCACTCTGTTTTCTCCTATATTGATAGATGTATTTGGAACTCTAAATCCAACACGGTTTGTGCTAGCTTCTTGAAACTTGACACAATAAAGTAGTTTCACGTTCTATCTCTATGTTTTGTTTCCTCTTGATGTAGCCCTAAGCAGTGACTGGCGAGAAACACTTTCATGGAAAGGGGTTGCCAAGCTTCCCAAAATTACGAATCTCCAGAAATCTCAGCAAATATTTTTTCACCCAAACTGGATGATACTTTCAGGTAAAGATCAGTACACTAAGGTGACTTGGTTCCCCAAATTTCGTTCTTCTATGTTGAAGCGTTCGTTTCCAGTAACAGTTTGAATTTTTAGGTTTCACTCTGTTTTCTCCTATATTGATAGATGTATTTGGAACTCTAAATCCAACACGGTTTGTGCTAGCTTCTTGAAACTTGACACAATAAAGTAGTTTCACGTTCTATATCTATGTTTTGTTTCCTCTTGATGAAGCCCTAAGCAGTGACTGGCGAGAAACACTTTCATGGAAAGGGGTTGCCAAGCTTCCCAAAATTACGAATCTCCAGAAATCTCAGCAAATATTTTTTCACCCCAACTGGATGATACTTTCAGGTAATGATCAGTACACTAAGGCGACTTGGTTCCCCAAATTTCGTTCTTCTATGTTGAAGCGTTCGTTTCCAGTAACAGTTTGAATTTTTAGGTTTCACTCTGTTTTCTCCTATATTGATAGATGTATTTGGAACTCTAAATCCAACACGGTTTGTGCTAGCTTCTTGAAACTTGACACAATAAAGTAGTTTCACGTTCTATATCTATGTTTTGTTTCCTCTTGATGAAGCCCTAAGCAGTGACTGGCGAGAAACACTTTCATGGAAAGGGGTTGCCAAGCTTCCCAAAATTACGAATCTCCAGAAATCTCAGCAAATATTTTTTCACCCAAACTGGATGATACTTTCAGGTAAAGATCAGTACACTAAGGTGACTTGGTTCCCCAAATTTCGTTCTTCTATGTTGAAGCGTTCGTCCCCAGTAGCAGTTTGAATTTTTAGGTTTCACTCTGTTTTCTCCTATATTGATAGATGTATTTGGAACTCTAAATCCAACACGGTTTGTGCTAGCTTCTTGAAACTTGACACAATAAAGTAGTTTCACGTTCTATATCTATGTTTTGTTTCCTCTTGATGAAGCCCTAAGCAGTGACTGGCGAGAAACACTTTCATGGAAAGGGGTTGCCAAGCTTCCCAAAATTACGAATCTCCAGAAATCTCAGCAAATATTTTCTCACCCAAACTGGATGATACTTTCAGGTAATGATCAGTACACTAAGGCGACTTGGTTCCCCAAATTTCGTTCTTCTATGTTGAAGCGTTCGTTTCCAGTAACAGTTTGAATTTTTAGGTTTCACTCTGTTTTCTCCTATATTGATAGATGTATTTGGAACTCTAAATCCAACACGGTTTGTGCTAGCTTCTTGAAACTTGACACAATAAAGTAGTTTCACGTTCTATATCTATGTTTTGTTTCCTCTTGATGAAGCCCTAAGCAGTGACTGGCGAGAAACACTTTCATGGAAAGGGGTTGCCAAGCTTCCCAAAATTACGAATCTCCAGAAATCTCAGCAAATATTTTTTCACCCAAACTGGATGATACTTTCAGGTAATGATCAGTATACTAAGGCGACTTGGTTCCCCAAATTTCGTTCTTCTATGTTGAAGCGTTCGTTTCCAGTAACAGTTTGAATTTTTAGGTTTCACTCTGTTTTCTCCTATATTGATAGATGTATTTGGAACTCTAAATCCAACACGGTTTGTGCTAGCTTCTTGAAATATGACACAATAAAGTAGTTTCACGTTCTATATCTATGTTTTGTTTCCTCTTGATGAAGCCCTAAGCAGTGACTGGCGAGAAACACTTTCATGGAAAGGGGTTGCCAAGCTTCCCAAAATTACGAATCTCCAGAAATCTCAGCAAATATTTTCTCACCCAAACTGGATGATACTTTCAGGTAATGATCAGTACACTAAGGCGACTTGGTTCCCCAAATTTCGTTCTTCTATGTTGAAGCGTTCGTTTCCAGTAACAGTTTGAATTTTTAGGTTTCACTCTGTTTTCTCCTATATTGATAGATGTATTTGGAACTCTAAATCCAACACGGTTTGTGCTAGCTTCTTGAAACTTGACACAATAAAGTAGTTTCACGTTCTATCTCTATGTTTTGTTTCCTCTTGATGTAGCCCTAAGCAGTGACTGGCGAGAAACACTTTCATGGAAAGGGGTTGCCAAGCTTCCCAAAATTACGAATCTCCAGAAATCTCAGCAAATATTTTTTCACCCAAACTGGATGATACTTTCAGGTAATGATCAGTACACTAAGGCGACTTGGTTCCCCAAATTTCGTTCTTCTATGTTGAAGCGTTCGTTTCCAGTAACAGTTTGAATTTTTAGGTTTCACTCTGTTTTCTCCTATATTGATAGATGTATTTGGAACTCTAAATCCAACACGGTTTGTGCTAGCTTCTTGAAACTTGACACAATAAAGTAGTTTCACGTTCTATCTCTATGTTTTGTTTCCTCTTGATGTAGCCCTAAGCAGTGACTGGCGAGAAACACTTTCATGGAAAGGGGTTGCCAAGCTTCCCAAAATTACGAATCTCCAGAAATCTCAGCAAATATTTTTTCACCCAAACTGGATGATACTTTCAGGTAAAGATCAGTACACTAAGGTGACTTGGTTCCCCAAATTTCGTTCTTCTATGTTGAAGCGTTCGTTTCCAGTAACAGTTTGAATTTTTAGGTTTCACTCTGTTTTCTCCTATATTGATAGATGTATTTGGAACTCTAAATCCAACACGGTTTGTGCTAGCTTCTTGAAACTTGACACAATAAAGTAGTTTCACGTTCTATATCTATGTTTTGTTTCCTCTTGATGAAGCCCTAAGCAGTGACTGGCGAGAAACACTTTCATGGAAAGGGGTTGCCAAGCTTCCCAAAATTACGAATCTCCAGAAATCTCAGCAAATATTTTTTCACCCCAACTGGATGATACTTTCAGGTAATGATCAGTACACTAAGGCGACTTGGTTCCCCAAATTTCGTTCTTCTATGTTGAAGCGTTCGTTTCCAGTAACAGTTTGAATTTTTAGGTTTCACTCTGTTTTCTCCTATATTGATAGATGTATTTGGAACTCTAAATCCAACACGGTTTGTGCTAGCTTCTTGAAACTTGACACAATAAAGTAGTTTCACGTTCTATATCTATGTTTTGTTTCCTCTTGATGAAGCCCTAAGCAGTGACTGGCGAGAAACACTTTCATGGAAAGGGGTTGCCAAGCTTCCCAAAATTACGAATCTCCAGAAATCTCAGCAAATATTTTTTCACCCAAACTGGATGATACTTTCAGGTAAAGATCAGTACACTAAGGTGACTTGGTTCCCCAAATTTCGTTCTTCTATGTTGAAGCGTTCGTCCCCAGTAACAGTTTGAATTTTTAGGTTTCACTCTGTTTTCTCCTATATTGATAGATGTATTTGGAACTCTAAATCCAACACGGTTTGTGCTAGCTTCTTGAAACTTGACACAATAAAGTAGTTTCACGTTCTATATCTATGTTTTGTTTCCTCTTGATGAAGCCCTAAGCAGTGACTGGCGAGAAACACTTTCATGGAAAGGGGTTGCCAAGCTTCCCAAAATTACGAATCTCCAGAAATCTCAGCAAATATTTTCTCACCCAAACTGGATGATACTTTCAGGTAATGATCAGTACACTAAGGCGACTTGGTTCCCCAAATTTCGTTCTTCTATGTTGAAGCGTTCGTTTCCAGTAACAGTTTGAATTTTTAGGTTTCACTCTGTTTTCTCCTATATTGATAGATGTATTTGGAACTCTAAATCCAACACGGTTTGTGCTAGCTTCTTGAAACTTGACACAATAAAGTAGTTTCACGTTCTATATCTATGTTTTGTTTCCTCTTGATGAAGCCCTAAGCAGTGACTGGCGAGAAACACTTTCATGGAAAGGGGTTGCCAAGCTTCCCAAAATTACGAATCTCCAGAAATCTCAGCAAATATTTTTTCACCCAAACTGGATGATACTTTCAGGTAATGATCAGTATACTAAGGCGACTTGGTTCCCCAAATTTCGTTCTTCTATGTTGAAGCGTTCGTTTCCAGTAACAGTTTGAATTTTTAGGTTTCACTCTGTTTTCTCCTATATTGATAGATGTATTTGGAACTCTAAATCCAACACGGTTTGTGCTAGCTTCTTGAAACTTGACACAATAAAGTAGTTTCACGTTCTATATCTATGTTTTGTTTCCTCTTGATGAAGCCCTAAGCAGTGACTGGCGAGAAACACTTTCATGGAAAGGGGTTGCCAAGCTTCCCAAAATTACGAATCTCCAGAAATCTCAGCAAATATTTTCTCACCCAAACTGGATGATACTTTCAGGTAATGATCAGTACACTAAGGCGACTTGGTTCCCCAAATTTCGTTCTTCTATGTTGAAGCGTTCGTTTCCAGTAACAGTTTGAATTTTCAGGTTTCACTCTGTTTTCTCCTATATTGATAGATGTATTTGGAACTCTAAATCCAACACGGTTTGTGCTAGCTTCTTGAAACTTGACACAATAAAGTAGTTTCACGTTCTATCTCTATGTTTTGTTTCCTCTTGATGTAGCCCTAAGCAGTGACTGTCGAGAAACACTTTCATGGAAAGGGGTTGCCAAGCTTCCCAAAATTACGAATCTCCAGAAATCTCAGCAAATATTTTTTCACCCAAACTGGATGATACTTTCAGGTAATGATCAGTACACTAAGGCGACTTGGTTCCCCAAATTTCGTTCTTCTATGTTGAAGCGTTCGTTTCCAGTAACAGTTTGAATTTTTAGGTTTCACTCTGTTTTCTCCTATATTGATAGATGTATTTGGAACTCTAAATCCAACACGGTTTGTGCTAGCTTCTTGAAACTTGACACAATAAAGTAGTTTCACGTTCTATATCTATGTTTTGTTTCCTCTTGATGAAGCCCTAAGCAGTGACTGGCGAGAAACACTTTCATGGAAAGGGGTTGCCAAGCTTCCCAAAATTACGAATCTCCAGAAATCTCAGCAAATATTTTTTCACCCAAACTGGATGATACTTTCAGGTAATGATCAGTACACTAAGGCGACTTGGTTCCCCAAATTTCGTTCTTCTATGTTGAAGCGTTCGTTTCCAGTAACAGTTTGAATTTTTAGGTTTCACTCTGTTTTCTCCTATATTGTACATGTATTTGGAACTCTAAATCCAACACGGTTTGTGCTAGCTTCTTGAAACTTGACACAATAAAGTAGTTTCACGTTCTATCTCTATGTTTTGTTTCCTCTTGATGAAGCCCTAAGCAGTGACTGGCGAGAAACACTTTCATGGAAAGGGGTTGCCAAGCTTCCCAAAATTACGAATCTCCAGAAATCTCAGCAAATATTTTTTCACCCAAACTGGATGATACTTTCAGGTAATGATCAGTATACTAAGGCGACTTGGTTCCCCAAATTTCGTTCTTCTATGTTGAAGCGTTCGTTTCCAGTAACAGTTTGAATTTTTAGGTTTCACTCTGTTTTCTCCTATATTGATAGATGTATTTGGAACTCTAAATCCAACACGGTTTGTGCTAGCTTCTTGAAATATGACACAATAAAGTAGTTTCACGTTCTATATCTATGTTTTGTTTCCTCTTGATGAAGCCCTAAGCAGTGACTGGCGAGAAACACTTTCATGGAAAGGGGTTGCCAAGCTTCCCAAAATTACGAATCTCCAGAAATCTCAGCAAATATTTTCTCACCCAAACTGGATGATACTTTCAGGTAATGATCAGTACACTAAGGCGACTTGGTTCCCCAAATTTCGTTCTTCTATGTTGAAGCGTTCGTTTCCAGTAACAGTTTGAATTTTTAGGTTTCACTCTGTTTTCTCCTATATTGATAGATGTATTTGGAACTCTAAATCCAACACGGTTTGTGCTAGCTTCTTGAAACTTGACACAATAAAGTAGTTTCACGTTCTATCTCTATGTTTTGTTTCCTCTTGATGTAGCCCTAAGCAGTGACTGGCGAGAAACACTTTCATGGAAAGGGGTTGCCAAGCTTCCCAAAATTACGAATCTCCAGAAATCTCAGCAAATATTTTTTCACCCAAACTGGATGATACTTTCAGGTAATGATCAGTACACTAAGGCGACTTGGTTCCCCAAATTTCGTTCTTCTATGTTGAAGCGTTCATTTCCAGTAACAGTTTGAATTTTTAGGTTTCACTCTGTTTTCTCCTATATTGATAGATGTATTTGGAACTCTAAATCCAACACGGTTTGTGCTAGCTTCTTGAAACTTGACACAATAAAGTAGTTTCACGTTCTATCTCTATGTTTTGTTTCCTCTTGATGTAGCCCTAAGCAGTGACTGGCGAGAAACACTTTCATGGAAAGGGGTTGCCAAGCTTCCCAAAATTACGAATCTCCAGAAATCTCAGCAAATATTTTTTCACCCAAACTGGATGATACTTTCAGGTAAAGATCAGTACACTAAGGTGACTTGGTTCCCCAAATTTCGTTCTTCTATGTTGAAGCGTTCGTTTCCAGTAACAGTTTGAATTTTTAGGTTTCACTCTGTTTTCTCCTATATTGATAGATGTATTTGGAACTCTAAATCCAACACGGTTTGTGCTAGCTTCTTGAAACTTGACACAATAAAGTAGTTTCACGTTCTATATCTATGTTTTGTTTCCTCTTGATGAAGCCCTAAGCAGTGACTGGCGAGAAACACTTTCATGGAAAGGGGTTGCCAAGCTTCCCAAAATTACGAATCTCCAGAAATCTCAGCAAATATTTTTTCACCCCAACTGGATGATACTTTCAGGTAATGATCAGTACACTAAGGCGACTTGGTTCCCCAAATTTCGTTCTTCTATGTTGAAGCGTTCGTTTCCAGTAACAGTTTGAATTTTTAGGTTTCACTCTGTTTTCTCCTATATTGATAGATGTATTTGGAACTCTAAATCCAACACGGTTTGTGCTAGCTTCTTGAAACTTGACACAATAAAGTAGTTTCATGTTCTATATCTATGTTTTGTTTCCTCTTGATGAAGCCCTAAGCAGTGACTGGCGAGAAACACTTTCATGGAAAGGGGTTGCCAAGCTTCCCAAAATTACGAATCTCCAGAAATCTCAGCAAATATTTTTTCACCCAAACTGGATGATACTTTCAGGTAAAGATCAGTACACTAAGGTGACTTGGTTCCCCAAATTTCGTTCTTCTATGTTGAAGCGTTCGTCCCCAGTAGCAGTTTGAATTTTTAGGTTTCACTCTGTTTTCTCCTATATTGATAGATGTATTTGGAACTCTAAATCCAACACGGTTTGTGCTAGCTTCTTGAAACTTGACACAATAAAGTAGTTTCACGTTCTATATCTATGTTTTGTTTCCTCTTGATGAAGCCCTAAGCAGTGACTGGCGAGAAACACTTTCATGGAAAGGGGTTGCCAAGCTTCCCAAAATTACGAATCTCCAGAAATCTCAGCAAATATTTTCTCACCCAAACTGGATGATACTTTCAGGTAATGATCAGTACAGTAAGGCGACTTGGTTCCCCAAATTTCGTTCTTCTATGTTGAAGCGTTCGTTTCCAGTAACAGTTTGAATTTTTAGGTTTCACTCTGTTTTCTCCTATATTGATAGATGTATTTGGAACTCTAAATCCAACACGGTTTGTGCTAGCTTCTTGAAACTTGACACAATAAAGTAGTTTCACGTTCTATATCTATGTTTTGTTTCCTCTTGATGAAGCCCTAAGCAGTGACTGGCGAGAAACACTTTCATGGAAAGGGGTTGCCAAGCTTCCCAAAATTACGAATCTCCAGAAATCTCAGCAAATATTTTTTCACCCAAACTGGATGATACTTTCAGGTAATGATCAGTATACTAAGGCGACTTGGTTCCCCAAATTTCGTTCTTCTATGTTGAAGCGTTCGTTTCCAGTAACAGTTTGAATTTTTAGGTTTCACTCTGTTTTCTCCTATATTGATAGATGTATTTGGAACTCTAAATCCAACACGGTTTGTGCTAGCTTCTTGAAATATGACACAATAAAGTAGTTTCACGTTCTATATCTATGTTTTGTTTCCTCTTGATGAAGCCCTAAGCAGTGACTGGCGAGAAACACTTTCATGGAAAGGGGTTGCCAAGCTTCCCAAAATTACGAATCTCCAGAAATCTCAGCAAATATTTTCTCACCCAAACTGGATGATACTTTCAGGTAATGATCAGTACACTAAGGCGACTTGGTTCCCCAAATTTCGTTCTTCTATGTTGAAGCGTTCGTTTCCAGTAACAGTTTGAATTTTTAGGTTTCACTCTGTTTTCTCCTATATTGATAGATGTATTTGGAACTCTAAATCCAACACGGTTTGTGCTAGCTTCTTGAAACTTGACACAATAAAGTAGTTTCACGTTCTATCTCTATGTTTTGTTTCCTCTTGATGTAGCCCTAAGCAGTGACTGGCGAGAAACACTTTCATGGAAAGGGGTTGCCAAGCTTCCCAAAATTACGAATCTCCAGAAATCTCAGCAAATATTTTTTCACCCAAACTGGATGATACTTTCAGGTAATGATCAGTACACTAAGGCGACTTGGTTCCCCAAATTTCGTTCTTCTATGTTGAAGCGTTCGTTTCCAGTAACAGTTTGAATTTTTAGGTTTCACTCTGTTTTCTCCTATATTGATAGATGTATTTGGAACTCTAAATCCAACACGGTTTGTGCTAGCTTCTTGAAACTTGACACAATAAAGTAGTTTCACGTTCTATCTCTATGTTTTGTTTCCTCTTGATGTAGCCCTAAGCAGTGACTGGCGAGAAACACTTTCATGGAAAGGGGTTGCCAAGCTTCCCAAAATTACGAATCTCCAGAAATCTCAGCAAATATTTTTTCACCCAAACTGGATGATACTTTCAGGTAAAGATCAGTACACTAAGGTGACTTGGTTCCCCAAATTTCGTTCTTCTATGTTGAAGCGTTCGTTTCCAGTAACAGTTTGAATTTTTAGGTTTCACTCTGTTTTCTCCTATATTGATAGATGTATTTGGAACTCTAAATCCAACACGGTTTGTGCTAGCTTCTTGAAACTTGACACAATAAAGTAGTTTCACGTTCTATATCTATGTTTTGTTTCCTCTTGATGAAGCCCTAAGCAGTGACTGGCGAGAAACACTTTCATGGAAAGGGGTTGCCAAGCTTCCCAAAATTACGAATCTCCAGAAATCTCAGCAAATATTTTTTCACCCCAACTGGATGATACTTTCAGGTAATGATCAGTACACTAAGGCGACTTGGTTCCCCAAATTTCGTTCTTCTATGTTGAAGCGTTCGTTTCCAGTAACAGTTTGAATTTTTAGGTTTCACTCTGTTTTCTCCTATATTGATAGATGTATTTGGAACTCTAAATCCAACACGGTTTGTGCTAGCTTCTTGAAACTTGACACAATAAAGTAGTTTCACGTTCTATATCTATGTTTTGTTTCCTCTTGATGAAGCCCTAAGCAGTGACTGGCGAGAAACACTTTCATGGAAAGGGGTTGCCAAGCTTCCCAAAATTACGAATCTCCAGAAATCTCAGCAAATATTTTTTCACCCAAACTGGATGATACTTTCAGGTAAAGATCAGTACACTAAGGTGACTTGGTTCCCCAAATTTCGTTCTTCTATGTTGAAGCGTTCGTCCCCAGTAACAGTTTGAATTTTTAGGTTTCACTCTGTTTTCTCCTATATTGATAGATGTATTTGGAACTCTAAATCCAACACGGTTTGTGCTAGCTTCTTGAAACTTGACACAATAAAGTAGTTTCACGTTCTATATCTATGTTTTGTTTCCTCTTGATGAAGCCCTAAGCAGTGACTGGCGAGAAACACTTTCATGGAAAGGGGTTGCCAAGCTTCCCAAAATTACGAATCTCCAGAAATCTCAGCAAATATTTTCTCACCCAAACTGGATGATACTTTCAGGTAATGATCAGTACACTAAGGCGACTTGGTTCCCCAAATTTCGTTCTTCTATGTTGAAGCGTTCGTTTCCAGTAACAGTTTGAATTTTTAGGTTTCACTCTGTTTTCTCCTATATTGATAGATGTATTTGGAACTCTAAATCCAACACGGTTTGTGCTAGCTTCTTGAAACTTGACACAATAAAGTAGTTTCACGTTCTATATCTATGTTTTGTTTCCTCTTGATGAAGCCCTAAGCAGTGACTGGCGAGAAACACTTTCATGGAAAGGGGTTGCCAAGCTTCCCAAAATTACGAATCTCCAGAAATCTCAGCAAATATTTTTTCACCCAAACTGGATGATACTTTCAGGTAATGATCAGTATACTAAGGCGACTTGGTTCCCCAAATTTCGTTCTTCTATGTTGAAGCGTTCGTTTCCAGTAACAGTTTGAATTTTTAGGTTTCACTCTGTTTTCTCCTATATTGATAGATGTATTTGGAACTCTAAATCCAACACGGTTTGTGCTAGCTTCTTGAAACTTGACACAATAAAGTAGTTTCACGTTCTATATCTATGTTTTGTTTCCTCTTGATGAAGCCCTAAGCAGTGACTGGCGAGAAACACTTTCATGGAAAGGGGTTGCCAAGCTTCCCAAAATTACGAATCTCCAGAAATCTCAGCAAATATTTTCTCACCCAAACTGGATGATACTTTCAGGTAATGATCAGTACACTAAGGCGACTTGGTTCCCCAAATTTCGTTCTTCTATGTTGAAGCGTTCGTTTCCAGTAACAGTTTGAATTTTCAGGTTTCACTCTGTTTTCTCCTATATTGATAGATGTATTTGGAACTCTAAATCCAACACGGTTTGTGCTAGCTTCTTGAAACTTGACACAATAAAGTAGTTTCACGTTCTATCTCTATGTTTTGTTTCCTCTTGATGTAGCCCTAAGCAGTGACTGTCGAGAAACACTTTCATGGAAAGGGGTTGCCAAGCTTCCCAAAATTACGAATCTCCAGAAATCTCAGCAAATATTTTTTCACCCAAACTGGATGATACTTTCAGGTAATGATCAGTACACTAAGGCGACTTGGTTCCCCAAATTTCGTTCTTCTATGTTGAAGCGTTCGTTTCCAGTAACAGTTTGAATTTTTAGGTTTCACTCTGTTTTCTCCTATATTGATAGATGTATTTGGAACTCTAAATCCAACACGGTTTGTGCTAGCTTCTTGAAACTTGACACAATAAAGTAGTTTCACGTTCTATATCTATGTTTTGTTTCCTCTTGATGAAGCCCTAAGCAGTGACTGGCGAGAAACACTTTCATGGAAAGGGGTTGCCAAGCTTCCCAAAATTACGAATCTCCAGAAATCTCAGCAAATATTTTTTCACCCAAACTGGATGATACTTTCAGGTAATGATCAGTACACTAAGGCGACTTGGTTCCCCAAATTTCGTTCTTCTATGTTGAAGCGTTCGTTTCCAGTAACAGTTTGAATTTTTAGGTTTCACTCTGTTTTCTCCTATATTGTACATGTATTTGGAACTCTAAATCCAACACGGTTTGTGCTAGCTTCTTGAAACTTGACACAATAAAGTAGTTTCACGTTCTATCTCTATGTTTTGTTTCCTCTTGATGTAGCCCTAAGCAGTGACTGGCAACAAACACTTTCATGGAAAGGGGTTGCCAAGCTTCCCAAAATTACGAATCTCCAGAAATCTCAGCAAATATTTTTTCACCCAAACTGGATGATACTTTCAGGTAATGATCAGTACACTAAGGCGACTTGGTTCCCCAAATTTCGCTCTTCTATGTTGAAGCGTTCGTTTCCAGTAACAGTTTGAATTTTTAGGTTTCACTCTGTTTTCTCCTATATTGATAGATGTATTTGGAACTCTAAATCCAACACGGTTTGTGCTAGCTTCTTGAAACTTGACACAATAAAGTAGTTTCACGTTCTATATCTATGTTTTGTTTCCTCTTGATGAAGCCCTAAGCAGTGACTGGCGAGAAACACTTTCATGGAAAGGGGTTGCCAAGCTTCCCAAAATTACGAATCTCCAGAAATCTCAGCAAATATTTTCTCACCCAAACTGGATGATACTTTCAGGTAATGATCAGTACACTAAGGCGACTTGGTTCCCCAAATTTCGTTCTTCTATGTTGAAGCGTTCGTTTCCAGTAACAGTTTGAATTTTCAGGTTTCACTCTGTTTTCTCCTATATTGATAGATGTATTTGGAACTCTAAATCCAACACGGTTTGTGCTAGCTTCTTGAAACTTGACACAATAAAGTAGTTTCACGTTCTATCTCTATGTTTTGTTTCCTCTTGATGTAGCCCTAAGCAGTGACTGTCGAGAAACACTTTCATGGAAAGGGGTTGCCAAGCTTCCCAAAATTACGAATCTCCAGAAATCTCAGCAAATATTTTTTCACCCAAACTGGATGATACTTTCAGGTAATGATCAGTACACTAAGGCGACTTGGTTCCCCAAATTTCGTTCTTCTATGTTGAAGCGTTCGTTTCCAGTAACAGTTTGAATTTTTAGGTTTCACTCTGTTTTCTCCTATATTGATAGATGTATTTGGAACTCTAAATCCAACACGGTTTGTGCTAGCTTCTTGAAACTTGACACAATAAAGTAGTTTCACGTTCTATATCTATGTTTTGTTTCCTCTTGATGAAGCCCTAAGCAGTGACTGGCGAGAAACACTTTCATGGAAAGGGGTTGCCAAGCTTCCCAAAATTACGAATCTCCAGAAATCTCAGCAAATATTTTTTCACCCAAACTGGATGATACTTTCAGGTAATGATCAGTACACTAAGGCGACTTGGTTCCCCAAATTTCGTTCTTCTATGTTGAAGCGTTCGTTTCCAGTAACAGTTTGAATTTTTAGGTTTCACTCTGTTTTCTCCTATATTGTACATGTATTTGGAACTCTAAATCCAACACGGTTTGTGCTAGCTTCTTGAAACTTGACACAATAAAGTAGTTTCATGTTCTATCTCTATGTTTTGTTTCCTCTTGATGTAGCCCTAAGCAGTGACTGGCAACAAACACTTTCATGGAAAGGGGTTGCCAAGCTTCCCAAAATTACGAATCTCCAGAAATCTCAGCAAATATTTTTTCACCCAAACTGGATGATACTTTCAGGTAATGATCAGTACACTAAGGCGACTTGGTTCCCCAAATTTCGCTCTTCTATGTTGAAGCGTTCGTTTCCAGTAACAGTTTGAATTTTTAGGTTTCACTCTGTTTTCTCCTATATTGATAGATGTATTTGGAACTCTAAATCCAACACGGTTTGTGCTAGCTTCTTGAAACTTGACACAATAAAGTAGTTTCACGTTCTATATCTATGTTTTGTTTCCTCTTGATGAAGCCCTAAGCAGTGACTGGCGAGAAACACTTTCATGGAAAGGGGTTGCCAAGCTTCCCAAAATTACGAATCTCCAGAAATCTCAGCAAATATTTTTTCACCCAAACTGGATGATACTTTCAGGTAATGATCAGTACACTAAGGCGACTTGGTTCCCCAAATTTCGTTCTTCTATGTTGAAGCGTTCGTTTCCAGTAACAGTTTGAATTTTTAGGTTTCACTCTGTTTTCTCCTATATTGATAGATGTATTTGGAACTCTAAATCCAACACGGTTTGTGCTAGCTTCTTGAAACTTGACACAATAAAGTAGTTTCACGTTCTATATCTATGTTTTGTTTCCTCTTGATGAAGCCCTAAGCAGTGACTGGCGAGAAACACTTTCATGGAAAGGGGTTGCCAAGCTTCCCAAAATTACGAATCTCCAGAAATCTCAGCAAATATTTTTTCACCCAAACTGGATGATACTTTCAGGTAATGATCAGTACACTAAGGCGACTTGGTTCCCCAAATTTCGCTCTTCTATGTTGAAGCGTTCGTTTCCAGTAAGAGTTTGAATTTTTAGGTTTCACTCTGTTTTCTCCTATATTGATAGATGTATTTGGAACTCTAAATCCAACACGGTTTGTGCTAGCTTCTTGAAACTTGACACAATAAAGTAGTTTCACGTTCTATCTCTATGTTTTGTTTCCTCTTGATGAAGCCCTAAGCAGTGACTGGCGAGAAACACTTTCATGGAAAGGGGTTGCCAAGCTTCCCAAAATTACGAATCTCCAGAAATCTCAGCAAATATTTTTTCACCCAAACTGGATGATACTTTCAGGTAATGATCAGTACACTAAGGCGACTTGGTTCCCCAAATTTCGCTCTTCTATGTTGAAGCGTTCGTTTCCAGTAAGAGTTTGAATTTTTAGGTTTCACTCTGTTTTCTCCTATATTGATAGATGTATTTGGAACTCTAAATCCAACACGGTTTGTGCTAGCTTCTTGAAACTTGACACAATAAAGTAGTTTCACGTTCTATATCTATGTTTTGTTTCCTCTTGATGAAGCCCTAAGCAGTGTCTGGCGAGAAACACTTTCATGGAAAGGGGTTGCCAAGCTTCCCAAAATTACGAATCTCCAGAAATCTCAGCAAATATTTTTTCACCCCAACTGGATGATACTTTCAGGTAATGATCAGTACACTAAGGCGACTTGGTTCCCCAAATTTCGTTCTTCTATGTTGAAGCGTTCGTTTCCAGTAACAGTTTGAATTTTTAGGTTTCACTCTGTTTTCTCCTATATTGATAGATGTATTTGGAACTCTAAATCCAACACGGTTTGTGCTAGCTTCTTGAAACTTGACACAATAAAGTAGTTTCACGTTCTATATCTATGTTTTGTTTCCTCTTGATGAAGCCCTAAGCAGTGACTGGCGAGAAACACTTTCATGGAAAGGGGTTGCCAAGCTTCCCAAAATTACGAATCTCCAGAAATCTCAGCAAATATTTTTTCACCCAAACTGGATGATACTTTCAGGTAAAGATCAGTACACTAAGGTGACTTGGTTCCCCAAATTTCGTTCTTCTATGTTGAAGCGTTCGTCCCCAGTAACAGTTTGAATTTTTAGGTTTCACTCTGTTTTCTCCTATATTGATAGATGTATTTGGAACTCTAAATCCAACATGGTTTGTGCTAGCTTCTTGAAACTTGACACAATAAAGTGGTTTCACGTTCTATATCTATGTTTTGTTTCCTCTTGATGAAGCCCTAAGCAGTGACTGGCGAGAAACACTTTCATGGAAAGGGGTTGCCAAGCTTCCCAAAATTACGAATCTCCAGAAATCTCAGCAAATATTTTTTCACCCAAACTGGATGATACTTTCAGGTAATGATCAGTACACTAAGGCGACTTGGTTCCCCAAATTTCGCTCTTCTATGTTGAAGCGTTCGTTTCCAGTAACAGTTTGAATTTTTAGGTTTCACTCTGTTTTCTCCTATATTGATAGATGTATTTGGAACTCTAAATCCAACACGGTTTGTGCTAGCTTCTTGAAACTTGACACAATAAAGTAGTTTCACGTTCTATATCTATGTTTTGTTTCCTCTTGATGAAGCCCTAAGCAGTGACTGGCGAGAAACACTTTCATGGAAAGGGGTTGCCAAGCTTCCCAAAATTACGAATCTCCAGAAATCTCAGCAAATATTTTCTCACCCAAACTGGATGATACTTTCAGGTAATGATCAGTACACTAAGGCGACTTGGTTCCCCAAATTTCGCTCTTCTATGTTGAAGCGTTCGTTTCCAGTAACAGTTTGAATTTTTAGGTTTCACTCTGTTTTCTCCTATATTGATAGATGTATTTGGAACTCTAAATCCAACACGGTTTGTGCTAGCTTCTTGAAACTTGACACAATAAAGTAGTTTCACGTTCTATATCTATGTTTTGTTTCCTCTTGATGTAGCCCTAAGCAGTGACTGGCAACAAACACTTTCATGGAAAGGGGTTGCCAAGCTTCCCAAAATTACGAATCTCCAGAAATCTCAGCTAATATTTTTTCACCCAAACTGGATGATACTTTCAGGTAATGATCAGTACACTGAGGCGACTTGGTTCCCCAAATTTCGTTATTCTATGTTGAACCGTTCGTTTCCAGTAACAGTTTGAATTTTTAGGTTTCACTCTGTTTTCTCCTATATTGATAGATGTATTTGGAACTCTAAATCCAACACGGTTTGTGCTAGCTTCTTGAAACTTGACACAATAAAGTAGTTTCAGGTTCTATCTCTATGTTTTGTTTCCTCTTGATGTAGCCCTAAGCAGTGACTGGCAACAAACACTTTCATGGAAAGGGGTTGCCAAGCTTCCCAAAATTACGAATCTCCAGAAATCTCAGCAAATATTTTTTCACCCAAACTGGATGATACTTTCAGGTAATGATCAGTACACTAAGGCGACTTGGTTCCCCAAATTTCGTTCTTCTATGTTGAAGCGTTCGTTTCCAGTAACAGTTTGAATTTTTAGGTTTCACTCTGTTTTCTCCTATATTGTACATGTATTTGGAACTCTAAATCCAACACGGTTTGTGCTAGCTTCTTGAAACTTGACACAATAAAGTAGTTTCACGTTCTATCTCTATGTTTTGTTTCCTCTTGATGTAGCCCTAAGCAGTGACTGGCAACAAACACTTTCATGGAAAGGGGTTGCCAAGCTTCCCAAAATTACGAATCTCCAGAAATCTCAGCAAATATTTTTTCACCCAAACTGGATGATACTTTCAGGTAATGATCAGTACACTAAGGCGACTTGGTTCCCCAAATTTCGCTCTTCTATGTTGAAGCGTTCGTTTCCAGTAACAGTTTGAATTTTTAGGTTTCACTCTGTTTTCTCCTATATTGATAGATGTATTTGGAACTCTAAATCCAACACGGTTTGTGCTAGCTTCTTGAAACTTGACACAATAAAGTAGTTTCACGTTCTATATCTATGTTTTGTTTCCTCTTGATGAAGCCCTAAGCAGTGACTGGCGAGAAACACTTTCATGGAAAGGGGTTGCCAAGCTTCCCAAAATTACGAATCTCCAGAAATCTCAGCAAATATTTTCTCACCCAAACTGGATGATACTTTCAGGTAATGATCAGTACACTAAGGCGACTTGGTTCCCCAAATTTCGTTCTTCTATGTTGAAGCGTTCGTTTCCAGTAACAGTTTGAATTTTCAGGTTTCACTCTGTTTTCTCCTATATTGATAGATGTATTTGGAACTCTAAATCCAACACGGTTTGTGCTAGCTTCTTGAAACTTGACACAATAAAGTAGTTTCACGTTCTATCTCTATGTTTTGTTTCCTCTTGATGTAGCCCTAAGCAGTGACTGTCGAGAAACACTTTCATGGAAAGGGGTTGCCAAGCTTCCCAAAATTACGAATCTCCAGAAATCTCAGCAAATATTTTTTCACCCAAACTGGATGATACTTTCAGGTAATGATCAGTACACTAAGGCGACTTGGTTCCCCAAATTTCGTTCTTCTATGTTGAAGCGTTCGTTTCCAGTAACAGTTTGAATTTTTAGGTTTCACTCTGTTTTCTCCTATATTGATAGATGTATTTGGAACTCTAAATCCAACACGGTTTGTGCTAGCTTCTTGAAACTTGACACAATAAAGTAGTTTCACGTTCTATATCTATGTTTTGTTTCCTCTTGATGAAGCCCTAAGCAGTGACTGGCGAGAAACACTTTCATGGAAAGGGGTTGCCAAGCTTCCCAAAATTACGAATCTCCAGAAATCTCAGCAAATATTTTTTCACCCAAACTGGATGATACTTTCAGGTAATGATCAGTACACTAAGGCGACTTGGTTCCCCAAATTTCGTTCTTCTATGTTGAAGCGTTCGTTTCCAGTAACAGTTTGAATTTTTAGGTTTCACTCTGTTTTCTCCTATATTGTACATGTATTTGGAACTCTAAATCCAACACGGTTTGTGCTAGCTTCTTGAAACTTGACACAATAAAGTAGTTTCATGTTCTATCTCTATGTTTTGTTTCCTCTTGATGTAGCCCTAAGCAGTGACTGGCAACAAACACTTTCATGGAAAGGGGTTGCCAAGCTTCCCAAAATTACGAATCTCCAGAAATCTCAGCAAATATTTTTTCACCCAAACTGGATGATACTTTCAGGTAATGATCAGTACACTAAGGCGACTTGGTTCCCCAAATTTCGCTCTTCTATGTTGAAGCGTTCGTTTCCAGTAACAGTTTGAATTTTTAGGTTTCACTCTGTTTTCTCCTATATTGATAGATGTATTTGGAACTCTAAATCCAACACGGTTTGTGCTAGCTTCTTGAAACTTGACACAATAAAGTAGTTTCACGTTCTATATCTATGTTTTGTTTCCTCTTGATGAAGCCCTAAGCAGTGACTGGCGAGAAACACTTTCATGGAAAGGGGTTGCCAAGCTTCCCAAAATTACGAATCTCCAGAAATCTCAGCAAATATTTTTTCACCCAAACTGGATGATACTTTCAGGTAATGATCAGTACACTAAGGCGACTTGGTTCCCCAAATTTCGTTCTTCTATGTTGAAGCGTTCGTTTCCAGTAACAGTTTGAATTTTTAGGTTTCACTCTGTTTTCTCCTATATTGATAGATGTATTTGGAACTCTAAATCCAACACGGTTTGTGCTAGCTTCTTGAAACTTGACACAATAAAGTAGTTTCACGTTCTATATCTATGTTTTGTTTCCTCTTGATGAAGCCCTAAGCAGTGACTGGCGAGAAACACTTTCATGGAAAGGGGTTGCCAAGCTTCCCAAAATTACGAATCTCCAGAAATCTCAGCAAATATTTTTTCACCCAAACTGGATGATACTTTCAGGTAATGATCAGTACACTAAGGCGACTTGGTTCCCCAAATTTCGCTCTTCTATGTTGAAGCGTTCGTTTCCAGTAAGAGTTTGAATTTTTAGGTTTCACTCTGTTTTCTCCTATATTGATAGATGTATTTGGAACTCTAAATCCAACACGGTTTGTGCTAGCTTCTTGAAACTTGACACAATAAAGTAGTTTCACGTTCTATCTCTATGTTTTGTTTCCTCTTGATGAAGCCCTAAGCAGTGACTGGCGAGAAACACTTTCATGGAAAGGGGTTGCCAAGCTTCCCAAAATTACGAATCTCCAGAAATCTCAGCAAATATTTTTTCACCCAAACTGGATGATACTTTCAGGTAATGATCAGTACACTAAGGCGACTTGGTTCCCCAAATTTCGCTCTTCTATGTTGAAGCGTTCGTTTCCAGTAAGAGTTTGAATTTTTAGGTTTCACTCTGTTTTCTCCTATATTGATAGATGTATTTGGAACTCTAAATCCAACACGGTTTGTGCTAGCTTCTTGAAACTTGACACAATAAAGTAGTTTCACGTTCTATATCTATGTTTTGTTTCCTCTTGATGAAGCCCTAAGCAGTGTCTGGCGAGAAACACTTTCATGGAAAGGGGTTGCCAAGCTTCCCAAAATTACGAATCTCCAGAAATCTCAGCAAATATTTTTTCACCCCAACTGGATGATACTTTCAGGTAATGATCAGTACACTAAGGCGACTTGGTTCCCCAAATTTCGTTCTTCTATGTTGAAGCGTTCGTTTCCAGTAACAGTTTGAATTTTTAGGTTTCACTCTGTTTTCTCCTATATTGATAGATGTATTTGGAACTCTAAATCCAACACGGTTTGTGCTAGCTTCTTGAAACTTGACACAATAAAGTAGTTTCACGTTCTATATCTATGTTTTGTTTCCTCTTGATGAAGCCCTAAGCAGTGACTGGCGAGAAACACTTTCATGGAAAGGGGTTGCCAAGCTTCCCAAAATTACGAATCTCCAGAAATCTCAGCAAATATTTTTTCACCCAAACTGGATGATACTTTCAGGTAAAGATCAGTACACTAAGGTGACTTGGTTCCCCAAATTTCGTTCTTCTATGTTGAAGCGTTCGTCCCCAGTAACAGTTTGAATTTTTAGGTTTCACTCTGTTTTCTCCTATATTGATAGATGTATTTGGAACTCTAAATCCAACATGGTTTGTGCTAGCTTCTTGAAACTTGACACAATAAAGTGGTTTCACGTTCTATATCTATGTTTTGTTTCCTCTTGATGAAGCCCTAAGCAGTGACTGGCGAGAAACACTTTCATGGAAAGGGGTTGCCAAGCTTCCCAAAATTACGAATCTCCAGAAATCTCAGCAAATATTTTTTCACCCAAACTGGATGATACTTTCAGGTAATGATCAGTACACTAAGGCGACTTGGTTCCCCAAATTTCGCTCTTCTATGTTGAAGCGTTCGTTTCCAGTAACAGTTTGAATTTTTAGGTTTCACTCTGTTTTCTCCTATATTGA
The DNA here is from genome assembly GCF_964194105.1 of Spermophilus citellus. Lineage (NCBI taxonomy): Eukaryota > Metazoa > Chordata > Mammalia > Rodentia > Sciuridae > Spermophilus > Spermophilus citellus. The sequence goes on along the minus strand of NC_138196.1, from coordinate 18,058,160 downwards.
TAGATGTATTTGGAACTCTAAATCCAACACGGTTTGTGCTAGCTTCTTGAAACTTGACACAATAAAGTAGTTTCACGTTCTATATCTATGTTTTGTTTCCTCTTGATGAAGCCCTAAGCAGTGACTGGCGAGAAACACTTTCATGGAAAGGGGTTGCCAAGCTTCCCAAAATTACGAATCTCCAGAAATCTCAGCAAATATTTTCTCACCCAAACTGGATGATACTTTCAGGTAATGATCAGTACACTAAGGCGACTTGGTTCCCCAAATTTCGCTCTTCTATGTTGAAGCGTTCGTTTCCAGTAACAGTTTGAATTTTTAGGTTTCACTCTGTTTTCTCCTATATTGATAGATGTATTTGGAACTCTAAATCCAACACGGTTTGTGCTAGCTTCTTGAAACTTGACACAATAAAGTAGTTTCACGTTCTATATCTATGTTTTGTTTCCTCTTGATGTAGCCCTAAGCAGTGACTGGCAACAAACACTTTCATGGAAAGGGGTTGCCAAGCTTCCCAAAATTACGAATCTCCAGAAATCTCAGCTAATATTTTTTCACCCAAACTGGATGATACTTTCAGGTAATGATCAGTACACTGAGGCGACTTGGTTCCCCAAATTTCGTTATTCTATGTTGAACCGTTCGTTTCCAGTAACAGTTTGAATTTTTAGGTTTCACTCTGTTTTCTCCTATATTGATAGATGTATTTGGAACTCTAAATCCAACACGGTTTGTGCTAGCTTCTTGAAACTTGACACAATAAAGTAGTTTCAGGTTCTATCTCTATGTTTTGTTTCCTCTTGATGTAGCCCTAAGCAGTGACTGGCAACAAACACTTTCATGGAAAGGGGTTGCCAAGCTTCCCAAAATTACGAATCTCCAGAAATCTCAGCAAATATTTTTTCACCCAAACTGGATGATACTTTCAGGTAATGATCAGTACACTAAGGCGACTTGGTTCCCCAAATTTCGTTCTTCTATGTTGAAGCGTTCGTTTCCAGTAACAGTTTGAATTTTTAGGTTTCACTCTGTTTTCTCCTATATTGATAGATGTATTTGGAACTCTAAATCCAACACGGTTTGTGCTAGCTTCTTGAAACTTGACACAATAAAGTAGTTTCACGTTCTATATCTATGTTTTGTTTCCTCTTGATGAAGCCCTAAGCAGTGACTGGCGAGAAACACTTTCATGGAAAGGGGTTGCCAAGCTTCCCAAAATTACGAATCTCCAGAAATCTCAGCAAATATTTTTTCACCCAAACTGGATGATACTTTCAGGTAAAGATCAGTACACTAAGGTGACTTGGTTCCCCAAATTTCGTTCTTCTATGTTGAAGCGTTCGTCCCCAGTAACAGTTTGAATTTTTAGGTTTCACTCTGTTTTCTCCTATATTGATAGATGTATTTGGAACTCTAAATCCAACACGGTTTGTGCTAGCTTCTTGAAACTTGACACAATAAAGTAGTTTCACGTTCTATATCTATGTTTTGTTTCCTCTTGATGAAGCCCTAAGCAGTGACTGGCGAGAAACACTTTCATGGAAAGGGGTTGCCAAGCTTCCCAAAATTACGAATCTCCAGAAATCTCAGCAAATATTTTTTCACCCAAACTGGATGATACTTTCAGGTAATGATCAGTACACTAAGGCGACTTGGTTCCCCAAATTTCGCTCTTCTATTTTGAAGCGTTCGTTTCCAGTAACAGTTTGAATTTTTAGGTTTCACTCTGTTTTCTCCTATATTGATAGATGTATTTGGAACTCTAAATCCAACACGGTTTGTGCTAGCTTCTTGAAACTTGACACAATAAAGTAGTTTCACGTTCTATATCTATGTTTTGTTTCCTCTTGATGAAGCCCTAAGCAGTGACTGGCGAGAAACACTTTCATGGAAAGGGGTTGCCAAGCTTCCCAAAATTACGAATCTCCAGAAATCTCAGCAAATATTTTCTCACCCAAACTGGATGATACTTTCAGGTAATGATCAGTACACTAAGGCGACTTGGTTCCCCAAATTTCGCTCTTCTATGTTGAAGCGTTCGTTTCCAGTAACAGTTTGAATTTTTAGGTTTCACTCTGTTTTCTCCTATATTGATAGATGTATTTGGAACTCTAAATCCAACACGGTTTGTGCTAGCTTCTTGAAACTTGACACAATAAAGTAGTTTCACGTTCTATATCTATGTTTTGTTTCCTCTTGATGTAGCCCTAAGCAGTGACTGGCAACAAACACTTTCATGGAAAGGGGTTGCCAAGCTTCCCAAAATTACGAATCTCCAGAAATCTCAGCAAATATTTTTTCACCCAAACTGGATGATACTTTCAGGTAATGATCAGTACACTGAGGCGACTTGGTTCCCCAAATTTCGTTATTCTATGTTGAACCGTTCGTTTCCAGTAACAGTTTGAATTTTTAGGTTTCACTCTGTTTTCTCCTATATTGATAGATGTATTTGGAACTCTAAATCCAACACGGTTTGTGCTAGCTTCTTGAAACTTGACACAATAAAGTAGTTTCACGTTCTATATCTATGTTTTGTTTCCTCTTGATGTAGCCCTAAGCAGTGACTGGCAACAAACACTTTCATGGAAAGGGGTTGCCAAGCTTCCCAAAATTACGAATCTCCAGAAATCTCAGCAAATATTTTTTCACCCAAACTGGATGATACTTTCAGGTAATGATCAGTACACTGAGGCGACTTGGTTCCCCAAATTTCGTTATTCTATGTTGAACCGTTCGTTTCCAGTAACAGTTTGAATTTTTAGGTTTCACTCTGTTTTCTCCTATATTGATAGATGTATTTGGAACTCTAAATCCAACACGGTTTGTGCTAGCTTCTTGAAACTTGACACAATAAAGTAGTTTCACGTTCTATATCTATGTTTTGTTTCCTCTTGATGAAGCCCTAAGCAGTGACTGGCGAGAAACACTTTCATGGAAAGGGGTTGCCAAGCTTCCCAAAATTACAAATCTCCAGAAATCTCAGCAAATATTTTTCACCCAAACTGGATGATACTTTCAGGTAATGATCAGTACACTAAGGCGACTTGGTTCCCCAAATTTCGTTCTTCTATGTTGAAGCGTTCGTTTCCAGTAACAGTTTGAATTTTTAGGTTTCACTCTGTTTTCTCCTATATTGTACATGTATTTGGAACTCTAAATCCAACACGGTTTGTGCTAGCTTCTTGAAACTTGACACAATAAAGTAGTTTCACGTTCTATCTCTATGTTTTGTTTCCTCTTGATGTAGCCCTAAGCAGTGACTGGCGAGAAACACTTTCATGGAAAGGGGTTGCCAAGCTTCCCAAAATTACGAATCTCCAGAAATCTCAGCAAATATTTTTTCACCCAAACTGGATGATACTTTCAGGTAATGATCAGTACACTAAGGCGACTTGGTTCCCCAAATTTCGCTCTTCTATGTTGAAGCGTTCGTTTCCAGTAACAGTTTGAATTTTTAGGTTTCACTCTGTTTTCTCCTATATTGATAGATGTATTTGGAACTCTAAATCCAACACGGTTTGTGCTAGCTTCTTGAAACTTGACACAATAAAGTAGTTTCACGTTCTATATCTATGTTTTGTTTCCTCTTGATGAAGCCCTAAGCAGTGACTGGCGAGAAACACTTTCATGGAAAGGGGTTGCCAAGCTTCCCAAAATTACGAATCTCCAGAAATCTCAGCAAATATTTTTTCACCCAAACTGGATGATACTTTCAGGTAATGATCAGTACACTGAGGCGACTTGGTTCCCCAAATTTCGTTATTCTATGTTGAACCGTTCGTCTCCAGTAACAGTTTGAATTTTTAGGTTTCACTCTGTTTTCTCCTATATTGATAGATGTATTTGGAACTCTAAATCCAACACGGTTTGTGCTAGCTTCTTGAAACTTGACACAATAAAGTAGTTTCACGTTCTATCTCTATGTTTTGTTTCCTCTTGATGTAGCCCTAAGCAGTGACTGGCAACAAACACTTTCATGGAAAGGGGTTGCCAAGCTTCCCAAAATTACGAATCTCCAGAAATCTCAGCAAATATTTTTTCACCCAAACTGGATGATACTTTCAGGTAATGATCAGTACACTAAGGCGACTTGGTTCCCCAAATTTCGTTCTTCTACGTTGAAGCGTTCGTTTCCAGTAACAGTTTGAATTTTTAGGTTTCACTCTGTTTTCTCCTATATTGATAGATGTATTTGGAACTCTAAATTCAACACGGTTTGTGCTAGCTTCTTGAAACTTGACACAATAAAGTAGTTTCACGTTCTATATCTATGTTTTGTTTCCTCTTGATGAAGCCCTAAGCAGTGACTGGCGAGAAACACTTTCATGGAAAGGGGTTGCCAAGCTTCCCAAAATTACGAATCTCCAGAAATCTCAGCAAATATTTTTTCACCCAAACTGGATGATACTTTCAGGTAAAGATCAGTACACTAAGGTGACTTGGTTCCCCAAATTTCGTTCTTCTATGTTGAAGCGTTCGTCCCCAGTAACAGTTTGAATTTTTAGGTTTCACTCTGTTTTCTCCTATATTGATAGATGTATTTGGAACTCTAAATCCAACACGGTTTGTGCTAGCTTCTTGAAACTTGACACAATAAAGTAGTTTCACGTTCTATATCTATGTTTTGTTTCCTCTTGATGAAGCCCTAAGCAGTGACTGGCGAGAAACACTTTCATGGAAAGGGGTTGCCAAGCTTCCCAAAATTACGAATCTCCAGAAATCTCAGCAAATATTTTTTCACCCAAACTGGATGATACTTTCAGGTAATGATCAGTACACTAAGGCGACTTGGTTCCCCAAATTTCGCTCTTCTATGTTGAAGCGTTCGTTTCCAGTAACAGTTTGAATTTTTAGGTTTCACTCTGTTTTCTCCTATATTGATAGATGTATTTGGAACTCTAAATCCAACACGGTTTGTGCTAGCTTCTTGAAACTTGACACAATAAAGTAGTTTCACGTTCTATATCTATGTTTTGTTTCCTCTTGATGAAGCCCTAAGCAGTGACTGGCGAGAAACACTTTCATGGAAAGGGGTTGCCAAGCTTCCCAAAATCACGAATCTCCAGAAATCTCAGCAAATATTTTTTCACCCAAACTGGATGATACTTTCAGGTAATGATCAGTACACTAAGGCGACTTGGTTCCCCAAATTTCGCTCTTCTATGTTGAAGCGTTCGTTTCCAGTAAGAGTTTGAATTTTTAGGTTTCACTCTGTTTTCTCCTATATTGATAGATGTATTTGGAACTCTAAATCCAACACGGTTTGTGCTAGCTTCTTGAAACTTGACACAATAAAGTAGTTTCACGTTCTATCTCTATGTTTTGTTTCCTCTTGATGAAGCCCTAAGCAGTGACTGGCGAGAAACACTTTCATGGAAAGGGGTTGCCAAGCTTCCCAAAATTACGAATCTCCAGAAATCTCAGCAAATATTTTTTCACCCAAACTGGATGATACTTTCAGGTAATGATCAGTACACTAAGGCGACTTGGTTCCCCAAATTTCGCTCTTCTATGTTGAAGCGTTCGTTTCCAGTAAGAGTTTGAATTTTTAGGTTTCACTCTGTTTTCTCCTATATTGATAGATGTATTTGGAACTCTAAATCCAACACGGTTTGTGCTAGCTTCTTGAAACTTGACACAATAAAGTAGTTTCACGTTCTATATCTATGTTTTGTTTCCTCTTGATGAAGCCCTAAGCAGTGACTGGCGAGAAACACTTTCATGGAAAGGGGTTGCCAAGCTTCCCAAAATTACGAATCTCCAGAAATCTCAGCAAATATTTTTTCACCCCAACTGGATGATACTTTCAGGTAATGATCAGTACACTAAGGCGACTTGGTTCCCCAAATTTCGTTCTTCTATGTTGAAGCGTTCGTTTCCAGTAACAGTTTGAATTTTTAGGTTTCACTCTGTTTTCTCCTATATTGATAGATGTATTTGGAACTCTAAATCCAACACGGTTTGTGCTAGCTTCTTGAAACTTGACACAATAAAGTAGTTTCACGTTCTATATCTATGTTTTGTTTCCTCTTGATGAAGCCCTAAGCAGTGACTGGCGAGAAACACTTTCATGGAAAGGGGTTGCCAAGCTTCCCAAAATTACGAATCTCCAGAAATCTCAGCAAATATTTTTTCACCCAAACTGGATGATACTTTCAGGTAAAGATCAGTACACTAAGGTGACTTGGTTCCCCAAATTTCGTTCTTCTATGTTGAAGCGTTCGTCCCCAGTAACAGATTGAATTTTTAGGTTTCACTCTGTTTTCTCCTATATTGATAGATGTATTTGGAACTCTAAATCCAACACGGTTTGTGCTAGCTTCTTGAAACTTGACACAATAAAGTAGTTTCACGTTCTATATCTATGTTTTGTTTCCTCTTGATGAAGCCCTAAGCAGTGACTGGCGAGAAACACTTTCATGGAAAGGGGTTGCCAAGCTTCCCAAAATTACGAATCTCCAGAAATCTCAGCAAATATTTTTTCACCCAAACTGGATGATACTTTCAGGTAATGATCAGTACACTAAGGCGACTTGGTTCCCCAAATTTCGCTCTTCTATGTTGAAGCGTTCGTTTCCAGTAACAGTTTGAATTTTTAGGTTTCACTCTGTTTTCTCCTATATTGATAGATGTATTTGGAACTCTAAATCCAACACGGTTTGTGCTAGCTTCTTGAAACTTGACACAATAAAGTAGTTTCACGTTCTATATCTATGTTTTGTTTCCTCTTGATGAAGCCCTAAGCAGTGACTGGCGAGAAACACTTTCATGGAAAGGGGTTGCCAAGCTTCCCAAAATTACGAATCTCCAGAAATCTCAGCAAATATTTTCTCACCCAAACTGGATGATACTTTCAGGTAATGATCAGTACACTAAGGCGACTTGGTTCCCCAAATTTCGCTCTTCTATGTTGAAGCGTTCGTTTCCAGTAACAGTTTGAATTTTTAGGTTTCACTCTGTTTTCTCCTATATTGATAGATGTATTTGGAACTCTAAATCCAACACGGTTTGTGCTAGCTTCTTGAAACTTGACACAATAAAGTAGTTTCACGTTCTATATCTATGTTTTGTTTCCTCTTGATGTAGCCCTAAGCAGTGACTGGCAACAAACACTTTCATGGAAAGGGGTTGCCAAGCTTCCCAAAATTACGAATCTCCAGAAATCTCAGCTAATATTTTTTCACCCAAACTGGATGATACTTTCAGGTAATGATCAGTACACTGAGGCGACTTGGTTCCCCAAATTTCGTTATTCTATGTTGAACCGTTCGTTTCCAGTAACAGTTTGAATTTTTAGGTTTCACTCTGTTTTCTCCTATATTGATAGATGTATTTGGAACTCTAAATCCAACACGGTTTGTGCTAGCTTCTTGAAACTTGACACAATAAAGTAGTTTCACGTTCTATCTCTATGTTTTGTTTCCTCTTGATGTAGCCCTAAGCAGTGACTGGCAACAAACACTTTCATGGAAAGGGGTTGCCAAGCTTCCCAAAATTACGAATCTCCAGAAATCTCAGCAAATATTTTTTCACCCAAACTGGATGATACTTTCAGGTAATGATCAGTACACTAAGGCGACTTGGTTCCCCAAATTTCGCTCTTCTATGTTGAAGCGTTCGTTTCCAGTAACAGTTTGAATTTTTAGGTTTCACTCTGTTTTCTCCTATATTGATAGATGTATTTGGAACTCTAAATCCAACACGGTTTGTGCTAGCTTCTTGAAACTTGACACAATAAAGTAGTTTCACGTTCTATATCTATGTTTTGTTTCCTCTTGATGAAGCCCTAAGCAGTGACTGGCGAGAAACACTTTCATGGAAAGGGGTTGCCAAGCTTCCCAAAATTACGAATCTCCAGAAATCTCAGCAAATATTTTCTCACCCAAACTGGATGATACTTTCAGGTAATGATCAGTACACTAAGGCGACTTGGTTCCCCAAATTTCGCTCTTCTATGTTGAAGCGTTCGTTTCCAGTAACAGTTTGAATTTTTAGGTTTCACTCTGTTTTCTCCTATATTGATAGATGTATTTGGAACTCTAAATCCAACACGGTTTGTGCTAGATTCTTGAAACTTGACACAATAAAGTAGTTTCACGTTCTATATCTATGTTTTGTTTCCTCTTGATGTAGCCCTAAGCAGTGACTGGCAACAAACACTTTCATGGAAAGGGGTTGCCAAGCTTCCCAAAATTACGAATCTCCAGAAATCTCAGCAAATATTTTTTCACCCAAACTGGATGATACTTTCAGGTAATGATCAGTACACTGAGGCGACTTGGTTCCCCAAATTTCGTTATTCTATGTTGAACCGTTCGTTTCCAGTAACAGTTTGAATTTTTAGGTTTCACTCTGTTTTCTCCTATATTGATAGATGTATTTGGAACTCTAAATCCAACACGGTTTGTGCTAGCTTCTTGAAACTTGACACAATAAAGTAGTTTCACGTTCTATCTCTATGTTTTGTTTCCTCTTGATGAAGCCCTAAGCAGTGACTGGCGAGAAACACTTTCATGGAAAGGGGTTGCCAAGCTTCCCAAAATTACGAATCTCCAGAAATCTCAGCAAATATTTTTTCACCCAAACTGGATGATACTTTCAGGTAATGATCAGTACACTAAGGTGACTTGGTTCCTCAAATTTCGTTCTTCTATGTTGAAGCGTTCGTTTCCAGTAACAGTTTGAATTTTTAGGTTTCACTCTGTTTTCTCCTATATTGATAGATGTATTTGGAACTCTAAATCCAACACGGTTTGTGCTAGCTTCTTGAAACTTGACACAATAAAGTAGTTTCACGTTCTATCTCTATGTTTTGTTTCCTCTTGATGTAGCCCTAAGCAGTGACTGGCGAGAAACACTTTCATGGAAAGGGGTTGCCAAGCTTCCCAAAATTACGAATCTCCAGAAATCTCAGCAAATATTTTTTCACCCAAACTGGATGATACTTTCAGGTAAAGATCAGTACACTAAGGTGACTTGGTTCCCCAAATTTCGTTCTTCTATGTTGAAGCGTTCGTCCCCAGTAACAGTTTGAATTTTTAGGTTTCACTCTGTTTTCTCCTATATTGATAGATGTATTTGGAACTCTAAATCCAACACGGTTTGTGCTAGCTTCTTGAAACTTGACACAATAAAGTAGTTTCACGTTCTATATCTATGTTTTGTTTCCTCTTGATGAAGCCCTAAGCAGTGACTGGCGAGAAACACTTTCATGGAAAGGGGTTGCCAAGCTTCCCAAAATTACGAATCTCCAGAAATCTCAGCAAATATTTTCTCACCCAAACTGGATGATACTTTCAGGTAATGATCAGTACACTAAGGCGACTTGGTTCCCCAAATTTCGCTCTTCTATGTTGAAGCGTTCGTTTCCAGTAACAGTTTGAATTTTTAGGTTTCACTCTGTTTTCTCCTATATTGATAGATGTATTTGGAACTCTAAATCCAACACGGTTTGTGCTAGCTTCTTGAAACTTGACACAATAAAGTAGTTTCACGTTCTATATCTATGTTTTGTTTCCTCTTGATGTAGCCCTAAGCAGTGACTGGCAACAAACACTTTCATGGAAAGGGGTTGCCAAGCTTCCCAAAATTACGAATCTCCAGAAATCTCAGCTAATATTTTTTCACCCAAACTGGATGATACTTTCAGGTAATGATCAGTACACTGAGGCGACTTGGTTCCCCAAATTTCGTTATTCTATGTTGAACCGTTCGTTTCCAGTAACAGTTTGAATTTTTAGGTTTCACTCTGTTTTCTCCTATATTGATAGATGTATTTGGAACTCTAAATCCAACACGGTTTGTGCTAGCTTCTTGAAACTTGACACAATAAAGTAGTTTCACGTTCTATCTCTATGTTTTGTTTCCTCTTGATGTAGCCCTAAGCAGTGACTGGCAACAAACACTTTCATGGAAAGGGGTTGCCAAGCTTCCCAAAATTACGAATCTCCAGAAATCTCAGCAAATATTTTTTCACCCAAACTGGATGATACTTTCAGGTAATGATCAGTACACTAAGGCGACTTGGTTCCCCAAATTTCGTTCTTCTATGTTGAAGCGTTCGTTTCCAGTAACAGTTTGAATTTTTAGGTTTCACTCTGTTTTCTCCTATATTGATAGATGTATTTGGAACTCTAAATCCAACACGGTTTGTGCTAGCTTCTTGAAACTTGACACAATAAAGTAGTTTCACGTTCTATATCTATGTTTTGTTTCCTCTTGATGAAGCCCTAAGCAGTGACTGGCGAGAAACACTTTCATGGAAAGGGGTTGCCAAGCTTCCCAAAATTACGAATCTCCAGAAATCTCAGCAAATATTTTTTCACCCAAACTGGATGATACTTTCAGGTAAAGATCAGTACACTAAGGTGACTTGGTTCCCCAAATTTCGTTCTTCTATGTTGAAGCGTTCGTCCCCAGTAACAGTTTGAATTTTTAGGTTTCACTCTGTTTTCTCCTATATTGATAGATGTATTTGGAACTCTAAATCCAACACGGTTTGTGCTAGCTTCTTGAAACTTGACACAATAAAGTAGTTTCACGTTCTATATCTATGTTTTGTTTCCTCTTGATGAAGCCCTAAGCAGTGACTGGCGAGAAACACTTTCATGGAAAGGGGTTGCCAAGCTTCCCAAAATTACGAATCTCCAGAAATCTCAGCAAATATTTTTTCACCCAAACTGGATGATACTTTCAGGTAATGATCAGTACACTAAGGCGACTTGGTTCCCCAAATTTCGCTCTTCTATGTTGAAGCGTTCGTTTCCAGTAACAGTTTGAATTTTTAGGTTTCACTCTGTTTTCTCCTATATTGATAGATGTATTTGGAACTCTAAATCCAACACGGTTTGTGCTAGCTTCTTGAAACTTGACACAATAAAGTAGTTTCACGTTCTATATCTATGTTTTGTTTCCTCTTGATGAAGCCCTAAGCAGTGACTGGCGAGAAACACTTTCATGGAAAGGGGTTGCCAAGCTTCCCAAAATTACGAATCTCCAGAAATCTCAGCAAATATTTTCTCACCCAAACTGGATGATACTTTCAGGTAATGATCAGTACACTAAGGCGACTTGGTTCCCCAAATTTCGCTCTTCTATGTTGAAGCGTTCGTTTCCAGTAACAGTTTGAATTTTTAGGTTTCACTCTGTTTTCTCCTATATTGATAGATGTATTTGGAACTCTAAATCCAACACGGTTTGTGCTAGCTTCTTGAAACTTGACACAATAAAGTAGTTTCACGTTCTATCTCTATGTTTTGTTTCCTCTTGATGTAGCCCTAAGCAGTGACTGGCAACAAACACTTTCATGGAAAGGGGTTGCCAAGCTTCCCAAAATTACGAATCTCCAGAAATCTGAGCAAATATTTTTTCACCCAAACTGGATGATACTTTCAGGTAATGATCAGTACACTAAGGTGACTTGGTTCCTCAAATTTCGTTCTTCTATGTTGAAGCGTTCGTTTCCAGTAACAGTTTGAATTTTTAGGTTTCACTCTGTTTTCTCCTATATTGATAGATGTATTTGGAACTCTAAATCCAACACGGTTTGTGCTAGCTTCTTGAAACTTGACACAATAAAGTAGTTTCACGTTCTATATCTATGTTTTGTTTCCTCTTGATGAAGCCCTAAGCAGTGACTGGCGAGAAACACTTTCATGGAAAGGGGTTGCCAAGCTTCCTAAAATTAGGAATCTCCAGAAATCTCAGCAAATATTTTTTCACCCCAACTGGATGATACTTTCAGGTAATGATCAGTACACTAAGGCGACTTGGTTCCCCAAATTTCGTTCTTCTATGTTGAAGCGTTCGTTTCCAGTAACAGTTTGAATTTTTAGGTTTCACTCTGTTTTCTCCTATATTGATAGATGTATTTGGAACTCTAAATCCAACACGGTTTGTGCTAGCTTCTTGAAACTTGACACAATAAAGTAGTTTCACGTTCTATATCTATGTTTTGTTTCCTCTTGATGAAGCCCTAAGCAGTGACTGGCGAGAAACACTTTCATGGAAAGGGGTTGCCAAGCTTCCCAAAATTACGAATCTCCAGAAATCTCAGCAAATATTTTTTCACCCAAACTGGATGATACTTTCAGGTAAAGATCAGTACACTAAGGTGACTTGGTTCCCCAAATTTCGTTCTTCTATGTTGAAGCGTTCGTCCCCAGTAACAGTTTGAATTTTTAGGTTTCACTCTGTTTTCTCCTATATTGATAGATGTATTTGGAACTCTAAATCCAACACGGTTTGTGCTAGCTTCTTGAAACTTGACACAATAAAGTAGTTTCACGTTCTATATCTATGTTTTGTTTCCTCTTGATGAAGCCCTAAGCAGTGACTGGCGAGAAACACTTTCATGGAAAGGGGTTGCCAAGCTTCCCAAAATTACGAATCTCCAGAAATCTCAGCAAATATTTTTTCACCCAAACTGGATGATACTTTCAGGTAAAGATCAGTACACTAAGGCGACTTGGTTCCCCAAATTTCGTTCTTCTATGTTGAAGCGTTCGTTTCCAGTAACAGTTTGAATTTTTAGGTTTCACTCTGTTTTCTCCTATATTGATAGATGTATTTGGAACTCTAAATCCAACACGGTTTGTGCTAGCTTCTTGAAACTTGACACAATAAAGTAGTTTCACGTTCTATATCTATGTTTTGTTTCCTCTTGATGAAGCCCTAAGCAGTGACTGGCAACAAACACTTTCATGGAAAGGGGTTGCCAAGCTTCCCAAAATTACGAATCTCCAGAAATCTCAGCAAATATTTTCTCACCCAAACTGGATGATACTTTCAGGTAATGATCAGTACACTAAGGCGACTTGGTTCCCCAAATTTCGTTCTTCTATGTTGAAGCGTTCGTTTCCAGTAACAGTTTGAATTTTTAGGTTTCACTCTGTTTTCTCCTATATTGATAGATGTATTTGGAACTCTAAATCCAACACGGTTTGTGCTAGCTTCTTGAAACTTGACACAATAAAGTAGTTTCACGTTCTATCTCTATGTTTTGTTTCCTCTTGATGTAGCCCTAAGCAGCGACTGGCGAGAAACACTTTCATGGAAAGGGGTTGCCAAGCTTCCCAAAATTACGAATCTCCAGAAATCTCAGCAAATATTTTTTCACCCAAACTGGATGATACTTTCAGGTAATGATCAGTACACTAAGGCGACTTGGTTCCCCAAATTTCGTTCTTCTATGTTGAAGCGTTCGTTTCCAGTAACAGTTTGAATTTTTAGGTTTCACTCTGTTTTCTCCTATATTGATAGATGTATTTGGAACTCTAAATCCAACACGGTTTGTGCTAGCTTCTTGAAACTTGACACAATAAAGTAGTTTCACGTTCTATCTCTATGTTTTGTTTCCTCTTGATGTAGCCCTAAGCAGTGACTGGCGAGAAACACTTTCATGGAAAGGGGTTGCCAAGCTTCCCAAAATTACGAATCTCCAGAAATCTCAGCAAATATTTTTTCACCCAAACTGGATGATACTTTCAGGTAAAGATCTGTACACTAAGGTGACTTGGTTCCCCAAATTTCGTTCTTCTATGTTGAAGCGTTCGTCCCCAGTAACAGTTTGAATTTTTAGGTTTCACTCTGTTTTCTCCTATATTGATAGATGTATTTGGAACTCTAAATCCAACACGGTTTGTGCTAGCTTCTTGAAACTTGACACAATAAAGTAGTTTCACGTTCTATATCTATGTTTTGTTTCCTCTTGATGAAGCCCTAAGCAGTGACTGGCGAGAAACACTTTCATGGAAAGGGGTTGCCAAGCTTCCCAAAATTACGAATCTCCAGAAATCTCAGCAAATATTTTTTCACCCCAACTGGATGATACTTTCAGGTAATGATCAGTACACTAAGGCGACTTGGTTCCCCAAATTTCGTTCTTCTATGTTGAAGCGTTCGTTTCCAGTAACAGTTTGAATTTTTAGGTTTCACTCTGTTTTCTCCTATATTGATAGATGTATTTGGAACTCTAAATCCAACACGGTTTGTGCTAGCTTCTTGAAACTTGACACAATAAAGTAGTTTCACGTTCTATATCTATGTTTTGTTTCCTCTTGATGAAGCCCTAAGCAGTGACTGGCGAGAAACACTTTCATGGAAAGGGGTTGCCAAGCTTCCCAAAATTACGAATCTCCAGAAATCTCAGCAAATATTTTTTCACCCAAACTGGATGATACTTTCAGGTAAAGATCAGTACACTAAGGTGACTTGGTTCCCCAAATTTCGTTCTTCTATGTTGAAGCGTTCGTCCCCAGTAACAGTTTGAATTTTTAGGTTTCACTCTGTTTTCTCCTATATTGATAGATGTATTTGGAACTCTAAATCCAACACGGTTTGTGCTAGCTTCTTGAAACTTGACACAATAAAGTAGTTTCACGTTCTATATCTATGTTTTGTTTCCTCTTGATGAAGCCCTAAGCAGTGACTGGCGAGAAACACTTTCATGGAAAGGGGTTGCCAAGCTTCCCAAAATTACGAATCTCCAGAAATCTCAGCAAATATTTTTTCACCCAAACTGGATGATACTTTCAGGTAATGATCAGTACACTAAGGCGACTTGGTTCCCCAAATTTCGTTCTTCTATGTTGAAGCGTTCGTCCCCAGTAACAGTTTGAATTTTTAGGTTTCACTCTGTTTTCTCCTATATTGATAGATGTATTTGGAACTCTAAATCCAACACGGTTTGTGCTAGCTTCTTGAAACTTGACACAATAAAGTAGTTTCACGTTCTATATCTATGTTTTGTTTCCTCTTGATGTAGCCCTAAGCAGTGACTGGCGAGAAACACTTTCATGGAAAGGGGTTGCCAAGCTTCCCAAAATTACGAATCTCCAGAAATCTCAGCAAATATTTTTTCACCCAAACTGGATGATACTTTCAGGTAATGATCAGTACACTAAGGCGACTTGGTTCCCCAAATTTCGTTCTTCTATGTTGAAGCGTTCGTTTCCAGTAACAGTTTGAATTTTTAGGTTTCACTCTGTTTTCTCCTATATTGATAGATGTATTTGGAACTCTAAATCCAACACGGTTTGTGCTAGCTTCTTGAAACTTGACACAATAAAGTAGTTTCACGTTCTATATCTATGTTTTGTTTCCTCTTGATGAAGCCCTAAGCAGTGACTGGCGAGAAACACTTTCATGGAAAGGGGTTGCCAAGCTTCCCAAAATTACGAATCTCCAGAAATCTCAGCAAATATTTTCTCACCCAAACTGGATGATACTTTCAGGTAATGATCAGTACACTAAGGCGACTTGGTTCCCCAAATTTCGTTCTTCTATGTTGAAGCGTTCGTTTCAAGTAACAGTTTGAATTTTTAGGTTTCACTCTGTTTTCTCCTATATTGATAGATGTATTTGGAACTCTAAATCCAACACGGTTTGTGCTAGCTTCTTGAAACTTGACACAATAAAGTAGTTTCACGTTCTATCTCTATGTTTTGTTTCCTCTTGATGTAGCCCTAAGCAGCGACTGGCGAGAAACACTTTCATGGAAAGGGGTTGCCAAGCTTCCCAAAATTACGAATCTCCAGAAATCTCAGCAAATATTTTTTCACCCAAACTGGATGATACTTTCAGGTAAGGATCAGTACACTAAGGCGACTTGGTTCCCCAAATTTCGTTCTTCTATGTTGAAGCGTTCGTTTCCAGTAACAGTTTGAATTTTTAGGTTTCACTCTGTTTTCTCCTATATTGATAGATGTATTTGGAACTCTAAATCCAACACGGTTTGTGCTAGCTTCTTGAAACTTGACACAATAAAGTAGTTTCACGTTCTATATCTATGTTTTGTTTCCTCTTGATGAAGCCCTAAGCAGTGACTGGCGAGAAACACTTTCATGGAAAGGGGTTGCCAAGCTTCCCAAAATTACGAATCTCCAGAAATCTCAGCAAATATTTTTTCACCCAAACTGGATGATACTTTCAGGTAAAGATCAGTACACTAAGGTGACTTGGTTCCCCAAATTTCGTTCTTCTATGTTGAAGCGTTCGTCCCCAGTAACAGTTTGAATTTTTAGGTTTCACTCTGTTTTCTCCTATATTGATAGATGTATTTGGAACTCTAAATCCAACACGGTTTGTGCTAGCTTCTTGAAACTTGACACAATAAAGTAGTTTCACGTTCTATATCTATGTTTTGTTTCCTCTTGATGAAGCCCTAAGCAGTGACTGGCGAGAAACACTTTCATGGAAAGGGGTTGCCAAGCTTCCCAAAATTACGAATCTCCAGAAATCTCAGCAAATATTTTTTCACCCAAACTGGATGATACTTTCAGGTAATGATCAGTACACTGAGGCGACTTGGTTCCCCAAATTTCGCTCTTCTATGTTGAAGCGTTCGTTTCCAGTAACAGTTTGAATTTTTAGGTTTCACTCTGTTTTCTCCTATATTGATAGATGTATTTGGAACTCTAAATCCAACACGGTTTGTGCTAGCTTCTTGAAACTTGACACAATAAAGTAGTTTCACGTTCTATATCTATGTTTTGTTTCCTCTTGATGAAGCCCTAAGCAGTGACTGGCGAGAAACACTTTCATGGAAAGGGGTTGCCAAGCTTCCCAAAATTACGAATCTCCAGAAATCTCAGCAAATATTTTCTCACCCAAACTGGATGATACTTTCAGGTAATGATCAGTACACTAAGGCGACTTGGTTCCCCAAATTTCGCTCTTCTATGTTGAAGCGTTCGTTTCCAGTAACAGTTTGAATTTTTAGGTTTCACTCTGTTTTCTCCTATATTGATAGATGTATTTGGAACTCTAAATCCAACACGGTTTGTGCTAGCTTCTTGAAACTTGACACAATAAAGTAGTTTCACGTTCTATCTCTATGTTTTGTTTCCTCTTGATGTAGCCCTAAACAGTGACTGGCAACAAACACTTTCATGGAAAGGGGTTGCCAAGCTTCCCAAAATTACGAATCTCCAGAAATCTCAGCAAATATTTTTTCACCCAAACTGGATGATACTTTCAGGTAATGATCAGTACACTAAGGTGACTTGGTTCCTCAAATTTCGTTCTTCTATGTTGAAGCGTTCGTTTCCAGTAACAGTTTGAATTTTTAGGTTTCACTCTGTTTTCTCCTATATTGATAGATGTATTTGGAACTCTAAATCCAACACGGTTTGTGCTAGCTTCTTGAAACTTGACACAATAAAGTAGTTTCACGTTCTATATCTATGTTTTGTTTCCTCTTGATGAAGCCCTAAGCAGTGACTGGCGAGAAACACTTTCATGGAAAGGGGTTGCCAAGCTTCCCAAAATTACGAATCTCCAGAAATCTCAGCAAATATTTTCTCACCCAAACTGGATGATACTTTCAGGTAATGATCAGTACACTAAGGCGACTTGGTTCCCCAAATTTCGCTCTTCTATGTTGAAGCGTTCGTTTCCAGTAACAGTTTGAATTTTTAGGTTTCACTCTGTTTTCTCCTATATTGATAGATGTATTTGGAACTCTAAATCCAACACGGTTTGTGCTAGCTTCTTGAAACTTGACACAATAAAGTAGTTTCACGTTCTATCTCTATGTTTTGTTTCCTCTTGATGTAGCCCTAAGCAGTGACTGGCAACAAACACTTTCATGGAAAGGGGTTGCCAAGCTTCCCAAAATTACGAATCTCCAGAAATCTCAGCAAATATTTTTTCACCCAAACTGGATGATACTTTCAGGTAATGATCAGTACACTAAGGTGACTTGGTTCCTCAAATTTCGTTCTTCTATGTTGAAGCGTTCGTTTCCAGTAACAGTTTGAATTTTTAGGTTTCACTCTGTTTTCTCCTATATTGATAGATGTATTTGGAACTCTAAATTCAACACGGTTTGTGCTAGCTTCTTGAAACTTGACACAATAAAGTAGTTTCACGTTCTATATCTATGTTTTGTTTCCTCTTGATGAAGCCCTAAGCAGTGACTGGCGAGAAACACTTTCATGGAAAGGGGTTGCCAAGCTTCCTAAAATTAGGAATCTCCAGAAATCTCAGCAAATATTTTTTCACCCCAACTGGATGATACTTTCAGGTAATGATCAGTACACTAAGTCGACTTGGTTCCCCAAATTTCGTTCTTCTATGTTGAAGCGTTCGTTTCCAGTAACAGTTTGAATTTTTAGGTTTCACTCTGTTTTCTCCTATATTGATAGATGTATTTGGAACTCTAAATCCAACACGGTTTGTGCTAGCTTCTTGAAACTTGACACAATAAAGTAGTTTCACGTTCTATATCTATATTTTGTTTCCTCTTGATGAAGCCCTAAGCAGTGACTGGCGAGAAACACTTTCATGGAAAGGGGTTGCCAAGCTTCCCAAAATTACGAATCTCCAGAAATCTCAGCAAATATTTTTTCACCCAAACTGGATGATACTTTCAGGTAAAGATCAGTACACTAAGGTGACTTGGTTCCCCAAATTTCGTTCTTCTATGTTGAAGCGTTCGTCCCCAGTAACAGTTTGAATTTTTAGGTTTCACTCTGTTTTCTCCTATATTGATAGATGTATTTGGAACTCTAAATCCAACACGGTTTGTGCTAGCTTCTTGAAACTTGACACAATAAAGTAGTTTCACGTTCTATATCTATGTTTTGTTTCCTCTTGATGAAGCCCTAAGCAGTGACTGGCGAGAAACACTTTCATGGAAAGGGGTTGCCAAGCTTCCCAAAATTACGAATCTCCAGAAATCTCAGCAAATATTTTTTCACCCAAACTGGATGATACTTTCAGGTAATGATCAGTACACTAAGGCGACTTGGTTCCCCAAATTTCGTTCTTCTATGTTGAAGCGTTCGTTTCCAGTAACAGTTTGAATTTTTAGGTTTCACTCTGTTTTCTCCTATATTGATAGATGTATTTGGAACTCTAAATCCAACACGGTTTGTGCTAGCTTCTTGAAACTTGACACAATAAAGTAGTTTCACGTTCTATATCTATGTTTTGTTTCCTCTTGATGAAGCCCTAAGCAGTGACTGGCGAGAAACACTTTCATGGAAAGGGGTTGCCAAGCTTCCCAAAATTACGAATCTCCAGAAATCTCAGCAAATATTTTCTCACCCAAACTGGATGATACTTTCAGGTAATGATCAGTACACTAAGGCGACTTGGTTCCCCAAATTTCGTTCTTCTATGTTGAAGCGTTCGTTTCCAGTAACAGTTTGAATTTTTAGGTTTCACTCTGTTTTCTCCTATATTGATAGATGTATTTGGAACTCTAAATCCAACACGGTTTGTGCTAGCTTCTTGAAACTTGACACAATAAAGTAGTTTCACGTTCTATCTCTATGTTTTGTTTCCTCTTGATGTAGCCCTAAGCAGCGACTGGCGAGAAACACTTTCATGGAAAGGGGTTGCCAAGCTTCCCAAAATTACGAATCTCCAGAAATCTCAGCAAATATTTTTTCACCCAAACTGGATGATACTTTCAGGTAATGATCAGTACACTAAGGCGACTTGGTTCCCCAAATTTCGTTCTTCTATGTTGAAGCGTTCGTTTCCAGTAACAGTTTGAATTTTTAGGTTTCACTCTGTTTTCTCCTATATTGATAGATGTATTTGGAACTCTAAATCCAACACGGTTTGTGCTAGCTTCTTGAAACTTGACACAATAAAGTAGTTTCACGTTCTATCTCTATGTTTTGTTTCCTCTTGATGTAGCCCTAAGCAGTGACTGGCGAGAAACACTTTCATGGAAAGGGGTTGCCAAGCTTCCCAAAATTACGAATCTCCAGAAATCTCAGCAAATATTTTTTCACCCAAACTGGATGATACTTTCAGGTAAAGATCAGTACACTAAGGTGACTTGGTTCCCCAAATTTCGTTCTTCTATGTTGAAGCGTTCGTCCCCAGTAACAGTTTGAATTTTTAGGTTTCACTCTGTTTTCTCCTATATTGATAGATGTATTTGGAACTCTAAATCCAACACGGTTTGTGCTAGCTTCTTGAAACTTGACACAATAAAGTAGTTTCACGTTCTATATCTATGTTTTGTTTCCTCTTGATGAAGCCCTAAGCAGTGACTGGCGAGAAACACTTTCATGGAAAGGGGTTGCCAAGCTTCCCAAAATTACGAATCTCCAGAAATCTCAGCAAATATTTTTTCACCCCAACTGGATGATACTTTCAGGTAATGATCAGTACACTAAGGCGACTTGGTTCCCCAAATTTCGTTCTTCTATGTTGAAGCGTTCGTTTCCAGTAACAGTTTGAATTTTTAGGTTTCACTCTGTTTTCTCCTATATTGATAGATGTATTTGGAACTCTAAATCCAACACGGTTTGTGCTAGCTTCTTGAAACTTGACACAATAAAGTAGTTTCACGTTCTATATCTATGTTTTGTTTCCTCTTGATGAAGCCCTAAGCAGTGACTGGCGAGAAACACTTTCATGGAAAGGGGTTGCCAAGCTTCCCAAAATTACGAATCTCCAGAAATCTCAGCAAATATTTTTTCACCCAAACTGGATGATACTTTCAGGTAAAGATCAGTACACTAAGGTGACTTGGTTCCCCAAATTTCGTTCTTCTATGTTGAAGCGTTCGTCCCCAGTAACAGTTTGAATTTTTAGGTTTCACTCTGTTTTCTCCTATATTGATAGATGTATTTGGAACTCTAAATCCAACACGGTTTGTGCTAGCTTCTTGAAACTTGACACAATAAAGTAGTTTCACGTTCTATATCTATGTTTTGTTTCCTCTTGATGAAGCCCTAAGCAGTGACTGGCGAGAAACACTTTCATGGAAAGGGGTTGCCAAGCTTCCCAAAATTACGAATCTCCAGAAATCTCAGCAAATATTTTTTCACCCAAACTGGATGATACTTTCAGGTAATGATCAGTACACTAAGGCGACTTGGTTCCCCAAATTTCGTTCTTCTATGTTGAAGCGTTCGTCCCCAGTAACAGTTTGAATTTTTAGGTTTCACTCTGTTTTCTCCTATATTGATAGATGTATTTGGAACTCTAAATCCAACACGGTTTGTGCTAGCTTCTTGAAACTTGACACAATAAAGTAGTTTCACGTTCTATATCTATGTTTTGTTTCCTCTTGATGTAGCCCTAAGCAGTGACTGGCGAGAAACACTTTCATGGAAAGGGGTTGCCAAGCTTCCCAAAATTACGAATCTCCAGAAATCTCAGCAAATATTTTTTCACCCAAACTGGATGATACTTTCAGGTAATGATCAGTACACTAAGGCGACTTGGTTCCCCAAATTTCGTTCTTCTATGTTGAAGCGTTCGTTTCCAGTAACAGTTTGAATTTTTAGGTTTCACTCTGTTTTCTCCTATATTGATAGATGTATTTGGAACTCTAAATCCAACACGGTTTGTGCTAGCTTCTTGAAACTTGACACAATAAAGTAGTTTCACGTTCTATATCTATGTTTTGTTTCCTCTTGATGAAGCCCTAAGCAGTGACTGGCGAGAAACACTTTCATGGAAAGGGGTTGCCAAGCTTCCCAAAATTACGAATCTCCAGAAATCTCAGCAAATATTTTCTCACCCAAACTGGATGATACTTTCAGGTAATGATCAGTACACTAAGGCGACTTGGTTCCCCAAATTTCGTTCTTCTATGTTGAAGCGTTCGTTTCCAGTAACAGTTTGAATTTTTAGGTTTCACTCTGTTTTCTCCTATATTGATAGATGTATTTGGAACTCTAAATCCAACACGGTTTGTGCTAGCTTCTTGAAACTTGACACAATAAAGTAGTTTCACGTTCTATCTCTATGTTTTGTTTCCTCTTGATGTAGCCCTAAGCAGCGACTGGCGAGAAACACTTTCATGGAAAGGGGTTGCCAAGCTTCCCAAAATTACGAATCTCCAGAAATCTCAGCAAATATTTTTTCACCCAAACTGGATGATACTTTCAGGTAATGATCAGTACACTAAGGCGACTTGGTTCCCCAAATTTCGTTCTTCTATGTTGAAGCGTTCGTTTCCAGTAACAGTTTGAATTTTTAGGTTTCACTCTGTTTTCTCCTATATTGATAGATGTATTTGGAACTCTAAATCCAACACGGTTTGTGCTAGCTTCTTGAAACTTGACACAATAAAGTAGTTTCACGTTCTATATCTATGTTTTGTTTCCTCTTGATGAAGCCCTAAGCAGTGACTGGCGAGAAACACTTTCATGGAAAGGGGTTGCCAAGCTTCCCAAAATTACGAATCTCCAGAAACCTCAGCAAATATTTTCTCACCCAAACTGGATGATACTTTCAGGTAATGATCAGTACACTAAGGCGACTTGGTTCCCCAAATTTCGTTCTTCTATGTTGAAGCGTTCGTTTCCAGTAACAGTTTGAATTTTTAGGTTTCACTCTGTTTTCTCCTATATTGATAGATGTATTTGGAACTCTAAATCCAACACGGTTTGTGCTAGCTTCTTGAAACTTGACACAATAAAGTAGTTTCACGTTCTATCTCTATGTTTTGTTTCCTCTTGATGTAGCCCTAAGCAGCGACTGGCGAGAAACACTTTCATGGAAAGGGGTTGCCAAGCTTCCCAAAATTACGAATCTCCAGAAATCTCAGCAAATATTTTTTCACCCAAACTGGATGATACTTTCAGGTAATGATCAGTACACTAAGGCGACTTGGTTCCCCAAATTTCGTTCTTCTATGTTGAAGCGTTCGTTTCCAGTAACAGTTTGAATTTTTAGGTTTCACTCTGTTTTCTCCTATATTGATAGATGTATTTGGAACTCTAAATCCAACACGGTTTGTGCTAGCTTCTTGAAACTTGACACAATAAAGTAGTTTCACGTTCTATCTCTATGTTTTGTTTCCTCTTGATGTAGCCCTAAGCAGTGACTGGCGAGAAACACTTTCATGGAAAGGGGTTGCCAAGCTTCCCAAAATTACGAATCTCCAGAAATCTCAGCAAATATTTTTTCACCCAAACTGGATGATACTTTCAGGTAAAGATCAGTACACTAAGGTGACTTGGTTCCCCAAATTTCGTTCTTCTATGTTGAAGCGTTCGTCCCCAGTAACAGTTTGAATTTTTAGGTTTCACTCTGTTTTCTCCTATATTGATAGATGTATTTGGAACTCTAAATCCAACACGGTTTGTGCTAGCTTCTTGAAACTTGACACAATAAAGTAGTTTCACGTTCTATATCTATGTTTTGTTTCCTCTTGATGAAGCCCTAAGCAGTGACTGGCGAGAAACACTTTCATGGAAAGGGGTTGCCAAGCTTCCCAAAATTACGAATCTCCAGAAATCTCAGCAAATATTTTTTCACCCCAACTGGATGATACTTTCAGGTAATGATCAGTACACTAAGGCGACTTGGTTCCCCAAATTTCGTTCTTCTATGTTGAAGCGTTCGTTTCCAGTAACAGTTTGAATTTTTAGGTTTCACTCTGTTTTCTCCTATATTGATAGATGTATTTGGAACTCTAAATCCAACACGGTTTGTGCTAGCTTCTTGAAACTTGACACAATAAAGTAGTTTCACGTTCTATATCTATGTTTTGTTTCCTCTTGATGAAGCCCTAAGCAGTGACTGGCGAGAAACACTTTCATGGAAAGGGGTTGCCAAG
Source organism: Spermophilus citellus (assembly GCF_964194105.1). NCBI lineage: Eukaryota > Metazoa > Chordata > Mammalia > Rodentia > Sciuridae > Spermophilus > Spermophilus citellus. Next base: position 18,034,618 of record NC_138196.1, on the reverse strand, counting down.
CTTCCCAAAATTACGAATCTCCAGAAATCTCAGCAAATATTTTTTCACCCAAACTGGATGATACTTTCAGGTAAAGATCAGTACACTAAGGTGACTTGGTTCCCCAAATTTCGTTCTTCTATGTTGAAGCGTTCGTCCCCAGTAACAGTTTGAATTTTTAGGTTTCACTCTGTTTTCTCCTATATTGATAGATGTATTTGGAACTCTAAATCCAACACGGTTTGTGCTAGCTTCTTGAAACTTGACACAATAAAGTAGTTTCACGTTCTATATCTATGTTTTGTTTCCTCTTGATGAAGCCCTAAGCAGTGACTGGCGAGAAACACTTTCATGGAAAGGGGTTGCCAAGCTTCCCAAAATTACGAATCTCCAGAAATCTCAGCAAATATTTTTTCACCCAAACTGGATGATACTTTCAGGTAATGATCAGTACACTAAGGCGACTTGGTTCCCCAAATTTCGTTCTTCTATGTTGAAGCGTTCGTCCCCAGTAACAGTTTGAATTTTTAGGTTTCACTCTGTTTTCTCCTATATTGATAGATGTATTTGGAACTCTAAATCCAACACGGTTTGTGCTAGCTTCTTGAAACTTGACACAATAAAGTAGTTTCACGTTCTATATCTATGTTTTGTTTCCTCTTGATGTAGCCCTAAGCAGTGACTGGCGAGAAACACTTTCATGGAAAGGGGTTGCCAAGCTTCCCAAAATTACGAATCTCCAGAAATCTCAGCAAATATTTTTTCACCCAAACTGGATGATACTTTCAGGTAATGATCAGTACACTAAGGCGACTTGGTTCCCCAAATTTCGTTCTTCTATGTTGAAGCGTTCGTTTCCAGTAACAGTTTGAATTTTTAGGTTTCACTCTGTTTTCTCCTATATTGATAGATGTATTTGGAACTCTAAATCCAACACGGTTTGTGCTAGCTTCTTGAAACTTGACACAATAAAGTAGTTTCACGTTCTATATCTATGTTTTGTTTCCTCTTGATGAAGCCCTAAGCAGTGACTGGCGAGAAACACTTTCATGGAAAGGGGTTGCCAAGCTTCCCAAAATTACGAATCTCCAGAAATCTCAGCAAATATTTTCTCACCCAAACTGGATGATACTTTCAGGTAATGATCAGTACACTAAGGCGACTTGGTTCCCCAAATTTCGTTCTTCTATGTTGAAGCGTTCGTTTCCAGTAACAGTTTGAATTTTTAGGTTTCACTCTGTTTTCTCCTATATTGATAGATGTATTTGGAACTCTAAATCCAACACGGTTTGTGCTAGCTTCTTGAAACTTGACACAATAAAGTAGTTTCACGTTCTATCTCTATGTTTTGTTTCCTCTTGATGTAGCCCTAAGCAGCGACTGGCGAGAAACACTTTCATGGAAAGGGGTTGCCAAGCTTCCCAAAATTACGAATCTCCAGAAATCTCAGCAAATATTTTTTCACCCAAACTGGATGATACTTTCAGGTAATGATCAGTACACTAAGGCGACTTGGTTCCCCAAATTTCGTTCTTCTATGTTGAAGCGTTCGTTTCCAGTAACAGTTTGAATTTTTAGGTTTCACTCTGTTTTCTCCTATATTGATAGATGTATTTGGAACTCTAAATCCAACACGGTTTGTGCTAGCTTCTTGAAACTTGACACAATAAAGTAGTTTCACGTTCTATCTCTATGTTTTGTTTCCTCTTGATGTAGCCCTAAGCAGTGACTGGCGAGAAACACTTTCATGGAAAGGGGTTGCCAAGCTTCCCAAAATTACGAATCTCCAGAAATCTCAGCAAATATTTTTTCACCCAAACTGGATGATACTTTCAGGTAAAGATCAGTACACTAAGGTGACTTGGTTCCCCAAATTTCGTTCTTCTATGTTGAAGCGTTCGTTTCCAGTAACAGTTTGAATTTTTAGGTTTCACTCTGTTTTCTCCTATATTGATAGATGTATTTGGAACTCTAAATCCAACACGGTTTGTGCTAGCTTCTTGAAACTTGACACAATAAAGTAGTTTCACGTTCTATATCTATGTTTTGTTTCCTCTTGATGAAGCCCTAAGCAGTGACTGGCGAGAAACACTTTCATGGAAAGGGGTTGCCAAGCTTCCCAAAATTACGAATCTCCAGAAATCTCAGCAAATATTTTTTCACCCCAACTGGATGATACTTTCAGGTAATGATCAGTACACTAAGGCGACTTGGTTCCCCAAATTTCGTTCTTCTATGTTGAAGCGTTCGTTTCCAGTAACAGTTTGAATTTTTAGGTTTCACTCTGTTTTCTCCTATATTGATAGATGTATTTGGAACTCTAAATCCAACACGGTTTGTGCTAGCTTCTTGAAACTTGACACAATAAAGTAGTTTCACGTTCTATATCTATGTTTTGTTTCCTCTTGATGAAGCCCTAAGCAGTGACTGGCGAGAAACACTTTCATGGAAAGGGGTTGCCAAGCTTCCCAAAATTACGAATCTCCAGAAATCTCAGCAAATATTTTTTCACCCAAACTGGATGATACTTTCAGGTAAAGATCAGTACACTAAGGTGACTTGGTTCCCCAAATTTCGTTCTTCTATGTTGAAGCGTTCGTCCCCAGTAACAGTTTGAATTTTTAGGTTTCACTCTGTTTTCTCCTATATTGATAGATGTATTTGGAACTCTAAATCCAACACGGTTTGTGCTAGCTTCTTGAAACTTGACACAATAAAGTAGTTTCACGTTCTATATCTATGTTTTGTTTCCTCTTGATGAAGCCCTAAGCAGTGACTGGCGAGAAACACTTTCATGGAAAGGGGTTGCCAAGCTTCCCAAAATTACGAATCTCCAGAAATCTCAGCAAATATTTTTTCACCCAAACTGGATGATACTTTCAGGTAATGATCAGTACACTAAGGCGACTTGGTTCCCCAAATTTCGTTCTTCTATGTTGAAGCGTTCGTCCCCAGTAACAGTTTGAATTTTTAGGTTTCACTCTGTTTTCTCCTATATTGATAGATGTATTTGGAACTCTAAATCCAACACGGTTTGTGCTAGCTTCTTGAAACTTGACACAATAAAGTAGTTTCACGTTCTATCTCTATGTTTTATTTCCTCTTGATGTAGCCCTAAGCAGTGACTGGCGAGAAACACTTTCATGGAAAGGGGTTGCCAAGCTTCCCAAAATTACGAATCTCCAGAAATATCAGCAAATATTTTTTCACCCAAACTGGATGATACTTTCAGGTAATGATCAGTACACTAAGGCGACTTGGTTCCCCAAATTTCGCTCTTCTATGTTGAAGCGTTCGTTTCCAGTAACAGTTTGAATTTTTAGGTTTCACTCTGTTTTCTCCTATATTGATAGATGTATTTGGAACTCTAAATCCAACACGGTTTGTGCTAGCTTCTTGAAACTTGACACAATAAAGTAGTTTCACGTTCTATATCTATGTTTTGTTTCCTCTTGATGAAGCCCTAAGCAGTGACTGGCGAGAAACACTTTCATGGAAAGGGGTTGCCAAGCTTCCCAAAATTACGAATCTCCAGAAATCTCAGCAAATATTTTTTCACCCAAACTGGATGATACTTTCAGGTAATGATCAGTACACTGAGGCGACTTGGTTCCCCAAATTTCGTTATTCTATGTTGAACCGTTCGTTTCCAGTAACAGTTTGAATTTTTAGGTTTCACTCTGTTTTCTCCTATATTGATAGATGTATTTGGAACTCTAAATCCAACACGGTTTGTGCTAGCTTCTTGAAACTTGACACAATAAAGTAGTTTCACGTTCTATATCTATGTTTTGTTTCCTCTTGATGAAGCCCTAAGCAGTGACTGGCGAGAAACACTTTCATGGAAAGGGGTTGCCAAGCTTCCCAAAATTACGAATCTCCAGAAATCTCAGCAAATATTTTCTCACCCAAACTGGATGATACTTTCAGGTAATGATCAGTACACTAAGGCGACTTGGTTCCCCAAATTTCGCTCTTCTATGTTGAAGCGTTCGTTTCCAGTAACAGTTTGAATTTTTAGGTTTCACTCTGTTTTCTCCTATATTGATAGATGTATTTGGAACTCTAAATCCAACACGGTTTGTGCTAGCTTCTTGAAACTTGACACAATAAAGTAGTTTCACGTTCTATATCTATGTTTTGTTTCCTCTTGATGAAGCCCTAAGCAGTGACTGGCGAGAAACACTTTCATGGAAAGGGGTTGCCAAGCTTCCCAAAATTACGAATCTCCAGAAATCTCAGCAAATATTTTTTCACCCAAACTGGATGATACTTTCAGGTAATGATCAGTACACTAAGGCGACTTGGTTCCCCAAATTTCGTTCTTCTATGTTGAAGCGTTCGTCCCCAGTAACAGTTTGAATTTTTAGGTTTCACTCTGTTTTCTCCTATATTGATAGATGTATTTGGAACTCTAAATCCAACACGGTTTGTGCTAGCTTCTTGAAACTTGACACAATAAAGTAGTTTCACGTTCTATATCTATGTTTTGTTTCCTCTTGATGTAGCCCTAAGCAGTGACTGGCGAGAAACACTTTCATGGAAAGGGGTTGCCAAGCTTCCCAAAATTACGAATCTCCAGAAATCTCAGCAAATATTTTTTCACCCAAACTGGATGATACTTTCAGGTAATGATCAGTACACTAAGGCGACTTGGTTCCCCAAATTTCGTTCTTCTATGTTGAAGCGTTCGTTTCCAGTAACAGTTTGAATTTTTAGGTTTCACTCTGTTTTCTCCTATATTGATAGATGTATTTGGAACTCTAAATCCAACACGGTTTGTGCTAGCTTCTTGAAACTTGACACAATAAAGTAGTTTCACGTTCTATATCTATGTTTTGTTTCCTCTTGATGAAGCCCTAAGCAGTGACTGGCGAGAAACACTTTCATGGAAAGGGGTTGCCAAGCTTCCCAAAATTACGAATCTCCAGAAATCTCAGCAAATATTTTCTCACCCAAACTGGATGATACTTTCAGGTAATGATCAGTACACTAAGGCGACTTGGTTCCCCAAATTTCGTTCTTCTATGTTGAAGCGTTCGTTTCCAGTAACAGTTTGAATTTTTAGGTTTCACTCTGTTTTCTCCTATATTGATAGATGTATTTGGAACTCTAAATCCAACACGGTTTGTGCTAGCTTCTTGAAACTTGACACAATAAAGTAGTTTCACGTTCTATCTCTATGTTTTGTTTCCTCTTGATGTAGCCCTAAGCAGCGACTGGTGAGAAACACTTTCATGGAAAGGGGTTGCCAAGCTTCCCAAAATTACGAATCTCCAGAAATCTCAGCAAATATTTTTTCACCCAAACTGGATGATACTTTCAGGTAATGATCAGTACACTAAGGCAACTTGGTTCCCCAAATTTCGTTCTTCTATGTTGAAGCGTTCGTTTCCAGTAACAGTTTGAATTTTTAGGTTTCACTCTGTTTTCTCCTATATTGATAGATGTATTTGGAACTCTAAATCCAACACGGTTTGTGCTAGCTTCTTGAAACTTGACACAATAAAGTAGTTTCACGTTCTATCTCTATGTTTTGTTTCCTCTTGATGTAGCCCTAAGCAGTGACTGGCGAGAAACACTTTCATGGAAAGGGGTTGCCAAGCTTCCCAAAATTACGAATCTCCAGAAATCTCAGCAAATATTTTTTCACCCAAACTGGATGATACTTTCAGGTAAAGATCAGTACACTAAGGTGACTTGGTTCCCCAAATTTCGTTCTTCTATGTTGAAGCATTCGTCCCCAGTAACAGTTTGAATTTTTAGGTTTCACTCTGTTTTCTCCTATATTGATAGATGTATTTGGAACTCTAAATCCAACACGGTTTGTGCTAGCTTCTTGAAACTTGACACAATAAAGTAGTTTCACGTTCTATATCTATGTTTTGTTTCCTCTTGATGAAGCCCTAAGCAGTGACTGGCGAGAAACACTTTCATGGAAAGGGGTTGCCAAGCTTCCCAAAATTACGAATCTCCAGAAATCTCAGCAAATATTTTTTCACCCAAACTGGATGATACTTTCAGGTAATGATCAGTACACTAAGGCGACTTGGTTCCCCAAATTTCGTTCTTCTATGTTGAAGCGTTCGTCCCCAGTAACAGTTTGAATTTTTAGGTTTCACTCTGTTTTCTCCTATATTGATAGATGTATTTGGAACTCTAAATCCAACACGGTTTGTGCTAGCTTCTTGAAACTTGACACAATAAAGTAGTTTCACGTTCTATCTCTATGTTTTGTTTCCTCTTGATGTAGCCCTAAGCAGTGACTGGCGAGAAACACTTTCATGGAAAGGGGTTGCCAAGCTTCCCAAAATTACGAATCTCCAGAAATCTCAGCAAATATTTTTTCACCCAAACTGGATGATACTTTCAGGTAATGATCAGTACACTAAGGCGACTTGGTTCCCCAAATTTCGCTCTTCTATGTTGAAGCGTTCGTTTCCAGTAACAGTTTGAATTTTTAGGTTTCACTCTGTTTTCTCCTATATTGATAGATGTATTTGGAACTCTAAATCCAACACGGTTTGTGCTAGCTTCTTGAAACTTGACACAATAAAGTAGTTTCACGTTCTATATCTATGTTTTGTTTCCTCTTGATGAAGCCCTAAGCAGTGACTGGCGAGAAACACTTTCATGGAAAGGGGTTGCCAAGCTTCCCAAAATTACGAATCTCCAGAAATCTCAGCAAATATTTTTTCACCCAAACTGGATGATACTTTCAGGTAATGATCAGTACACTGAGGCGACTTGGTTCCCCAAATTTCGTTATTCTATGTTGAACCGTTCGTTTCCAGTAACAGTTTGAATTTTTAGGTTTCACTCTGTTTTCTCCTATATTGATAGATGTATTTGGAACTCTAAATCCAACACGGTTTGTGCTAGCTTCTTGAAACTTGACACAATAAAGTAGTTTCACGTTCTATATCTATGTTTTGTTTCCTCTTGATGAAGCCCTAAGCAGTGACTGGCGAGAAACACTTTCATGGAAAGGGGTTGCCAAGCTTCCCAAAATTACGAATCTCCAGAAATCTCAGCAAATATTTTTTCACCCAAACTGGATGATACTTTCAGGTAATGATCAGTACACTAAGGCGACTTGGTTCCCCAAATTTCGTTCTTCTATGTTGAAGCGTTCGTCCCCAGTAACAGTTTGAATTTTTAGGTTTCACTCTGTTTTCTCCTATATTGATAGATGTATTTGGAACTCTAAATCCAACACGGTTTGTGCTAGCTTCTTGAAACTTGACACAATAAAGTAGTTTCACGTTCTATCTCTATGTTTTGTTTCCTCTTGATGTAGCCCTAAGCAGTGACTGGCGAGAAACACTTTCATGGAAAGGGGTTGCCAAGCTTCCCAAAATTACGAATCTCCAGAAATCTCAGCAAATATTTTTTCACCCAAACTGGATGATACTTTCAGGTAATGATCAGTACACTAAGGTGACTTGGTTCCCCAAATTTCGCTCTTCTATGTTGAAGCGTTCGTTTCCAGTAACAGTTTGAATTTTTAGGTTTCACTCTGTTTTCTCCTATATTGATAGATGTATTTGGAACTCTAAATCCAACACGGTTTGTGCTAGCTTCTTGAAACTTGACACAATAAAGTAGTTTCACGTTCTATCTCTATGTTTTGTTTCCTCTTGATGAAGCCCTAAGCAGTGACTGGCGAGAAACACTTTCATGGAAAGGGGTTGCCAAGCTTCCCAAAATTACGAATCTCCAGAAATCTCAGCAAATATTTTTTCACCCAAACTGGATGATACTTTCAGGTAATGATCAGTACACTGAGGCGACTTGGTTCCCCAAATTTCGTTCTTCTATGTTGAAGCGTTCGTCCCCAGTAACAGTTTGAATTTTTAGGTTTCACTCTGTTTTCTCCTATATTGATAGATGTATTTGGAACTCTAAATCCAACACGGTTTGTGCTAGCTTCTTGAAACTTGACACAATAAAGTAGTTTCACGTTCTATCTCTATGTTTTGTTTCCTCTTGATGTAGCCCTAAGCAGTGACTGGCGAGAAACACTTTCATGGAAAGGGGTTGCCAAGCTTCCCAAAATTACGAATCTCCAGAAATCTCAGCAAATATTTTTTCACCCAAACTGGATGATACTTTCAGGTAATGATCAGTACACTAAGGCGACTTGGTTCCCCAAATTTCGCTCTTCTATGTTGAAGCGTTCGTTTCCAGTAACAGTTTGAATTTTTAGGTTTCACTCTGTTTTCTCCTATATTGATAGATGTATTTGGAACTCTAAATCCAACACGGTTTGTGCTAGCTTCTTGAAACTTGACACAATAAAGTAGTTTCACGTTCTATCTCTATGTTTTGTTTCCTCTTGATGAAGCCCTAAGCAGTGACTGGCGAGAAACACTTTCATGGAAAGGGGTTGCCAAGCTTCCCAAAATTACGAATCTCCAGAAATCTCAGCAAATATTTTTTCACCCAAACTGGATGATACTTTCAGGTAATGATCAGTACACTGAGGCGACTTGGTTCCCCAAATTTCGTTATTCTATGTTGAACCGTTCGTTTCCAGTAACAGTTTGAATTTTTAGGTTTCACTCTGTTTTCTCCTATATTGATAGATGTATTTGGAACTCTAAATCCAACACGGTTTGTGCTAGCTTCTTGAAACTTGACACAATAAAGTAGTTTCACGTTCTATATCTATGTTTTGTTTCCTCTTGATGAAGCCCTAAGCAGTGACTGGCGAGAAACACTTTCATGGAAAGGGGTTGCCAAGCTTCCCAAAATTACGAATCTCCAGAAATCTCAGCAAATATTTTCTCACCCAAACTGGATGATACTTTCAGGTAATGATCAGTACACTAAGGCGACTTGGTTCCCCAAATTTCGCTCTTCTATGTTGAAGCGTTCGTTTCCAGTAACAGTTTGAATTTTTAGGTTTCACTCTGTTTTCTCCTATATTGATAGATGTATTTGGAACTCTAAATCCAACACGGTTTGTGCTAGCTTCTTGAAACTTGACACAATAAAGTAGTTTCACGTTCTATATCTATGTTTTGTTTCCTCTTGATGTAGCCCTAAGCAGTGACTGGCAACAAACACTTTCATGGAAAGGGGTTGCCAAGCTTCCCAAAATTACGAATCTCCAGAAATCTCAGCAAATATTTTTTCACCCAAACTGGATGATACTTTCAGGTAATGATCAGTACACTGAGGCGACTTGGTTCCCCAAATTTCGTTATTCTATGTTGAACCGTTCGTTTCCAGTAACAGTTTGAATTTTTAGGTTTCACTCTGTTTTCTCCTATATTGATAGATGTATTTGGAACTCTAAATCCAACACGGTTTGTGCTAGCTTCTTGAAACTTGACACAATAAAGTAGTTTCACGTTCTATCTCTATGTTTTGTTTCCTCTTGATGTAGCCCTAAGCAGTGACTGGCAACAAACACTTTCATGGAAAGGGGTTGCCAAGCTTCCCAAAATTACGAATCTCCAGAAATCTCAGCAAATATTTTTTCACCCAAACCGGATGATACTTTCAGGTAATGATCAGTACACTAAGGTGACTTGGTTCCTCAAATTTCGTTCTTCTATGTTGAAGCGTTCGTTTCCAGTAACAGTTTGAATTTTTAGGTTTCACTCTGTTTTCTCCTATATTGATAGATGTATTTGGAACTCTAAATCCAACACGGTTTGTGCTAGCTTCTTGAAACTTGACACAATAAAGTAGTTTCACGTTCTATCTCTATGTTTTGTTTCCTCTTGATGTAGCCCTAAGCAGTGACTGGCGAGAAACACTTTCATGGAAAGGGGTTGCCAAGCTTCCCAAAATTACGAATCTCCAGAAATCTCAGCAAATATTTTTTCACCCAAACTGGATGATACTTTCAGGTAAAGATCAGTACACTAAGGTGACTTAGTTCCCCAAATTTCGTTCTTCTATGTTGAAGCGTTCGTCCTCAGTAACAGTTTGAATTTTTAGGTTTCACTCTGTTTTCTCCTATATTGATAGATGTATTTGGAACTCTAAATCCAACACGGTTTGTGCTAGCTTCTTGAAACTTGACACAATAAAGTAGTTTCACGTTCTATATCTATGTTTTGTTTCCTCTTGATGAAGCCCTAAGCAGTGACTGGCGAGAAACACTTTCATGGAAAGGGGTTGCCAAGCTTCCTAAAATTAGGAATCTCCAGAAATCTCAGCAAATATTTTTTCACCCCAACTGGATGATACTTTCAGGTAATGATCAGTACACTAAGGCGACTTGGTTCCCCAAATTTCGTTCTTCTATGTTGAAGCGTTCGTTTCCAGTAACAGTTTGAATTTTTAGGTTTCACTCTGTTTTCTCCTATATTGATAGATGTATTTGGAACTCTAAATCCAACACGGTTTGTGCTAGCTTCTTGAAACTTGACACAATAAAGTAGTTTCACGTTCTATCTCTATGTTTTGTTTCCTCTTGATGAAGCCCTAAGCAGTGACTGGCGAGAAACACTTTCATGGAAAGGGGTTGCCAAGCTTCCCAAAATTACGAATCTCCAGAAATCTCAGCAAATATTTTCTCACCCAAACTGAATGATACTTTCAGGTAATGATCAGTACACTAAGGCGACTTGGTTCCCCAAATTTCGTTCTTCTATGTTGAAGCGTTCGTTTCCAGTAACAGTTTGAATTTTTAGGTTTCACTCTGTTTTCTCCTATATTGATAGATGTATTTGGAACTCTAAATCCAACACGGTTTGTGCTAGCTTCTTGAAACTTGACACAATAAAGTAGTTTCACGTTCTATCTCTATGTTTTGTTTCCTCTTGATGTAGCCCTAAGCAGTGACTGGCGAGAAACACTTTCATGGAAAGGGGTTGCCAAGCTTCCCAAAATTACGAATCTCCAGAAATCTCAGCAAATATTTTTTCACCCCAACTGGATGATACTTTCAGGTAATGATCAGTACACTAAGGCGACTTGGTTCCCCAAATTTCGTTCTTCTATGTTGAAGCGTTCGTTTCCAGTAACAGTTTGAATTTTTAGGTTTCACTCTGTTTTCTCCTATATTGATAGATGTATTTGGAACTCTAAATCCAACACGGTTTGTGCTAGCTTCTTGAAACTTGACACAATAAAGTAGTTTCACGTTCTATATCTATGTTTTGTTTCCTCTTGATGAAGCCCTAAGCAGTGACTGGCGAGAAACACTTTCATGGAAAGGGGTTGCCAAGCTTCCCAAAATTACGAATCTCCAGAAATCTCAGCAAATATTTTCTCACCCAAACTGGATGATACTTTCAGGTAATGATCAGTACACTAAGGCGACTTGGTTCCCCAAATTTCGTTCTTCTATGTTGAAGCGTTCGTTTCCAGTAACAGTTTGAATTTTTAGGTTTCACTCTGTTTTCTCCTATATTGATAGATGTATTTGGAACTCTAAATCCAACACGGTTTGTGCTAGCTTCTTGAAACTTGACACAATAAAGTAGTTTCACGTTCTATCTCTATGTTTTGTTTCCTCTTGATGTAGCCCTAAGCAGTGACTGGCGAGAAACACTTTCATGGAAAGGGGTTGCCAAGCTTCCCAAAATTACGAATCTCCAGAAATCTCAGCAAATATTTTTTCACCCAAACTGGATGATACTTTCAGGTAATGATCAGTACACTAAGGCGACTTGGTTCCCCAAATTTCGTTCTTTTATGTTGAAGCGTTCGTTTCCAGTAACAGTTTGAATTTTTAGGTTTCACTCTGTTTTCTCCTATATTGATAGATGTATTTGGAACTCTAAATCCAACACGGTTTGTGCTAGCTTCTTGAAACTTGACACAATAAAGTAGTTTCACGTTCTATCTCTATGTTTTGTTTCCTCTTGATGTAGCCCTAAGCAGTGACTGGCGAGAAACACTTTCATGGAAAGGGGTTGCCAAGCTTCCCAAAATTACGAATCTCCAGAAATCTCAGCAAATATTTTTTCACCCCAACTGGATGATACTTTCAGGTAATGATCAGTACACTAAGGCGACTTGGTTCCCCAAATTTCGTTCTTCTATGTTGAAGCGTTCGTCCCCAGTAACAGTTTGAATTTTTAGGTTTCACTCTGTTTTCTCCTATATTGATAGATGTATTTGGAACTCTAAATCCAACACGGTTTGTGCTAGCTTCTTGAAACTTGACACAATAAAGTAGTTTCACGTTCTATCTCTATGTTTTGTTTCCTCTTGATGTAGCCCTAAGCAGTGACTGGCGAGAAACACTTTCATGGAAAGGGGTTGCCAAGCTTCCCAAAATTACGAATCTCCAGAAATCTCAGCAAATATTTTTTCACCCAAACTGGATGATACTTTCAGGTAATGATCAGTACACTAAGGCGACTTGGTTCCCCAAATTTCGCTCTTCTATGTTGAAGCGTTCGTTTCCAGTAACAGTTTGAATTTTTAGGTTTCACTCTGTTTTCTCCTATATTGATAGATGTATTTGGAACTCTAAATCCAACACGGTTTGTGCTAGCTTCTTGAAACTTGACACAATAAAGTAGTTTCACGTTCTATATCTATGTTTTGTTTCCTCTTGATGAAGCCCTAAGCAGTGACTGGCGAGAAACACTTTCATGGAAAGGGGTTGCCAAGCTTCCCAAAATTACGAATCTCCAGAAATCTCAGCAAATATTTTTTCACCCAAACTGGATGATACTTTCAGGTAATGATCAGTACACTGAGGCGACTTGGTTCCCCAAATTTCGTTATTCTATGTTGAACCGTTCGTTTCCAGTAACAGTTTGAATTTTTAGGTTTCACTCTGTTTTCTCCTATATTGATAGATGTATTTGGAACTCTAAATCCAACACGGTTTGTGCTAGCTTCTTGAAACTTGACACAATAAAGTAGTTTCACGTTCTATATCTATGTTTTGTTTCCTCTTGATGAAGCCCTAAGCAGTGACTGGCGAGAAACACTTTCATGGAAAGGGGTTGCCAAGCTTCCCAAAATTACGAATCTCCAGAAATCTCAGCAAATATTTTCTCACCCAAACTGGATGATACTTTCAGGTAATGATCAGTACACTAAGGCGACTTGGTTCCCCAAATTTCGCTCTTCTATGTTGAAGCGTTCGTTTCCAGTAACAGTTTGAATTTTTAGGTTTCACTCTGTTTTCTCCTATATTGATAGATGTATTTGGAACTCTAAATCCAACACGGTTTGTGCTAGCTTCTTGAAACTTGACACAATAAAGTAGTTTCACGTTCTATATCTATGTTTTGTTTCCTCTTGATGTAGCCCTAAGCAGTGACTGGCAACAAACACTTTCATGGAAAGGGGTTGCCAAGCTTCCCAAAATTACGAATCTCCAGAAATCTCAGCAAATATTTTTTCACCCAAACTGGATGATACTTTCAGGTAATGATCAGTACACTGAGGCGACTTGGTTCCCCAAATTTCGTTATTCTATGTTGAACCGTTCGTTTCCAGTAACAGTTTGAATTTTTAGGTTTCACTCTGTTTTCTCCTATATTGATAGATGTATTTGGAACTCTAAAACCAACACGGTTTGTGCTAGCTTCTTGAAACTTGACACAATAAAGTAGTTTCACGTTCTATCTCTATGTTTTGTTTCCTCTTGATGTAGCCCTAAGCAGTGACTGGCAACAAACACTTTCATGGAAAGGGGTTGCCAAGCTTCCCAAAATTACGAATCTCCAGAAATCTCAGCAAATATTTTTTCACCCAAACCGGATGATACTTTCAGGTAATGATCAGTACACTAAGGTGACTTGGTTCCTCAAATTTCGTTCTTCTATGTTGAAGCGTTCGTTTCCAGTAACAGTTTGAATTTTTAGGTTTCACTCTGTTTTCTCCTATATTGATAGATGTATTTGGAACTCTAAATCCAACACGGTTTGTGCTAGCTTCTTGAAACTTGACACAATAAAGTAGTTTCACGTTCTATCTCTATGTTTTGTTTCCTCTTGATGTAGCCCTAAGCAGTGACTGGCGAGAAACACTTTCATGGAAAGGGGTTGCCAAGCTTCCCAAAATTACGAATCTCCAGAAATCTCAGCAAATATTTTTTCACCCAAACTGGATGATACTTTCAGGTAAAGATCAGTACACTAAGGTGACTTGGTTCCCCAAATTTCGTTCTTCTATGTTGAAGCGTTCGTCCTCAGTAACAGTTTGAATTTTTAGGTTTCACTCTGTTTTCTCCTATATTGATAGATGTATTTGGAACTCTAAATCCAACACGGTTTGTGCTAGCTTCTTGAAACTTGACACAATAAAGTAGTTTCACGTTCTATATCTATGTTTTGTTTCCTCTTGATGAAGCCCTAAGCAGTGACTGGCGAGAAACACTTTCATGGAAAGGGGTTGCCAAGCTTCCTAAAATTAGGAATCTCCAGAAATCTCAGCAAATATTTTTTCACCCCAACTGGATGATACTTTCAGGTAATGATCAGTACACTAAGGCGACTTGGTTCCCCAAATTTCGTTCTTCTATGTTGAAGCGTTCGTTTCCAGTAACAGTTTGAATTTTTAGGTTTCACTCTGTTTTCTCCTATATTGATAGATGTATTTGGAACTCTAAATCCAACACGGTTTGTGCTAGCTTCTTGAAACTTGACACAATAAAGTAGTTTCACGTTCTATCTCTATGTTTTGTTTCCTCTTGATGAAGCCCTAAGCAGTGACTGGCGAGAAACACTTTCATGGAAAGGGGTTGCCAAGCTTCCCAAAATTACGAATCTCCAGAAATCTCAGCAAATATTTTCTCACCCAAACTGAATGATACTTTCAGGTAATGATCAGTACACTAAGGCGACTTGGTTCCCCAAATTTCGTTCTTCTATGTTGAAGCGTTCGTTTCCAGTAACAGTTTGAATTTTTAGGTTTCACTCTGTTTTCTCCTATATTGATAGATGTATTTGGAACTCTAAATCCAACACGGTTTGTGCTAGCTTCTTGAAACTTGACACAATAAAGTAGTTTCACGTTCTATCTCTATGTTTTGTTTCCTCTTGATGTAGCCCTAAGCAGTGACTGGCGAGAAACACTTTCATGGAAAGGGGTTGCCAAGCTTCCCAAAATTACGAATCTCCAGAAATCTCAGCAAATATTTTTTCACCCAAACTGGATGATACTTTCAGGTAATGATCAGTACACTAAGGCGACTTGGTTCCCCAAATTTCGTTCTTCTATGTTGAAGCGTTCGTTTCCAGTAACAGTTTGAATTTTTAGGTTTCACTCTGTTTTCTCCTATATTGATAGATGTATTTGGAACTCTAAATCCAACACGGTTTGTGCTAGCTTCTTGAAACTTGACACAATAAAGTAGTTTCACGTTCTATCTCTATGTTTTGTTTCCTCTTGATGTAGCCCTAAGCAGTGACTGGCGAGAAACACTTTCATGGAAAGGGGTTGCCAAGCTTCCCAAAATTACGAATCTCCAGAAATCTCAGCAAATATTTTTTCACCCAAACTGGATGATACTTTCAGGTAAAGATCAGTACACTAAGGTGACTTGGTTCCCCAAATTTCGTTCTTCTATGTTGAAGCGTTCGTCCTCAGTAACAGTTTGAATTTTTAGGTTTCACTCTGTTTTCTCCTATATTGATAGATGTATTTGGAACTCTAAATCCAACACGGTTTGTGCTAGCTTCTTGAAACTTGACACAATAAAGTAGTTTCACGTTCTATATCTATGTTTTGTTTCCTCTTGATGAAGCCCTAAGCAGTGACTGGCGAGAAACACTTTCATGGAAAGGGGTTGCCAAGCTTCCTAGAATTAGGAATCTCCAGAAATCTCAGCAAATATTTTTTCACCCCAACTGGATGATACTTTCAGGTAATGATCAGTACACTAAGGCGACTTGGTTCCCCAAATTTCGTTCTTCTATGTTGAAGCGTTCGTTTCCAGTAACAGTTTGAATTTTTAGGTTTCACTCTGTTTTCTCCTATATTGATAGATGTATTTGGAACTCTAAATCCAACACGGTTTGTGCTAGCTTCTTGAAACTTGACACAATAAAGTAGTTTCACGTTCTATATCTATGTTTTGTTTCCTCTTGATGAAGCCCTAAGCAGTGACTGGCGAGAAACACTTTCATGGAAAGGGGTTGCCAAGCTTCCCAAAATTACGAATCTCCAGAAATCTCAGCAAATATTTTCTCACCCAAACTGGATGATACTTTCAGGTAATGATCAGTACACTAAGGCGACTTGGTTCCCCAAATTTCGTTCTTCTATGTTGAAGCGTTCGTTTCCAGTAACAGTTTGAATTTTTAGGTTTCACTCTGTTTTCTCCTATATTGATAGATGTATTTGGAACTCTAAATCCAACACGGTTTGTGCTAGCTTCTTGAAACTTGACACAATAAAGTAGTTTCACGTTCTATCTCTATGTTTTGTTTCCTCTTGATGTAGCCCTAAGCAGTGACTGGCGAGAAACACTTTCATGGAAAGGGGTTGCCAAGCTTCCCAAAATTACGAATCTCCAGAAATCTCAGCAAATATTTTTTCACCCAAACTGGATGATACTTTCAGGTAATGATCAGTACACTAAGGCGACTTGGTTCCCCAAATTTCGTTCTTCTATGTTGAAGCGTTCGTTTCCAGTAACAGTTTGAATTTTTAGGTTTCACTCTGTTTTCTCCTATATTGATAGATGTATTTGGAACTCTAAATCCAACACGGTTTGTGCTAGCTTCTTGAAACTTGACACAATAAAGTAGTTTCACGTTCTATCTCTATGTTTTGTTTCCTCTTGATGTAGCCCTAAGCAGTGACTGGCGAGAAACACTTTCATGGAAAGGGGTTGCCAAGCTTCCCAAAATTACGAATCTCCAGAAATCTCAGCAAATATTTTTTCACCCCAACTGGATGATACTTTCAGGTAATGATCAGTACACTAAGGCGACTTGGTTCCCCAAATTTCGTTCTTCTATGTTGAAGTGTTCGTTTCCAGTAACAGTTTGAATTTTTAGGTTTCACTCTGTTTTCTCCTATATTGATAGATGTATTTGGAACTCTAAATCCAACACGGTTTGTGCTAGCTTCTTGAAACTTGACACAATAAAGTAGTTTCACGTTCTATCTCTATGTTTTGTTTCCTCTTGATGTAGCCCTAAGCAGTGACTGGCGAGAAACACTTTCATGGAAAGGGGTTGCCAAGCTTCCCAAAATTACGAATCTCCAGAAATCTCAGCAAATATTTTTTCACCCCAACTGGATGATACTTTCAGGTAATGATCAGTACACTAAGGCGACTTGGTTCCCCAAATTTCGTTCTTCTATGTTGAAGCGTTCGTTTCCAGTAACAGTTTGAATTTTTAGGTTTCACTCTGTTTTCTCCTATATTGATAGATGTATTTGGAACTCTAAATCCAACACGGTTTGTGCTAGCTTCTTGAAACTTGACACAATAAAGTAGTTTCACGTTCTATATCTATGTTTTGTTTCCTCTTGATGAAGCCCTAAGCAGTGACTGGCGAGAAACACTTTCATGGAAAGGGGTTGCCAAGCTTCCCAAAATTACGAATCTCCAGAAATCTCAGCAAATATTTTTTCACCCAAACTGGATGATACTTTCAGGTAATGATCAGTACACTGAGGCGACTTGGTTCCCCAAATTTCGTTCTTCTATGTTGAACCGTTCGTTTCCAGTAACAGTTTGAATTTTTAGGTTTCACTCTGTTTTCTCCTATATTGATAGATGTATTTGGAACTCTAAATCCAACACGGTTTGTGCTAGCTTCTTGAAACTTGACACAATAAAGTAGTTTCACGTTCTATATCTATGTTTTGTTTCCTCTTGATGAAGCCCTAAGCAGTGACTGGCGAGAAACACTTTCATGGAAAGGGGTTGCCAAGCTTCCCAAAATTACGAATCTCCAGAAATCTCAGCAAATATTTTTTCACCCAAACTGGATGATACTTTCAGGTAATGATCAGTACACTGAGGCGACTTGGTTCCCCAAATTTCGTTCTTCTATGTTGAAGCGTTCGTTTCCAGTAACAGTTTGAATTTTTAGGTTTCACTCTGTTTTCTCCTATATTGATAGATGTATTTGGAACTCTAAATCCAACACGGTTTGTGCTAGCTTCTTGAAACTTGACATAATAAAGTAGTTTCACGTTCTATCTCTATGTTTTGTTTCCTCTTGATGAAGCCCTAAGAAGTGACTGGCGAGAAACACTTTCATGGAAAGGGGTTGCCAAGCTTCCCAAAATTACGAATCTCCAGAAATCTCAGCAAATATTTTCTCACCCAAACTGGATGATACTTTCAGGTAATGATCAGTACACTAAGGCGACTTGGTTCCCCAAATTTCGCTCTTCTATGTTGAAGCGTTCGTTTCCAGTAACAGTTTGAATTTTTAGGTTTCACTCTGTTTTCTCCTATATTGATAGATGTATTTGGAACTCTAAATCCAACACGGTTTGTGCTAGCTTCTTGAAACTTGACACAATAAAGTAGTTTCACGTTCTATATCTATGTTTTGTTTCCTCTTGATGTAGCCCTAAGCAGTGACTGGCAACAAACACTTTCATGGAAAGGGGTTGCCAAGCTTCCCAAAATTACGAATCTCCAGAAATCTCAGCAAATATTTTTTCACCCAAACTGGATGATACTTTCAGGTAATGATCAGTACACTGAGGCGACTTGGTTCCCCAAATTTCGTTATTCTATGTTGAACCGTTCGTTTCCAGTAACAGTTTGAATTTTTAGGTTTCACTCTGTTTTCTCCTATATTGATAGATGTATTTGGAACTCTAAATCCAACACGGTTTGTGCTAGCTTCTTGAAACTTGACACAATAAAGTAGTTTCACGTTCTATCTCTATGTTTTGTTTCCTCTTGATGTAGCCCTAAGCAGTGACTGGCAACAAACACTTTCATGGAAAGGGGTTGCCAAGCTTCCCAAAATTACGAATCTCCAGAAATCTCAGCAAATATTTTTTCACCCAAACCGGATGATACTTTCAGGTAATGATCAGTACACTAAGGTGACTTGGTTCCTCAAATTTCGTTCTTCTATGTTGAAGCGTTCGTTTCCAGTAACAGTTTGAATTTTTAGGTTTCACTCTGTTTTCTCCTATATTGATAGATGTATTTGGAACTCTAAATCCAACACGGTTTGTGCTAGCTTCTTGAAACTTGACACAATAAAGTAGTTTCACGTTCTATCTCTATGTTTTGTTTCCTCTTGATGTAGCCCTAAGCAGTGACTGGCGAGAAACACTTTCATGGAAAGGGGTTGCCAAGCTTCCCAAAATTACGAATCTCCAGAAATCTCAGCAAATATTTTTTCACCCAAACTGGATGATACTTTCAGGTAAAGATCAGTACACTAAGGTGACTTGGTTCCCCAAATTTCGTTCTTCTATGTTGAAGCGTTCGTCCTCAGTAACAGTTTGAATTTTTAGGTTTCACTCTGTTTTCTCCTATATTGATAGATGTATTTGGAACTCTAAATCCAACACGGTTTGTGCTAGCTTCTTGAAACTTGACACAATAAAGTAGTTTCACGTTCTATATCTATGTTTTGTTTCCTCTTGATGAAGCCCTAAGCAGTGACTGGCGAGAAACACTTTCATGGAAAGGGGTTGCCAAGCTTCCTAAAATTAGGAATCTCCAGAAATCTCAGCAAATATTTTTTCACCCCAACTGGATGATACTTTCAGGTAATGATCAGTACACTAAGGCGACTTGGTTCCCCAAATTTCGTTCTTCTATGTTGAAGCGTTCGTTTCCAGTAACAGTTTGAATTTTTAGGTTTCACTCTGTTTTCTCCTATATTGATAGATGTATTTGGAACTCTAAATCCAACACGGTTTGTGCTAGCTTCTTGAAACTTGACACAATAAAGTAGTTTCACGTTCTATATCTATGTTTTGTTTCCTCTTGATGAAGCCCTAAGCAGTGACTGGCGAGAAACACTTTCATGGAAAGGGGTTGCCAAGCTTCCCAAAATTACGAATCTCCAGAAATCTCAGCAAATATTTTCTCACCCAAACTGGATGATACTTTCAGGTAATGATCAGTACACTAAGGCGACTTGGTTCCCCAAATTTCGTTCTTCTATGTTGAAGCGTTCGTTTCCAGTAACAGTTTGAATTTTTAGGTTTCACTCTGTTTTCTCCTATATTGATAGATGTATTTGGAACTCTAAATCCAACACGGTTTGTGCTAGCTTCTTGAAACTTGACACAATAAAGTAGTTTCACGTTCTATCTCTATGTTTTGTTTCCTCTTGATGTAGCCCTAAGCAGTGACTGGCGAGAAACACTTTCATGGAAAGGGGTTGCCAAGCTTCCCAAAATTACGAATCTCCAGAAATCTCAGCAAATATTTTTTCACCCAAACTGGATGATACTTTCAGGTAATGATCAGTACACTAAGGCGACTTGGTTCCCCAAATTTCGTTCTTCTATGTTGAAGCGTTCGTTTCCAGTAACAGTTTGAATTTTTAGGTTTCACTCTGTTTTCTCCTATATTGATAGATGTATTTGGAACTCTAAATCCAACACGGTTTGTGCTAGCTTCTTGAAACTTGACACAATAAAGTAGTTTCACGTTCTATATCTATGTTTTGTTTCCTCTTGATGAAGCCCTAAGCAGTGACTGGCGAGAAACACTTTCATGGAAAGGGGTTGCCAAGCTTCCCAAAATTACGAATCTCCAGAAATCTCAGCAAATATTTTTTCACCCAAACTGGATGATACTTTCAGGTAAAGATCAGTACACTAAGGTGACTTGGTTCCCCAAATTTCGTTCTTCTATGTTGAAGCGTTCGTCCCCAGTAACAGTTTGAATTTTTAGGTTTCACTCTGTTTTCTCCTATATTGATAGATGTATTTGGAACTCTAAATCCAACACGGTTTGTGCTAGCTTCTTGAAACTTGACACAATAAAGTAGTTTCACGTTCTATATCTATGTTTTGTTTCCTCTTGATGAAGCCCTAAGCAGTGACTGGCGAGAAACACTTTCATGGAAAGGGGTTGCCAAGCTTCCCAAAATTACGAATCTCCAGAAATCTCAGCAAATATTTTTTCACCCAAACTGGATGATACTTTCAGGTAATGATCAGTACACTAAGGCGACTTGGTTCCCCAAATTTCGTTCTTCTATGTTGAAGCGTTCGTCCCCAGTAACAGTTTGAATTTTTAGGTTTCACTCTGTTTTCTCCTATATTGATAGATGTATTTGGAACTCTAAATCCAACACGGTTTGTGCTAGCTTCTTGAAACTTGACACAATAAAGTAGTTTCACGTTCTATCTCTATGTTTTGTTTCCTCTTGATGTAGCCCTAAGCAGTGACTGGCGAGAAACACTTTCATGGAAAGGGGTTGCCAAGCTTCCCAAAATTACGAATCTCCAGAAATCTCAGCAAATATTTTTTCACCCAAACTGGATGATACTTTCAGGTAATGATCAGTACACTGAGGCGACTTGGTTCCCCAAATTTCGTTCTTCTATGTTGAACCGTTCGTTTCCAGTAACAGTTTGAATTTTTAGGTTTCACTCTGTTTTCTCCTATATTGATAGATGTATTTGGAACTCTAAATCCAACACGGTTTGTGCTAGCTTCTTGAAACTTGACACAATAAAGTAGTTTCACGTTCTATCTCTATGTTTTGTTTCCTCTTGATGTAGCCCTAAGCAGTGACTGGCGAGAAACACTTTCATGGAAAGGGGTTGCCAAGCTTCCCAAAATTACGAATCTCCAGAAATCTCAGCAAATATTTTTTCACCCAAACTGGATGATACTTTCAGGTAATGATCAGTACACTAAGGCGACTTGGTTCCCCAAATTTCGCTCTTCTATGTTGAAGCGTTCGTTTCCAGTAACAGTTTGAATTTTTAGGTTTCACTCTGTTTTCTCCTATATTGATAGATGTATTTGGAACTCTAAATCCAACACGGTTTGTGCTAGCTTCTTGAAACTTGACACAATAAAGTAGTTTCACGTTCTATATCTATGTTTTGTTTCCTCTTGATGAAGCCCTAAGCAGTGACTGGCGAGAAACACTTTCATGGAAAGGGGTTGCCAAGCTTCCCAAAATTACGAATCTCCAGAAATCTCAGCAAATATTTTTTCACCCAAACTGGATGATACTTTCAGGTAATGATCAGTACACTGAGGCGACTTGGTTCCCCAAATTTCGTTATTCTATGTTGAACCGTTCGTTTCCAGTAACAGTTTGAATTTTTAGGTTTCACTCTGTTTTCTCCTATATTGATAGATGTATTTGGAACTCTAAATCCAACACGGTTTGTGCTAGCTTCTTGAAACTTGACACAATAAAGTAGTTTCACGTTCTATCTCTATGTTTTGTTTCCTCTTGATGTAGCCCTAAGCAGTGACTGGCAACAAACACTTTCATGGAAAGGGGTTGCCAAGCTTCCCAAAATTACGAATCTCCAGAAATCTCAGCAAATATTTTTTCACCCAAACTGGATGATACTTTCAGGTAATTATCAGTACACTAAGGCGACTTGGTTCCCCAAATTTCGTTCTTCTATGTTGAAGCGTTCGTTTCCAGTAACAGTTTGAATTTTTAGGTTTCACTCTGTTTTCTCCTATATTGATAGATGTATTTGGAACTCTAAATCCAACACGGTTTGTGCTAGCTTCTTGAAACTTGACACAATAAAGTAGTTTCACGTTCTATATCTATGTTTTGTTTCCTCTTGATGAAGCCCTAAGCAGTGACTGGCGAGAAACACTTTCATGGAAAGGGGTTGCCAAGCTTCCCAAAATTACGAATCTCCAGAAATCTCAGCAAATATTTTCTCACCCAAACTGGATGATACTTTCAGGTAATGATCAGTACACTAAGGCGACTTGGTTCCCCAAATTTCGTTCTTCTATGTTGAAGCGTTCGTTTCCAGTAACAGTTTGAATTTTTAGGTTTCACTCTGTTTTCTCCTATATTGATAGATGTATTTGGAACTCTAAATCCAACACGGTTTGTGCTAGCTTCTTGAAACTTGACACAATAAAGTAGTTTCACGTTCTATCTCTATGTTTTGTTTCCTCTTGATGAAGCCCTAAGCAGTGACTGGCGAGAAACACTTTCATGGAAAGGGGTTGCCAAGCTTCCCAAAATTACGAATCTCCAGAAATCTCAGCAAATATTTTCTCACCCAAACTGGATGATACTTTCAGGTAATGATCAGTACACTAAGGCGACTTGGTTCCCCAAATTTCGCTCTTCTATGTTGAAGCGTTCGTTTCCAGTAACAGTTTGAATTTTTAGGTTTCACTCTGTTTTCTCCTATATTGATAGATGTATTTGGAACTCTAAATCCAACACGGTTTGTGCTAGCTTCTTGAAACTTGACACAATAAAGTAGTTTCACGTTCTATATCTATGTTTTGTTTCCTCTTGATGAAGCCCTAAGCAGTGACTGGCGAGAAACACTTTCATGGAAAGGGGTTGCCAAGCTTCCCAAAATTACGAATCTCCAGAAATCTCAGCAAATATTTTTTCACCCAAACTGGATGATACTTTCAGGTAATGATCAGTACACTGAGGCGACTTGGTTCCCCAAATTTCGTTATTCTATGTTGAACCGTTCGTTTCCAGTAACAGTTTGAATTTTTAGGTTTCACTCTGTTTTCTCCTATATTGATAGATGTATTTGGAACTCTAAATCCAACACGGTTTGTGCTAGCTTCTTGAAACTTGACACAATAAAGTAGTTTCACGTTCTATCTCTATGTTTTGTTTCCTCTTGATGTAGCCCTAAGCAGTGACTGGCGAGAAACACTTTCATGGAAAGGGGTTGCCAAGCTTCCCAAAATTACGAATCTCCAGAAATCTCAGCAAATATTTTTTCACCCAAACTGGATGATACTTTCAGGTAATGATCAGTACACTAAGGCGACTTGGTTCCTCAAATTTCGTTCTTCTATGTTGAAGCGTTCGTTTCCAGTAACAGTTTGAATTTTTAGGTTTCACTCTGTTTTCTCCTATATTGATAGATGTATTTGGAACTCTAAATCCAACACGGTTTGTGCTAGCTTCTTGAAACTTGACACAATAAAGTAGTTTCACGTTCTATCTCTATGTTTTGTTTCCTCTTGATGTAGCCCTAAGCAGTGACTGGCGAGAAACACTTTCATGGAAAGGGGTTGCCAAGCTTCCCAAAATTACGAATCTCCAGAAATCTCAGCAAATATTTTTTCACCCAAACTGGATGATACTTTCAGGTAAAGATCAGTACACTAAGGTGACTTGGTTCCCCAAATTTCGTTCTTCTATGTTGAAGCGTTCGTCCCCAGTAACAGTTTGAATTTTTAGGTTTCACTCTGTTTTCTCCTATATTGATAGATGTATTTGGAACTCTAAATCCAACACGGTTTGTGCTAGCTTCTTGAAACTTGACACAATAAAGTAGTTTCACGTTCTATATCTATGTTTTGTTTCCTCTTGATGAAGCCCTAAGCAGTGACTGGCGAGAAACACTTTCATGGAAAGGGGTTGCCAAGCTTCCCAAAATTACGAATCTCCAGAAATCTCAGCAAATATTTTTTCACCCCAACTGGATGATACTTTCAGGTAATGATCAGTACACTAAGGCGACTTGGTTCCCCAAATTTCGTTCTTCTATGTTGAAGCGTTCGTTTCCAGTAACAGTTTGAATTTTTAGGTTTCACTCTGTTTTCTCCTATATTGATAGATGTATTTGGAACTCTAAATCCAACACGGTTTGTGCTAGCTTCTTGAAACTTGACACAATAAAGTAGTTTCACGTTCTATCTCTATGTTTTGTTTCCTCTTGATGAAGCCCTAAGCAGTGACTGGCGAGAAACACTTTCATGGAAAGGGGTTGCCAAGCTTCCCAAAATTACGAATCTCCAGAAATCTCAGCAAATATTTTCTCACCCAAACTGGATGATACTTTCAGGTAATGATCAGTACACTAAGGCGACTTGGTTCCCCAAATTTCGTTCTTCTATGTTGAAGCGTTCGTTTCCAGTAACAGTTTGAATTTTTAGGTTTCACTCTGTTTTCTCCTATATTGATAGATGTATTTGGAACTCTAAATCCAACACGGTTTGTGCTAGCTTCTTGAAACTTGACACAATAAAGTAGTTTCACGTTCTATCTCTATGTTTTGTTTCCTCTTGATGTAGCCCTAAGCAGTGACTGGCGAGAAACACTTTCATGGAAAGGGGTTGCCAAGCTTCCCAAAATTACGAATCTCCAGAAATCTCAGCAAATATTTTTTCACCCAAACTGGATGATACTTTCAGGTAATGATCAGTACACTAAGGCGACTTGGTTCCCCAAATTTCGTTCTTCTATGTTGAAGCGTTCGTTTCCAGTAACAGTTTGAATTTTTAGGTTTCACTCTGTTTTCTCCTATATTGATAGATGTATTTGGAACTCTAAATCCAACACGGTTTGTGCTAGCTTCTTGAAACTTGACACAATAAAGTAGTTTCACGTTCTATCTCTATGTTTTGTTTCCTCTTGATGTAGCCCTAAGCAGTGACTGGCGAGAAACACTTTCATGGAAAGGGGTTGCCAAGCTTCCCAAAATTACGAATCTCCAGAAATCTCAGCAAATATTTTTTCACCCAAACTGGATGATACTTTCAGGTAAAGATCAGTACACTAAGGTGACTTGGTTCCCCAAATTTCATTCTTCTATGTTGAAGCGTTCGTCCTCAGTAACAGTTTGAATTTTTAGGTTTCACTCTGTTTTCTCCTATATTGATAGATGTATTTGGAACTCTAAATCCAACACGGTTTGTGCTAGCTTCTTGAAACTTGACACAATAAAGTAGTTTCACGTTCTATATCTATGTTTTGTTTCCTCTTGATGAAGCCCTAAGCAGTGACTGGCGAGAAACACTTTCATGGAAAGGGGTTGCCAAGCTTCCTAGAATTAGGAATCTCCAGAAATCTCAGCAAATATTTTTTCACCCCAACTGGATGATACTTTCAGGTAATGATCAGTACACTAAGGCGACTTGGTTCCCCAAATTTCGTTCTTCTATGTTGAAGCGTTCGTTTCCAGTAACAGTTTGAATTTTTAGGTTTCACTCTGTTTTCTCCTATATTGATAGATGTATTTGGAACTCTAAATCCAACAGGGTTTGTGCTAGCTTCTTGAAACTTGACACAATAAAGTAGTTTCACGTTCTATATCTATGTTTTGTTTCCTCTTGATGAAGCCCTAAGCAGTGACTGGCGAGAAACACTTTCATGGAAAGGGGTTGCCAAGCTTCCCAAAATTACGAATCTCCAGAAATCTCAGCAAATATTTTCTCACCCAAACTGGATGATACTTTCAGGTAATGATCAGTACACTAAGGCGACTTGGTTCCCCAAATTTCGTTCTTCTATGTTGAAGCGTTCGTTTCCAGTAACAGTTTGAATTTTTAGGTTTCACTCTGTTTTCTCCTATATTGATAGATGTATTTGGAACTCTAAATCCAACACGGTTTGTGCTAGCTTCTTGAAACTTGACACAATAAAGTAGTTTCACGTTCTATCTCTATGTTTTGTTTCCTCTTGATGTAGCCCTAAGCAGTGACTGGCGAGAAACACTTTCATGGAAAGGGGTTGCCAAGCTTCCCAAAATTACGAATCTCCAGAAATCTCAGCAAATATTTTTTCACCCAAACTGGATGATACTTTCAGGTAATGATCAGTACACTAAGGCGACTTGGTTCCCCAAATTTCGTTCTTCTATGTTGAAGCGTTCGTTTCCAGTAACAGTTTGAATTTTTAGGTTTCACTCTGTTTTCTCCTATATTGATAGATGTATTTGGAACTCTAAATCCAACACGGTTTGTGCTAGCTTCTTGAAACTTGACACAATAAAGTAGTTTCACGTTCTATCTCTATGTTTTGTTTCCTCTTGATGTAGCCCTAAGCAGTGACTGGCGAGAAACACTTTCATGGAAAGGGGTTGCCAAGCTTCCCAAAATTACGAATCTCCAGAAATCTCAGCAAATATTTTTTCACCCAAACTGGATGATACTTTCAGGTAAAGATCAGTACACTAAGGTGACTTGGTTCCCCAAATTTCGTTCTTCTATGTTGAAGCGTTCGTCCCCAGTAACAGTTTGAATTTTTAGGTTTCACTCTGTTTTCTCCTATATTGATAGATGTATTTGGAACTCTAAATCCAACACGGTTTGTGCTAGCTTCTTGAAACTTGACACAATAAAGTAGTTTCACGTTCTATATCTATGTTTTGTTTCCTCTTGATGAAGCCCTAAGCAGTGACTGGCGAGAAACACTTTCATGGAAAGGGGTTGCCAAGCTTCCCAAAATTACGAATCTCCAGAAATCTCAGCAAATATTTTTTCACCCCAACTGGATGATACTTTCAGGTAATGATCAGTACACTAAGGCGACTTGGTTCCCCAAATTTCGTTCTTCTATGTTGAAGCGTTCGTTTCCAGTAACAGTTTGAATTTTTAGGTTTCACTCTGTTTTCTCCTATATTGATAGATGTATTTGGAACTCTAAATCCAACACGGTTTGTGCTAGCTTCTTGAAACTTGACACAATAAAGTAGTTTCACGTTCTATATCTATGTTTTGTTTCCTCTTGATGAAGCCCTAAGCAGTGACTGGCGAGAAACACTTTCATGGAAAGGGGTTGCCAAGCTTCCCAAAATTACGAATCTCCAGAAATCTCAGCAAATATTTTTTCACCCAAACTGGATGATACTTTCAGGTAATGATCAGTACACTGAGGCGACTTGGTTCCCCAAATTTCGTTCTTCTATGTTGAACCGTTCGTTTCCAGTAACAGTTTGAATTTTTAGGTTTCACTCTGTTTTCTCCTATATTGATAGATGTATTTGGAACTCTAAATCCAACACGGTTTGTGCTAGCTTCTTGAAACTTGACACAATAAAGTAGTTTCACGTTCTATCTCTATGTTTTGTTTCCTCTTGATGTAGCCCTAAGCAGTGACTGGCAACAAACACTTTCATGGAAAGGGGTTGCCAAGCTTCCCAAAATTACGAATCTCCAGAAATCTCAGCAAATATTTTTTCACCCAAACTGGATGATACTTTCAGGTAATGATCAGTACACTAAGGCGACTTGGTTCCCCAAATTTCGTTCTTCTATGTTGAAGCGTTCGTTTCCAGTAACAGTTTGAATTTTTAGGTTTCACTCTGTTTTCTCCTATATTGATAGATGTATTTGGAACTCTAAATCCAACACGGTTTGTGCTAGCTTCTTGAAACTTGACACAATAAAGTAGTTTCACGTTCTATATCTATGTTTTGTTTCCTCTTGATGAAGCCCTAAGCAGTGACTGGCGAGAAACACTTTCATGGAAAGGGGTTGCCAAGCTTCCCAAAATTACGAATCTCCAGAAATCTCAGCAAATATTTTTTCACCCAAACTGGATGATACTTTCAGGTAATGATCAGTACACTGAGGCGACTTGGTTCCCCAAATTTCGTTCTTCTATGTTGAAGCGTTCGTTTCCAGTAACAGTTTGAATTTTTAGGTTTCACTCTGTTTTCTCCTATATTGATAGATGTATTTGGAACTCTAAATCCAACACGGTTTGTGCTAGCTTCTTGAAACTTGACACAATAAAGTAGTTTCACGTTCTATATCTATGTTTTGTTTCCTCTTGATGAAGCCCTAAGCAGTGACTGGCGAGAAACACTTTCATGGAAAGGGGTTGCCAAGCTTCCCAAAATTACGAATCTCCAGAAATCTCAGCAAATATTTTCTCACCCAAACTGGATGATACTTTCAGGTAATGATCAGTATACTAAGGCGACTTGGTTCCCCAAATTTCGCTCTTCTATGTTGAAGCGTTCGTTTCCAGTAACAGTTTGAATTTTTAGGTTTCACTCTGTTTTCTCCTATATTGATAGATGTATTTGGAACTCTAAATCCAACACGGTTTGTGCTAGCTTCTTGAAACTTGACACAATAAAGTAGTTTCACGTTCTATATCTATGTTTTGTTTCCTCTTGATGTAGCCCTAAGCAGTGACTGGCAACAAACACTTTCATGGAAAGGGGTTGCCAAGCTTCCCAAAATTACGAATCTCCAGAAATCTCAGCAAATATTTTTTCACCCAAACTGGATGATACTTTCAGGTAATGATCAGTACACTGAGGCGACTTGGTTCCCCAAATTTCGTTATTCTATGTTGAACCGTTCGTTTCCAGTAACAGTTTGAATTTTTAGGTTTCACTCTGTTTTCTCCTATATTGATAGATGTATTTGGAACTCTAAATCCAACACGGTTTGTGCTAGCTTCTTGAAACTTGACACAATAAAGTAGTTTCACGTTCTATCTCTATGTTTTGTTTCCTCTTGATGTAGCCCTAAGCAGTGACTGGCAACAAACACTTTCATGGAAAGGGGTTGCCAAGCTTCCCAAAATTACGAATCTCCAGAAATCTCAGCAAATATTTTTTCACCCAAACCGGATGATACTTTCAGGTAATGATCAGTACACTAAGGTGACTTGGTTCCTCAAATTTCGTTCTTCTATGTTGAAGCGTTCGTTTCCAGTAACAGTTTGAATTTTTAGGTTTCACTCTGTTTTCTCCTATATTGATAGATGTATTTGGAACTCTAAATCCAACACGGTTTGTGCTAGCTTCTTGAAACTTGACACAATAAAGTAGTTTCACGTTCTATCTCTATGTTTTGTTTCCTCTTGATGTAGCCCTAAGCAGTGACTGGCGAGAAACACTTTCATGGAAAGGGGTTGCCAAGCTTCCCAAAATTACGAATCTCCAGAAATCTCAGCAAATATTTTTTCACCCAAACTGGATGATACTTTCAGGTAAAGATCAGTACACTAAGGTGACTTGGTTCCCCAAATTTCGTTCTTCTATGTTGAAGCGTTCGTCCTCAGTAACAGTTTGAATTTTTAGGTTTCACTCTGTTTTCTCCTATATTGATAGATGTATTTGGAACTCTAAATCCAACACGGTTTGTGCTAGCTTCTTGAAACTTGACACAATAAAGTAGTTTCACGTTCTATATCTATGTTTTGTTTCCTCTTGATGAAGCCCTAAGCAGTGACTGGCGAGAAACACTTTCATGGAAAGGGGTTGCCAAGCTTCCCAAAATTACGAATCTCCAGAAATCTCAGCAAATATTTTCTCACCCCAACTGGATGATACTTTCAGGTAATGATCAGTACACTAAGGCGACTTGGTTCCCCAAATTTCGTTCTTCTATGTTGAAGCGTTCGTTTCCAGTAACAGTTTGAATTTTTAGGTTTCACTCTGTTTTCTCCTATATTGATAGATGTATTTGGAACTCTAAATCCAACACGGTTTGTGCTAGCTTCTTGAAACTTGACACAATAAAGTAGTTTCACGTTCTATCTCTATGTTTTGTTTCCTCTTGATGAAGCCCTAAGCAGTGACTGGCGAGAAACACTTTCATGGAAAGGGGTTGCCAAGCTTCCCAAAATTACGAATCTCCAGAAATCTCAGCAAATATTTTCTCACCCAAACTGGATGATACTTTCAGGTAATGATCAGTACACTAAGGCGACTTGGTTCCCCAAATTTCGTTCTTCTATGTTGAAGCGTTCGTTTCCAGTAACAGTTTGAATTTTTAGGTTTCACTCTGTTTTCTCCTATATTGATAGATGTATTTGGAACTCTAAATCCAACACGGTTTGTGCTAGCTTCTTGAAACTTGACACAATAAAGTAGTTTCACGTTCTATCTCTATGTTTTGTTTCCTCTTGATGTAGCCCTAAGCAGTGACTGGCGAGAAACACTTTCATGGAAAGGGGTTGCCAAGCTTCCCAAAATTAGGAATCTCCAGAAATGTCAGCAAATATTTTTTCACCCCAACTGGATGATACTTTCAGGTAATGATCAGTACACTAAGGCGACTTGGTTCCCCAAATTTCGTTCTTCTATGTTGAAGCGTTCGTTTCCAGTAACAGTTTGAATTTTTAGGTTTCACTCTGTTTTCTCCTATATTGATAGATGTATTTGGAACTCTAAATCCAACACGGTTTGTGCTAGCTTCTTGAAACTTGACACAATAAAGTAGTTTCACGTTCTATATCTATGTTTTGTTTCCTCTTGATGAAGCCCTAAGCAGTGACTGGCGAGAAACACTTTCATGGAAAGGGGTTGCCAAGCTTCCCAAAATTACGAATCTCCAGAAATCTCAGCAAATATTTTTTCACCCCAACTGGATGATACTTTCAGGTAATGATCAGTACACTAAGGCGACTTGGTTCCCCAAATTTCGTTCTTCTATGTTGAAGCGTTCGTTTCCAGTAACAGTTTGAATTTTTAGGTTTCACTCTGTTTTCTCCTATATTGATAGATGTATTTGGAACTCTAAATCCAACACGGTTTGTGCTAGCTTCTTGAAACTTGACACAATAAAGTAGTTTCACGTTCTATATCTATGTTTTGTTTCCTCTTGATGAAGCCCTAAGCAGTGACTGGCGAGAAACACTTTCATGGAAAGGGGTTGCCAAGCTTCCCAAAATTACGAATCTCCAGAAATCTCAGCAAATATTTTCTCACCCAAACTGGATGATACTTTCAGGTAATGATCAGTACACTAAGGCGACTTGGTTCCCCAAATTTCGCTCTTCTATGTTGAAGCGTTCGTTTCCAGTAACAGTTTGAATTTTTAGGTTTCACTCTGTTTTCTCCTATATTGATAGATGTATTTGGAACTCTAAATCCAACACGGTTTGTGCTAGCTTCTTGAAACTTGACACAATAAAGTAGTTTCACGTTCTATATCTATGTTTTGTTTCCTCTTGATGAAGCCCTAAGCAGTGACTGGCGAGAAACACTTTCATGGAAAGGGGTTGCCAAGCTTCCCAAAATTACGAATCTCCAGAAATCTCAGCAAATATTTTTTCACCCCAACTGGATGATACATTCAGGTAATGATCAGTACACTAAGGCGACTTGGTTCCCCAAATTTCGTTCTTCTATGTTGAAGCGTTCGTTTCCAGTAACAGTTTGAATTTTTAGGTTTCACTCTGTTTTCTCCTATATTGATAGATGTATTTGGAACTCTAAATCCAACACGGTTTGTGCTAGCTTCTTGAAACTTGACACAATAAAGTAGTTTCACGTTCTATATCTATGTTTTGTTTCCTCTTGATGAAGCCCTAAGCAGTGACTGGCGAGAAACACTTTCATGGAAAGGGGTTGCCAAGCTTCCCAAAATTACGAATCTCCAGAAATCTCAGCAAATATTTTCTCACCCAAACTGGATGATACTTTCAGGTAATGATCAGTACACTAAGGCGACTTGGTTCCCCAAATTTCGCTCTTCTATGTTGAAGCGTTCGTTTCCAGTAACAGTTTGAATTTTTAGGTTTCACTCTGTTTTCTCCTATATTGATAGATGTATTTGGAACTCTAAATCCAACACGGTTTGTGCTAGCTTCTTGAAACTTGACACAATAAAGTAGTTTCACGTTCTATATCTATGTTTTGTTTCCTCTTGATGAAGCCCTAAGCAGTGACTGGCGAGAAACACTTTCATGGAAAGGGGTTGCCAAGCTTCCCAAAATTACGAATCTCCAGAAATCTCAGCAAATATTTTTTCACCCCAACTGGATGATACATTCAGGTAATGATCAGTACACTAAGGCGACTTGGTTCCCCAAATTTCGTTATTCTATGTTGAAGCGTTCGTTTCCAGTAACAGTTTGAATTTTTAGGTTTCACTCTGTTTTCTCCTATATTGATAGATGTATTTGGAACTCTAAATCCAACACGGTTTGTGCTAGCTTCTTGAAACTTGACACAATAAAGTAGTTTCACGTTCTATATCTATGTTTTGTTTCCTCTTGATGAAGCCCTAAGCAGTGACTGGCGAGAAACACTTTCATGGAAAGGGGTTGCCAAGCTTCCCAAAATTACGAATCTCCAGAAATCTCAGCAAATATTTTTTCACCCAAACTGGATGATACTTTCAGGTAATGATCAGTACACTGAGGCGACTTGGTTCCCCAAATTTCGTTATTCTATGTTGAACCGTTCGTTTCCAGTAACAGTTTGAATTTTTAGGTTTCACTCTGTTTTCTCCTATATTGATAGATGTATTTGGAACTCTAAATCCAACACGGTTTGTGCTAGCTTCTTGAAACTTGACACAATAAAGTAGTTTCACGTTCTATCTCTATGTTTTGTTTCCTCTTGATGTAGCCCTAAGCAGTGACTGGCAACAAACACTTTCATGGAAAGGGGTTGCCAAGCTTCCCAAAATTACGAATCTCCAGAAATCTCAGCAAATATTTTTTCACCCAAACTGGATGATACTTTCAGGTAATGATCAGTACACTAAGGTGACTTGGTTCCTCAAATTTCGTTCTTCTATGTTGAAGCGTTCGTTTCCAGTAACAGTTTGAATTTTTAGGTTTCACTCTGTTTTCTCCTATATTGATAGATGTATTTGGAACTCTAAATCCAACACGGTTTGTGCTAGCTTCTTGAAACTTGACACAATAAAGTAGTTTCACGTTCTATCTCTATGTTTTGTTTCCTCTTGATGTAGCCCTAAGCAGTGACTGGCGAGAAACACTTTCATGGAAAGGGGTTGCCAAGCTTCCCAAAATTACGAATCTCCAGAAATCTCAGCAAATATTTTTTCACCCAAACTGGATGATACTTTCAGGTAAAGATCAGTACACTAAGGTGACTTGGTTCCCCAAATTTCGTTCTTCTATGTTGAAGCGTTCGTCCCCAGTAACAGTTTGAATTTTTAGGTTTCACTCTGTTTTCTCCTATATTGATAGATGTATTTGGAACTCTAAATCCAACACGGTTTGTGCTAGCTTCTTGAAACTTGACACAATAAAGTAGTTTCACGTTCTATATCTATGTTTTGTTTCCTCTTGATGAAGCCCTAAGCAGTGACTGGCGAGAAACACTTTCATGGAAAGGGGTTGCCAAGCTTCCCAAAATTACGAATCTCCAGAAATCTCAGCAAATATTTTTTCACCCCAACTGGATGATACTTTCAGGTAATGATCAGTACACTAAGGCGACTTGGTTCCCCAAATTTCGTTATTCTATGTTGAAGCGTTCGTTTCCAGTAACAGTTTGAATTTTTAGGTTTCACTCTGTTTTCTCCTATATTGATAGATGTATTTGGAACTCTAAATCCAACACGGTTTGTGCTAGCTTCTTGAAACTTGACACAATAAAGTAGTTTCACGTTCTATATCTATGTTTTGTTTCCTCTTGATGAAGCCCTAAGCAGTGACTGGCGAGAAACACTTTCATGGAAAGGGGTTGCCAAGCTTCCCAAAATTACGAATCTCCAGAAATCTCAGCAAATATTTTTTCACCCAAACTGGATGATACTTTCAGGTAAAGATCAGTACACTAAGGTGACTTGGTTCCCCAAATTTCGTTCTTCTATGTTGAAGCGTTCGACCCCAGTAACAGTTTGAATTTTTAGGTTTCACTCTGTTTTCTCCTATATTGATAGATGTATTTGGAACTCTAAATCCAACACGATTTGTGCTAGCTTCTTGAAACTTGACACAATAAAGTAGTTTCACGTTCTATATCTATGTTTTGTTTCCTCTTGATGAAGCCCTAAGCAGTGACTGGCGAGAAACACTTTCATGGAAAGGGGTTGCCAAGCTTCCCAAAATTACGAATCTCCAGAAATCTCAGCAAATATTTTTTCACCCCAACTGGATGATACTTTCAGGTAATGATCAGTACACTAAGGCGACTTGGTTCCCCAAATTTCGTTCTTCTATGTTGAAGCGTTCGTTTCCAGTAACAGTTTGAATTTTTAGGTTTCACTCTGTTTTCTCCTATATTGATAGATGTATTTGGAACTCTAAATCCAACACGGTTTGTGCTAGCTTCTTGAAACTTGACACAATAAAGTAGTTTCACGTTCTATATCTATGTTTTGTTTCCTCTTGATGAAGCCCTAAGCAGTGACTGGCGAGAAACACTTTCATGGAAAGGGGTTGCCAAGCTTCCCAAAATTACGAATCTCCAGAAATCTCAGCAAATATTTTTTCACCCAAACTGGATGATACTTTCAGGTAATGATCAGTACACTAAGGCGACTTGGTTCCCCAAATTTCGTTCTTCTATGTTGAAGCGTTCGTTTCCAGTAACAGTTTGAATTTTTAGGTTTCACTCTGTTTTCTCCTATATTGATACATGTATTTGGAACTCTAAATCCAACACGGTTTGTGCTAGCTTCTTGAAACTTGACACAATAAAGTAGTTTCACGTTCTATCTCTATGTTTTGTTTCCTCTTGATGTAGCCCTAAGCAGTGACTGGCAACAAACACTTTCATGGAAAGGGGTTGCCAAGCTTCCCAAAATTACGAATCTCCAGAAATCTCAGCAAATATTTTTTCACCCAAACTGGATGATACTTTCAGGTAATGATCAGTACACTAAGGCGACTTGGTTCCCCAAATTTCGCTCTTCTATGTTGAAGCGTTCGTTTCCAGTAACAGTTTGAATTTTTAGGTTTCACTCTGTTTTCTCCTATATTGATAGATGTATTTGGAACTCTAAATCCAACACGGTTTGTGCTAGCTTCTTGAAACTTGACACAATAAAGTAGTTTCACGTTCTATATCTATGTTTTGTTTCCTCTTGATGAAGCCCTAAGCAGTGACTGGCGAGAAACACTTTCATGGAAAGGGGTTGCCAAGCTTCCCAAAATTACGAATCTCCAGAAATCTCAGCAAATATTTTTTCACCCAAACTGGATGATACTTTCAGGTAATGATCAGTACACTAAGGCGACTTGGTTCCCCAAATTTCGTTCTTCTATGTTGAAGCGTTCGTTTCCAGTAACAGTTTGAATTTTTAGGTTTCACTCTGTTTTCTCCTATATTGATAGATGTATTTGGAACTCTAAATCCAACACGGTTTGTGCTAGCTTCTTGAAACTTGACACAATAAAGTAGTTTCACGTTCTATATCTATGTTTTGTTTCCTCTTGATGAAGCCCTAAGCAGTGACTGGCGAGAAACACTTTCATGGAAAGGGGTTGCCAAGCTTCCCAAAATTACGAATCTCCAGAAATCTCAGCAAATATTTTTTCACCCAAACTGGATGATACTTTCAGGTAATGATCAGTACACTAAGGCGACTTGGTTCCCCAAATTTCGCTCTTCTATGTTGAAGCGTTCGTTTCCAGTAAGAGTTTGAATTTTTAGGTTTCACTCTGTTTTCTCCTATATTGATAGATGTATTTGGAACTCTAAATCCAACACGGTTTGTGCTAGCTTCTTGAAACTTGACACAATAAAGTAGTTTCACGTTCTATCTCTATGTTTTGTTTCCTCTTGATGAAGCCCTAAGCAGTGACTGGCGAGAAACACTTTCATGGAAAGGGGTTGCCATGCTTCCCAAAATTACGAATCTCCAGAAATCTCAGCAAATATTTTCTCACCCAAACTGGATGATACTTTCAGGTAATGATCAGTACACTAAGGCGACTTGGTTCCCCAAATTTCGTTCTTCTATGTTGAAGCGTTCGTTTCCAGTAACAGTTTGAATTTTTAGGTTTCACTCTGTTTTCTCCTATATTGATAGATGTATTTGGAACTCTAAATCCAACACGGTTTGTGCTAGCTTCTTGAAACTTGACACAATAAAGTAGTTTCACGTTCTATATCTATGTTTTGTTTCCTCTTGATGAAGCCCTAAGCAGTGACTGGCGAGAAACACTTTCATGGAAAGGGGTTGCCAAGCTTCCTAAAATTACAAATCTCCAGAAATCTCAGCAAATATTTTTTCACCCAAACTGGATGATACTTTCAGGTAATGATCAGTACACTAAGGCGACTTGGTTCCCCAAATTTCGTTCTTCTATGTTGAAGCGTTCGTTTCCAGTAACAGTTTGAATTTTTAGGTTTCACTCTGTTTTCTCCTATATTGATACATGTATTTGGAACTCTAAATCCAACACGGTTTGTGCTAGCTTCTTGAAACTTGACACAATAAAGTAGTTTCACGTTCTATCTCTATGTTTTGTTTCCTCTTGATGTAGCCCTAAGCAGTGACTGGCAACAAACACTTTCATGGAAAGGGGTTGCCAAGCTTCCCAAAATTACGAATCTCCAGAAATCTCAGCAAATATTTTTTCACCCAAACTGGATGATACTTTCAGGTAATGATCAGTACACTAAGGCGACTTGGTTCCCCAAATTTCGCTCTTCTATGTTGAAGCGTTCGTTTCCAGTAACAGTTTGAATTTTTAGGTTTCACTCTGTTTTCTCCTATATTGATAGATGTATTTGGAACTCTAAATCCAACACGGTTTGTGCTAGCTTCTTGAAACTTGACACAATAAAGTAGTTTCACGTTCTATATCTATGTTTTGTTTCCTCTTGATGAAGCCCTAAGCAGTGACTGGCGAGAAACACTTTCATGGAAAGGGGTTGCCAAGCTTCCCAAAATTACGAATCTCCAGAAATCTCAGCAAATATTTTTTCACCCAAACTGGATGATACTTTCAGGTAATGATCAGTACACTGAGGCGACTTGGTTCCCCAAATTTCGTTATTCTATGTTGAACCGTTCGTTTCCAGTAACAGTTTGAATTTTTAGGTTTCACTCTGTTTTCTCCTATATTGATAGATGTATTTGGAACTCTAAATCCAACACGGTTTGTGCTAGCTTCTTGAAACTTGACACAATAAAGTAGTTTCACGTTCTATCTCTATGTTTTGTTTCCTCTTGATGTAGCCCTAAGCAGTGACTGGCAACAAACACTTTCATGGAAAGGGGTTGCCAAGCTTCCCAAAATTACGAATCTCCAGAAATCTCAGCAAATATTTTTTCACCCAAACTGGATGATACTTTCAGGTAATGATCAGTACACTAAGGCGACTTGGTTCCCCAAATTTCGTTCTTCTATGTTGAAGCGTTCGTTTCCAGTAACAGTTTGAATTTTTAGGTTTCACTCTGTTTTCTCCTATATTGATAGATGTATTTGGAACTCTAAATCCAACACGGTTTGTGCTAGCTTCTTGAAACTTGACACAATAAAGTAGTTTCACGTTCTATATCTATGTTTTGTTTCCTCTTGATGAAGCCCTAAGCAGTGACTGGCGAGAAACACTTTCATGGAAAGGGGTTGCCAAGCTTCCCAAAATTACGAATCTCCAGAAATCTCAGCAAATATTTTTTCACCCCAACTGGATGATACTTTCAGGTAATGATCAGTACACTAAGGCGACTTGGTTCCCCAAATTTCGTTCTTCTATGTTGAAGCGTTCGTTTCCAGTAACAGTTTGAATTTTTAGGTTTCACTCTGTTTTCTCCTATATTGATAGATGTATTTGGAACTCTAAATCCAACACGGTTTGTGCTAGCTTCTTGAAACTTGACACAATAAAGTAGTTTCACGTTCTATCTCTATGTTTTGTTTCCTCTTGATGAAGCCCTAAGCAGTGACTGGCGAGAAACACTTTCATGGAAAGGGGTTGCCAAGCTTCCCAAAATTACGAATCTCCAGAAATCTCAGCAAATATTTTCTCACCCAAACTGGATGATACTTTCAGGTAATGATCAGTACACTAAGGCGACTTGGTTCCCCAAATTTCGCTCTTCTATGTTGAAGCGTTCGTTTCCAGTAACAGTTTGAATTTTTAGGTTTCACTCTGTTTTCTCCTATATTGATAGATGTATTTGGAACTCTAAATCCAACACGGTTTGTGCTAGCTTCTTGAAACTTGACACAATAAAGTAGTTTCACGTTCTATATCTATGTTTTGTTTCCTCTTGATGAAGCCCTAAGCAGTGACTGGCGAGAAACACTTTCATGGAAAGGGGTTGCCAAGCTTCCCAAAATTACGAATCTCCAGAAATCTCAGCAAATATTTTTTCACCCCAACTGGATGATACTTTCAGGTAATGATCAGTACACTAAGGCGACTTGGTTCCCCAAATTTCGTTATTCTATGTTGAAGCGTTCGTTTCCAGTAACAGTTTGAATTTTTAGGTTTCACTCTGTTTTCTCCTATATTGATAGATGTATTTGGAACTCTAAATCCAACACGGTTTGTGCTAGCTTCTTGAAACTTGACACAATAAAGTAGTTTCACGTTCTATCTCTATGTTTTGTTTCCTCTTGATGTAGCCCTAAGCAGTGACTGGCAACAAACACTTTCATGGAAAGGGGTTGCCAAGCTTCCCAAAATTACGAATCTCCAGAAATCTCAGCAAATATTTTTTCACCCAAACTGGATGATACTTTCAGGTAATGATCAGTACACTAAGGTGACTTGGTTCCTCAAATTTCGTTCTTCTATGTTGAAGCGTTCGTTTCCAGTAACAGTTTGAATTTTTAGGTTTCACTCTGTTTTCTCCTATATTGATAGATGTATTTGGAACTCTAAATCCAACACGGTTTGTGCTAGCTTCTTGAAACTTGACACAATAAAGTAGTTTCACGTTCTATCTCTATGTTTTGTTTCCTCTTGATGTAGCCCTAAGCAGTGACTGGCGAGAAACACTTTCATGGAAAGGGGTTGCCAAGCTTCCCAAAATTACGAATCTCCAGAAATCTCAGCAAATATTTTTTCACCCAAACTGGATGATACTTTCAGGTAAAGATCAGTACACTAAGGTGACTTGGTTCCCCAAATTTCGTTCTTCTATGTTGAAGCGTTCGTCCCCAGTAACAGTTTGAATTTTTAGGTTTCACTCTGTTTTCTCCTATATTGATAGATGTATTTGGAACTCTAAATCCAACACGGTTTGTGCTAGCTTCTTGAAACTTGACACAATAAAGTAGTTTCACGTTCTATATCTATGTTTTGTTTCCTCTTGATGAAGCCCTAAGCAGTGACTGGCGAGAAACACTTTCATGGAAAGGGGTTGCCAAGCTTCCCAAAATTACGAATCTCCAGAAATCTCAGCAAATATTTTTTCACCCCAACTGGATGATACTTTCAGGTAATGATCAGTACACTAAGGCGACTTGGTTCCCCAAATTTCGTTATTCTATGTTGAAGCGTTCGTTTCCAGTAACAGTTTGAATTTTTAGGTTTCACTCTGTTTTCTCCTATATTGATAGATGTATTTGGAACTCTAAATCCAACACGGTTTGTGCTAGCTTCTTGAAACTTGACACAATAAAGTAGTTTCACGTTCTATATCTATGTTTTGTTTCCTCTTGATGAAGCCCTAAGCAGTGACTGGCGAGAAACACTTTCATGGAAAGGGGTTGCCAAGCTTCCCAAAATTACGAATCTCCAGAAATCTCAGCAAATATTTTTTCACCCAAACTGGATGATACTTTCAGGTAAAGATCAGTACACTAAGGTGACTTGGTTCCCCAAATTTCGTTCTTCTATGTTGAAGCGTTCGACCCCAGTAACAGTTTGAATTTTTAGGTTTCACTCTGTTTTCTCCTATATTGATAGATGTATTTGGAACTCTAAATCCAACACGGTTTGTGCTAGCTTCTTGAAACTTGACACAATAAAGTAGTTTCACGTTCTATATCTATGTTTTGTTTCCTCTTGATGAAGCCCTAAGCAGTGACTGGCGAGAAACACTTTCATGGAAAGGGGTTGCCAAGCTTCCCAAAATTACGAATCTCCAGAAATCTCAGCAAATATTTTTTCACCCAAACTGGATGATACTTTCAGGTAATGATCAGTACACTAAGGCGACTTGGTTCCCCAAATTTCGTTCTTCTATGTTGAAGCGTTCGTTTCCAGTAACAGTTTGAATTTTTAGGTTTCACTCTGTTTTCTCCTATATTGATAGATGTATTTGGAACTCTAAATCCAACACGGTTTGTGCTAGCTTCTTGAAACTTGACACAATAAAGTAGTTTCACGTTCTATATCTATGTTTTGTTTCCTCTTGATGAAGCCCTAAGCAGTGACTGGCGAGAAACACTTTCATGGAAAGTGGTTGCCAAGCTTCCCAAAATTACGAATCTCCAGAAATCTCAGCAAATATTTTTTCACCCAAACTGGATGATACTTTCAGGTAATGATCAGTATACTAAGGC
Source organism: Spermophilus citellus (assembly GCF_964194105.1). NCBI lineage: Eukaryota > Metazoa > Chordata > Mammalia > Rodentia > Sciuridae > Spermophilus > Spermophilus citellus. Next base: position 17,993,693 of record NC_138196.1, on the reverse strand, counting down.
GACTTGGTTCCCCAAATTTCGTTCTTCTATGTTGAAGCGTTCGTTTCCAGTAACAGTTTGAATTTTTAGGTTTCACTCTGTTTTCTCCTATATTGATAGATGTATTTGGAACTCTAAATCTAACACGGTTTGTGCTAGCTTCTTGAAACTTGACACAATAAAGTAGTTTCACGTTCTATATCTATGTTTTGTTTCCTCTTGATGAAGCCCTAAGCAGTGACTGGCGAGAAACACTTTCGTGGAAAGGGGTTGCCAAGCTTCCCAAAATTACGAATCTCCAGAAATCTCAGCAAATATTTTCTCACCCAAACTGGATGATACTTTCAGGTAGTGATCAGTACACTAAGGCGACTTGGTTCCCCAAATTTCGTTCTTCTATGTTGAAGCGTTCGTTTCCAGTAACAGTTTGAATTTTTAGGTTTCACTCTGTTTTCTCCTATATTGATAGATGTATTTGGAACTCTAAATCCAACACGGTTTGTGCTAGCTTCTTGAAACTTGACACAATAAAGTAGTTTCACGTTCTATCTCTATGTTTTGTTTCCTCTTGATGTAGCCCTAAGCAGTGACTGGCGAGAAACACTTTCATGGAAAGGGGTTGCCAAGCTTCCCAAAATTACGAATCTCCAGAAATCTCAGCAAATATTTTTTCACCCAAACTGGATGATACTTTCAGGTAATGATCAGTACACTAAGGCGACTTGGTTCCCCAAATTTCGTTCTTCTATGTTGAAGCGTTCGTTTCCAGTAACAGTTTGAATTTTTAGGTTTCACTCTGTTTTCTCCTATATTGATAGATGTATTTGGAACTCTAAATCCAACACGGTTTGTGCTAGCTTCTTGAAACTTGACACAATAAAGTAGTTTCACGTTCTATATCTATGTTTTGTTTCCTCTTGATGAAGCCCTAAGCAGTGACTGGCGAGAAACACTTTCATGGAAAGGGGTTGCCAAGCTTCCCAAAATTACAAATCTCCAGAAATCTCAGCAAATATTTTTTCACCCAAACTGGATGATACTTTCAGGTAATGATCAGTACACTAAGGCGACTTGGTTCCCCAAATTTCGTTCTTCTATGTTGAAGCGTTCGTTTCCAGTAACAGTTTGAATTTTTAGGTTTCACTCTGTTTTCTCCTATATTGATACATGTATTTGGAACACTAAATCCAACACGGTTTGTGCTAGCTTCTTGAAACTTGACACAATAAAGTAGTTTCACGTTCTATCTCTATGTTTTGTTTCCTCTTGATGTAGCCCTAAGCAGTGACTGGCAACAAACACTTTCATGGAAAGGGGTTGCCAAGCTTCCCAAAATTACGAATCTCCAGAAATCTCAGCAAATATTTTTTCACCCAAACTGGATGATACTTTCAGGTAATGATCAGTACACTAAGGCGACTTGGTTCCCCAAATTTCGCTCTTCTATGTTGAAGCGTTCGTTTCCAGTAACAGTTTGAATTTTTAGGTTTCACTCTGTTTTCTCCTATATTGATAGATGTATTTGGAACTCTAAATCCAACACGGTTTGTGCTAGCTTCTTGAAACTTGACACAATAAAGTAGTTTCACGTTCTATATCTATGTTTTGTTTCCTCTTGATGAAGCCCTAAGCAGTGACTGGCGAGAAACACTTTCATGGAAAGGGGTTGCCAAGCTTCCCAAAGTTACGAATCTCCAGAAATCTCAGCAAATATTTTTTCACCCAAACTGGATGATACTTTCAGGTAATGATCAGTACACTAAGGCGACTTGGTTCCCCAAATTTCGCTCTTCTATGTTGAAGCGTTCGTTTCCAGTAACAGTTTGAATTTTTAGGTTTCACTCTGTTTTCTCCTATATTGATAGATGTATTTGGAACTCTAAATCCAACACGGTTTGTGCTAGCTTCTTGAAACTTGACACAATAAAGTAGTTTCACGTTCTATCTCTATGTTTTGTTTCCTCTTGATGAAGCCCTAAGCAGTGACTGGCGAGAAACACTTTCATGGAAAGGGGTTGCCATGCTTCCCAAAATTACGAATCTCCAGAAATCTCAGCAAATATTTTCTCACCCAAACTGGATGATACTTTCAGGTAATGATCAGTACACTAAGGCGACTTGGTTCCCCAAATTTCGTTCTTCTATGTTGAAGCGTTCGTTTCCAGTAACAGTTTGAATTTTTAGGTTTCACTCTGTTTTCTCCTATATTGATAGATGTATTTGGAACTCTAAATCCAACACGGTTTGTGCTAGCTTCTTGAAACTTGACACAATAAAGTAGTTTCACGTTCTATATCTATGTTTTGTTTCCTCTTGATGAAGCCCTAAGCAGTGACTGGCGAGAAACACTTTCATGGAAAGGGGTTGCCAAGCTTCCTAAAATTACAAATCTCCAGAAATCTCAGCAAATATTTTTTCACCCAAACTGGATGATACTTTCAGGTAATGATCAGTACACTAAGGCGACTTGGTTCCCCAAATTTCGTTCTTCTATGTTGAAGCGTTCGTTTCCAGTAACAGTTTGAATTTTTAGGTTTCACTCTGTTTTCTCCTATATTGATACATGTATTTGGAACACTAAATCCAACACGGTTTGTGCTAGCTTCTTGAAACTTGACACAATAAAGTAGTTTCACGTTCTATCTCTATGTTTTGTTTCCTCTTGATGTAGCCCTAAGCAGTGACTGGCAACAAACACTTTCATGGAAAGGGGTTGCCAAGCTTCCCAAAATTACGAATCTCCAGAAATCTCAGCAAATATTTTTTCACCCAAACTGGATGATACTTTCAGGTAATGATCAGTACACTAAGGCGACTTGGTTCCCCAAATTTCGCTCTTCTATGTTGAAGCGTTCGTTTCCAGTAACAGTTTGAATTTTTAGGTTTCACTCTGTTTTCTCCTATATTGATAGATGTATTTGGAACTCTAAATCCAACACGGTTTGTGCTAGCTTCTTGAAACTTGACACAATAAAGTAGTTTCACGTTCTATATCTATGTTTTGTTTCCTCTTGATGAAGCCCTAAGCAGTGACTGGCGAGAAACACTTTCATGGAAAGGGGTTGCCAAGCTTCCCAAAATTACGAATCTCCAGAAATCTCAGCAAATATTTTTTCACCCAAACTGGATGATACTTTCAGGTAATGATCAGTACACTAAGGCGACTTGGTTCCCCAAATTTCGCTCTTCTATGTTGAAGCGTTCGTTTCCAGTAACAGTTTGAATTTTTAGGTTTCACTCTGTTTTCTCCTATATTGATAGATGTATTTGGAACTCTAAATCCAACACGGTTTGTGCTAGCTTCTTGAAACTTGACACAATAAAGTAGTTTCACGTTCTATCTCTATGTTTTGTTTCCTCTTGATGAAGCCCTAAGCAGTGACTGGCGAGAAACACTTTCATGGAAAGGGGTTGCCATGCTTCCCAAAATTACGAATCTCCAGAAATCTCAGCAAATATTTTCTCACCCAAACTGGATGATACTTTCAGGTAATGATCAGTACACTAAGGCGACTTGGTTCCCCAAATTTCGTTCTTCTATGTTGAAGCGTTCGTTTCCAGTAACAGTTTGAATTTTTAGGTTTCACTCTGTTTTCTCCTATATTGATAGATGTATTTGGAACTCTAAATCCAACACGGTTTGTGCTAGCTTCTTGAAACTTGACACAATAAAGTAGTTTCACGTTCTATATCTATGTTTTGTTTCCTCTTGATGAAGCCCTAAGCAGTGACTGGCGAGAAACACTTTCATGGAAAGGGGTTGCCAAGCTTCCTAAAATTACAAATCTCCAGAAATCTCAGCAAATATTTTTTCACCCAAACTGGATGATACTTTCAGGTAATGATCAGTACACTAAGGCGACTTGGTTCCCCAAATTTCGTTCTTCTATGTTGAAGCGTTCGTTTCCAGTAACAGTTTGAATTTTTAGGTTTCACTCTGTTTTCTCCTATATTGATACATGTATTTGAACTCTAAATCCAACACGGTTTGTGCTAGCTTCTTGAAACTTGACACAATAAAGTAGTTTCACGTTCTATCTCTATGTTTTGTTTCCTCTTGATGTAGCCCTAAGCAGTGACTGGCAACAAACACTTTCATGGAAAGGGGTTGCCAAGCTTCCCAAAATTACGAATCTCCAGAAATCTCAGCAAATATTTTTTCACCCAAACTGGATGATACTTTCAGGTAATGATCAGTACACTAAGGCGACTTGGTTCCCCAAATTTCGCTCTTCTATGTTGAAGCGTTCGTTTCCAGTAACAGTTTGAATTTTTAGGTTTCACTCTGTTTTCTCCTATATTGATAGATGTATTTGGAACTCTAAATCCAACACGGTTTGTGCTAGCTTCTTGAAACTTGACACAATAAAGTAGTTTCACGTTCTATATCTATGTTTTGTTTCCTCTTGATGAAGCCCTAAGCAGTGACTGGCGAGAAACACTTTCATGGAAAGGGGTTGCCAAGCTTCCCAAAATTACGAATCTCCAGAAATCTCAGCAAATATTTTTTCACCCAAACTGGATGATACTTTCAGGTAATGATCAGTACACTAAGGCGACTTGGTTCCCCAAATTTCGTTCTTCTATGTTGAAGCGTTCGTTTCCAGTAACAGTTTGAATTTTTAGGTTTCACTCTGTTTTCTCCTATATTGATAGATGTATTTGGAACTCTAAATCCAACACGGTTTGTGCTAGCTTCTTGAAACTTGACACAATAAAGTAGTTTCACGTTCTATATCTATGTTTTGTTTCCTCTTGATGAAGCCCTAAGCAGTGACTGGCGAGAAACACTTTCATGGAAAGGGGTTGCCAAGCTTCCCAAAATTACGAATCTCCAGAAATCTCAGCAAATATTTTTTCACCCAAACTGGATGATACTTTCAGGTAATGATCAGTACACTAAGGCGACTTGGTTCCCCAAATTTCGCTCTTCTATGTTGAAGCGTTCGTTTCCAGTAAGAGTTTGAATTTTTAGGTTTCACTCTGTTTTCTCCTATATTGATAGATGTATTTGGAACTCTAAATCCAACACGGTTTGTGCTAGCTTCTTGAAACTTGACACAATAAAGTAGTTTCACGTTCTATCTCTATGTTTTGTTTCCTCTTGATGAAGCCCTAAGCAGTGACTGGCGAGAAACACTTTCATGGAAAGGGGTTGCCAAGCTTCCCAAAATTACGAATCTCCAGAAATCTCAGCAAATATTTTCTCACCCAAACTGGATGATACTTTCAGGTAATGATCAGTACACTAAGGCGACTTGGTTCCCCAAATTTCGTTCTTCTATGTTGAAGCGTTCGTTTCCAGTAACAGTTTGAATTTTTAGGTTTCACTCTGTTTTCTCCTATATTGATAGATGTATTTGGAACTCTAAATCCAACACGGTGTGTGCTAGCTTCTTGAAACTTGACACAATAAAGTAGTTTCACGTTCTATATCTATGTTTTGTTTCCTCTTGATGAAGCCCTAAGCAGTGACTGGCGAGAAACACTTTCATGGAAAGGGGTTGCCAAGCTTCCTAAAATTACAAATCTCCAGAAATCTCAGCAAATATTTTTTCACCCAAACTGGATGATACTTTCAGGTAATGATCAGTACACTAAGGCGACTTGGTTCCCCAAATTTCGTTCTTCTATGTTGAAGCGTTCGTTTCCAGTAACAGTTTGAATTTTTAGGTTTCACTCTGTTTTCTCCTATATTGATACATGTATTTGGAACTCTAAATCCAACACGGTTTGTGCTAGCTTCTTGAAACTTGACACAATAAAGTAGTTTCACGTTCTATCTCTATGTTTTGTTTCCTCTTGATGTAGCCCTAAGCAGTGACTGGCAACAAACACTTTCATGGAAAGGGGTTGCCAAGCTTCCCAAAATTACGAATCTCCAGAAATCTCAGCAAATATTTTTTCACCCAAACTGGATGATACTTTCAGGTAATGATCAGTACACTAAGGCGACTTGGTTCCCCAAATTTCGCTCTTCTATGTTGAAGCGTTCGTTTCCAGTAACAGTTTGAATTTTTAGGTTTCACTCTGTTTTCTCCTATATTGATAGATGTATTTGGAACTCTAAATCCAACACGGTTTGTGCTAGCTTCTTGAAACTTGACACAATAAAGTAGTTTCACGTTCTATATCTATGTTTTGTTTCCTCTTGATGAAGCCCTAAGCAGTGACTGGCGAGAAACACTTTCATGGAAAGGGGTTGCCAAGCTTCCCAAAATTACGAATCTCCAGAAATCTCAGCAAATATTTTTTCACCCAAACTGGATGATACTTTCAGGTAATGATCAGTACACTGAGGCGACTTGGTTCCCCAAATTTCGTTATTCTATGTTGAACCGTTCGTTTCCAGTAACAGTTTGAATTTTTAGGTTTCACTCTGTTTTCTCCTATATTGATAGATGTATTTGGAACTCTAAATCCAACACGGTTTGTGCTAGCTTCTTGAAACTTGACACAATAAAGTAGTTTCACGTTCTATCTCTATGTTTTGTTTCCTCTTGATGTAGCCCTAAGCAGTGACTGGCAACAAACACTTTCATGGAAAGGGGTTGCCAAGCTTCCCAAAATTACGAATCTCCAGAAATCTCAGCAAATATTTTTTCACCCAAACTGGATGATACTTTCAGGTAATGATCAGTACACTAAGGTGACTTGGTTCCTCAAATTTCGTTCTTCTATGTTGAAGCGTTCGTTTCCAGTAACAGTTTGAATTTTTAGGTTTCACTCTGTTTTCTCCTATATTGATAGATGTATTTGGAATTCTAAATCCAACACGGTTTGTGCTAGCTTCTTGAAACTTGACACAATAAAGTAGTTTCACGTTCTATCTCTATGTTTTGTTTCCTCTTGATGTAGCCCTAAGCAGTGACTGGCGAGAAACACTTTCATGGAAAGGGGTTGCCAAGCTTCCCAAAATTACGAATCTCCAGAAATCTCAGCAAATATTTTTTCACCCAAACTGGATGATACTTTCAGGTAAAGATCAGTACACTAAGGTGACTTGGTTCCCCAAATTTCGTTCTTCTATGTTGAAGCGTTCGTCCCCAGTAACAGTTTGAATTTTTAGGTTTCACTCTGTTTTCTCCTATATTGATAGATGTATTTGGAACTCTAAATCCAACACGGTTTGTGCTAGCTTCTTGAAACTTGACACAATAAAGTAGTTTCACGTTCTATATCTATGTTTTGTTTCCTCTTGATGAAGCCCTAAGCAGTGACTGGCGAGAAACACTTTCATGGAAAGGGGTTGCCAAGCTTCCCAAAATTACGAATCTCCAGAAATCTCAGCAAATATTTTTTCACCCCAACTGGATGATACTTTCAGGTAATGATCAGTACACTAAGGCGACTTGGTTCCCCAAATTTCGTTCTTCTATGTTGAAGCGTTCGTTTCCAGTAACAGTTTGAATTTTTAGGTTTCACTCTGTTTTCTCCTATATTGATAGATGTATTTGGAACTCTAAATCCAACACGGTTTGTGCTAGCTTCTTGAAACTTGACACAATAAAGTAGTTTCACGTTCTATCTCTATGTTTTGTTTCCTCTTGATGAAGCCCTAAGCAGTGACTGGCGAGAAACACTTTCATGGAAAGGGGTTGCCAAGCTTCCCAAAATTACGAATCTCCAGAAATCTCAGCAAATATTTTTTCACCCAAACTGGATGATACTTTCAGGTAATGATCAGTACACTAAGGCGACTTGGTTCCCCAAATTTCGTTCTTCTATGTTGAAGCGTTCGTTTCCAGTAACAGTTTGAATTTTTAGGTTTCACTCTGTTTTCTCCTATATTGATAGATGTATTTGGAACTCTAAATCCAACACGGTTTGTGCTAGCTTCTTGAAACTTGACACAATAAAGTAGTTTCACGTTCTATATCTATGTTTTGTTTCCTCTTGATGAAGCCCTAAGCAGTGACTGGCGAGAAACACTTTCATGGAAAGGGGTTGCCAAGCTTCCCAAAGTTACGAATCTCCAGAAATCTCAGCAAATATTTTTTCACCCAAACTGGATGATACTTTCAGGTAATGATCAGTACACTAAGGCGACTTGGTTCCCCAAATTTCGTTCTTCTATGTTGAAGCGTTCGTTTCCAGTAACAGTTTGAATTTTTAGGTTTCACTCTGTTTTCTCCTATATTGATAGATGTATTTGGAACTCTAAATCCAACACGGTTTGTGCTAGCTTCTTGAAACTTGACACAATAAAGTAGTTTCACGTTCTATCTCTATGTTTTGTTTCCTCTTGATGTAGCCCTAAGCAGTGACTGGCGAGAAACACTTTCATGGAAAGGGGTTGCCAAGCTTCCCAAAATTACGAATCTCCAGAAATCTCAGCAAATATTTTTTCACCCAAACTGGATGATACTTTCAGGTAATGATCAGTACACTAAGGCGACTTGGTTCCCCAAATTTCGTTCTTCTATGTTGAAGCGTTCGTTTCCAGTAACAGTTTGAATTTTTAGGTTTCACTCTGCTTTCTCCTATATTGATAGATGTATTTGGAACTCTAAATCCAACACGGTTTGTGCTAGCTTCTTGAAACTTGACACAATAAAGTAGTTTCACGTTCTATATCTATGTTTTGTTTCCTCTTGATGAAGCCCTAAGCAGTGACTGGCGAGAAACACTTTCATGTAAAGGGGTTGCCAAGCTTCCCAAAATTACAAATCTCCAGAAATCTCAGCAAATATTTTTTCACCCAAACTGGATGATACTTTCAGGTAATGATCAGTACACTAAGGCGACTTGGTTCCCCAAATTTCGTTCTTCTATGTTGAAGCGTTCGTTTACAGTAACAGTTTGAATTTTTAGGTTTCACTCTGTTTTCTCCTATATTGATACATGTATTTGGAACTCTAAATCCAACACGGTTTGTGCTAGCTTCTTGAAACTTGACACAATAAAGTAGTTTCACGTTCTATATCTATGTTTTGTTTCCTCTTGATGAAGCCCTAAGCAGTGACTGGCGAGAAACACTTTCATGGAAAGGGGTTGCCAAGCTTCCCAAAATTAGGAATCTCCAGAAATATCAGCAAATATTTTTTCAACCAAACTGGATGATACTTTCAGGTAATGATCAGTACACTGAGGCGACTTGGTTCCCCAAATTTCGTTATTCTATGTTGAAGCGTTCGTCTCCAGTAACAGTTTGAATTTTTAGGTTTCACTCTGTTTTCTCCTATATTGATAGATGTATTTGGAACTCTAAATCCAACACGGTTTGTGCTAGCTTCTTGAAACTTAACACAATAAAGTAGTTTCACGTTCTATCTCTATGTTTTGTTTCCTCTTGATGTAGCCCTAAGCAGTGACTGGCAACAAACACTTTCATGGAAAGGGGTTGCCAAGCTTCCCAAAATTACGAATCTCCAGAAATCTCAGCAAATATTTTTTCACCCAAACTGGATGATACTTTCAGGTAATGATCAGTACACTAAGGTGACTTGGTTCCTCAAATTTCGTTCTTCTATGTTGAAGCGTTCGTTTCCAGTAACAGTTTGAATTTTTAGGTTTCACTCTGTTTTCTCCTATATTGATAGATGTATTTGGAACTCTAAATCCAACACGGTTTGTGCTAGCTTCTTGAAACTTGACACAATAAAGTAGTTTCACGTTCTATCTCTATGTTTTGTTTCCTCTTGATGTAGCCCTAAGCAGTGACTGGCGAGAAACACTTTCATGGAAAGGGGTTGCCAAGCTTCCCAAAATTACGAATCTCCAGAAATCTCAGCAAATATTTTTTCACCCAAACTGGATGATACTTTCAGGTAAAGATCAGTACACTAAGGTGACTTGGTTCCCCAAATTTCGTTCTTCTATGTTGAAGCGTTCGTCCCCAGTAACAGTTTGAATTTTTAGGTTTCACTCTGTTTTCTCCTATATTGATAGATGTATTTGGAACTCTAAATCCAACACGGTTTGTGCTAGCTTCTTGAAACTTGACACAATAAAGTAGTTTCACGTTCTATATCTATGTTTTGTTTCCTCTTGATGAAGCCCTAAGCAGTGACTGGCGAGAAACACTTTCATGGAAAGGGGTTGCCAAGCTTCCCAAAATTACGAATCTCCAGAAATCTCAGCAAATATTTTCTCACCCAAACTGGATGATACTTTCAGGTAATGATCAGTACACTAAGGCGACTTGGTTCCCCAAATTTCGTTCTTCTATGTTGAAGCGTTCGTTTCCAGTAACAGTTTGAATTTTTAGGTTTCACTCTGTTTTCTCCTATATTGATAGATGTATTTGGAACTCTAAATCCAACACGGTTTGTGCTAGCTTCTTGAAACTTGACACAATAAAGTAGTTTCACGTTCTATCTCTATGTTTTGTTTCCTCTTGATGTAGCCCTAAGCAGTGACTGGCGAGAAACACTTTCATGGAAAGGGGTTGCCAAGCTTCCCAAAATTACGAATCTCCAGAAATCTCAGCAAATATTTTTTCACCCAAACTGGATGATACTTTCAGGTAATGATCAGTACACTAAGACGACTTGGTTCCCCAAATTTCGTTCTTCTATGTTGAAGCGTTCGTTTCCAGTAACAGTTTGAATTTTTAGGTTTCACTCTGTTTTCTCCTATATTGATAGATGTATTTGGAACTCTAAATCCAACACGGTTTGTTCTAGCTTCTTGAAACTTGACACAATAAAGTAGTTTCACGTTCTATATCTATGTTTTGTTTCCTCTTGATGAAGCCCTAAGCAGTGACTGGCGAGAAACACTTTCATGGAAAGGGGTTGCCAAGCTTCCCAAAATTACAAATCTCCAGAAATCTCAGCAAATATTTTTTCACCCAAACTGGATGATACTTTCAGGTAATGATCAGTACACTAAGGCGACTTGGTTCCCCAAATTTCGTTCTTCTATGTTGAAGCGTTCGTTTCCAGTAACAGTTTGAATTTTTAGGTTTCACTCTGTTTTCTCCTATATTGATACATGTATTTGGAACTCTAAATCCAACACGGTTTGTGCTAGCTTCTTGAAACTTGACACAATAAAGTAGTTTCACGTTCTATCTCTATGTTTTGTTTCCTCTTGATGTAGCCCTAAGCAGTGACTGGCAACAAACACTTTCATGGAAAGGGGTTGCCAAGCTTCCCAAAATTACGAATCTCCAGAAATCTCAGCAAATATTTTTTCACCCAAACTGGATGATACTTTCAGGTAATGATCAGTACACTAAGGCGACTTGGTTCCCCAAATTTCGCTCTTCTATGTTGAAGCGTTCGTTTCCAGTAACAGTTTGAATTTTTAGGTTTCACTCTGTTTTCTCCTATATTGATAGATGTATTTGGAACTCTAAATCCAACACGGTTTGTGCTAGCTTCTTGAAACTTGACACAATAAAGTAGTTTCACGTTCTATATCTATGTTTTGTTTCCTCTTGATGAAGCCCTAAGCAGTGACTGGCGAGAAACACTTTCATGGAAAGGGGTTGCCAAGCTTCCCAAAATTACGAATCTCCAGAAATCTCAGCAAATATTTTTTCACCCAAACTGGATGATACTTTCAGGTAATGATCAGTACACTAAGGCGACTTGGTTCCCCAAATTTCGTTCTTCTATGTTGAAGCGTTCGTTTCCAGTAACAGTTTGAATTTTTAGGTTTCACTCTGTTTTCTCCTATATTGATAGATGTATTTGGAACTCTAAATCCAACACGGTTTGTGCTAGCTTCTTGAAACTTGACACAATAAAGTAGTTTCACGTTCTATATCTATGTTTTGTTTCCTCTTGATGAAGCCCTAAGCAGTGACTGGCGAGAAACACTTTCATGGAAAGGGGTTGCCAAGCTTCCCAAAATTACGAATCTCCAGAAATCTCAGCAAATATTTTTTCACCCAAACTGGATGATACTTTCAGGTAATGATCAGTACACTAAGGCGACTTGGTTCCCCAAATTTCGCTCTTCTATGTTGAAGCGTTCGTTTCCAGTAAGAGTTTGAATTTTTAGGTTTCACTCTGTTTTCTCCTATATTGATAGATGTATTTGGAACTCTAAATCCAACACGGTTTGTGCTAGCTTCTTGAAACTTGACACAATAAAGTAGTTTCACGTTCTATCTCTATGTTTTGTTTCCTCTTGATGAAGCCCTAAGCAGTGACTGGCGAGAAACACTTTCATGGAAAGGGGTTGCCATGCTTCCCAAAATTACGAATCTCCAGAAATCTCAGCAAATATTTTCTCACCCAAACTGGATGATACTTTCAGGTAATGATCAGTACACTAAGGCGACTTGGTTCCCCAAATTTCGTTCTTCTATGTTGAAGCGTTCGTTTCCAGTAACAGTTTGAATTTTTAGGTTTCACTCTGTTTTCTCCTATATTGATAGATGTATTTGGAACTCTAAATCCAACACGGTTTGTGCTAGCTTCTTGAAACTTGACACAATAAAGTAGTTTCACGTTCTATATCTATGTTTTGTTTCCTCTTGATGAAGCCCTAAGCAGTGACTGGCGAGAAACACTTTCATGGAAAGGGGTTGCCAAGCTTCCTAAAATTAGGAATCTCCAGAAATCTCAGCAAATATTTTTTCACCCAAACTGGATGATACTTTCAGGTAATGATCAGTACACTAAGGCGACTTGGTTCCCCAAATTTCGTTCTTCTATGTTGAAGCGTTCGTTTCCAGTAACAGTTTGAATTTTTAGGTTTCACTCTGTTTTCTCCTATATTGATACATGTATTTGGAACTCTAAATCCAACACGGTTTGTGCTAGCTTCTTGAAACTTGACACAATAAAGTAGTTTCACGTTCTATCTCTATGTTTTGTTTCCTCTTGATGTAGCCCTAAGCAGTGACTGGCAACAAACACTTTCATGGAAAGGGGTTGCCAAGCTTCCCAAAATTACGAATCTCCAGAAATCTCAGCAAATATTTTTTCACCCAAACTGGATGATACTTTCAGGTAATGATCAGTACACTAAGGCGACTTGGTTCCCCAAATTTCGCTCTTCTATGTTGAAGCGTTCGTTTCCAGTAACAGTTTGAATTTTTAGGTTTCACTCTGTTTTCTCCTATATTGATAGATGTATTTGGAACTCTAAATCCAACACGGTTTGTGCTAGCTTCTTGAAACTTGACACAATAAAGTAGTTTCACGTTCTATATCTATGTTTTGTTTCCTCTTGATGAAGCCCTAAGCAGTGACTGGCGAGAAACACTTTCATGGAAAGGGGTTGCCAAGCTTCCCAAAATTACGAATCTCCAGAAATCTCAGCAAATATTTTTTCACCCAAACTGGATGATACTTTCAGGTAATGATCAGTACACTAAGGCGACTTGGTTCCCCAAATTTCGTTCTTCTATGTTGAAGCGTTCGTTTCCAGTAACAGTTTGAATTTTTAGGTTTCACTCTGTTTTCTCCTATATTGATAGATGTATTTGGAACTCTAAATCCAACACGGTTTGTGCTAGCTTCTTGAAACTTGACACAATAAAGTAGTTTCACGTTCTATATCTATGTTTTGTTTCCTCTTGATGAAGCCCTAAGCAGTGACTGGCGAGAAACACTTTCATGGAAAGGGGTTGCCAAGCTTCCCAAAATTACGAATCTCCAGAAATCTCAGCAAATATTTTTTCACCCAAACTGGATGATACTTTCAGGTAATGATCAGTACACTAAGGCGACTTGGTTCCCCAAATTTCGCTCTTCTATGTTGAAGCGTTCGTTTCCAGTAAGAGTTTGAATTTTTAGGTTTCACTCTGTTTTCTCCTATATTGATAGATGTATTTGGAACTCTAAATCCAACACGGTTTGTGCTAGCTTCTTGAAACTTGACACAATAAAGTAGTTTCACGTTCTATCTCTATGTTTTGTTTCCTCTTGATGAAGCCCTAAGCAGTGACTGGCGAGAAACACTTTCATGGAAAGGGGTTGCCAAGCTTCCCAAAATTACGAATCTCCAGAAATCTCAGCAAATATTTTCTCACCCAAACTGGATGATACTTTCAGGTAATGATCAGTACACTAAGGCGACTTGGTTCCCCAAATTTCGTTCTTCTATGTTGAAGCGTTCGTTTCCAGTAACAGTTTGAATTTTTAGGTTTCACTCTGTTTTCTCCTATATTGATAGATGTATTTGGAACTCTAAATCCAACACGGTTTGTGCTAGCTTCTTGAAACTTGACACAATAAAGTAGTTTCACGTTCTATATCTATGTTTTGTTTCCTCTTGATGAAGCCCTAAGCAGTGACTGGCGAGAAACACTTTCATGGAAAGGGGTTGCCAAGCTTCCTAAAATTACAAATCTCCAGAAATCTCAGCAAATATTTTTTCACCCAAACTGGATGATACTTTCAGGTAATGATCAGTACACTAAGGCGACTTGGTTCCCCAAATTTCGTTCTTCTATGTTGAAGCGTTCGTTTCCAGTAACAGTTTGAATTTTTAGGTTTCACTCTGTGTTCTCCTATATTGATACATGTATTTGGAACTCTTAATCCAACACGGTTTGTGCTAGCTTCTTGAAACTTGACACAATAAAGTAGTTTCACGTTCTATCTCTATGTTTTGTTTCCTCTTGATGTAGCCCTAAGCAGTGACTGGCAACAAACACTTTCATGGAAAGGGGTTGCCAAGCTTCCCAAAATTACGAATCTCCAGAAATCTCAGCAAATATTTTTTCACCCAAACTGGATGATACTTTCAGGTAATGATCAGTACACTAAGGCGACTTGGTTCCCCAAATTTCGCTCTTCTATGTTGAAGCGTTCGTTTCCAGTAACAGTTTGAATTTTTAGGTTTCACTCTGTTTTCTCCTATATTGATAGATGTATTTGGAACTCTAAATCCAACACGGTTTGTGCTAGCTTCTTGAAACTTGACACAATAAAGTAGTTTCACGTTCTATATCTATGTTTTGTTTCCTCTTGATGAAGCCCTAAGCAGTGACTGGCGAGAAACACTTTCATGGAAAGGGGTTGCCAAGCTTCCCAAAATTACGAATCTCCAGAAATCTCAGCAAATATTTTTTCACCCCAACTGGATGATACTTTCAGGTAATCATCAGTACACTGAGGCGACTTGGTTCCCCAAATTTCGTTATTCTATGTTGAACCGTTCGTTTCCAGTAACAGTTTGAATTTTTAGGTTTCACTCTGTTTTCTCCTATATTGATAGATGTATTTGGAACTCTAAATCCAACACGGTTTGTGCTAGCTTCTTGAAACTTGACACAATAAAGTAGTTTCACGTTCTATCTCTATGTTTTGTTTCCTCTTGATGTAGCCCTAAGCAGTGACTGGCAACAAACACTTTCATGGAAAGGGGTTGCCAAGCTTCCCAAAATTACGAATCTCCAGAAATCTCAGCAAATATTTTTTCACCCAAACTGGATGATACTTTCAGGTAATGATCAGTACACTAAGGTGACTTGGTTCCTCAAATTTCGTTCTTCTATGTTGAAGCGTTCGTTTCCAGTAACAGTTTGAATTTTTAGGTTTCACTCTGTTTTCTCCTATATTGATAGATGTATTTGGAACTCTAAATCCAACACGGTTTGTGCTAGCTTCTTGAAACTTGACACAATAAAGTAGTTTCACGTTCTATCTCTATGTTTTGTTTCCTCTTGATGTAGCCCTAAGCAGTGACTGGCGAGAAACACTTTCATGGAAAGGGGTTGCCAAGCTTCCCAAAATTACGAATCTCCAGAAATCTCAGCAAATATTTTTTCACCCAAACTGGATGATACTTTCAGGTAATGATCAGTACACTAAGGCGACTTGGTTCCCCAAATTTCGCTCTTCTATGTTGAAGCGTTCGTTTCCAGTAACAGTTTGAATTTTTAGGTTTCACTCTGTTTTCTCCTATATTGATAGATGTATTTGGAACTCTAAATCCAACACGGTTTGTGCTAGCTTCTTGAAACTTGACACAATAAAGTAGTTTCACGTTCTATATCTATGTTTTGTTTCCTCTTGATGAAGCCCTAAGCAGTGACTGGCGAGAAACACTTTCATGGAAAGGGGTTGCCAAGCTTCCCAAAATTACGAATCTCCAGAAATCTCAGCAAATATTTTTTCACCCAAACTGGATGATACTTTCAGGTAATGATCAGTACACTAAGGCGACTTGGTTCCCCAAATTTCGCTCTTCTATGTTGAAGCGTTCGTTTCCAGTAAGAGTTTGAATTTTTAGGTTTCACTCTGTTTTCTCCTATATTGATAGATGTATTTGGAACTCTAAATCCAACACGGTTTGTGCTAGCTTCTTGAAACTTGACACAATAAAGTAGTTTCACGTTCTATCTCTATGTTTTGTTTCCTCTTGATGAAGCCCTAAGCAGTGACTGGCGAGAAACACTTTCATGGAAAGGGGTTGCCAAGCTTCCCAAAATTACGAATCTCCAGAAATCTCAGCAAATATTTTCTCACCCAAACTGGATGATACTTTCAGGTAATGATCAGTACACTAAGGCGACTTGGTTCCCCAAATTTCGTTCTTCTATGTTGAAGCGTTCGTTTCCAGTAACAGTTTGAATTTTTAGGTTTCACTCTGTTTTCTCCTATATTGATAGATGTATTTGGAACTCTAAATCCAACACGGTTTGTGCTAGCTTCTTGAAACTTGACACAATAAAGTAGTTTCACGTTCTATATCTATGTTTTGTTTCCTCTTGATGAAGCCCTAAGCAGTGACTGGCGAGAAACACTTTCATGGAAAGGGGTTGCCAAGCTTCCTAAAATTACAAATCTCCAGAAATCTCAGCAAATATTTTTTCACCCAAACTGGATGATACTTTCAGGTAATGATCAGTACACTAAGGCGACTTGGTTCCCCAAATTTCGTTCTTCTATGTTGAAGCGTTCGTTTCCAGTAACAGTTTGAATTTTTAGGTTTCACTCTGTTTTCTCCTATATTGATACATGTATTTGGAACTCTAAATCCAACACGGTTTGTGCTAGCTTCTTGAAACTTGACACAATGAAGTAGTTTCACGTTCTATCTCTATGTTTTGTTTCCTCTTGATGTAGCCCTAAGCAGTGACTGGCAACAAACACTTTCATGGAAAGGGGTTGCCAAGCTTCCCAAAATTACGAATCTCCAGAAATCTCAGCAAATATTTTTTCACCCAAACTGGATGATACTTTCAGGTAATGATCAGTACACTAAGGCGACTTGGTTCCCCAAATTTCGCTCTTCTATGTTGAAGCGTTCGTTTCCAGTAACAGTTTGAATTTTTAGGTTTCACTCTGTTTTCTCCTATATTGATAGATGTATTTGGAACTCTAAATCCAACACGGTTTGTGCTAGCTTCTTGAAACTTGACACAATAAAGTAGTTTCACGTTCTATATCTATGTTTTGTTTCCTCTTGATGAAGCCCTAAGCAGTGACTGGCGAGAAACACTTTCATGGAAAGGGGTTGCCAAGCTTCCCAAAATTACGAATCTCCAGAAATCTCAGCAAATATTTTTTCACCCAAACTGGATGATACTTTCAGGTAATGATCAGTACACTGAGGCGACTTGGTTCCCCAAATTTCGTTATTCTATGTTGAACCGTTCGTTTCCAGTAACAGTTTGAATTTTTAGGTTTCACTCTGTTTTCTCCTATATTGATAGATGTATTTGGAACTCTAAATCCAACACGGTTTGTGCTAGCTTCTTGAAACTTGACACAATAAAGTAGTTTCACGTTCTATCTCTATGTTTTGTTTCCTCTTGATGTAGCCCTAAGCAGTGACTGGCAACAAACACTTTCATGGAAAGGGGTTGCCAAGCTTCCCAAAATTACGAATCTCCAGAAATCTCAGCAAATATTTTTTCACCCAAACTGGATGATACTTTCAGGTAATGATCAGTACACTAAGGTGACTTGGTTCCTCAAATTTCGTTCTTCTATGTTGAAGCGTTCGTTTCCAGTAACAGTTTGAATTTTTAGGTTTCACTCTGTTTTCT
Source organism: Spermophilus citellus (assembly GCF_964194105.1). Lineage (NCBI taxonomy): Eukaryota > Metazoa > Chordata > Mammalia > Rodentia > Sciuridae > Spermophilus > Spermophilus citellus. Next base: position 17,975,809 of record NC_138196.1, on the reverse strand, counting down.
CCTATATTGATAGATGTATTTGGAACTCTAAATCCAACACGGTTTGTGCTAGCTTCTTGAAACTTGACACAATAAAGTAGTTTCACGTTCTATCTCTATGTTTTGTTTCCTCTTGATGTAGCCCTAAGCAGTGACTGGCGAGAAACACTTTCATGGAAAGGGGTTGCCAAGCTTCCCAAAATTACGAATCTCCAGAAATCTCAGCAAATATTTTTTCACCCAAACTGGATGATACTTTCAGGTAAAGATCAGTACACTAAGGTGACTTGGTTCCCCAAATTTCGTTCTTCTATGTTGAAGCGTTCGTCCCCAGTAACAGTTTGAATTTTTAGGTTTCACTCTGTTTTCTCCTATATTGATAGATGTATTTGGAACTCTAAATCCAACACGGTTTGTGCTAGCTTCTTGAAACTTGACACAATAAAGTAGTTTCACGTTCTATATCTATGTTTTGTTTCCTCTTGATGAAGCCCTAAGCAGTGACTGGCGAGAAACACTTTCATGGAAAGGGGTTGCCAAGCTTCCCAAAATTACGAATCTCCAGAAATCTCAGCAAATATTTTTTCACCCCAACTGGATGATACTTTCAGGTAATGATCAGTACACTAAGGCGACTTGGTTCCCCAAATTTCGTTCTTCTATGTTGAAGCGTTCGTTTCCAGTAACAGTTTGAATTTTTAGGTTTCACTCTGTTTTCTCCTATATTGATAGATGTATTTGGAACTCTAAATCCAACACGGTTTGTGCTAGCTTCTTGAAACTTGACACAATAAAGTAGTTTAACGTTCTATATCTATGTTTTGTTTCCTCTTGATGAAGCCCTAAGCAGTGACTGGCGAGAAACACTTTCATGGAAAGGGGTTGCCAAGCTTCCCAAAATTACGAATCTCCAGAAATCTCAGCAAATATTTTTTCACCCAAACTGGATGATACTTTCAGGTAATGATCAGTACACTAAGGCGACTTGGTTCCCCAAATTTCGTTCTTCTATGTTGAAGCGTTCGTTTCCAGTAACAGTTTGAATTTTTAGGTTTCACTCTGTTTTCTCCTATATTGATAGATGTATTTGGAACTCTAAATCCAACACGGTTTGTGCTAGCTTCTTGAAACTTGACACAATAAAGTAGTTTCACGTTCTATATCTATGTTTTGTTTCCTCTTGATGAAGCCCTAAGCAGTGACTAGCGAGAAACACTTTCATGGAAAGGGGTTGCCAAGCTTCCCAAAGTTACGAATCTCCAGAAATCTCAGCAAATATTTTTTCACCCAAACTGGATGATACTTTCAGGTAATGATCAGTACACTAAGGCGACTTGGTTCCCCAAATTTCGTTCTTCTATGTTGAAACGTTCGTTTCCAGTAACAGTTTGAATTTTTAGGTTTCACTCTGTTTTCTCCTATATTGATAGATGTATTTGGAACTCTAAATCCAACACGGTTTGTGCTAGCTTCTTGAAACTTGACACAATAAAGTAGTTTCACGTTCTATCTCTATGTTTTGTTTCCTCTTGATGTAGCCCTAAGCAGTGACTGGCGAGAAACACTTTCATGGAAAGGGGTTGCCAAGCTTCCCAAAATTACGAATCTCCAGAAATCTCAGCAAATATTTTTTCACCCAAACTGGATGATACTTTCAGGTAATGATCAGTACACTAAGGCGACTTGGTTCCCCAAATTTCGTTCTTCTATGTTGAAGCGTTCGTTTCCAGTAACAGTTTGAATTTTTAGGTTTCACTCTGCTTTCTCCTATATTGATAGATGTATTTGGAACTCTAAATCCAACACGGTTTGTGCTAGCTTCTTGAAACTTGACACAATAAAGTAGTTTCACGTTCTATATCTATGTTTTGTTTCCTCTTGATGAAGCCCTAAGCAGTGACTGGCGAGAAACACTTTCATGTAAAGGGGTTGCCAAGCTTCCCAAAATTACAAATCTCCAGAAATCTCAGCAAATATTTTTTCACCCAAACTGGATGATACTTTCAGGTAATGATCAGTACACTAAGGCGACTTGGTTCCCCAAATTTCGTTCTTCTATGTTGAAGCGTTCGTTTCCAGTAACAGTTTGAATTTTTAGGTTTCACTCTGTTTTCTCCTATATTGATACATGTATTTGGAACTCTAAATCCAACACGGTTTGTGCTAGCTTCTTGAAACTTGACACAATAAAGTAGTTTCACGTTCTATATCTATGTTTTGTTTCCTCTTGATGAAGCCCTAAGCAGTGACTGGCGAGAAACACTTTCATGGAAAGGGGTTGCCAAGCTTCCCAAAATTAGGAATCTCCAGAAATATCAGCAAATATTTTTTCAACCAAACTGGATGATACTTTCAGGTAATGATCAGTACACTGAGGCGACTTGGTTCCCCAAATTTCGTTATTCTATGTTGAAGCGTTCGTCTCCAGTAACAGTTTGAATTTTTAGGTTTCACTCTGTTTTCTCCTATATTGATAGATGTATTTGGAACTCTAAATCCAACACGGTTTGTGCTAGCTTCTTGAAACTTGACACAATAAAGTAGTTTCACGTTCTATCTCTATGTTTTGTTTCCTCTTGATGTAGCCCTAAGCAGTGACTGGCAACAAACACTTTCATGGAAAGGGGTTGCCAAGCTTCCCAAAATTACGAATCTCCAGAAATCTCAGCAAATATTTTTTCACCCAAACTGGATGATACTTTCAGGTAATGATCAGTACACTGAGGCGACTTGGTTCCCCAAATTTCGTTCTTCTATGTTGAAGCGTTCGTTTCCAGTAACAGTTTGAATTTTTAGGTTTCACTCTGTTTTCTCCTATATTGATAGATGTATTTGGAACTCTAAATCCAACACGGTTTGTGCTAGCTTCTTGAAACTTGACACAATAAAGTAGTTTCACGTTCTATATCTATGTTTTGTTTCCTCTTGATGTAGCCCTAAGCAGTGACTGGCGAGAAACACTTTCATGGAAAGGGGTTGCCAAGCTTCCCAAAATTACGAATCTCCAGAAATCTCAGCAAATATTTTTTCACCCAAACTGGATGATACTTTCAGGTAAAGATCAGTACACTAAGGTGACTTGGTTCCCCAAATTTCGTTCTTCTATGTTGAAGCGTTCGTCTCCAGTAACAGTTTGAATTTTTACGTTTCACTCTGTTTTCTCCTATATTGATAGATGTATTTGGAACTCTAAATCCAACACGGTTTGTGCTAGCTTCTTGAAACTTGACACAATAAAGTAGTTTCACGTTCTATCTCTATGTTTTGTTTCCTCTTGATGTAGCCCTAAGCAGTGACTGGCAACAAACACTTTCATGGAAAGGGGTTGCCAAGCTTCCCAAAATTACGAATCTCCAGAAATCTCAGCAAATATTTTTTCACCCAAACTGGATGATACTTTCAGGTAAAGATCAGTACACTAAGGTGACTTGGTTCCCCAAATTTCGTTCTTCTATGTTGAAGCGTTCGTCTCCAGTAACAGTTTGAATTTTTAGGTTTCACTCTGTTTTCTCCTATATTGATAGATGTATTTGGAACTCTAAATCCAACACGGTTTGTGCTAGCTTCTTGAAACTTGACACAATAAAGTAGTTTCACGTTCTATCTCTATGTTTTGTTTCCTCTTGATGTAGCCCTAAGCAGTGACTGGCAACAAACACTTTCATGGAAAGGGGTTGCCAAGCTTCCCAAAATTACGAATCTCCAGAAATCTCAGCAAATATTTTTTCACCCAAACTGGATGATACTTTCAGGTAATGATCAGTACACTAAGGCGACTTGGTTCCTCAAATTTCGTTCTTCTATGTTGAAGCGTTCGTCCCCAGTAACAGTTTGAATTTTTAGGTTTCACTCTGTTTTCTCCTATATTGATAGATGTATTTGGAACTCTAAATCCAACACGGTTTGTGCTAGCTTCTTGAAACTTGACACAATAAAGTAGTTTCACGTTCTATATCTATGTTTTGTTTCCTCTTGATGTAGCCCTAAGCAGTGACTGGCGAGAAACACTTTCATGGAAAGGGGTTGCCAAGCTTCCCAAAATTACGAATCTCCAGAAATCTCAGCAAATATTTTTTCACCCAAACTGGATGATACTTTCAGGTAAAGATCAGTACACTAAGGTGACTTGGTTCCCCAAATTTCGTATTTCTATGTTGAAGCGTTCGTCCCCAGTAACAGTTTGAATTTTTAGGTTTCACTCTGTTTTCTCCTATATTGATAGATGTATTTGGAACTCTAAATCCAACACGGTTTGTGCTAGCTTCTTGAAACTTGACACAATAAAGTAGTTTCACGTTCTATATCTATGTTTTGTTTCCTCTTGATGAAGCCCTAAGCAGTGACTGGCGAGAAACACTTTCATGGAAAGGGGTTGCCAAGCTTCCCAAAATTACGAATCTCCAGAAATCTCAGCAAATATTTTTTCACCCAAACTGGATGATACTTTCAGGTAATGATCAGTATACTAAGGCGACTTGGTTCCCCAAATTTCGTTCTTCTATGTTGAAGCGTTCGTCCCCAGTAACAGTTTGAATTTTTAGGTTTCACTCTGTTTTCTCCTATATTGATAGATGTATTTGGAACTCTAAATCCAACACGGTTTGTGCTAGCTTCTTGAAACTTGACACAATAAAGTAGTTTCACGTTCTATCTCTATGTTTTGTTTCCTCTTGATGTAGCCCTAAGCAGTGACTGGCGAGAAACTCTTTCATGGAAAGGGGTTGCCAAGCTTCCCAAAATTACGAATCTCCAGAAATCTCAGCAAATATTTTTTCACCCAAACTGGATGATACTTTCAGGTAATGATCAGTACACTAAGGCGACTTGGTTCCCCAAATTTCGTTCTTCTATGTTGAAGCGTTCGTTTCCAGTAACAGTTTGAATTTTTAGGTTTCACTCTGTTTTCTCCTATATTGATAGATGTATTTGGAACTCTAAATCCAACACGGTTTGTGCTAGCTTCTTGAAACTTGACACAATAAAGTAGTTTCACGTTCTATATCTATGTTTTGTTTCCTCTTGATGAAGCCCTAAGCAGTGACTGGCGAGAAACACTTTCATGGAAAGGGGTTGCCAAGCTTCCCAAAATTACAAATCTCCAGAAATCTCAGCAAATATTTTTTCACCCAAACTGGATGATACTTTCAGGTAATGATCAGTACACTAAGGCGACTTGGTTCCCCAAATTTCGTTCTTCTATGTTGAAGCGTTCGTTTCCAGTAACAGTTTGAATTTTTAGGTTTCACTCTGTTTTCTCCTATATTGATACATGTATTTGGAACTCTAAATCCAACACGGTTTGTGCTAGCTTCTTGAAACTTGACACAATAAAGTAGTTTCACGTTCTATATCTATGTTTTGTTTCCTCTTGATGAAGCCCTAAGCAGTGACTGGAGAGAAACACTTTCATGGAAAGGGGTTGCCAAGCTTCCCAAAATTACGAATCTCCAGAAATCTCAGCAAATATTTTTTCACCCAAACTGGATGATACTTTCAGGTAATGATCAGTATACTAAGGCGACTTGGTTCCCCAAATTTCGTTCTTCTATGTTGAAGCGTTCGTCCCCAGTAACAGTTTGAATTTTTAGGTTTCACTCTGTTTTCTCCTATATTGATAGATGTATTTGGAACTCTAAATCCAACACGGTTTGTGCTAGCTTCTTGAAACTTGACACAATAAAGTAGTTTCACGTTCTATCTCTATGTTTTGTTTCCTCTTGATGTAGCCCTAAGCAGTGACTGGCGAGAAACACTTTCATGGAAAGGGGTTGCCAAGCTTCCCAAAATTACGAATCTCCAGAAATCTCAGCAAATATTTTTTCACCCAAACTGGATGATACTTTCAGGTAATGATCAGTACACTAAGGCGACTTGGTTCCCCAAATTTCGTTCTTCTATGTTGAAGCGTTCGTTTCCAGTAACAGTTTGAATTTTTAGGTTTCACTCTGTTTTCTCCTATATTGATAGATGTATTTGGAACTCTAAATCCAACACGGTTTGTGCTAGCTTCTTGAAACTTGACACAATAAAGTAGTTTCACGTTCTATATCTATGTTTTGTTTCCTCTTGATGAAGCCCTAAGCAGTGACTGGCGAGAAACACTTTCATGGAAAGGGGTTGCCAAGCTTCCCAAAATTACGAATCTCCAGAAATCTCAGCAAATATTTTTTCACCCAAACTGGATGATACTTTCAGGTAATGATCAGTACACTAAGGCGACTTGGTTCCCCAAATTTCGTTCTTCTATGTTGAAGCGTTCGTTTCCAGTAACAGTTTGAATTTTTAGGTTTCACTCTGTTTTCTCCTATATTGATAGATGTATTTGGAACTCTAAATCCAACACGGTTTGTGCTAGCTTCTTGAAACTTGACACAATAAAGTAGTTTCACGTTCTATATCTATGTTTTGTTTCCTCTTGATGAAGCCCTAAGCAGTGACTAGCGAGAAACACTTTCATGGAAAGGGGTTGCCAAGCTTCCCAAAGTTACGAATCTCCAGAAATCTCAGCAAATATTTTTTCACCCAAACTGGATGATACTTTCAGGTAATGATCAGTACACTAAGGCGACTTGGTTCCCCAAATTTCGTTCTTCTATGTTGAAGCGTTCGTTTCCAGTAACAGTTTGAATTTTTAGGTTTCACTCTGTTTTCTCCTATATTGATAGATGTATTTGGAACTCTAAATCCAACACGGTTTGTGCTAGCTTCTTGAAACTTGACACAATAAAGTAGTTTCACGTTCTATCTCTATGTTTTGTTTCCTCTTGATGTAGCCCTAAGCAGTGACTGGCGAGAAACACTTTCATGGAAAGGGGTTGCCAAGCTTCCCAAAATTACGAATCTCCAGAAATCTCAGCAAATATTTTTTCACCCAAACTGGATGATACTTTCAGGTAATGATCAGTACACTAAGGCGACTTGGTTCCCCAAATTTCGTTCTTCTATGTTGAAGCGTTCGTTTCCAGTAACAGTTTGAATTTTTAGGTTTCACTCTGCTTTCTCCTATATTGATAGATGTATTTGGAACTCTAAATCCAACACGGTTTGTGCTAGCTTCTTGAAACTTGACACAATAAAGTAGTTTCACGTTCTATATCTATGTTTTGTTTCCTCTTGATGAAGCCCTAAGCAGTGACTGGCGAGAAACACTTTCATGTAAAGGGGTTGCCAAGCTTCCCAAAATTACAAATCTCCAGAAATCTCAGCAAATATTTTTTCACCCAAACTGGATGATACTTTCAGGTAATGATCAGTACACTAAGGCGACTTGGTTCCCCAAATTTCGTTCTTCTATGTTGAAGCGTTCGTTTCCAGTAACAGTTTGAATTTTTAGGTTTCACTCTGTTTTCTCCTATATTGATACATGTATTTGGAACTCTAAATCCAACACGGTTTGTGCTAGCTTCTTGAAACTTGACACAATAAAGTAGTTTCACGTTCTATATCTATGTTTTGTTTCCTCTTGATGAAGCCCTAAGCAGTGACTGGCGAGAAACACTTTCATGGAAAGGGGTTGCCAAGCTTCCCAAAATTAGGAATCTCCAGAAATATCAGCAAATATTTTTTCAACCAAACTGGATGATACTTTCAGGTAATGATCAGTACACTGAGGCGACTTGGTTCCCCAAATTTCGTTATTCTATGTTGAAGCGTTCGTCTCCAGTAACAGTTTGAATTTTTAGGTTTCACTCTGTTTTCTCCTATATTGATAGATGTATTTGGAACTCTAAATCCAACACGGTTTGTGCTAGCTTCTTGAAACTTGACACAATAAAGTAGTTTCACGTTCTATCTCTATGTTTTGTTTCCTCTTGATGTAGCCCTAAGCAGTGACTGGCAACAAACACTTACATGGAAAGGGGTTGCCAAGCTTCCCAAAATTACGAATCTCCAGAAATCTCAGCAAATATTTTTTCACCCAAACTGGATGATACTTTCAGGTAATGATCAGTACACTGAGGCGACTTGGTTCCCCAAATTTCGTTCTTCTATGTTGAAGCGTTCGTTTCCAGTAACAGTTTGAATTTTTAGGTTTCACTCTGTTTTCTCCTATATTGATAGATGTATTTGGAACTCTAAATCCAACACGGTTTGTGCTAGCTTCTTGAAACTTGACACAATAAAGTAGTTTCACGTTCTATATCTATGTTTTGTTTCCTCTTGATGTAGCCCTAAGCAGTGACTGGCGAGAAACACTTTCATGGAAAGGGGTTGCCAAGCTTCCCAAAATTACGAATCTCCAGAAATCTCAGCAAATATTTTTTCACCCAAACTGGATGATACTTTCAGGTAAAGATCAGTACACTAAGGTGACTTGGTTCCCCAAATTTCGTTCTTCTATGTTGAAGCGTTCGTCTCCAGTAACAGTTTGAATTTTTACGTTTCACTCTGTTTTCTCCTATATTGATAGATGTATTTGGAACTCTAAATCCAACACGGTTTGTGCTAGCTTCTTGAAACTTGACACAATAAAGTAGTTTCACGTTCTATCTCTATGTTTTGTTTCCTCTTGATGTAGCCCTAAGCAGTGACTGGCAACAAACACTTTCATGGAAAGGGGTTGCCAAGCTTCCCAAAATTACGAATCTCCAGAAATCTCAGCAAATATTTTTTCACCCAAACTGGATGATACTTTCAGGTAAAGATCAGTACACTAAGGTGACTTGGTTCCCCAAATTTCGTTCTTCTATGTTGAAGCGTTCGTCTCCAGTAACAGTTTGAATTTTTAGGTTTCACTCTGTTTTCTCCTATATTGATAGATGTATTTGGAACTCTAAATCCAACACGGTTTGTGCTAGCTTCTTGAAACTTGACACAATAAAGTAGTTTCACGTTCTATCTCTATGTTTTGTTTCCTCTTGATGTAGCCCTAAGCAGTGACTGGCAACAAACACTTTCATGGAAAGGGGTTGCCAAGCTTCCCAAAATTACGAATCTCCAGAAATCTCAGCAAATATTTTTTCACCCAAACTGGATGATACTTTCAGGTAATGATCAGTACACTAAGGCGACTTGGTTCCTCAAATTTCGTTCTTCTATGTTGAAGCGTTCGTCCCCAGTAACAGTTTGAATTTTTAGGTTTCACTCTGTTTTCTCCTATATTGATAGATGTATTTGGAACTCTAAATCCAACACGGTTTGTGCTAGCTTCTTGAAACTTGACACAATAAAGTAGTTTCACGTTCTATATCTATGTTTTGTTTCCTCTTGATGTAGCCCTAAGCAGTGACTGGCGAGAAACACTTTCATGGAAAGGGGTTGCCAAGCTTCCCAAAATTACGAATCTCCAGAAATCTCAGCAAATATTTTTTCACCCAAACTGGATGATACTTTCAGGTAAAGATCAGTACACTAAGGTGACTTGGTTCCCCAAATTTCGTATTTCTATGTTGAAGCGTTCGTCCCCAGTAACAGTTTGAATTTTTAGGTTTCACTCTGTTTTCTCCTATATTGATAGATGTATTTGGAACTCTAAATCCAACACGGTTTGTGCTAGCTTCTTGAAACTTGACACAATAAAGTAGTTTCACGTTCTATATCTATGTTTTGTTTCCTCTTGATGAAGCCCTAAGCAGTGACTGGCGAGAAACACTTTCATGGAAAGGGGTTGCCAAGCTTCCCAAAATTACGAATCTCCAGAAATCTCAGCAAATATTTTTTCACCCAAACTGGATGATACTTTCAGGTAATGATCAGTATACTAAGGCGACTTGGTTCCCCAAATTTCGTTCTTCTATGTTGAAGCGTTCGTCCCCAGTAACAGTTTGAATTTTTAGGTTTCACTCTGTTTTCTCCTATATTGATAGATGTATTTGGAACTCTAAATCCAACACGGTTTGTGCTAGCTTCTTGAAACTTGACACAATAAAGTAGTTTCACGTTCTATCTCTATGTTTTGTTTCCTCTTGATGTAGCCCTAAGCAGTGACTGGCGAGAAACTCTTTCATGGAAAGGGGTTGCCAAGCTTCCCAAAATTACGAATCTCCAGAAATCTCAGCAAATATTTTTTCACCCAAACTGGATGATACTTTCAGGTAATGATCAGTACACTAAGGCGACTTGGTTCCCCAAATTTCGTTCTTCTATGTTGAAGCGTTCGTTTCCAGTAACAGTTTGAATTTTTAGGTTTCACTCTGTTTTCTCCTATATTGATAGATGTATTTGGAACTCTAAATCCAACACGGTTTGTGCTAGCTTCTTGAAACTTGACACAATAAAGTAGTTTCACGTTCTATATCTATGTTTTGTTTCCTCTTGATGAAGCCCTAAGCAGTGACTGGCGAGAAACACTTTCATGGAAAGGGGTTGCCAAGCTTCCCAAAATTACAAATCTCCAGAAATCTCAGCAAATATTTTTTCACCCAAACTGGATGATACTTTCAGGTAATGATCAGTACACTAAGGCGACTTGGTTCCCCAAATTTCGTTCTTCTATGTTGAAGCGTTCGTTTCCAGTAACAGTTTGAATTTTTAGGTTTCACTCTGTTTTCTCCTATATTGATACATGTATTTGGAACTCTAAATCCAACACGGTTTGTGCTAGCTTCTTGAAACTTGACACAATAAAGTAGTTTCACGTTCTATATCTATGTTTTGTTTCCTCTTGATGAAGCCCTAAGCAGTGACTGGAGAGAAACACTTTCATGGAAAGGGGTTGCCAAGCTTCCCAAAATTACGAATCTCCAGAAATCTCAGCAAATATTTTTTCACCCAAACTGGATGATACTTTCAGGTAATGATCAGTATACTAAGGCGACTTGGTTCCCCAAATTTCGTTCTTCTATGTTGAAGCGTTCGTCCCCAGTAACAGTTTGAATTTTTAGGTTTCACTCTGTTTTCTCCTATATTGATAGATGTATTTGGAACTCTAAATCCAACACGGTTTGTGCTAGCTTCTTGAAACTTGACACAATAAAGTAGTTTCACGTTCTATCTCTATGTTTTGTTTCCTCTTGATGTAGCCCTAAGCAGTGACTGGCGAGAAACACTTTCATGGAAAGGGGTTGCCAAGCTTCCCAAAATTACGAATCTCCAGAAATCTCAGCAAATATTTTTTCACCCAAACTGGATGATACTTTCAGGTAATGATCAGTACACTAAGGCGACTTGGTTCCCCAAATTTCGTTCTTCTATGTTGAAGCGTTCGTTTCCAGTAACAGTTTGAATTTTTAGGTTTCACTCTGTTTTCTCCTATATTGATAGATGTATTTGGAACTCTAAATCCAACACGGTTTGTGCTAGCTTCTTGAAACTTGACACAATAAAGTAGTTTCACGTTCTATATCTATGTTTTGTTTCCTCTTGATGAAGCCCTAAGCAGTGACTGGCGAGAAACACTTTCATGGAAAGGGGTTGCCAAGCTTCCCAAAATTACAAATCTCCAGAAATCTCAGCAAATATTTTTTCACCCAAACTGGATGATACTTTCAGGTAATGATCAGTACACTAAGGCGACTTGGTTCCCCAAATTTCGTTCTTCTATGTTGAAGCGTTCGTTTCCAGTAACAGTTTGAATTTTTAGGTTTCACTCTGTTTTCTCCTATATTGATACATGTATTTGGAACTCTAAATCCAACACGGTTTGTGCTAGCTTCTTGAAACTTGACACAATAAAGTAGTTTCACGTTCTATATCTATGTTTTGTTTCCTCTTGATGAAGCCCTAAGCAGTGACTGGAGAGAAACACTTTCATGGAAAGGGGTTGCCAAGCTTCCCAAAATTAGGAATCTCCAGAAATATCAGCAAATATTTTTTCAACCAAACTGGATGATACTTTCAGGTAATGATCAGTACATTGAGGCGACTTGGTTCCCCAAATTTCGTTATTCTATGTTGAAGCGTTCGTCTCCAGTAACAGTTTGAATTTTTAGGTTTCACTCTGTTTTCTCCTATATTGATAGATGTATTTGGAACTCTAAATCCAACACGGTTTGTGCTAGCATCTTGAAACTTGACACAATAAAGTAGTTTCACGTTCTATCTCTATGTTTTGTTTCCTCTTGATGTAGCCCTAAGCAGTGACTGGCAACAAACACTTTCATGGAAAGGGGTTGCCAAGCTTCCCAAAATTACGAATCTCCAGAAATCTCAGCAAATATTTTTTCCCCCAAACTGGATGATACTTTCAGGTAATGATCAGTACACTGAGGCGACTTGGTTCCCCAAATTTCGTTCTTCTATGTTGAAGCGTTCGTTTCCAGTAACAGTTTGAATTTTTAGGTTTCACTCTGTTTTCTCCTATATTGATAGATGTATTTGGAACTCTAAATCCAACACGGTTTGTGCTAGCTTCTTGAAACTTGACACAATAAAGTAGTTTCACGTTCTATCTCTATGTTTTGTTTCCTCTTGATGTAGCCCTAAGCAGTGACTGGCGAGAAACACTTTCATGGAAAGGGGTTGCCAAGCTTCCCAAAATTACGAATCTCCAGAAATCTCAGCAAATATTTTTTCACCCAAACTGGATGATACTTTCAGGTAAAGATCAGTACACTAAGGTGACTTGGTTCCCCAAATTTCGTTCTTCTATGTTGAAGCGTTCGTCTCCAGTAACAGTTTGAATTTTTACGTTTCACTCTGTTTTCTCCTATATTGATAGATGTATTTGGAACTCTAAATCCAACACGGTTTGTGCTAGCTTCTTGAAACTTGACACAATAAAGTAGTTTCACGTTCTATCTCTATGTTTTGTTTCCTCTTGATGTAGCCCTAAGCAGTGACTGGCGAGAAACACTTTCATGGAAAGGGGTTGCCAAGCTTCCCAAAATTACGAATCTCCAGAAATCTCAGCAAATATTTTTTCACCCAAACTGGATGATACTTTCAGGTAATGATCAGTACACTAAGGCGACTTGGTTCCCCAAATTTCGTTCTTCTATGTTGAAGCGTTCGTTTCCAGTAACAGTTTGAATTTTTAGGTTTCACTCTGCTTTCTCCTATATTGATAGATGTATTTGGAACTCTAAATCCAACACGGTTTGTGCTAGCTTCTTGAAACTTGACACAATAAAGTAGTTTCACGTTCTATATCTATGTTTTGTTTCCTCTTGATGAAGCCCTAAGCAGTGACTGGCGAGAAACACTTTCATGTAAAGGGGTTGCCAAGCTTCCCAAAATTACAAATCTCCAGAAATCTCAGCAAATATTTTTTCACCCAAATTGGATGATACTTTCAGGTAATGATCAGTACACTAAGGCGACTTGGTTCCCCAAATTTCGTTCTTCTATGTTGAAGCGTTCGTTTCCAGTAACAGTTTGAATTTTTAGGTTTCACTCTGTTTTCTCCTATATTGATACATGTATTTGGAACTCTAAATCCAACACGGTTTGTGCTAGCTTCTTGAAACTTGACACAATAAAGTAGTTTCACGTTCTATATCTATGTTTTGTTTCCTCTTGATGAAGCCCTAAGCAGTGACTGGCGAGAAACACTTTCATGGAAAGGGGTTGCCAAGCTTCCCAAAATTAGGAATCTCCAGAAATATCAGCAAATATTTTTTCAACCAAACTGGATGATACTTTCAGGTAATGATCAGTACACTGAGGCGACTTGGTTCCCCAAATTTCGTTATTCTATGTTGAAGCGTTCGTCTCCAGTAACAGTTTGAATTTTTAGGTTTCACTCTGTTTTCTCCTATATTGATAGATGTATTTGGAACTCTAAATCCAACACGGTTTGTGCTAGCTTCTTGAAACTTGACACAATAAAGTAGTTTCACGTTCTATCTCTATGTTTTGTTTCCTCTTGATGTAGCCCTAAGCAGTGACTGGCAACAAACACTTTCATGGAAAGGGGTTGCCAAGCTTCCCAAAATTACGAATCTCCAGAAATCTCAGCAAATATTTTTTCACCCAAACTGGATGATACTTTCAGGTAATGATCAGTACACTGAGGCGACTTGGTTCCCCAAATTTCGTTCTTCTATGTTGAAGCGTTCGTTTCCAGTAACAGTTTGAATTTTTAGGTTTCACTCTGTTTTCTCCTATATTGATAGATGTATTTGGAAGTCTAAATCCAACACGGTTTGTGCTAGCTTCTTGAAACTTGACACAATAAAGTAGTTTCACGTTCTATATCTATGTTTTGTTTCCTCTTGATGTAGCCCTAAGCAGTGACTGGCGAGAAACACTTTCATGGAAAGGGGTTGCCAAGCTTCCCAAAATTACGAATCTCCAGAAATCTCAGCAAATATTTTTTCACCCAAACTGGATGATACTTTCAGGTAATGATCAGTATACTAAGGCGACTTGGTTCCCCAAATTTCGTTCTTCTATGTTGAAGCGTTCGTTTCCAGTAACAGTTTGAATTTTTAGGTTTCACTCTGTTTTCTCCTATATTGATAGATGTATTTGGAACTCTAAATCCAACACGGTTTGTGCTAGCTTCTTGAAACTTGACACAATAAAGTAGTTTCACGTTCTATCTCTATGTTTTGTTTCCTCTTGATGTAGCCCTAAGCAGTGACTGGCGAGAAACACTTTCATGGAAAGGGGTTGCCAAGCTTCCCAAAATTACGAATCTCCAGAAATCTCAGCAAATATTTTTTCACCCAAACTGGATGATACTTTCAGGTAATGATCAGTACACTAAGGCGACTTGGTTCCCCAAATTTCGTTCTTCTATGTTGAAGCGTTCGTTTCCAGTAACAGTTTGAATTTTTAGGTTTCACTCTGCTTTCTCCTATATTGATAGATGTATTTGGAACTCTAAATCCAACACGGTTTGTGCTAGCTTCTTGAAACTTGACACAATAAAGTAGTTTCACGTTCTATATCTATGTTTTGTTTCCTCTTGATGAAGCCCTAAGCAGTGACTGGCGAGAAACACTTTCATGTAAAGGGGTTGCCAAGCTTCCCAAAATTACAAATCTCCAGAAATCTCAGCAAATATTTTTTCACCCAAATTGGATGATACTTTCAGGTAATGATCAGTACACTAAGGCGACTTGGTTCCCCAAATTTCGTTCTTCTATGTTGAAGTGTTCGTTTCCAGTAACAGTTTGAATTTTTAGGTTTCACTCTGTTTTCTCCTATATTGATACATGTATTTGGAACTCTAAATCCAACACGGTTTGTGCTAGCTTCTTGAAACTTGACACAATAAAGTAGTTTCACGTTCTATATCTATGTTTTGTTTCCTCTTGATGAAGCCCTAAGCAGTGACTGGCGAGAAACACTTTCATGGAAAGGGGTTGCCAAGCTTCCCAAAATTAGGAATCTCCAGAAATATCAGCAAATATTTTTTCAACCAAACTGGATGATACTTTCAGGTAATGATCAGTACACTGAGGCGACTTGGTTCCCCAAATTTCGTTATTCTATGTTGAAGCGTTCGTCTCCAGTAACAGTTTGAATTTTTAGGTTTCACTCTGTTTTCTCCTATATTGATAGATGTATTTGGAACTCTAAATCCAACACGGTTTGTGCTAGCTTCTTGAAACTTGACACAATAAAGTAGTTTCACGTTCTATCTCTATGTTTTGTTTCCTCTTGATGTAGCCCTAAGCAGTGACTGGCAACAAACACTTTCATGGAAAGGGGTTGCCAAGCTTCCCAAAATTACGAATCTCCAGAAATCTCAGCAAATATTTTTTCACCCAAACTGGATGATACTTTCAGGTAATGATCAGTACACTGAGGCGACTTGGTTCCCCAAATTTCGTTCTTCTATGTTGAAGCGTTCGTTTCCAGTAACAGTTTGAATTTTTAGGTTTCACTCTGTTTTCTCCTATATTGATAGATGTATTTGGAACTCTAAATCCAACACGGTTTGTGCTAGCTTCTTGAAACTTGACACAATAAAGTAGTTTCACGTTCTATCTCTATGTTTTGTTTCCTCTTGATGTAGCCCTAAGCAGTGACTGGCGAGAAACACTTTCATGGAAAGGGGTTGCCAAGCTTCCCAAAATTACGAATCTCCAGAAATCTCAGCAAATATTTTTTCACCCAAACTGGATGATACTTTCAGGTAAAGATCAGTACACTAAGGTGACTTGGTTCCCCAAATTTCGTTCTTCTATGTTGAAGCGTTCGTCTCCAGTAACAGTTTGAATTTTTAGGTTTCACTCTGTTTTCTCCTATATTGATAGATGTATTTGGAACTCTAAATCCAACACGGTTTGTGCTAGCTTCTTGAAACTTGACACAATAAAGTAGTTTCACGTTCTATCTCTATGTTTTGTTTCCTCTTGATGTAGCCCTAAGCAGTGACTGGCGAGAAACACTTTCATGGAAAGGGGTTGCCAAGCTTCCCAAAATTACGAATCTCCAGAAATCTCAGCAAATATTTTTTCACCCAAACTGGATGATACTTTCAGGTAAAGATCAGTACACTAAGGTGACTTGGTTCCCCAAATTTCGTTCTTCTATGTTGAAGCGTTCGTCTCCAGTAACAGTTTGAATTTTTAGGTTTCACTCTGTTTTCTCCTATATTGATAGATGTATTTGGAACTCTAAATCCAACACGGTTTGTGCTAGCTTCTTGAAACTTGACACAATAAAGTAGTTTCACGTTCTATCTCTATGTTTTGTTTCCTCTTGATGAAGCCCTAAGCAGTGACTGGCGAGAAACACTTTCATGGAAAGGGGTTGCCAAGCTTCCCAAAATTACGAATCTCCAGAAATCTCAGCAAATATTTTTTCACCCAAACTGGATGATACTTTCAGGTAATGATCAGTATACTAAGGCGACTTGGTTCCCCAAATTTCGTTCTTCTATGTTGAAGCGTTCGTTTCCAGTAACAGTTTGAATTTTTAGGTTTCACTCTGTTTTCTCCTATATTGATAGATGTATTTGGAACTCTAAATCCAACACGGTTTGTGCTAGCTTCTTGAAACTTGACACAATAAAGTAGTTTCACGTTCTATCTCTATGTTTTGTTTCCTCTTGATGTAGCCCTAAGCAGTGACTGGCGAGAAACACTTTCATGGAAAGGGGTTGCCAAGCTTCCCAAAATTACGAATCTCCAGAAATCTCAGCAAATATTTTTTCACCCAAACTGGATGATACTTTCAGGTAATGATCAGTACACTAAGGCGACTTGGTTCCCCAAATTTCGTTCTTCTATGTTGAAGCGTTCGTTTCCAGTAACAGTTTGAATTTTTAGGTTTCACTCTGTTTTCTCCTATATTGATAGATGTATTTGGAACTCTAAATCCAACACGGTTTGTGCTAGCTTCTTGAAACTTGACACAATAAAGTAGTTTCACGTTCTATATCTATGTTTTGTTTCCTCTTGATGAAGCCCTAAGCAGTGACTGGCGAGAAACACTTTCATGGAAAGGGGTTGCCAAGCTTCCCAAAATTACAAATCTCCAGAAATCTCAGCAAATATTTTTTCACCCAAACTGGATGATACTTTCAGGTAATGATCAGTACACTAAGGCGACTTGGTTCCCCAAATTTCGTTCTTCTATGTTGAAGCGTTCGTTTCCAGTAACAGTTTGAATTTTTAGGTTTCACTCTGTTTTCTCCTATATTGATAGATGTATTTGGAACTCTAAATCCAACACGGTTTGTGCTAGCTTCTTGAAACTTGACACAATAAAGTAGTTTCACGTTCTATATCTATGTTTTGTTTCCTCTTGATGAAGCCCTAAGCAGTGACTGGCGAGAAACACTTTCATGGAAAGGGGTTGCCAAGCTTCCCAAAGTTACGAATCTCCAGAAATCTCAGCAAATATTTTTTCACCCAAACTGGATGATACTTTCAGGTAATGATCAGTACACTAAGGCGACTTGGTTCCCCAAATTTCGTTCTTCTATGTTGAAGCGTTCGTTTCCAGTAACAGTTTGAATTTTTAGGTTTCACTCTGTTTTCTCCTATATTGATAGATGTATTTGGAACTCTAAATCCAACACGGTTTGTGCTAGCTTCTTGAAACTTGACACAATAAAGTAGTTTCACGTTCTATCTCTATGTTTTGTTTCCTCTTGATGTAGCCCTAAGCAGTGACTGGCGAGAAACACTTTCATGGAAAGGGGTTGCCAAGCTTCCCAAAATTACGAATCTCCAGAAATCTCAGCAAATATTTTTTCACCCAAACTGGATGATACTTTCAGGTAATGATCAGTACACTAAGGCGACTTGGTTCCCCAAATTTCGTTCTTCTATGTTGAAGCGTTCGTTTCCAGTAACAGTTTGAATTTTTAGGTTTCACTCTGCTTTCTCCTATATTGATAGATGTATTTGGAACTCTAAATCCAACACGGTTTGTGCTAGCTTCTTGAAACTTGACACAATAAAGTAGTTTCACGTTCTATATCTATGTTTTGTTTCCTCTTGATGAAGCCCTAAGCAGTGACTGGCGAGAAACACTTTCATGTAAAGGGGTTGCCAAGCTTCCCAAAATTACAAATCTCCAGAAATCTCAGCAAATATTTTTTCACCCAAACTGGATGATACTTTCAGGTAATGATCAGTACACTAAGGCGACTTGGTTCCCCAAATTTCGTTCTTCTATGTTGAAGCGTTCGTTTCCAGTAACAGTTTGAATTTTTAGGTTTCACTCTGTTTTCTCCTATATTGATACATGTATTTGGAACTCTAAATCCAACACGGTTTGTGCTAGCTTCTTGAAACTTGACACAATAAAGTAGTTTCATGTTCTATATCTATGTTTTGTTTCCTCTTGATGAAGCCCTAAGCAGTGACTGGCGAGAAACACTTTCATGGAAAGGGGTTGCCAAGCTTCCCAAAATTAGGAATCTCCAGAAATATCAGCAAATATTTTTTCAACCAAACTGGATGATACTTTCAGGTAATGATCAGTACACTGAGGCGACTTGGTTCCCCAAATTTCGTTATTCTATGTTGAAGCGTTCGTCTCCAGTAACAGTTTGAATTTTTAGGTTTCACTCTGTTTTCTCCTATATTGATAGATGTATTTGGAACTCTAAATCCAACACGGTTTGTGCTAGCTTCTTGAAACTTGACACAATAAAGTAGTTTCACGTTCTATCTCTATGTTTTGTTTCCTCTTGATGTAGCCCTAAGCAGTGACTGGCAACAAACACTTTCATGGAAAGGGGTTGCCAAGCTTCCCAAAATTACGAATCTCCAGAAATCTCAGCAAATATTTTTTCACCCAAACTGGATGATACTTTCAGGTAATGATCAGTACACTGAGGCGACTTGGTTCCCCAAATTTCGTTCTTCTATGTTGAAGCGTTCGTTTCCAGTAACAGTTTGAATTTTTAGGTTTCACTCTGTTTTCTCCTATATTGATAGATGTATTTGGAACTCTAAATCCAACACGGTTTGTGCTAGCTTCTTGAAACTTGACACAATAAAGTAGTTTCACGTTCTATATCTATGTTTTGTTTCCTCTTGATGTAGCCCTAAGCAGTGACTGGCGAGAAACACTTTCATGGAAAGGGGTTGCCAAGCTTCCCAAAATTACGAATCTCCAGAAATCTCAGCAAATATTTTTTCACCCAAACTGGATGATACTTTCAGGTAAAGATCAGTACACTAAGGTGACTTGGTTCCCCAAATTTCGTTCTTCTATGTTGAAGCGTTCGTCCCCAGTAACAGTTTGAATTTTTAGGTTTCACTCTGTTTTCTCCTATATTGATAGATGTATTTGGAACTCTAAATCCAACACGGTTTGTGCTAGCTTCTTGAAACTTGACACAATAAAGTAGTTTCACGTTCTATATCTATGTTTTGTTTCCTCTTGATGTAGCCCTAAGCAGTGACTGGCGAGAAACACTTTCATGGAAAGGGGTTGCCAAGCTTCCCAAAATTACGAATCTCCAGAAATCTCAGCAAATATTTTTTCACCCAAACTGGATGATACTTTCAGGTAAAGATCAGTACACTAAGGTGACTTGGTTCCCCAAATTTCGTACTTCTATGTTGAAGCGTTCGTCCCCAGTAACAGTTTGAATTTTTAGGTTTCACTCTGTTTTCTCCTATATTGATAGATGTATTTGGAACTCTAAATCCAACACGGTTTGTGCTAGCTTCTTGAAACTTGACACAATAAAGTAGTTTCACGTTCTATATCTATGTTTTGTTTCCTCTTGATGAAGCCCTAAGCAGTGACTGGCGAGAAACACTTTCATGGAAAGGGGTTGCCAAGCTTCCCAAAATTACGAATCTCCAGAAATCTCAGCAAATATTTTTTCACCCAAACTGGATGATACTTTCAGGTAATGATCAGTATACTAAGGCGACTTGGTTCCCCAAATTTCGTTCTTCTATGTTGAAGCGTTCGTTTCCAGTAACAGTTTGAATTTTTAGGTTTCACTCTGTTTTCTCCTATATTGATAGATGTATTTGGAACTCTAAATCCAACACGGTTTGTGCTAGCTTCTTGAAACTTGACACAATAAAGTAGTTTCACGTTCTATCTCTATGTTTTGTTTCCTCTTGATGTAGCCCTAAGCAGTGACTGGCGAGAAACACTTTCATGGAAAGGGGTTGCCAAGCTTCCCAAAATTACGAATCTCCAGAAATCTCAGCAAATATTTTTTCACCCAAACTGGATGATACTTTCAGGTAATGATCAGTACACTAAGGCGACTTGGTTCCCCAAATTTCGTTCTTCTATGTTGAAGCGTTCGTTTCCAGTAACAGTTTGAATTTTTAGGTTTTACTATGTTTTCTCCTATATTGATAGATGTATTTGGAACTCTAAATCCAACACGGTTTGTGCTAGCTTCTTGAAACTTGACACAATAAAGTAGTTTCACGTTCTATATCTATGTTTTGTTTCCTCTTGATGAAGCCCTAAGCAGTGACTGGCGAGAAACACTTTCATGGAAAGGGGTTGCCAAGCTTCCCAAAATTACAAATCTCCAGAAATCTCAGCAAATATTTTTTCACCCAAACTGGATGATACTTTCAGGTAATGATCAGTACACTAAGGCGACTTGGTTCCCCAAATTTCGTTCTTCTATGTTGAAGCGTTCGTTTCCAGTAACAGTTTGAATTTTTAGGTTTCACTCTGTTTTCTCCTATATTGATACATGTATTTGGAACTCTAAATCCAACACGGTTTGTGCTAGCTTCTTGAAACTTGACACAATAAAGTAGTTTCACGTTCTATATCTATGTTTTGTTTCCTCTTGATGAAGCCCTAAGCAGTGACTGGAGAGAAACACTTTCATGGAAAGGGGTTGCCAAGCTTCCCAAAATTAGGAATCTCCAGAAATATCAGCAAATATTTTTTCAACCAAACTGGATGATACTTTCAGGTAATGATCAGTACACTGAGGCGACTTGGTTCCCCAAATTTCGTTATTCTATGTTGAAGCGTTCGTCTCCAGTAACAGTTTGAATTTTTAGGTTTCACTCTGTTTTCTCCTATATTGATAGATGTATTTGGAACTCTAAATCCAACACGGTTTGTGCTAGCTTCTTGAAACTTGACACAATAAAGTAGTTTCACGTTCTATCTCTATGTTTTGTTTCCTCTTGATGTAGCCCTAAGCAGTGACTGGCAACAAACACTTTCATGGAAAGGGGTTGCCAAGCTTCCCAAAATTACGAATCTCCAGAAATCTCAGCAAATATTTTTTCCCCCAAACTGGATGATACTTTCAGGTAATGATCAGTACACTGAGGCGACTTGGTTCCCCAAATTTCGTTCTTCTATGTTGAAGCGTTCGTTTCCAGTAACAGTTTGAATTTTTAGGTTTCACTCTGTTTTCTCCTATATTGATAGATGTATTTGGAACTCTAAATCCAACACGGTTTGTGCTAGCTTCTTGAAACTTGACACAATAAAGTAGTTTCACGTTCTATCTCTATGTTTTGTTTCCTCTTGATGTAGCCCTAAGCAGTGACTGGCGAGAAACACTTTCATGGAAAGGGGTTGCCAAGCTTCCCAAAATTACGAATCTCCAGAAATCTCAGCAAATATTTTTTCACCCAAACTGGATGATACTTTCAGGTAAAGATCAGTACACTAAGGTGACTTGGTTCCCCAAATTTCGTTCTTCTATGTTGAAGCGTTCGTCTCCAGTAACAGTTTGAATTTTTACGTTTCACTCTGTTTTCTCCTATATTGATAGATGTATTTGGAACTCTAAATCCAACACGGTTTGTGCTAGCTTCTTGAAACTTGACACAATAAAGTAGTTTCACGTTCTATCTCTATGTTTTGTTTCCTCTTGATGTAGCCCTAAGCAGTGACTGGCGAGAAACACTTTCATGGAAAGGGGTTGCCAAGCTTCCCAAAATTACGAATCTCCAGAAATCTCAGCAAATATTTTTTCACCCAAACTGGATGATACTTTCAGGTAATGATCAGTACACTAAGGCGACTTGGTTCCCCAAATTTCGTTCTTCTATGTTGAAGCGTTCGTTTCCAGTAACAGTTTGAATTTTTAGGTTTCACTCTGCTTTCTCCTATATTGATAGATGTATTTGGAACTCTAAATCCAACACGGTTTGTGCTAGCTTCTTGAAACTTGACACAATAAAGTAGTTTCACGTTCTATATCTATGTTTTGTTTCCTCTTGATGAAGCCCTAAGCAGTGACTGGCGAGAAACACTTTCATGTAAAGGGGTTGCCAAGCTTCCCAAAATTACAAATCTCCAGAAATGTCA
This sequence comes from Spermophilus citellus, assembly GCF_964194105.1. Classification (NCBI taxonomy): domain Eukaryota; kingdom Metazoa; phylum Chordata; class Mammalia; order Rodentia; family Sciuridae; genus Spermophilus; species Spermophilus citellus. The sequence continues at coordinate 17,953,270 of NC_138196.1, read as the reverse complement.
GCAAATATTTTTTCACCCAAATTGGATGATACTTTCAGGTAATGATCAGTACACTAAGGCGACTTGGTTCCCCAAATTTCGTTCTTCTATGTTGAAGCGTTCGTTTCCAGTAACAGTTTGAATTTTTAGGTTTCACTCTGTTTTCTCCTATATTGATACATGTATTTGGAACTCTAAATCCAACACGGTTTGTGCTAGCTTCTTGAAACTTGACACAATAAAGTAGTTTCACGTTCTATATCTATGTTTTGTTTCCTCTTGATGAAGCCCTAAGCAGTGACTGGCGAGAAACACTTTCATGGAAAGGGGTTGCCAAGCTTCCCAAAATTAGGAATCTCCAGAAATATCAGCAAATATTTTTTCAACCAAACTGGATGATACTTTCAGGTAATGATCAGTACACTGAGGCGACTTGGTTCCCCAAATTTCGTTATTCTATGTTGAAGCGTTCGTCTCCAGTAACAGTTTGAATTTTTAGGTTTCACTCTGTTTTCTCCTATATTGATAGATGTATTTGGAACTCTAAATCCAACACGGTTTGTGCTAGCTTCTTGAAACTTGACACAATAAAGTAGTTTCACGTTCTATCTCTATGTTTTGTTTCCTCTTGATGTAGCCCTAAGCAGTGACTGGCAACAAACACTTTCATGGAAAGGGGTTGCCAAGCTTCCCAAAATTACGAATCTCCAGAAATCTCAGCAAATATTTTTTCACCCAAACTGGATGATACTTTCAGGTAATGATCAGTACACTGAGGCGACTTGGTTCCCCAAATTTCGTTCTTCTATGTTGAAGCGTTCGTTTCCAGTAACAGTTTGAATTTTTAGGTTTCACTCTGTTTTCTCCTATATTGATAGATGTATTTGGAACTCTAAATCCAACACGGTTTGTGCTAGCTTCTTGAAACTTGACACAATAAAGTAGTTTCACGTTCTATATCTATGTTTTGTTTCCTCTTGATGTAGCCCTAAGCAGTGACTGGCGAGAAACACTTTCATGGAAAGGGGTTGCCAAGCTTCCCAAAATTACGAATCTCCAGAAATCTCAGCAAATATTTTTTCACCCAAACTGGATGATACTTTCAGGTAAAGATCAGTACACTAAGGTGACTTGGTTCCCCAAATTTCGTTCTTCTATGTTGAAGCGTTCGTCTCCAGTAACAGTTTGAATTTTTACGTTTCACTCTGTTTTCTCCTATATTGATAGATGTATTTGGAACTCTAAATCCAACACGGTTTGTGCTAGCTTCTTGAAACTTGACACAATAAAGTACTTTCACGTTCTATCTCTATGTTTTGTTTCCTCTTGATGTAGCCCTAAGCAGTGACTGGCAACAAACACTTTCATGGAAAGGGGTTGCCAAGCTTCCCAAAATTACGAATCTCCAGAAATCTCAGCAAATATTTTTTCACCCAAACTGGATGATACTTTCAGGTAAAGATCAGTACACTAAGGTGACTTGGTTCCCCAAATTTCGTTCTTCTATGTTGAAGCGTTCGTCTCCAGTAACAGTTTGAATTTTTAGGTTTCACTCTGTTTTCTCCTATATTGATAGATGTATTTGGAACTCTAAATCCAACACGGTTTGTGCTAGCTTCTTGAAACTTGACACAATAAAGTAGTTTCACGTTCTATCTCTATGTTTTGTTTCCTCTTGATGTAGCCCTAAGCAGTGACTGGCAACAAACACTTTCATGGAAAGGGGTTGCCAAGCTTCCCAAAATTACGAATCTCCAGAAATCTCAGCAAATATTTTTTCACCCAAACTGGATGATACTTTCAGGTAATGATCAGTACACTAAGGCGACTTGGTTCCTCAAATTTCGTTCTTCTATGTTGAAGCGTTCGTCCCCAGTAACAGTTTGAATTTTTAGGTTTCACTCTGTTTTCTCCTATATTGATAGATGTATTTGGAACTCTAAATCCAACACGGTTTGTGCTAGCTTCTTGAAACTTGACACAATAAAGTAGTTTCACGTTCTATATCTATGTTTTGTTTCCTCTTGATGTAGCCCTAAGCAGTGACTGGCGAGAAACACTTTCATGGAAAGGGGTTGCCAAGCTTCCCAAAATTACGAATCTCCAGAAATCTCAGCAAATATTTTTTCACCCAAACTGGATGATACTTTCAGGTAAAGATCAGTACACTAAGGTGACTTGGTTCCCCAAATTTCGTTCTTCTATGTTGAAGCGTTCGTCCCCAGTAACAGTTTGAATTTTTAGGTTTCACTCTGTTTTCTCCTATATTGATAGATGTATTTGGAACTCTAAATCCAACACGGTTTGTGCTAGCTTCTTGACACTTGACACAATAAAGTAGTTTCACGTTCTATCTCTATGTTTTGTTTCCTCTTGATGTAGCCCTAAGCAGTGACTGGCGAGAAACACTTTCATGGAAAGGGGTTGCCAAGCTTCCCAAAATTACGAATCTCCAGAAATCTCAGCAAATATTTTTTCACCCAAACTGGATGATACTTTCAGGTAATGATCAGTACACTAAGGCGACTTGGTTCCCCAAATTTCGTTCTTCTATGTTGAAGCGTTCGTTTCCAGTAACAGTTTGAATTTTTAGGTTTCACTCTGTTTTCTCCTATATTGATAGATGTATTTGGAACTCTAAATCCAACACGGTTTGTGCTAGCTTCTTGAAACTTGACAAAATAAAGTAGTTTCACGTTCTATATCTATGTTTTGTTTCCTCTTGATGAAGCCCTAAGCAGTGACTGGCGAGAAACACTTTCATGGAAAGGGGTTGCCAAGCTTCCCAAAATTACAAATCTCCAGAAATCTCAGCAAATATTTTTTCACCCAAACTGGATGATACTTTCAGGTAATGATCAGTACACTAAGGCGACTTGGTTCCCCAAATTTCGTTCTTCTATGTTGAAGCGTTCGTTTCCAGTAACAGTTTGAATTTTTAGGTTTCACTCTGTTTTCTCCTATATTGATACACGTATTTGGAACTCTAAATCCAACACGGTTTGTGCTAGCTTCTTGAAACTTGACACAATAAAGTAGTTTCACGTTCTATATCTATGTTTTGTTTCCTCTTGATGAAGCCCTAAGCAGTGACTGGAGAGAAACACTTTCATGGAAAGGGGTTGCCAAGCTTCCCAAAATTAGGAATCTCCAGAAATATCAGCAAATATTTTTTCAACCAAACTGGATGATACTTTCAGGTAATGATCAGTACACTGAGGCGACTTGGTTCCCCAAATTTCGTTATTCTATGTTGAAGCGTTCGTCTCCAGTAACAGTTTGAATTTTTAGGTTTCACTCTGTTTTCTCCTATATTGATAGATGTATTTGGAACTCTAAATCCAACACGGTTTGTGCTAGCTTCTTGAAACTTGACACAATAAAGTAGTTTCACGTTCTATCTCTATATTTGTTTCCTCTTGATGTAGCCCTAAGCAGTGACTGGCAACAAACACTTTCATGGAAAGGGGTTGCCAAGCTTCCCAAAATTACGAATCTCCAGAAATCTCAGCAAATATTTTTTCCCCCAAACTGGATGATACTTTCAGGTAATGATCAGTACACTGAGGCGACTTGGTTCCCCAAATTTCGTTCTTCTATGTTGAAGCGTTCGTTTCCAGTAACAGTTTGAATTTTTAGGTTTCACTCTGTTTTCTCCTATATTGATAGATGTATTTGGAACTCTAAATCCAACACGGTTTGTGCTAGCTTCTTGAAACTTGACACAATAAAGTAGTTTCACGTTCTATCTCTATGTTTTGTTTCCTCTTGATGTAGCCCTAAGCAGTGACTGGCGAGAAACACTTTCATGGAAAGGGGTTGCCAAGCTTCCCAAAATTACGAATCTCCAGAAATCTCAGCAAATATTTTTTCACCCAAACTGGATGATACTTTCAGGTAAAGATCAGTACACTAAGGTGACTTGGTTCCCCAAATTTCGTTCTTCTATGTTGAAGCGTTCGTCTCCAGTAACAGTTTGAATTTTTAGGTTTCACTCTGTTTTCTCCTATATTGATAGATGTATTTGGAACTCTAAATCCAACACGGTTTGTGCTAGCTTCTTGAAACTTGACACAATAAAGTAGTTTCACGTTCTATCTCTATGTTTTGTTTCCTCTTGATGTAGCCCTAAGCAGTGACTGGCAACAAACACTTTCATGGAAAGGGGTTGCCAAGCTTCCCAAAATTACGAATCTCCAGAAATCTCAGCAAATATTTTTTCACCCAAACTGGATGATACTTTCAGGTAAAGATCAGTACACTAAGGTGACTTGGTTCCCCAAATTTCGTTCTTCTATGTTGAAGCGTTCGTCTCCAGTAACAGTTTGAATTTTTAGGTTTCACTCTGTTTTCTCCTATATTGATAGATGTATTTGGAACTCTAAATCCAACACGGTTTGTGCTAGCTTCTTGAAACTTGACACAATAAAGTAGTTTCACGTTCTATCTCTATGTTTTGTTTCCTCTTGATGTAGCCCTAAGCAGTGACTGGCAACAAACACTTTCATGGAAAGGGGTTGCCAAGCTTCCCAAAATTACGAATCTCCAGAAATCTCAGCAAATATTTTTTCACCCAAACTGGATGATACTTTCAGGTAAAGATCAGTACACTAAGGCGACTTGGTTCCTCAAATTTCGTTCTTCTATGTTGAAGCGTTCGTCCCCAGTAACAGTTTGAATTTTTAGGTTTCACTCTGTTTTCTCCTATATTGATAGATGTATTTGGAACTCTAAATCCAACACGGTTTGTGCTAGCTTCTTGAAACTTGACACAATAAAGTAGTTTCACGTTCTATCTCTATGTTTTGTTTCCTCTTGATGTAGCCCTAAGCAGTGACTGGCGAGAAACACTTTCATGGAAAGGGGTTGCCAAGCTTCCCAAAATTACGAATCTCCAGAAATCTCAGCAAATATTTTTTCACCCAAACTGGATGATACTTTCAGGTAAAGATCAGTACACTAAGGTGACTTGGTTCCCCAAATTTCGTTCTTCTATGTTGAAGCGTTCGTCCCCAGTAACTGTTTGAATTTTTAGGTTTCACTCTGTTTTCTCCTATATTGATAGATGTATTTGGAACTCTAAATCCAACACGGTTTGTGCTAGCTTCTTGAAACTTGACACAATAAAGTAGTTTCACGTTCTATATCTATGTTTTGTTTCCTCTTGATGAAGCCCTAAGCAGTGACTGGCGAGAAACACTTTCATGGAAAGGGTTTGCCAAGCTTCCCAAAATTACGAATCTCCAGAAATCTCAGCAAATATTTTTTCACCCAAACTGGATGATACTTTCAGGTAATGATCAGTATACTAAGGCGACTTGGTTCCCCAAATTTCGTTCTTCTATGTTGAAGCGTTCGTTTCCAGTAACAGTTTGAATTTTTAGGTTTCACTCTGTTTTCTCCTATATTGATACATGTATTTGGAACTCTAAATCCAACACGGTTTGTGCTAGCTTCTTGAAACTTGACACAATAAAGTAGTTTCACGTTCTATATCTATGTTTTGTTTCCTCTTGATGAAGCCCTAAGCAGTGACTGGCGAGAAACACTTTCATGGAAAGGGGTTGCCAAGCTTCCCAAAGTTACGAATCTCCAGAAATCTCAGCAAATATTTTCTCACCCAAACTGGATGATACTTTCAGGTAATGATCAGTACACTAAGGCGACTTGGTTCCCCAAATTTCGTTATTCTATGTTGAAGCGTTCGTTTCCAGTAACAGTTTGAATTTTTAGGTTTCACTCTGTTTTCTCCTATATTGATAGATGTATTTGGAACTCTAAATCCAACACGGTTTGTGCTAGCTTCTTGAAACTTGACACAATAAAGTAGTTTCACGTTCTATCTCTATGTTTTCTTTCCTCTTGATGTAGCCCAAGCAGTGACTGGCAACAAACACTTTCATGGAAAGGGGTTGCCAAGCTTCCCAAAATTACGAATCTCCAGAAATCTCAGCAAATATTTTTTCACCCAAACTGGATGATACTTTCAGTTAATGATCAGTACACTAAGGCGACTTGGTTCCTCAAATTTCGTTCTTCTATGTTGAAGCGTTCGTCCCCAGTAACAGTTTGAATTTTTAGGTTTCACTCTGTTTTCTCCTATATTGATAGATGTATTTGGAACTCAAAATCAAACACGGTTTGTGCTAGCTTCTTGAAACTTGACACAATAAAGTAGTTTCACGTTCTATATCTATGTTTTGTTTCCTCTTGATGTAGCCCTAAGCAGTGACTGGCGAGAAACACTTTCATGGAAAGGGGTTGCCAAGCTTCCCAAAATTACGAATCTCCAGAAATCTCAGCAAATATTTTTTCACCCAAACTGGATGATACTTTCAGGTAAAGATCAGTACACTAAGGTGACTTGGTTCCCCAAATTTCGTTCTTCTATGTTCAAGCGTTCGTCCCCAGTAACAGTTTGAATTTTTAGGTTTCACTCTGTTTTCTCCTATATTGATAGATGTATTTGGAACTCTAAATCCAACACGGTTTGTGCTAGCTTCTTGAAACTTGACACAATAAAGTAGTTTCACGTTCTATATCTATGTTTTGTTTCCTCTTGATGAAGCCCTAAGCAGTGACTGGCGAGAAACACTTTCATGGAAAGGGGTTGCCAAGCTTCCCAAAATTACGAATCTCCAGAAATCTCAGCAAATATTTTTTCACCCAAACTGGATGATACTTTCAGGTAATGATCAGTATACTAAGGCGACTTGGTTCCCCAAATTTCGTTCTTCTATGTTGAAGCGTTCGTTTCCAGTAACAGTTTGAATTTTTAGGTTTCACTCTGTTTTCTCCTATATTGATACATGTATTTGGAACTCTAAATCCAACACGGTTTGTGCTAGCTTCTTGAAACTTGACACAATAAAGTAGTTTCACGTTCTATATCTATGTTTTGTTTCCTCTTGATGTAGCCCTAAGCAGTGACTGGCGAGAAACACTTTCATGGAAAGGGGTTGCCAAGCTTCCCAAAATTACGAATCTCCAGAAATCTCAGCAAATATTTTTTCACCCAAACTGGATGATACTTTCAGGTAAAGATCAGTACACTAAGGTGACTTGGTTCCCCAAATTTCGTTCTTCTATGTTCAAGCGTTCGTCCCCAGTAACAGTTTGAATTTTTAGGTTTCACTCTGTTTTCTCCTATATTGATAGATGTATTTGGAACTCTAAATCCAACACGGTTTGTGCTAGCTTCTTGAAACTTGACACAATAAAGTAGTTTCACGTTCTATATCTATGTTTTGTTTCCTCTTGATGAAGCCCTAAGCAGTGACTGGCGAGAAACACTTTCATGGAAAGGGGTTGCCAAGCTTCCCAAAATTACGAATCTCCAGAAATCTCAGCAAATATTTTTTCACCCAAACTGGATGATACTTTCAGGTAATGATCAGTATACTAAGGCGACTTGGTTCCCCAAATTTCGTTCTTCTATGTTGAAGCGTTCGTTTCCAGTAACAGTTTGAATTTTTAGGTTTCACTCTGTTTTCTCCTATATTGATACATGTATTTGGAACTCTAAATCCAACACGGTTTGTGCTAGCTTCTTGAAACTTGACACAATAAAGTAGTTTCACGTTCTATATCTATGTTTTGTTTCCTCTTGATGAAGCCCTAAGCAGTGACTGGCGAGAAACACTTTCATGGAAAGGGGTTGCCAAGCTTCCCAAAGTTACGAATCTCCAGAAATCTCAGCAAATATTTTCTCACCCAAACTGGATGATACTTTCAGGTAAAGATCAGTACACTAAGGTGACTTGGTTCCCCAAATTTCGTTCTTCTATGTTGAAGCGTTCGTCTCCAGTAACAGTTTGAATTTTTAGGTTTCACTCTGTTTTCTCCTATATTGATAGATGTATTTGGAACTCTAAATCCAACACGGTTTGTGCTAGCTTCTTGAAACTTGACACAATAAAGTAGTTTCACGTTCTATCTCTATGTTTTCTTTCCTCTTGATGTAGCCCAAGCAGTGACTGGCAACAAACACTTTCATGGAAAGGGGTTGCCAAGCTTCCCAAAATTACGAATCTCCAGAAATCTCAGCAAATATTTTTTCACCCAAACTGGATGATACTTTCAGGTAATGATCAGTATACTAAGGCGACTTGGTTCCCCAAATTTCGTTCTTCTATGTTGAAGCGTTCGTTTCCAGTAACAGTTTGAATTTTTAGGTTTCACTCTGTTTTCTCCTGTATTGATAGATGTATTTGGAACTCTAAATCCAACACGGTATGTGCTAACTTCTTGAAACTTGACACAATAAAGTAGTTTCACGTTCTATCTCTATGTTTTCTTTCCTCTTGATGTAGCCCAAGCAGTGACTGGCAACAAACACTTTCATGGAAAGGGGTTGCCAAGCTTCCCAAAATTACGAATCTCCAGAAATCTCAGCAAATATTTTTTCACCCAAACTGGATGATACTTTCAGGTAATGATCAGTACACTAAGGCGACTTGGTTCCTCAAATTTCGTTCTTCTATGTTGAAGCGTTCGTCCCCAGTAACAGTTTGAATTTTTAGGTTTCACTCTGTTTTCTCCTATATTGATAGATGTATTTGGAACTCTAAATCCAACACGGTTTGTGCTAGCTTCTTGAAACTTGACACAATAAAGTAGTTTCACGTTCTATATCTATGTTTTGTTTCCTCTTGATGTAGCCCTAAGCAGTGACTGGCGAGAAACACTTTCATGGAAAGGGGTTGCCAAGCTTCCCAAAATTACGAATCTCCAGAAATCTCAGCAAATATTTTTTCACCCAAACTGGATGATACTTTCAGGTAAAGATCAGTACACTAAGGTGACTTGGTTCCCCAAATTTCGTTCTTCTATGTTGAAGCGTTCGTCCCCAGTAACAGTTTGAATTTTTAGGTTTCACTCTGTTTTCTCCTATATTGATAGATGTATTTGGAACTCTAAATCCAACACGGTTTGTGCTAGCTTCTTGAAACTTGACACAATAAAGTAGTTTCACGTTCTATATCTATGTTTTGTTTCCTCTTGATGAAGCCCTAAGCAGTGACTGGCGAGAAACACTTTCATGGAAAGGGGTTGCCAAGCTTCCCAAAATTACGAATCTCCAGAAATCTCAGCAAATATTTTTTCACCCAAACTGGATGATACTTTCAGGTAATGATCAGTATACTAAGGCGACTTGGTTCCCCAAATTTCGTTCTTCTATGTTGAAGCGTTCGTTTCCAGTAACAGTTTGAATTTTTAGGTTTCACTCTGTTTTCTCCTATATTGATACATGTATTTGGAACTCTAAATCCAACACGGTTTGTGCTAGCTTCTTGAAACTTGACACAATAAAGTAGTTTCACGTTCTATATCTATGTTTTGTTTCCTCTTGATGAAGCCCTAAGCAGTGACTGGCGAGAAACACTTTCATGGAAAGGGGTTGCCAAGCTTCCCAAAGTTACGAATCTCCAGAAATCTCAGCAAATATTTTCTCACCCAAACTGGATGATACTTTCAGGTAAAGATCAGTACACTAAGGTGACTTGGTTCCCCAAATTTCGTTCTTCTATGTTGAAGCGTTCGTCTCCAGTAACAGTTTGAATTTTTAGGTTTCACTCTGTTTTCTCCTATATTGATAGATGTATTTGGAACTCTAAATCCAACACGGTTTGTGCTAGCTTCTTGAAACTTGACACAATAAAGTAGTTTCACGTTCTATCTCTATGTTTTCTTTCCTCTTGATGTAGCCCAAGCAGTGACTGGCAACAAACACTTTCATGGAAAGGGGTTGCCAAGCTTCCCAAAATTACGAATCTCCAGAAATCTCAGCAAATATTTTTTCACCCAAACTGGATGATACTTTCAGGTAATGATCAGTACACTAAGGCGACTTGGTTCCTCAAATTTCGTTCTTCTATGTTGAAGCGTTCGTCCCCAGTAACAGTTTGAATTTTTAGGTTTCACTCTGTTTTCTCCTATATTGATAGATGTATTTGGAACTCTAAATCCAACACGGTTTGTGCTAGCTTCTTGAAACTTGACACAATAAAGTAGTTTCACGTTCTATATCTATGTTTTGTTTCCTCTTGATGTAGCCCTAAGCAGTGACTGGCGAGAAACACTTTCATGGAAAGGGGTTGCCAAGCTTCCCAAAATTACGAATCTCCAGAAATCTCAGCAAATATTTTTTCACCCAAACTGGATGATACTTTCAGGTAAAGATCAGTACACTAAGGTGACTTGGTTCCCCAAATTTCGTTCTTCTATGTTGAAGCGTTCGTCCCCAGTAACAGTTTGAATTTTTAGGTTTCACTCTGTTTTCTCCTATATTGATAGATGTATTTGGAACTCTAAATCCAACACGGTTTGTGCTAGCTTCTTGAAACTTGACACAATAAAGTAGTTTCACGTTCTATATCTATGTTTTGTTTCCTCTTGATGAAGCCCTAAGCAGTGACTGGCGAGAAACACTTTCATGGAAAGGGGTTGCCAAGCTTCCCAAAATTACGAATCTCCAGAAATCTCAGCAAATATTTTTTCACCCAAACTGGATGATACTTTCAGGTAATGATCAGTATACTAAGGCGACTTGGTTCCCCAAATTTCGTTCTTCTATGTTGAAGCGTTCGTTTCCAGTAACAGTTTGAATTTTTAGGTTTCACTCTGTTTTCTCCTGTATTGATAGATGTATTTGGAACTCTAAATCCAACACGGTTTGTGCTAGCTTCTTGAAACTTGACACAATAAAGTAGTTTCACGTTCTATATCTATGTTTTGTTTCCTCTTGATGAAGCCCTAAGCAGTGACTGGCGAGAAACACTTTCATGGAAAGGGGTTGCCAAGCTTCCCAAAGTTACGAATCTCCAGAAATCTCAGCAAATATTTTCTCACCCAAACTGGATGATACTTTCAGGTAATGATCAGTACACTAAGGCGACTTGGTTCCCCAAATTTCGTTATTCTATGTTGAAGCGTTCGTTTCCAGTAACAGTTTGAATTTTTAGGTTTCACTCTGTTTTCTCCTATATTGATAGATGTATTTGGAACTCTAAATCCAACACGGTTTGTGCTAGCTTCTTGAAACTTGACACAATAAAGTAGTTTCACGTTCTATCTCTATGTTTTGTTTCCTCTTGATGTAGCCCTAAGCAGTGACTGGCGAGAAACACTTTCATGGAAAGGGGTTGCCAAGCTTCCCAAAATTACGAATCTCCAGAAATCTCAGCAAATATTTTTTCACCCAAACTGGATGATACTTTCAGGTAATGATCAGTACACTAAGGCGACTTGGTTCCCCAAATTTCGTTCTTCTATGTTGAAGCGTTCGTTTCCAGTAACAGTTTGAATTTTTAGGTTTCACTCTGCTTTCTCCTATATTGATAGATGTATTTGGAACTCTAAATCCAACACGGTTTGTGCTAGCTTCTTGAAACTTGACACAATAAAGTAGTTTCACGTTCTATATCTATGTTTTGTTTCCTCTTGATGAAGCCCTAAGCAGTGACTGGCGAGAAACACTTTCATGTAAAGGGGTTGCCAAGCTTCCCAAAATTACAAATCTCCAGAAATCTCAGCAAATATTTTTTCACCCAAACTGGATGATACTTTCAGGTAATGATCAGTACACTAAGGCGACTTGGTTCCCCAAATTTCGTTCTTCTATGTTGAAGCGTTCGTTTCCAGTAACAGTTTGAATTTTTAGGTTTCACTCTGTTTTCTCCTATATTGATACATGTATTTGGAACTCTAAATCCAACACGGTTTGTGCTAGCTTCTTGAAACTTGACACAATAAAGTAGTTTCACGTTCTATATCTATGTTTTGTTTCCTCTTGATGAAGCCCTAAGCAGTGACTGGCGAGAAACACTTTCATGGAAAGGGGTTGCCAAGCTTCCCAAAATTAGGAATCTCCAGAAATATCAGCAAATATTTTTTCAACCAAACTGGATGACACTTTCAGGTAATGATCAGTACACTGAGGCGACTTGGTTCCCCAAATTTCATTATTCTATGTTGAAGCGTTCGTCTCCAGTAACAGTTTGAATTTTTAGGTTTCACTCTGTTTTCTCCTATATTGATAGATGTATTTGGAACTCTAAATCCAACACGGTTTGTGCTAGCTTCTTGAAACTTGACACAATAAAGTAGTTTCACGTTCTATCTCTATGTTTTGTTTCCTCTTGATGTAGCCCTAAGCAGTGACTGGCAACAAACACTTTCATGGAAAGGGGTTTCCAAGCTTCCCAAAATTACGAATCTCCAGAAATCTCAGCAAATATTTTTTCCCCCAAACTGGATGATACTTTCAGGTAATGATCAGTACACTGAGGCGACTTGGTTCCCCAAATTTCGTTCTTCTATGTTGAAGCGTTCGTTTCCAGTAACAGTTTGAATTTTTAGGTTTCACTCTGTTTTCTCCTATATTGATAGATGTATTTGGAACTCTAAATCCAACACGGTTTGTGCTAGCTTCTTGAAACTTGACACAATAAAGTAGTTTCACGTTCTATCTCTATGTTTTGTTTCCTCTTGATGTAGCCCTAAGCAGTGACTGGCGAGAAACACTTTCATGGAAAGGGGTTGCCAAGCTTCCCAAAATTACGAATCTCCAGAAATCTCAGCAAATATTTTTTCACCCAAACTGGATGATACTTTCAGGTAAAGATCAGTACACTAAGGTGACTTGGTTCCCCAAATTTCGTTCTTCTATGTTGAAGCGTTCGTCTCCAGTAACAGTTTGAATTTTTACGTTTCACTCTGTTTTCTCCTATATTGATAGATGTATTTGGAACTCTAAATCCAACACGGTTTGTGCTAGCTTCTTGAAACTTGACACAATAAAGTAGTTTCACGTTCTATCTCTATGTTTTGTTTCCTCTTGATGTAGCCCTAAGCAGTGACTGGCAACAAACACTTTCATGGAAAGGGGTTGCCAAGCTTCCCAAAATTACGAATCTCCAGAAATCTCAGCAAATATTTTTTCACCCAAACTGGATGATACTTTCAGGTAAAGATCAGTACACTAAGGCGACTTGGTTCCTCAAATTTCGTTCTTCTATGTTGAAGCGTTCGTCCCCAGTAACAGTTTGAATTTTTAGGTTTCACTCTGTTTTCTCCTATATTGATAGATGTATTTGGAACTCTAAATCCAACACGGTTTGTGCTAGCTTCTTGAAACTTGACACAATAAAGTAGTTTCACGTTCTATCTCTATGTTTTCTTTCCTCTTGATGTAGCCCAAGCAGTGACTGGCAACAAACACTTTCATGGAAAGGGGTTGCCAAGCTTCCCAAAATTACGAATCTCCAGAAATCTCAGCAAATATTTTTTCACCCAAACTGGATGATACTTTCAGGTAAAGATCAGTACACTAAGGTGACTTGGTTCCCCAAATTTCGTTCTTCTATGTTGAAGCGTTCGTCCCCAGTAACAGTTTGAATTTTTAGGTTTCACTCTGTTTTCTCCTATATTGATAGATGTATTTGGAACTCTAAATCCAACACGGTTTGTGCTAGCTTCTTGAAACTTGACACAATAAAGTAGTTTCACGTTCTATATCTATGTTTTGTTTCCTCTTGATGAAGCCCTAAGCAGTGACTGGCGAGAAACACTTTCATGGAAAGGGGTTGCCAAGCTTCCCAAAATTACGAATCTCCAGAAATCTCAGCAAATATTTTTTCACCCAAACTGGATGATACTTTCAGGTAATGATCAGTATACTAAGGCGACTTGGTTCCCCAAATTTCGTTCTTCTATGTTGAAGCGTTCGTTTCCAGTAACAGTTTGAATTTTTAGGTTTCACTCTGTTTTCTCCTATATTGATACATGTATTTGGAACTCTAAATCCAACACGGTTTGTGCTAGCTTCTTGAAACTTGACACAATAAAGTAGTTTCACGTTCTATATCTATGTTTTGTTTCCTCTTGATGAAGCCCTAAGCAGTGACTGGCGAGAAACACTTTCATGGAAAGGGGTTGCCAAGCTTCCCAAAGTTACGAATCTCCAGAAATCTCAGCAAATATTTTCTCACCCAAACTGGATGATACTTTCAGGTAATGATCAGTACACTAAGGCGACTTGGTTCCCCAAATTTCGTTATTCTATGTTGAAGCGTTCGTTTCCAGTAACAGTTTGAAATTTTAGGTTTCACTCTGTTTTCTCCTATATTGATAGATGTATTTGGAACTCTAAATCCAACACGGTTTGTGCTAGCTTCTTGAAACTTGACACAATAAAGTAGTTTCACGTTCTATCTCTATGTTTTCTTTCCTCTTGATGTAGCCCAAGCAGTGACTGGCAACAAACACTTTCATGGAAAGGGGTTGCCAAGCTTCCCAAAATTACGAATCTCCAGAAATCTCAGCAAATATTTTTTCACCCAAACTGGATGATACTTTCAGGTAATGATCAGTACACTAAGGCGACTTGGTTCCTCAAATTTCGTTCTTCTATGTTGAAGCGTTCGTCCCCAGTAACAGTTTGAATTTTTAGGTTTCACTCTGTTTTCTCCTATATTGATAGATGTATTTGGAACTCAAAATCCAACACGGTTTGTGCTAGCTTCTTGAAACTTGACACAATAAAGTAGTTTCACGTTCTATATCTATGTTTTGTTTCCTCTTGATGTAGCCCTAAGCAGTGACTGGCGAGAAACACTTTCATGGAAAGGGGTTGCCAAGCTTCCCAAAATTACGAATCTCCAGAAATCTCAGCAAATATTTTTTCACCCAAACTGGATGATACTTTCAGGTAAAGATCAGTACACTAAGGTGACTTGGTTCCCCAAATTTCGTTCTTCTATGTTGAAGCGTTCGTCCCCAGTAACAGTTTGAATTTTTAGGTTTCACTCTGTTTTCTCCTATATTGATAGATGTATTTGGAACTCTAAATCCAACACGGTTTGTGCTAGCTTCTTGAAACTTGACACAATAAAGTAGTTTCACGTTCTATATCTATGTTTTGTTTCCTCTTGATGAAGCCCTAAGCAGTGACTGGCGAGAAACACTTTCATGGAAAGGGGTTGCCAAGCTTCCCAAAATTACGAATCTCCAGAAATCTCAGCAAATATTTTTTCACCCAAACTGGATGATACTTTCAGGTAATGATCAGTATACTAAGGCGACTTGGTTCCCCAAATTTCGTTCTTCTATGTTGAAGCGTTCGTTTCCAGTAACAGTTTGAATTTTTAGGTTTCACTCTGTTTTCTCCTATATTGATACATGTATTTGGAACTCTAAATCCAACACGGTTTGTGCTAGCTTCTTGAAACTTGACACAATAAAGTAGTTTCACGTTCTATATCTATGTTTTGTTTCCTCTTGATGAAGCCCTAAGCAGTGACTGGCGAGAAACACTTTCATGGAAAGGGGTTGCCAAGCTTCCCAAAGTTACGAATCTCCAGAAATCTCACCAAATATTTTCTCACCCAAACTGGATGATACTTTCAGGTAAAGATCAGTACACTAAGGTGACTTGGTTCCCCAAATTTCGTTCTTCTATGTTGAAGCGTTCGTCTCCAGTAACAGTTTGAATTTTTAGGTTTCACTCTGTTTTCTCCTATATTGATAGATGTATTTGGAACTCTAAATCCAACACGGTTTGTGCTAGCTTCTTGAAACTTGACACAATAAAGTAGTTTCACGTTCTATCTCTATGTTTTCTTTCCTCTTGATGTAGCCCAAGCAGTGACTGGCAACAAACACTTTCATGGAAAGGGGTTGCCAAGCTTCCCAAAATTACGAATCTCCAGAAATCTCAGCAAATATTTTTTCACCCAAACTGGATGATACTTTCAGGTAATGATCAGTACACTAAGGCGACTTGGTTCCTCAAATTTCGTTCTTCTATGTTGAAGCGTTCGTCCCCAGTAACAGTTTGAATTTTTAGGTTTCACTCTGTTTTCTCCTATATTGATAGATGTATTTGGAACTCTAAATCCAACACGGTTTGTGCTAGCTTCTTGAAACTTGACACAATAAAGTAGTTTCACGTTCTATATCTATGTTTTGTTTCCTCTTGATGAAGCCCTAAGCAGTGACTGGCGAGAAACACTTTCATGGAAAGGGGTTGCCAAGCTTCCCAAAATTACGAATCTCCAGAAATCTCAGCAAATATTTTTTCACCCAAACTGGATGATACTTTCAGGTAATGATCAGTACACTGAGGCGACTTGGTTCCCCAAATTTCGTTCTTCTATGTTGAAGCGTTCGTTTCCAGTAACAGTTTGAATTTTTAGGTTTCACTCTGTTTTCTCCTATATTGATAGATGTATTTGGAACTCTAAATCCAACACGGTTTGTGCTAGCTTCTTGAAACTTGACACAATAAAGTAGTTTCACGTTCTATCTCTATGTTTTGTTTTCTCTTGATGTAGCCCTAAGCAGTGACTGGCGAGAAACACTTTCATGGAAAGGGGTTGCCAAGCTTCCCAAAATTACGAATCTCCAGAAATCTCAGCAAATATTTTTTCACCCAAACTGGATGATACTTTCAGGTAAAGATCAGTACACTAAGGTGAATTGGTTCCCCAAATTTCGTTCTTCTATGTTGAAGCGTTCGTCTCCAGTAACAGTTTGAATTTTTACGTTTCACTCTGTTTTCTCCTATATTGATAGATGTATTTGGAACTCTAAATCCAACACGGTTTGTGCTAGCTTCTTGAAACTTGACACAATAAAGTAGTTTCACGTTCTATCTCTATGTTTTGTTTCATCTTGATGTAGCCCTAAGCAGTGACTGGCAACAAACACTTTCATGGAAAGGGGTTGCCAAGCTTCCCAAAATTACGAATCTCCAGAAATCTCAGCAAATATTTTTTCACCCAAACTGGATGATACTTTCAGGTAAAGATCAGTACACTAAGGTGACTTGGTTCCCCAAATTTCGTTCTTCTATGTTGAAGCGTTCGTCTCCAGTAACAGTTTGAATTTTTAGGTTTCACTCTGTTTTCTCCTATATTGATAGATGTATTTGGAACTCTAAATCCAACACGGTTTGTGCTAGCTTCTTGAAACTTGACACAATAAAGTAGTTTCACGTTCTATCTCTATGTTTTGTTTCCTCTTGATGTAGCCCTAAGCAGTGACTGGCAACAAACACTTTCATGGAAAGGGGTTGCCAAGCTTCCCAAAATTACGAATCTCCAGAAATCTCAGCAAATATTTTTTCACCCAAACTGGATGATACTTTCAGGTAAAGATCAGTACACTAAGGCGACTTGGTTCCTCAAATTTCGTTCTTCTATGTTGAAGCGTTCGTCCCCAGTAACAGTTTGAATTTTTAGGTTTCACTCTGTTTTCTCCTATATTGATAGATGTATTTGGAACTCTAAATCCAACACGGTTTGTGCTAGCTTCTTGAAACTTGACACAATAAAGTAGTTTCACGTTCTATCTCTATGTTTTGTTTCCTCTTGATGTAGCCCTAAGCAGTGACTGGCGAGAAACACTTTCATGGAAAGGGGTTGCCAAGTTTCCCAAAATTACGAATCTCCAGAAATCTCAGCAAATATTTTTTCACCCAAACTGGATGATACTTTCAGGTAAAGATCAGTACACTAAGGTGACTTGGTTCCCCAAATTTCGTTCTTCTATGTTGAAGCGTTCGTCCCCAGTAACAGTTTGAATTTTTAGGTTTCACTCTGTTTTCTCCTATATTGATAGATGTATTTGGAACTCTAAATCCAACACGGTTTGTGCTAGCTTCTTGAAACTTGACACAATAAAGTAGTTTCACGTTCTATATCTATGTTTTGTTTCCTCTTGATGAAGCCCTAAGCAGTGACTGGCGAGAAACACTTTCATGGAAAGGGGTTGCCAAGCTTCCCAAAATTACGAATCTCCAGAAATCTCAGCAAATATTTTTTCACCCAAACTGGATGATACTTTCAGGTAATGATCAGTATACTAAGGTGACTTGGTTCCCCAAATTTCGTTCTTCTATGTTGAAGCGTTCGTTTCCAGTAACAGTTTGAATTTTTAGGTTTCACTCTGTTTTCTCCTATATTGATACATGTATTTGGAACTCTAAATCCAACACGGTTTGTGCTAGCTTCTTGAAACTTGACACAATAAAGTAGTTTCACGTTCTATATCTATGTTTTGTTTCCTCTTGATGAAGCCCTAAGCAGTGACTGGCGAGAAACACTTTCATGGAAAGGGGTTGCCAAGCTTCCCAAAGTTACGAATCTCCAGAAATCTCAGCAAATATTTTCTCACCCAAACTGGATGATACTTTCAGGTAATGATCAGTACACTAAGGCGACTTGGTTCCCCAAATTTCGTTATTCTATGTTGAAGCGTTCGTTTCCAGTAACAGTTTGAAATTTTAGGTTTCACTCTGTTTTCTCCTATATTGATAGATGTATTTGGAACTCTAAATCCAACACGGTTTGTGCTAGCTTCTTGAAACTTGACACAATAAAGTAGTTTCACGTTCTATCTCTATGTTTTCTTTCCTCTTGATGTAGCCCAAGCAGTGACTGGCAACAAACACTTTCATGGAAAGGGGTTGCCAAGCTTCCCAAAATTACGAATCTCCAGAAATCTCAGCAAATATTTTTTCACCCAAACTGGATGATACTTTCAGGTAATGATCAGTACACTAAGGCGACTTGGTTCCTCAAATTTCGTTCTTCTATGTTGAAGCGTTCGTCCCCAGTAACAGTTTGAATTTTTAGGTTTCACTCTGTTTTCTCCTATATTGATAGATGTATTTGGAACTCAAAATCCAACACGGTTTGTGCTAGCTTCTTGAAACTTGACACAATAAAGTAGTTTCACGTTCTATATCTATGTTTTGTTTCCTCTTGATGTAGCCCTAAGCAGTGACTGGCGAGAAACACTTTCATGGAAAGGGGTTGCCAAGCTTCCCAAAATTACGAATCTCCAGAAATCTCAGCAAATATTTTTTCACCCAAACTGGATGATACTTTCAGGTAAAGATCAGTACACTAAGGTGACTTGGTTCCCCAAATTTCGTTCTTCTATGTTGAAGCGTTCGTCCCCAGTAACAGTTTGAATTTTTAGGTTTCACTCTGTTTTCTCCTATATTGATAGATGTATTTGGAACTCTAAATCCAACACGGTTTGTGCTAGCTTCTTGAAACTTGACACAATAAAGTAGTTTCACGTTCTATATCTATGTTTTGTTTCCTCTTGATGAAGCCCTAAGCAGTGACTGGCGAGAAACACTTTCATGGAAAGGGGTTGCCAAGCTTCCCAAAATTACGAATCTCCAGAAATCTCAGCAAATATTTTTTCACCCAAACTGGATGATACTTTCAGGTAATGATCAGTATACTAAGGCGACTTGGTTCCCCAAATTTCGTTCTTCTATGTTGAAGCGTTCGTTTCCAGTAACAGTTTGAATTTTTAGGTTTCACTCTGTTTTCTCCTATATTGATACATGTATTTGGAACTCTAAATCCAACACGGTTTGTGCTAGCTTCTTGAAACTTGACACAATAAAGTAGTTTCACGTTCTATATCTATGTTTTGTTTCCTCTTGATGAAGCCCTAAGCAGTGACTGGCGAGAAACACTTTCATGGAAAGGGGTTGCCAAGCTTCCCAAAGTTACGAATCTCCAGAAATCTCAGCAAATATTTTCTCACCCAAACTGGATGATACTTTCAGGTAAAGATCAGTACACTAAGGTGACTTGGTTCCCCAAATTTCGTTCTTCTATGTTGAAGCGTTCGTCTCCAGTAACAGTTTGAATTTTTAGGTTTCACTCTGTTTTCTCCTATATTGATAGATGTATTTGGAACTCTAAATCCAACACGGTTTGTGCTAGCTTCTTGAAACTTGACACAATAAAGTAGTTTCACGTTCTATCTCTATGTTTTCTTTCCTCTTGATGTAGCCCAAGCAGTGACTGGCAACAAACACTTTCATGGAAAGGGGTTGCCAAGCTTCCCAAAATTACGAATCTCCAGAAATCTCAGCAAATATTTTTTCACCCAAACTGGATGATACTTTCAGGTAATGATCAGTACACTAAGGCGACTTGGTTCCTCAAATTTCGTTCTTCTATGTTGAAGCGTTCGTCCCCAGTAACAGTTTGAATTTTTAGGTTTCACTCTGTTTTCTCCTATATTGATAGATGTATTTGGAACTCTAAATCCAACACGGTTTGTGCTAGCTTCTTGAAACTTGACACAATAAAGTAGTTTCACGTTCTATATCTATGTTTTGTTTCCTCTTGATGAAGCCCTAAGCAGTGACTGGCGAGAAACACTTTCATGGAAAGGGGTTGCCAAGCTTCCCAAAATTACGAATCTCCAGAAATCTCAGCAAATATTTTTTCACCCAAACTGGATGATACTTTCAGGTAATGATCAGTACACTGAGGCGACTTGGTTCCCCAAATTTCGTTCTTCTATGTTGAAGCGTTCGTTTCCAGTAACAGTTTGAATTTTTAGGTTTCACTCTGTTTTCTCCTATATTGATAGATGTATTTGGAACTCTAAATCCAACACGGTTTGTGCTAGCTTCTTGAAACTTGACACAATAAAGTAGTTTCACGTTCTATCTCTATGTTTTGTTTCCTCTTGATGTAGCCCTAAGCAGTGACTGGCGAGAAACACTTTCATGGAAAGGGGTTGCCAAGCTTCCCAAAATTACGAATCTCCAGAAATCTCAGCAAATATTTTTTCACCCAAACTGGATGATACTTTCAGGTAAAGATCAGTACACTAAGGTGACTTGGTTCCCCAAATTTCGTTCTTCTATGTTGAAGCGTTCGTCTCCAGTAACAGTTTGAATTTTTACGTTTCACTCTGTTTTCTCCTATATTGATAGATGTATTTGGAACTCTAAATCCAACACGGTTTGTGCTAGCTTCTTGAAACTTGACACAATAAAGTAGTTTCACGTTCTATCTCTATGTTTTGTTTCATCTTGATGTAGCCCTAAGCAGTGACTGGCAACAAACACTTTCATGGAAAGGGGTTGCCAAGCTTCCCAAAATTACGAATCTCCAGAAATCTCAGCAAATATTTTTTCACCCAAACTGGATGATACTTTCAGGTAAAGATCAGTACACTAAGGTGACTTGGTTCCCCAAATTTCGTTCTTCTATGTTGAAGCGTTCGTCTCCAGTAACAGTTTGAATTTTTAGGTTTCACTCTGTTTTCTCCTATATTGATAGATGTATTTGGAACTCTAAATCCAACACGGTTTGTGCTAGCTTCTTGAAACTTGACACAATAAAGTAGTTTCACGTTCTATCTCTATGTTTTGTTTCCTCTTGATGTAGCCCTAAGCAGTGACTGGCAACAAACACTTTCATGGAAAGGGGTTGCCAAGCTTCCCAAAATTACGAATCTCCAGAAATCTCAGCAAATATTTTTTCACCCAAACTGGATGATACTTTCAGGTAAAGATCAGTACACTAAGGCGACTTGGTTCCTCAAATTTCGTTCTTCTATGTTGAAGCGTTCGTCCCCAGTAACAGTTTGAATTTTTAGGTTTCACTCTGTTTTCTCCTATATTGATAGATGTATTTGGAACTCTAAATCCAACACGGTTTGTGCTAGCTTCTTGAAACTTGACACAATAAAGTAGTTTCACGTTCTATCTCTATGTTTTGTTTCCTCTTGATGTAGCCCTAAGCAGTGACTGGCGAGAAACACTTTCATGGAAAGGGGTTGCCAAGTTTCCCAAAATTACGAATCTCCAGAAATCTCAGCAAATATTTTTTCACCCAAACTGGATGATACTTTCAGGTAAAGATCAGTACACTAAGGTGACTTGGTTCCCCAAATTTCGTTCTTCTATGTTGAAGCGTTCGTCCCCAGTAACAGTTTGAATTTTTAGGTTTCACTCTGTTTTCTCCTATATTGATAGATGTATTTGGAACTCTAAATCCAACACGGTTTGTGCTAGCTTCTTGAAACTTGACACAATAAAGTAGTTTCACGTTCTATATCTATGTTTTGTTTCCTCTTGATGAAGCCCTAAGCAGTGACTGGCGAGAAACACTTTCATGGAAAGGGGTTGCCAAGCTTCCCAAAATTACGAATCTCCAGAAATCTCAGCAAATATTTTTTCACCCAAACTGGATGATACTTTCAGGTAATGATCAGTATACTAAGGCGACTTGGTTCCCCAAATTTCGTTCTTCTATGTTGAAGCGTTCGTTTCCAGTAACAGTTTGAATTTTTAGGTTTCACTCTGTTTTCTCCTATATTGATACATGTATTTGGAACTCTAAATCCAACACGGTTTGTGCTAGCTTCTTGAAACTTGACACAATAAAGTAGTTTCACGTTCTATATCTATGTTTTGTTTCCTCTTGATGAAGCCCTAAGCAGTGACTGGCGAGAAACACTTTCATGGAAAGGGGTTGCCAAGCTTCCCAAAGTTACGAATCTCCAGAAATCTCAGCAAATATTTTCTCACCCAAACTGGATGATACTTTCAGGTAATGATCAGTACACTAAGGCGACTTGGTTCCCCAAATTTCGTTATTCTATGTTGAAGCGTTCGTTTCCAGTAACAGTTTGAAATTTTAGGTTTCACTCTGTTTTCTCCTATATTGATAGATGTATTTGGAACTCTAAATCCAACACGGTTTGTGCTAGCTTCTTGAAACTTGACACAATAAAGTAGTTTCACGTTCTATCTCTATGTTTTCTTTCCTCTTGATGTAGCCCAAGCAGTGACTGGCAACAAACACTTTCATGGAAAGGGGTTGCCAAGCTTCCCAAAATTACGAATCTCCAGAAATCTCAGCAAATATTTTTTCACCCAAACTGGATGATACTTTCAGGTAATGATCAGTACACTAAGGCGACTTGGTTCCTCAAATTTCGTTCTTCTATGTTGAAGCGTTCGTCCCCAGTAACAGTTTGAATTTTTAGGTTTCACTCTGTTTTCTCCTATATTGATAGATGTATTTGGAACTCAAAATCCAACACGGTTTGTGCTAGCTTCTTGAAACTTGACACAATAAAGTAGTTTCACGTTCTATATCTATGTTTTGTTTCCTCTTGATGTAGCCCTAAGCAGTGACTGGCGAGAAACACTTTCATGGAAAGGGGTTGCCAAGCTTCCCAAAATTACGAATCTCCAGAAATCTCAGCAAATATTTTTTCACCCAAACTGGATGATACTTTCAGGTAAAGATCAGTACACTAAGGTGACTTGGTTCCCCAAATTTCGTTCTTCTATGTTGAAGCGTTCGTCCCCAGTAACAGTTTGAATTTTTAGGTTTCACTCTGTTTTCTCCTATATTGATAGATGTATTTGGAACTCTAAATCCAACACGGTTTGTGCTAGCTTCTTGAAACTTGACACAATAAAGTAGTTTCACGTTCTATATCTATGTTTTGTTTCCTCTTGATGAAGCCCTAAGCAGTGACTGGCGAGAAACACTTTCATGGAAAGGGGTTGCCAAGCTTCCCAAAATTACGAATCTCCAGAAATCTCAGCAAATATTTTTTCACCCAAACTGGATGATACTTTCAGGTAATGATCAGTATACTAAGGCGACTTGGTTCCCCAAATTTCGTTCTTCTATGTTGAAGCGTTCGTTTCCAGTAACAGTTTGAATTTTTAGGTTTCACTCTGTTTTCTCCTATATTGATACATGTATTTGGAACTCTAAATCCAACACGGTTTGTGCTAGCTTCTTGAAACTTGACACAATAAAGTAGTTTCACGTTCTATATCTATGTTTTGTTTCCTCTTGATGAAGCCCTAAGCAGTGACTGGCGAGAAACACTTTCATGGAAAGGGGTTGCCAAGCTTCCCAAAGTTACGAATCTCCAGAAATCTCAGCAAATATTTTCTCACCCAAACTGGATGATACTTTCAGGTAAAGATCAGTACACTAAGGTGACTTGGTTCCCCAAATTTCGTTCTTCTATGTTGAAGCGTTCGTCTCCAGTAACAGTTTGAATTTTTAGGTTTCACTCTGTTTTCTCCTATATTGATAGATGTATTTGGAACTCTAAATCCAACACGGTTTGTGCTAGCTTCTTGAAACTTGACACAATAAAGTAGTTTCACGTTCTATCTCTATGTTTTCTTTCCTCTTGATGTAGCCCAAGCAGTGACTGGCAACAAACACTTTCATGGAAAGGGGTTGCCAAGCTTCCCAAAATTACGAATCTCCAGAAATCTCAGCAAATATTTTTTCACCCAAACTGGATGATACTTTCAGGTAATGATCAGTACACTAAGGCGACTTGGTTCCTCAAATTTCGTTCTTCTATGTTGAAGCGTTCGTCCCCAGTAACAGTTTGAATTTTTAGGTTTCACTCTGTTTTCTCCTATATTGATAGATGTATTTGGAACTCTAAATCCAACACGGTTTGTGCTAGCTTCTTGAAACTTGACACAATAAAGTAGTTTCACGTTCTATATCTATGTTTTGTTTCCTCTTGATGAAGCCCTAAGCAGTGACTGGCGAGAAACACTTTCATGGAAAGGGGTTGCCAAGCTTCCCAAAATTACGAATCTCCAGAAATCTCAGCAAATATTTTTTCACCCAAACTGGATGATACTTTCAGGTAATGATCAGTACACTGAGGCGACTTGGTTCCCCAAATTTCGTTCTTCTATGTTGAAGCGTTCGTTTCCAGTAACAGTTTGAATTTTTAGGTTTCACTCTGTTTTCTCCTATATTGATAGATGTATTTGGAACTCTAAATCCAACACGGTTTGTGCTAGCTTCTTGAAACTTGACACAATAAAGTAGTTTCACGTTCTATCTCTATGTTTTGTTTCCTCTTGATGTAGCCCTAAGCAGTGACTGGCGAGAAACACTTTCATGGAAAGGGGTTGCCAAGCTTCCCAAAATTACGAATCTCCAGAAATCTCAGCAAATATTTTTTCACCCAAACTGGATGATACTTTCAGGTAAAGATCAGTACACTAAGGTGACTTGGTTCCCTAAATTTCGTTCTTCTATGTTGAAGCGTTCGTCTCCAGTAACAGTTTGAATTTTTACGTTTCACTCTGTTTTCTCCTATATTGATAGATGTATTTGGAACTCTAAATCCAACACGGTTTGTGCTAGCTTCTTGAAACTTGACACAATAAAGTAGTTTCACGTTCTATCTCTATGTTTTGTTTCCTCTTGATGTAGCCCTAAGCAGTGAGTGGCAACAAACACTTTCATGGAAAGGGGTTGCCAAGCTTCCCAAAATTACGAATCTCCAGAAATCTCAGCAAATATTTTTTCACCCAAACTGGATGATACTTTCAGGTAAAGATCAGTACACTAAGGTGACTTGGTTCCCCAAATTTCGTTCTTCTATGTTGAAGCGTTCGTCTCCAGTAACAGTTTGAATTTTTAGGTTTCACTCTGTTTTCTCCTATATTGATAGATGTATTTGGAACTCTAAATCCAACACGGTTTGTGCTAGCTTCTTGAAACTTGACACAATAAAGTAGTTTCACGTTCTATCTCTATGTTTTGTTTCCTCTTGATGTAGCCCTAAGCAGTGACTGGCAACAAACACTTTCATGGAAAGGGGTTGCCAAGCTTCCCAAAATTACGAATCTCCAGAAATCTCAGCAAATATTTTTTCACCCAAACTGGATGATACTTTCAGGTAAAGATCAGTACACTAAGGCGACTTGGTTCCTCAAATTTCGTTCTTCTATGTTGAAGCGTTCGTCCCCAGTAACAGTTTGAATTTTTAGGTTTCACTCTGTTTTCTCCTATATTGATAGATGTATTTGGAACTCTAAATCCAACACGGTTTGTGCTAGCTTCTTGAAACTTGACACAATAAAGTAGTTTCACGTTCTATATCTATGTTTTGTTTCCTCTTGATGTAGCCCTAAGCAGTGACTGGCGAGAAACACTTTCATGGAAAGGGGTTGCCAAGCTTCCCAAAATTACGAATCTCCAGAAATCTCAGCAAATATTTTTTCACCCAAACTGGATGATACTTTCAGGTAATGATCAGTACACTAAGGCGACTTGGTTCCTCAAACTTCGTTCTTCTATGTTGAAGCGTTCGTCCCCAGTAACAGTTTGAATTTTTAGGTTTCACTCTGTTTTCTCCTATATTGATAGATGTATTTGGAACTCTAAATCCAACACGGTTTGTGCTAGCTTCTTGAAACTTGACACAATAAAGTAGTTTCACGTTCTATATCTATGTTTTGTTTCCTCTTGATGTAGCCCTAAGCAGTGACTGGCGAGAAACACTTTCATGGAAAGGGGTTGCCAAGCTTCCCAAAATTACGAATCTCCAGAAATCTCAGCAAATATTTTTTCACCCAAACTGGATGATACTTTCAGGTAAAGATCAGTACACTAAGGTGACTTGGTTCCCCAAATTTCGTACTTCTATGTTGAAGCGTTCGTCCCCAGTAACAGTTTGAATTTTTAGGTTTCACTCTGTTTTCTCCTATATTGATAGATGTATTTGGAACTCTAAATCCAACACGGTTTGTGCTAGCTTCTTGAAACTTGACACAATAAAGTAGTTTCACGTTCTATATCTATGTTTTGTTTCCTCTTGATGAAGCCCTAAGCAGTGACTGGCGAGAAACACTTTCATGGAAAGGGGTTGCCAAGCTTCCCAAAATTACGAATCTCCAGAAATCTCAGCAAATATTTTTTCACCCAAACTGGATGATACTTTCAGGTAATGATCAGTATACTAAGGCGACTTGGTTCCCCAAATTTCGTTCTTCTATGTTGAAGCGTTCGTTTCCAGTAACAGTTTGAATTTTTAGGTTTCACTCTGTTTTCTCCTATATTGATAGATGTATTTGGAACTCTAAATCCAACACGGTTTGTGCTAGCTTCTTGAAACTTGACACAATAAAGTAGTTTCACGTTCTATCTCTATGTTTTGTTTCCTCTTGATGTAGCCCTAAGCAGTGACTGGCGAGAAACACTTTCATGGAAAGGGGTTGCCAAGCTTCCCAAAATTACGAATCTCCAGAAATCTCAGCAAATATTTTTTCACCCAAACTGGATGATACTTTCAGGTAATGATCAGTACACTAAGGCGACTTGGTTCCCCAAATTTCGTTCTTCTATGTTGAAGCGTTATTTCCAGTAACAGTTTGAATTTTTAGGTTTCACTCTGCTTTCTCCTATATTGATAGATGTATTTGGAACTCTAAATCCAACACGGTTTGTGCTAGCTTCTTGAAACTTGACACAATAAAGTAGTTTCACGTTCTATATCTATGTTTTGTTTCCTCTTGATGAAGCCCTAAGCAGTGACTGGCGAGAAACACTTTCGTGGAAAGGGGTTGCCAAGCTTCCCAAAATTACAAATCTCCAGAAATCTCAGCAAATATTTTTTCACCCAAACTGGATGATACTTTCAGGTAATGATCAGTACACTAAGGCGACTTGGTTCCCCAAATTTCGTTCTTCTATGTTGAAGCGTTCGTTTCCAGTAACAGTTTGAATTTTTAGGTTTCACTCTGTTTTCTCCTATATTGATACATGTATTTGGAACTCTAAATCCAACACGGTTTGTGCTAGCTTCTTGAAACTTGACACAATAAAGTAGTTTCACGTTCTATATCTATGTTTTGTTTCCTCTTGATGAAGCCCTAAGCAGTGACTGGCGAGAAACACTTTCATGGAAAGGGGTTGCCAAGCTTCCCAAAATTAGGAATCTCCAGAAATATCAGCAAATATTTTTTCAACCAAACTGGATGATACTTTCAGGTAATGATCAGTACACTAAGGCGACTTGGTTCCTCAAACTTCGTTCTTCTATGTTGAAGCGTTCGTCCCCAGTAACAGTTTGAATTTTTAGGTTTCACTCTGTTTTCTCCTATATTGATAGATGTATTTGGAACTCTAAATCCAACACGGTTTGTGCTAGCTTCTTGAAACTTGACACAATAAAGTAGTTTCACGTTCTATATCTATGTTTTGTTTCCTCTTGATGTAGCCCTAAGCAGTGACTGGCGAGAAACACTTTCATGGAAAGGGGTTGCCAAGCTTCCCAAAATTACGAATCTCCAGAAATCTCAGCAAATATTTTTTCACCCAAACTGGATGATACTTTCAGGTAAAGATCAGTACACTAAGGTGACTTGGTTCCCCAAATTTCGTACTTCTATGTTGAAGCGTTCGTCCCCAGTAACAGTTTGAATTTTTAGGTTTCACTCTGTTTTCTCCTATATTGATAGATGTATTTGGAACTCTAAATCCAACACGGTTTGTGCTAGCTTCTTGAAACTTGACACAATAAAGTAGTTTCACGTTCTATATCTATGTTTTGTTTCCTCTTGATGAAGCCCTAAGCAGTGACTGGCGAGAAACACTTTCATGGAAAGGGGTTGCCAAGCTTCCCAAAATTACGAATCTCCAGAAATCTCAGCAAATATTTTTTCACCCAAACTGGATGATACTTTCAGGTAATGATCAGTACACTGAGGCGACTTGGTTCCCCAAATTTCGTTCTTCTATGTTGAAGCGTTCGTTTCCAGTAACAGTTTGAATTTTTAGGTTTCACTCTGTTTTCTCCTATATTGATAGATGTATTTGGAACTCTAAATCCAACACGGTTTGTGCTAGCTTCTTGAAACTTGACACAATAAAGTAGTTTCACGTTCTATCTCTATGTTTTGTTTCCTCTTGATGTAGCCCTAAGCAGTGACTGGCGAGAAACACTTTCATGGAAAGGGGTTGCCAAGCTTCCCAAAATTACGAATCTCCAGAAATCTCAGCAAATATTTTTTCACCCAAACTGGATGATACTTTCAGGTAAAGATCAGTACACTAAGGTGACTTGGTTCCCCAAATTTCGTTCTTCTATGTTGAAGCGTTCGTCTCCAGTAACAGTTTGAATTTTTACGTTTCACTCTGTTTTCTCCTATATTGATAGATGTATTTGGAACTCTAAATCCAACACGGTTTGTGCTAGCTTCTTGAAACTTGACACAATAAAGTAGTTTCACGTTCCATCTCTATGTTTTGTTTCCTCTTGATGTAGCCCTAAGCAGTGACTGGCAACAAACACTTTCATGGAAAGGGGTTGCCAAGCTTCCCAAAATTACGAATCTCCAGAAATCTCAGCAAATATTTTTTCACCCAAACTGGATGATACTTTCAGGTAAAGATCAGTACACTAAGGTGACTTGGTTCCCCAAATTTCGTTCTTCTATGTTGAAGCGTTCGTCTCCAGTAACAGTTTGAATTTTTAGGTTTCACTCTGTTTTCTCCTATATTGATAGATGTATTTGGAACTCTAAATCCAACACGGTTTGTGCTAGCTTCTTGAAACTTGACACAATAAAGTAGTTTCACGTTCTATCTCTATGTTTTGTTTCCTCTTGATGTAGCCCTAAGCAGTGACTGGCAACAAACACTTTCATGGAAAGGGGTTGCCAAGCTTCCCAAAATTACGAATCTCCAGAAATCTCAGCAAATATTTTTTCACCCAAACTGGATGATACTTTCAGGTAATGATCAGTACACTAAGGCGACTTGGATCCTCAAACTTCGTTCTTCTATGTTGAAGCGTTCGTCCCCAGTAACAGTTTGAATTTTTAGGTTTCACTCTGTTTTCTCCTATATTGATAGATGTATTTGGAACTCTAAATCCAACACGGTTTGTGCTAGCTTCTTGAAACTTGACACAATAAAGTAGTTTCACGTTCTATATCTATGTTTTGTTTCCTCTTGATGTAGCCCTAAGCAGTGACTGGCGAGAAACACTTTCATGGAAAGGGGTTGCCAAGCTTCCCAAAATTACGAATCTCCAGAAATCTCAGCAAATATTTTTTCACCCAAACTGGATGATACTTTCAGGTAAAGATCAGTACACTAAGGTGACTTGGTTCCCCAAATTTCGTACTTCTATGTTGAAGCGTTCGTCCCCAGTAACAGTTTGAATTTTTAGGTTTCACTCTGTTTTCTCCTATATTGATAGATGTATTTGGAACTCTAAATCCAACACGGTTTGTGCTAGCTTCTTGAAACTTGACACAATAAAGTAGTTTCACGTTCTATATCTATGTTTTGTTTCCTCTTGATGAAGCCCTAAGCAGTGACTGGCGAGAAACACTTTCATGGAAAGGGGTTGCCAAGCTTCCCAAAATTACGAATCTCCAGAAATCTCAGCAAATATTTTTTCACCCAAACTGGATGATACTTTCAGGTAATGATCAGTATACTAAGGCGACTTGGTTCCCCAAATTTCGTTCTTCTATGTTGAAGCGTTCGTTTCCAGTAACAGTTTGAATTTTTAGGTTTCACTCTGTTTTCTCCTATATTGATAGATGTATTTGGAACTCTAAATCCAACACGGTTTGTGCTAGCTTCTTGAAACTTGACACAATAAAGTAGTTTCACGTTCTATCTCTATGTTTTGTTTCCTCTTGATGTAGCCCTAAGCAGTGACTGGCGAGAAACACTTTCATGGAAAGGGGTTGCCAAGCTTCCCAAAATTACGAATCTCCAGAAATCTCAGCAAATATTTTTTCACCCAAACTGGATGATACTTTCAGGTAATGATCAGTACACTAAGGCGACTTGGTTCCCCAAATTTCGTTCTTCTATGTTGAAGCGTTCGTTTCCAGTAACAGTTTGAATTTTTAGGTTTCACTCTGTTTTCTCCTATATTGATAGATGTATTTGGAACTCTAAATCCAACACGGTTTGTGCTAGCTTCTTGAAACTTGACACAATAAAGTAGTTTCACGTTCTATATCTATGTTTTGTTTCCTCTTGATGAAGCCCTAAGCAGTGACTGGCGAGAAACACTTTCATGGAAAGGGGTTGCCAAGCTTCCCAAAATTACGAATCTCCAGAAATCTCAGCAAATATTTTTTCACCCAAACTGGATGATACTTTCAGGTAATGATCAGTACACTAAGGCGACTTGGTTCCCCAAATTTCGTTCTTCTATGTTGAAGCGTTCGTTTCCAGTAACAGTTTGAATTTTTAGGTTTCACTCTGTTTTCTCCTATATTGATACATGTATTTGGAACTCTAAATCCAACACGGTTTGTGCTAGCTTCTTGAAACTTGACACAATAAAGTAGTTTCACGTTCTATATCTATGTTTTGTTTCCTCTTGATGAAGCCCTAAGCAGTGACTGGCGAGAAACACTTTCATGGAAAGGGGTTGCCAAGCTTCCCAAAATTACGAATCTCCAGAAATCTCAGCAAATATTTTTTCACCCAAACTGGATGATACTTTCAGGTAATGATCAGTATACTAAGGCGACTTGGTTCCCCAAATTTCGTTCTTCTATGTTGAAGCGTTCGTTTCCAGTAACAGTTTGAATTTTTAGGTTTCACTCTGTTTTCTCCTATATTGATAGATGTATTTGGAACTCTAAATCCAACACGGTTTGTGCTAGCTTCTTGAAACTTGACACAATAAAGTAGTTTCACGTTCTATCTCTATGTTTTGTTTCCTCTTGATGTAGCCCTAAGCAGTGACTGGCGAGAAACACTTTCATGGAAAGGGGTTGCCAAGCTTCCCAAAATTACGAATCTCCAGAAATCTCAGCAAATATTTTTTCACCCAAACTGGATGATACTTTCAGGTAATGATCAGTACACTAAGGCGACTTGGTTCCCCAAATTTCGTTCTTCTATGTTGAAGCGTTCGTTTCCAGTAACAGTTTGAATTTTTAGGTTTCACTCTGTTTTCTCCTATATTGATACATGTATTTGGAACTCTAAATCCAACACGGTTTGTGCTAGCTTCTTGAAACTTGACACAATAAAGTAGTTTCACGTTCTATATCTATGTTTTGTTTCCTATTGATGAAGCCCTAAGCAGTGACTGGAGAGAAACACTTTCATGGAAAGGGGTTGCCAAGCTTCCCAAAATTACGAATCTCCAGAAATCTCAGCAAATATTTTTTCACCCAAACTGGATGATACTTTCAGGTAATGATCAGTATACTAAGGCGACTTGGTTCCCCAAATTTCGTTCTTCTATGTTGAAGCGTTCGTTTCCAGTAACAGTTTGAATTTTTAGGTTTCACTCTGTTTTCTCCTATATTGATAGATGTATTTGGAACTCTAAATCCAACACGGTTTGTGCTAGCTTCTTGAAACTTGACACAATAAAGTAGTTTCACGTTCTATCTCTATGTTTTGTTTCCTCTTGATGTAGCCCTAAGCAGTGACTGGCGAGAAACACTTTCATGGAAAGGGGTTGCCAAGCTTCCCAAAATTACGAATCTCCAGAAATCTCAGCAAATATTTTTTCACCCAAACTGGATGATACTTTCAGGTAATGATCAGTACACTAAGGCGACTTGGTTCCCCAAATTTCGTTCTTCTATGTTGAAGCGTTCGTTTCCAGTAACAGTTTGAATTTTTAGGTTTCACTCTGTTTTCTCCTATATTGATAGATGTATTTGGAACTCTAAATCCAACACGGTTTGTGCTAGCTTCTTGAAACTTGACACAATAAAGTAGTTTCACGTTCTATATCTATGTTTTGTTTCCTCTTGATGAAGCCCTAAGCAGTGACTGGCGAGAAACACTTTCACGGAAAGGGGTTGCCAAGCTTCCCAAAATTACAAATCTCCAGAAATCTCAGCAAATATTTTTTCACCCAAACTGGATGATACTTTCAGGTAATGATCAGTACACTAAGGCGACTTGGTTCCCCAAATTTCGTTCTTCTATGTTGAAGCGTTCGTTTCCAGTAACAGTTTGAATTTTTAGGTTTCACTCTGTTTTCTCCTATATTGATACATGTATTTGGAACTCTAAATCCAACACGGTTTGTGCTAGCTTCTTGAAACTTGACACAATAAAGTAGTTTCACGTTCTATATCTATGTTTTGTTTCCTCTTGATGAAGCCCTAAGCAGTGACTGGAGAGAAACACTTTCATGGAAAGGGGTTGCCAAGCTTCCCAAAATTAGGAATCTCCAGAAATATCAGCAAATATTTTTTCAACCAAACTGGATGATACTTTCAGGTAATGATCAGTACACTGAGGCGACTTGGTTCCCCAAATTTCGTTATTCTATGATGAAGCGTTCGTCTCCAGTAACAGTTTGAATTTTTAGGTTTCACTCTGTTTTCTCCTATATTGATAGATGTATTTGGAACTCTAAATCCAACACGGTTTGTGCTAGCTTCTTGAAACTTGACACAATAAAGTAGTTTCACGTTCTATCTCTATGTTTTGTTTCCTCTTGATGTAGCCCTAAGCAGTGACTGGCAACAAACACTTTCATGGAAAGGGGTTGCCAAGCTTCCCAAAATTACGAATCTCCAGAAATCTCAGCAAATATTTTTTCACCCAAACTGGATGATACTTTCAGGTAATGATCAGTACACTGAGGCGACTTGGTTCCCCAAATTTCGTTCTTCTATGTTGAAGCGTTCGTTTCCAGTAACAGTTTGAATTTTTAGGTTTCACTCTGTTTTCTCCTATATTGATAGATGTATTTGGAACTCTAAATCCAACACGGTTTGTGCTAGCTTCTTGAAACTTGACACAATAAAGTAGTTTCACGTTCTATCTCTATGTTTTGTTTCCTCTTGATGTAGCCCTAAGCAGTGACTGGCGAGAAACACTTTCATGGAAAGGGGTTGCCAAGCTTCCCAAAATTACGAATCTCCAGAAATCTCAGCAAATATTTTTTCACCCAAACTGGATGATACTTTCAGGTAAAGATCAGTACACTAAGGTGACTTGGTTCCCCAAATTTCGTTCTTCTATGTTGAAGCGTTCGTCTCCAGTAACAGTTTGAATTTTTACGTTTCACTCTGTTTTCTCCTATATTGATAGATGTATTTGGAACTCTAAATCCAACACGGTTTGTGCTAGCTTCTTGAAACTTGACACAATAAAGTAGTTTCACGTTCTATCTCTATGTTTTGTTTCCTCTTGATGTAGCCCTAAGCAGTGACTGGCGAGAAACACTTTCATGGAAAGGGGTTGCCAAGCTTCCCAAAATTACGAATCTCCAGAAATCTCAGCAAATATTTTTTCACCCAAACTGGATGATACTTTCAGGTAAAGATCAGTACACTAAGGTGACTTGGTTCCCCAAATTTCGTTCTTCTATGTTGAAGCGTTCGTCTCCAGTAACAGTTTGAATTTTTAGGTTTCACTCTGTTTTCTCCTATATTGATAGATGTATTTGGAACTCTAAATCCAACACGGTTTGTGCTAGCTTCTTGAAACTTGACACAATAAAGTAGTTTCACGTTCTATCTCTATGTTTTGTTTCCTCTTGATGTAGCCCTAAGCAGTGACTGGCAACAAACACTTTCATGGAAAGGGGTTGCCAAGCTTCCCAAAATTACGAATCTCCAGAAATCTCAGCAAATATTTTTTCACCCAAACTGGATGATACTTTCAGGTAATGATCAGTACACTAAGGCGACTTGGTTCCTCAAATTTCGTTCTTCTATGTTGAAGCGTTCGTCCCCAGTAACAGTTTGAATTTTTAGGTTTCACTCTGTTTTCTCCTATATGGATAGATGTATTTGGAACTCTAAATCCAACACGGTTTGTGCTAGCTTCTTGAAACTTGACACAATAAAGTAGTTTCACGTTCTATATCTATGTTTTGTTTCCTCTTGATGTAGCCCTAAGTAGTGACTGGCGAGAAACACTTTCATGGAAAGGGGTTGCCAAGCTTCCCAAAATTACGAATCTCCAGAAATCTCAGCAAATATTTTTTCACCCAAACTGGATGATACTTTCAGGTAAAGATCAGTACACTAAGGTGACTTGGTTCCCCAAATTTCGTTCTTCTATGTTGAAGCGTTCGTCCCCAGTAACAGTTTGAATTTTTAGGTTTCACTCTGTTTTCTCCTATATTGATAGATGTATTTGGAACTCTAAATCCAACACGGTTTGTGCTAGCTTCTTGAAACTTGACACAATAAAGTAGTTTCACGTTCTATATCTATGTTTTGTTTCCTCTTGATGAAGCCCTAAGCAGTGACTGGCGAGAAACACTTTCAGGGAAAGGGGTTGCCAAGCTTCCCAAAATTACGAATCTCCAGAAATCTCAGCAAATATTTTTTCACCCAAACTGGATGATACTTTCAGGTAATGATCAGTATACTAAGGCGACTTGGTTCCCCAAATTTCGTTCTTCTATGTTGAAGCGTTCGTTTCCAGTAACAGTTTGAATTTTTAGGTTTCACTCTGTTTTCTCCTATATTGATAGATGTATTTGGAACTCTAAATCCAACACGGTTTGTGCTAGCTTCTTGAAATTTGACACAATAAAGTAGTTTCACGTTCTATCTCTATGTTTTGTTTCCTCTTGATGTAGCCCTAAGCAGTGACTGGCGAGAAACACTTTCATGGAAAGGGGTTGCCAAGCTTCCCAAAATTACGAATCTCCAGAAATCTCAGCAAATATTTTTTCACCCAAACTGGATG
Organism: Spermophilus citellus; assembly: GCF_964194105.1. NCBI lineage: Eukaryota > Metazoa > Chordata > Mammalia > Rodentia > Sciuridae > Spermophilus > Spermophilus citellus. The sequence goes on along the minus strand of NC_138196.1, from coordinate 17,918,006 downwards.
ATACTTTCAGGTAATGATCAGTACACTAAGGCGACTTGGTTCCCCAAATTTCGTTCTTCTATGTTGAAGCGTTCGTTTCCAGTAACAGTTTGAATTTTTAGGTTTCACTCTGTTTTCTCCTATATTGATAGATGTATTTGGAACTCTAAATCCAACACGGTTTGTGCTAGCTTCTTGAAACTTGACACAATAAAGTAGTTTCACGTTCTATATCTATGTTTTGTTTCCTCTTGATGAAGCCCTAAGCAGTGACTGGCGAGAAACACTTTCATGGAAAGGGGCAAGCTTCCCAAAATTACGAATCTCCAGAAATCTCTGCAAATATTTTTTCACCCAAACTGGATGATACTTTCAGGTAATGATCAGTACACTAAGGCGACTTGGTTCCCCAAATTTCGTTCTTCTATGTTGAAGCGTTCGTCTCCAGTAACAGTTTGAATTTTTAGGTTTCACTCTGTTTTCTCCTATATTGATAGATGTATTTGGAACTCTAAATCCAACACGGTTTGTGCTAGCTTCTTGAAACTTGACACAATAAAGTAGTTTCACGTTCTATCTCTATGTTTTGTTTCCTCTTGATGTAGCCCTAAGCAGTGACTGGCGAGAAACACTTTCATGGAAAGGGGTTGCCAAGCTTCCCAAAATTACGAATCTCCACAAATCTCTGCAAATATTTTTTTCACCCAAACTGGATGATACTTTCAGGTAATGATCAGTACACTAAGGCGACTTGGTTCCCCAAATTTCGTTCTTCTATGTTGAAGCGTTCGTCTCCAGTAACAGTTTGAATTTTTAGGTTTCACTCTGTTTTCTCCTATATTGATAGATGTATTTGGAACTCTAAATCCAACACGGTTTGTGCTAGCTTCTTGAAACTTGACACAATAAAGTAGTTTCACGTTCTATATCTATGTTTTGTTTCCTCTTGATGTAGCCCTAAGCAGTGACTGGCGACAAACACTTTCATGGAAAGGGGTTGCCAAGCTTCCCAAAATTACGAATCTCCAGAAATCTCAGCAAATATTTTTTCACCCAAACTGGATGATACTTTCAGGTAATGATCAGTACACTAAGGCGACTTGGTTCCCCAAATTTCGTTCTTCTATGTTGAAGCGTTCGTTTCCAGTAACAGTTTGAATTTTTAGGTTTCACTCTTTTTTCTCCTATATTGATAGATGTATTTGGAACTCTAAATCCAACACGGTTTGTGCTAGCTTCTTGAAACTTGACACAATAAAGTAGTTTCACGTTCTATCTCTACGTTTTGTTTCCTCTTGATGTAGCCCTAAGCAGTGACTGGCGAGAAACACTTTCATGGAAAGGGGTTGCCAAGCTTCCCAAAATTACGAATCTCCAGAAATCTCAGCAAATATTTTTTCACCCAAACTGGATGATACTTTCAGGTAAAGATCAGTACACTAAGGTGACTTGGTTCCCCAAATTTCGTTCTTCTATGTTGAAGCGTTCGTCTCCAGTAACAGTTTGAATTTTTACGTTTCACTCTGTTTTCTCCTATATTGATAGATGTATTTCGAACTCTAAATCCAACACGGTTTGTGCTAGCTTCTTGAAACTTGACACAATAAAGTAGTTTCACGTTCTATCTCTATGTTTTGTTTCCTCTTGATGTAGCCCTAAGCAGTGACTGGCAACAAACACTTTCATGGAAAGGGGTTGCCAAGCTTCCCAAAATTACGAATCTCAAGAAATCTCAGCAAATATTTTTTCACCCAAACTGGATGATACTTTCAGGTAAAGATCAGTACACTAAGGTGACTTGGTTCCCCAAATTTCGTTCTTCTATGTTGAAGCGTTCGTCTCCAGTAACAGTTTGAATTTTTAGGTTTCACTCTGTTTTCTCCTATATTGATAGATGTATTTGGAACTCTAAATCCAACACGGTTTGTGCTAGCTTCTTGAAACTTGACACAATAAAGTAGTTTCACGTTCTATATCTATGTTTTGTTTCCTCTTGATGAAGCCCTAAGCAGTGACTGGCGAGAAACACTTTCATGGAAAGGGGTTGCCAAGCTTCCCAAAATTACGAATCTCCAGAAATCTCAGCAAATATTTTTTCACCCAAACTGGATGATACTTTCAGGTAATGATCAGTACACTGAGGCGACTTGGTTCCCCAAATTTCGTTATTCTATGTTGAAGCGTTCGTTTCCAGTAACAGTTTGAATTTTTAGGTTTCACTCTGTTTTCTCCTACATTGATAGATGTATTTGGAACTCTAAATCCAACACGGTTTGTGCTAGCTTCTTGAAACTTGACACAATAAAGTAGTTTCACCTTCTATCTCTATGTTTTGTTTCCTCTTGATGTAGCCCTAAGCAGTGACTGGCGAGAAACACTTTCATGGAAAGGGGTTGCCAAGCTTCCCAAAATTACGAATCTCCAGAAATCTCAGCAAATATTTTTTCACCCAAACTGGATGATACTTTCAGGTAAAGATCAGTACACTAAGGTGACTTGGTTCCCCAAATTTCGTTCTTCTATGTTGAAGTGTTCGTCTCCAGTAACAGTTTGAATTTTTACGTTTCACTCTGTTTTCTCCTATATTGATAGATGTATTTGGAACTCTAAATCCAACACGGTTTGTGCTAGCTTCTTGAAACTTGACACAATAAAGTAGTTTCACGTTCTATCTCTATGTTTTGTTTCCTCTTGATGTAGCCCTAAGCAGTGACTGGCAACAAACACTTTCATGGAAAGGGGTTGCCAAGCTTCCCAAAATTACGAATCTCCAGAAATCTCAGCAAATATTTTTTCACCCAAACTGGATGATACTTTCAGGTAAAGATCAGTACACTAAGGTGACTTGGTTCCCCAAATTTCGTTCTTCTATGTTGAAGCGTTCGTCTCCAGTAACAGTTTGAATTTTTAGGTTTCACTCTGTTTTCTCCTATATTGATAGATGTATTTGGAACTCTAAATCCAACACGGTTTGTGTTAGCTTCTTGAAACTTGACACAATAAAGTAGTTTCACGTTCTATCTCTATGTTTTGTTTCCTCTTGATGTAGCCCTAAGCAGTGACTGGCAACAAACACTTTCATGGAAAGGGGTTGCCAAGCTTCCCAAAATTACGAATCTCCAGAAATCTCAGCAAATATTTTTTCACCCAAACTGGATGATACTTTCAGGTAATCATCAGTACACTAAGGCGACTTGGTTCCTCAAATTTCGTTCTTCTATGTTGAAGCGTTCGTCCCCAGTAACAGTTTGAATTTTTAGGTTTCACTCTGTTTTCTCCTATATTGATAGATGTATTTGGAACTCTAAATCCAACACGGTTTGTGCTAGCTTCTTGAAACTTGACACAATAAAGTAGTTTCACGTTCTATATCTATGTTTTGTTTCCTCTTGATGAAGCCCTAAGCAGTGACTGGCGAGAAACACTTTCACGGAAAGGGGTTGCCAAGCTTCCCAAAATTACAAATCTCCAGAAATCTCAGCAAATATTTTTTCACCCAAACTGGATGATACTTTCAGGTAATGATCAGTACACTAAGGCGACTTGGTTCCCCAAATTTCGTTCTTCTATGTTGAAGCGTTCGTTTCCAGTAACAGTTTGAATTTTTAGGTTTCACTCTGTTTTCTCCTATATTGATACATGTATTTGGAACTCTAAATCCAACACGGTTTGTGCTAGCTTCTTGAAACTTGACACAATAAAGTAGTTTCACGTTCTATATCTATGTTTTGTTTCCTCTTGATGAAGCCCTAAGCAGTGACTGGAGAGAAACACTTTCATGGAAAGGGGTTGCCAAGCTTCCCAAAATTAGGAATCTCCAGAAATATCAGCAAATATTTTTTCAACCAAACTGGATGATACTTTCAGGTAATGATCAGTACACTGAGGCGACTTGGTTCCCCAAATTTCGTTATTCTATGATGAAGCGTTCGTCTCCAGTAACAGTTTGAATTTTTAGGTTTCACTCTGTTTTCTCCTATATTGATAGATGTATTTGGAACTCTAAATCCAACACGGTTTGTGCTAGCTTCTTGAAACTTGACACAATAAAGTAGTTTCACGTTCTATCTCTATGTTTTGTTTCCTCTTGATGTAGCCCTAAGCAGTGACTGGCAACAAACACTTTCATGGAAAGGGGTTGCCAAGCTTCCCAAAATTACGAATCTCCAGAAATCTCAGCAAATATTTTTTCACCCAAACTGGATGATACTTTCAGGTAATGATCAGTACACTGAGGCGACTTGGTTCCCCAAATTTCGTTCTTCTATGTTGAAGCGTTCGTTTCCAGTAACAGTTTGAATTTTTAGGTTTCACTCTGTTTTCTCCTATATTGATAGATGTATTTGGAACTCTAAATCCAACACGGTTTGTGCTAGCTTCTTGAAACTTGACACAATAAAGTAGTTTCACGTTCTATCTCTATGTTTTGTTTCCTCTTGATGTAGCCCTAAGCAGTGACTGGCGAGAAACACTTTCATGGAAAGGGGTTGCCAAGCTTCCCAAAATTACGAATCTCCAGAAATCTCAGCAAATATTTTTTCACCCAAACTGGATGATACTTTCAGGTAAAGATCAGTACACTAAGGTGACTTGGTTCCCCAAATTTCGTTCTTCTATGTTGAAGCGTTCGTCTCCAGTAACAGTTTGAATTTTTACGTTTCACTCTGTTTTCTCCTATATTGATAGATGTATTTGGAACTCTAAATCCAACACGGTTTGTGCTAGCTTCTTGAAACTTGACACAATAAAGTAGTTTCACGTTCTATCTCTATGTTTTGTTTCCTCTTGATGTAGCCCTAAGCAGTGACTGGCGAGAAACACTTTCATGGAAAGGGGTTGCCAAGCTTCCCAAAATTACGAATCTCCAGAAATCTCAGCAAATATTTTTTCACCCAAACTGGATGATACTTTCAGGTAAAGATCAGTACACTAAGGTGACTTGGTTCCCCAAATTTCGTTCTTCTATGTTGAAGCGTTCGTCTCCAGTAACAGTTTGAATTTTTAGGTTTCACTCTGTTTTCTCCTATATTGATAGATGTATTTGGAACTCTAAATCCAACACGGTTTGTGCTAGCTTCTTGAAACTTGACACAATAAAGTAGTTTCACGTTCTATCTCTATGTTTTGTTTCCTCTTGATGTAGCCCTAAGCAGTGACTGGCAACAAACACTTTCATGGAAAGGGGTTGCCAAGCTTCCCAAAATTACGAATCTCCAGAAATCTCAGCAAATATTTTTTCACCCAAACTGGATGATACTTTCAGGTAATGATCAGTACACTAAGGCGACTTGGTTCCTCAAATTTCGTTCTTCTATGTTGAAGCGTTCGTCCCCAGTAACAGTTTGAATTTTTAGGTTTCACTCTGTTTTCTCCTATATGGATAGATGTATTTGGAACTCTAAATCCAACACGGTTTGTGCTAGCTTCTTGAAACTTGACACAATAAAGTAGTTTCACGTTCTATATCTATGTTTTGTTTCCTCTTGATGTAGCCCTAAGTAGTGACTGGCGAGAAACACTTTCATGGAAAGGGGTTGCCAAGCTTCCCAAAATTACGAATCTCCAGAAATCTCAGCAAATATTTTTTCACCCAAACTGGATGATACTTTCAGGTAAAGATCAGTACACTAAGGTGACTTGGTTCCCCAAATTTCGTTCTTCTATGTTGAAGCGTTCGTCCCCAGTAACAGTTTGAATTTTTAGGTTTCACTCTGTTTTCTCCTATATTGATAGATGTATTTGGAACTCTAAATCCAACACGGTTTGTGCTAGCTTCTTGAAACTTGACACAATAAAGTAGTTTCACGTTCTATATCTATGTTTTGTTTCCTCTTGATGAAGCCCTAAGCAGTGACTGGCGAGAAACACTTTCAGGGAAAGGGGTTGCCAAGCTTCCCAAAATTACGAATCTCCAGAAATCTCAGCAAATATTTTTTCACCCAAACTGGATGATACTTTCAGGTAATGATCAGTATACTAAGGCGACTTGGTTCCCCAAATTTCGTTCTTCTATGTTGAAGCGTTCGTTTCCAGTAACAGTTTGAATTTTTAGGTTTCACTCTGTTTTCTCCTATATTGATAGATGTATTTGGAACTCTAAATCCAACACGGTTTGTGCTAGCTTCTTGAAATTTGACACAATAAAGTAGTTTCACGTTCTATCTCTATGTTTTGTTTCCTCTTGATGTAGCCCTAAGCAGTGACTGGCGAGAAACACTTTCATGGAAAGGGGTTGCCAAGCTTCCCAAAATTACGAATCTCCAGAAATCTCAGCAAATATTTTTTCACCCAAACTGGATGATACTTTCAGGTAATGATCAGTACACTAAGGCGACTTGGTTCCCCAAATTTCGTTCTTCTATGTTGAAGCGTTCGTTTCCAGTAACAGTTTGAATTTTTAGGTTTCACTCTGTTTTCTCCTATATTGATAGATGTATTTGGAACTCTAAATCCAACACGGTTTGTGCTAGCTTCTTGAAACTTGACACAATAAAGTAGTTTCACGTTCTATATCTATGTTTTGTTTCCTCTTGATGAAGCCCTAAGCAGTGACTGGCGAGAAACACTTTCATGGAAAGGGGCAAGCTTCCCAAAATTACGAATCTCCAGAAATCTCTGCAAATATTTTTTCACCCAAACTGGATGATACTTTCAGGTAATGATCAGTACACTAAGGCGACTTGGTTCCCCAAATTTCGTTCTTCTATGTTGAAGCGTTCGTCTCCAGTAACAGTTTGAATTTTTAGGTTTCACTCTGTTTTCTCCTATATTGATAGATGTATTTGGAACTCTAAATCCAACACGGTTTGTGCTAGCTTCTTGAAACTTGACACAATAAAGTAGTTTCACGTTCTATCTCTATGTTTTGTTTCCTCTTGATGTAGCCCTAAGCAGTGACTGGCGAGAAACACTTTCATGGAAAGGGGTTGCCAAGCTTCCCAAAATTACGAATCTCCACAAATCTCTGCAAATATTTTTTTCACCCAAACTGGATGATACTTTCAGGTAATGATCAGTACACTAAGGCGACTTGGTTCCCCAAATTTCGTTCTTCTATGTTGAAGCGTTCGTCTCCAGTAACAGTTTGAATTTTTAGGTTTCACTCTGTTTTCTCCTATATTGATAGATGTATTTGGAACTCTAAATCCAACACGGTTTGTGCTAGCTTCTTGAAACTTGACACAATAAAGTAGTTTCACGTTCTATATCTATGTTTTGTTTCCTCTTGATGTAGCCCTAAGCAGTGACTGGCGACAAACACTTTCATGGAAAGGGGTTGCCAAGCTTCCCAAAATTACGAATCTCCAGAAATCTCAGCAAATATTTTTTCACCCAAACTGGATGATACTTTCAGGTAATGATCAGTACACTAAGGCGACTTGGTTCCCCAAATTTCGTTCTTCTATGTTGAAGCGTTCGTTTCCAGTAACAGTTTGAATTTTTAGGTTTCACTCTTTTTTCTCCTATATTGATAGATGTATTTGGAACTCTAAATCCAACACGGTTTGTGCTAGCTTCTTGAAACTTGACACAATAAAGTAGTTTCACGTTCTATCTCTACGTTTTGTTTCCTCTTGATGTAGCCCTAAGCAGTGACTGGCGAGAAACACTTTCATGGAAAGGGGTTGCCAAGCTTCCCAAAATTACGAATCTCCAGAAATCTCAGCAAATATTTTTTCACCCAAACTGGATGATACTTTCAGGTAAAGATCAGTACACTAAGGTGACTTGGTTCCCCAAATTTCGTTCTTCTATGTTGAAGCGTTCGTCTCCAGTAACAGTTTGAATTTTTACGTTTCACTCTGTTTTCTCCTATATTGATAGATGTATTTCGAACTCTAAATCCAACACGGTTTGTGCTAGCTTCTTGAAACTTGACACAATAAAGTAGTTTCACGTTCTATCTCTATGTTTTGTTTCCTCTTGATGTAGCCCTAAGCAGTGACTGGCAACAAACACTTTCATGGAAAGGGGTTGCCAAGCTTCCCAAAATTACGAATCTCAAGAAATCTCAGCAAATATTTTTTCACCCAAACTGGATGATACTTTCAGGTAAAGATCAGTACACTAAGGTGACTTGGTTCCCCAAATTTCGTTCTTCTATGTTGAAGCGTTCGTCTCCAGTAACAGTTTGAATTTTTAGGTTTCACTCTGTTTTCTCCTATATTGATAGATGTATTTGGAACTCTAAATCCAACACGGTTTGTGCTAGCTTCTTGAAACTTGACACAATAAAGTAGTTTCACGTTCTATATCTATGTTTTGTTTCCTCTTGATGAAGCCCTAAGCAGTGACTGGCGAGAAACACTTTCATGGAAAGGGGTTGCCAAGCTTCCCAAAATTACGAATCTCCAGAAATCTCAGCAAATATTTTTTCACCCAAACTGGATGATACTTTCAGGTAATGATCAGTACACTGAGGCGACTTGGTTCCCCAAATTTCGTTATTCTATGTTGAAGCGTTCGTTTCCAGTAACAGTTTGAATTTTTAGGTTTCACTCTGTTTTCTCCTACATTGATAGATGTATTTGGAACTCTAAATCCAACACGGTTTGTGCTAGCTTCTTGAAACTTGACACAATAAAGTAGTTTCACCTTCTATCTCTATGTTTTGTTTCCTCTTGATGTAGCCCTAAGCAGTGACTGGCGAGAAACACTTTCATGGAAAGGGGTTGCCAAGCTTCCCAAAATTACGAATCTCCAGAAATCTCAGCAAATATTTTTTCACCCAAACTGGATGATACTTTCAGGTAAAGATCAGTACACTAAGGTGACTTGGTTCCCCAAATTTCGTTCTTCTATGTTGAAGTGTTCGTCTCCAGTAACAGTTTGAATTTTTACGTTTCACTCTGTTTTCTCCTATATTGATAGATGTATTTGGAACTCTAAATCCAACACGGTTTGTGCTAGCTTCTTGAAACTTGACACAATAAAGTAGTTTCACGTTCTATCTCTATGTTTTGTTTCCTCTTGATGTAGCCCTAAGCAGTGACTGGCAACAAACACTTTCATGGAAAGGGGTTGCCAAGCTTCCCAAAATTACGAATCTCCAGAAATCTCAGCAAATATTTTTTCACCCAAACTGGATGATACTTTCAGGTAAAGATCAGTACACTAAGGTGACTTGGTTCCCCAAATTTCGTTCTTCTATGTTGAAGCGTTCGTCTCCAGTAACAGTTTGAATTTTTAGGTTTCACTCTGTTTTCTCCTATATTGATAGATGTATTTGGAACTCTAAATCCAACACGGTTTGTGTTAGCTTCTTGAAACTTGACACAATAAAGTAGTTTCACGTTCTATCTCTATGTTTTGTTTCCTCTTGATGTAGCCCTAAGCAGTGACTGGCAACAAACACTTTCATGGAAAGGGGTTGCCAAGCTTCCCAAAATTACGAATCTCCAGAAATCTCAGCAAATATTTTTTCACCCAAACTGGATGATACTTTCAGGTAATCATCAGTACACTAAGGCGACTTGGTTCCTCAAATTTCGTTCTTCTATGTTGAAGCGTTCGTCCCCAGTAACAGTTTGAATTTTTAGGTTTCACTCTGTTTTCTCCTATATTGATAGATGTATTTGGAACTCTAAATCCAACACGGTTTGTGCTAGCTTCTTGAAACTTGACACAATAAAGTAGTTTCACGTTCTATATCTATGTTTTGTTTCCTCTTGATGTAGCCCTAAGCAGTGACTGGCGAGAAACACTTTCATGGAAAGGGGTTGCCAAGCTTCCCAAAATTACGAATCTCCAGAAATCTCAGCAAATATTTTTTCACCCAAACTGGATGATACTTTCAGGTAAAGATCAGTACACTAAGGTGACTTGGTTCCCCAAATTTCGTTCTTCTATGTTGAAGCGTTCGTCTCCAGTAACAGTTTGAATTTTTACGTTTCACTCTGTTTTCTCCTATATTGATAGATGTATTTGGAACTCTAAATCCAACACGGTTTGTGCTAGCTTCTTGAAACTTGACACAATAAAGTAGTTTCACGTTCTATCTCTATGTTTTGTTTCCTCTTGATGTAGCCCTAAGCAGTGACTGGCAACAAACACTTTCATGGAAAGGGGTTGCCAAGCTTCCCAAAATTACGAATCTCCAGAAATCTCAGCAAATATTTTTTCACCCAAACTGGATGATACTTTCAGGTAAAGATCAGTACACTAAGGTGACTTGGTTCCCCAAATTTCGTTCTTCTATGTTGAAGCGTTCGTCTCCAGTAACAGTTTGAATTTTTAGGTTTCACTCTGTTTTCTCCTATATTGATAGATGTATTTGGAACTCTAAATCCAACACGGTTTGTGCTAGCTTCTTGAAACTTGACACAATAAAGTAGTTTCACGTTCTATCTCTATGTTTTGTTTCCTCTTGATGTAGCCCTAAGCAGTGACTGGCAACAAACACTTTCATGGAAAGGGGTTGCCAAGCTTCCCAAAATTACGAATCTCCAGAAATCTCAGCAAATATTTTTTCACCCAAACTGGATGATACTTTCAGGTAATGATCAGTACACTAAGGCGACTTGGTTCCTCAAATTTCGTTCTTCTATGTTGAAGCGTTCGTCCCCAGTAACAGTTTGAATTTTTAGGTTTCACTCTGTTTTCTCCTATATTGATAGATGTATTTGGAACTCTAAATCCAACACGGTTTGTGCTAGCTTCTTGAAACTTGACACAATAAAGTAGTTTCACGTTCTATATCTATGTTTTGTTTCCTCTTGATGTAGCCCTAAGCAGTGACTGGCGAGAAACACTTTCATGGAAAGGGGTTGCCAAGCTTCCCAAAATTACGAATCTCCAGAAATCTCAGCAAATATTTTTTCACCCAAACTGGATGATACTTTCAGGTAAAGATCAGTACACTAAGGTGACTTGGTTCCCCAAATTTCGTTCTTCTATGTTGAAGCGTTCGTCCCCAGTAACAGTTTGAATTTTTAGGTTTCACTCTGTTTTCTCCTATATTGATAGATGTATTTGGAACTCTAAATCCAACACGGTTTGTGCTAGCTTCTTGAAACTTGACACAATAAAGTAGTTTCACGTTCTATATCTATGTTTTGTTTCCTCTTGATGAAGCCCTAAGCAGTGACTGGCGAGAAACACTTTCATGGAAAGGGGTTGCCAAGCTTCCCAAAATTACGAATCTCCAGAAATCTCAGCAAATATTTTTTCACCCAAACTGGATGATACTTTCAGGTAATGATCAGTACACTAAGGCGACTTGGTTCCCCAAATTTCGTTCTTCTATGTTGAAGCGTTCGTTTCCAGTAACAGTTTGAATTTTTAGGTTTCACTCTGTTTTCTCCTATATTGATAGATGTATTTGGAACTCTAAATCCAACACGGTTTGTGCTAGCTTCTTGAAACTTGACACAATAAAGTAGTTTCACGTTCTATATCTATGTTTTGTTTCCTCTTGATGAAGCCCTATGCAGTGACTGGCGAGAAACACTTTCATGGAAAGGGGCAAGCTTCCCAAAATTACGAATCTCCAGAAATCTCTGCAAATATTTTTTCACCCAAACTGGATGATACTTTCAGGTAATGATCAGTACACTAAGGCGACTTGGTTCCCCAAATTTCGTTCTTCTATGTTGAAGCGTTCGTCTCCAGTAACAGTTTGAATTTTTAGGTTTCACTCTGTTTTCTCCTATATTGATAGATGTATTTGGAACTCTAAATCCAACACGGTTTGTGCTAGCTTCTTGAAACTTGACACAATAAAGTAGTTTCACGTTCTATCTCTATGTTTTGTTTCCTCTTGATGTAGCCCTAAGCAGTGACTGGCGAGAAACACTTTCATGGAAAGGGGTTGCCAAGCTTCCCAAAATTACGAATCTCCACAAATCTCTGCAATTATTTTTTTTCACCCAAACTGGATGATACTTTCAGGTAATGATCAGTACACTAAGGCGACTTGGTTCCCCAAATTTCGTTCTTCTATGTTGAAGCGTTCGTCTCCAGTAACAGTTTGAATTTTTAGGTTTCACTCTGTTTTCTCCTATATTGATAGATGTATTTGGAACTCTAAATCCAACACGGTTTGTGCTAGCTTCTTGAAACTTGACACAATAAAGTAGTTTCACGTTCTATCTCTATGTTTTGTTTCCTCTTGATGTAGCCCTAAGCAGTGACTGGCAACAAACACTTTCATGGAAAGGGGTTGCCAAGCTTCCCAAAATTACGAATCTCAAGAAATCTCAGCAAATATTTTTTCACCCAAACTGGATGATACTTTCAGGTAATGATCAGTACACTAAGGCGACTTGGTTCCTCAAATTTCGTTCTTCTATGTTGAAGCGTTCGTCCCCAGTAACAGTTTGAATTTTTAGGTTTCACTCTGTTTTCTCCTATATTGATAGATGTATTTGGAACTCTAAATCCAACACGGTTTGTGCTAGCTTCTTGAAACTTGACACAATAAAGTAGTTTCACGTTCTATATCTATGTTTTGTTTCCTCTTGATGTAGCCCTAAGCAGTGACTGGCGAGAAACACTTTCATGGAAAGGGGTTGCCAAGCTTCCCAAAATTACGAATCTCCAGAAATCTCAGCAAATATTTTTTCACCCAAACTGGATGATACTTTCAGGTAAAGATCAGTACACTAAGGTGACTTGGTTCCCCAAATTTCGTTCTTCTATGTTGAAGCGTTCGTCTCCAGTAACAGTTTGAATTTTTACGTTTCACTCTGTTTTCTCCTATATTGATAGATGTATTTGGAACTCTAAATCCAACACGGTTTGTGCTAGCTCCTTGAAACTTGACACAATAAAGTAGTTTCACGTTCTATCTCTATGTTTTGTTTCCTCTTGATGTAGCCCTAAGCAGTGACTGGCAACAAACACTTTCATGGAAAGGGGTTGCCAAGCTTCCCAAAATTACGAATCTCCAGAAATCTCAGCAAATATTTTTTCACCCAAACTGGATGATACTTTCAGGTAAAGATCAGTACACTAAGGTGACTTGGTTCCCCAAATTTCGTTCTTCTATGTTGAAGCGTTCGTCTCCAGTAACAGTTTGAATTTTTAGGTTTCACTCTGTTTTCTCCTATATTGATAGATGTATTTGGAACTCTAAATCCAACACGGTTTGTGCTAGCTTCTTGAAACTTGACACAATAAAGTAGTTTCACGTTCTATCTCTATGTTTTGTTTCCTCTTGATGTAGCCCTAAGCAGTGACTGGCAACAAACACTTTCATGGAAAGGGGTTGCCAAGCTTCCCAAAATTACGAATCTCCAGAAATCTCAGCAAATATTTTTTCACCCAAACTGGATGATACTTTCAGGTAATGATCAGTACACTAAGGCGACTTGGTTCCTCAAATTTCGTTCTTCTATGTTGAAGCGTTCGTCCCCAGTAACAGTTTGAATTTTTAGGTTTCACTCTGTTTTCTCCTATATTGATAGATGTATTTGGAACTCTAAATCCAACACGGTTTGTGCTAGCTTCTTGAAACTTGACACAATAAAGTAGTTTCACGTTCTATATCTATGTTTTGTTTCCTCTTGATGTAGCCCTAAGCAGTGACTGGCGAGAAACACTTTCATGGAAAGGGGTTGCCAAGCTTCCCAAAATTACGAATCTCCAGAAATCTCAGCAAATATTTTTTCACCCAAACTGGATGATACTTTCAGGTAAAGATCAGTACACTAAGGTGACTTGGTTCCCCAAATTTCGTTCTTCTATGTTGAAGCGTTCGTCCCCAGTAACAGTTTGAATTTTTAGGTTTCACTCTGTTTTCTCCTATATTGATAGATGTATTTGGAACTCTAAATCCAACACGGTTTGTGCTAGCTTCTTGAAACTTGACACAATAAAGTAGTTTCACGTTCTATATCTATGTTTTGTTTCCTCTTGATGAAGCCCTAAGCAGTGACTGGCGAGAAACACTTTCATGGAAAGGGGTTGCCAAGCTTCCCAAAATTACGAATCTCCAGAAATCTCAGCAAATATTTTTTCACCCAAACTGGATGATACTTTCAGGTAATGATCAGTATACTAAGGCGACTTGGTTCCCCAAATTTCGTTCTTCTATGTTGAAGCGTTCGTTTCCAGTAACAGTTTGAATTTTTAGGTTTCACTCTGTTTTCTCCTATATTGATAGATGTATTTGGAACTCTAAATCCAACACGGTTTGTGCTAGCTTCTTGAAACTTGACACAATAAAGTAGTTTCACGTTCTATCTCTATGTTTTGTTTCCTCTTGATGTAGCCCTAAGCAGTGACTGGCGAGAAACACTTTCATGGAAAGGGGTTGCCAAGCTTCCCAAAATTACGAATCTCCAGAAATCTCAGCAAATATTTTTTCACCCAAACTGGATGATACTTTCAGGTAATGATCAGTACACTAAGGCGACTTGGTTCCCCAAATTTCGTTCTTCTATGTTGAAGCGTTCGTTTCCAGTAACAGTTTGAATTTTTAGGTTTCACTCTGTTTTCTCCTATATTGATAGATGTATTTGGAACTCTAAATCCAACACGGTTTGTGCTAGCTTCTTGAAACTTGACACAATAAAGTAGTTTCACGTTCTATATCTATGTTTTGTTTCCTCTTGATGAAGCCCTAAGCAGTGACTGGCGAGAAACACTTTCATGGAAAGGGGCAAGCTTCCCAAAATTACGAATCTCCAGAAATCTCTGCAAATATTTTTTCACCCAAACTGGATGATACTTTCAGGTAATGATCAGTACACTAAGACGACTTGGTTCCCCAAATTTCGTTCTTCTATGTTGAAGCGTTCGTCTCCAGTAACAGTTTGAATTTTTAGGTTTCACTCTGTTTTCTCCTATATTGATAGATGTATTTGGAACTCTAAATCCAACACGGTTTGTGCTAGCTTCTTGAAACTTGACACAATAAAGTAGTTTCACGTTCTATCTCTATGTTTTGTTTCCTCTTGATGTAGCCCTAAGCAGTGACTGGCGAGAAACACTTTCATGGAAAGGGGTTGCCAAGCTTCCCAAAATTACGAATCTCCACAAATCTCTGCAAATATTTTTTTCACCCAAACTGGATGATACTTTCAGGTAATGATCAGTACACTAAGGCGACTTGGTTCCCCAAATTTCGTTCTTCTATGTTGAAGCGTTCGTCTCCAGTAACAGTTTGAATTTTTAGGTTTCACTCTGTTTTCTCCTATATTGATAGATGTATTTGGAACTCTAAATCCAACACGGTTTGTGCTAGCTTCTTGAAACTTGACACAATAAAGTAGTTTCACGTTCTATATCTATGTTTTGTTTCCTCTTGATGTAGCCCTAAGCAGTGACTGGCGACAAACACTTTCATGGAAAGGGGTTGCCAAGCTTCCCAAAATTACGAATCTCCAGAAATCTCAGCAAATATTTTTTCACCCAAACTGGATGATACTTTCAGGTAATGATCAGTACACTAAGGCGACTTGGTTCCCCAAATTTCGTTCTTCTATGTTGAAGCGTTCGTTTCCAGTAACAGTTTGAATTTTTAGGTTTCACTCTTTTTTCTCCTATATTGATAGATGTATTTGGAACTCTAAATCCAACACGGTTTGTGCTAGCTTCTTGAAACTTGACACAATAAAGTAGTTTCACGTTCTATCTCTACGTTTTGTTTCCTCTTGATGTAGCCCTAAGCAGTGACTGGCGAGAAACACTTTCATGGAAAGGGGTTGCCAAGCTTCCCAAAATTACGAATCTCCAGAAATCTCAGCAAATATTTTTTCACCCAAACTGGATGATACTTTCAGGTAAAGATCAGTACACTAAGGTGACTTGGTTCCCCAAATTTCGTTCTTCTATGTTGAAGCGTTCGTCTCCAGTAACAGTTTGAATTTTTACGTTTCACTCTGTTTTCTCCTATATTGATAGATGTATTTGGAACTCTAAATCCAACACGGTTTGTGCTAGCTTCTTGAAACTTGACACAATAAAGTAGTTTCACGTTCTATCTCTATGTTTTGTTTCCTCTTGATGTAGCCCTAAGCAGTGACTGGCAACAAACACTTTCATGGAAAGGGGTTGCCAAGCTTCCCAAAATTACGAATCTCAAGAAATCTCAGCAAATATTTTTTCACCCAAACTGGATGATACTTTCAGGTAAAGATCAGTACACTAAGGTGACTTGGTTCCCCAAATTTCGTTCTTCTATGTTGAAGCGTTCGTCTCCAGTAACAGTTTGAATTTTTAGGTTTCACTCTGTTTTCTCCTATATTGATAGATGTATTTGGAACTCTAAATCCAACACGGTTTGTGCTAGCTTCTTGAAACTTGACACAATAAAGTAGTTTCACGTTCTATATCTATGTTTTGTTTCCTCTTGATGAAGCCCTAAGCAGTGACTGGCGAGAAACACTTTCATGGAAAGGGGTTGCCAAGCTTCCCAAAATTACGAATCTCCAGAAATCTCAGCAAATATTTTTTCACCCAAACTGGATGATACTTTCAGGTAATGATCAGTACACTGAGGCGACTTGGTTCCCCAAATTTCGTTATTCTATGTTGAAGCGTTCGTTTCCAGTAACAGTTTGAATTTTTAGGTTTCACTCTGTTTTCTCCTACATTGATAGATGTATTTGGAACTCTAAATCCAACACGGTTTGTGCTAGCTTCTTGAAACTTGACACAATAAAGTAGTTTCACCTTCTATCTCTATGTTTTGTTTCCTCTTGATGTAGCCCTAAGCAGTGACTGGCGAGAAACACTTTCATGGAAAGGGGTTGCCAAGCTTCCCAAAATTACGAATCTCCAGAAATCTCAGCAAATATTTTTTCACCCAAACTGGATGATACTTTCAGGTAAAGATCAGTACACTAAGGTGACTTGGTTCCCCAAATTTCGTTCTTCTATGTTGAAGCGTTCGTCTCCAGTAACAGTTTGAATTTTTACGTTTCACTCTGTTTTCTCCTATATTGATAGATGTATTTGGAACTCTAAATCCAACACGGTTTGTGCTAGCTTCTTGAAACTTGACACAATAAAGTAGTTTCACGTTCTATCTCTATGTTTTGTTTCCTCTTGATGTAGCCCTAAGCAGTGACTGGCGAGAAACACTTTCATGGAAAGGGGTTGCCAAGCTTCCCAAAATTACGAATCTCCACAAATCTCTGCAAATATTTTTTTCACCCAAACTGGATGATACTTTCAGGTAATGATCAGTACACTGAGGCGACTTGGTTCCCCAAATTTCGTTATTCTATGTTGAAGCGTTCGTTTCCAGTAACAGTTTGAATTTTTAGGTTTCACTCTGTTTTCTCCTACATTGATAGATGTATTTGGAACTCTAAATCCAACACGGTTTGTGCTAGCTTCTTGAAACTTGACACAATAAAGTAGTTTCACCTTCTATCTCTATGTTTTGTTTCCTCTTGATGTAGCCCTAAGCAGTGACTGGCGAGAAACACTTTCATGGAAAGGGGTTGCCAAGCTTCCCAAAATTACGAATCTCCAGAAATCTCAGCAAATATTTTTTCACCCAAACTGGATGATACTTTCAGGTAAAGATCAGTACACTAAGGTGACTTGGTTCCCCAAATTTCGTTCTTCTATGTTGAAGCGTTCGTCTCCAGTAACAGTTTGAATTTTTACGTTTCACTCTGTTTTCTCCTATATTGATAGATGTATTTGGAACTCTAAATCCAACACGGTTTGTGCTAGCTTCTTGAAACTTGACACAATAAAGTAGTTTCACGTTCTATCTCTATGTTTTGTTTCCTCTTGATGTAGCCCTAAGCAGTGACTGGCAACAAACACTTTCATGGAAAGGGGTTGCCAAGCTTCCCAAAATTACGAATCTCCAGAAATCTCAGCAAATATTTTTTCACCCAAACTGGATGATACTTTCAGGTAAAGATCAGTACACTAAGGTGACTTGGTTCCCCAAATTTCGTTCTTCTATGTTGAAGCGTTCGTCTCCAGTAACAGTTTGAATTTTTAGGTTTCACTCTGTTTTCTCCTATATTGATAGATGTATTTGGAACTCTAAATCCAACACGGTTTGTGTTAGCTTCTTGAAACTTGACACAATAAAGTAGTTTCACGTTCTATCTCTATGTTTTGTTTCCTCTTGATGTAGCCCTAAGCAGTGACTGGCAACAAACACTTTCATGGAAAGGGGTTGCCAAGCTTCCCAAAATTACGAATCTCCAGAAATCTCAGCAAATATTTTTTCACCCAAACTGGATGATACTTTCAGGTAATGATCAGTACACTAAGGCGACTTGGTTCCTCAAATTTCGTTCTTCTATGTTGAAGCGTTCGTCCCCAGTAACAGTTTGAATTTTTAGGTTTCACTCTGTTTTCTCCTATATTGATAGATGTATTTGGAACTCTAAATCCAACACGGTTTGTGCTAGCTTCTTGAAACTTGACACAATAAAGTAGTTTCACGTTCTATATCTATGTTTTGTTTCCTCTTGATGTAGCCCTAAGCAGTGACTGGCGAGAAACACTTTCATGGAAAGGGGTTGCCAAGCTTCCCAAAATTACGAATCTCCAGAAATCTCAGCAAATATTTTTTCACCCAAACTGGATGATACTTTCAGGTAAAGATCAGTACACTAAGGTGACTTGGTTCCCCAAATTTCGTTCTTCTATGTTGAAGCGTTCGTCTCCAGTAACAGTTTGAATTTTTACGTTTCACTCTGTTTTCTCCTATATTGATAGATGTATTTGGAACTCTAAATCCAACACGGTTTGTGCTAGCTTCTTGAAACTTGACACAATAAAGTAGTTTCACGTTCTATCTCTATGTTTTGTTTCCTCTTGATGTAGCCCTAAGCAGTGACTGGCAACAAACACTTTCATGGAAAGGGGTTGCCAAGCTTCCCAAAATTACGAATCTCCAGAAATCTCAGCAAATATTTTTTCACCCAAACTGGATGATACTTTCAGGTAAAGATCAGTACACTAAGGTGACTTGGTTCCCCAAATTTCGTTCTTCTATGTTGAAGCGTTCGTCTCCAGTAACAGTTTGAATTTTTAGGTTTCACTCTGTTTTCTCCTATATTGATAGATGTATTTGGAACTCTAAATCCAACACGGTTTGTGCTAGCTTCTTGAAAATTGACACAATAAAGTAGTTTCACGTTCTATCTCTATGTTTTGTTTCCTCTTGATGTAGCCCTAAGCAGTGACTGGCAACAAACACTTTCATGGAAAGGGGTTGCCAAGCTTCCCAAAATTACGAATCTCCAGAAATCTCAGCAAATATTTTTTCACCCAAACTGGATGATACTTTCAGGTAATAATCAGTACACTAAGGCGACTTGGTTCCTCAAATTTCGTTCTTCTATGTTGAAGCGTTCGTCCCCAGTAACAGTTTGAATTTTTAGGTTTCACTCTGTTTTCTCCTATATTGATAGATGTATTTGGAACTCTAAATCCAACACGGTTTGTGCTAGCTTCTTGAAACTTGACACAATAAAGTAGTTTCACGTTCTATATCTATGTTTTGTTTCCTCTTGATGAAGCCCTAAGCAGTGACTGGCGAGAAACACTTTCATGGAAAGGGGTTGCCAAGCTTCCCAAAATTACGAATCTCCAGAAATCTCAGCAAATATTTTTTCACCCAAACTGGATGATACTTTCAGGTAATGATCAGTATACTAAGGCGACTTGGTTCCCCAAATTTCCTTCTTCTATGTTGAAGCGTTCGTTTCCAGTAACAGTTTGAATTTTTAGGATTCACTCTGTTTTCTCCTATATTGATAGATGTATTTGGAACTCTAAATCCAACACGGTTTGTGCTAGCTTCTTGAAACTTGACACAATAAAGTAGTTTCACATTCTATCTCTATGTTTTGTTTCCTCTTGATGTAGCCCTAAGCAGTGACTGGCGAGAAACACTTTCATGGAAAGGGGTTGCCAAGCTTCCCAAAATTACGAATCTCCAGAAATCTCAGCAAATATTTTTTCACCCAAACTGGATGATACTTTCAGGTAATGATCAGTACACTAAGGCGACTTGGTTCCCCAAATTTCGTTCTTCTATGTTGAAGCGTTCGTTTCCAGTAACAGTTTGAATTTTTAGGTTTCACTCTGTTTTCTCCTATATTGATAGATGTATTTGGAACTCTAAATCCAACACGGTTTGTGCTAGCTTCTTGAAACTTGACACAATAAAGTAGTTTCACGTTCTATATCTATGTTTTGTTTCCTCTTGATGAAGCCCTAAGCAGTGACTGGCGAGAAACACTTTCATGGAAAGGGGCAAGCTTCCCAAAATTACGAATCTCCAGAAATCTCTGCAAATATTTTTTCACCCAAACTGGATGATACTTTCAGGTAATGATCAGTACACTAAGGCGACTTGGTTCCCCAAATTTCGTTCTTCTATGTTGAAGCGTTCGTCTCCAGTAACAGTTTGAATTTTTAGGTTTCACTCTGTTTTCTCCTATATTGATAGATGTATTTGGAACTCTAAATCCAACACGGTTTGTGCTAGCTTCTTGAAACTTGACACAATAAAGTAGTTTCACGTTCTATCTCTATGTTTTGTTTCCTCTTGATGTAGCCCTAAGCAGTGACTGGCGAGAAACACTTTCATGGAAAGGGGTTGCCAAGCTTCCCAAAATTACGAATCTCCACAAATCTCTGCAAATATTTTTTTCACCCAAACTGGATGATACTTTCAGGTAATGATCAGTACACTAAGGCGACTTGGTTCCCCAAATTTCGTTCTTCTATGTTGAAGCGTTCGTCTCCAGTAACAGTTTGAATTTTTAGGTTTCACTCTGTTTTCTCCTATATTGATAGATGTATTTGGAACTCTAAATCCAACACGGTTTGTGCTAGCTTCTTGAAACTTGACACAATAAAGTAGTTTCACGTTCTATCTCTACGTTTTGTTTCCTCTTGATGTAGCCCTAAGCAGTGACTGGCGAGAAACACTTTCATGGAAAGGGGTTGCCAAGCTTCCCAAAATTACGAATCTCCAGAAATCTCAGCAAATATTTTTTCACCCAAACTGGATGATACTTTCAGGTAAAGATCAGTACACTAAGGTGACTTGGTTCCCCAAATTTCGTTCTTCTATGTTGAAGCGTTCGTCTCCAGTAACAGTTTGAATTTTTACGTTTCACTCTGTTTTCTCCTATATTGATAGATGTATTTGGAACTCTAAATCCAACACGGTTTGTGCTAGCTTCTTGAAACTTGACACAATAAAGTAGTTTCACGTTCTATCTCTATGTTTTGTTTCTTCTTGATGTAGCCCTAAGCAGTGACTGGCAACAAACACTTTCATGGAAAGGGGTTGCCAAGCTTCCCAAAATTACGAATCTCAAGAAATCTCAGCAAATATTTTTTCACCCAAACTGGATGATACTTTCAGGTAAAGATCAGTACACTAAGGTGACTTGGTTCCCCAAATTTCGTTCTTCTATGTTGAAGCGTTCGTCTCCAGTAACAGTTTGAATTTTTAGGTTTCACTCTGTTTTCTCCTATATTGATAGATGTATTTGGAACTCTAAATCCAACACGGTTTGTGCTAGCTTCTTGAAACTTGACACAATAAAGTAGTTTCACGTTCTATATCTATGTTTTGTTTCCTCTTGATGAAGCCCTAAGCAGTGACTGGCGAGAAACACTTTCATGGAAAGGGGTTGCCAAGCTTCCCAAAATTACGAATCTCCAGAAATCTCAGCAAATATTTTTTCACCCAAACTGGATGATACTTTCATGTAATGATCAGTACACTGAGGCGACTTGGTTCCCCAAATTTCATTATTCTATGTTGAAGCGTTCGTTTCCAGTAACAGTTTGAATTTTTAGGTTTCACTCTGTTTTCTCCTACATTGATAGATGTATTTGGAACTCTAAATCCAACACGGTTTGTGCTAGCTTCTTGAAACTTGACACAATAAAGTAGTTTCACCTTCTATCTCTATGTTTTGTTTCCTCTTGATGTAGCCCTAAGCAGTGACTGGCGAGAAACACTTTCATGGAAAGGGGTTGCCAAGCTTCCCAAAATTACGAATCTCCAGAAATCTCAGCAAATATTTTTTCACCCAAACTGGATGATACTTTCAGGTAAAGATCAGTACACTAAGGTGACTTGGTTCCCCAAATTTCGTTCTTCTATGTTGAAGCGTTCGTCTCCAGTAACAGTTTGAATTTTTACGTTTCACTCTGTTTTCTCCTATATTGATAGATGTATTTGGAACTCTAAATCCAACACGGTTTGTGCTAGCTTCTTGAAACTTGACACAATAAAGTAGTTTCACGTTCTATCTCTATGTTTTGTTTCCTCTTGATGTAGCCCTAAGCAGTGACTGGCAACAAACACTTTCATGGAAAGGGGTTGCCAAGCTTCCCAAAATTACGAATCTCCAGAAATCTCAGCAAATATTTTTTCACCCAAACTGGATGATACTTTCAGGTAAAGATCAGTACACTAAGGTGACTTGGTTCCCCAAATTTCGTTCTTCTATGTTGAAGCGTTCGTCCCCAGTAACAGTTTGAATTTTTAGGTTTCACTCTGTTTTCTCCTATATTGATAGATGTATTTGGAACTCTAAATCCAACACGGTTTGTGCTAGCTTCTTGAAACTTGACACAATAAAGTAGTTTCACGTTCTATATCTAGGTTTTGTTTCCTCTTGATGAAGCCCTAAGCAGTGACTGGCGAGAAACACTTTCATGGAAAGGGGTTGCCAAGCTTCCCAAAATTACGAATCTCCAGAAATCTCAGCAAATATTTTTTCACCCAAACTGGATGATACTTTCAGGTAATGATCAGTATACTAAGGCGACTTGGTTCCCCAAATTTCGTTCTTCTATGTTGAAGCGTTCGTTTCCAGTAACAGTTTGAATTTTTAGGTTTCACTCTGTTTTCTCCTATATTGATAGATGTATTTGGAACTCTAAATCCAACACGGTTTGTGCTAGCTTCTTGAAACTTGACACAATAAAGTAGTTTCACGTTCTATCTCTATGTTTTGTTTCCTCTTGATGTAGCCCTAAGCAGTGACTGGCGAGAAACACTTTCATGGAAAGGGGTTGCCAAGCTTCCCAAAATTACGAATCTCCAGAAATCTCAGCAAATATTTTTTCACCCAAACTGGATGATACTTTCAGGTAATGATCAGTACACTAAGGCGACTTGGTTCCCCAAATTTCGTTCTTCTATGTTGAAGCGTTCGTTTCCAGTAACAGTTTGAATTTTTAGGTTTCACTCTGTTTTCTCCTATATTGATAGATGTATTTGGAACTCTAAATCCAACACGGTTTGTGCTAGCTTCTTGAAACTTGACACAATAAAGTAGTTTCACGTTCTATATCTATGTTTTGTTTCCTCTTGATGAAGCCCTAAGCAGTGACTGGCGAGAAACACTTTCATGGAAAGGGGCAAGCTTCCCAAAATTACGAATCTCCAGAAATCTCTGCAAATATTTTTTCACCCAAACTGGATGATACTTTCAGGTAATGATCAGTACACTAAGGCGACTTGGTTCCTCAAATTTCGTTCTTCTATGTTGAAGCGTTCGTCTCCAGTAACAGTTTGAATTTTTAGGTTTCACTCTGTTTTCTCCTATATTGATAGATGTATTTGGAACTCTAAATCCAACACGGTTTGTGCTAGCTTCTTGAAACTTGACACAATAAAGTAGTTTCACGTTCTATCTCTATGTTTTGTTTCCTCTTGATGTAGCCCTAAGCAGTGACTGGCAACAAACACTTTCATGGAAAGGGGTTGCCAAGCTTCCCAAAATTACGAATCTCCAGAAATCTCAGCAAATATTTTTTCACCCAAACTGGATGATACTTTCAGGTAATGATCAGTACACTAAGGCGACTTGGTTCCTCAAATTTCGTTCTTCTATGTTGAAGCGTTCGTCCCCAGTAACAGTTTGAATTTTTAGGTTTCACTCTGTTTTCTCCTATATTGATAGATGTATTTGGAACTCTAAATCCAACACGGTTTGTGCTAGCTTCTTGAAACTTGACACAATAAAGTAGTTTCACGTTCTATATCTATGTTTTGTTTCCTCTTGATGTAGCCCTAAGCAGTGACTGGCGAGAAACACTTTCATGGAAAGGGGTTGCCAAGCTTCCCAAAATTACGAATCTCAAGAAATCTCAGCAAATATTTTTTCACCCAAACTGGATGATACTTTCAGGTAAAGATCAGTACACTAAGGTGACTTGGTTCCCCAAATTTCGTTCTTCTATGTTGAAGCGTTCGTCTCCAGTAACAGTTTGAATTTTTAGGTTTCACTCTGTTTTCTCCTATATTGATAGATGTATTTGGAACTCTAAATCCAACACGGTTTGTGCTAGCTTCTTGAAACTTGACACAATAAAGTAGTTTCACGTTCTATATCTATGTTTTGTTTCCTCTTGATGAAGCCCTAAGCAGTGACTGGCGAGAAACACTTTCATGGAAAGGGGTTGCCAAGCTTCCCAAAATTACGAATCTCCAGAAATCTCAGCAAATATTTTTTCACCCAAACTGGATGATACTTTCATGTAATGATCAGTACACTGAGGCGACTTGGTTCCCCAAATTTCATTATTCTATGTTGAAGCGTTCGTTTCCAGTAACAGTTTGAATTTTTAGGTTTCACTCTGTTTTCTCCTACATTGATAGATGTATTTGGAACTCTAAATCCAACACGGTTTGTGCTAGCTTCTTGAAACTTGACACAATAAAGTAGTTTCACCTTCTATCTCTATGTTTTGTTTCCTCTTGATGTAGCCCTAAGCAGTGACTGGCGAGAAACACTTTCATGGAAAGGGGTTGCCAAGCTTCCCAAAATTACGAATCTCCACAAATCTCTGCAAATATTTTTTTCACCCAAACTGGATGATACTTTCAGGTAATGATCAGTACACTAAGGCGACTTGGTTCCCCAAATTTCGTTCTTCTATGTTGAAGCGTTCGTCTCCAGTAACAGTTTGAATTTTTAGGTTTCACTCTGTTTTCTCCTATATTGATAGATGTATTTGGAACTCTAAATCCAACACGGTTTGTGCTAGCTTCTTGAAACTTGACACAATAAAGTAGTTTCACGTTCTATCTCTACGTTTTGTTTCCTCTTGATGTAGCCCTAAGCAGTGACTGGCGAGAAACACTTTCATGGAAAGGGGTTGCCAAGCTTCCCAAAATTACGAATCTCCAGAAATCTCAGCAAATATTTTTTCACCCAAACTGGATGATACTTTCAGGTAAAGATCAGTACACTAAGGTGACTTGGTTCCCCAAATTTCGTTCTTCTATGTTGAAGCGTTCGTCTCCAGTAACAGTTTGAATTTTTACGTTTCACTCTGTTTTCTCCTATATTGATAGATGTATTTGGAACTCTAAATCCAACACGGTTTGTGCTAGCTTCTTGAAACTTGACACAATAAAGTAGTTTCACGTTCTATCTCTATGTTTTGTTTCTTCTTGATGTAGCCCTAAGCAGTGACTGGCAACAAACACTTTCATGGAAAGGGGTTGCCAAGCTTCCCAAAATTACGAATCTCAAGAAATCTCAGCAAATATTTTTTCACCCAAACTGGATGATACTTTCAGGTAAAGATCAGTACACTAAGGTGACTTGGTTCCCCAAATTTCGTTCTTCTATGTTGAAGCGTTCGTCTCCAGTAACAGTTTGAATTTTTAGGTTTCACTCTGTTTTCTCCTATATTGATAGATGTATTTGGAACTCTAAATCCAACACGGTTTGTGCTAGCTTCTTGAAACTTGACACAATAAAGTAGTTTCACGTTCTATATCTATGTTTTGTTTCCTCTTGATGAAGCCCTAAGCAGTGACTGGCGAGAAACACTTTCATGGAAAGGGGTTGCCAAGCTTCCCAAAATTACGAATCTCCAGAAATCTCAGCAAATATTTTTTCACCCAAACTGGATGATACTTTCATGTAATGATCAGTACACTGAGGCGACTTGGTTCCCCAAATTTCATTATTCTATGTTGAAGCGTTCGTTTCCAGTAACAGTTTGAATTTTTAGGTTTCACTCTGTTTTCTCCTACATTGATAGATGTATTTGGAACTCTAAATCCAACACGGTTTGTGCTAGCTTCTTGAAACTTGACACAATAAAGTAGTTTCACCTTCTATCTCTATGTTTTGTTTCCTCTTGATGTAGCCCTAAGCAGTGACTGGCGAGAAACACTTTCATGGAAAGGGGTTGCCAAGCTTCCCAAAATTACGAATCTCCAGAAATCTCAGCAAATATTTTTTCACCCAAACTGGATGATACTTTCAGGTAAAGATCAGTACACTAAGGTGACTTGGTTCCCCAAATTTCGTTCTTCTATGTTGAAGCGTTCGTCTCCAGTAACAGTTTGAATTTTTAGGTTTCACTCTGTTTTCTCCTATATTGATAGATGTATTTGGAACTCTAAATCCAACACGGTTTGTGCTAGCTTCTTGAAACTTGACACAATAAAGTAGTTTCACGTTCTATCTCTATGTTTTGTTTCCTCTTGATGTAGCCCTAAGCAGTGACTGGCAACAAACACTTTCATGGAAAGGGGTTGCCAAGCTTCCCAAAATTACGAATCTCCACAAATCTCTGCAAATATTTTTTTCACCCAAACTGGATGATACTTTCAGGTAACGATCAGTACACTAAGGCGACTTGGTTCCCCAAATTTCGTTCTTCTATGTTGAAGCGTTCGTCTCCAGTAACAGTTTGAATTTTTAGGTTTCACTCTGTTTTCTCCTATATTGATAGATGTATTTGGAACTCTAAATCCAACACGGTTTGTGCTAGCTTCTTGAAACTTGACACAATAAAGTAGTTTCACGTTCTATCTCTATGTTTTGTTTCCTCTTGATGTAGCCCTAAGCAGTGACTGGCAACAAACACTTTCATGGAAAGGGGTTGCCAAGCTTCCCAAAATTACGAATCTCCAGAAATCTCAGCAAATATTTTTTCACCCAAACTGGATGATACTTTCAGGTAATGATCAGTACACTAAGGCGACTTGGTTCCTCAAATTTCGTTCTTCTATGTTGAAGCGTTCGTCCCCAGTAACAGTTTGAATTTTTAGGTTTCACTCTGTTTTCTCCTATATTGATAGATGTATTTGGAACTCTAAATCCAACACGGTTTGTGCTAGCTTCTTGAAACTTGACACAATAAAGTAGTTTCACGTTCTATATCTATGTTTTGTTTCCTCTTGATGTAGCCCTAAGCAGTGACTGGCGAGAAACACTTTCATGGAAAGGGGTTGCCAAGCTTCCCAAAATTACGAATCTCCAGAAATCTCAGCAAATATTTTTTCACCCAAACTGGATGATACTTTCAGGTAAAGATCAGTACACTAAGGTGACTTGGTTCCCCAAATTTCGTTCTTCTATGTTGAAGCGTTCGTCCCCAGTAACAGTTTGAATTTTTAGGTTTCACTCTGTTTTCTCCTATATTGATAGATGTATTTGGAACTCTAAATCCAACACGGTTTGTGCTAGCTTCTTGAAACTTGACACAATAAAGTAGTTTCACGTTCTATATCTAGGTTTTGTTTCCTCTTGATGAAGCCCTAAGCAGTGACTGGCGAGAAACACTTTCATGGAAAGGGGTTGCCAAGCTTCCCAAAATTACGAATCTCCAGAAATCTCAGCAAATATTTTTTCACCCAAACTGGATGATACTTTCAGGTAATGATCAGTATACTAAGGCGACTTGGTTCCCCAAATTTCGTTCTTCTATGTTGAAGCGTTCGTTTCCAGTAACAGTTTGAATTTTTAGGTTTCACTCTGTTTTCTCCTATATTGATAGATGTATTTGGAACTCTAAATCCAACACGGTTTGTGCTAGCTTCTTGAAACTTGACACAATAAAGTAGTTTCACGTTCTATCTCTATGTTTTGTTTCCTCTTGATGTAGCCCTAAGCAGTGACTGGCGAGAAACACTTTCATGGAAAGGGGTTGCCAAGCTTCCCAAAATTACGAATCTCCAGAAATCTCAGCAAATATTTTTTCACCCAAACTGGATGATACTTTCAGGTAATGATCAGTACACTAAGGCGACTTGGTTCCCCAAATTTCGTTCTTCTATGTTGAAGCGTTCGTTTCCAGTAACAGTTTGAATTTTTAGGTTTCACTCTGTTTTCTCCTATATTGATAGATGTATTTGGAACTCTAAATCCAACACGGTTTGTGCTAGCTTCTTGAAACTTGACACAATAAAGTAGTTTCACGTTCTATATCTATGTTTTGTTTCCTCTTGATGAAGCCCTAAGCAGTGACTGGCGAGAAACACTTTCATGGAAAGGGGCAAGCTTCCCAAAATTACGAATCTCCAGAAATCTCTGCAAATATTTTTTCACCCAAACTGGATGATACTTTCAGGTAATGATCAGTACACTAAGGCGACTTGGTTCCTCAAATTTCGTTCTTCTATGTTGAAGCGTTCGTCTCCAGTAACAGTTTGAATTTTTAGGTTTCACTCTGTTTTCTCCTATATTGATAGATGTATTTGGAACTCTAAATCCAACACGGTTTGTGCTAGCTTCTTGAAACTTGACACAATAAAGTAGTTTCACGTTCTATCTCTATGTTTTGTTTCCTCTTGATGTAGCCCTAAGCAGTGACTGGCAACAAACACTTTCATGGAAAGGGGTTGCCAAGCTTCCCAAAATTACGAATCTCCAGAAATCTCAGCAAATATTTTTTCACCCAAACTGGATGATACTTTCAGGTAATGATCAGTACACTAAGGCGACTTGGTTCCTCAAATTTCGTTCTTCTATGTTGAAGCGTTCGTCCCCAGTAACAGTTTGAATTTTTAGGTTTCACTCTGTTTTCTCCTATATTGATAGATGTATTTGGAACTCTAAATCCAACACGGTTTGTGCTAGCTTCTTGAAACTTGACACAATAAAGTAGTTTCACGTTCTATATCTATGTTTTGTTTCCTCTTGATGTAGCCCTAAGCAGTGACTGGCGAGAAACACTTTCATGGAAAGGGGTTGCCAAGCTTCCCAAAATTACGAATCTCAAGAAATCTCAGCAAATATTTTTTCACCCAAACTGGATGATACTTTCAGGTAAAGATCAGTACACTAAGGTGACTTGGTTCCCCAAATTTCGTTCTTCTATGTTGAAGCGTTCGTCTCCAGTAACAGTTTGAATTTTTAGGTTTCACTCTGTTTTCTCCTATATTGATAGATGTATTTGGAACTCTAAATCCAACACGGTTTGTGCTAGCTTCTTGAAACTTGACACAATAAAGTAGTTTCACGTTCTATATCTATGTTTTGTTTCCTCTTGATGAAGCCCTAAGCAGTGACTGGCGAGAAACACTTTCATGGAAAGGGGTTGCCAAGCTTCCCAAAATTACGAATCTCCAGAAATCTCAGCAAATATTTTTTCACCCAAACTGGATGATACTTTCATGTAATGATCAGTACACTGAGGCGACTTGGTTCCCCAAATTTCATTATTCTATGTTGAAGCGTTCGTTTCCAGTAACAGTTTGAATTTTTAGGTTTCACTCTGTTTTCTCCTACATTGATAGATGTATTTGGAACTCTAAATCCAACACGGTTTGTGCTAGCTTCTTGAAACTTGACACAATAAAGTAGTTTCACCTTCTATCTCTATGTTTTGTTTCCTCTTGATGTAGCCCTAAGCAGTGACTGGCGAGAAACACTTTCATGGAAAGGGGTTGCCAAGCTTCCCAAAATTACGAATCTCCAGAAATCTCAGCAAATATTTTTTCACCCAAACTGGATGATACTTTCAGGTAAAGATCAGTACACTAAGGTGACTTGGTTCCCCAAATTTCGTTCTTCTATGTTGAAGCGTTCGTCTCCAGTAACAGTTTGAATTTTTACGTTTCACTCTGTTTTCTCCTATATTGATAGATGTATTTGGAACTCTAAATCCAACACGGTTTGTGCTAGCTTCTTGAAACTTGACACAATAAAGTAGTTTCACGTTCTATCTCTATGTTTTGTTTCCTCTTGATGTAGCCCTAAGCAGTGACTGGCAACAAACACTTTCATGGAAAGGGGTTGCCAAGCTTCCCAAAATTACGAATCTCCACAAATCTCTGCAAATATTTTTTTCACCCAAACTGGATGATACTTTCAGGTAACGATCAGTACACTAAGGCGACTTGGTTCCCCAAATTTCGTTCTTCTATGTTGAAGCGTTCGTCTCCAGTAACAGTTTGAATTTTTAGGTTTCACTCTGTTTTCTCCTATATTGATAGATGTATTTGGAACTCTAAATCCAACACGGTTTGTGCTAGCTTCTTGAAACTTGACACAATAAAGTAGTTTCACGTTCTATCTCTATGTTTTGTTTCCTCTTGATGTAGCCCTAAGCAGTGACTGGCAACAAACACTTTCATGGAAAGGGGTTGCCAAGCTTCCCAAAATTACGAATCTCCAGAAATCTCAGCAAATATTTTTTCACCCAAACTGGATGATACTTTCAGGTAATGATCAGTACACTAAGGCGACTTGGTTCCTCAAATTTCGTTCTTCTATGTTGAAGCGTTCGTCCCCAGTAACAGTTTGAATTTTTAGGTTTCACTCTGTTTTCTCCTATATTGATAGATGTATTTGGAACTCTAAATCCAACACGGTTTGTGCTAGCTTCTTGAAACTTGACACAATAAAGTAGTTTCACGTTCTATATCTATGTTTTGTTTCCTCTTGATGTAGCCCTAAGCAGTGACTGGCGAGAAACACTTTCATGGAAAGGGGTTGCCAAGCTTCCCAAAATTACGAATCTCCAGAAATCTCAGCAAATATTTTTTCACCCAAACTGGATGATACTTTCAGGTAAAGATCAGTACACTAAGGTGACTTGGTTCCCCAAATTTCGTTCTTCTATGTTGAAGCGTTCGTCCCCAGTAACAGTTTGAATTTTTAGGTTTCACTCTGTTTTCTCCTATATTGATAGATGTATTTGGAACTCTAAATCCAACACGGTTTGTGCTAGCTTCTTGAAACTTGACACAATAAAGTAGTTTCACGTTCTATATCTATGTTTTGTTTCCTCTTGATGAAGCCCTAAGCAGTGACTGGCGAGAAACACTTTCATGGAAAGGGGTTGCCAAGCTTCCCAAAATTACGAATCTCCAGAAATCTCAGCAAATATTTTTTCACCCAAACTGGATGATACTTTCAGGTAATGATCAGTATACTAAGGCGACTTGGTTCCCCAAATTTCGTTCTTCTATGTTGAAGCGTTCGTTTCCAGTAACAGTTTGAATTTTTAGGTTTCACTCTGTTTTCTCCTATATTGATAGATGTATTTGGAACTCTAAATCCAACACGGTTTGTGCTAGCTTCTTGAAACTTGACACAATAAAGTAGTTTCACGTTCTATCTCTATGTTTTGTTTCCTCTTGATGTAGCCCTAAGCAGTGACTGGCGAGAAACACTTTCATGGAAAGGGGTTGCCAAGCTTCCCAAAATTACGAATCTCCAGAAATCTCAGCAAATATTTTTTCACCCAAACTGGATGATACTTTCAGGTAATGATCAGTACACTAAGGCGACTTGGTTCCCCAAATTTCGTTCTTCTATGTTGAAGCGTTCGTTTCCAGTAACAGTTTGAATTTTTAGGTTTCACTCTGTTTTCTCCTATATTGATAGATGTATTTGGAACTCTAAATCCAACACGGTTTGTGCTAGCTTCTTGAAACTTGACACAATAAAGTAGTTTCACATTCTATATCTATGTTTTGTTTCCTCTTGATGAAGCCCTAAGCAGTGACTGGCGAGAAACACTTTCATGGAAAGGGGCAAGCTTCCCAAAATTACGAATCTCCAGAAATCTCTGCAAATATTTTTTCACCCAAACTGGATGATACTTTCAGGTAATGATCAGTACACTAAGGCGACTTGGTTCCTCAAATTTCGTTCTTCTATGTTGAAGCGTTCGTCTCCAGTAACAGTTTGAATTTTTAGGTTTCACTCTGTTTTCTCCTAT
The DNA here is from genome assembly GCF_964194105.1 of Spermophilus citellus. Taxonomy (NCBI): domain Eukaryota; kingdom Metazoa; phylum Chordata; class Mammalia; order Rodentia; family Sciuridae; genus Spermophilus; species Spermophilus citellus. Next base: position 17,886,146 of record NC_138196.1, on the reverse strand, counting down.
ATTGATAGATGTATTTGAAACTCTAAATCCAACACGGTTTGTGCTAGCTTCTTGAAACTTGACACAATAAAGTAGTTTCACGTTCTATCTCTATGTTTTGTTTCCTCTTGATGTAGCCCTAAGCAGTGACTGGCAACAAACACTTTCATGGAAAGGGGTTGCCAAGCTTCCCAAAATTACGAATCTCCAGAAATCTCAGCAAATATTTTTTCACCCAAACTGGATGATACTTTCAGGTAATGATCAGTACACTAAGGCGACTTGGTTCCTCAAATTTCGTTCTTCTATGTTGAAGCGTTCGTCCCCAGTAACAGTTTGAATTTTTAGGTTTCACTCTGTTTTCTCCTATATTGATAGATGTATTTGGAACTCTAAATCCAACACGGTTTGTGCTAGCTTCTTGAAACTTGACACAATAAAGTAGTTTCACGTTCTATATCTATGTTTTGTTTCCTCTTGATGTAGCCCTAAGCAGTGACTGGCGAGAAACACTTTCATGGAAAGGGGTTGCCAAGCTTCCCAAAATTACGAATCTCCAGAAATCTCAGCAAATATTTTTTCACCCAAACTGGATGATACTTTCAGGTAAAGATCAGTACACTAAGGTGACTTGGTTCCCCAAATTTCGTTCTTCTATGTTGAAGCGTTCGTCCCCAGTAACAGTTTGAATTTTTAGGTTTCACTCTGTTTTCTCCTATATTGATAGATGTATTTGGAACTCTAAATCCAACACGGTTTGTGCTAGCTTCTTGAAACTTGACACAATAAAGTAGTTTCACGTTCTATCTCTATGTTTTGTTTCCTCTTGATGTAGCCCTAAGCAGTGACTGGCGAGAAACACTTTCATGGAAAGGGGTTGCCAAGCTTCCCAAAATTACGAATCTGCAGAAATCTCAGCAAATATTTTTTCACCCAAACTGGATGATACTTTCAGGTAATGATCAGTACACTAAGGCGACTTGGTTCCCCAAATTTCGTTCTTCTATGTTGAAGCGTTCGTTTCCAGTAACAGTTTGAATTTTTAGGTTTCACTCTGTTTTCTCCTATATTGATAGATGTATTTGGAACTCTAAATCCAACACGGTTTGTGCTAGCTTCTTGAAACTTGACACAATAAAGTAGTTTCACGTTCTATATCTATGTTTTGTTTCCTCTTGATGAAGCCCTAAGCAGTGACTGGCGAGAAACACTTTCATGGAAAGGGGCAAGCTTCCCAAAATTACGAATCTCCAGAAATCTCTGCAAATATTTTTTCACCCAAACTGGATGATACTTTCAGGTAATGATCAGTACACTAAGGCGACTTGGTTCCCCAAATTTCGTTCTTCTATGTTGAAGCGTTCGTCTCCAGTAACAGTTTGAATTTTTAGGTTTCACTCTGTTTTCTCCTATATTGATAGATGTATTTGGAACTCTAAATCCAACACGGTTTGTGCTAGCTTCTTGAAACTTGACACAATAAAGTAGTTTCACGTTCTATCTCTATGTTTTGTTTCCTCTTGATGTAGCCCTAAGCAGTGACTGGCGAGAAACACTTTCATGGAAAGGGGTTGCCAAGCTTCCCAAAATTACGAATCTCCACAAATCTCTGCAAATATTTTTTTCACCCAAACTGGATGATACTTTCAGGTAATGATCAGTACACTAAGGCGACTTGGTTCCCCAAATTTCGTTCTTCTATGTTGAAGCGTTCGTCTCCAGTAACAGTTTGAATTTTTAGGTTTCACTCTGTTTTCTCCTATATTGATAGATGTATTTGGAACTCTAAATCCAACGCGGTTTTTGCTAGCTTCTTGAAACTTGACACAATAAAGTAGTTTCACGTTCTATATCTATGTTTTGTTTCCTCTTGATGTAGCCCTAAGCAGTGACTGGCGACAAACACTTTCATGGAAAGGGGTTGCCAAGCTTCCCAAAATTACGAATCTCCAGAAATCTCAGCAAATATTTTTTCACCCAAACTGGATGATACTTTCAGGTAATGATCAGTACACTAAGGCGACTTGGTTCCCCAAATTTCGTTCTTCTATGTTGAAGCGTTCGTTTCCAGTAACAGTTTGAATTTTTAGGTTTCACTCTTTTTTCTCCTATATTGATAGATGTATTTGGAACTCTAAATCCAACACGGTTTGTGCTAGCTTCTTGAAACTTGACACAATAAAGTAGTTTCACGTTCTATCTCTACGTTTTGTTTCCTCTTGATGTAGCCCTAAGCAGTGACTGGCGAGAAACACTTTCATGGAAAGGGGTTGCCAAGCTTCCCAAAATTACGAATCTCCAGAAATCTCAGCAAATATTTTTTCACCCAAACTGGATGATACTTTCAGGTAAAGATCAGTACACTAAGGTGACTTGGTTCCCCAAATTTCGTTCTTCTATGTTGAAGCGTTCGTCTCCAGTAACAGTTTGAATTTTTACGTTTCACTCTGTTTTCTCCTATATTGATAGATGTATTTGGAACTCTAAATCCAACACGGTTTGTGCTAGCTTCTTGAAACTTGACACAATAAAGTAGTTTCACGTTCTATCTCTATGTTTTGTTTCCTCTTGATGTAGCCCTAAGCAGTGACTGGCAACAAACACTTTCATGGAAAGGGGTTGCCAAGCTTCCCAAAATTACGAATCTCAAGAAATCTCAGCAAATATTTTTTCACCCAAACTGGATGATACTTTCAGGTAAAGATCAGTACACTAAGGTGACTTGGTTCCCCAAATTTCGTTCTTCTATGTTGAAGCGTTCGTCTCCAGTAACAGTTTGAATTTTTAGGTTTCACTCTGTTTTCTCCTATATTGATAGATGTATTTGGAACTCTAAATCCAACACGGTTTGTGCTAGCTTCTTGAAACTTGACACAATAAAGTAGTTTCACGTTCTATATCTATGTTTTGTTTCCTCTTGATGAAGCCCTAAGCAGTGACTGGCGAGAAACACTTTCATGGAAAGGGGTTGCCAAGCTTCCCAAAATTACGAATCTCCAGAAATCTCAGCAAATATTTTTTCACCCAAACTGGATGATACTTTCAGGTAATGATCAGTACACTGAGGCGACTTGGTTCCCCAAATTTCGTTATTCTATGTTGAAGCGTTCGTTTCCAGTAACAGTTTGAATTTTTAGGTTTCACTCTGTTTTCTCCTACATTGATAGATGTATTTGGAACTCTAAATCCAACACGGTTTGTGCTAGCTTCTTGAAACTTGACACAATAAAGTAGTTTCACCTTCTATCTCTATGTTTTGTTTCCTCTTGATGTAGCCCTAAGCAGTGACTGGCGAGAAACACTTTCATGGAAAGGGGTTGCCAAGCTTCCCAAAATTACGAATCTCCAGAAATCTCAGCAAATATTTTTTCACCCAAACTGGATGATACTTTCAGGTAAAGATCAGTACACTAAGGTGACTTGGTTCCCCAAATTTCGTTCTTCTATGTTGAAGCGTTCGTCTCCAGTAACAGTTTGAATTTTTACGTTTCACTCTGTTTTCTCCTATATTGATAGATGTATTTGGAACTCTAAATCCAACACGGTTTGTGCTAGCTTCTTGAAACTTGACACAATAAAGTAGTTTCACGTTCTATCTCTATGTTTTGTTTCCTCTTGATGTAGCCCTAAGCAGTGACTGGCAACAAACACTTTCATGGAAAGGGGTTGCCAAGCTTCCCAAAATTACGAATCTCCAGAAATCTCAGCAAATATTTTTTCACCCAAACTGGATGATACTTTCAGGTAAAGATCAGTACACTAAGGTGACTTGGTTCCCCAAATTTCGTTCTTCTATGTTGAAGCGTTCGTCTCCAGTAACAGTTTGAATTTTTAGGTTTCACTCTGTTTTCTCCTATATTGATAGATGTATTTGGAACTCTAAATCCAACACGGTTTGTGCTAGCTTCTTGAAACTTGACACAATAAAGTAGTTTCACGTTCTATATCTATGTTTTGTTTCCTCTTGATGTAGCCCTAAGCAGTGACTGGCGAGAAACACTTTCATGGAAAGGGGTTGCCAAGCTTCCCAAAATTACGAATCTCCAGAAATCTCAGCAAATATTTTTTCACCCAAACTGGATGATACTTTCAGGTAAAGATCAGTACACTAAGGTGACTTGGTTCCCCAAATTTCGTTCTTCTATGTTGAAGCGTTCGTCTCCAGTAACAGTTTGAATTTTTACGTTTCACTCTGTTTTCTCCTATATTGATAGATGTATTTGGAACTCTAAATCCAACACGGTTTGTGCTAGCTTCTTGAAACTTGACACAATAAAGTAGTTTCACGTTCTATCTCTATGTTTTGTTTCCTCTTGATGTAGCCCTAAGCAGTGACTGGCAACAAACACTTTCATGGAAAGGGGTTGCCAAGCTTCCCAAAATTACGAATCTCCAGAAATCTCAGCAAATATTTTTTCACCCAAACTGGATGATACTTTCAGGTAATGATCAGTACACTAAGGCGACTTGGTTCCCCAAATTTCGTTCTTCTATGTTGAAGCGTTCGTCTCCAGTAACAGTTTGAATTTTTAGGTTTCACTCTGTTTTCTCCTATATTGATAGATGTATTTGGAACTCTAAATCCAACACGGTTTGTGCTAGCTTCTTGAAACTTGACACAATAAAGTAGTTTCACGTTCTATCTCTATGTTTTGTTTCCTCTTGATGTAGCCCTAAGCAGTGACTGGCAACAAACACTTTCATGGAAAGGGGTTGCCAAGCTTCCCAAAATTACGAATCTCCAGAAATCTCAGCAAATATTTTTTCACCCAAACTGGATGATACTTTCAGGTAATGATCAGTACACTAAGGCGACTTGGTTCCTCAAATTTCGTTCTTCTATGTTGAAGCGTTCGTCCCCAGTAACAGTTTGAATTTTTAGGTTTCACTCTGTTTTCTCCTATATTGATAGATGTATTTGGAACTCTAAATCCAACACGGTTTGTGCTAGCTTCTTGAAACTTGACACAATAAAGTAGTTTCACGTTCTATATCTATGTTTTGTTTCCTCTTGATGTAGCCCTAAGCAGTGACTGGCGAGAAACACTTTCATGGAAAGGGGTTGCCAAGCTTCCCAAAATTACGAATCTCCAGAAATCTCAGCAAATATTTTTTCACCCAAACTGGATGATACTTTCAGGTAAAGATCAGTACACTAAGGTGACTTGGTTCCCCAAATTTCGTTCTTCTATGTTGAAGCGTTCGTCTCCAGTAACAGTTTGAATTTTTACGTTTCACTCTGTTTTCTCCTATATTGATAGATGTATTTGGAACTCTAAATCCAACACGGTTTGTGCTAGCTTCTTGAAACTTGACACAATAAAGTAGTTTCACGTTCTCTCTCTATGTTTTGTTTCCTCTTGATGTAGCCCTAAGCAGTGACTGGCAACAAACACTTTCATGGAAAGGGGTTGCCAAGCTTCCCAAAATTACGAATCTCCAGAAATCTCAGCAAATATTTTTTCACCCAAACTGGATGATACTTTCAGGTAATGATCAGTACACTAAGGCGACTTGGTTCCCCAAATTTCGTTCTTCTATGTTGAAGCGTTCGTCTCCAGTAACAGTTTGAATTTTTAGGTTTCACTCTGTTTTCTCCTATATTGATAGATGTATTTGGAACTCTAAATCCAACACGGTTTGTGCTAGCTTCTTGAAACTTGACACAATAAAGTAGTTTCACGTTCTATATCTATGTTTTGTTTCCTCTTGATGTAGCCCTAAGCAGTGACTGGCGAGAAACACTTTCATGGAAAGGGGTTGCCAAGCTTCCCAAAATTACGAATCTCCAGAAATCTCAGCAAATATTTTTTCACCCAAACTGGATGATACTTTCAGGTAAAGATCAGTACACTAAGGTGACTTGGTTCCCCAAATTTCGTTCTTCTATGTTGAAGCGTTCGTCTCCAGTAACAGTTTGAATTTTTACGTTTCACTCTGTTTTCTCCTATATTGATAGATGTATTTGGAACTCTAAATCCAACACGGTTTGTGCTAGCTTCTTGAAACTTGACACAATAAAGTAGTTTCACGTTCTATCTCTATGTTTTGTTTCCTCTTGATGTAGCCCTAAGCAGTGACTGGCAACAAACACTTTCATGGAAAGGGGTTGCCAAGCTTCCCAAAATTACGAATCTCCAGAAATCTCAGCAAATATTTTTTCACCCAAACTGGATGATACTTTCAGGTAATGATCAGTACACTAAGGCGACTTGGTTCCCCAAATTTCGTTCTTCTATGTTGAAGCGTTCGTCTCCAGTAACAGTTTGAATTTTTAGGTTTCACTCTGTTTTCTCCTATATTGATAGATGTATTTGGAACTCTAAATCCAACACGGTTTGTGCTAGCTTCTTGAAACTTGACACAATAAAGTAGTTTCACGTTCTATCTCTATGTTTTGTTTCCTCTTGATGTAGCCCTAAGCAGTGACTGGCAACAAACACTTTCATGGAAAGGGGTTGCCAAGCTTCCCAAAATTACGAATCTCCAGAAATCTCAGCAAATATTTTTTCACCCAAACTGGATGATACTTTCAGGTAATGATCAGTACACTAAGGCGACTTGGTTCCTCAAATTTCGTTCTTCTATGTTGAAGCGTTCGTCCCCAGTAACAGTTTGAATTTTTAGGTTTCACTCTGTTTTCTCCTATATTGATAGATGTATTTGGAACTCTAAATCCAACACGGTTTGTGCTAGCTTCTTGAAACTTGACACAATAAAGTAGTTTCACGTTCTATATCTATGTTTTGTTTCCTCTTGATGTAGCCCTAAGCAGTGACTGGCGAGAAACACTTTCATGGAAAGGGGTTGCCAAGCTTCCCAAAATTACGAATCTCCAGAAATCTCAGCAAATATTTTTTCACCCAAACTGGATGATACTTTCAGGTAAAGATCAGTACACTAAGGTGACTTGGTTCCCCAAATTTCGTTCTTCTATGTTGAAGCGTTCGTCCCCAGTAACAGTTTGAATTTTTAGGTTTCACTCTGTTTTCTCCTATATTGATAGATGTATTTGGAACTCTAAATCCAACACGGTTTGTGCTAGCTTCTTGAAACTTGACACAATAAAGTAGTTTCACGTTCTATATCTATGTTTTGTTTCCTCTTGATGAAGCCCTAAGCAGTGACTGGCGAGAAACACTTTCATGGAAAGGGGTTGCCAAGCTTCCCAAAATTACGAATCTCCAGAAATCTCAGCAAATATTTTTTCACCCAAACTGGATGATACTTTCAGGTAATGATCAGTATACTAAGGCGACTTGGTTCCCCAAATTTCGTTCTTCTATGTTGAAGCGTTCGTTTCCAGTAACAGTTTGAATTTTTAGGTTTCACTCTGTTTTCTCCTATATTGATAGATGTATTTGGAACTCTAAATCCAACACGGTTTGTGCTAGCTTCTTGAAACTTGACACAATAAAGTAGTTTCACGTTCTATCTCTATGTTTTGTTTCCTCTTGATGTAGCCCTAAGCAGTGACTGGCGAGAAACACTTTCATGGAAAGGGGTTGCCAAGCTTCCCAAAATTACGAATCTCCAGAAATCTCAGCAAATATTTTTTCACCCAAACTGGATGATACTTTCAGGTAATGATCAGTACACTAAGGCGACTTGGTTCCCCAAATTTCGTTCTTCTATGTTGAAGCGTTCGTTTCCAGTAACAGTTTGAATTTTTAGGTTTCACTCTGTTTTCTCCTATATTGATAGATGTATTTGGAACTCTAAATCCAACACGGTTTGTGCTAGCTTCTTGAAACTTGACACAATAAAGTAGTTTCACGTTCTATATCTATGTTTTGTTTCCTCTTGATGAAGCCCTAAGCAGTGACTGGCGAGAAACACTTTCATGGAAAGGGGCAAGCTTCCCAAAATTACGAATCTCCAGAAATCTCTGCAAATATTTTTTCACCCAAACTGGATGATACTTTCAGGTAATGATCAGTACACTAAGGCGACTTGGTTCCCCAAATTTCGTTCTTCTATGTTGAAGCGTTCGTCTCCAGTAACAGTTTGAATTTTTAGGTTTCACTCTGTTTTCTCCTATATTGATAGATGTATTTGGAACTCTAAATCCAACACGGTTTGTGCTAGCTTCTTGAAACTTGACACAATAAAGTAGTTTCACGTTCTATCTCTATGTTTTGTTTCCTCTTGATGTAGCCCTAAGCAGTGACTGGCAACAAACACTTTCATGGAAAGGGGTTGCCAAGCTTCCCAAAATTACGAATCTCCAGAAATCTCAGCAAATATTTTTTCACCCAAACTGGATGATACTTTCAGGTAATGATCAGTACACTAAGGCGACTTGGTTCCTCAAATTTCGTTCTTCTATGTTGAAGCGTTCGTCCCCAGTAACAGTTTGAATTTTTAGGTTTCACTCTGTTTTCTCCTATATTGATAGATGTATTTGGAACTCTAAATCCAACACGGTTTGTGCTAGCTTCTTGAAACTTGACACAATAAAGTAGTTTCACGTTCTATATCTATGTTTTGTTTCCTCTTGATGTAGCCCTAAGCAGTGACTGGCGAGAAACACTTTCATGGAAAGGGGTTGCCAAGCTTCCCAAAATTACGAATCTCCAGAAATCTCAGCAAATATTTTTTCACCCAAACTGGATGATACTTTCAGGTAAAGATCAGTACACTAAGGTGACTTGGTTCCCCAAATTTCGTTCTTCTATGTTGAAGCGTTCGTCTCCAGTAACAGTTTGAATTTTTACGTTTCACTCTGTTTTCTCCTATATTGATAGATGTATTTGGAACTCTAAATCCAACACGGTTTGTGCTAGCTTCTTGAAACTTGACACAATAAAGTAGTTTCACGTTCTATCTCTATGTTTTGTTTCCTCTTGATGTAGCCCTAAGCAGTGACTGGCAACAAACACTTTCATGGAAAGGGGTTGCCAAGCTTCCCAAAATTACGAATCTCCAGAAATCTCAGCAAATATTTTTTCACCCAAACTGGATGATACTTTCAGGTAATGATCAGTACACTAAGGCGACTTGGTTCCCCAAATTTCGTTCTTCTATGTTGAAGCGTTCGTCTCCAGTAACAGTTTGAATTTTTAGGTTTCACTCTGTTTTCTCCTATATTGATAGATGTATTTGGAACTCTAAATCCAACACGGTTTGTGCTAGCTTCTTGAAACTTGACACAATAAAGTAGTTTCACGTTCTATATCTATGTTTTGTTTCCTCTTGATGTAGCCCTAAGCAGTGACTGGCGAGAAACACTTTCATGGAAAGGGGTTGCCAAGCTTCCCAAAATTACGAATCTCCAGAAATCTCAGCAAATATTTTTTCACCCAAACTGGATGATACTTTCAGGTAATGATCAGTATACTAAGGCGACTTGGTTCCCCAAATTTCGTTCTTCTATGTTGAAGCGTTCGTTTCCAGTAACAGTTTGAATTTTTAGGTTTCACTCTGTTTTCTCCTATATTGATAGATGTATTTGGAACTCTAAATCCAACACGGTTTGTGCTAGCTTCTTGAAACTTGACACAATAAAGTAGTTTCACGTTCTATCTCTATGTTTTGTTTCCTCTTGATGTAGCCCTAAGCAGTGACTGGCGAGAAACACTTTCATGGAAAGGGGTTGCCAAGCTTCCCAAAATTACGAATCTCCAGAAATCTCAGCAAATATTTTTTCACCCAAACTGGATGATACTTTCAGGTAATGATCAGTACACTAAGGCGACTTGGTTCCCCAAATTTCGTTCTTCTATGTTGAAGCGTTCGTTTCCAGTAACAGTTTGAATTTTTAGGTTTCACTCTGTTTTCTCCTATATTGATAGATGTATTTGGAACTCTAAATCCAACACGGTTTGTGCTAGCTTCTTGAAACTTGACACAATAAAGTAGTTTCACGTTCTATATCTATGTTTTGTTTCCTCTTGATGAAGCCCTAAGCAGTGACTGGCGAGAAACACTTTCATGGAAAGGGGCAAGCTTCCCAAAATTACGAATCTCCAGAAATCTCTGCAAATATTTTTTCACCCAAACTGGATGATACTTTCAGGTAATGATCAGTACACTAAGGCGACTTGGTTCCCCAAATTTTGTTCTTCTATGTTGAAGCGTTCGTCTCCAGTAACAGTTTGAATTTTTAGGTTTCACTCTGTTTTCTCCTATATTGATAGATGTATTTGGAACTCTAAATCCAACACGGTTTGTGCTAGCTTCTTGAAACTTGACACAATAAAGTAGTTTCACGTTCTATCTCTATGTTTTGTTTCCTCTTGATGTAGCCCTAAGCAGTGACTGGCAACAAACACTTTCATGGAAAGGGGTTGCCAAGCTTCCCAAAATTACGAATCTCCAGAAATCTCAGCAAATATTTTTTCACCCAAACTGGATGATACTTTCAGGTAATGATCAGTACACTAAGGCGACTTGGTTCCTCAAATTTCGTTCTTCTATGTTGAAGCGTTCGTCCCCAGTAACAGTTTGAATTTTTAGGTTTCACTCTGTTTTCTCCTATATTGATAGATGTATTTGGAACTCTAAATCCAACACGGTTTGTGCTAGCTTCTTGAAACTTGACACAATAAAGTAGTTTCACGTTCTATATCTATGTTTTGTTTCCTCTTGATGTAGCCCTAAGCAGTGACTGGCGAGAAACACTTTCATGGAAAGGGGTTGCCAAGCTTCCCAAAATTACGAATCTCCAGAAATCTCAGCAAATATTTTTTCACCCAAACTGGATGATACTTTCAGGTAAAGATCAGTACACTAAGGTGACTTGGTTCCCCAAATTTCGTTCTTCTATGTTGAAGCGTTCGTCTCCAGTAACAGTTTGAATTTTTACGTTTCACTCTGTTTTCTCCTATATTGATAGATGTATTTGGAACTCTAAATCCAACACGGTTTGTGCTAGCTTCTTGAAACTTGACACAATAAAGTAGTTTCACGTTCTATCTCTATGTTTTGTTTCCTCTTGATGTAGCCCTAAGCAGTGACTGGCAACAAACACTTTCATGGAAAGGGGTTGCCAAGCTTCCCAAAATTACGAATCTCCAGAAATCTCAGCAAATATTTTTTCACCCAAACTGGATGATACTTTCAGGTAATGATCAGTACACTAAGGCGACTTGGTTCCCCAAATTTCGTTCTTCTATGTTGAAGCGTTCGTCTCCAGTAACAGTTTGAATTTTTAGGTTTCACTCTGTTTTCTCCTATATTGATAGATGTATTTGGAACTCTAAATCCAACACGGTTTGTGCTAGCTTCTTGAAACTTGACACAATAAAGTAGTTTCACGTTCTATATCTATGTTTTGTTTCCTCTTGATGTAGCCCTAAGCAGTGACTGGCGAGAAACACTTTCATGGAAAGGGGTTGCCAAGCTTCCCAAAATTACGAATCTCCAGAAATCTCAGCAAATATTTTTTCACCCAAACTGGATGATACTTTCAGGTAAAGATCAGTACACTAAGGTGACTTGGTTCCCCAAATTTCGTTCTTCTATGTTGAAGCGTTCGTCTCCAGTAACAGTTTGAATTTTTACGTTTCACTCTGTTTTCTCCTATATTGATAGATGTATTTGGAACTCTAAATCCAACACGGTTTGTGCTAGCTTCTTGAAACTTGACACAATAAAGTAGTTTCACGTTCTATCTCTATGTTTTGTTTCCTCTTGATGTAGCCCTAAGCAGTGACTGGCAACAAACACTTTCATGGAAAGGGGTTGCCAAGCTTCCCAAAATTACGAATCTCCAGAAATCTCAGCAAATATTTTTTCACCCAAACTGGATGATACTTTCAGGTAATGATCAGTACACTAAGGCGACTTGGTTCCCCAAATTTCGTTCTTCTATGTTGAAGCGTTCGTCTCCAGTAACAGTTTGAATTTTTAGGTTTCACTCTGTTTTCTCCTATATTGATAGATGTATTTGGAACTCTAAATCCAACACGGTTTGTGCTAGCTTCTTGAAACTTGACACAATAAAGTAGTTTCACGTTCTATATCTATGTTTTGTTTCCTCTTGATGTAGCCCTAAGCAGTGACTGGCGAGAAACACTTTCATGGAAAGGGGTTGCCAAGCTTCCCAAAATTACGAATCTCCAGAAATCTCAGCAAATATTTTTTCACCCAAACTGGATGATACTTTCAGGTAATGATCAGTATACTAAGGCGACTTGGTTCCCCAAATTTCGTTCTTCTATGTTGAAGCGTTCGTTTCCAGTAACAGTTTGAATTTTTAGGTTTCACTCTGTTTTCTCCTATATTGATAGATGTATTTGGAACTCTAAATCCAACACGGTTTGTGCTAGCTTCTTGAAACTTGACACAATAAAGTAGTTTCACGTTCTATCTCTATGTTTTGTTTCCTCTTGATGTAGCCCTAAGCAGTGACTGGCGAGAAACACTTTCATGGAAAGGGGTTGCCAAGCTTCCCAAAATTACGAATCTCCAGAAATCTCAGCAAATATTTTTTCACCCAAACTGGATGATACTTTCAGGTAATGATCAGTACACTAAGGCGACTTGGTTCCCCAAATTTCGTTCTTCTATGTTGAAGCGTTCGTTTCCAGTAACAGTTTGAATTTTTAGGTTTCACTCTGTTTTCTCCTATATTGATAGATGTATTTGGAACTCTAAATCCAACACGGTTTGTGCTAGCTTCTTGAAACTTGACACAATAAAGTAGTTTCACGTTCTATATCTATGTTTTGTTTCCTCTTGATGAAGCCCTAAGCAGTGACTGGCGAGAAACACTTTCATGGAAAGGGGCAAGCTTCCCAAAATTACGAATCTCCAGAAATCTCTGCAAATATTTTTTCACCCAAACTGGATGATACTTTCAGGTAATGATCAGTACACTAAGGCGACTTGGTTCCCCAAATTTTGTTCTTCTATGTTGAAGCGTTCGTCTCCAGTAACAGTTTGAATTTTTAGGTTTCACTCTGTTTTCTCCTATATTGATAGATGTATTTGGAACTCTAAATCCAACACGGTTTGTGCTAGCTTCTTGAAACTTGACACAATAAAGTAGTTTCACGTTCTATCTCTATGTTTTGTTTCCTCTTGATGTAGCCCTAAGCAGTGACTGGCAACAAACACTTTCATGGAAAGGGGTTGCCAAGCTTCCCAAAATTACGAATCTCCAGAAATCTCAGCAAATATTTTTTCACCCAAACTGGATGATACTTTCAGGTAATGATCAGTACACTAAGGCGACTTGGTTCCTCAAATTTCGTTCTTCTATGTTGAAGCGTTCGTCCCCAGTAACAGTTTGAATTTTTAGGTTTCACTCTGTTTTCTCCTATATTGATAGATGTATTTGGAACTCTAAATCCAACACGGTTTGTGCTAGCTTCTTGAAACTTGACACAATAAAGTAGTTTCACGTTCTATATCTATGTTTTGTTTCCTCTTGATGTAGCCCTAAGCAGTGACTGGCGAGAAACACTTTCATGGAAAGGGGTTGCCAAGCTTCCCAAAATTACGAATCTCCAGAAATCTCAGCAAATATTTTTTCACCCAAACTGGATGATACTTTCAGGTAAAGATCAGTACACTAAGGTGACTTGGTTCCCCAAATTTCGTTCTTCTATGTTGAAGCGTTCGTCTCCAGTAACAGTTTGAATTTTTACGTTTCACTCTGTTTTCTCCTATATTGATAGATGTATTTGGAACTCTAAATCCAACACGGTTTGTGCTAGCTTCTTGAAACTTGACACAATAAAGTAGTTTCACGTTCTATCTCTATGTTTTGTTTCCTCTTGATGTAGCCCTAAGCAGTGACTGGCAACAAACACTTTCATGGAAAGGGGTTGCCAAGCTTCCCAAAATTACGAATCTCCAGAAATCTCAGCAAATATTTTTTCACCCAAACTGGATGATACTTTCAGGTAATGATCAGTACACTAAGGCGACTTGGTTCCCCAAATTTCGTTCTTCTATGTTGAAGCGTTCGTCTCCAGTAACAGTTTGAATTTTTAGGTTTCACTCTGTTTTCTCCTATATTGATAGATGTATTTGGAACTCTAAATCCAACACGGTTTGTGCTAGCTTCTTGAAACTTGACACAATAAAGTAGTTTCACGTTCTATATCTATGTTTTGTTTCCTCTTGATGTAGCCCTAAGCAGTGACTGGCGAGAAACACTTTCATGGAAAGGGGTTGCCAAGCTTCCCAAAATTACGAATCTCCAGAAATCTCAGCAAATATTTTTTCACCCAAACTGGATGATACTTTCAGGTAATGATCAGTACACTAAGGCGACTTGGTTCCTCAAATTTCGTTCTTCTATGTTGAAGCGTTCGTCCCCAGTAACAGTTTGAATTTTTAGGTTTCACTCTGTTTTCTCCTATATTGATAGATGTATTTGGAACTCTAAATCCAACACGGTTTGTGCTAGCTTCTTGAAACTTGACACAATAAAGTAGTTTCACGTTCTATATCTATGTTTTGTTTCCTCTTGATGTAGCCCTAAGCAGTGACTGGCGAGAAACACTTTCATGGAAAGGGGTTGCCAAGCTTCCCAAAATTACGAATCTCCAGAAATCTCAGCAAATATTTTTTCACCCAAACTGGATGATACTTTCAGGTAATGATCAGTACACTAAGGCGACTTGGTTCCTCAAATTTCGTTCTTCTATGTTGAAGCGTTCGTCCCCAGTAACAGTTTGAATTTTTAGGTTTCACTCTGTTTTCTCCTATATTGATAGATGTATTTGGAACTCTAAATCCAACACGGTTTGTGCTAGCTTCTTGAAACTTGACACAATAAAGTAGTTTCACGTTCTATATCTATGTTTTGTTTCCTCTTGATGTAGCCCTAAGCAGTGACTGGCGAGAAACACTTTCATGGAAAGGGGTTGCCAAGCTTCCCAAAATTACGAATCTCCAGAAATCTCAGCAAATATTTTTTCACCCAAACTGGATGATACTTTCAGGTAAAGATCAGTACACTAAGGTGACTTGGTTCCCCAAATTTCGTTCTTCTATGTTGAAGCGTTCGTCCCCAGTAACAGTTTGAATTTTTAGGTTTCACTCTGTTTTCTCCTATATTGATAGATGTATTTGGAACTCTAAATCCAACACGGTTTGTGCTAGCTTCTTGAAACTTGACACAATAAAGTAGTTTCACGTTCTATATCTATGTTTTGTTTCCTCTTGATGAAGCCCTAAGCAGTGACTGGCGAGAAACACTTTCATGGAAAGGGGTTGCCAAGCTTCCCAAAATTACGAATCTCCAGAAATCTCAGCAAATATTTTTTCACCCAAACTGGATGATACTTTCAGGTAATGATCAGTATACTAAGGCGACTTGGTTCCCCAAATTTCGTTCTTCTATGTTGAAGCGTTCGTTTCCAGTAACAGTTTGAATTTTTAGGTTTCACTCTGTTTTCTCCTATATTGATAGATGTATTTGGAACTCTAAATCCAACACGGTTTGTGCTAGCTTCTTGAAACTTGACACAATAAAGTAGTTTCACGTTCTATCTCTATGTTTTGTTTCCTCTTGATGTAGCCCTAAGCAGTGACTGGCGAGAAACACTTTCATGGAAAGGGGTTGCCAAGCTTCCCAAAATTACGAATCTCCAGAAATCTCAGCAAATATTTTTTCACCCAAACTGGATGATACTTTCAGGTAATGATCAGTACACTAAGGCGACTTGGTTCCCCAAATTTCGTTCTTCTATGTTGAAGCGTTCGTTTCCAGTAACAGTTTGAATTTTTAGGTTTCACTCTGTTTTCTCCTATATTGATAGATGTATTTGGAACTCTAAATCCAACACGGTTTGTGCTAGCTTCTTGAAACTTGACACAATAAAGTAGTTTCACGTTCTATATCTATGTTTTGTTTCCTCTTGATGAAGCCCTAAGCAGTGACTGGCGAGAAACACTTTCATGGAAAGGGGCAAGTTTCCCAAAATTACGAATCTCCAGAAATCTCTGCAAATATTTTTTCACCCAAACTGGATGATACTTTCAGGTAATGATCAGTACACTAAGGCGACTTGGTTCCCCAAATTTCGTTCTTCTATGTTGAAGCGTTCGTCTCCAGTAACAGTTTGAATTTTTAGGTTTCACTCTGTTTTCTCCTATATTGATAGATGTATTTGGAACTCTAAATCCAACACGGTTTGTGCTAGCTTCTTGAAACTTGACACAATAAAGTAGTTTCACGTTCTATATCTATGTTTTGTTTCCTCTTGATGTAGCCCTAAGCAGTGACTGGCGACAAACACTTTCATGGAAAGGGGTTGCCAAGCTTCCCAAAATTACGAATCTCCAGAAATCTCAGCAAATATTTTTTCACCCAAACTGGATGATACTTTCAGGTAATGATCAGTACACTAAGGCGACTTGGTTCCCCAAATTTCGTTCTTCTATGTTGAAGCGTTCGTTTCCAGTAACAGTTTGAATTTTTAGGTTTCACTCTGTTTTCTCCTATATTGATAGATGTATTTGGAACTCTAAATCCAACACGGTTTGTGCTAGCTTCTTGAAACTTGACACAATAAAGTAGTTTCACGTTCTATATCTATGTTTTGTTTCCTCTTGATGAAGCCCTAAGCAGTGACTGGCGAGAAACACTTTCATGGAAAGGGGCAAGCTTCCCAAAATTACGAATCTCCAGAAATCTCTGCAAATATTTTTTCACCCAAACTGGATGATACTTTCAGGTAATGATCAGTACACTAAGGCGACTTGGTTCCCCAAATTTCGTTCTTCTATGTTGAAGCGTTCGTCTCCAGTAACAGTTTGAATTTTTAGGTTTCACTCTGTTTTCTCCTATATTGATAGATGTATTTGGAACTCTAAATCCAACACGGTTTGTGCTAGCTTCTTGAAACTTGACACAATAAAGTAGTTTCACGTTCTATCTCTATGTTTTGTTTCCTCTTGATGTAGCCCTAAGCAGTGACTGGCGAGAAACACTTTCATGGAAAGGGGTTGCCAAGCTTCCCAAAATTACGAATCTCCACAAATCTCTGCAAATATTTTTTTCACCCAAACTGGATGATACTTTCAGGTAATGATCAGTACACTAAGGCGACTTGGTTCCCCAAATTTCGTTCTTCTATGTTGAAGCGTTCGTCTCCAGTAACAGTTTGAATTTTTAGGTTTCACTCTGTTTTCTCCTATATTGATAGATGTATTTGGAACTCTAAATCCAACACGGTTTGTGCTAGCTTCTTGAAACTTGACACAATAAAGTAGTTTCACGTTCTATATCTATGTTTTGTTTCCTCTTGATGTAGCCCTAAGCAGTGACTGGCGACAAACACTTTCATGGAAAGGGGTTGCCAAGCTTCCCAAAATTACGAATCTCCAGAAATCTCAGCAAATATTTTTTCACCCAAACTGGATGATACTTTCAGGTAATGATCAGTACACTAAGGCGACTTGGTTCCCCAAATTTCGTTCTTCTATGTTGAAGCGTTCGTTTCCAGTAACAGTTTGAATTTTTAGGTTTCACTCTTTTTTCTCCTATATTGATAGATGTATTTGGAACTCTAAATCCAACACGGTTTGTGCTAGCTTCTTGAAACTTGACACAATAAAGTAGTTTCACGTTCTATCTCTACGTTTTGTTTCCTCTTGATGTAGCCCTAAGCAGTGACTGGCGAGAAACACTTTCATGGAAAGGGGTTGCCAAGCTTCCCAAAATTACGAATCTCCAGAAATCTCAGCAAATATTTTTTCACCCAAACTGGATGATACTTTCAGGTAAAGATCAGTACACTAAGGTGACTTGGTTCCCCAAATTTCGTTCTTCTATGTTGAAGCGTTCGTCTCCAGTAACAGTTTGAATTTTTACGTTTCACTCTGTTTTCTCCTATATTGATAGATGTATTTGGAACTCTAAATCCAACACGGTTTGTGCTAGCTTCTTGAAACTTGACACAATAAAGTAGTTTCATGTTCTATCTCTATGTTTTGTTTCCTCTTGATGTAGCCCTAAGCAGTGACTGGCAACAAACACTTTCATGGAAAGGGGTTGCCAAGCTTCCCAAAATTACGAATCTCAAGAAATCTCAGCAAATATTTTTTCACCCAAACTGGATGATACTTTCAGGTAAAGATCAGTACACTAAGGTGACTTGGTTCCCCAAATTTCGTTCTTCTATGTTGAAGCGTTCGTCTCCAGTAACAGTTTGAATTTTTAGGTTTCACTCTGTTTTCTCCTATATTGATAGATGTATTTGGAACTCTAAATCCAACACGGTTTGTGCTAGCTTCTTGAAACTTGACACAATAAAGTAGTTTCACGTTCTATATCTATGTTTTGTTTCCTCTTGATGAAGCCCTAAGCAGTGACTGGCGAGAAACACTTTCATGGAAAGGGGTTGCCAAGCTTCCCAAAATTACGAATCTCCAGAAATCTCAGCAAATATTTTTTCACCCAAACTGGATGATACTTTCAGGTAATGATCAGTACACTGAGGCGACTTGGTTCCCCAAATTTCGTTATTCTATGTTGAAGCGTTCGTTTCCAGTAACAGTTTGAATTTTTAGGTTTCACTCTGTTTTCTCCTACATTGATAGATGTATTTGGAACTCTAAATCCAACACGGTTTGTGCTAGCTTCTTGAAACTTGACACAATAAAGTAGTTTCACCTTCTATCTCTATGTTTTGTTTCCTCTTGATGTAGCCCTAAGCAGTGACTGGCGAGAAACACTTTCATGGAAAGGGGTTGCCAAGCTTCCCAAAATTACGAATCTCCAGAAATCTCAGCAAATATTTTTTCACCCAAACTGGATGATACTTTCAGGTAATGATCAGTACACTAAGGTGACTTGGTTCCCCAAATTTCGTTCTTCTATGTTGAAGCGTTCGTCTCCAGTAACAGTTTGAATTTTTACGTTTCACTCTGTTTTCTCCTATATTGATAGATGTATTTGGAACTCTAAATCCAACACGGTTTGTGCTAGCTTCTTGAAACTTGACACAATAAAGTAGTTTCACGTTCTATCTCTATGTTTTGTTTCCTCTTGATGTAGCCCTAAGCAGTGACTGGCGAGAAACACTTTCATGGAAAGGGGTTGCCAAGCTTCCCAAAATTACGAATCTCCACAAATCTCTGCAAATATTTTTTTCACCCAAACTGGATGATACTTTCAGGTAATGATCAGTACACTGAGGCGACTTGGTTCCCCAAATTTCGTTATTCTATGTTGAAGCGTTCGTTTCCAGTAACAGTTTGAATTTTTAGGTTTCACTCTGTTTTCTCCTATATTGATAGATGTATTTGGAACTCTAAATCCAACACGGTTTGTGCTAGCTTCTTGAAACTTGACACAATAAAGTAGTTTCACGTTCTATCTCTATGTTTTGTTTCCTCTTGATGTAGCCCTAAGCAGTGACTGGCAACAAACACTTTCATGGAAAGGGGTTGCCAAGCTTCCCAAAATTACGAATCTCCAGAAATCTCAGCAAATATTTTTTCACCCAAACTGGATGATACTTTCAGGTAATGATCAGTACACTAAGGCGACTTGGTTCCTCAAATTTCGTTCTTCTATGTTGAAGCGTTCGTCCCCAGTAACAGTTTGAATTTTTAGGTTTCACTCTGTTTTCTCCTATATTGATAGATGTATTTGGAACTCTAAATCCAACACGGTTTGTGCTAGCTTCTTGAAACTTGACACAATAAAGTAGTTTCACGTTCTATATCTATGTTTTGTTTCCTCTTGATGTAGCCCTAAGCAGTGACTGGCGAGAAACACTTTCATGGAAAGGGGTTGCCAAGCTTCCCAAAATTACGAATCTCCAGAAATCTCAGCAAATATTTTTTCACCCAAACTGGATGATACTTTCAGGTAAAGATCAGTACACTAAGGTGACTTGGTTCCCCAAATTTCGTTCTTCTATGTTGAAGCGTTCGTCCCCAGTAACAGTTTGAATTTTTAGGTTTCACTCTGTTTTCTCCTATATTGATAGATGTATTTGGAACTCTAAATCCAACACGGTTTGTGCTAGCTTCTTGAAACTTGACACAATAAAGTAGTTTCACGTTCTATATCTATGTTTTGTTTCCTCTTGATGAAGCCCTAAGCAGTGACTGGCGAGAAACACTTTCATGGAAAGGGGTTGCCAAGCTTCCCAAAATTACGAATCTCCAGAAATCTCAGCAAATATTTTTTCACCCAAACTGGATGATACTTTCAGGTAATGATCAGTATACTAAGGCGACTTGGTTCCCCAAATTTCGTTCTTCTATGTTGAAGCGTTCGTTTCCAGTAACAGTTTGAATTTTTAGGTTTCACTCTGTTTTCTCCTATATTGATAGATGTATTTGGAACTCTAAATCCAACACGGTTTGTGCTAGCTTCTTGAAACTTGACACAATAAAGTAGTTTCACGTTCTATCTCTATGTTTTGTTTCCTCTTGATGTAGCCCTAAGCAGTGACTGGCGAGAAACACTTTCATGGAAAGGGGTTGCCAAGCTTCCCAAAATTACGAATCTCCAGAAATCTCAGCAAATATTTTTTCACCCAAACTGGATGATACTTTCAGGTAATGATCAGTACACTAAGGCGACTTGGTTCCCCAAATTTCGTTCTTCTATGTTGAAGCGTTCGTTTCCAGTAACAGTTTGAATTTTTAGGTTTCACTCTGTTTTCTCCTATATTGATAGATGTATTTGGAACTCTAAATCCAACACGGTTTGTGCTAGCTTCTTGAAACTTGACACAATAAAGTAGTTTCACGTTCTATATCTATGTTTTGTTTCCTCTTGATGAAGCCCTAAGCAGTGACTGGCGAGAAACACTTTCATGGAAAGGGGCAAGCTTCCCAAAATTACGAATCTCCAGAAATCTCTGCAAATATTTTTTCACCCAAACTGGATGATACTTTCAGGTAATGATCAGTACACTAAGGCGACTTGGTTCCCCAAATTTCGTTCTTCTATGTTGAAGCGTTCGTCTCCAGTAACAGTTTGAATTTTTAGGTTTCACTCTGTTTTCTCCTATATTGATAGATGTATTTGGAACTCTAAATCCAACACGGTTTGTGCTAGCTTCTTGAAACTTGACACAATAAAGTAGTTTCACGTTCTATCTCTATGTTTTGTTTCCTCTTGATGTAGCCCTAAGCAGTGACTGGCGAGAAACACTTTCATGGAAAGGGGTTGCCAAGCTTCCCAAAATTACGAATCTCCACAAATCTCTGCAAATATTTTTTTCACCCAAACTGGATGATACTTTCAGGTAATGATCAGTACACTAAGGCGACTTGGTTCCCCAAATTTCGTTCTTCTATGTTGAAGCGTTCGTCTCCAGTAACAGTTTGAATTTTTAGGTTTCACTCTGTTTTCTCCTATATTGATAGATGTATTTGGAACTCTAAATCCAACACGGTTTGTGCTAGCTTCTTGAAACTTGACACAATAAAGTAGTTTCACGTTCTATATCTATGTTTTGTTTCCTCTTGATGTAGCCCTAAGCAGTGACTGGCGACAAACACTTTCATGGAAAGGGGTTGCCAAGCTTCCCAAAATTACGAATCTCCAGAAATCTCAGCAAATATTTTTTCACCCAAACTGGATGATACTTTCAGGTAATGATCAGTACACTAAGGCGACTTGGTTCCCCAAATTTCGTTCTTCTATGTTGAAGCGTTCGTTTCCAGTAACAGTTTGAATTTTTAGGTTTCACTCTTTTTTCTCCTATATTGATAGATGTATTTGGAACTCTAAATCCAACACGGTTTGTGCTAGCTTCTTGAAACTTGACACAATAAAGTAGTTTCACGTTCTATCTCTACGTTTTGTTTCCTCTTGATGTAGCCCTAAGCAGTGACTGGCGAGAAACACTTTCATGGAAAGGGGTTGCCAAGCTTCCCAAAATTACGAATCTCCAGAAATCTCAGCAAATATTTTTTCACCCAAACTGGATGATACTTTCAGGTAAAGATCAGTACACTAAGGTGACTTGGTTCCCCAAATTTCGTTCTTCTATGTTGAAGCGTTCGTCTCCAGTAACAGTTTGAATTTTTACGTTTCACTCTGTTTTCTCCTATATTGATAGATGTATTTGGAACTCTAAATCCAACACGGTTTGTGCTAGCTTCTTGAAACTTGACACAATAAAGTAGTTTCACGTTCTATCTCTATGTTTTGTTTCCTCTTGATGTAGCCCTAAGCAGTGACTGGCAACAAACACTTTCATGGAAAGGGGTTGCCAAGCTTCCCAAAATTACGAATCTCAAGAAATCTCAGCAAATATTTTTTCACCCAAACTGGATGATACTTTCAGGTAAAGATCAGTACACTAAGGTGACTTGGTTCCCCAAATTTCGTTCTTCTATGTTGAAGCGTTCGTCTCCAGTAACAGTTTGAATTTTTAGGTTTCACTCTGTTTTCTCCTATATTGATAGATGTATTTGGAACTCTAAATCCAACACGGTTTGTGCTAGCTTCTTGAAACTTGACACAATAAAGTAGTTTCACGTTCTATATCTATGTTTTGTTTCCTCTTGATGAAGCCCTAAGCAGTGACTGGCGAGAAACACTTTCATGGAAAGGGGTTGCCAAGCTTCCCAAAATTACGAATCTCCAGAAATCTCAGCAAATATTTTTTCACCCAAACTGGATGATACTTTCAGGTAATGATCAGTACACTGAGGCGACTTGGTTCCCCAAATTTCGTTATTCTATGTTGAAGCGTTCGTTTCCAGTAACAGTTTGAATTTTTAGGTTTCACTCTGTTTTCTCCTACATTGATAGATGTATTTGGAACTCTAAATCCAACACGGTTTGTGCTAGCTTCTTGAAACTTGACACAATAAAGTAGTTTCACCTTCTATCTCTATGTTTTGTTTCCTCTTGATGTAGCCCTAAGCAGTGACTGGCGAGAAACACTTTCATGGAAAGGGGTTGCCAAGCTTCCCAAAATTACGAATCTCCAGAAATCTCAGCAAATATTTTTTCACCCAAACTGGATGATACTTTCAGGTAAAGATCAGTACACTAAGGTGACTTGGTTCCCCAAATTTCGTTCTTCTATGTTGAAGCGTTCGTCTCCAGTAACAGTTTGAATTTTTACGTTTCACTCTGTTTTCTCCTATATTGATAGATGTATTTGGAACTCTAAATCCAACACGGTTTGTGCTAGCTTCTTGAAACTTGACACAATAAAGTAGTTTCACGTTCTATCTCTATGTTTTGTTTCCTCTTGATGTAGCCCTAAGCAGTGACTGGCAACAAACACTTTCATGGAAAGGGGTTGCCAAGCTTCCCAAAATTACGAATCTCCAGAAATCTCAGCAAATATTTTTTCACCCAAACTGGATGATACTTTCAGGTAAAGATCAGTACACTAAGGTGACTTGGTTCCCCAAATTTCGTTCTTCTATGTTGAAGCGTTCGTCTCCAGTAACAGTTTGAATTTTTAGGTTTCACTCTGTTTTCTCCTATATTGATAGATGTATTTGGAACTCTAAATCCAACACGGTTTGTGTTAGCTTCTTGAAACTTGACACAATAAAGTAGTTTCACGTTCTATCTCTATGTTTTGTTTCCTCTTGATGTAGCCCTAAGCAGTGACTGGCAACAAACACTTTCATGGAAAGGGGTTGCCAAGCTTCCCAAAATTACGAATCTCCAGAAATCTCAGCAAATATTTTTTCACCCAAACTGGATGATACTTTCAGGTAATGATCAGTACACTAAGGCGACTTGGTTCCTCAAATTTCGTTCTTCTATGTTGAAGCGTTCGTCCCCAGTAACAGTTTGAATTTTTAGGTTTCACTCTGTTTTCTCCTATATTGATAGATGTATTTGGAACTCTAAATCCAACACGGTTTGTGCTAGCTTCTTGAAACTTGACACAATAAAGTAGTTTCACGTTCTATATCTATGTTTTGTTTCCTCTTGATGTAGCCCTAAGCAGTGACTGGCGAGAAACACTTTCATGGAAAGGGGTTGCCAAGCTTCCCAAAATTACGAATCTCCAGAAATCTCAGCAAATATTTTTTCACCCAAACTGGATGATACTTTCAGGTAAAGATCAGTACACTAAGGTGACTTGGTTCCCCAAATTTCGTTCTTCTATGTTGAAGCGTTCGTCTCCAGTAACAGTTTGAATTTTTACGTTTCACTCTGTTTTCTCCTATATTGATAGATGTATTTGGAACTCTAAATCCAACACGGTTTGTGCTAGCTTCTTGAAACTTGACACAATAAAGTAGTTTCACGTTCTATCTCTATGTTTTGTTTCCTCTTGATGTAGCCCTAAGCAGTGACTGGCAACAAACACTTTCATGGAAAGGGGTTGCCAAGCTTCCCAAAATTACGAATCTCCAGAAATCTCAGCAAATATTTTTTCACCCAAACTGGATGATACTTTCAGGTAAAGATCAGTACACTAAGGTGACTTGGTTCCCCAAATTTCGTTCTTCTATGTTGAAGCGTTCGTCTCCAGTAACAGTTTGAATTTTTAGGTTTCACTCTGTTTTCTCCTATATTGATAGATGTATTTGGAACTCTAAATCCAACACGGTTTGTGCTAGCTTCTTGAAACTTGACACAATAAAGTAGTTTCACGTTCTATCTCTATGTTTTGTTTCCTCTTGATGTAGCCCTAAGCAGTGACTGGCAACAAACACTTTCATGGAAAGGGGTTGCCAAGCTTCCCAAAATTACGAATCTCCAGAAATCTCAGCAAATATTTTTTCACCCAAACTGGATGATACTTTCAGGTAATGATCAGTACACTAAGGCGACTTGGTTCCTCAAATTTCGTTCTTCTATGTTGAAGCGTTCGTCCCCAGTAACAGTTTGAATTTTTAGGTTTCACTCTGTTTTCTCCTATATTGATAGATGTATTTGGAACTCTAAATCCAACACGGTTTGTGCTAGCTTCTTGAAACTTGACACAATAAAGTAGTTTCATGTTCTATATCTATGTTTTGTTTCCTCTTGATGTAGCCCTAAGCAGTGACTGGCGAGAAACACTTTCATGGAAAGGGGTTGCCAAGCTTCCCAAAATTACGAATCTCCAGAAATCTCAGCAAATATTTTTTCACCCAAACTGGATGATACTTTCAGGTAAAGATCAGTACACTAAGGTGACTTGGTTCCCCAAATTTCGTTCTTCTATGTTGAAGCGTTCGTCCCCAGTAACAGTTTGAATTTTTAGGTTTCACTCTGTTTTCTCCTATATTGATAGATGTATTTGGAACTCTAAATCCAACACGGTTTGTGCTAGCTTCTTGAAACTTGACACAATAAAGTAGTTTCACGTTCTATATCTATGTTTTGTTTCCTCTTGATGAAGCCCTAAGCAGTGACTGGCGAGAAACACTTTCATGGAAAGGGGTTGCCAAGCTTCCCAAAATTACAAATCTCCAGAAATCTCAGCAAATATTTTTTCACCCAAACTGGATGATACTTTCAGGTAATGATCAGTATACTAAGGCGACTTGGTTCCCCAAATTTCGTTCTTCTATGTTGAAGCGTTCGTTTCCAGTAACAGTTTGAATTTTTAGGTTTCACTCTGTTTTCTCCTATATTGATAGATGTATTTGGAACTCTAAATCCAACACGGTTTGTGCTAGCTTCTTGAAACTTGACACAATAAAGTAGTTTCACGTTCTATCTCTATGTTTTGTTTCCTCTTGATGTAGCCCTAAGCAGTGACTGGCGAGAAACACTTTCATGGAAAGGGGTTGCCAAGCTTCCCAAAATTACGAATCTCCAGAAATCTCAGCAAATATTTTTTCACCCAAACTGGATGATACTTTCAGGTAATGATCAGTACACTAAGGCGACTTGGTTCCCCAAATTTCGTTCTTCTATGTTGAAGCGTTCGTTTCCAGTAACAGTTTGAATTTTTAGGTTTCACTCTGTTTTCTCCTATATTGATAGATGTATTTGGAACTCTAAATCCAACACGGTTTGTGCTAGCTTCTTGAAACTTGACACAATAAAGTAGTTTCACGTTCTATATCTATGTTTTGTTTCCTCTTGATGAAGCCCTAAGCAGTGACTGGCGAGAAACACTTTCATGGAAAGGGGCAAGCTTCCCAAAATTACGAATCTCCAGAAATCTCTGCAAATATTTTTTCACCCAAACTGGATGATACTTTCAGGTAATGATCAGTACACTAAGGCGACTTGGTTCCCCAAATTTCGTTCTTCTATGTTGAAGCGTTCGTCTCCAGTAACAGTTTGAATTTTTAGGTTTCACTCTGTTTTCTCCTATATTGATAGATGTATTTGGAACTCTAAATCCAACACGGTTTGTGCTAGCTTCTTGAAACTTGACACAATAAAGTAGTTTCACGTTCTATCTCTATGTTTTGTTTCCTCTTGATGTAGCCCTAAGCAGTGACTGGCGAGAAACACTTTCATGGAAAGGGGTTGCCAAGCTTCCCAAAATTACGAATCTCCACAAATCTCTGCAAATATTTTTTTCACCCAAACTGGATGATACTTTCAGGTAATGATCAGTACACTAAGGCGACTTGGTTCCCCAAATTTCGTTCTTCTATGTTGAAGCGTTCGTCTCCAGTAACAGTTTGAATTTTTAGGTTTCACTCTGTTTTCTCCTATATTGATAGATGTATTTGGAACTCTAAATCCAACACGGTTTGTGCTAGCTTCTTGAAACTTGACACAATAAAGTAGTTTCACGTTCTATATCTATGTTTTGTTTCCTCTTGATGTAGCCCTAAGCAGTGACTGGCGACAAACACTTTCATGGAAAGGGGTTGCCAAGCTTCCCAAAATTACGAATCTCCAGAAATCTCAGCAAATATTTTTTCACCCAAAATGGATGATACTTTCAGGTAATGATCAGTACACTAAGGCGACTTGGTTCCCCAAATTTCGTTCTTCTATGTTGAAGCGTTCGTTTCCAGTAACAGTTTGAATTTTTAGGTTTCACTCTTTTTTCTCCTATATTGATAGATGTATTTGGAACTCTAAATCCAACACAGTTTGTGCTAGCTTCTTGAAACTTGACACAATAAAGTAGTTTCACGTTCTATCTCTACGTTTTGTTTCCTCTTGATGTAGCCCTAAGCAGTGACTGGCGAGAAACACTTTCATGGAAAGGGGTTGCCAAGCTTCCCAAAATTACGAATCTCCAGAAATCTCAGCAAATATTTTTTCACCCAAACTGGATGATACTTTCAGGTAAAGATCAGTACACTAAGGTGACTTGGTTCCCCAAATTTCGTTCTTCTATGTTGAAGCGTTCGTCTCCAGTAACAGTTTGAATTTTTACGTTTCACTCTGTTTTCTCCTATATTGATAGATATATTTGGAACTCTAAATCCAACACGGTTTGTGCTAGCTTCTTGAAACTTGACACAATAAAGTAGTTTCACGTTCTATCTCTATGTTTTGTTTCCTCTTGATGTAGCCCTAAGCAGTGACTGGCAACAAACACTTTCATGGAAAGGGGTTGCCAAGCTTCCCAAAATTACGAATCTCAAGAAATCTCAGCAAATATTTTTTCACCCAAACTGGATGATACTTTCAGGTAAAGATCAGTACACTAAGGTGACTTGGTTCCCCAAATTTCGTTCTTCTATGTTGAAGCGTTCGTCTCCAGTAACAGTTTGAATTTTTAGGTTTCACTCTGTTTTCTCCTATATTGATAGATGTATTTGGAACTCTAAATCCAACACGGTTTGTGCTAGCTTCTTGAAACTTGACACAATAAAGTAGTTTCACGTTCTATATCTATGTTTTGTTTCCTCTTGATGAAGCCCTAAGCAGTGACTGGCGAGAAACACTTTCATGGAAAGGGGTTGCCAAGCTTCCCAAAATTACGAATCTCCAGAAATCTCAGCAAATATTTTTTCACCCAAACTGGATGATACTTTCAGGTAATGATCAGTACACTGAGGCGACTTGGTTCCCCAAATTTCGTTATTCTATGTTGAAGCGTTCGTTTCCAGTAACAGTTTGAATTTTTAGGTTTCACTCTGTTTTCTCCTACATTGATAGATGTATTTGGAACTCTAAATC
Organism: Spermophilus citellus; assembly: GCF_964194105.1. Lineage (NCBI taxonomy): Eukaryota > Metazoa > Chordata > Mammalia > Rodentia > Sciuridae > Spermophilus > Spermophilus citellus. The sequence goes on along the minus strand of NC_138196.1, from coordinate 17,858,224 downwards.
CAACACGGTTTGTGCTAGCTTCTTGAAACTTGACACAATAAAGTAGTTTCACCTTCTATCTCTACGTTTTGTTTCCTCTTGATGTAGCCCTAAGCAGTGACTGGCAACAAACACTTTCATGGAAAGGGGTTGCCAAGCTTCCCAAAATTACGAATCTCCAGAAATCTCAGCAAATATTTTTTCACCCAAACTGGATGATACTTTCAGGTAATGATCAGTACACTAAGGCGACTTGGTTCCTCAAATTTCGTTCTTCTATGTTGAAGCGTTCGTCCCCAGTAACAGTTTGAATTTTTAGGTTTCACTCTGTTTTCTCCTATATTGATAGATGTATTTGGAACTCTAAATCCAACACGGTTTGTGTTAGCTTCTTGAAACTTGACACAATAAAGTAGTTTCACGTTCTATCTCTATGTTTTGTTTCCTCTTGATGTAGCCCTAAGCAGTGACTGGCAACAAACACTTTCATGGAAAGGGGTTGCCAAGCTTCCCAAAATTACGAATCTCCAGAAATCTCAGCAAATATTTTTTCACCCAAACTGGATGATACTTTCAGGTAATGATCAGTACACTAAGGCGACTTGGTTCCTCAAATTTCGTTCTTCTATGTTGAAGCGTTCGTCCCCAGTAACAGTTTGAATTTTTAGGTTTCACTCTGTTTTCTCCTATATTGATAGATGTATTTGGAACTCTAAATCCAACACGGTTTGTGCTAGCTTCTTGAAACTTGACACAATAAAGTAGTTTCACGTTCTATATCTATGTTTTGTTTCCTCTTGATGTAGCCCTAAGCAGTGACTGGCGAGAAACACTTTCATGGAAAGGGGTTGCCAAGCTTCCCAAAATTACGAATCTCCAGAAATCTCAGCAAATATTTTTTCACCCAAACTGGATGATACTTTCAGGTAAAGATCAGTACACTAAGGTGACTTGGTTCCCCAAATTTCGTTCTTCTATGTTGAAGCGTTCGTCTCCAGTAACAGTTTGAATTTTTACGTTTCACTCTGTTTTCTCCTATATTGATAGATGTATTTGGAACTCTAAATCCAACACGGTTTGTGCTAGCTTCTTGAAACTTGACACAATAAAGTAGTTTCACGTTCTATCTCTATGTTTTGTTTCCTCTTGATGTAGCCCTAAGCAGTGACTGGCAACAAACACTTTCATGGAAAGGGGTTGCCAAGCTTCCCAAAATTACGAATCTCCAGAAATCTCAGCAAATATTTTTTCACCCAAACTGGATGATACTTTCAGGTAAAGATCAGTACACTAAGGTGACTTGGTTCCCCAAATTTCGTTCTTCTATGTTGAAGCGTTCGTCTCCAGTAACAGTTTGAATTTTTAGGTTTCACTCTGTTTTCTCCTATATTGATAGATGTATTTGGAACTCTAAATCCAACACGGTTTGTGCTAGCTTCTTGAAACTTGACACAATAAAGTAGTTTCACGTTCTATCTCTATGTTTTGTTTCCTCTTGATGTAGCCCTAAGCAGTGACTGGCAACGAACACTTTCATGGAAAGGGGTTGCCAAGCTTCCCAAAATTACGAATCTCCAGAAATCTCAGCAAATATTTTCTCACCCAAACTGGATGATACTTTCAGGTAATGATCAGTACACTAAGGCGACTTGGTTCCTCAAATTTCGTTCTTCTATGTTGAAGCGTTCGTCCCCAGTAACAGTTTGAATTTTTAGGTTTCACTCTGTTTTCTCCTATATTGATAGATGTATTTGGAACTCTAAATCCAACACGGTTTGTGCTAGCTTCTTGAAACTTGACACAATAAAGTAGTTTCACGTTCTATATCTATGTTTTGTTTCCTCTTGATGTAGCCCTAAGCAGTGACTGGCGACAAACACTTTCATGGAAAGGGGTTGCCAAGCTTCCCAAAATTACGAATCTCCAGAAATCTCAGCAAATATTTTTTCACCCAAAATGGATGATACTTTCAGGTAATGATCAGTACACTAAGGCGACTTGGTTCCCCAAATTTCGTTCTTCTATGTTGAAGCGTTCGTTTCCAGTAACAGTTTGAATTTTTAGGTTTCACTCTTTTTTCTCCTATATTGATAGATGTATTTGGAACTCTAAATCCAACACGGTTTGTGCTAGCTTCTTGAAACTTGACACAATAAAGTAGTTTCACGTTCTATCTCTACGTTTTGTTTCCTCTTGATGTAGCCCTAAGCAGTGACTGGCGAGAAACACTTTCATGGAAAGGGGTTGCCAAGCTTCCCAAAATTACGAATCTCCAGAAATCTCAGCAAATATTTTTTCACCCAAACTGGATGATACTTTCAGGTAAAGATCAGTACACTAAGGTGACTTGGTTCCCCAAATTTCGTTCTTCTATGTTGAAGCGTTCGTCTCCAGTAACAGTTTGAATTTTTACGTTTCACTCTGTTTTCTCCTATATTGATAGATATATTTGGAACTCTAAATCCAACACGGTTTGTGCTAGCTTCTTGAAACTTGACACAATAAAGTAGTTTCACGTTCTATCTCTATGTTTTGTTTCCTCTTGATGTAGCCCTAAGCAGTGACTGGCAACAAACACTTTCATGGAAAGGGGTTGCCAAGCTTCCCAAAATTACGAATCTCAAGAAATCTCAGCAAATATTTTTTCACCCAAACTGGATGATACTTTCAGGTAAAGATCAGTACACTAAGGTGACTTGGTTCCCCAAATTTCGTTCTTCTATGTTGAAGCGTTCGTCTCCAGTAACAGTTTGAATTTTTAGGTTTCACTCTGTTTTCTCCTATATTGATAGATGTATTTGGAACTCTAAATCCAACACGGTTTGTGCTAGCTTCTTGAAACTTGACACAATAAAGTAGTTTCACGTTCTATATCTATGTTTTGTTTCCTCTTGATGAAGCCCTAAGCAGTGACTGGCGAGAAACACTTTCATGGAAAGGGGTTGCCAAGCTTCCCAAAATTACGAATCTCCAGAAATCTCAGCAAATATTTTTTCACCCAAACTGGATGATACTTTCAGGTAATGATCAGTACACTGAGGCGACTTGGTTCCCCAAATTTCGTTATTCTATGTTGAAGCGTTCGTTTCCAGTAACAGTTTGAATTTTTAGGTTTCACTCTGTTTTCTCCTACATTGATAGATGTATTTGGAACTCTAAATCCAACACGGTTTGTGCTAGCTTCTTGAAACTTGACACAATAAAGTAGTTTCACCTTCTATCTCTACGTTTTGTTTCCTCTTGATGTAGCCCTAAGCAGTGACTGGCAACAAACACTTTCATGGAAAGGGGTTGCCAAGCTTCCCAAAATTACGAATCTCCAGAAATCTCAGCAAATATTTTTTCACCCAAACTGGATGATACTTTCAGGTAATGATCAGTACACTAAGGCGACTTGGTTCCTCAAATTTCGTTCTTCTATGTTGAAGCGTTCGTCCCCAGTAACAGTTTGAATTTTTAGGTTTCACTCTGTTTTCTCCTATATTGATAGATGTATTTGGAACTCTAAATCCAACACGGTTTGTGTTAGCTTCTTGAAACTTGACACAATAAAGTAGTTTCACGTTCTATCTCTATGTTTTGTTTCCTCTTGATGTAGCCCTAAGCAGTGACTGGCAACAAACACTTTCATGGAAAGGGGTTGCCAAGCTTCCCAAAATTACGAATCTCCAGAAATCTCAGCAAATATTTTTTCACCCAAACTGGATGATACTTTCAGGTAATGATCAGTACACTAAGGCGACTTGGTTCCTCAAATTTCGTTCTTCTATGTTGAAGCGTTCGTCCCCAGTAACAGTTTGAATTTTTAGGTTTCACTCTGTTTTCTCCTATATTGATAGATGTATTTGGAACTCTAAATCCAACACGGTTTGTGCTAGCTTCTTGAAACTTGACACAATAAAGTAGTTTCACGTTCTATATCTATGTTTTGTTTCCTCTTGATGTAGCCCTAAGCAGTGACTGGCGAGAAACACTTTCATGGAAAGGGGTTGCCAAGCTTCCCAAAATTACGAATCTCCAGAAATCTCAGCAAATATTTTTTCACCCAAACTGGATGATACTTTCAGGTAAAGATCAGTACACTAAGGTGACTTGGTTCCCCAAATTTCGTTCTTCTATGTTGAAGCGTTCGTCTCCAGTAACAGTTTGAATTTTTACGTTTCACTCTGTTTTCTCCTATATTGATAGATGTATTTGGAACTCTAAATCCAACACGGTTTGTGCTAGCTTCTTGAAACTTGACACAATAAAGTAGTTTCACGTTCTATCTCTATGTTTTGTTTCCTCTTGATGTAGCCCTAAGCAGTGACTGGCAACAAACACTTTCATGGAAAGGGGTTGCCAAGCTTCCCAAAATTACGAATCTCCAGAAATCTCAGCAAATATTTTTTCACCCAAACTGGATGATACTTTCAGGTAATGATCAGTACACTGAGGCGACTTGGTTCCCCAAATTTCGTTATTCTATGTTGAAGCGTTCGTTTCCAGTAACAGTTTGAATTTTTAGGTTTCACTCTGTTTTCTCCTACATTGATAGATGTATTTGGAACTCTAAATCCAACACGGTTTGTGCTAGCTTCTTGAAACTTGACACAATAAAGTAGTTTCACCTTCTATCTCTACGTTTTGTTTCCTCTTGATGTAGCCCTAAGCAGTGACTGGCAACAAACACTTTCATGGAAAGGGGTTGCCAAGCTTCCCAAAATTACGAATCTCCAGAAATCTCAGCAAATATTTTTTCTCCCAAACTGGATGATACTTTCAGGTAATGATCAGTACACTAAGGCGACTTGGTTCCTCAAATTTCGTTCTTCTATGTTGAAGCGTTCGTCCCCAGTAACAGTTTGAATTTTTAGGTTTCACTCTGTTTTCTCCTATATTGATAGATGTATTTGGAACTCTAAATCCAACACGGTTTGTGTTAGCTTCTTGAAACTTGACACAATAAAGTAGTTTCACGTTCTATCTCTATGTTTTGTTTCCTCTTGATGTAGCCCTAAGCAGTGACTGGCAACAAACACTTTCATGGAAAGGGGTTGCCAAGCTTCCCAAAATTACGAATCTCCAGAAATCTCAGCAAATATTTTTTCACCCAAACTGGATGATACTTTCAGGTAATGATCAGTACACTAAGGCGACTTGGTTCCTCAAATTTCGTTCTTCTATGTTGAAGCGTTCGTCCCCAGTAACAGTTTGAATTTTTAGGTTTCACTCTGTTTTCTCCTATATTGATAGATGTATTTGGAACTCTAAATCCAACACGGTTTGTGCTAGCTTCTTGAAACTTGACACAATAAAGTAGTTTCACGTTCTATATCTATGTTTTGTTTCCTCTTGATGTAGCCCTAAGCAGTGACTGGCGAGAAACACTTTCATGGAAAGGGGTTGCCAAGCTTCCCAAAATTACGAATCTCCAGAAATCTCAGCAAATATTTTTTCACCCAAACTGGATGATACTTTCAGGTAAAGATCAGTACACTAAGGTGACTTGGTTCCCCAAATTTCGTTCTTCTATGTTGAAGCGTTCGTCTCCAGTAACAGTTTGAATTTTTACGTTTCACTCTGTTTTCTCCTATATTGATAGATGTATTTGGAACTCTAAATCCAACACGGTTTGTGCTAGCTTCTTGAAACTTGACACAATAAAGTAGTTTCACGTTCTATCTCTATGTTTTGTTTCCTCTTGATGTAGCCCTAAGCAGTGACTGGCAACAAACACTTTCATGGAAAGGGGTTGCCAAGCTTCCCAAAATTACGAATCTCCAGAAATCTCAGCAAATATTTTTTCACCCAAACTGGATGATACTTTCAGGTAAAGATCAGTACACTAAGGTGACTTGGTTCCCCAAATTTCGTTCTTCTATGTTGAAGCGTTCGTCTCCAGTAACAGTTTGAATTTTTAGGTTTCACTCTGTTTTCTCCTATATTGATAGATGTATTTGGAACTCTAAATCCAACACGGTTTGTGCTAGCTTCTTGAAACTTGACACAATAAAGTAGTTTCACGTTCTATCTCTATGTTTTGTTTCCTCTTGATGTAGCCCTAAGCAGTGACTGGCAACGAACACTTTCATGGAAAGGGGTTGCCAAGCTTCCCAAAATTACGAATCTCCAGAAATCTCAGCAAATATTTTCTCACCCAAACTGGATGATACTTTCAGGTAATGATCAGTACACTAAGGCGACTTAGTTCCCCAAATTTCGTTCTTCTATGTTGAAGCGTTCGTTTCCAGTAACAGTTTGAATTTTTAGGTTTCACTCTGTTTTCTCCTATATTGATAGATGTATTTGGAACTCTAAATCCAACACGGTTTGTGCTAGCTTCTTGAAACTTGACACAATAAAGTAGTTTCACGTTCTATATCTATGTTTTGTTTCCTCTTGATGAAGCCCTAAGCAGTGACTGGCGAGAAACACTTTCATGGAAAGGGGTTGCCAAGCCTCTTAAAATTACGAATCTCCAGAAATCTCAGCAAATATTTTTTCACCCAAACTGGATGATACTTTCAGGTAATGATCAGTATACTAAGGCGACTTGGTTCCCCAAATTTCGTTCTTCTATGTTGAAGCGTTCGTTTCCAGTAACAGTTTGAATTTTTAGGTTTCACTCTGTTTTCTCCTATATTGATAGATGTATTTGGAACTCTAAATCCAACACGGTTTGTGCTAGCTTCTTGAAACTTGACACAATAAAGTAGTTTCACGTTCTATATCTATGTTTTGTTTCCTCTTGATGAAGCCCTAAGCAGTGACTGGCGAGAAACACTTTCATGGAAAGGGGTTGCCAAGCTTCCCAAAATTACGAATCTCCAGAAATCTCAGCAAATATTTTCTCACCCAAACTGGATGATACTTTCAGGTAATGATCAGTACACTAAGGCGACTTGGTTTCCCAAATTTCGTTATTCTATGTTGAAGCGTTCGTTTCCAGTAACAGTTTGAATTTTTAGGTTTCACTCTGTTTTCTCCTATATTGATAGATGTATTTGGAACTCTAAATCCAACACGGTTTGTGCTAGCTTCTTGAAACTTGACACAATAAAGTAGTTTCACGTTCTATCTCTATGTTTTGTTTCCTCTTGATGTAGCCCTAAGCAGTGACTGGCAACAAACACTTTCATGGAAAGGGGTTGCCAAGCTTCCCAAAATTACGAATCTCCAGAAATCTCAGCAAATATTTTTTCACCCAAACTGGATGATACTTTCAGGTAATGATCAGTACACTAAGGCGACTTGGTTCCCCAAATTTCGTTCTTCTATGTTGAAGCGTTCGTTTCCAGTAACAGTTTGAATTTTTAGGTTTCACTCTGTTTTCTCCTATATTGATAGATGTATTTGGAACTCTAAATCCAACACGGTTTGTGCTAGCTTCTTGAAACTTGACACAATAAAGTAGTTTCACGTTCTATATCTATGTTTTGTTTCCTCTTGATGAAGCCCTAAGCAGTGACTGGCGAGAAACACTTTCATGGAAAGGGGCAAGCTTCCCAAAATTACGAATCTCCAGAAATCTCTGCAAATATTTTTTCACCCAAACTGGATGATACTTTCAGGTAATGATCAGTACACTAAGGCGACTTGGTTCCCCAAATTTCGTTCTTCTATGTTGAAGCGTTCGTCTCCAGTAACAGTTTGAATTTTTAGGTTTCACTCTGTTTTCTCCTATATTGATAGATGTATTTGGAACTCTAAATCCAACACGGTTTGTGCTAGCTTCTTGAAACTTGACACAATAAAGTAGTTTCACGTTCTATCTCTATGTTTTGTTTCCTCTTGATGTAGCCCTAAGCAGTGACTGGCGAGAAACACTTTCATGGAAAGGGGTTGCCAAGCTTCCAAATAACGAATCTCCACAAATCTCTGCAAATATTTTTTTCACCCAAACTGGATGATACTTTCAGGTAATGATCAGTACACTAAGGCGACTTGGTTCCCCAAATTTCGTTCTTCTATGTTGAAGCGTTCGTCTCCAGTAACAGTTTGAATTTTTAGGTTTCACTCTGTTTTCTCCTATATTGATAGATGTATTTGGAACTCTAAATCCAACACGGTTTGTGCTAGCTTCTTGAAACTTGACACAATAAAGTAGTTTCACGTTCTATATCTATGTTTTGTTTCCTCTTGATGTAGCCCTAAGCAGTGACTGGCGACAAACACTTTCATGGAAAGGGGTTGCCAAGCTTCCCAAAATTACGAATCTCCAGAAATCTCAGCAAATATTTTTTCACCCAAACTGGATGATACTTTCAGGTAATGATCAGTACACTAAGGCGACTTGGTTCCCCAAATTTCGTTCTTCTATGTTGAAGCGTTCGTTTCCAGTAACAGTTTGAATTTTTAGGTTTCACTCTTTTTTCTCCTATATTGATAGATGTATTTGGAACTCTAAATCCAACACG